>NC_064627.1:1079973456-1081223456 GCF_023864275.1 Schistocerca cancellata
ATCAAAGGAATATGTAGAGTGGACTGTAGGAATCTATACAGGCCACATTTATTGCCATACGGTCGCAACATTAAAGGTGGTCAGAATACGTACCACACATTCAAGGACTTTTCTTCCACTTAATCCTTGCGAAAGCATTTGACACAAACGCTAGCTACTGCATATAAGCGACGAATAATGCTTGTGCGAAGAATCCGGATGCTAGAGAAGCAGGAAAACCGCCAATTGCTTCCAGCGGTCGCTGCATGACGACGTTTCGCGGAAAAGCTCTCTCGCGGAGAGACGTCGTAATCTCTGGTCTGCTGCGGAAGCGCAGATTGGCGACTGCCGTTCTAGTTTTAACCACCCTCCGCGCCTCTGTCGACTGCCAAAATGGAAGTCAAATTTAATTTGCTTCGACCGCGGAAAGCACCGTCGCTTCTCGCAGAGTGCGATTGGAATTGACGCGTACCGTGTGCTGTCTGGAATGGAACGCAAACATAGCGTGCATCTCGTTAAACATTGAAGCACTAGTTGCCGGTATGGAAGAGGGCATATGAGAGTGAGGAATCACTGACTTTGTCGAACGTTTGAACACTGACTCATGAAGACTTTTGAAGTAATTGGTAACGTTCCCCACAAGTCGTCTTGGATGATTCACAAATCTATACAAATTATAAAAACAGATGTGTGTGTACATGTATGTATGCATCTCTGTATGTATGTATGTTCCAGATCTCCTCCTAAATCAATAGCTAGATTCAACCAATCCTGGTGCATATATCACTTAACTGTCAGTAAATCATTGGTGCGGGGGTTAGAACCACCTACCCGTCAAAGGGTTGGGGATGAGGATGAAAAATCGGAGCAGCCCACGACGCGTAAATATCCATAATTTGTCATCCAGTACTTGAGAACGAGAGCACTTGAGAACTGCAACAAACATTACACATAATTTCAAACCCTTATGAACCTTTCTCTCACTGACGAACTCCACAAAATGATTGAAAGGAATAATTTCGTGGAGGTATGTTCCGCCTTTGCAATTAAAACAAGGGCCGTTTGTTTTTTGCCGTGTTCCGTTTGATTTACTTATGAAATATCTTCTGTGGTCTGAACAAATGTTTGAGATACAGAGGGGTCCAAAAAATGTATCCACTGTTTAAAAGTCCATAACTGGCAAACTAATTGACGGAGTTGTCTCATCTTTGGTAGTGTAATAGTTTGTAGTTCCAGCAATCGTCACACAAGCCATGTACATCCCACGATTTCTACACGCAATGAACGAGGACGACCCAGATCGTAGAATGGAGTACTGCGAGTGGTTTACTATCATGGTGCGCAACGATGAAGAGTTTGTAGAGATGATTGTGTGGTCTGATGAGGCAAGGTTCAAACTCAATGGTACAGTAAATCACCACAATTGCATCTACTGGGCCACCGAAAATCCGAACGTCCATGTAGACAAAGCCGTGAATTTGCCAGGAGTAACTGTGTGGTGTGGGTTGTCTTACCGGGGCTTCTTTGGGCCATTCTTCTTTGTCGGCACAGTTACCGGTGAGGAGTACCTTCAGAAGCTTCAGACATCCATTTTACCTGCCATACGAGACTTTTATGGAGACGGAAGAGTTTACTTTCAAGAAGATGGCGCCCCGGCCCACTACCAAAATCGTGTTTGGGCGTATCTCGACGAAAATCTACCAGGAAGATGGATAGGCCGTTGAGGTGCTGTGGAGTATCCACCACGTTCCCCAGAACTAACTCCTTTGGACTTCTACCTGTGGGGAACACTAAAGGACGTCGTTTATCGGCAAAAGCCACGCACATTGGATGAACTTCGAAAATCCATCGTACATTCATGTACAAATATCCAACTGAACACGTTGCAGTCAGTAGTTCGTGCTGCAGTTCGGTGGCATCGTTTGTGTGTGGATGTTAATGGAGACCATTTCGAAAACCTACCGTGATATCTTTAAGATGGACTTTAAGCTACACTTTCACCAAAAATGCGACAACTCCGTCAATTAGTTTGCAAGTTGTGGACTTTTAAACAGTGGATACATGTTGCCGTGCTACCTCTCGACTTTTCCCATATGCCTATCCGTACACGAACACCATCTCGGCTTCTTTCCGATCAGAATACCGGACCATTCTGCTGCTTAGCACGCAGCGTCTGTCACACGGCGTGCAACACACAAGGAGCATACGGCACGTGGTCGGAGGAATGTCATTCGTAAGTGACATTTTCTGTGGCAGCGATCCATTTCCGGACACGTGTTCATAGGACCGTTTTTCCTCCATTTCCAGTCGGGAATTCGCCCTTGCAGGTTGTCGGTTTTATTAATTTTCACCCTCTGTATACACTACACGTCGCTGAAGATGCTTCATAAACAAAAGTACCGAAAACCGTATGGCAAAAAGCAAACTGCCGTTAATTTAGCTGCAAAGACGGAACCTTTTTAAACAACTAAGGAACGACGGAAAACCGAAAAAAAACTACGATAAAGTCTTATCACCGACTGCACTTTCGCTGTTCGTGCTGTAACTCTACCACATGAAGCATGACATTTTATTGCTAGTCAACTTCTAAATGTATTTCGCGTCACATTTTGCAGACTGTATTCACAAATATCAAGTACCAGTGAATGTAGCAGAGAAGTCATGTCATTGTAGGACTCAGTTGAGAAGATATGAAGTCATATAGCCTGAGGTGCGTTAAAAACTGCAGCATAATACATGATGTGTTAATTTATTACTTCTTTGCTGCCGGCCAGTGTGGCCGAGCGGTTCTAGGCGTTTCAGTCTGGAACAGCGCTACCACTACGGTCGCAGGTTCGAATCCTGCCTCGGGCATGGATGTGTGTGATGTCCTCAGGTTAGTTAGGTTTAAGTAGTTCTAAGTTCTAGGTGACTGATGACCTCAGATGTTAATTACCATAGTACTCAGAGACATTTTTTTGAACTTCTTTACTACTAACTCTATTCGTAACACATTTCGCAGACAGAATCCACACATGCCGCTGAATGTACCTAGATAAAAATATCATTATACAGCACATAATTAAGGCGATACATGGTCGTAAACATTGAGGTGCCTGAAACGTAACTGCAGGGCGCAATTCGCTAGAGATAAAAATGAAATATACGTTCAAAATGGTTCAAATGGCTCTGAGCACTATGGGACTCAACATCTTAGGTCATAAGTCCCCTAGAACTTAGAACTACTTAAACCTAACTAACCTAAGGACAGCACACACACCCATGCCCGAGGCAGGATTCGAACCTGCGACCGTAGCAGTCCCGCGGTTCCGGACTGCAGCGCCAGAACCGCTAGACCACCGCGGCCGGCGAAATATACGTCTGAACTATGTTAAACATATGTGAAATACATTTGACATGTGCGTCAGTGGGTAAAGCCGTGGCTAAGAAGCTCATCCTGGACACCTGCAGCCGCGCGGAATTAGGCGAGCGATCTAAGGCGCTGCAGTCAGTCATGGACTGTGTGGCTGATCCCGGCGGAGGTTCGAGTCCTCCCTCGGGCATGGGTGTGTGGATACTTTAGGTTAAGTAGTTGAAAGCTTAGGGACTGATGACATTAGCAGCTAAGTCCCATAAGATTTCACACACATTTCAACATTTTTTTGAGCACCTGGAATGACTTCACCAAAATGGGTACAAATACGAGGGTTGGAACTTCAGTAGTGGCAACTGTTTATTGACAGCTCGTAGAAAGTATATACTTGTTTCAAAGTTTTACTGACCTTCAAAGTAGTCGGCAGCATTGTGTATAACCCGTTGCCAGCGATGTGGAAGTCGTAGGATACTCTTAGCAGTGCCATTTGTGTTGAGAGTTCGAGCGGCGCGGTGTATTGCCCGACGAATTTGTAGCAGTTCCGAAGCGAATGCCTTGAAGTCTTTACTTCAGTTTAGAAATCGAGTTGAACTCACGAGGGCGTAAGTCAAGGGAGTGCAGTAGGTGGTATAGCACTTAGCAGCCCCATCAGTCAAACAAATCAGTAACAGCTTGCACTGTACGTGCTTGAGCATTTTCCTGCAAAATGATGGTCAGATCCTGCAGAAAGTGTCACCAATTCTGTCTCCAAGCTGATCGCAGGTTGTGTTATAAAAATGAACAGCACAGAACCCCTGGGGCAAGATAGTGCGCTGAACATCTGTTCGCTCCTCCGGGCTCTTTGACAAGGCCGTTCGCAGAATGAGGGTGATTTCTTATCCCGGAAGTCTTCGGCCGCCAATGCTGATTATTAATCAAAATCTAAGCAGCGCCGGGATTCGAACCCGTCACCGAAGACGTTTCCATTATGACTCGAAGACGCTACGCCTTTTTTTTCTTCATTTTGTTCAGTATTGTTCGTTGCGTTTGGTCTGTGCGGACGTCACAAGACATCCTTTCAAGGTGATCGTTGATTCCTTTACTCAGTTTTTTATTACAGTAGGCGAGCAGCCCTCTGACCGAACACGCTGAGCTACCGTGCCGGCCGACCCCTAGAACAAGGGCACAAGTGTCCTTCTTTGTCCCGGTTTCTGGTCTCCAGATTATGCCAATTTTTTGTCAGTTTAAGGTGCCAGACAGAAATTACGGCAACCCTAGATACATGCTGAGAACGAGAGACAGAAGGTACGTCAGCATTGGACTCATCCACATACAAGATTAACAATACACAAGGTTCATAGGAAAGTGTCTACTGGTGGAAAAACCCTTCCAGGACGACGTCGGACAGTTACAAAAGAAGATTTCATTCACTCTGCATTTTCGCAATAAGAAGGATCCCAATTTTTTAATATTTAAAAGGGGTACATACGTGATACTTCTGGCTTCATCATGTTGGCACCCACTGGGTATGACGTCAGATCATGTCTTTTAGTGATTCAGAGAACTCTCATGGCACAACACTATGTCACAAACATCCTGCTCCATGTCAAAGTAGTGTGGTACCAATTGCGGATAGGACAACGCTCGTCCACGAATTAGCATGAGTCTCTATCACTGTCTCTGTGATGCTGAGGTAATCCCCGACAGAACAAACTGAGGACCAGTTCGTGAGGCAGCTCCACTCCAGTGCCACCATCCAGGATATCCAGGACCGGTTACAGCATTTGTACGCCACCTGGCCTCTTGAGGGAACAACTGCCTTATGACAGCCTTCCCGACCCAACTGTTGTGTGCATCCAAGCCAGAGGAGGTAGAATGCCATATTGATAACCATACTCATCTTAACAAATTCTTCGTAAAGTCGACTCGATATTGTAATTACTGAAATAAAATCGCATACACATTTCAGTTGTGATGAAGAGTGGACAGAGGTTTAAGAGAGTATCCAGGACAATGAATGTGCAAAGAAATGGGATACGGAAATACTATGGAATAAGCAGATACAGTTGCCGTTCTCTGAGGCTGTAGATACTGCAAATATCAATAACTCGATGGGCAGTTCAGTTGAAGAGACACCTTTTAAAAGGACAGTCACAAAAGTTGTAAAAAAAAAACTTTCGTTACAAGAAACATAACTGCAAAGAAGCCATGGATAACAGAAGAAATACTTCAGATGATCGATGAAAGTAGGAAGTAAAAAATATTCAGAGAAAATAAGGAAAACAGAAATACAAGTGATTTAGGAACGAAATAAATAGGATGTGCAGGGAAGCTAAGGCGAAATGCCTGCATGATAAATGTGAAGAAATCGAAACAGAAATTACTCGGAAAGTCTGGCACAGCATGTACAAATTCAAAACAACCTTTGGTGAAATCAAAAGCAGGGGCCGTAATATTAAGAATGCAATGGAAATACCTCTGTTGCGTGCCGAGGGGAGAGCGGATAGGTGGAAAGCCCCTATGAGAGGAAAGACTTGCCTTATGACGGGAAGAAGAAACAAGAATTTAGAAGACCTTTGCACGACTCAAGTTAAAGGAGGCATAGGGGATAGATAAAGCTGCATCTGAATTCCTAAAACCATTGGTGGGAAGTGGCAACAAAACGACTATTCACGTTAGTGTGCACAATGAATGAAAATGGCGATATATCATCAGACTTTCGGAAAACAATCATCCATACAATTCCGAAGACGGCAAGAACCGACAAGTGCGAGCATTATCGATTATCGAACAATCAGCTTAACAGATCATGTATCCAAGTGCGAAAAGAGTAATATACAGGAGAACAGAAAATAAAACTGACGGACAGACAGACGTCTATTAGTTTGGATTTAGGATATGTAAAGACAGCACAGAGGCAGTTATTGCGGTTGATAATGGAAAAATAAAGATATGATTATAGGATCTGTCAACTTGGAAAAACATTTGACAATGCAAAATAGATGTTCGAAAGTCTGAAAAAATGTGGGAAAAGATACGGGAAAGACTCCTAGTCATGTGCATGTTGTGGCGGTACGCCACATAACGTAGTAAAAATGATATTGAATAACTTACCAAATATACCAAAACTGACGCGGTAACAAAACATAAATATTATCTCACAAAAATAACAAAGACTCTATAATCAGTTAATATGATCTGCGAATGTAATTACAATCTCTGTTTTTTTGTAAAGAGATCGCTGTCTCTTCCCTTTTATTTCTTCGTAGTATTAGAAGCCATATTGCGACGAGGAACGAAAACGTATCAATTTCATGTAATAATTAGGCTAAATGTAATCAAATATTTCTTAAAAGTGTTGCTAATGTATAACTGTACCAGCTCCTATATTAATTAACTGGCAGATTTAAATTCTTTATGCAAATTTTATAGAGGAATATTGGTGCTGAGTTCAGTGCCGTTGTTCTAAATGATAACGGCACAGATTCGTATTAAATATCTTAATATTCACTAATTTTGACAAGTAAATATAAATGGAAATGTAGGAAATAGCTCTTGATTAGCGGTTCTTCCTCTGAAACAACAAAAGTAATCATTATATCCAATACTGGCTGAGTTCAATAAATTAATTCGATTCCCACTTAGCGAAATCGCGAGACTCTCCTTGGACTTAAAATTCCACAAAAGTAAATCTAATTAATATTAATCGATTTTAACAGCAATTGCAGCTATGCATGTGGAAATTTAGCCGTTGGTGGTGTCTTTTAATATAAAAAGACCGTGTCGGGCAAACGAGAAGTACGACAACTGAGTCACTGACGTAAATAATTTTCCGTTTGTGAAGCAAGCACAATAAAATTAGCTCCAACTGTTCATAATATATAAATACCAGTACATAAAGAACCACCACATTGTATTATCAGTCACCGCGTGTCTGTATGTAGAATGGGGAAGGCGCGCGACCTATTTGACCGAGGGCAGATTGTGATGGCCGGGAAGCTCAGCACGAGCATTTAGGAAACTTCACGACTTGTTGAGTGTTCCAGGAGTGATGTGGCTAGCGTCTTCAACAAATGGCGAAACCGAGGTGAAACCACGTCCAGATACAGAGCGGTTGGGTGGCCACACGTCATTACCAATGCCGGAAGTCGAAGGCTGGGCAGACTGGTGAAACAGAAAAGGCGGCGAACTGCAGTGGAGCTAACGTCAGGCTTTAATGTAGAGCAGAGTACAAGTATGCCTGAACATACGGCGAACACTTAACGTTGGGCCTCCAAAGCCGACGACCCATGCACATGCCAACGTTAACACCACGATATCGACGACTACGACTGAAATGAGTACGTGACCATCGTTGGCGCAGTGGCAGAGCGTTGCTTAGTCTGAATTCCGATACCTCCTGAATCATGCCGATGGGAGAGCGCAAATCCATCATCTTCCACGGCGACGGCTCCTTGATACCTGTAATGAGGGACAGAGACAAGCAGGGGGCACCTCCATTACGCACTGTGGAACATTCACTTGGGCATTCATGGGTCCAGTGTAGCACTATGACGGCCAAGGAGTATCGTACACTACGTGGTGCATTCAAGTTCTAAGGCCTCCAATTTTTTTTCTCCGGACTGGAAAGAGATAGAAACATGCGCATTGTTTTAAAATGAGGCCGCGTTCATTGTCAATACGTCCCAGAGATGGCAGCACCGTACGGCACATGGAATTTTACCGCCAGAGGCGAGAATATGAACTGTTTTAAATACTTAAAATGGCGACATTTTCCGTACTTGAACAGCGTGCAATCATTCGTTTTCTGAATTTGCGTGGTGTGAAACCAATTGAAATTCATCGACAGTTGAAGGAGACATGTGGTGATGGAGTTATGGATGTGTCGAAAGTGCGTTCGTGGGTACGACAGTTTAATGAAGGCAGAACATCGTGTGACAACAAACCGAAACAACCTCGAGCTCGCACAAGCCGGTCTGACTACATGATCGAGAAGGCGGAGAGAATTGTTTTGGGGGATCGCCGAATGACTGTTGAACAGATCGCCTCCAGAGTTGGCATTTCTGTGGGTTCTGTGCACACAATCCTGCATGACGACCTGAAAATGTGAAAAGTGTCATCCAGGTGGGTGCCACGAATGCTGACAGACGACCACGTGGCTGCCCGTGTGGCATGTTGCCAAGCAATGTTGACGCGCAACGACAGCATGAATGGGACTTCGTCGGTTGTGACAATGGATGAGACGTGGATGCCATTTTTCAATCCAGAAACAAAGCGCCAGTCAGCTCAATGGAACACACAGATTCACCGCCACCAAAAAAATTTCGGGTAACCGCCAATGCTGAAAAAATGATGGTGCCCATGTTCTGGGACAGTGAGGGCGTAATCCTTACCCATTGCGTTCCAAACAGCACTATGGTAACAGGTGCATCCTACGAAAATGTTTTGAAGAACAAATTCCTTCCGGCACTGCAACAAAAACGTCCGCGAAGGGCTGCGCGTGTTCTGTTTCACCAACACAACGCACCCGCACATCGAGCTAACGTTACGCAACAGTTTCTTCGTGATAACAACTTTGAAGTTATTCCTCATGCTCCCTACTCACCTGACCTGGTTCCTAGTGACTTTTGGCTTTTTCCGACAATGAAAGACACTCTCCGTGGCCGCACATTCGCCAGCCGTGCTGCTATTGCCTCAGCGATTTTCCAGTGGTCAAAACAGACTCCTAAAGAAGCCTTCGCCGCTGCCATGGAATCATGGCGTCAGCGTTGTGAAAAATGTGTACGTCTGCAGGGCGATTACGTTAAGAAGTAACGCCAGTTTCATCGATTTCGGATGAGTAGTTAATTAGAAAAAAAAAATCGGAGGCCTTAGAACTTGAATGCACCTCGTAGTAGCAGACCACGTACACCCATTCATAACGACCATATGGTTAGATAAACACAGTGACGATTTCCGATGATGTGCTGCCCCCCCCTTCCCCACATGAACTTGCCAAATGTGAAACTCGTCGGACACATCATCATCCCCCCCCCCCCAGACCCTCCTGTCACCGTAATTTAGGGGACGTGGGTGACCTGTGTGGAGAGCCGTGGTGCACACCTCTTCCAGCGACCTACCATAGCCACAAGACCTCCTTGCTTCCACGCCACGATGCATCGCCACTGTTATCAGTGCAAAAGTTGGACATTAAAGCCATTAGGTAAGTGGTCATAATGTTCTGGCTGATCGGTATACAAAATGTACAAGAAGGAATAATCAGACTGGAAGACGAAGTGCACGGAAAAGGTGTAATACTGGGAAGTAATCTGTAGCTCTTACTGTTCAGTTTACATACCGACGAAGTAATAACGAAAATAAAAGAAAGGTTCAAGATTGGGATTAATATTTGGGGTCAAAGGATATAAACGATATGATTCGCTGATGACATTGCTGTCCTTGAAAAAAGTGAAGAAGAATTACAGGAGTTGTTGAATGGAATGAACAGCCTAATGATTACAATATACTGATTGCGAGTTAATCTAAGAAAGAAGAAAGTAATGAGAAGAATCAGAAATGAGAACAGCGATAAACGTAACATCACAATTTGGGATTGTGGAGTAGACGAAGTAACGGAATTCTGCTACTTAGACAGCAAAAAACCCATGAAGGAGGCAGCAAGGAGGACATAAGAAGCAGACTAGCACTGGTAAAAAAGCCATTCCTGGCCAGTTACTACCAGACATAGGCTTCAATCTCAGGAAGAAATTACTGAGAATGTTACGTTGGAGCACAGCATTCTATGGTAATGAAACATGTACTGTGAGAAAAGTTTCGGTCGGCTTTTACAACCAAAATGTTTATGATGAGGTCAAGCTTTCAACACCATTGCAATTGTTTCGAGAAAGATAACAAACTTGCTGCACCTAATAAGGTCCTTAGACATTGTCATTTCACAACGTCCTTTTAAACGGCAATAACTCATCATAACAGCTATACAGACAATCGTTAATACTGTCTTTTCTGGCGTCACACTGTCCTTCTGTAACCACATCTATCGTAACGCACCACATTGTCTATTCGGATCTCCCCAGCTTCTGTCCGCACCAAAAACCGACCTCGGAGTCATATTTTATCCCAGCTGCTCAAGATAAACTTGCCTACTACACATAAACAAACTACTGATACATTGACACAATTAGATTCCTGTACCAAACTTTCTTGTATTAAAAGTGAATTGTAAACTTTTTGACACAGTTAATAATATTTCTCTGAATAGATTTACATTAACTTACAGAAGATATTAAACACAATTAACAGAAGTACAATCTCACCCGTACATCTTTGAAAAGGGTTGTTATTTATTTTCGTGGTTCTTAATGTGCACTGCCGCCTAGTGTTGACTAGCTGTAAATAAACCCGTAAGTGTTCTACTCCAATACTAGGTGGCATTAGCGTGGTCCTATCATTAGCGCAGGTGTTATAAATGGGTGGTTACGATTAAAGTGTAGCTACTAACGGGCGTCCAGTGGGGGCTGTAATTACCATATGGAACCGGAACTTGGTAGATATTCTATTCTGTTAATGTGAAGCCAATTGATCCTGGAATAAATTAGTTCCAATTTTGGCCATCAGTTGCAAATATAGCGCTATACAGCTGCTCGTCGACGTGTCCGAAAATTCTTGTTCAACAAACTGTGTAAGCAATGGTTAATAATACAATCAATATTATGCATTTCTGATTAGTTTAATGTTCTCTGGCCATGTCCCGTTCCTAATACATTTCATATGAAAACATTTCTATAACTCTTTCTTATATTCACAGGACCAAATTTCCACCTAATGGTCAAATTTCGATCTAATATTTCCGCAGCGTATATCGGTTCTGCATTAATGCATTTGAACATCTACCAAGTTCCTCTGACATGTGATTAATTATTGCCCACACTGGACATCTGTGAGTACCTTCACTTCAGTTATAACCACCGGGTATTTCTCCCATGCATCTGAATGTCGCATAGTGTCACCCACAAATATGCGTTTGCAGTACTTATTGTGATGTCACTCCGTAAGACGTTACAAACCTCCATTAAGGCGGTTACAGAACTGACATAGCATTATCTGCATGGGACAGACAACGCACTGTGTGTACTGTGTGTAATGTTGTATTTTGTGTCCAAACAGTTATGAAACTTCCCCTTAGAAAAATTGTACAAGACTGTGCTTAAACTGACACACAATATTTTTATCGCAAAGCAATCTGACTTTCAATAATCCCTACAAATAATGGCCCTGACTAACATTAACCTATACCTTTCACAAATCACTTACCTCACAAAAATCTTCGTTACTCGAACTGCTACAATACAGCGAGCGCCACTACTGCCAGCTAAATAAAATATTCAAACTACTGAAGGCGCTAACTACTGATAGGCATAGTTAGCAAATGAAAGATTTTGATAGAGAACAAACAATGTATTTACCTTAATAGTGTTCAAAAGTCATAATACACTCCTGGAAATTGAAATAAGAACACCGTGAATTCATTGTCCCAGGAAGAGGAAACTTTATTGACACATTCCTGGGGTCAGATACATCACATGATCACACTGACAGAACCACAGGCACATAGACACAGGCAACAGAGCATGCACAATGTCGGCACTAGTACAGTGTATATCCACCTTTCGCAGCAATGCAGGCTGCTATTCTCCCATGGAGACGATCGTAGAGATGCTGGATGTAGTCCTGTGGAACGGCTTGCCATTCCATTTCCACCTGGCGCCTCAGTTGGACCAGCGTTCGTGCTGGACGTGCAGACCGCGTGAGACGACGCTTCATCCAGTCCCAAACATGCTCAATGGGGACAGATCCGGAGATCTTGCTGGCCAGGGTAGTTGACTTATACCTTCTAGAGCACGTTGGGTGGCACGGGATACATGCGGACGTGCATTGTCCTGTTGGAACAGCAAGTTCCCTTGCCGGTCTAGGAATGGTAGAACGATGGGTTCGATGACGGTTTGGATGTACCGTGCACTATTCAGTGTCCCCTCGACGATCACCAGTGGTGTACGGCCAGTGTAGGAGATCGCTCCCCACACCATGATGCCGGGTGTTGGCCCTGTGTGCCTCGGTCGTATGCAGTCCTGATTGTGGCGCTCACCTGCACGGCGCCAAACACGCATACGACCATCATTGGCACCAAGGCAGAAGCGACTCTCATCGCTGAAGACGACACGTCTCCATTCGTCCCTCCATTCACGCCTGTCGCGACACCACTGGAGGCGGGCTGCACGATGTTGGGGCGTGAGCGGAAGACGGCCTAACGGTGTGCGGGACCGTAGCCCAGCTTCATGGAGACGGTTGCGAATGGTCCTCGCCGATACCCCAGGAGCAACAGTGTCCCTAATTTGCTGGGAAGTGGCGGTGCGGTCCCCTACGGCACTGCGTAGGATCCTACGGTCTTGGCGTGCATCCGTGCGTCGCTGTGGTCCGGTCCCAGGTCGACGGGCACGTGCACCTTCCGCCGACCACTGGCGACAACATCGATGTACTGTGGAGACCTCACGCCCCACGTGTTGAGCAATTCGGCGGTACGTCCACCCGACCTCCCGCATGCCCACTATACGCCCTCGCTCAAAGTCCATCAACTGCACATACGGTTCACGTCCACGCTCTCGCGGCATGCTACCAGTGTTAAAGACTGCGATGGAGCTCCGTATGCCACGGCAAACTGGCTGACACTGACGGCGGCGGTGCACAAATGCTGCGCAGCTAGCGCCATTCGACGGCCAACACCGCGGTTCCTGGTGTGTCCGCTGTGCCGTGCGTGTGATCATTGCTTGTACAGCCCTCTCGCCGTGTCCCGAGCAAGTATGGTGGGTCTGACACACCGGTGTCAATGTGTTCTTTTTTCCATTTCCAGGAGTGTATATATAGCAGTTCATGACATCCAGTCTTACAAATTTACTGTCTCTGTCCAGATCATCCTCTCTCAAAACTCCGCCATCTCACTCCCCACATCCACCACAGCTGCTGCCTCACCTCCAACTGCTTTACGCTACGCGCTGTTAACATCCAGCTGCCCAACACTACAATGGCAGACAACAATGCAAACTAGCCACAGACTGCACACAGCACAGCCAGTGATTTTGATACAGAGCGCTACGTGGCGTTACCAATATGAAAACCTAAACAGCCTACTTACACAGTCTTACTTCAGCGTTAGAGTAGAGATTGAAAATACCACTTCACTTGTAGGTTTTTCTTTGCTTTTCAGTGCTTAGATCGCGACCAGTTCTAGCTATTACATGCCCATCACCAGGTGTGATAATTTTATACTCTGACCTCGAGCGCCACGATGCAGCAACCAAGTACTTGAAAAATCTGTTGTCACCGTATGCGGGGAAATGTGTTCACCACATCCGAAACTCCGAAGACGTCCTGCAACTCTTCAAACAACTATGCATTGCAGATTAAGGTATAAATGTAAGTTTTGACGTAGTATCGCTGTTCACTAGAGTACCACTACAGGCTCAGTAGAACTAATTGCAGAGAAATTTGACGGTGCACTGACATCCACGTATTTCATGTATGGGAACTATTATTACGAGCAAACTGAAGGTGTAACTATGGGCAGCCCACTCTCTCCTGTGGTAGCCAACATGTTTATGGAGAAATCTGAGGAGAGGGCATTAGAGATAGACATAAGCCCACATACTTCTTCAGGTATGTGGATGACACCTTTGTGATCTGGCCTCATCGGAAGGACAGGCTCAGTGAGTTTCTTGAACGTCTTTACTCATCTCATACAGATCTCAAGTACACCATAGAACCGGCTGCCGTTTCTGTATGTACTAGTCAAAAGGAAAGCAGATGGATCAATAGGCCACAGTCGGTATCGAAAACCCATGATTTATATCTGCAGGCCAGCAGCTGCCATCACCATGCGCAGAAGAATAGGGTACTTAAGACATTGGCCCGCAGAATACGTGCCCTGTCGGACCAAGAGATCATCTAGAAACTGTGTTCTGCAAAAATGGATACACTACCAAACCAATAGAGAGGGCACTCCAACCAGCCACTACACCACAAGTTCCAAATGCAGAGCAAGATGAAGCAAAGACGGTAGCATATCTCCCCTACGCTGGTTCTATTTCTACCATAATCAGTAGAATCCTCCGTAAACGCAATATCAAGTGTGTTTTCTGCCCATCCAGCAAGATCGAGAGACTGGAGGGAAGTGTTAAAGACGACCTGGGTCTACGGAAATCAGGGATTTATAATATACCTTTTGAATGTGGCATGTCCTACATTAACAGTGGATATTAGGTGCAAAGAACATCAGAGGCACACCCGCTTAAGACAGGTGACGATGTCAGCCATTGCTGAACACTGTCTAGAACTAGATCATGCCATGAATTATGAGGAAACCAAGATTCTACCATAGACACCCATATTTTGGGACAGTGATATAAAGGAATCGATTGAGATAAAGTAACTGACAATCTCAAACCACGACATGGGTTACTAGCTAAGTAGAGCCTGGGATCCTGCTCTGGAACTTTTGAAGGAGCAACGGGAACAGCTACAGAACTCCACAAATAGAAGGAGGGAAGGCGTGGATATGGAAAATGATCACCAGACAAATTGCCAGGCGCAGCGGACCGAAGATGGAACGTCCAGGAGCAGATCCGATGGGCGCGGATCGCAGAGGGAACACCCAGAACCGCAGCGGACGGAAAACGACGGACGCGAACCGCAGAGGGAACATTCAGAACCGCAGCGGACTGAAAACGGAACGGCAACGTTCCAGAAGATCTCAGTGATCGGGTGCGGACCGCCGAGGGAACGCCTGCAATCGCTGGTGGAGGGGGAAGTCCACAGACCTCAGGTCCACTTGAGGAGCACTCTTCGTCGCACCTGGTGAAGGTTACGAGCTACGTTACCGAAATATCTTGTACAAATACGACGCTCATATCTGGCAGAACCCCTGACAACCCAAGATTTGAGTATACGACGTGTCGAACCACCAGTGAGCATCACAATGGAGAGTATAGGAGGTGGTGTACCACGAGCAAACACCACAATGGAGAGTATAGGAAGCAGTTTGCCGTCAGGAGCACAGTGGTGGAGAGAATAGGACGTGTTGTATCCCCAGTCACCACCATAATTGAGAGCATAGTATGTGGTGTACCACCAGTGAGCACTACAGTTGAGAGTATAGGATATGTTCTACCGTGAGTGAGCACCACAATGTGGGGAGTGAGCGCCGTGATGGAGAGTGTAGGATGCAGCGTATAACCAGCAAGTGCGCGATGGACACTATAGGATGCAGTGTACCACCAGTTAGTGCCACGATGGAGTGTATACGTAGCGCTGTACCACCATCGAGCCCTCGCTAGTGTAACTCTGCGACCAATATTCTCCATTGCGGCGCTCGGTGTCAACAAAATTATCACACCTGATGATGGGCAAGTAATAGCCCGAAACCGATCGATTTCTAAGCACTGAAAAAGAAAGAAACCTCAGCTGAAGTGGTATTTTCAATCGCTACTCTAATCTGAGTGATCACATTTCTTTGAGCGGATGCTGGTGAGATACCAGGCTCAAGTTTTAATGGGCAAAGGATTTTCCTTTATCTTCTTTCAAAGGCAGCTCCTGACTCGCCTACATCGGTTAAAATCGAATCACCGTCTGAAGAACATGTCCTAGCATATGCTGCGATCGTAATCTGCCTCCCCATTAGTACAGCACCAGACACATCAACTATGTCACACGTGAGGAACATAGTAGTAGTGAATTTGATACGTGAGAGGGTACAGGGCAATTACGTTGTCAACAGCGTCTACGAACAGTAAAGGTATATGTTATAGGGTGATTAACTGACAAACCGACAATATATGGTGGCGATTGGCAACACAATAGCGATGTACAAGGATTAATCGTAAATTAAACTCTGATTAGCAATTAAAATAAATATAAAGTTCTCTTATATATTATAGTCTATACTTCTATCGAAATTTAAACATTTGTCATACCATGATAACAACTTCTTTATCAGCTCTCATGTTGCTTCAACCATTTGTTCGCAGCATCCCTGAGCTCATGGTGAGTTGGAAGTCGCTTGTTGCCATGTCCGCACTAGAGGGATGATGCTGAAAAATTACCCACCCTGGATCTTCAATTTTTCCACCCTTCATTAGCAGAATGGCGTTGCGTATTATCGTGAATAAGAATGATCTCTTTGCTAACTATCCTCCGCCACTTACTTTGGACTGATCTTCAGAGTTTCTCTAAATAAACCTATGATGTCATGGTACTCTCATACATCACCCCCACATCTGCTGCAAAAATTCCTGAGCGATCGTAAACGACTGTAATCATCTCTGGCGATTTGCCGGCGTCTTCTTGTATTTTTGGGATTGTTGGGAAAACGAACATGCATCCACTGTTTAGAATGTTCCTTAGCTTCTGACTTCACGCACTGCACCAACGTCTCGTCCTCTGTCACATTTCTTTTCGGGAAATCCTCACCATCTTCATGGCAACCCTGAAGAAATGTCAAAGCTGAACCCATTCTTTCAGTTTTGTGCATATAGGTTAGTTGTTTAGGTACCCACCTTGCACAAAACGTATCATTTGCGCGACCAGTCTCGAATTTTCTGTATACTCACCCTCAATACCGTCATTCATAACCACATCCACAACCCGCGATACAATCGACGACGAATATCGGCAGTTGTTGACCTATTCGTGCAGGAAGAGAAAGATAGAAGTAACCCCATAACTTACACGTTATCCAGTGCAATACAAAGCTGACCGACGCATGGTGACTTTCGAAGTCTCCTTTTCCAGCCAGACAAGCTCCATGTCGTTACAAGCATTTCATTCTTTTTAGTATCTAATCGTTTGTAAATTTAAGAAGCGTCTCCGTTATATTAAGATATTAAAGAATGGAGGTAAGGAACAGCGATCAGCATCTAGAAGACAATATTCGCAGCGATTTGTGAATGAAGAGCTAGTGGACGGAAATTTCAAGGGTGTGGTGATCGTGGCGAGTGTAGGAGAAGTACGAGAGAATAAAAACCTAAAAAGGAAAAAGAGCTCTCAGCAGAGTTCTTCACAGGAGGCAGGGAGGTGAGTGCGCGTGTGTTAGCCCTGTGGGGTTTCCCTTTTTCGCTCAGGTGGCGTCCCGGAGCGGCGCGGTGTCTGTTGTCCCAGCCCGTTTTCTGGGAACCACGCACCGGCTGCGACTGATAAAATATCTGCCCACCTCGAGACGATCGATGCAAACCCATCACGGCCGAGCCGTTCTCCGTCGTAACAGATTGCGCGAGCACCGGCCTCAAGGACAGTGAAGCTCCGCAGCTAACAGCCAGTCGAAATGCAGAATTGTGAGAGACTCTGTTCATATTATTCTGCCTCAGGACGGTTACGAAATAGAAAGGATCCCGCCTGGAGATGAAAGAGAGCCTCTTCCGACTGTTTATTTGAACGCTGCGCCCGGTACATGAGGCTGCTTGGGCGAAGTTCAACGGTCGATGTTTACACGGTAGTTTTCGTTTATTGAAATCGTTTAAGGGGCTCCGGAACGCCCTATACTTGCAATGTTAAAATAACGCTTATAAATTACATCTTTCCTCACAAAGTATTTGATGTAGGAAGTTGAACTTTTTACAGATTATTTATTGGAATATGGGCTACAACTTAACACAGGAATTTTACAAAATTTTAGTTCAGTTATTAAAGATGATTTTTTTTCAATTGTAATGAAAATTAACAACATTTTTTTGCAATTTTTTATTTATATATTCAAAAATATACAGTTTTTTGGAAAAAGGCTGTGTTAAATTATGCAGAAGGTACTGTGTAACATTTACTGAAAGTTTGAAACAAATATGTTTGGAAGATCCTTAGAAAACATGTAATTAGTATGAGATAATAAAAGTTTTGGGAATCGAGCGACAAAGATTGGATTAACTTTTTAGTGCATTCCAGGTCCATAGGATGGATTATCTTCATCCTCTGCAAACTCCTCCTCCAGCTTCCTCTTGTTCCTCCTCCTGTTTACTCTTGCTTGTATTTCTAGACTCTTTACAGCCCTGTCTGCAGCCCGAAGGCGTTCCTTGTCTAAAGCAAGCATCGCTCGTACCATGTTAGAACCTATCTTCATTCCCATATTTCTAAATACCTTGCACCTTACAATGTTGCCATCATTGAAAGTCGCAACATTATTATACTTCAACAAAACAGAGACTCAAGAAACAGAATTAATTACGAATATTTTCGAGATAACGACAGAGTAAATAAACATGAAACAATCGACAATCACACCAGCGATATATATTGAACCATCACAGGTTAGCCACAACACATACTTTATCTCACATCACTAAAATGTACCTGATGAACACGGACGTTAATAATAACACCATTTGACAGCAGTTTAACAGCGCCACAGTGGGTCACGTCCATGTAGAACACATTTCAAAAAAAAAAAAAAATTAAAAATAGTTGTATTTTTCGGAATTGAATAAATTATATATCTATTAAAAGGTAATAGTGTGCAGATTCAGAAAACGCAAAAAAGTAAAAATTGAACTTTTCATGATTTTGAGCCTTTCCGGAGCCCCTTAACTCTAAATACTTAGCAAAATAGAGGAGAATGTTCGGAGAATTGATATGAACAGTCAAAGCTCGTGGTTTCCATACTGGGGAATGCAGCGAATCTACCAGTGCGGTCAAATTCTCTAGTGTCGTAAATCCCTATCGATATTTTTTTGGACCGGTCAACTGTAACTGAAACTATGTGATTTGTTTTTGTCTTTTACTCGTATCTTACGGTTACGTTGCGAAAATCGTCAATGACTTCTGCTGAAATATTGTATATACTCATGCCTAGATTTGAACTCTTTTCAATGTTAAAAGCTCTGGTCTCGGTGCGTCGTATTCTTTAACATTCACCATAAGCTCGTGTTCCTAAATTTTACACAATAAGTTTCACACGGAATTCATATTGTGTTGCGTTCAGACTCATTGTATACCGGAATTATTTGCAATTACACGGGGCAATACACTCACAGAAACGAATTTGCAAGTAATACACATTATTGAGATGACGCCGTTAGCAACCAAGAAACTAGTCAACAATTAGAAATAACGACCCTTTTCTCGCGGCGTTGTTTCCTCCGCTAGTTCGCGAAACTCTCGCTGATTGGTGACATTTTTTTGTATTTTAGTGCACTCTAGTGAGACATTTACAATCGCAGAAGCCTTTTCTTGAATGAGTAGGAATGCGAGTATAGAAACGAAAATGTATCCTTAACATGATCAAAGCGCTGGTATTAACTTTCGATTGACGACTTATGAGAGCTCAATAGAGAGACACAGAGACAGGGATTCGGAGGTGAAGATTCTGCCACCCTTCACATTCCGCTTGGTTATGAGTAGTGGGATGTTAAAATTATGTGCACGTTTGTACAACTCAGTTCTGCTCGAAGCTCATAAGAGATGGGCTCCATAGAAGCAACTCCCGCAAGAAAATGTTACATAGTTAATCGGCATTTCAGGGCACAGCCTTCAAGACTTGCTACTATCTGCTTAAAAAAAACATTCGCTGAATATAAACAGTTCTGGAAATATCGGCCGTCATTATTTAAATCAATGTTTACCAAATTTCGAAGTTTTTCCTGATAATTTAAATTCTATAATACATAATCCAGAAATATTTTTAAATCGGGGAATCCTTGAGGTTCGACTCCGCCACTGACGCTGTAACCATGAGGCGCCAGTATGTATAAACATTACCGCACTGTGGATAGGATGCTGAATGGATTAGAGCAGCACACTATGTCACAGTTTAGGCAAGTTCTGAACAATTCCAGAAGTCCACCTCTGCTAAGCATCGGTAGCCAATGGGGTTTGCCTCCCTCCCTTAGTCTCTCCACAAGTAATTCTGGACGGCAATAAGTGCTCTCCTTCGAAACGAGAAGTGGTCTTAGTTAAACGACACATCAATTTATTAGTGTCCGCAGTAACAAGCTGGAACGATCGCCATTATTGGGTGTGCCTTCTCCATCTCCGTGAGCTGGTGGAAGCCTACCTCATTCACTTTCACTTTCCTAAATCTCTCCCTTTCTCTCTCTCTCTCTCTCTCTCTCGCTCTCTCTCTCCATCTACGGTATCCACTGCAGAATCTTACCATAAATGCTATATAGCAGATCGTGTACGGACATTTTCTTAGTTTTATGAAAGGCATCCATGGTCTTCGGCGTCTCGTTACAGAGTAATAAAGTAATTCTGCTCTTTTTGTTCCTTTACCACAACTGTCTTGGACTCTGCAGATAGTACCACAACAGCAAAATACCGTGATTCGCAATCACTAAAACAGCTACACATAGATGGCAAAGGACTGTGAAGACACGGCAGTTGTGCGGGAACAGCTGACTACAACGTCGCTGTGGCGCTATTTCATTCTGTTCAGTGAACTCATACGCAAGGTACGTATTTTCATCAGAAAACCTTTCTATACTTCTGTTTATCACTGACAACTTACGCCTAACACTGCAGGAATAACAAACTCCAGAAAGGACAGAGCTGGAACTGAATGCAAGCTTTGATGTCGAAGAGTGAAGTGGGCATTACCGTTATCAACAGCAAGAATCGCGAGTTAATGAAACAAGTTTGTTTGCAAGCAATACACAAAGAGCATACCATCGGTATTTGCGCCGTCCGACAGATATTTACACACCAATAAAGGTACAAAGGTACACTGCGTAAGGAATCAAACGCAGTGCAATTAACAAGTTTGTTTGCGTGGCCATCATCCGCAGCAACAAAAGAAATATTCGTTTTGTAAATGAAAACTGCCTTTTCTTGCAGCAAGGCATTTCATTTCTTTCAGTCGCGTTTCGTCTTGTACTTCATCAGTGGAATCCAGAATGATACATTGTTTTGATATGCGGTATCTGTAGATTATAAAACCGTTCACGTCTCATTTTTTGAGTAAATAAGTGATTTCTTACAGTTCTGCGCGTCTTTGGTTGGTTGGCACCAGAGTTTCCCCACAACTGGTCACAAGTTGGAGGTCTCACTATAACTTCAGTTACTAAAAGTAAGCACATTTCCATGTAATGAACTACTTTCTTCACAATTCTCGTATTCTTTGAGCTAACTGTTGTAGAGCACTATTAGTCTTCTGACACTAGTTGTAAACATTTTATCAACAACTATGATTTTAAGTCGTAACTACTGTGTGTTCACTTTATGTTTCGTCCTATTTGATTTGCCTATGTACATGTTAACACCTAATAAAGTGTATGCTGAAAACTAATGTTACCCGGTGGTTATGCAGAGTAAATTGTAGAAAGCTGCGGATGAATGTAATAGATGTCATAGAGTCGTTGAAAGTTCTGGTGTTCAGCTGATTTGAGTCTGGTTTAAGAAAACTGCAAAAAAAAAAAAAAAAAAAAAAAAGGAAATGAGCGTTTGGCGTCATTGGCCGGGAGGCCCCTTGCGGGTCGGGTCCGGCCGCCTTGATGCATTCGACGCCACACTGGGCGACCTGCGCGCCGGATGTGGATGAAATGATGATGAAGACAACGCAACACCCAGTCCCTGAGCGGAGAAAATCTCAAACCCGGCCGGATATCGAACCCGGGCCCGTAGTACGACAATCTGTCACTCTGACCACTCTGCTATCGGGGTGGACAATAAAACTGGAGGGTATCAAGGACAAGGGGGCATATAGGGGTTGCGTGATATTATTATGATGTTAATTCTCTGATGGAGAGTTACTACATTATTTTATCTATTGCCCACCCCTAGTAGCTGAGTGGTTAGCGCGACGGAATATCATACCTAACGGCCCGGGTTCGATTTCCGGCTGGGTCACGGATTTTCTCGTCTCAGGGACAGGGTGTTGTGTTGTCCATCATTTCATCCCCATCGACACGCAAGTCGCCGAAGTGTCGTCAACTCGAAAGACTTGCACCAGGCGAAAGGTCTACCCGAAGGGGGGCCCTAGCCACACGGCATTTGTATTCCCATTTCATCTATTAGCGCATAAAATAAGTTGTTTGTCATACGTACTTGATCATTCAACAGGGTTTTTAATCTTGCTTTGATTTTCTGTATGTGGAAATTTTATAGCAATGTTAGGTGGTTTTTTTATTGTTGAATCTAATTATTTTCATGTGTTCTTCTCTAGAGGCTGGTTTGTGATTGTGTTCTCTTAGTTATTCTACAGTTGCGAAGGGACTGGTCCCATATTTGCAAGCTCTCATGAGTTCATTCTATCTGACATCAAATGTTCTACCTGTTTGTCCTGTGTATCTACCGTCACAATTGTAGCACTGTAATTGATATATACCTGCTTTTTGGTATATGTCTATGTCTTTTATCAGTTTTGGGGTGTATTTTTGGATAGAATTATCTGTTATGTATGCTATGTTTACGCCGTGTCTTTCGAAAACGTGTGAGTTTGGGTTTCCATGTCATTGTGTACCATTTTTTATTTTCTCGTATAGTTTGCTGATCATTTTGTGTGGATGTTATGGTACTGTGTGTTCGTGATTGTGTTTGGTCCTGCTTCGTTGTTGTCTGTGATTCTGTGTTTTCTGCTTTTATTTTATTTTCATTTTTGCGGTTATCTTTGTGACCATATTACTATTGTAACAATTGTTTTTGGCTATCTGTATTATGATGTCAAGTTATTTTTGGTAGTTGTGTCTCTTGACTGGCGCTGTGTTGAGTCTAAGCAACATAAGATGAAGTGCTGCTTCCTTTCGCGACTGTGTGTGGATTGAGAAATGGGGAATGATAATGTCCGTTGCTGTTGACTTATGGTAAATATCAAACACATACTTATAGTTTTGTTTTTTGTTTGTTACGTCCAGTATGTTAATATGTTTACTCTGTTCTCTTTCAGCTGTGAATTTTATATTTTTATGTACCTTGTTTTTGTCAGTACGTAAATTTTGTTTCTGGTTCATCAATTACTTAAGAGAAAATTACATTTAATTATTAACAAATAAAAATTGGCTGCAACTGAAGTTCCTTATGCATTAATAAGATCACAAGACAGTGACGATGCAATATGGATGTCAGCATCGACACACAGTCAAACAAAACTACCATTAGTTCTAACTATGCAACTTTTTAACAAATCACATTTGCGTGCAAATAGCCTGAAGATGGTAATTGAGCTGAAACAATTCTGTTGCTGCCGTATAATCTATAGCAATGAACCAACGTTAATTATAGCTGCATTCTGGTTTAGCACCATTATTGCTACATTGTATTTTCGTAGACTGTTCTAATCATTCGTGATCAGCGAGGTATGACTGTGAGCCTATGAATACAGTGCGGTTGTGCTGTCACGACTGTGCAAGTAAAGGTGTTTCAGGCACTTTGGTCTTACTGTAGCGTCTAATCTGCAAGGAAACTGCTGCAGTATGAGTTGAATGACGTCATGAATTGGCGTCTCTATAACTTGTTGTTATTGTTGTTGTTGTGGTCTTCAGTCCTGAGACTAGTTTGATGCAGCTCTCCACGCTACTCTATCCTGTGCAAGCTTCTTCATCTCCCAGTACCTACTGCAGCCTACATCCTTCTGAATCTGCTTAGTGTATTCATCTCTTGGTCTCGTTCTACGATTTTTACCCTCCACGCTGCCCTCCAAATGCTAAATTGGTGATCCCTTGATGCCTCACAACATGTCCTATCAACCGGTCCCTTCTTCTAGTCATATTGTGTCACAAACGTCTCTTCTCCCCAATCCTATTCAACACCTCCTCATTAGTTATGAGATCTACCCATCTAATCGTCAGCATTATTCTGTAGCACCACATATCGAAAGCTTCTATTCTTTTCTTGTCTAAACTATTTATCATCCATGTTTCACTTCCATACATGGCTACACATCTTACAAATATTTTCAGAAAAGACTTCCTGACACTTAATTCTATACTCGATGTTAACAAATTTCTCTTCTTCAGAAACGCTTTCCTTTCCATTGCCAGTCTACGTTTCATAACTTCTCTACTTCGACCATCATAAGTTATTTTGCTCTCCAAATAGCAAAACTCCTTTACTACTTTAAGTGTCTCATTTCCTAATCTAATTCCCTCAGCATCACCCGATTTAATTCGACTACATTCCATTATCCTCGTTTTGCTTTTGTTGATGTTCATCTTATATCCATCTTTCTAGACACTATCCAGTTCGTACAACTGCTCTTCCAAGACCTTTGCTATCTCTGACATAATTACAATGTCATAGGCGAACCTCAAACTTTTTATATCTTCTCAATGGATTTTAATACCTACTCCGAATTTTTCTTTTGTTTCCTTCACTGCTTGCTCAATATACAAATTGAATAACATCGGGGAGAGGCTACAACCCTGTCTCACTCCCTTCCCAACCACTGCTTCCCTTTCATACCCCTCGACTCTTATAACTGCCATCTGGTTTCTGTACAAATTGTAAATAGCCTTTCGCTCCCGGTATTTTAGCCCTGCCACCTTTAGAGTTTGAAAGAGAGTATTCCAGTCATCATTGTCAATAGCTTTCTCTAAGTCTACAAATGCTAGTAACGTAGGTTTGCCTTTCCTTAATCTTTCTTCTAAGATAAGCCGTAAGGTCAGTATTGCCTCACGTGTTCCAACATTTCTACGGAATCCGAACTGATCTTCCCCGAGGTCGGCTCCTACCAGTTTTTCCATTCGTCTGTAAAGAATTCGCGTTAGTATTTTGCAGCCGTGACTTATTAAACTGATGGTTCGGGTAATTTTCACATCTGTCAACACCTGCTTTCTTTGGGATTGGAATTATTATATTATTTTTGAAGTCTGAGAGAATTTCGCCTGTCTCGTACATCTTGCTCACCAGATGGTAGAGTTTTGTCAGGACTGGCTCTCCCAAGGCCGTCAGTAGTTCTAATGGAATGTTGTCTACTCCGGGGGCCTTGTTTCGACTCAGGTCTTTCAGTGCTCTGTCAAACTCTTCACGCAGTATTGTATCTCCCACTTCATCTTCATCTACATCCTCTTCCATTTCCATAATATTGTCCTCAAGTACATCACCCTTGTATAGACCCTCTATATACTCCTTCCACCTTCCTGCTTTCCCTTCTTCGCTTAGAACTGGGTTTCCATCTGAGCTCTTAATATTCATACAAGTGGTTCTCTTTTCTCCAAAGGTCTCTCTAATTTTCCTGTAGGCAGTATCTATCTTACTCCTAGTGAGATAAGCCTCTACAACCTTACATTTATCCTCTAGCCATCCCTGCTTAGCCAATTTGCACTTACTATCGATCTCATTTGTGAGACGTTTGTATTCGTTTTTGCCTACTTCATTTACTGCATTTTTATATTTTCTCCTTTCATCAATTAAATTCAATATTTCTTCTGTTACCCAAGGATTTCTACTAGCCCTCGTCTTTTTACCTACTTGATCCTCTGCTGCCTTCACTACTTCATCCTTCAAAGCTACCCATTCTTCTTCTACTATATTTCTTTCCCCAATTCCTGTCAATTGTTCCCTTATGCTCTCCCTGAAACTCTGTACAACCTCTGGTTCTTTCAGTTTATCCAGGTTCCATCTCCTTAAATTCCCACCTTTTTGCAGTTTCTTCAGTTTTAATCTACAGGTCATAACCAATTGATTGTGGTCAGAGTCCACATCTGCCCCTGGAAATGTCTTACAATTTAAAACCTGGTTCCTAAATCCCTGTCTTACCATTATATAATCTATCTGAAATCTGTCAGTATCTCCAGGCTTCTTCCATGTATACAACCTTCTATTATGATTGTTGAACCAGGTGTTAGCTATGATTAAGTTGTGCTCTGTGCAAAATTCTACTAGGCGTCTTCCTCTTTCATTTCTTACCCCCAATCCGCATTCACCTGCTACGTTTCCTTCTGTCCCTTTTCCTACTACCGAATTCCAGTCATCCATGACTATTAAATTTTCGTCTCCTTTCACTATCTGAATAATTTATTTTATTTCATCATACATTTCTTCAATTTCTTAGCCATCTGCAGACCTAGTCGGCATATAACTTGTACTACTGTAGTACGTGTGGGTTTCGTGTCTATCTTGGCCACAATAATGCGCTAAAACTTATGTACACTTAAATTATATTTTTATGAAATATTTTTTTACAAAATTTGTTTCCTTTTTTGATAAATATTTTGTTTGCATTATTTTGGAGGGGCTAAGTTTATGCGATCTTTGTGGGTTATGTATGATTAATTAATATTGAAAGGCCACGTCCAGTCTTGATAACAGCTTGATTGTATTCGGTAACCAACTTTTCGGGCGAAGAATTCACTTTTAGACTGAAAAATACAATGAAGTGCGTGTCGCTGCACTGCAATAACTGGAATTTTCAACGCAGAAATAGTAGTAACAGATCACGAAATTTGAATTCTGAGGCTGATTAGCTTTACTCAAAAACAGTCTTTCTTCCGTCACGCGGAATCCATGTTAAAGAAATGGGAAGGCCGAGATTTGACTGTGCAACAAATAATTTATGATGCTGCTCTTAAATGCTTGTCCGAGATGAAAAGAATAGAACTGAAGAGAAATACACGGCAGGCTTTATCAAACAAGCCACAGGACAGAAAACACTACAACAAAAAATTTACAGTAGCTACCACTGAATAACCTACCAGGGCTCATAGATTGTAATCGTTGTAAGACATGGCCAAAAACGACAAAGCGGGAGGTGTCACAGCATGCGTGTGTGTGTGTGTGTGTGTGTGTGTGTGTGTGTGTGTGTGCGTGTATGTGTGTTTGTCTTTATGTTTTTGTGGATTTTGGGAACACAACAGACACGTTACTAGCGCCCCTGCTAAAATAATCCGAACCAATAATACAGTAGCTGTATGAAATAAAATTAACAGTTCATAATATACTAATACCCCCTACAATTGCAGTCTCTCTCCCGCACTTTCACTCTTATTCACCTTGTAACCTCCCCCTCACTTATCGACCTTAATGACAGTGAAACATTAAACCGCGTGTACCTAATGGAAATGTGGGAAAAGCAATCGTCACCGAGGTTAATTTGTCGGTAAAGAGGGAGGAAAGGATTACATCTAAATGAAAGGAAAAATGCTAATGAAACTGGTGGAAATTAATTTTGAAATAGGGGTAAAGTTAATAAAGATAGTAAATGTGTGGCCGTTACATTAACAATCAACTAGCGGTAATTAGATATTTGAGATTTGGGGGAAATTACGGTCGCCAGTCCTAAGGACAATTACTGTAGTAACTGAAAAAGAAAGATTATTACACATATAATTAGCACTAGAAGCGTGGCAACTGAAGGTTGATAAGTGTAGTGTGAAAACTGAAAGTTTGTCAGAAGTCTAAATTTCGCTACACTCTGACTTAATTTAGCAAAAGAATTAATAAAACCGGAAAATCGAAAGTTAATTTAGTGACTGAAGTTAATAGTGAGCTATCTTTCTGAAGCACATAGAAATTCAGTAAAATACGGTTAGTCTAGGACTACCTCAACAATCATTTCAAAAGCAATTTAGAAATAAGAGATTTAACTTTGAACTTGAATTAAATGATTCTGAACAATTAACAATAGTAAAATTTAGTACGTACCAAGCTGAGCTGCAGTCACAGGTAAGCTAAAATACAGTAACAAAACTCGCACTCTTAATTTGTGCTTGTGTAATCTAAGTATTGTGGCCAGCTATGAATACTTTAACTGAACTTTGAAATTAAAGCAGCGAAATTGAATTATATTACTTTAATGCTGGCGTTTGAATTTCAATGACACTCGGGTTCATTTCGGAAAAGGAAGGGACCCTGCTTGGCAATGCAATTGGGACAATGAGCAACAATTTTAAAAGTTTGAAAAGCTGAGGTCCGCCATACAGTTCTAAAACTTTATGTGCTTCCAGTCTTCCTTGTTGGTTGATTGAAGGTTTGAAGCCGTCGATCGAGGATGTGGCGACAGTCACTCAATGTCGGCCGTCGCTGTTGCAGAAGCTGGATGTTGGCGCGCCTTCTTCTCGACACGGTCACCAGACGAAACGGGCTCTTGATGTGCGCCAGATAATGCTTCCCGTCCGCGACACCATGTCAGAAACTATCATCGCAAGTCGAGCGCAATTACATGCTGCCAAACCCCGAAAGCGCGGCAACTCGCGGGAGCGTCACAAAACACACCTGCTCCACTCGCTACTCCAGCCAGACTCCCTCGGCCCGCGCTCCACGCGGCAGAGTTAACACTACCAAAGATCTTAAACACTCTGGTTCTCCACACGACCTATCGACGTATTCGTTCGATAGCATAGTTTTCCCTAGGCAAGACCCAGCGTAAAAATACAAAAAGTATTTACAAAACAACCAATTATACATCGACATCAATGCATAAATATATATATATATATACAAACAGTAAAACAATTACAATATATAAAGAGACAGAAATGTCATATCTTGAGGTAACAAAACAAGGAAAAAAACTTATACTATAATAGATGTAAATAGGAGGATATGCATTTCCGGCGTTACAACTTACCCAGTCAAATCAAAGAGTGAAGAACGTAAAACTGTAAACTGTTTAAATGTGAAGGTACCTTATTGAAATCGTAACAGAATTACTGAATATAGGTTAAAAAAAACAAATGTGTAAAGTGTGGCTAGATAATCATTAACAATATGCAGGGCCAGTTTTAATGGGTATAGTGAGTGCAAACGAGTATAAAAATTTAATAATAAATAAATAAACAACTATACATCGATAAGAATTACAGAATAAAATAAAAGAAAGTTCAAAATCACGTTCGTTACAGAATCGCAGTGAACCGGATGCTGACGCATGCCCAGAATGCATAAGTGAAACATTCCGTGTGATGCATAAACATGCCAGGTCAGAATTTAACATTAGAGCAGACAAGGAGTTTTCCTGGGAATTTGAACGAATTGAAATAAATCGACCACGACGCAATCTCTAGAACAGCAATGAAGGATACTATGAGGGTATATAGAGTTACCAGGTTTCATTCACATTATTACATCTCCGAGATTAAAGTGCCGTACGGAGGGGCGTGGGACAGGACAAGTTATAAGGAAAGCAATGCGTTCACGTACCTTTCATCGAGAGGAAAGTAAGCCCTAAAGGCGTCCGTTTCGCCGAAGTATTAGGAGTTGTAGTCGCCAGGCATTCATGTAGCACTCTATGAAGGAACTATTGTGTTACAATTTTGCTGGGTAGGCAAAGTTTATCTGATCAACGAAAAAAATGAAATAAAAATTATTTCGAGCGACATGCTCAATGGAACATCACCATAAAATTAGTTGTAGAAGTACATTCTCTCCATTTTCTATGTGTGAAAAGAAGGACTTGTTGGATCCACTGGGTTCACATCACGGTTCATTGTTAGGTATTGAAAACCATCAGCAGTCACTTACAATATTTTTCCCAGCATTGATTATTCTTATCAAGAGTTCCTTAGCCTGTTCTTCTATAGACTCAAGGAATACCTTTCTGTATCCTTGCGGAATTCCACCAAACACCCACTGTCCTACGAATTTACTGCCGTTACCATATTTTCTTTTCCTAAATTTCACCCCTACCTGTTTCAGTGACGATTCCTTGTCCCCCTAACTGTTGTGATTTGTTAATCAGCCATTCGATACACACTTCGTTGTAGAAGGAAGGTAAGTCATTCACCAATACTTAGAGAAGTCGAAATCTGTGACAGTCTTTGAAAACCACAAAGACATCCACAAGGCACAGCAGTCAGATATTTCTTTGATCATTATTTGTGAATTACGACACCAAGTACCATTCCACATAATCTGCTTGATCGTGCATTGCACGCTGACAATGTATATACCTTCTGCACCTTCTGTAGGGACGAACAACGGAACGTTTCCTCACTCGGCATAAATGTTGCTGGAGTGCTGCACTTCAGGCAATCTCTGCTACGTGGTAATACATGATAATATATGGTAAATTACCAGAAAATGACTATTTTTTCTATATAAAGCCACTTCTCCCAGCAAACATCCACTACATTCCATTTCAGGCAGTAAGTAGTACACTCAATGCTCAATCGTTGTTTCATTGTTTCTTTCTTTGTTTCGAAACTGTATATGTACTTTATTCTCAATGGGGCTTTACACCCAGAACTCCAGTTGGACAGGGTGCCTGCATTATAACCTAAGTGTCAACTGGCTGTCTAATGAGAACCATTCAAGATACACACATCAAAAAATGTTTTGCATCATCCAGGTTCCCAGAACTCCTGAACACAGACGTTGACTTTCGATGTTGTATCATAGACACAATCCCTTTGACTGTTCAGAGATGTCACTAAACCCGCCTGAAGCATGCATGAGCAGCGCCTATTAGACGGAGGGGGCAGCGCGGGATTAGCTGAGCGGTCTGAGGCGCTGAAGTCATGGATTGCGCGGCTCATCCCGGCGGAGGTTCGAGTCTTCCCTCGGGCATGGGTGTGTGTGTTTGTCCTTAGGATAATTTAGGTTAAGTAGTGTGCAAGCTTAGGGACTGATGACCTTAGCTGTTAAGCCCCATAAGATTTTACACACATTTATTTAGACGGAGGGGTTCCGACAGCTGATCATTTCCAGTCATTTCATCAGGAAGGAGGTACATGGCTCGTGTTGCCTGTACTTCAACCACCCCTAGACGGTCAGTACCGCTGTTAGATCGCGTCCGTATTGTTATATTGTGCCAAGAAGGGCTCTCAACAAGGGAAGTGTCCAGGCATCTAGGAGTGAACCAAAGCCATGTTGTACGGACACGAAGGAGATACAGAGAGACAGGAACTGTCGAGGACATGCCACGCTCAGGCCGCAGAAGGGCTACTACTGCAGTGGATGACCACTACCTACCGATCATGGCTCGGAGAAACCCTGACAGCAACTCCACAATGTTGAATAATGCTTTTCGTGCAGACACACGACGTCGTGTTACGACTCAAGCTGAGGGCAATAGGCTGCATGATGGGCAACTTCACTCCCGATATCCAAGGCGGGGTCCATCTTTGCAACCACGATGAGCCGTGGCGGCTTGCGCTAGGGTCTTCTACTTGCATCGCTGATATCGACATTCGGCTGTCTTGCTATCTTTGACTGCGCCCCCGGTAGTTTCCCGCGTGAACGTGTGACGAGTGAGTCTCCGTTCGGCGTCCAACGAGCCAACTTGTGTTGAAACCAAGCCGTCGTCCATAACCGTGATGCATGGGCCTCGCCGTGCCCACCGCCCTTGTGTTTTGTCGCGCTGGATGTACGGTGCCGATCGTTGGGCGCCTTGAGTTGCAAAATTGTTGTGGGCTCGTCGTCTCACGCCGAACAGCTTACCAGCTCGTAATTTGCAAGCTCCCTGTTACGTATGACTTTTATTCTGTGTTTAACTAAGAAGATTGTTGAAACTTATTGCAGCATGGGTAGCTGCCGGAGATGATTCCACAGTAGCTACTATAAGGAGGCTGATGTTCCTCATTTCGTTTCTCATCATCTGTGGAGTGTGTGTTTTAAGTGATTGTCTTGCAAATTTTAACTTGTTTTAGGACATATTGACCGCTTGTGGACTGGTTGCCGTTGTGTAGCCACCCGGCAGCCGTAAAGTTAATCTATGTTTATTTAATGTTGGAAGTGCCTTAAGGCAACTGGAAATGATCTCTAAGTTTCCTGCTAATTTACTAGGAGACGGTTAATGTTAGATTATTGTTCCATAAGAATTTGGGAGCATGGTTATTATATATTCCAGTGCGGCTGTGATTTGGCCTTGTTTTCACTGCAGTCTATTTGTGCTGCAGGCCATTTCTTAAGTCTGTCTCGTTTCCTGGCGTCGGTTCGGTTATGGATTGTCAGGACCGCTCTCACTGTGAGGCCGGTAGCACTATATAAGTATATACCGCCTGTTAGTGAGCCTCTGCACAAGCCGTGGAGAGTCGGCGCTCGTATTGTCTGCTGGCCGTAGCGTTACTGCTTCCAAATACCGCTGTGGGCCTTAACGCCGTTCTCCAAAGTTAAATGAGGCCACTTTGTTAGTATTAACGTTTCTGTAAGTTATTTTAGTGGTTGAGTTATTACTATCAATTCTTATTTAACACTTATGTTAATCATTTATGTATCTTTGAAGAAAGTGCTACTTGTTATTTTTCCTGTGCGCCACTTTTGCGACCTTTGTTGGCCCACTTTGCATTTTTAGTATATGCACGTTTCACTGTGGACCTTTATGTGGGCAGACTAGGTGTTGTGTGATGTCCTTCGGTTAGTTAGGTTTAACTAGTTCTAAGTTCTAAGGGACTGATGAACATAGATGTTAAGTCCCATAGTGCTCAGAGCCTTTATGTGGGCAGTTCAGTTTTATTAAGCTTTAACATCTTTGCTTGTTTTTTTTTTTTTTTTTAATGAAGTTGTGGTATTATGTGGCTTTGTAACTTTGGGTTGGAAGTGTATAGTGTTACTAGTCTTTGAGATATGGTTAAACAAGAAAGATTGTTTATGACTGATTATTCACCGTACCTGCTATCTATGATTTTGGTTGCAGACGGAAAGTGAAGATTTGTATATTGCATCAGTAAGAGGGCAAATGTCCGAATATAAGTTTATAATAAAGTCTGTTTTGAATCACATTAAAATTGTAAAACAATGACATGCTTGTCCATCTCCAGTGATCCCGGTCTTCCTGTGTCCTTTAAATAACTGTAATGAGATTGTAATTTGGATTTTATAAAGAATTGAGTAGTACAACGGTTCACACGACACCATGCAGCGCGGTACAGATGGGCCCAACAACAAGACGAATGTACCGCTCAAGATTGGCATCACGTTCTCTTCACCGATGGGTGTCACATATGCCTTCAACCAGACATTCATCGAAGTGTTTGGAGGCAACCCGGTCAGGCTGAACGTCTTAGACACACTGTCAAGCGAGTGCAGCAACGTGGAGGTTCCCTGCTGTTTTGGTGTGGCATTATTTGGGGCCGACGTACACCGCTGGTGGCCATGGAAGGCATAGTAACGGCTGTACGATACGTGAATGCCATCCTCCAAGCGATAGTGCAATCATATCGGCAGCATATTGGCGAGGCATTCGTCTTCATGGACAACAATTCGCGCCCCCATCGTGCACATCTAGTGAATGACTTCCTTCAGGATAACGACATCTTTCGAATAGACTGGCCAGCATGTTCTCCAGACATGAATCCTATCGAACATGCCTGGGATAGATTGAAAAAGGCTGTTTATGGACGACGTGACCCAGCAACCACTCTGAGGGATCTACGCCGAATCGCCGTTGAGGAGTGGGACACTCTGGACGAACAGTACCTTGATGAACTTGTGGATAGTATGCCACGATGAATACATGCATGCATCAATGCAAGAGGACGTGCTACTGGGAATTAGAAGTACAGGAGTGTACAACAATCTGGACCACCACCTCTGAAGGTCTCGCTGTATGGTGGTACAACATGCAATGTGTTGTTTTCATGAGCAATAAAAAGAGCGGAAATGATGTTTATGTTTGACCTCTATTCCAATTTTCTGTACAGGTTCCGGAACTCTCGGAAACGAGGTGATGCAAAATTTCTTTTGCAGTGTGCACACTCACCATCATAGGATAAATAATGACCAAATAGAGGAAGCAGTTTTTTTCGTTTGTTACATTTACCATGTTAATAAAGGAGCATAAACCAGTTTTAAAAAAGGAAGACAGAATATAGTTAATGATAATCATGATTCTTTTTTTTATTGTTGAACAGAACTGTTACGGAGTCTCATGCATATACATACAGTATTACCCAATCGCAGTCACGGGAAAAACCGTCACTGCGTAGTTGCACAATACATTCCCTTCACGTCCACAAGTTGCCTCTATTTATAAACTCCGTGTGCGTGGAGCTTGGTAGAATTTTTTGACCACAACATTAGGCGCACTGCTTCTAACATTTTTGTGCGCCGTGAGACATGCACACTGGTCGCCCCTTCCTCCTTTTCTCGCTGTTTTTATTGCTTGATAGTTGTTGTAAACTGTTAGTTCGTTTGACAGTATTGTTTAGAGCGTTTTAATGTACAGTATATTTTCAGATTTGTTGTTTGTACACGAGCTGACATTGCTTATTCTAATCAGTTAGTGTGTAACTCACATATGAGTTTCGTTTCTGGTTTTCAGGACTCTAAATGGAATCTCATCGTGTGATAAAGTTTTCTAGTAGTGCCAGCAAAAGCAAAGCACAAAAGGAACTAGCTGAGAAAGTGCCAAAATTGACTTCGTATTTTATGAATAAAGATTATTCCACTGGTAACGTTAGTAAAGCTTGTACTGAACCAGAACCTCCTATACCGAAGAGAGTGTTTGACAACTTTCAGTGAATCTTAAATTGTTGTAGAGCAGTATTTTGTAAGTAAGGTTATGATAAATGCGAATGTAGAACCAGCTATCACAAAACCGAAACCGGTGACAGTACTGACAATGAGTTAGAGAAGTTCCCGACATTGAAGAAAGATCCGACCAAATGAAAAACGTGAAAAACAAATTCGTAGAAATCTATTCAGTGAAGGGCTTAGGCTGCTTTAAGAACAATTTACACAATCTATGTAGCTGTGAACATTTCTACACATCACAAAATAAATTCGCACACAAAAATTTGTTCTTTAGAAAACGAAGAGAAAAAGGAAAGAAAATGGCCTTTTTACCTCGAGTCTACAGGAAATGTATTTTGCATTTTCTATGTTATTGAATGGCAGCTTGGTCTTGACAACATGAGTACTCATTTTTCAACCTGTCGATTTTCTGACTAGAAGAAAGGGGAAGAAAAGTGACGTCTCATTAAGACAATAATCATCGCAAAAATTCTTGCGACCGAAGAACGAGGAATATATCTACAGTGGATAACAGCATACGATTAAGGCAGAGGAAAATTATTGGCAAGAAGTGCTTCGGCACGTGGTAGCAGTGGGTAAGTATTTGGCAAAAAGAGGAGTTGCTTTACGTGGTGGTAACAAAATTTTTGGAGCACTAAATAACGCTAACTATTCAAGTTCTCTTGAAATATCTTGTGATTTTGACCTATTTTTGAAACAAAACATCCAAAAATATGGCTCTAAAGGTCGTGGTCAACAGTGATATTTGTCCAAGACTATTTGTGAACAATTCGTCGGCCTTATCGGAAACAAAGTACTGAGCAAAATAGCTGGCGAAATTTAAACAGCAAAATACTACTGACTACTATTCAACGGTAGACAGGGCAGATGAACCTCAATTAGCCCTTGTGGTAAGGTATTGGTTGAGTGAAGAGTTCACGAAAGATTTTTGTGTTTGTTGCCATATATAGTCATTGGAGAGAAAGTGTTAGGAAATTTATATCTGATCTAAAGGAAAATACAGTATTAGGATAGAAGATCGTGAAAGGAGTCTACTGGGATACACTTGTATGTGATACCCGAATATGATAATATAACGTCAGCATTTATGTCACGTAAAACTAGACAACTCTGAGACACAAAGATGATTCCTGTCCAATTTTTACTGTTAAGATCAGCATTCATGTATGTAGGAAGGCCACTTTGAGCCTCCGATTGATATTTTCTACACAATTGATTTAAATATTAAGATTAGCATGTATTCCATGTACAAGGACATCTGGAGCCGTTCAATTCTTAATTTTACTGTTAGGTTTTTTTTAAGTAATTATGTCACAATATTCTATATACAAGACCACTGAGAGCCACAGCATAATATTATGAACCACTGGTGTTCTCAGTGTTATTAGGTTATTCTGTGTCTAATTGGCAGCCTGATGGCACACGTATAGATTTTGTGTTATTCAGAGTACACTTTCAGATTTGCCAATTCACTCTGATGTAAAGCATTGTTGCGTCATCCAGTCTGTAATTTCATTAGGGTACTGAACTTTTTATGATCAGGTAGATTAGTTGATGCTGACACAGGTAGAAATGGTCACGTTCCAATACTAACGTTTGCTACCTTTTCATACCTTCCATTATCCGGTCTCCTGCCTCGGTTCATGGTATTGGAACAATTTATTACTGGTATTTGTATTTGAACCATATACGTATTTTGGATCTCAGAAGAATCTCTAATAAGAAGAGCTGTGATGATGCTGGTCATCACAATACAGCCAATACGATGATCACCAACTATGTTGTTGTTGTTGTTGTTGTTGTGGTGGTCTTCAGTCCTGAGACTGGTGTGATGCAGCCCTCCATGCTACTCTATCCTGTGCAAGCTTCTTCTACTGCCAGCAGTTACTGCAACCTACATCCTTCTGAATCCGCTTAGTGTATCCATCTCTTGGTCTTCCTCTACAATTTTTATCCTCCACACCGCCCTCCAATGCTAAATTTGTGATCCACTGATGCCTCAGAACATGTCCTACCGAACGGTCCCTTCTTCTTGTCAAGTTGTGCCACAAACTCCTCTTCTCCCCAATTCTATTCAATACCTCCTCATTTGTTATGTGATCTACCCATCTAATCTTCAGCATTCTTCTGTAGCACCACATTTCGAAAGCTTCAATTCTCTCCTTGTCTGAACTATTTATCGTCCACGTTTCACTTCCATACATGGCTACACACCTTACAAATACTTTCAGGAAAGACTTCCTGACACTTAAATCTATACTCGATGTTAACAAATTTCTCTTCTTCAGAAATGCTTTCCTTGGAATTACGAGTCTACATTTTATATCCTCTCTACTTCGACCATCATCAGTTATTTTGCTCCCCAAATTGCAAGACCCCTTTACTACTTTAAGTGTTTCATTTCCTAATCTAATTCCCTCAGCATCACCTGACTTAATTCGACTACATACCATTATCCTCGTTTTGCTTTTGTTGATATTCATCTTATATCCTCCTTTCAGGACACTGTCCATCCCGTTCAACTGTTCCTCCAAGTCCTTTGCTGTCTCTGACAGAACTACCATGTCATCGGCGAACCTCATAGTTTTTATTTCTTCACCATGGATTTTAATACCTACTCCGAATTTTTCTTTTGTTTCCTTCACTGCTTGCTCAATATGCGAATTGAATAACATCGGGGAGAGGCTACAACCCTGTCCCACTCCCTTCTCAACCAATGCTTCCCTTTCATGCCCCTCGACTCTTATAACTGCCATTTGCTTTCTGTACAAATTGTAAATAGCCTTGTAACCTCCCCCTCACTTATCGACCTTAATGACAGTGAAAAATTAAACCGCGTGTACCTAATGGAAATTTGGGAAAAGCAATCGTACAATGCCCCACATATCTCGAAGTTGACAAAGATCTGTTTTGTGCCGGTTTACTGGTCTTCCCAGTAGCACCGATAATTTTCACTCCTGTTACTGGCATAACTACGATGCCAGGTGTGTCTTTCAGTAACTCAAATATTTTCCCAGATACAGCAATCAATTCTGCACCGGTGTCATTCAACACGTTTAGTTGTAGTTCGTGCATATTAACAGACACTACTATCTGTCTACTCTTATCCTCGACTGTTTCTTTATTTTCCCACAGTAAATCCTCGTCTATATCCAGGTCATTCCAAAAAAACCATCCGGCTTTGATCCTAAAGCCGGCTTATCTGGCGGCCTTTTCAGTCTCTGTTCACATACAGTTTTAATTTCAACACGTTTGTCCTGAGGCTTAGCCTGTAGCTTCGCCTCCAATACCGAAACCTTTTCCTGTAACTCGTCAACTAGTGAGTGTTGCTTTGCTATCAATTCATTAATTGTCACCTTCGTTGATTCCACTTTGGTCAGATTGATCTCACCTGCCAATCTACCTGGAGGAATGTGCCCAGTAGTATCTGCAATTACTTCCTCTGGATCTGCGCAACCCACACTGTTACCGTCTGACCGTATAACGTCAGCTCTAACCTCATACACGCTGTAATCTACGTGCATTTCTACCAATCGTGTCCGGCTATCACTAAAATTTTCGTAATTTTTCTCCTTAATACTCTCGCAATGTTTAAACTGGAGATTTGCGTCGGATGGGTCGGCTACTTCTACCACTATAACTTTCGGTAAAGTCTGCCGGTTAGGGCCAGAACTTTCCGTTACTACTTCAACATCCAACTCCTGAGGGACGAAACACGACGAATCTTGCTCGTGCTCCCCATTAACATCAACTGTTTCTGGTAAAGTCTGCCTGTTAGGGCCAGAACTTTCTATCATTTCACAAACACTATCTTCCTGCGGGACGAGACGCGGAAAATTCTGCACGCGCTCCCCGTAAACACTTCTCCCATACAGGCCCCTATAATCTCTCAGTTCGTCGTATAAGCGACCGAACTGCCTTAACCAGACCTCATCCCTCTCTGCATCCCCTCGCTCGATGACGGACGTTTTATCCGACATCTGATCTTCTCTCAGCACTTGCGAATCATTCTTAAACTCAATCTCCAGCTCCGCTGCGGGTATTACAGCTGCCACTTTATAATCGATTTCCGGAACACTACTTAAATTGTTCTCACTGACAGTGAATGTACTTCCTACTGCCGTGTATACAGCTGATCTACTACTTGTGGGCGCACTCCTTTCTCCTAACACTGGCACACTCTCCCGCTGTTGATTATTCCACACGGAATTTTCGTAACGACGACACCTGGGTTTTCTTCTGTTATTGGGCCGCCAAAATTTCTCCACGCCCGGTCGGCCCCTCACCGGCGCGGCTAATGGTTTCCCTGTCTCGTCCCAGCAGATCTGCTCCCCGGATGCTGCTGAGGCGGCTTATCGCACCCTCTGGCGTTATTACTATCCTGTGAAGCCCGTATCACGTTAGTGTGATACTGGTTTCCGTCATTCCTGTTATTATTTGCATTGTACCGATTGTTATTACGGTCCGAACCATTATTGTTATTGCTGCCATGGTTGCGGTATGCATTAATCCCATGGTTATCGTTGTTGTGGTTGTTGTGGTACCCGTTGTTGTTACCACGGCCTCCACCACTGTCGCGATTATTGCGCCAATTGTCCTCGTCCTCTTTCCAGGAAATCATTGATTGTCCTGTAATTGCTTCCTACGTAGCGTTTTGTATCATCTGGAAGCTTCTTGTAGAGTTCCCAGACTATTTCGCATTCTGTGCGGCGATCACGCAAATATTAAAACTTGCGGATCCAGACCTCACAAAACTCCTTCATCGAGCCGCGCGAATTCGCATCGAAAGGCCTCGATACGACAAATTCGCGCCAGACTCTTTGTTGTTTTTGCTCTGACCAGTATTGAGCCAGAAACAAATTTTTAAATTCGTCGAAAGTCAGGTTCGTAATGTCGAGGTTTAAGCCCCAACGCTTGGCATCACCAGGCAACACGTCAATAACCGCATTAATCTTCCTCTCATTAGTCCATGATCAGGGTAAAACTCTTTCACAATTTTTAATGAAATCCGTCGCATGTATACCGCCTTTATTCAAGGGGTCGAACCGCTCCTCTTTCGTCAGCAATTCCGAACTATGTGCACAGATTGGCAGATAGCTCTGTTTTTCGTCAAGTTTCTTTTCTAATTCCGACACTCACGTAATTACTTGGCAAGTGGTTGTCGCAAGCGTTTCTACTTCCCTTTTTTTTCCTTCGCCGGTATTAGCCCGCTTAGTCACTTTGGTATCTACTTCGGATACTAAAGCCTTTAAAGTTTCCACCTTCTTTTGATCCTCTTTTTTCACTAATTGAATTTGTTCTGTCACCTTATTCTGGATGATCGGAGCAACTGCTTCTCCTACAATTTCCTCGATTCTGCTAATTTCGGAATAAAAACGAGTATTTATGCTCGCAATTACCGCTTGAACGCCTATCATTTCCTGTTTAAGATTACCGATTTCGTTTTAATCGGAACAAAATCTTCTTTGATTTAATCAACTTTTGTGTTAACAACTCCAACATTGTTGTTAACAACATTAATTGCTTTATTCTGATTGTCTAGCTTCCGTTCAATTTTTTCAGACTTACTTGTGATTTCGTTAATCAAAACATTCAGTAAATCAGTTAAATTCCCGGAAACTACTGGTTTTACTTCCGTAGCGGCTTCCTCTTTAATTGTCCCCCCGTATTCGTCATCAAGGGATTCACATTTGATTTTCACTTCCAATTCCGAAACATTTTCTAAAGTTTGGAATTCCATTTCAGCTCTTTGTTGCGTTTCGGCGGGTCGCGTCTTTCATGCTAGCCGCCTGCCCCTGAACAATGGGTACCGCGGTGCGCGTTTCCCACTGTTCGACCGATTGTTCCGTATCCAAGTCTACCAAATTTTGGTAATTGTTGCCTTCACTCATTTTAATAATTTTCAATATAAATGATAAATCTCAAATCTAATTAGGATTCCTCCCACTACTTAATCTCGCTGACGTAACAACCTGTTTGTAAGCAGTACTTTGTTACGAGATTTGCACAATACAAAATTCGTGTCCAGAACAACCTCAAATCTGAAGATTGTCCTGTCACCAGGTCGCCACGTGTAACCTCCCCCTCACTTATCGACCTTAATGACAGTGAAAAATTAAACTGCGTGTACCTAATGGAAATTTGGGAAAAGCAATTGTCACCGAAGTTAATCTTTCGCTAAAGAGGGAGGAAAGGGTTACATTTAAATGAAAGGAAAAATGCAAATGAAATTGATGGAAATTAATTTTGAGTAAAGGGTAAAATTAATAAAGAAAGTAAATGTGCGGTCGTCACGTTAACGATTAATTGGCGTTAATTAGATGTTTGAGATTTGGGGAAAATTACGGTCGCCAGTCCTATGGACAACTACTACAATAATTGTAAAAGAAAGGTTATTGCACATATAATTAGCACTAGAAGTACGGCAACTGAAGGTTGACACGTGTAGTGTGTAAACTGAAAGTTTGTCAGAAGTCTATATTTCGATACACTCTGACTTAATTTAGCAAAAGAATTAATAAAACCGGAAAATTGAAAGTTAATTTAGTGACTAAAGTTAATAGTGAGCTTTGTTTCTGAAGCACATCGAAATTCAGTAAAATACGGTTAGTCTTGGACTACCTCAACAATCATTTCAAAAGCTACTTGAATCTACGCAATTTAGAAATAAGAGATTTAACTTTGAACTTGAATTAAATGACTCTGAACAATTAACAACAGTAAAATTTAGTACGTACCAAGCTGAGCTGCAGTCACAGATAAGCTAAAATACGGTAACAAAACTCGCACTCTTAATTTGTGCTTGTGTATTCTAAATATTGCAGCCAGCTATGCATACCTTAACTGGACTTTGGAATTAAAGCAGTGAAATCGAAATGATGCTGGCGTTTGAATTTCAACGACACTCGGGTTCATTCCGGAAAGGGAAGGGACCCTGCTTGGTAATGCAATCGGGACAATGAGCAACAAAGGTTCATGCTACATTGCTGTAATTTTGTGATTTGAACAGTTTGAAAAGCTGAGGACTGCCACACAGTTCTAAAACTTTACGTGCTTCCAGTCTTCCATGTTGGTTGATTGTAGGTTTGAAGCCGTCGATTGAGGAGGTGGCGACAGTCACTCATTGTCGGCCGTTGCTGTTGCAGAAGCTGGATGTTGGCGCGCCTTCTTCTCGACACGGTCACCAGACGAAACGGGCTCTTGATGTGCGCCAGCTAATGCTTCCCGTCCGCGACACCATGTCAGAAACTATTATCGCAAGTCGAGCGCAATTACATGCTGCCCAACCCCGAAAGCGCGGCAACTCGCGGGAGCTTCCCACAACACACCTGCTCCACTCCAGCCAGAACCCCTCTGCTCAGCCCGCGCTCAACGAGGCAGAGTTAACACTACCAAAGATCCTACACACTTTGATTCTCCACACGACCTATCGATGTAATCGTTCGATAGCAGTTTTCCCTAGGCAAGACCCAGCGTAAAAATACAAATAATATTTACGAAACAAACCAATTATACATCGACATAAATGCATAAATATATATATATATACAAATAGTAAAACAATTACAATATGTAAAGACACAGAAATGTCATATATCCAGGTACCAAAAATAAGGAAAACAAATTTAAAGTACAATAGATGGAAATAGGAGGATGTGCATTTCCGGCGTTACAGCCTTACGCTCCCTGTATTTTACCCCTGCCACCTTTAAAATTTGAAAAGGAGTATTCCAGTCATCATTGTCAATAGCTTTCTCTAAGTCTACAAATGCTAGTAACGTAGGTTTGCCTTTCCTTAATCTTTCTTCTAAGATAAGTCGTAAGGTCAGTATTGCCTCACGTGTTCCAACATTTCTACGGTATCCGAACTGATCTTCCCCGAGGTCAGCTTCTACCAGTTTTTCCATTCGTCTGTAAAGAATTCGCGTTAGTATTTTGCAGCTGTGACTTATTAAACTGATAGTTCGGGTAATTTTCACATCTGTCAACACCTGCTTTCTTTAGGATTGGAATTATTATATTCTTCTTGACGTCTGAGGGTATATCGCCTGTCTCATCCATCTTGCTCACCAAATGGTAGAGTTTTGTCAGGACTGGCTCTCCCAAGACCGTCAGTAGTTCTATTGGAGTGTTATCTACTCCCGGGGCCTTGTTTCGACTCAGGTCTTTCAGTGCTCTTTCAAACTCTTCACGCAGTATCGTATCTCCCATTTCATCTTCATCTACATCCTCTTCCATTTCCATAATATTGTCCTCAAGTACATCACCCTTGTATGGACCCTCTATATACTCCTTCCACCTTTCTGCTTTCCCGTCTTTGATTAGAACTGGGTTTCCATCTGAGCTCTTGATATTCATACAAGTGGCTCTCTTTTCTCCAAAGGTCTCTTTAATTTTCCTGTAGGCAGTATGTATCTTGCCCCTAGTGAGATAAGCCTCTGCATCCTTACATTTGTCCTCTGGCCATCCCTGCTTAGCCATTTTGCTTTTCCTGTCGATCTCATTTTTGAGACGTTTGTATTCCTGTTTGCCTGCTTCATTTACTGCATTTTTATATTTTCTCCTTTCATCAATTAAATTCAATATTTCTTCTGTTACCCAAGGATTTCTACTAGCCCTCGTCTTTTTACCTACATGGTCCTCTGCTGCCTTTACTACTTCATCTGTCAAAGCTACCCATTCTTCTTCTACTGTACTCCTTTCCCCCATTCCTGTCAATTGTTCCCTTAAGCTCTCCCTGAAACTCTGTACAACCTCTGGTTTAGTCAGTTTATGCAGGTCCCATCTCCTTAAATTCCCACCTTTTTGCAGTTTCTTCGATTTTAATCTACAGTTCATAACCAATAGATTGTGGTCAGAGTCCACATCTGCCCCTGGAAATGTCCTACAATTTAAAAACTGGTTCCTAAATCTCTGTCTTACCATTACATAATCTATTTGATACCTTTTAGTATCTCCAGGACTTTTCCATGGATAACCTTCTTTCATGGTTCTTGAACCAACTATGGTTGTTGGTAATTTCTTGGAGTACCTAATGTTATCTACGCACATAACTGAAGCAAATAAGACGTAGTTCAGATGTCTTGGTACACTGAATGCAATCCACAGATGTTGAACCTGCAAAAAAGAAAATGATTTGATGATGCAGTCACTTCTACATGCTCATAGGCTTCCGCCTTAACTCTTCCTTTCCCTTGCCCGACTCTATACCATTATCTTGACGTTTAGGATTGTATACTGATTTTGCTTTACATGATTTATTTGTCAGCAACCTTGTTTACGAGGTAATTTACTCATATTATAACCAGATTATGATTACTACTAGTACACCTGAGCAGTCTGAATACTTTCAAGTTTAATTATATTACACAGCTAGATTTTTTTGTACATTCATGGCATGTTACGTTTTAACGGTCCTTAGTATTACACTATAATGGTTCTATACTACAAAAGATTTCTGCTTATCAGTAATGAGATAAATTTACCATGCATTTGTTGTATAAGTTAGTATATTAGTCAGCTGAAAATTTGTAATTGTTGAGTAACTTCGAATGCACGGAATCTGATTTCACCTTAAGGTTAGTTCGATATTTCCCTTTTGTAATGTTTCTAAGATCTGTTAAAACAGGTACATGTAATTTAATGATTCGTATTTATGCCCTTTTAGTGAGGTTAGATAAAACTTGCTTTATAAATCTCATTGATTGTGAATTAATTAGTAAAAACATGTAATGTTTCTGCGTTATGTAATTTCAGATGTCAGATTTTTTGAAAAGCCAAACTTAACTTGGAATACAATTTCACTAAACAAATCAGTGCTACTAATTCACCACAATCAGTACCGCCTCCCTGTCCAGGCCATATGTTTTTCAAAGACGCTGGATTTTTCTTAAATGTATTCATTCAGCAGCCATATGAATTTCATGTACATTTCAAAATATTACGGCCAGCATTGCACATTTCAGAGCCTGTAGCAAACACATTTTATTTTCTTCATGAGACCTGAATATATCGCGTTCCACCGTTGCTGGTTTAGAGGTAAGACAATTTTATTTATTTGTTACGTGCACAGGGATCAGTTTTGAACAGGGCCAGAGGATTCATTGCCTAAGGGGCTGAGTGTGTTTTGCAGTGACGGTATTTCTTTACTGGTATTGCGAGTTGCATTGACCAATCAATTCGTATGAAGTTTTTGCTAACAATAACACAAAGTACGCCACCTGCAGCTATAACACGCTACACGGTCACTCGAGTTTAGTATCCATTCCTCAGGCACACATTCATTAAGCGTGCACAAAAAAGAAAGCTTTTTGAAGAACGTTACAATCGCTGTTCTCGATCCTAAGATAACGCCAATTACTATGTGGGAAATACTTAGGTTTGACTGCAAAGCTAAAGGAATTGAATTCATTTGCTTTTTACGTGTCCTGTGTTGCGCACTAGTTAAGCCTCGTGGTCCATAACTGTGCAGAGGAATCCCTGTAATCAACAGTTCTTTTAAAAATTTTACGACGACTATGTGACTTTTTTGTAGCTACTACACATCGTTGGCACATTCTTGTAAAGAATAATGAGCGACTTACGTCATTGTCGGATGCTAGATGGTCGCACCGTGGGGAAGCAATATCAGCTTTTGGACGGAATCTCGATGTCGATTACGTATCACTTAAAAAAATCGCCGAGAACAAAAAAAAAATATAGCAACAAGAAATGAGGCTGAAGCGCATCGGAAAATAAATTAAAAAACTAGAGACACCGATATTGGCTGTTTCCTGGGAAGACGTGTTGTCTTGAATGGGCAAAAGTAACAAATACACTCCTGGAAATTTAAATAAGAACACCGTGAATTCATTGTCCCAGGAAGGGGAAACTTTATTGACACATTCCTGGGGTCAGATACATCACATGATCACACTGACAGAACCACAGGCACATAGACACAGGCAACAGAGCATGCACAATGTCGGCACTAGTACAGTGTATATCCACCTTTCGCAGCAATGCAGGCTGCTATTCTCCCATGGAGACGATCGTAGAGATGCTGGATGTAGTCCTGTGGAACGGCTTGCCATGCCATTTCCACCTGGCGCCTCAGTTGGACCAGCGTTCGTGCTGGACGTGCAGACCGCGTGTGACGACGCTTCATCCAGTCCCAAACATGCTCAATGGGGGACAGATCCGGAGATCTTGCTGGCCAGGGTAGTTGACTTACACCTTCTAGAGCACGTTGGGTGGTACGGGATACATGCGGACGTGCATTGTCCTGTTGGAACAGCACGTTCCCTTGCCGGTCTAGGAATGGTAGAACGATGGGTTCGATGACGGTTTGGATGTACCGTGCACTATTCAGTGTCCCCTCGACAATCACCAGTGGTGTACGGCCAGTGTAGGAGATCGCTCCCCACACCATGATGCCGGGTGTTGGCCCTGTGTGCCTCGGTCGTATGCAGTCCTGATTGTGGCGCTCACCTGCACGGCGCCAAACACGCATACGACCATCATTGGCACCAAGGCAGAAGCGACTCTCATCGCTGAAGACGACACGTCTCCATTCGTCCCTCCATTCACGCCTGTCGCGACACCACTGGAGGCTGGCTGCACGATGTTGGGGCGTGAGCGGAAGACGGCCTAACGGTGTGCGGGACCGTAGCCCAGCTTCATGGAGACGGTTGCGAATGGTCCTCGCCGATACCCCAGGAGCAACAGTGTCCCTAATTTGCTGGGAAGTGGCGGTGCGGTCCCCTACGGCATTGCGTAGGATCCTACGGTCTTGGCGTGCATCCGTGCGTCGCTGCGGTCCGGTCCCAGGTCGACGGGCACGTGCACCTTCCGCCGACCACTGGCGACAACATCGATGTACTGTGGAGACCTCACGCCCCACGTGTTGAGCAATTCGGCGGTACGTCCACCCGGCCTCCCGCATGCCCACTATACGCCCTCGCTCAAAGTCCGTCAGCTGCACATACGGTTCACGTCCACGCTGTCGCGGCATGCTACCAGTGTTAAAGACTGCGATGGAGCTCCGTATGCCACGGCAAACTGGCTGACACTGACGGCGGCGGTGCACAAATGCTGCGCAGCTAGCGCCATTCGACGGCCAACACCGCGGTTCCTGGTGTGTCCGCTGTGTCGTGCGTGTGATCATTGCTTGTACAGCGCGTGTGATCATTGCTTGTACAGCCCTCTCGCAGTGTCCGGAGCAAGTATGGTGGGTCTGACACACCGGTGTCAAAGTGTTATTTTTTCCATTTACAGGAGTGTATTTGCAAACACCTGGACTGGACATGATGACCTGGTGTCAAACGTTTCGGTCACTGAATACGTTTTTCAGATGTTTAGGGAAAATTTTGGTGATAGTGAAAACCAAGCTACAAGCTTAAATGAGCATGTGTATCATGATATAGCGACGAAAGGAAACATGAAGTAAGAAGAATTTCTAATGGTGAAAAATCACAAAAACTGAGTGGACATGACGCTCTTATGACAGTTCCTGATAAGCTAAAAGGGGAAGTAAGAAAGTATGAAGAAAAGTACTGCGATGTAGTCGGTCTTTTCCCACCTTTAACGAACATAGTAAAGAAAGAAGCTAAAGTACTCTTTACAGAAACGTCAAAACTTCGTGAAAAATACTGAGGTGACCTCGATGAAGAAGGTTTTCTTTGTGAAATTCTTCATTTTAGTGAATATTTGAAGAGTTCCCTTAAAGAAAGGCTGCTAAACATTTCACTAGTCGAATTATTTTAATTAATGGTTGGAAATGATCTTGGCGATTCTTTCTCCAAATGTAATTGATTACAGAATTTTTCTCTGAATTCAAATCGTTAATTGTGAAGCTGAGGGCGGTTTATCCCAACTAGCCCTTATCAAGACCAAATTTCGTGCTGCAGGGTAAGAAGAACGCATTTCCGCTCTCCCCCCGTTATCAGCTGAAAATGAGCTGACCAATCCACTTGACTTCCAGGATGTGATAGAGGACTTCCCCAGGACGAAAGTGAGGAAAAGAAGTTTTTGACATACTCGTTTTTTGTCTATTTACATAATAGGGCAACTTCGTGAGTTCTTTCTGTAAACACAACTGGAAATTTCCTATAGGTATAGTATCATCTAATACATAGCGTATTTGATGCCGTAGAAGTATGTGCATTCTCTTACCTTTCCTACTGTACTTTCACAGAAGTTTATTAAGCATATGCGAGGTAAGCAAGGGACACACATTTTTTGTAGCTCCGGGCCTCCACTTGGGCTAACCCGGCCCTGGCGTGCGGTTAGCACATCTCTCCCACGGCAGTTGTCGGGTTTACAGACGCAGTGCTTCTCATTCAAGTATCTCCTCAGCTAGCATCACAAGAGTGAAACCCGTGCCACTCCTCCCATTGAGGAAAGTCGCCTGGCAGTACCGAGAATCGAACACGAGTCTTCCGTGTGGAAGGCACTCGCTCTGACCCCTCAGCTACAGAGGCAGCCCATACTCTCATTGCTTTCAATGTAAAGTAATGAAGTGTTCATCTGGCCACCCCGTAGTAATTCTGTTTGAATTACGTTACCCATTTAAACCATAACATTAAGTCTCTTAATGGTTCTAGCTCACCCTCACATCACGACGGTTAGGAAAAAGAAAATGTATAATCAGTATTAAATTTTTGTATTTACTACTTTAGTAGCACGCCCGCTTCCACATTTCTTCCAAATTATCATACGAAGTGACTCAAACACAGCACAAATTCTCTGCTGTACGTAGTACTAGAATCTTATACTGGGACTTCTCTACAGACGTAATAGACATTGCCCACCGGATAAGCTCTCATTTCGACAAACTGACTTAGCAAATTCATTCAATAAATTACCAAAAACTTTTCAGCGTGTTGTGTTCTATTCATTCAGCTGATTTCAATGTGTACATTCAGTCCCAAGTAGCTTTATAAGTTCCGTAAATACATATTTGATGTGAGTTAATAAAAGGAACATTGTCAACTGCATAATGATACTTCTGTAGATTTTCTCTCCTACTTATATCTGACTTCCCTCCTGATGTTGTAACGCATACCCAGTCCTCTTGTCTGTAGTTGCAGTTTTAGTTTGCCACATATCCACATCTACATCTGCACACATACTCCTAAAACCAACGTACAGTTCACGGTGGAGGGCACATTGTGCGACTACTAATCATACACCTCCTCGAAGCTTCTGTGAATATCTTCTTCATTCCTTATCGCATCAATCCTGTCAATTTTCAAGACCACATTTGAAACTCTTGTATTACGTTTTGATTTCCCCCTTAGTCAGTGATTCATTGACATGCGATGTTGGGCTGAAAACACACATTCTCAGAAATTTCTTGCTAGCTTTATGGTATATTTCAATATTATCAAATTTCTTTTGGCGTGGATTCTCTAAGTCACTCATTATTCCTACTTTCATAGATTCATCCATTATTTGTTATTTTTCTTCGAATGTAATAAAATTGCTGTTTTTAGATGTTGATCTATAATTCCATTTCAGTTATTCCTTCCTTCGTTTACTCTAAATCCATATTCTGCACTTCGCAGGCTGTTCATTCCATTCAGAATATTCTGTAATACTGCCTTGCATGCACAGAGTACAGCAATGTCATCCGTGAATCTAATCACTGAAGTCCTTTGAAGCTGAATTATAATGCGATTCCTGATCCTTTGATTTATTACCTCCACAAGTTCTTCGGTATAGACGTTGAACAGTAGTCGCATTTCTGCCTCACACCCTTATTATTCGAAGAACATTTTTTGTAACCTGCATTGTTACTGATTCCTTTTGCTTTCTTTATCTATTGTGTATAGCCAATTTTTCCCTCGTTTGAATAAATTCACATTAATATAATGTGTGTTTAGAGACCTCTCCACTGTACCTTTCCTTCGGATAAAGTTGACGTGATCACTACAGAAGGTTGGTCCATTCTTCCGCTCTCCAGGTAACGCTGCTCAGCTGTACGTCCAAACGCCAAGAAGTCGCCCTCTGTGGACAGGTAGTAAACGGGGTCCAGTGACGCACGGCGGACGTCTCTTTTCCACGAAATGTTTTTGCTTCTCAAAGGCGGCTCCCGGCACGGGAGCAGACTGCGATGCTCGACTTGTTCTGAAAAGGGGGAACGACAGAAGTGCCGGCGACTGTTGCTCCTCTTCAGGGCTTCCTTTGCAGACTCCCGTGTGCTTGAATTGCAAGCACTCTGAGTAGGAGCGCGATACAGAAGTCGAGCTCCTTTTGCAGACGTACCTGAACTGCTCAGATTCAACTCTGTATCATTGACTCCGAAGGTCTCCACATGGTGGAGGAACTATCTGATGACGTGGTAGTAGGAAAACGGGGATTCAGTATTAGAGATGGAGTTTGAAAGACTTTTGGAAGATATGCTATCAGACATTGCAAAAGGCGTAGATAACACTCGTATGGAATTTTATAAATCATTGGGGGTGTGGTAACCAAATTTTGCTCATGTTAGTGTGTAAAATCTATGACGCTCAAGATATACAATCAGACTTTCGGAAGAATACCGAAAATAATAACGGCAGATAAATGCGAACCCTTCCATCTTAACAACTCACAACCGAAAATTGTTTTGACTAGAATAATATGCAGAAATATCTGATTTTAATTTTTACTTCTCCTGTTTGCTCAATCAACCCTTCCTACAACAAACATTTTGCTTTCGATTTCTTCACATTTTTGTTGTATACATATTGATTTTGCTTTCCTGCACTGCTTAAGGTTACATTCCTAAGATACCTACGCTGCTGTACTTTTCTGAACATTTTTCTGTTCTCTTTCTTCGTCGATCAATTGTAGAGCAGTTATTATCGTCCTTGGTTCCTTCGCATTTACCGTTCTTGTACATATGTCTCTGTCCAGCGTCTGTTATTACTCCTTCCTGGAATTTCACTCCTCTTAATCTAAAATGCCTACTGTGGTATTCATTATCTCCACACAGAACTTCAAACACAACTCTTCATTCCTCAGTGCTGCTTCTGTTTCCTGCTTGTTACCACTCTGACCTTTTCGGACGATTCACTGAAACTTGAGTCTGCTGATCATTGTTCCTAAATTGTAATTTGATTCTATAATCTTACAATCCAGTTTCTGATTCCCCCTCTGTCATCAATATGTAATCCAGTTGTTAATGTTTCTCCAGTTCTCCAGACCACTTACAAACTCAACTTCTACTCTTGTATTCCATACAGAGTAGTTACTGTTCCTGGATAGAAACTGTTGAGATCTCCTCTTCATTATTACTACTGAGTCCACTTTCAACCCGTAATTCAATCTGCTATCGTTTCAGTGTCTCTCGTTTAACAGATTTTCTTCTCTCTACAAACTAGTAGTAGTGGAACGGGAATCTCAATCTTTTGACGTTGCTATAGAATAATGTAATGTGAAAAGCATGACCTCGATGTCCATATATAAAACCTGATTCTGTCAGTGTGGATTACATAACACGGCCTTTTATTCTGGGTAAAAGTTGTAAGCTCATTGTCTAGTCCCTTGTTTGTATCCTTGTATCACGAGATTATTGTGACGATATAAATATGTTTATAGGATAATTTCCATCATTGTTCTATAGGTTTGTATACCAAACTATCCTGATCAAGCAAATTATGAGGATGTGTCCCGCACTTTTGGGGCTGTACACTAATCAGCGTATTTTGTTATGGTTTGAATTGTGTGGTATACTAATAACTTGCTGTTTCCATCTATGCTTTGACGTAGCTCAGTCTGGTTAAACGGAAAAGAAAGGAAACGAAATGTGTATGGGAATCGGCTACATAACCTAATCTCTTTAGCTTCTTCTCCCCGCTCTCTCTGCCCATCTTGGCCTCCTCCCTCTCTCCCCATCTACTCCTGCCCCCCCTCCCCCACTTTTCATCCTCTCTCTGTCCATCTCCTCCCTTTCAGTGTCCATCTTGTCCTCCCCCATTTCTCTCTCTACATTTTCTCCGGCCTCTCTCTTTGTAGATATCGTCCTTTCCGCTCTCTATGTCCACTTCCCCCCATCCTTCTGTACATCTCCTACTGCGCCCCCTCCCTGAAACTGAACTCTGTTTGTTGTTAGTACTAATTCAGATTTTGTAGTACTTTTCTAATAATAAGCCGAACTGATGATAAGCTTTTCCGTTTGCTAACAACGTTTGACTGTTACATACTTTATATGTGTGTATATTTATTAATAATTTATAAAAATTACCGACAATTGTATATTCCTAATAATTTATTAATAAAAATACCAACCCTCTATGTGTCCATAATTTTACTGCAGTAATGTGAAACAATATGAAATAAATCGGTCTACAAAATTTTGTAATTCTTGCTAACGAAGTTACCCCTTTATTTCATATGTATTAAAAAATATATATAGCATATAACTGTCCAAATATTCACCAAAGTACTGTCTAAAAGTTTGAAATAAATCGGCCAGGAACTTTTCGAGACTTTTGTAATAAGGTATATACACTAATGACCATTAAAATGCTACACCAAGAAGATATGCAGATGATAAACGGGTATTCATTGGACAAATATATTATACTACAACTGACATGCGATTACATTTTCGCGCAATTTGGGTGCATGGATCCTGAGAAATCAGTACCCAGAACAACCATCTCCGGCCGTAATAACGCCCTTGATACGCCTAGGCATTGAGTCAAACAGAGCATGAATGGCGTGTACAGGTACAGCCTCCCATGCAGCTTCAATACGATAACACAGTTCATCAAGTGTAGTGACTGGCGTATTGTGACGAGCCAGTTGCTTGGCCACCACTGACCAGACGTTTGCAATTGGTGATAGATCTGGAGAATGTGCTGACCAGGGCAGCAGTCGAACATTTTCTGTATCCAGAAAGGCCCGTACAAGACCTGCAACATGCGGTCGTGCATTATCCTGCTGAAATGTAGGGTTTCGCAGGGATCGAATGAAGAGTAGAGCCAAGGATCGTAACACATCTGAAATTTAACGCCCACCGTTCAAAGTGCCGTCAATGCGAACAAGAGGTGACCGAGACGTGTAACCAATGGCACCTCATACCATCACGCCGGTGATGCCCCAGTATGGCGATGACGAATACACGCTTCCAATGTGCGTTCACCGCGATGTCGCCAAACACGGATACGACCATCATAATGCTGTAAACAGAACCTGGATTCATCCGAAAAAATGACGTCTTGCCATTCGTGGACCCAGGTTCGTCGTTGAGTACACTATCGCAGGCGCTCCTGTCTGTGATGCACCTTCAAGGGTAACCGCAGCCATGATCTCCGAGATGATAGTACATGCTGCTGCAAACGTCGTCGAACTGTTCGCGCAGATGGTTGTTGTCTTGCAAACGTCCCCATCTGTTGACTCAGGGATCAAGACGTGGCTGCACGATCTGTTACAGCCATGCGGATACGATGCCTGTCATCTCGACTGCTAGCGATACGAGGCCGTTGGGATCCAGCACGGCGTTCCGTATTACCCTCCTGAACGCACCGTTTCCATATTCTGCTAACAGTCATTGGATCTTTACCAATGCGAGCAGCAATGTCGCGATACGATAAACCGCAATCGCGATAGGCTACAATCCGACCTTTATCAAAGTCGGAATCGTGATGGTAAGCATTTCTTCTCGTTACACGAGGCAGCACAACAATGTTTCACAAGGCAACGCCGGTCAACTGCTGTTTGTGTATGAAAAATCGGTTGGAAACTTTCCTCATGTCAGTACGTTGTAGGTGTTGCCACCGGCACCAACCGTGTGTGAAAAGCTAATCATTTGCATATCACAGCAGCTTCTTCCTGTCGGTTAAATTTCGCGTCTGTAGCGCGTCATCTTCGTGGTGTAGCAATTTTAATGGCCAGTGGTATATATGCACAAAAACAAGCGCATATTGGAATTCAGCGTTGTGTCACAGTTTCAAAGGAACTGGTGAAGAATTTTCGTAGGTGGACGATTTTTAACAAACGAACATTTATATAAACTTACATTTCTGTACTTCTTAGACGCATTTTTTTTATATTTCAGGTCTGCAGATTGGTTATAGATAAGCCGAAAATAGTAATCAATAAAATAACGTCTGCGGTTATGACTATTATCTGTAATCTGACCACGTCAAATAATGAAATAAATCACATTTCTGCATCAAACACGTCCCATAGGAGAAATAAAGCAATTAATGTCTGCAGAAGCATTTTTGACTGATAGCGCAGGGTGCCTGTGAGCAGAATAATAAATAATTGAGGTAACAAACACAGTAATGCTGCCACATACTCTGCAGACAGGTGCAACACTGTTGCCCAGTTTGTAACGAAATGTGCCTGGGCTTCTGTGTACTGCTGACTAAGCAGAGTTGTGACTCGGCAGGTAAAAACCGACCCTGGGCTGTACTCTGGGCTCTGAGTAGCTGTTGCCTTCAGTAGCCTCTCAGTTTCCGTTTGATGGTACCTTTCCACAGCGGCGCTGATGCGCTCACAGAAGTCTCCATGGCAACCATTCAACCCATCACGCCCTTTCGCTCGGTGAAAAATACCTGAAAGTTCCATTACGTTCTTCTGTCTTAATATCTCAAAAGTTGGGGACCTTTAAGGAAAGATAATCATTAAAGGCTCTAAATCAGTCTTTGACTTTGTGCAGCGAAACTTCTTGGCAGTTTAAATACCAAGGCGAAAGTTAACCCCACTAACTTGCCTTGGTCGTGGAAAGCTTAAAAGGTGTAAGAGAGACATTTACATGCTGAAACGTAAAGTCAAGTCACACTTTCAACGTATTTAACATATATCATGATCTCCTTATCTCCTTCTACCCGCTGTTTCTATCCATCTTCTCCTCCTCTCTCTCTCTCCATCTCCTCCTGTCCCCTCTCCCAGGTCCCCTTCTCTGCCCATTACCACCTCTCACCTTCACAAGGGAACTCGAACCTCACCTCTTGATATATACATCGCGCAAAAATCAAGAGGTGAAGTTCGAGTTCCTTTGCGAAGAAAATGTTCTAACAGGTAGGGGTATTTAATCATTTCATCGTTTATACATCTGTTAACTGACTGAAGCCAGAGGCAGCTAACACAATCCAGCAAAAGTTCATTCATAACCCATGAATTTTTCGAGGAGTGGTTATCTCTAAATAACAGCGGACAATGGGGAAAATTTGCGGACGTTCGCAAGTAACTTTAAATGTTTATAGACCCCAAAAAAAAATACGAACTACGAAGATCGAACGCTTATCCCTCCCGTATGCCACCCCCACCCCCCACGCCGAAAACACGCACACACACACATACAGAGACGCGCACACATCAGCTGAATGTTGATCTGAAGAAAGACAGAAAAACAAATCTGTACCGCGCCAGTTGAATGTGTACGCAGATACGCTGAGGGTCAAACTTCATATCTATTAAAACTATCACAGCTATTTCCCTTCTATTTGAGCTTCCAGTTTCGCTGTTTGGTTTTTCTCGAGTTAGCAGTCTAATTTCTTTTCTAAGCTAGCCTTCATTCCAAGGCGTACGTCCTCAAACCGTGTGCTGGTCTCCAAAGCATACGATTCTTCCAAACACGTGATACAGGCGATACATTCATATATCCATGACGTTCATGAGCTTATATAGCGCCGCTTGTATTCCGTCCGCCATTCATATTTGCTTTTCACTGAGCAGCGTTGGAGGTTAGAGTGTCTTTCGAGTAAATACGAAATATTGTGGACCTATTAAAAGTATTGCAATTCTTAATAATTTAAACAGTTAACACTTTGTTTTGCGATGATGATAAAATTACAAAGGGAAGTGTGGTTATTTCATTATTTTCATTGCAACATATTGAGCCTATGTTGCGTTGCCACACACTTGCGAGAAATGGATAGTGTAACGAAAATGCGCATTGAGCGAACGATTTTACGTCTGGACAGAAACGTTACCGCTGTGGCATACAGAGGCATTTGAAGTCATAACTTGGCCAACCAAAATGTTACAATTAGCAGCTCTTCGGGCGTAATGCTAAGGATTGTGGATACAAAATATAGGGCAAATACAATGGGAAAATTGAATCGTTAAATGCCAGCAGAAATGTTTCTTCTGTCGGGAAGCGTTTCCAAAAAACAGCAATATACACTCCTGGTATTGAAATAAGAACACCGTGAATTCATTGTCCCAGGAAGGGGAAACTTTATTGACACATTCCTGGGGTCAGATACATCACATGATCACACTGACAGAACCACAGGCACATAGACACAGGCAACAGAGCATGCACAATGTCGACACTAGTACAGTGTATATCCACCTTTCGCAGCAATGCAGGCTGCTATTCTCCCATGGAGACGATCGTAGAGATGCTGGATGTAGTCCTGTGGAACGGCTTGCCATGCCATTTCCACCTGGCGCCTCAGTTGGACCAGCGTTCGTGCTGGACGTGCAGACCGCGTGAGACGACGCTTCATCCAGTCCCAAACATGCTCAATGGGGGACAGATCCGGAGATCTTGCTGGCCAGGGTAGTTGACTTACACCTTCTAGAGCACGTTGGGTGGCACGGGATACATGCGGACGTGCATTGTCCTGTTGGAACAGCAAGTTCCCTTGCCGGTCTAGGAATGGTAGAACGATGGGTTCGATGACGGTTTGGATGTACCGTGCACTATTCAGTGTCCCCTCGGCGATCACCAGTGGTGTACGGCCAGTGTAGGAGATCGCTCCCCACACCATGATGCCGGGTGTTGGCCCTGTGTGCCTCGGTCGTATGCAGTCCTGATTGTGGCGCTCACCTGCACGGCGCCAAACACGCATACGACCATCAGTGGCACCAAGGCAGAAGCGACTCTCATCGCTGAAGACGACAGGTCTCCATTCGTCCCTCCATTCACGTCTGTCGCGACACCACTGGAGGCGGGCTGCATGATGTTGGGGCGTGAGCTGAAGACGGCCTAACGGTGTGCGGGACCGTAGCCCAGCTTCATGGAGACGGTTGCGAATGGTCCTCGCCGATACCCCAGGAGCAACGGTGTCCCTAATTTGCTGGGAAGTGGCGGTGCGGTCCCCTACGGCACTGCGTACGATCCTACGGTCTTGGCTTGCATCCGTGCGTCGCTGCGGTCCGGTCCCAGGTCGACGGGCACGTGAACCTTCCGCCGACCACTGGCGACAACATCGATGTACTGTGGAGACCTCACGCCCCACGTGTTGAGCAATTCGGCGGTACGTCCACCCGGCCTCCCGCATGCCCACTATACGCCCTCGCTCAAAGTCCGTCAACTGCACATACGGTTCACGTCCACGCTGTCGCGGCATGCTACCAGTGTTAAAGACTGCGATGGAGCTCCGTATGCCACGGCAAACTGGCTGACACTGACGGCGGCGGTGCACAAATGCTGCGCAGCTAGCGCCATTCGACGGCCAACACCGCCGTTCCTGGTGTGTCCGCTGTGCCGTGCGTGTGATCATTGCTTGTACAGCCCTCTCGCAGTGTCCGGAGCAAGTATGGTGGGTCTGACACACCGGTGTCAATGTGTTCTTTTTTCCATTTCCAGGAGTGTAGTAAAAACGTACACAGAGACGGATTGTTGCTTGGTAGCTTACTTGACTAATAACAACTATAAATTTCTAGCGGGTACAGAGGCACACGTATCAGTTGTGAGTCTGGATCTCGTGGACAAAACTGAAAACTACGAAACGCAAATTAGAGGATAGATTCGGTAGGGACACCAAACTCAAGTTTAGGGTAGGAAAAACTTGTTTTAGTGAGCAAATGGAAGTGTTGTCAACTGCGGAGCAGGAATTTTGTGCTATGCTTGGTCCAGACCTTCTAGTTAGGTATCACGCCAAATTTCATGTTTGGCCCCAAACTGTTGAACTCAATGGGAATTTGTTTCCGATGAGTACAAAAATGGCAAATATTGCTGTGTCACGTTGCACTCCCACTGCTAGGCTATTACGAAAAGCTGTTTCGCATGACAGAGTACCTGCAGGGAATGGGAAGCTAATTTGGGTTAAAGCAGATCTAGGCCTGCCAGATGTAGGCCTACCACGACAAGCTTTATTTCTGATAGTACCACTGTCGAGTAATGACGTTTTAGATGAACTGCATTGTTTTATACGAGGAACTGTGGCAAATAGACAGATTATGGCGCCAATAAGCCTGGACTACTTCGGAATGGACGAGCTGAGTCTTCTGAAAGGCTTAGTGATAACTACACTGGAAGTACTCGAAGAAGACACCGGTAGGTCAATGACACAGAGCATAATGTTAAGCACACCGTCAACACATTTGGGTTCTGTAGTAAAGTTAGTGATTTATAGGATAACAGTCTGTCAGTCATAGAGCAACTCTTAGTTCAATATATAGATTTATTTTATTCTGATGGTCAGTTCATACAGCAATGGATACACAACAGTATACCAAGAGCAATATAGATTACGTAAGCACCTCCACCCATTGATAGAACAGTACACAGAGAAGGCATAATACAACATCATTATAGTCCTTGGTCAGACACTTCAGAGGGTGAATTACTTACAACTTGCACCGAAAATATTACAGAAATGGTGAGTGCTATTAACTTCAGGTTTTCACAGAATGGATGGACTGTTAGGGTCCCGTATTGTTAACCAATAAACAGATAGTAATAATACTTATGAAGAGTATTTTTCGTAAATACAAACTTATTAAAGTGGGACAGTGCCTATTGGCATTAACAAACTAAAAGTGTGATAAATCAGAATGTTAGTGGTGTTTGTTGCAGGATTCTAGAGCTGGTCGTTTGGGAAATATCATATTTGGAAAAGGTACCACACTGGCACTTGTACAATACTGGTGGAAGTAGACAGTAGAGAACAATACAACTGCATACTCTAGTTATACCAGCAACGAGACAACTGACCATCACAGGTTGTGTTCAAAATGCCACCCACAGTGGCAAGACGAACTTCCAGTCTGGTGTGGAACGACTGCTGCACACATGTCAGCATTTCAGCGAAGACGTCCGAGCAGGCTGCAGTAATACGTCGTCGAATACGACTGGATGTAGTTGGTATGTTATTGCAGGGAGTGCCTTTCAGCTTTCCCCACAGAAGAAAACTCACAGGCGTCAAATCTAGGGAACTGACCGGCCAAGGTGCGGGTCTTTTGTGTCCAATCCAACGATCTGGAAACAATTCATGAAGACATGTTTCAACACTTCGTATATTATGCGTTGGATAGCCATCACTTTGGTATCACAGGTTCCTCCTAGTCTGCATTCGTGGAAGATGCTCTATTACGAGACTGTGATACCTGAGCACGTTCAATGTCCCATCTCTGAACAAGGCTGTGAGCTCATGGTTCACTATACCGCACTTCACGTTTACACTTCATGAATGCTAAAATTCAACCTGATGAAGCCTAAAGGGATTGCCAACAGACCAATAGTGCATGTTTCGGTGGATTATCTGGCCGTTATTGGCAAATGAGACTTCGTCACTGAACAAGGTACATGCTGCATCTGGAGTATCCTGTATTAATCTCCATGTACAGACGTTAACACAATACTCATCATAGTATCCATGTAGCTCTGGATAGAGAAAGATGTTATAAGGATGGAACCTATGTTGGAGGAACACTTTCTTGACTCATGCCACTTCCTGATGAGATTGCGTGGGGGCTAACACGTGGATCAGCTGAAACACCAGCAAGAACATTAATTTCCGCCTCATCTGTCGTCACTTGTTTCCTTTAGTAACGTCGTTTAGGTGTTAGACTACCAGTCTGTCATAACTGGTTGGAAAGTTGATAAGTAGCTGCCGTGACGGTTGACGTGTATTGAAATATCTTGCCTCATGTACCGAACAAAAATGAATTGGATCCTTCCTACACTCTCCATATACCATGTCGGCTTTTTCTCCATTGGTAAATTCCATCGTTCTGTAACACCCTACTACTTCCACTGTCACACACTAACTTACTAGCAAGTCGCTATGCACTCAAGGAATGAACAAGCACAATGTAGGCAAATATAACAGTATTATACCTAGCAACTACACAGTCCGAATAAATGTATGTGTGAAAACTTTTCGAAATACGATATCTCATAAACGACTCTTACTAGAAAAACGACTCTTACTAGAAAACTGCAACAAACACCAGTGACATTCTAATTAACTCCACTTTACGTTTTTTAATCACACGTCAGTAGCACTTTCCATTTCCGCAATATTTGTGGCGCAAGTTTTAGGTGACTCGTCCTGTAGTAATTGTAATCAAACCGTTACCTGACAGAATGAAGAAATATCGAATCTGTTGCGCTTACAGACGTTTAAATGAATGTACAGTAATAGACACACATCCAGTTTCTATCAGAACCAAACCTTTGGGGAAACTGGTACAGTATAAATTTATTTCCACGAAACGTTTAAGGAGTGGTAACAAGCAAATTGAAGTATATCACGAAGATAACGCACCATTTACAGCACCATCTGGCCACTATTAACATCGCAGAATGCCTTTGGTTTAAAGAATGCGCCTGTAACAATTGAGCGCTTGTTCGATGAGTCCTTAGGGGTCTGAAACAACAAAAATTCAAGGTTTTTTTGGATAACATTATAATTTTACTGAAGATTTAGATGAAAACATAAACCATCTGTGGGGAGTATTCGATAGGTTAAGGACAGCTCATCTCATGCTGAGCACTGACATGTGTCATATTAGCATTCCCTCTTACCTTGATCACATTACTATCCTAAACAAAGTGAGAACAGATTCTCATATCTTTTCAGCTATATGTGAGTTTGCAGCTCCACGAGCTGTAAAACACTACTATCACTTCTTTCGTTAACAAATTATCACCGAAAGTTTGTCAAAGGGTTAGCACAAATTGTACAAACACTGACTACATTACTAAAAAAACTAAGTTACATTTCACTGGATATCAGAATGTCAAATTTCAAACAACATTTCAAAACGTAAATGAGATATTAGCGTCAGATCCTGTATTATTTTGCTGATTTTACCACATAAGTTATACTTTCTTGTGCTGGAAATAATACAGCTTTACGTGCCATTTTATGTCAAACTACAGATGGAAAGGAGCATCCATTGGTGTATGCGCCTTGTCACCTAAGTAAGTCTGAGTGCCACTTTTCGACTACAGAACAAGAGATGCTAGCTTTAATGTATGGTATTTCGTATTTCCGTTGTTACCTACACAGTTGCTATTGGAGTTCTTATGGATCATGCATGCTTGAAGTGGTTATTGGGACTAAAGAATCCTTAATGTCGACGAACGAGATGGGCACTGAAGTTAAGTGAGTTTCAGTATGATGTAGTATTGGGACAGGGAGGTAAAAGAACTACTGACAGGGAAATTACAGAGAGATTTGTGGTGGAGAACATGACAAAGCAACGTGGAGCAATACGTTAGAAATTGCATTCCATATGATCCATGACAAGACTCAAGTGACAAAAAATACAGCTAAAAAGGTTGTGTCAATCAGAGAAACCATTTCAAATGGTAAGAACTGACATTCAAGGATCATTAAATAGGTCTAGCAGGGAATAAGGTACCTAATAATGATAGCGATAACAGATCAAAAAGGAAGCTCTGTGGCTCAAGCCATTATTAACAACTGGCTACTTCAATGTGGAGTATATGGAGCTATAAAAGGAGATCAAGCAGTTATGTCGTCAGTTAAAAGTGGAGAAGCTGCATTCTAGGCCATTTCATCCACAAGCAAATAGTCGTACAGAGCGAGTACACGAAAAAATGTTAAGTTATTATGTGAATAGACAACACTTAGATTGGGACAGATATCTAAGGTGTATGGTGAGTGTATAAAACTCGAAAATCGGCAGAGGAACAGGCCTTTCGCCTGACGAGCAGTAGACAGGTCGAAGATGCATTCACCTTTCGACGTGATCCAGTCAAAGTAAGGTATACAGAGCAAATATGTGAAGCAGTTCTCAAAGACGTTCAAAGACGTATGGCAAAAGGTAAAACGTGCTAATACGAAAACAATGGAGCACAAAGAATGCATTGGATGAGTTACAAATGAGTTACGTCAGTACAGATTAGGACAATGTGTGTTAATGGCCGGCCGAAGTGGCAGAGCGGTTCTAAGCGCTTCAGTCTGGAACCGCGCGACCGCTACGGTCGCAGGTTCTAGGGGACTGGTGACCTCAGCTGTAAGTACCGTAGTCCTCTGAGCTATTTAGTGTTAATGGTTCAAATGGCTCTGAGCACTATGGGACTTAGCTTCTGAGGTCATCAGTCCCCTACAACGTAGTACTACTTAAACCTAAGGGCATCACACACATCCATGCCCAAGGCAGGATTCGAACCTGCGACCGTGGCGGTAGCACGGTTCCAGACTGTAGCGCCTAGAACCGCTCTGCCACCCCGGCCGGCTGTAAGGACATCACACACATTCATTCCCGAGGCAGGATTCGAACCTGCGACCGTAGCGGTAGCGCGGTTCCACACTGTAGCGCCTAGAACCGCTCTGCCACCATGGCCGGCTGTGTGTTAATGAAGAAAGTTTATACGCCAATGGGTAAAACTATGAAATCCTTAGTGTCGTTAGAGGGACGATATCAGATAGTGGAGGTAAGTTCACTATCTATGAAATATGTAATTGCCGATGAAAATGTCGATAGCGCTTGTCAGTCACACAAAGCCATTTAAGGGTACCACTGATGTGTTACCACAGGAACCATCAGTTACTGCAGAAGACTAAGTTATCACATGGAACGAAACTAACACAGAATGTTCCATATGGCCATGGATAACTACTAGAGTGTCGGGTTATATATATTTAATTTTGAATTGGTTTACCTACGTCAGTACTGTTTTATTTAGTTTGCTGTAGTATATGTAGTTTTCGTTGAGATGAACCTTCATCCTGGGGAAGGAGAGGATTCACGATAAAACGTCTCCTAGGTCGTGTCAAAGATGATGTTAAAACGCATTATTGTGAGCTTAGTGTTTTTACGCTTATGTGAGGCAGAGGTAGCTTAACCGTTGGAAATTTGAATCTTATTAACACAGCAAGCAGACGTTTTTCTCACATACGACGAGTAGTCGCTACAACTCACATTCGGCATCTGGGAGATAAGATATGAAGTACGACGCTTACATTGTGTGTTCATTGACTTACCTGCTGAAGCAACCAAAGGGGGAAATGCTAAAGTATGTACAAACCGAAAATTCCTGGCAGATTAAAACTATGTGCCGGACCGAGACTCGAACTCGGGACCTTTGCCTTTCGCGGGCAAGTGCTCTACCAACTGAGCCACCCAAGCACGACTCACGCCCCATCCACACAGCTTTACTTCTGCCAGTACCTCCTCTCCTTGCTTCAAAACTTTACAGAAGCTCTCCTGCGAACCTTGCAGAACTAGCACTCCTGAAAAAAGGGATATTGCGGAGACATGGCTTAGCCACAGCCTAGGGGATGTTTTCAGAATGTATAAACCGAATATCAGAAACTGAACTTCTTCCACGAGAAGCTAAGAGCTCAATTGCAATTCTTGAGTCGCTAGAGCGAAAGAAGAGATGTTGGTTAGATTCTTACAGAAAGCAGCTGAAAACAATCTTTAGGACGGCAGATTATTAGAGTATAGTGCATATGAATAATACACTAAGGGTGGTAAAGGAAATAGCCAGTAACACAGAAGAACTACATGTCGGTATGCAACACAGATCACAACTATGGAACAGGGAATGCTGAAAATTACTAAAGCTTTGCACAAAATAACAATAGAGTTGCAGCAGTATGGAAGAGGAACGATGGAACCGCTAAAGAAAGAGTTGGATGGATATAAAATCTTTAAGGACACTAGATGAGATTCTACTAGTAGCCAGACTATTACGTGAACTACATAATATCATGGAAGGCGCCATTATAGATACTGAATGGCTTTTTTTCGCTTTAGCTGATATGTTGAGCGATTTTGTTTATTGTATATTTTCCAATATTCATCTGGTATTTAAACAGGTTTGTATTGCATGTTAGTACTTTTTCTAAGTGATAGTTCTCTTGGAAAGTGAGGAGATGTCTATTTTCTATTGATTTTAAGGCTATGTCTTTTTCTTTTGTGCTTGACCAATAATACTGTAGTGGCGACTTCGGCCACCGAATGTATCAGGATGACCAAATGTAGCGGGAAGAGGCAGAAGGCACTATATTAAGACTTTTCCATGCTTTCCAAGTGATTCATTGTTTCCAACTACGGTCTGTGTCACCAGATCCCGCAATGCTGAGGACACCACTTCACTGTCTGTGAAACGGCTGGACACGGAATGGCTGTCTCAGCAACCCGTGCACTCACTGTGTGTCGGCCTCGTATGCCGGCGGAATTGCGGTGTCATCAGATTGCCGACAGTTGACTCGGTGGTCTGCGTCCCTATCGACTCAGCGCCGGTCGGTGTGAGCCGCAAACAGCCAGCTGCATCCTTCTCGCCGGTGTGTCTGATATCTCAGAGACAATAAGCTCTCGTGATTCGGCATCCAAATCTGAAGCTCTCGCCTTGGAATGCCTCTGGCTTTGTTGGAATCCAGGACGCCTGGCCGTGGTAGCGAGCCATAGAGTGTCCTGCTGCTGGCTTGCTATGGACCCCACATCGGGCTCAGAGGGTCGAAGCAGTGACCTGCCTTGGACTTTGGGCCAGTGGGCCAGTGGGCCCCTTCTCCCTGTGATTTGCGACATGCAAAACCGCTACATACACTCTTTCAGCAATTTGATGGCCCTCAGGCCTCTATTCTACTTCTCAACTGTTGGTATGCGTAACTCACTGCAATCTGGCCCGCACCTGGCTGTTACATGTTCTCAGAATATTGAACAAAACTAACTTTCTCTATCCTAAACGCTGGTGCAGCTAAAATACTGGCGTTTAATTCGGTCTGCAAAATTAAAATGGTTTGTACAGTATTTTCATGCCATGGTGTGTTCTTTATACGTCATCATGGGTCGTGCCAGTAGTCCTGACATGCATTTTGTCACTGTCTCTGTAACTGAGCTGATACATAACAGATCGTTTGTTAACTGTCCTGTTTTTCTTTCAGTTTTGGGACTATTCTCTGTACTTGTTTGTTTATTATTGCAGATAGCTGGCAATATTTTAAATTAATAAACGAAGTGTAGGTAGTGTCATAGGAGCTTCGAGGACAGATTTTAATTGGCTTTAATAATTTTAATGCAATAGAGGCCATATGGCCACACAAATAAAGATATTTCAGTTTGACCACTTCTAAACTGAATAAATACTAATTTTGTGTGAAACAATGCAATTACGAAAGTCTGTGAAAACACTGGAAAGAAGTGGAAGCAGACTGCACACTCAATCTTTGGAAAGAGTAAGAAAAACGTATTGCAATGTGGGGATTACAGACAACTAGGCAAAGCAGCAGCATGTAGACGCAATGCACCACTTCAGATAGCGCCGCATTAATTATAGTGGAGTTGTGATAGCCGCACAGAGAACTTGCCGCTCTTGGGAACAGAGTCTGGGTCGTGTACTGTAAACAAGTAAACAAGTGAGAGAGGGGTGGGGAGTGGTAGGGGACAAGTGTTCCTCTGTGGTTCCGCTGTAGTTGCAGTTCCCTGTGGAGCAATATCTCACCTGCTGAGTGAAACACCAACTGCTGACTGCCCCCCTGTGGTGAGAGACAGAACCGGTTACCAGTGAAGGGACAACCAGGTTGCTGCTGCTTTTTGTAACTGCGAATCATGCAGTACACATAAACCATTTCCGTTGGCGTTGAATCTGTTATGATAAACTCTATGCAGAAGAACAAGGAGTGTATGAACATTGCAAATGGAAAAATTTGTAAGAGCCGAATCTCACATTTGTCAGCAGAAGGAAAAAGTAATGTGTCTCTGTTTGTACATAACTGATTGCATCAACAGAACCCAGAAGTTCCGGAATTCTGATACCACGAAATTTTACTGTTCATCAATTCACTGCATATAATAATGAGACAAATTAAATTATCAAGGAAGTTCTAAGTGCCATACCGGGAAACCGACTGGTTCTAGGTGTCAATAACAAAGATTTTTCAAGTTGATTCTTTTGCGAAGAAAACAGGAACTACCAACTGTTGATCTGTCCACTTTACATCACATTTGTAGTTGTTTAGATCAGTTGTAGGTTGCCTTTTTCAACCACACACCTATTAACGAATGCTGGAAACGCTTTCTGCTCTAATTGACGCCTGGATCAGTTCTTATGGAATACAACAGAGCACCGAGAACACGATAGCACTGAAAACGCTGTTCATGATAAAATAACACTTTGCACGTTTTCTGTTCTCACTCTTCATATATACAGCCTTGCATCTCGAACGAGAAGCACTTTTACGTCTTACATTTTGTTATTTGTGCTGCCAATGATAACGGTGGAATGTTTTTTTTTGTTATTAGTACAAATAGTTCTGCATTATGGTTCTTGTAACCTATATTCATTTCGAGCTATTTTGGTTTGTTTCCATCCTCATGCAACAGTCATGTTTTCATTTATTGGGACATTATGTGAATATTTACCTGATATGTTCAGTACCGAATATTTTTAGTAGCTATTCTTAATTTAGCACTAACATCGAAATTGTTCTGCGCTAGAATCTACCAGTCGCACACAAGTAGTACATTTATTATGTGAGGGAGCTGTGCATATCTACAGATTCTGGAAACAAATTTTGTAGTAAATATATATATTTTTTTGTAATATCTTATGACACAAATTCAACTGAAGTTTTCGCTACCCCTAAAGTAATTTTTGTTTCTCATCACATTCGATAAATTTAGCGTGTAGACTATGATATACGTTTTCGTATGACTCTGTTTCCTCTTATAATTAATAGTCGGTTTTCCTCCCCGACTATATTTATCTCGGTTTGTGGTTTCTTAGTCGATATCGGTAAGATGTTAAATTGTAACCCGGTTTCTAGCATTAGGAATGACTGTGGTTCAAGTTCCCTTAGGGCCGCCAACATTTATATGTTCCATAGTTTCCCTAAATCAGTTAAGGCTTATGGAAGGGTAATTCCTTCGAGAAAGACGCAGCCGACTTCCGAGACTTATCTCTGTCTACTAGACATCACTGTTTATTGGACGTTAAACCATAATCTTCATTTCTTCGTTCTAATATTATTAATTCCCAATTTTTTTGCACTATGTGAAACTTATTTACATGCAGAAAGAATGTATCACATATTCTAAATTGCCGGAAACCACGCTCTCACGAAAAATACAAATTTTCGCTCTTCTCTTACAGAAAGTAGCGTACAACAATTTGCATTATAAATAGCAGGGCTAAATAGTGTAAATTCCTCTTCATCAATCAACGTATACTTATTTTACCCGTAATCGTCAGTGCGAAAGCCTACAGGAACAGCAATCGATTCATATGCGACTCGATTAGTAACAACTCTGGTGAGACTGCATTACTCGAAATACAGCACATCATCAATTGCTATCTCCTACCAAATGGAGCTGAAGTACTGTCGTTCTAAAATTGAGATGGGAGAGTGTTTTGGAAGGATTGTGGCAGCGAACTACAGTGAAGAACGTAGTTATTTTGCTGCAGTTGAGATGTTATGTCGGAATACGGGTGGAGGTTTTACCATTTTATCTTGATCTAAAAGGAAATGGGAAATAAGACTAACTGCTTATGCACCCTAGCTTCGACTATATAATGCACCATAACACGGAGGATATGGTTCCAGTAAATGACATAATAGCATGATTGCTTTTTGTATAACTCAGAAATGACGGGATATTCTGACTCGTCAAAAAATTTTCGTTGATAAGGGCTGTAGTGAAATAATTCCCTAAGTATCACGTAACTAAAGAATGACGGTATAAATGACGTTCGTAACTGCGTTAAATGGGCATTTTGTGCATATCATGAACAGCTGTCATCACCTGAGTGTCAAAAACATAGTTACTGCAGTGAAGCGACAGATTCTAAGTCTTTCTGACATCTATTGTTCGCAATGAAGTAATGTGCTGTCGTTGTTACGGATCGCACGGCAAAACACAGAAAAACTATCTGCTCCAAAATATGCACACAGAAAACATATAAATATGCGAAAATACAAAAAGTAACTCACTGAAGCACTGTCTCATAAATCATGTTACAGTGAGCACATTATTAGTAATGCTGGTTCACAAAGTCGATTCGTGTAAGACGCAATAACACCTCAAAAGGGCAGGTTCTGCGATGTGGAATACCAACTCTGATCACATTCTGCAAGGACGTTCTGTACTGAAAATAATAAGGTACGTGCTTCGGCTTTTTGTTAGACACTCCCTAGTTTTTCACAAAATTCAATTTCACGGCATAAAATCGTATTTTGTGTGGTATACATCGACAGATCGTCTACAGAGACATGATTTTATACGCTTGGTACACATCCAAACTAACATTTGCCATATGTACCGAAAAACATGCGAGTGCGGTGAATTTCCGTTCGTGTTTTTCGCATGCTACGAGAAATATGAATGTTTTTCCTGTTTCTCTGATGAGTTTTGTCTCACTGATTTCAAGAAAGCTCAGTAATAGACGATCAACTATAATTACTCAATAATATACTTAGGTGCATTTTTGTACTATGTATGACATTGAATACAACTGCCCGTACGTTATATATACTTATTTGATTATTCATCACACCTAGAATATTTTAAGTCAAAAAGAGGCAAAGAAAAGTATTCAGATTATCATAATATTATCAGATACACCCAAAAAAGAATCGAATGAAAGTAAGCCACGACGAAGAACCGAATATGGACTTGCAGTATGGTAGCCTAAAGCATTTGCGGTTCCACCTGAACCGCTCTCTGCTAGTCGCTTAGAATGAGGGGTATCCAAACTACAACATAAAATCACATAAACGTTAATAGCTCAAACGTTATTAACTTTGGACCACATATTATATTAACAAAAAGTCTGATTCTTTAAAGTTCTTTCTTTGTAGAGTTTTTAAAAGCACGACTTTTCGCCATTAGCTTTAAAACCGATTTTCTCAGAAACCAGGAAGTTTCTACGAAAAAGCCGAAACACGTGTCTCCTTATTTTCAATATAGAACGTCCTTTCAAAAACTTAATCAAAATCAGTGACTCACGCGTCAGGCCCTCCCCTTGCCAGCAAACAAACAAAAAAAATACAGTCAGCACAAAAAACAGATTCATACTCATTTCAAAAAATGGCTCTAAGCACTATGGGACTTAACATCTGAGATCATCAGTCCCCTAGACTTAGAACTACTTAAACCTAACTAACCTAAGGACACCACATACATCCATGCCCGAGGCAGGATTCGAACCTGCGACCGTAGCAGCAGCGCGGTTCCGGACTGAAGCGCCTAGACCCGCTCGGACATCCATTTCGTTAGCACGAATACACGTCGTTCACATACTCTCAGCCACACAAAATCGAGCACTTAAATTGGTAATGAGAATGAACAACGCCACATAGGTAAGTGCAAAGTGGTAGCCAAATCTCGTCTTATTTTCATACCACAAACTGCCAGATGTAACGCAGCGTGATAAATATTTTTGGCTATTAAAGTGCAAGCAGATTTCTAACACAATTCATTTGTGTGGCCATATTGTCCATAGTTGCTGTACAATTCCCGAGGGTCTGCTAGCAAATCTTTGGTTTCATTTTTCATTAGACACTGGTAGTTGCTATCAAATATCTCTCTGCTTTGCACAGCACATTTTTTTTCATACACCACTGTTTACTGGTTGTTTCTATTTTGTGACAGTAAGCAGTGGTGTATGAAAACGTGCGCTGTTTAAGACGTAATCAGTGTCTAATGAAGCAAAAGACCCAAGACATTCCTTCAGGCAGCATTTCCTGATGTAGACGAGAAACCAAGCAGAATTTATCACCATTGATGATGCTTTACTTCAAAAATGCGAAAATCATATGGTGAGCAAAACACAAATTTTCTTGTAATTGTAACGACATAAGAAAAATACCCTCCGAATTTCTAATACTTCGCTCATTACCTGACCACTTTAAGTTCTAGATCAATAACGCCTCCTGCTTTTTAACGTTACACAGGACATTGCAATAGATGTCAGGCAGGGACAAAATTGTTCACACTAAAGCAAATTCACTGCACACACTATATTCTGAGAGCAAGAGTGTCTGAAGTTACCGAGGAGTAACCTGACAAACTAAGCAGGCCCTAACTGAACCACAGCAGTCCGTCGCCATATCAAGTACAGGTATCAGCATCTTTCAAGAACAGATCATCCTCTTGATATTGCTCATTAGACCATGCCAAGTACTCCGTAACATGTCCACTCACTTTCGAGGCTTCTGTGGTGTGACTTACTCTGAGGATGGCCGGACGATAAGCGGCCGAATTATCAGTGAAAGAAATGTTATTGGCGCGGCTACATGTCCGAAATTTAATGGATTAAAGCATATGTTGTTTGCAGAATTGCACAAAGTCTTACAGTTTGTTTCCATGTGCTCATGACACGCCAACGTATGTATCAAATACCATTCGTATACGGTTTTAATTTTCTTTTTATTGGTTTGATGCGGCCCGCCACAAACCCCTCTCCTGTGACAGCCTCACCATTTCAGAGTAACGCTTGGAACCCACGTCCACAATTATTTGCTGAATGTATTCCAGTCTCTGTCTTCCTCTACGGTTTTTACCCTCTACAGCTCCGTGTAGTACTATTCAAGTTACTCTCCAATGTCTTAACAGACCTCCAATCATTCTGTCCCTTCTTCTCGACAGTATTTTCCATATATTCCTTTTTCCTCCGATGCTGCCCAGAACTTTCTCATTCCTTACCTTATCAAACCACATAATTTTCAATATTCTTCTGCAGCACCACTTCTCAAAACTTTGATTCTCTTCCGTTTTGGTTTTCATACAGCCCATGTTTCAATATCATACAAAGCTGTGCTCCAGACGAACATTTTTAGACAATTCTCCCTCCAATTAAGGCCTACCTTTGATACTAGTAGCCCTTTCTCGGCCGGAATGTCTTTTTTGCCATTGTTAGTCTGCTTTTGATATACTCCTTTCTCCGTCCGTCATTGCTTATTTTTCTGTCTAGGTAGTAGAATTCCTTAACTTCATCTTCTTCGTGACCGTCGATAATGTTGCTAAGTTTCGCGCTGTTCTCATTTCTGGTACTTCTCATTACTTTTCTCTTTCTTCGATTTACTGTCAATCCATATTCCGTACACATGAGACTGTTCATTCGATTCAGCAGATCATGTAATTCTTCTTTGCTTTCACTGAGGATAGAAATGTCATCAGCGAATCGTTGTAATTGATATCCTTTCACCTTGAATTGTTATTCTTCTTGTTTTATTTCCATTATCGCTTCTTCGGTGTATAGAATGAGCGACAAGGCCGAAATACTACATCCGTGTCTTACACCCTTTTAATCCGGGTACTTATAACCGAATAATATTGTATGTATTTTGCATAGTTACATTTGTTAGGTATTATTTATGCACAGCTGCTAAGGCAAAAAAATATAAGCGTTACGATTGTGATGATGATGTTTTGGTTTGTGGGGCGCTCAACTGCGTGGTTATCAGCGCCCGTACAATTTCCCAACCTTTGCTCAGTCCAATTTCGCCACTTTCCTGGATGATGATGAAATGATGTGGACAACACAAACACCCAGTCATCTCGAGGCAGGTGAAAATCCCTGACCCCGCCGGGAATCGAACCCGGGACCCTGTGCTCGGGAAGCGAGAACGCTACCGCGAGACCACGAGCGGTAGATAAAAGCATTACGATTGCACGCTCAGCTACGTTTACTTGTATAAACCCGTTAGGTGTGATACTGTATTCTCTGAGGCTGTATGCAAACAAGGCCTGATAGGATAATTTTGAAATCTGGCGATTTATAGAAAAAAATGTAAAATGTGATGAGTATGACAGCGAAAGTAGTGTACACTGAAGAACTCTGAGTATCCGTTAACATATTTATTGCATAATCCCAAACTAAATTTGAAGCCCTTTCACCTAGGAGTGATGTTTCAACAAGGCATGTAGAAACATTTTGCCGAATTCCGGAATGCAGGAGTTTTGTCTGCTAGAAGTGATATACTGGATTTGGGGGGGGGGGAGGGGGGAATGGGGGGGGAGTCGTTTAAAGTCGTACTAGGATAGCTCAGTCGATATGTTTTCTTTGCTATAAAAGAGGATTGCTAGTTGCTTTGGAAGAAGAGTACTGCTTGTTTCGGAAGAAGTACCACCTTTGCGTTTTGAAGAGGAGTTCCTTCTTTTTGTTGTGACGACGAACTGTGGGTGTTATATGACGGTGAAGAGGAATATTACAGGTTGTGGCTAAACTAAACTCAGAATGTACTGTGAGAATATGGCCTTCACTGTGCAATGGAGATATGGAAATTCTCTATTGCTAATAAGGAACACTAATGCGAGACACGAGCAGCACCAAGAGGAACCACGAATGACTACAGAGGGTGCCTCGTGCCCCGAAAGATGCCTCACAGTATGCTGGAGGGTGTTCAACGGGCACAGGCAGTGCTGGTGGTGGAGCGCTATTTCTGGAGGGGGTGCTTTCACACCGTTTCAGTCGGAGGCAGTAGCTTGCACCGGTTGTGCAGAAAGTGTGGGAAATACAAGTCGTTGAATCGAGCTGAATGATTTCGTCGTTGGTACATAAAATACAGAAACATTCAGTAATATTGTAGCTCATCAGCTGTTCAAGTGAACTAAAGTGACTAAAACCAACCGCTGTCTCTTGAATTGCTCTTGCAAATCAAATAATATTCAATTGTGGGTCAAACCGAATTAGTATGGAAGTCTAATGACTAAAAGGCTGACATATGTATGTTGACTTCGACTATAAAACTGCATTAGTATGTAGAACAGGAAAAATTGTCCAGTGACAGGCCACATGGTAAATACATCAAGAACAGCGACGTAAATAAATGTGTCCGTAATTTGTTTGAAATTATTCACTCCTGGCTTTTATTAGGGAAACCGGGTTTAGTCTCAGTCAAATCGAAGTAGCTTATAGATAACCTGATTTTACTCCAAACATTCACTCTTTTAATATGACGAGTGTCTTGATCAGTATGTTTCGCCCTCGCCCCTTTAGTTCTCTCTGCTTCTATGACCTACATTTCGTTTCTCGTTTCTCTCCACCTACGACCTTCCACTATATTCATATACTGTTGCGTACGGATTTGTTCGCTTATTCCAATTGTTTGCCAGTCTCCATTGATTTCTTTCATCCAGTTCTTCCTTGTTAAGAAGTCTTGGTCAACGTGTCGTCCTACATCCTTATGAAGCTCCCGGCAAATCTCTTCCGTACCATGACTGAAACAGATTTAACACTCTCATAAAGTTGCTGCCTTGATCCACCTGTGCAGACTTCACACAGTTTTTACGTGCTCCAGGTGTATCTCAAGATCTTGTCGCAGATGCCTGTCTCCGTTGCGTAGGGTGAAATATTTCTGACTGTAGGCATACAATGTTTCAGTTAGGAGTTCTTGAACAGGTGATATCACCAAAAAATTAATCATTTTGTGTGTGTTTAGAACTGCCAGTGGTAGTGTGAACACTTATTTCCATAAATTAACAGAAGTTCTAAATACGTCTCAAGTACAAAGGTCAACATAAATCTGTGTGGGGACATTAACATGAACACTAATGTCGTACGTGAATCCAGCAGCACCACCTATTGGGTGGTGAGTGTGAGAGAATGCATTAGACGCTAGGTGGAATGTGGAACAACTGTCTCACTTAAAAAATTGATCTTAGAAATTGTTAAGTAACCACTGGGAAACGACTCACAGAAGTTATTTATTTAATAATATGTGTTAGTAGTGACACGAAAAGGTTTAACCATCTGTAATGCTTGATGTAAGAATTTGATGACTGACTGCGTTGTCATCAATAACGAAGCAAATCTGGATGTACACTTTGTGAATTTAGTGTATTAAAAGTATCTCCCGATGCGGTGTTATGTATAAAAAGGACAACAGGGTACAATTTAATACCTCTCTCGAAGTATGGATTGTTCCACGGAGTCTCAGGTGAACTGCGGATATGTGTAACCAGCTTCCACGATATTTCAGCTAGATTCTTTTGGCAGATACAGAGGGTACTTCATACCTACAAACGTCAGAATAAAGAAGAGACTGAGGCTCTCAATTTGACAGTTCGCTCAACATCCATCGGAAAAGTTCCTACGAAACTGGAAAGAATATTAATAAGGCAAAGCCAAAGCGACTTTTCGTCCTCCATCAAAAATGTCAGCACCTGTGGGATCTGTCAAAGATAAATCTCTGTAAAGGAGGTGTCTAGGAATCCGTCCAATGCGACCAATCTCATATAAGGGCTGCAGCGTACGGTAATGTGGCAAAAGTAATGGGATAGCTCCTAATAAATTAGATTAGATTAGGTTAATACTTGTTCCATAGATCATGAATACGACACTTCGTAATGATGTGGAAAGTGTCAGGTTAATAAAAGTTGTCTGTACAAGATATTACATTACACAAAATATTGCATGACACTAATATTTAAGTTGTGTTTTTTTTCTTTTTTACCCTCCCCCCTCCCTAATTTATATCTAAAAATTCAGCCAATGAGTAGAAGGAGTTGTCCTCTAGAAATTCTTTTAATTTATTTTTAAATGTTAGTTGGCTATCTGTCAGGCTTTTGATACTGTTTGGAAGGTGACCAAAGACTTTTGTGGCAGCATAATTTACCCCTTTCTGTGCCAAAGTCAGATTTAACCCTGCATAGTGAAGATCATCCTTTCTCCTGGTGTTATAGCTATGCACACTGCTGTTACTTTTGAACTGGGTTGGATTATTAACAACAAATTTCTTAAGTGAATATATATACTGTGAAGTTACTGTGAGGATCCCTAGATCCTTAAATAGATGTTTGCAGGATGACCGTGGGTGGGCTCCAGCAATTATTCTGATTACACGTTTTTGAGCAATGAATACTCTTCTACTCAACGATGAATTACCCCAGAATATGATGCCATACGAAAGCAGTGAATGAAAGTAGGCATAGTAAGCTAATTTACTGAGATTCTTATCATCAAAATTTGCAATAACCGTAATAGCATCCGTAGCTGAACTCAGACGTTTCAGCAGACCATCAAAGTGTTGCTTCCAGTTTAACCTCTCATCAATGGACACATCTAAATATTTTGAAAATTGTACCTTAGCTACAGACTTCTGTTCAAAGTCTATGTTTATGACTGGAGTTGTGCCATTTACTGTATGGAACAATATATACTGTGTTTTATCAAAATTTAAAGAGAGTCCATTTGCTGAGAACAACTTAATAATTTTTTGAAAAACACCATTTACAATTACATCACTTAGTTCTTGGTTTTTGGATGTTATTACTATACTTGTATCATCAGCAAAAAGAACTAACTTTGCATCTTCATCAATGTGGAATGGTAAGTCATTAATGTATATCAAGAACAGTAAAGGACCCAAGACCGAACCCTGTGGAACCCCATACTCGATAGCCCCCCAGTTTGAGGACTCAGCTGTTGATTTAACATTACATGAATCACTTATTTCAACTTTCTGTATTCTTCCAGTTAAGTATGAACTAAACCATTTGTGCACTGCCCCCCTCAAACAATAATGATTTTGCGTATCTAAAAGAATTCCATGATTTACACAATCAAAGGCCTTCGAGAGATCACAAAAAATACCAATGGGTGATGTCTGGATATGCAGAGCATTAAATATTTGTTCAGTGAAAGCGTATATAGCATTATCTGTTGAAAAGCCCTTCTGAAAACCAAACTGACATTTTGTTACTACTTTTTTTTATAAATATGGGAGGCTACTCTTGAATACATTACTTTCTCAAAGATCTTTGATAGAGCTGTCAGAAGAGAGATTGGGTGGTAGTTGTTGACATCTGATATAGCCCCCTTTTTATGCAATCGTTTTACAATGGCATATTTCAGTCTATCGGGGAAAACACCCTGCTCTAAAGAGCTATTACATACGTGGCTGAGAATCCTACTTATCTGTGGGGAACAAGCCTTAAGTACCTTGGTGGAAGTGCCATCAATTCAATAAGAGCTTTTACTTTTCAGTGAGTTTATTATTTTACTGATTTCAGAGAGAGAGGTAGGTGGAATTACAGTTGTTTCAAACTGCACAGGTATGGCCTCTTCTATTAATAGCCTTGCCTCTTCTAATGAAGATCTAGATCCTATTTTCTCCACAACATTTAAAAAATGATTATTGAAAATATTTTCAATTTATGATTGTTTGTTAGTACACTTGTCATTCAGTTTTATGGCACTGAAGTCTTCCTGTGCTCTTGGTTGCCTGTTTCCCTTTCAATAACATTCCAAGCTACTTTAATTATATTATCAGTGTTACTGATCTCAGACCTGATACACATGCTTCTGGACTTTTCAATAACTTTTCTTAGTACCGCACAGTACTTTTTATAATATTTAACAATTTCGGGGTGAGTACTCCCTCTTGCTGTTAGATACAGTTCTCTTTTACAGTTGCTAGCTATTCTTATTCCTTTAGTTAGCCAAGGTTTTTTAATGTTTTCTTGGAATTATGTTTAACTATTTTCTTGGGAAAACAATTTTCAAATACGCTTAAAAATGTATCATGAAATAAGTTACATTTTAACTTTGCATCGGGTTCCTTATACACTTATTCCCAGTCTAGCTGCTGTAGTCTTTCACTAAAGTTTGCAATATTTATGTTGTTAATTGAACACACTGCTTTGAAAGTCTGATTTGATATACTGCATGGAGCTATGTCATGTACTGTAAGTAGCTGTGCCCCATAATCTGACAGACCATTCTCAACAGGATAAGCGTTTATGTCCTTAAACTTATCTTGGTCTATAAAAAAGTTATCTATCAATGTACTGCTGTTCTGTGTTATCCGAGTAGGAAAATCAATGACGGAGCTCAAATTGAAAGATCTGATTAATACTACAAGGTCAATCTTCCTATTACACTCTTTCAGGGAATCAACCTTAAAATCCCCACAAATGATAGTTTGCTTCCCCCTGTCTGACAGATAGCACAATAAAGCATCCAAGTTTTCTATAAATAGCTGGAAATCCCCTGAGGGGGACCTATACACTGTTACAATTATGAAAGTGCCATCATTTAGTTTAAGTTCAGTGGCACATGCATCCATATGTTGCTCTACACAAAATTTTTTAGTTTCTAAATTTTTTGCACTGTGGAAGCTTTTGACATAATATCGTGTTGGACCTCCTTTTTGCGCCGCTTAATGCTGCAACTCCATGTGTCACGGATTCCACAAGTTGTTGGAAGTCCCTTGATCCATGCTGCCTTTATAGCCCTCCATAACTGCTAAAGCATTGCCGGTGCCTGATTTTGTACACGAATTGATCTGTCCATTAGGTCCCATTAATGTTCGATGGGACTCATATCGGGCAATATGGGTGGCCAAAGCACTCGTTCAACCTGTACAGAATGTTCTTCAAATCAATTGCCAACATCTGTGATCAGGTGACATTATAACTTCCCAACTACATACGTTTCTGTATGAAATTTAATCCAGCTTTACCTCCCACTCTATGCCGACCGTGGTGGACGAGCAGTTCTAGGTGCTACAGTCTGGAACCACGCGGCCGCTACGGTCGCCGGTTCGAATCCTGCCTCGGGCATGGATGTGTGTGATGTCCTTAGGTTAGTTAGGTTTAAGTAGTTCTAAGTTCTAGGGGACTGATGACCTGTGCAGTTAAGTCCCATAGTGCTCAGAGCCATTTGAACCTCCCACTGTATAAAAATTCTGCATGTTACCAAAACTATGAACTCCCAAGCTGTTATCCATGTTAAACTCGTATGCTAACAGAAACTAATTTGAAGTCAATTGTAACTCGTCTCAATACAACTTGTCTTTATATTAAATGCGCAGCTGAAGTAAAAGAATGATCTGATATTAATCAAAATGTCCACGTACCTCACGTATTGACAACATTGTTGCACATTTATCGAAAGCACAACAGCAAACAACAAACAGGCAGTGAGTAAGCTAGATTTCTATTTATAAGTAAATATTCGCAGTGTTGCCTACCACACAGTGTATTGCGATAATGCCTAATGATAAACAGTAGGGCTGGGGAGAGTAACTATTCCTATGAAATGATATTCCAAGATGACGATTTTAGAACGAACTATGTATACAAAAATACAAATTAAAACTCTGATCTTTACACGTAACATTAGTCTGAACAATGTGCTTAACAAAGTAAATAATGATTTAAAAAGGTATAATGATAACAGGGTCTAATGTTAGACTGTCGATATATTAATTTATGACTCAGGGAAGTGGGGTTGTCTTTCCCTCTGCTCTGAGCAAGTGAACAAAGTTAACTAGCTTCCAATAATGATTTCTCCAAATTAGGTCTGCAGTGCTGCGGTCTTACCTCAAACTTCTGCTCTTCAAAAAATATTAACATTATTCTAAATTCATACTCTCATTTCATCGCAGTATATAGGCTACAAGTTATTCATCCTTGCTGTCCCTTGCAATAAATATTTCTTCATCTAACAGATACAATCTCAACTCAGCACAGCACTACTAAATACGTCCATTACCTACCACACTTCAGCTAAAAATGTATCAGACTTCATAGACAGCAAAGACTGCGCCACGACAAGACCAAAGATTGTTCATCAGTATCGTAACTTGATCTCTCTCTCTCTCTGTCTAAAGCGCTCATCGTTAACATACCAAAATCGGAAATGGCATGCCCACCTTACATATCTTCCACGTTTCCCTAGCAGTATTTTGTATTTTGGTCATTTCAGATAGGAACGGGACGAGGGCCAAATTCTAAACATTAGTGATGGGATCATACAAAACTAGCTACAATTATAAAGAGAAAAATAGCTTGACAAGAACTTGAGTTAAAGAACTATAAATAAGAAATATTTACAAAATTACATGTGATGTACGTAAACCATTGAATGCACCGTGGGTGGGTTGTCATGTGTTATGATGTCTATGAGAAAGTTCTGCACAGGGCTTTTGTGGAAGTTTGTAAGTCACATTTTGTACTGTAGTAGTAATGGTGAATCACGTGAAACAGTGTCCAGGAATATATATGATAAGGAACGATTATTAAATGTGTGCAGAATGACTTAAAGAAAATTCTAAATCTGTTCGAAGATATATGTATGAATATTCGTCATTCAAATATACAAAAGTGTAGGGAGTATGGTAGAAAGACACGCGTAAGGATAGGGATCACATAACAAATAAACGTATAAGAATTGAGGTAACAGACACACAGATAAGAAGAACACAAATGTATAACCAGGAAGAACATAGATTAGGGAGTAACCAAGGTTAGTCAGTGATTCGCATGCTATCTAGTTATAATACATCCTTTAGGTTGTGCACCTCTTAATCATTCTGAAGCATAATTTTTGTCAAACTTCCAACAAGTACCACTGTTTACTTTATCTCCTTCCTTCTTTCTGTCATATATATCATACGTTCCCTTAAGTTCACACAATTTAGCTCCATTGCCCTACCTAACCGTCTGTCATCTTTGCCCTACCTAACCATTTGATATCTCAGATTCATCTTTGTAACCACTTCTCTGCTCATGTATATGTTGTAGAACTTCCTTTCTTACCATTTTCTCTTTGCTTCCTCCTTAGACATCTTTCATGACTTCCTATATATCTTTCATGACTTATGAGAGCTCCCTACAGTATAACACTTAATGTAGTTATTATACTAAAGTCGGTGCATCCTATAGTACCAATTTATACAGAGAATATGCATTACAAAAACACTCAATAAATTACAAAAGCATAATAGGCAAATTCTACGTAAAAATTTCTTAAACTAAATCAATGTGTGTTATTATGTTACATCATATGTCCATACAAGAAGACAGTAAGTCTGCAACGTCACACATGTTAGTAGATAAATATATACGAAAGAATCTTATCCTATGCCATGGCAGAAAGAATACAGCTGAAAAGTAACGAAAAAATCATCAGTTGTATCACTCATACTTCCTGCACCTGATTTCTCTTACTGCCTTCTTTTTCTAAATATATTGTCTGTCCATGTCACGCCTCCCGAGTGGAGAATTTCTTCTTCACCTCTACGATTTCCCAAACATCTAGACTGACGGACAATTTTGTTATGACATCGTTTCGTACACATGTTAAGTTTATCTGTTAGACAATGAGAAGCAGATTAGCTTTACAGAATTCAGTAGAACTTAAATATAGCTTGTATATAGCTACATACAAATCAGAAAACCTCATTCATCAATAGAAACAAGGAAATAGACACTATCACAAAGAAAAGTCACAAAAAGTTCATTGAGGTACCATATAGTAAAAGAGTATGTCATGGTACAGAGCAGCAGTCAATGCTGGGTCACGTCTTGGCAAAATATTTTTCGTGCAGAAATGGAAACAAAAAGGTACACTTCTCGAATTAGGCGTAATTGTTACATGTTGTGTTGTTACGACGAAAAAATTGAGCTTGTATGTTAATAAAACTTTCAATAATTAGCACAAACTCCGGATCAAAGAAATAACTGTGTTGTCTCAAAGTCACGTTACCTTCATTCACTGTTTTCATCCAGCCACATCTTTTTAAAAACTTACCTTTTACGCTTATAAAAAGGGAATGCATCCACATGGTAAAATTGACTATAACAAGAAGCAGAGTCCGCATATCCACACTATTACTCACTATTTCTCTACATTAATCCTTATAATCATTGCATCATTCTATTGCAGTATGCATCATAAATCTCATGATTATCATCTGATTTACCTAACCAAAAAGAAAGTCTCATTACCGTACATTAATCATATTCACTGTCTTCGTCCCAATATACACTTCAAATAACAACTGCCTGCTCTGTTTTCGGCCACTGATTTCCATATAGACAGCGCCCCAAAGCTATAATTATAAATATTACAGTTCATTAAACCCAGCTTCACTACCTCACAATATATCCTGAAAAATTTATCAAAATAGGTACTATTGTTCTTTCCAGACACACTATTAGAGTCATAACAACCTATACATCTCATCAAAATTGGTAGAAAATGTTATATGTATCTGTGTTATCATCATTGTGTACAGCCAAAAATATTTCTCATGTGAACAAAACAGTCCTGATAAAATGTATATCCACTCAAAACTGATTTAAAAATACTATGAGTCCTTTTTATTTGAAATTATTTGTTCTTATTCGTATTGTAGATGAAATTTCGATTTGCGTATCAGATTGTTCAGCGCACGCGTTGTTGCAGCAAATCGTTCGATTAGTTGCGCGATAAATGAAGTTTGTTGCGCGACGATAGTCTTGTCAAAAGTGGCGCATTGTTTATTGTTGACTTTTGCTGTGCACTGTAGATCAAAGAAATATTTTCGAAATAGGTGATATGTAGTTCTACCATCTCTGTACAACTTTAGTAAATAGTATTATGTATATGGTTTGATATGCGACGTATGATGAAGTGCCTTGCTCTTTCACGTCCGAATAGTTTCAATGTCGTCCGCTATTGTTTTCCCGTCGCTGATTGTCTGGTGGATTTGCTGATCTGACTTCAGTTATTTCTGACTGCTGCACTGGGCTTGCCCATCCAGAATTTTGCCACTGTGAAATATGGTGTTGATTGATGTGATTGGGTTGGTTTTGACTGTGTTAGTTGCTATCTGCGTAATTGTTGTTGTGACATGTGTTTTCCGGATTTGATCTATCTGAATTCCGCCCTTCAAACTTAGCGCAGTTACCATTGATGTTAGTGTATTGTCTTGGATCATATTGATTTTATGGTAATTCTGATTATGCATCTATTAGTTACTGCAATATTTATGATATCCGCTAATTTGTTCATTGTCACGGTTCCGGAAATGATTCATATTACAATATCATTATAGAGTTGCGAGATTAGGTGGGAACTGTCGGGAGAAACGGGTAATATACAATATGTACAAATGCGAAGAGGAAATAGTAACAGTGGAACACCAAGAACTTAGCGCTCGAATTAAAAATGGTATAAGACGGGGGTGTAGTCTTTAGCCTACTGTACAATCTGCACATCGAGGATGCAATGATGGAAATAAAAGAAACGCTGAGGAGTGGATTTAAAATTCAAGTTGAAGGATATCAGTGATATATTCGCTACTAATATTGATATCCTCAATGACAGTGAAGAAGAATTACGTAATCTGCTGAATGGAATGAGAAGTCTGAGTACAGAACCTGGACTGAGAGTAAACCGAAGAAAGACGCAAGTAACGAGGAAAACTAGATATGAGAACAGTGAGAAACTTAACCTCAGGATTGGCGGCCACGAAGCAGATGAAGTTATGGGATTCTTCTACCTACGAAGGAAAATAACCAATCACGGACGGAGAAAGGAGTACATAAAAAGCTGACCAGCACTGGCAAAAAGGGCGTACCTGGCAAAGAGAAGTCCACTAGTGTCAAACATAGGCCTTAATTTGAGAAAAAAGTCTCTGAGAACGTACTTTCGGAGCACAGCATCGTATGGTACTGATAAGTAGACTGTGGGAGAAACGTAGCAGTAGAGAATCGAATCATTTAAGATTTGGTGCTACAGAACAGTTGAAAAATAGGGACTGTTACGGTAAGTAATAACGACGTAGTGTGTAGAGTAGGAGAGGAAAGGGTTGGGTGGAAAACACCGACAAGAAGAACGACAGAATGATAGGATATCCGTTAAGACATCAGGGAATAGCTTGCATGGTACTAGACTGAGGTATGCAGGGTGCTCCAATGATCGCGACTGGGCCAAATATCTCACGAAATAAGCGTTAAACGAATAAACTACGAAGAACGAAACTTGTCTAGCTTGAAGGGGGAAACCAGATGGCGCTATGGTTGGCCCGCTAGATGGCGCTGCCATAGGCCAAACGGATATCAACTGTGTTATTTTAAATAGGAGCCCCCACTTTATATTACATATTCGTGTAGTACGTAAAGAAATATGAATATTTTAGTTGTAAAACCTTTTTCGCTTTGTGATAGATGGCGCTGTAATAGTCACAAACTTATGGCTCACAATTTTAGACGAACACTTGGTAACAGGTAGGTTTTTAAATTAAAATACAGAACGTAGGTACGTTTGAACATTTTATTGCGGTTGTTCCAATGTGATACATGTACCTTTGTGAACTTATCATTTCTGAGAACGCATGCTGTTACAGCGTGATTACCTGTAAATACCACATCAATGCAATAAATGCTCAAAATGATGTCCGTCAACCTCAATGCATTTGGCAATACGTCTAACGACATTCCTCTCAACAGCAAATAGTTCGCCTTCCGTAATGTTCGCACATGCATTGACAATGCGCTGACGCACGTTATCAGTCGTTGTCCGTGGATGACGATAGCAAATATCTTTCAACTTTCCCCACAGAAAGAAATCCGGGGATGTCAGATTCGGTGAACGTGCGGGCCATGGTATGTTGCTTCGACGACCAATCCACCTGTCATGAAATATGCTATTCAATACCGCTTCAACCGCACGCGAGTTATGTGCCGGACATCCTTCATGTTGGAAGTACATCGCCATTCTGTCATGCAGTGAAACATGTTGTAGTAACATCTGTAGAACAGTACGTAGGAAATCGGCATACACTGCACCATTTAGATTGCCATCGATAAATTGTGGGCCAATTATCCTTCTTCCCACAATTCCGCACCATACATTAACCCGCCAAGGTCGCTGATGTTCCACTTGTCGCAGCCCTCGTGGATTTTCCGTTGCCCAATAGTGCATATTATGCCAGTCTACTTTACCGCTCTTGGTGAATGACGCTTCGTCGCTAAATAAAATGCGTGCAAAAAATCTGTCAACGCCACGTAATTTCTCTTGCGCCCAGTGGCAGAACTGTACACGACGTTCGAAGTCGTCACCATGCAATTCCTGGTGCATACAAATATGTAACTGGTGCCATCGATGTTGATGTAGCATTCTCATCACCGACGTTTTTGAGATTCCCGATTCTCGCGCAATTTGTCTGCTACTGATGTGCGGATTAGCCGCGACAGCAGCTAAAACGCCTACTAGGGCATCACCATTTGTTGCAGGTCGTGGTTGATGTTTCACATGTGGCTGAACACTTCCAGTTACCTTAAATAACGTAACTATCCTGCGAACGGTCCGGACACTTGGATGATGTCGTCCAGGATACCGAGCAGCACACATAGCACACGCCCGTTGGGTTCAAATGGTTCAAATGGCTCTGAGCACTATGGGACTCAACTGCTGTGGTCATAAGTCCCCTAGAACTTAGATCTACTTAAACCTAACTAAGCTAAGGACATCACACACATCCATGCCAGAGGCAGGATTCGAACCTGCGACCGTAACGGTCGTGCGGTTACAGACTGTAGCGCCTTTAACCGCTCGGCCACTCCGGCCGGCACGCCCGTTGGGCATTTTGATCACAATAGCCATACATCAACAGGATATCGACCATTTCCGCAATTGGTAAATGGTCCATTTGAACAAGGTAATGTTTCACGAAGCAAATGCCGTCCGCACTGGCGGAATGTTACGTGATACCACGTACTTATACGTTTGTGGCTATTACTGAGCCATCTATCACAAAGCGAAAAAAGTGGTCCAACTAAAACATTCATATTTCATTACGTACTACACGATTATGTAATAAAAATGAGGGTTCCAATTTTTAAAAACGCAGTTGATATCCGTTTGACCTATAGCAGCACCATCTACCGGACCAACCATAGCGCCATCTGGTTTCCCCCTTCAAGCTAGACGAGTTTCGTTCTTTGTAGTTTTTTCGTGAGATACTTATTTCGTGAGATATTTGGCTCGGTCAGTATCAATGGACCGCTCTGTAGAGGGTCAAAAATGTAGAGGAAGGCAGAGACAGCAAATAATTGAGGATGTCGTTGCAAGTGCTACTCTGAGATGAAATGACTACACAGGTGTAGAATTCGTGGCGGGCCACTTCAGACCAGTTAGAAGGCAGAACAAAAAAAAGTCCAACCAATACGCTCGCGGGCCCAGGAGAAGCGCTGCGGGCGATGCCGTCCTGTTAGCAAAGCAATCGCCTCCGTCGTCTTGTGCCATAGACCATTAATGTCAAATTTGGCAACGCTGTCCTAACGAATACGTTCGTCGTACGTCTCACATTGCTCTCTGTCGTTATTTCACGCATTGTTGCTTGTCTGCTAGCGCTGACAACTCCGCACTCACGCCGCTCCTCTCGTTCGTTAAGTGAATGTCGTGCGCCACTGCGTTGTCCGTGGCGAGAGGTAATGCCGGAAATTTCGTATTCTCTTCACAATTTTGATATTGTGGATCTGGAAATATTGAACTTCCTACGGATTTCCGTTATGGAATGTCCCACGCGTCTAGCTCAAACTACCGTTCCGCAGTTAAAGTATGCTAATTCCCGTAGTGCGGCCATAATAACGTCGGGAAAGTTCTCACAAGAATCACCCGAGTAGAACCAACAGCTCCGCAAATATACAGCTCTTTTGTACGTTGCGTACGCGATACCACGGCCATTTGTATATCTGTATGTTGCTATTCCATGACTTTTGTCACCTCAATGTACAAGCAATGCATCTCGACTCCGATGCTGGCGTATCAGCATAGACATATAGGCACGGTATGTGTGTGGCGTTCGTACAGGGTGTTTCAGAAATGACCGGTATATTTGAAACGGCAATAAAAACTAAACGAGCAGCGATAGAAATACACCGTTTGTTGCAATATGCTTGGGACAACAGTACATTTTCAGGCGGACAAACTTTCGAAATTACAGTAGTTACAATTTTCAACAACAGATGGCGCTGCAAGTGATGTGAAAGATATAGAAGACAACGCAGTGTGTGGGTGCGCCATTCTGTATGTCGTCTTTCTGCTGTAAGCGTGTGCTGTTCACAACGTGCAAGTGTGCTGTAGACAACATGGTTTATTCCTTAGAACAGAGGATTTTTCTGGTGTTGGAATTCCACCGCCTAGAACACAGTGTTGTTGCAACAAGACGAAGTTTTCAACGGAGGTTTAATGTAACCAAAGGACCGAAAAGCGATACAATAAAGGATCTGTTTGAAAAATTTCAACGGACTGGGAACGTGACGGATGAACGTGCTGGAAAGGTAGGGCGACCGCGTACGGCAACCGCAGAGGGCAATGCGCAGCTAGTGCAGCAGGTGATCCAACAGCGGCCTCGGGTTTCCGTTCGCCGTGTTGCAGCTGCTGTCCAAATGACGCCAACGTCCACGTATCGTCTCATGCGCCAGAGTTTACACCTCTATCCGTACAAAATTCAAACGCGGCAACCCCTCAGCGCCGCTACCATTGCTGCACGAGAGACATTCGCTAACGATATAGTGCACAGGATTGATGACGGCGATATGCATGTGGGCAGCATTTGGTTTACTGACGAAGCTTATTTTTACCTGGACGGCTTCGTCAATAAACAGAACTGGCGCATATGGGGAACCGAAAAGCCCCATGTTGCAGTCCCATCGTCTCTGCATCCTCAAAAAGTACTGGTCTGGGCCGCCATTTCTTCCAAAGGAATCATTGGCCCATTTTTCAGATCCGAAACGATTACTGCATCACGCTATCTGGACATTCTTCGTGAATTTGTGGCGGTACAAACTGCCTTAGACGACACTGCGAACACCTCGTGGTTTATGCAAGATGGTGCCCGGCCACTTCGCACGGCCGACGTCTTTAATTTCCTGAATGAATATTTCGATGATCGTGTGATTGCTTTGGGCTATCCGAAACATACAGGAGGCGGCATGGATTGGCCTCCCTATCCGCCAGACATGAACCCCTGTGACTTCTTTCTGTGGGGACACTTGAAAGACCAGGTGTACCGCCAGAATCCAGAAACAATTGAACAGCTGAAGCAGTACATCTCATCTGCATGTGAAGCCATTCCGCCAGACACGTTGTCAAAGGTTTTGGGTAATTTCATTCAGAGACTACGCCATATTATTGCTACGCATGGTGGATATGTGGAAAATATCGTACTATAGAGTTTCCCAGACCGCAGCGCCATTTGTTGTTGAAAATTGTAACTACTGTAATTTCCGGTCATTTTTGAAACACCCTGTATCTTTCCCACTTGCATGTGGTAAATGCTTGGCGTCGTTATTTCCAAATGCGTCCAAACAGGGCCGATGTGATGTCATTCTTTTCTTGGCTGGCAAAGAGCAAACAGCGGTACACGTTAATCGAATAATGAAGAAAGTGTATGGGGCATGATGTCTGTCGATACGTAGCGTTGTAGAATGGTGCTCCAAGTTCCGTGCAGGTCGCCATTCGATGCCATATCGAAAATGTCGTTACGTAGAAGTTGCGCCAACTGAAGGCGGAGGCAACTGAGCACCCGCCCTGTAGTCCTCATATCGAATATCACGGCTTCGATCCCTTAAAAAAAGCCGTTGAATCGTCGACGATTCCTGTAGAACGAGGCCGTGCAGCCAACAGTTACAGATTTCTTCACGCAGCAGGACATAGGATTTTACCAAACAGGTGGCTCAATCTGGTGCGTCCTCACGGCAGTTTTGCGTGATTGGCATACCGACTCTGGACTCTGCGGCCTTAAAAACCTCCATCGCGCTTTACATAAGGCAGAAACGAGCACTGATCGGAGCGCATCAAGGAATGCCGGCGGCATATTCGTTCTCCTCCACGCGAGCAAATCCTGTCGCAAACATTTTATTTCTACTAACTATTCGAAGAAATACATTGACTTAAAATTGACGCCTATAGGTCTAATTTTTCGGCTCCGTCCTTAATGATTAATTGGAAATACCACTGTCTGAGGCCATTATCAATCAGAATGGTAATTTCCGCGGCTCACTACGAACGCCTCTGGCTGCGCTAAACTTTTCTTGTCAGAATAGCACTAGCACTCCCCCCATTGAGTTATTCGCTGGATATACAGTTCTTTGTCTTCCCCTACAGCTCTTACCCTCTACAGCTCCATCTAACATCATGGAGTTCCCTGATGTCTAAACACACGGACTATCATTCTGTTCCTTCTCCTTATCACGGTTTCTACACGTTCCTTTCTTTGCTTATTCTGCAGAGAACCTTCTCGTTCCTTATCTTTATCAGTCCATCTGATTTTCGACATTCTTCTTGCCACATCTCAAACGCTTCGATTTTCTTCTGTTCCGAGTTTTGCTACACTCCATGATTCACTACAATACAGTACTTTTCTCAAATTAAGTTCTATTCCTGATACCAGCAGACTTCTCTTGGGGAGGAATGCCCTATTTGATGGCGCTAATCTGCTATTTATGTCCTCCTTGCGTCATCCGTCATAGGTTGTTTTCCTTCCAAGACAGTTGAATCCCTAAACTTTGTCTACTTTGTGTTCACCAATTTCGATGTGAAATTCTCTACATTCTCGTTTCTCCTACTTCTCATAACTTTTGTCTTTTTTCGGTTTATTTCCCATCAATACCCTGTACTCATAAGACTGTTCTTACCGTTCAAAAAAGTCTGTAATTCTTTTTCACATTCACTGAAGATACCAGTGAACGAACGAATCTTATCATTGATACCCTTTCACCCTGAATTTTAGTACCAGTCTTGAATGTTTCATTTATTTTCCTGGCTGCTTCTTAGGTTGACAGTTTATACGGTAGGGGCCACAGACTCCATCCCTGTCTTACACAGTTTTCAATCGTAGCACTTCGTTCTCGGTCTCCCGCTCATATTGTTCCTCCTTGGTTATTGCACATATTGTGTATTACCCGTCTTCTATATAGTTTACCCCTATAATTCTCAGAAATTCGAACATGCTGCATCACCTTACAATGTCGAACACATTTTCCCGGTCGAGCATGCCTTGGTAATTCTTCCGTCTTGCTTCCATTATCATGCTCTAGGTCATAGCTGATTCTCCGTTACCATTCCTGAGCCGAATCTCTTTATCCATTGATCTGTATATTTTTCCGTTCACTAGATTGGATACATAAGCTGTTAACTAACTATCCGATAGTTCTCGCACTTATCTGCTCTTGCTATCCTCTGCATGGTGTGGATGATATTTTTTCCGAAAGTATGATGGTGTGACGACTCTGGCTTGTCACAGTTCACTAACACTAAGCGAAAAAAATATACAACAATTTTATGTTGTTGTGTCGTAAATTTTCTGAGGTGAAAAGCGGGACCTATAACTTCTGGCATGTTACCTCGTGTTTTCCTCAGTTCGTGAAATGTGGCAAGGAGTGCCACCTGCAAGTCTTATTCTCAATAGCGGAGACAGGTTCGCCAACAGGAGTTCTCGCGAGCAGTAGTCGCGCGAGTAAGCCGCTTTGAGTGTCTCTTAAGCAGAGTGCTACAAAAGCACCTTCCGAAGCCGTGCTAGCCACGACAGTTCCTGGGGCATTCTAACAAAGCCCGTAGGTCGTTCGAGAAGACTGAGGCAATGCCACCCAGACATTACCACTAACAGAGTGGGAAGCGGGCTGCATTTATGCGCCCAGATATTGTGCAGCCAATCGTAAGGCGAGGGCTGGTATTCTGTCAAGTTCAGCGAAGTTCTTAACAGCGAATACAACTACCGTTGGATGAGAAAATTCAGCGGGCTTTCCCTCTACGCAGAAAGAAAGAAGCAGATTTTCGGTTGTCGCTGTGGCAAACCTTGTCATTTTCTCCCCTCCTACCGTAATTTTGAGAGGTGTGAGACTAATTCTAGTCGATGTTCGCTTAGAATTTGGAGGTGGAGACTTTTGAATGAGTACACAGCCACTACTCGTGTCTCAATCGGCCTTTGCGATTTTCACGTAAGAGTCGCTTGTTAGCGTTTGCGTTTGTCTTTGCACGAAATAGCTTAAAATTTGCGAGTCTCTTTCGCCACTTGTGATTGCATTTTACCGTTATTTCTTAATTGGAACGGGATGTACAGTTGATGCTGTCCAGTATAGGTGCGTTTTGTAAGTCGCCTAGACTTTTGAAAGTGGTTTGCGTATCAGCCTGCAGTCTTCCGGAGAGCTTCTTACAAAGATACGGTTTTCATTAATTTGAATGTGATCACATAGGGGAGCAAATCAAAATTAATTTTGACAGAATACTGTCTACGCTAGTCAAATTGTTTCTTTTAAAAACTGAAACCTTACCTTGCAACTTTACAGAAAGCACCACCTCTTCTGTCAACAATCGGTATTAAAGGTATAATTTCCTTATGAATCTTAAGCTGTGCCGTAAGTGAGGATGAACGTAGGTACTGTATTTCTCCAGGTGGAAAAAATTCTCCTCTTTTTTTTTTAAATATGACTTTAAGACACTGACCGTTGTAGTTGTTTCAGTAAAGTTATCAGGAAATGTCTCAGTTCTTTAAATATACCTTTTCACTACAGTAAACAATATTTTTTTAATATAGTTGTGATCAGGCCAATAAGATTCGTAACATACCAATATCACCAGACTCGAAATTTATCTCCTTAGACCTAGTAAATCTATATGTTGATATTCCAGTTAACAACATTACTGACGTGATGAAGAAAAATGGAAACAAACTGAACAGGATGAGATTTTCACTCTGCAGCGGAGTGTGCGCTGTTATGAAACTTCCTGGCAGATTAAAACTGTGTGCCCGACCGAGACTCGATCTCGGAACCTTTGCCTTTCGCGGGCAAGTGCTCTACCATCTGAGCTACCGAAGCACGACTCACCCCCAATCCTGACAGCTTTACATTTGCCAGTATCTCATCTCCTACTTTCCAAACTTTACAGACGCTCCCTGCGAAACTTGCAGAACTAAAGTTTGGAAGGTAGGAGAGGAGATATTGGCAGAAGTAAAGCTGTGAGGACGGGGCGTGAGTCGTGCTTCGGTAGCTCAGATGGTAGAGCACTTGCCCTCGAAAGGTAAAGGTCCCGAGTTCGAGTCTCGGTCGGGCACACAGTTTTAACCTGACAGGAAGTTTCATATCAGCACACACTCCGCTGCCGAGTGAAAATCTCATTGTGGAAACATCCCCCAGGCGATGGCTAAGCCATTTCTCCGCAGTATCCATTCTTTCAGTAGTGCTAGTTCTCCAAGTATCGCAGGAGAGCTTCTGTAAAGTTTGGAAGGTAGGAGAGGAGATACTGGCAGAAGTAAAGCTGTGAGGACGGGGCGTGAGTCAAGCTTCGGTAGCTCAGATGGTGGAGCACTTGCCCGCGAAGGGCAAAGGTCCCGAGTTCGAGTCTCGGTCCGGCACACAGTTTTAATCTGCCAGGAAGTTTCATATCAGTGCACACTCCGCTGCAGAGAGAAAATCTCATTCTGGAAACATCCCCCAGGATGTGGCTAAGCCATGTGTCCGCAGTATCCTTTCTTTTAGGAGTGCTAGTTCTGCAAGTTTCGCAGGAGAGCTTCTGTAAAGATTGGAAGGTAGGAGATGAGATACTGGCAGAAGTAAAGCTGTGAGAACAGGCCGTGTGTCGTGCTTCGGTAGTTCAGATGGTAGAGCACTTGCCCGCGAAAGGCAAAGGTCCCAAGTTCGAGTCTCGGTCCGGCACACAGTTTTAATCTGTCAGGAAGTTTCAAACAGAACAGGCTTTCTAGATTAGAAATTAATGAGTTCATGGATGATTTATCACTAGTTCTGAGGTACAATTATTTTAAATTTAATAACGAAATACAGGGTGTATCAAAAAGGGTCATCTAATTTTTAAAGAATCATAACTATTATGTTATTTGAGATATGTGCGTGAATAGTATGCCATTGGAAAGAGCCAACTTCCGAGATAGGTAGCAGCAGTGTGCACCCAGTTCCGTTCTAGTAAAAATGGTATCTGGACAACAGAAAGTGTTTTGTGTACTAAGTTTTGCTCAGTGAGGGTCAGTAACAACTGTTTAGCGTTACTTTCGTACTAGATATGGTATGGATCTTCCTACAACACAGCATGTTAGACGATGGCCTGAACAATTCAGAGATACAGGTTGTTGGTGTAAAGGCAAATCGCAGGGCTGTGCATGAGTGTCTGACGCATACGTCGAGCGCGTTCGCCCTATTTTGACAATGAGGCCGCAGAAATCTGTTCGCCGTGCAGCTCGACAGCTCAATATGTCCCCCATGTCCGTCTGGCGTGTGTTGCGTCGACGTTTACACATGAAACCATACAAAATTCAGCTACTGCAAGCTCTTCGTGAACGTGACAAACAACAACGCGTGGAGTTCAGTAATTTCGTTCTTGACAATATCGGGGTTGACACTTTTCTTTCAGGCTTAGTGTTAAGTGATGTGGCAACATTCCATTTAAACGGAGAGGTGAACAATTATAATGTGAGAATACGGGGTGCACAACAACCACGTGAAGTTGTACAACATGAGAGGGACTTTCCATAATCAATGTCTTTTGTGAAGTTTCACAGGAAAAGGTGAATGGTCCATTTTTCTTTGCCGAGAGCACGGTTACAGGAAGCACATATCTCGATATGGATGAGAACTTTCTCTTCCCACGTTGGAGAGATTCGAACGACTTCATTTACCAACATGATTGGGTACAGCCACACTGACATCTGGAAGTGCGGAAATATTTAAATCAAAGGATTACTGAACGACGGAACGGTCGCACTCGACCAAATGATACAGCCTCATATTACTGACCTCCAAGGTCGCCGGACCTGATTGTATGTGGTTATTTATTGTGGGTGTTTATAAAAGACTGTTTATGAGCCTCCGTTACCAACCATCATGAATGAATTGGGACATCGTATAACAGCGGCTGTGGAAGCTGTAACCCAAGACATGCTCGCTGCAGTGTTGGAACAATTTGAATACCGCACTGACAATGCCGTCCATTTCAAGAGAGGCATATTGAACACCTATGAAAAGCTATGAATTTCTTTTTCAGTTTCTCGTTCATCAAGAAACAAAATTCATTATATATGTTTATTAGTTTCAGAAATATGGACGTTCCAAATCGGATAACTCTTCTTCATACACTTTGTTCATCTGCAAATTGGCGGACTTGTCATGAGAAGCTCCATTTCTGGTCTGCTGGCCTATGTCTTCATCAACTACTTTGAAAATAAGTTATTTTTATTGAAAATCCCAGTTTAAGAGAAAAATAGCGAGCTATTTCAGATATGTAGTCGATACGCTTTTGTTAGTGCATGGCAAGATCACTGTATTAGGGATACCGCCACTAACTACTATGATTTACATGAGAAACTCTAGTTTACATGTGAACTGGAGGTCAGTACCTTCATTACTTTTTTAGATCTAAGCATCAGGATGGAAGTGGAAAACTTGGTTTTTAGATCTTCGGGGAAAAGTACTTGTGCAGACACTATTGTAAATCATCATTCAAACCAACCAAACCAAAACAAAAACTTTTTTCCCCTTTTTGCTATTAATGACCTACTCAAGGTCAACCTTAAATAGAACTTGCTACTATTAAATACATTGCGGAAGTGAATGAAAATCTTCCACATTATGTGAAATTTATTGTTAAACTGAAATGAAGCACGAACAAGATATGTGACCTATTACTAGCAATAAAAATGTTAAAGTATTGAGAAGAGCAGACACAGGTTGAGACCACTAGTTAGCTAAACTTAAAATCAATTTTACTCCATTAAAAAAACGAATGTAAAAACTAATAAAAAAGAAGGAGGTACGACCCACAGCAGATAATTAGAATGACAAATACTAACAGATAACACAAACCATTAAAGTAACAGATGATCTAGAAAAACTGGTACCGAGTCTCAATAAACAAGCCGAGAATCTAGCTACCATGATCCCACGAAGAAAAACTCCCATGGACTCCTGAATGTGACATATTCCATGAAGAGAGACCCCAAGCATGTATAAAGTTTCAAACACACAAAACAGAAGAAAATATCATAATAAACTCTGTAGAGGATAAATATCACAAAACCAATTCCAGGAACTACTACAAAATCTATGGGAAACAGCTAGAACAATATAAGCCGCGTATCCTAAATGACTCTGAGCACTATGGGACTAAACATGTGAGGTCATCAGTCCCCTAGAACTTAGAACTACTTAAACCTAACTAACCTAAGGACATCACACACATCCATGCCCGAGGCAGGACTCGAACCTGCGACCGTAGTGGTCGCGCGGTTCCAGACTGAAGGGCCTAGAACCGCTCGGCCACACTGGCCGGCCGCGTATGCAAATACTGAAATTTGAAGATAAAGGAATAGTATAAAGTTACAAAATACATGCTGAAATCATGGCAAAAACATTTAATAATCTTTTGAATAGTGAAGAACCCAAGGAACTCTTATAAATCGACGAAAATATCCTCTTAAAGCCGTATCTAAGGTATTAGAACCCCAAGCTTTCCAAAACATGGAAAGAGTCCTGAAAGGCAAAAACATTATAAGGCAAGCGGAGCAGACCACGCTTTTGTTGAAATACGGATTTATTCAAGTGACACAGTCAAGACCTCCTTACACAAGGCTCTAACAAAAATTTGAATAACAGAACCAATCCCTGAACATTCGGCCACAGTCTTCATACATCCATGACACACGAAGGGTGATAAGAGCAATCCTGGTCACTAAACAGGAATCTCTGCACATAGAATATTCTATCCAAGGTCCCACATGGAAGAATTAAGGAGCAGCTAGAACAAGCCTTAAGAGAAAATCAGGGGGGTTTCAGACCATGGAGAAGCTGTGGAGAGCAGATAATTAGTCTGAAATTGATAATGGCATACTACAGGAAACGGAACAAACCTCTGGCAATAACATTTGTAGGTTTTCCTAAGGCATATGACTGTGTCCATAGACCTTCAGTACTAAAAATTTTAAGAAATAATCCAAAACTAATAAAATTAATTCAACGTACTCTAACCAACACCAAATCTGAAGTGACATTTAGAAAAGATATTTCCTAAGCATTCCTTTTAGATACAGACTTAAGAGTTGCTGATTGTCTGTCAGTATTACTGTTCAACTGTGCACTGCTAACTAACGCAAAACTTGCAAAAAATTACAACAGGTGAACAATAAATCCAAATTAATGATAAAATTGAACTTTTAAGTGAAACCGTAACTTAAAATCTAAATGAGAATCCAGCATGCCAAAAAGAAGTAAAAAACTGTGAAAAGCTAATTACATTAGCGTAACTTCATACAAGAAAAAATGTTAATCCATGAACGAAAAGTTAAAATATTATAAAACAGTTACACATCCAGAAATAACTTACACACCTGAAACCATCTTCAACTAATGTAGTAGAAATGGTCAAAATGCTATAGACAGAAAGACGAATAATTAGATAATGCATAAATTAAACACTATCAAGTAAATGGTCTGTGTGAAATCTTATGGGACTTAACTGCCAAGGTCATCAGTCCCTAAGCTTACACACTACTTAACTTAAATTATCCTAAGGACAAACAAACACACACCCATGCCCGAGGGAGGACTCGAACCTCCGTCGGGACTAGCCGCACAGTCCATAACTGCAGCGCCTGAGACCCCTCGGCTAATCCCGCGAGGCGTAAATGGTCATTGGAGAATAGCTTCAAATGAAGCATTATACAAGAAAACAGAACCGGTAATGAGCACAACCAGGAATATACGTATCTCATTCTTTGGACATCTGATGAGAGCACCAGAAAACAGAATTAGCAAGGGAATAATAGTATAACTGTGGACTAATAAGAGCAATATTAAATGGACCACAGAAATTAAGGATGATTTAAGAGAACTTTTAATTACTGTACATGACCTTAAAACAAAACATAGAAAACCAGAATACTGCAAAACACACAAACCGGACTACAAACAAAGATCACTATAAGGACTACAGGAAAGGTATTTTCAGTCGAAGAAAGAAAGAAAATATCAGAAAGACTGAAGTATTGGGCAGACAGAAGGACAAACACTCTTCATATAATAATAAATAATAATAGTCATTTTATAATTACATACTATTGAATTGTTTTATTGAATTATTATTGAACTATATCGTATTATTGAACAACAACGACCTGTATGAATCTTTCTGTAACTAACTAGAGTGGTCCAACGAATACCAAAAGAAAAGAAAGCTAGCAACAAACTGGAAGACAGCAACAATAAAACCTTTTTTGTCTTACTGCGGTAAAACTAATAAAGGATAGAATAATTTTTAAGGAAACATAAGGCAGTGGTTTAGTTCTCAGTCGCAAAAAGTCTTGGGTGTATTTTGACTAACAGTATTGACAGAAGAAGTATTTTTCACTAATGATCAGTGCACCAATCAAATTGTTCAGACTGTGAAGCCTGTTGTGGCAAGCATGAGGAAGACTAGAAGCTAGGTTTCATGAACATGTGGCCTTGGACAGGTGTGATATTCGTCATCTGAGATTTGATATCCACCTGCTCAATGAGTGGGAGGTGACTGAAGGCAACCACTTTTGAGAGCTTTCCGATAACTACATTCTTGGTGGCAGAGGACACCACAACACTACCTAACAACTCTCCTATTTATATGACAACACTTAGCAATTCACAATATGAGAACAAAATTTATTGCTTCTTGTAGTCAATGGTAGTCTTCCACTTTGTATCTTTTGTCTTGCATGTTGATGCTTTTAGCTTCAATTGCACCCAATTTACATTGATTGACATACTAGTAATTAAAATGTAAGGTAGTTTGTATACATCAGTTCTTCTCAACAGCTAAGGCACTGCAGTTCAAAGGATGATTTTCCGTTAGTTAATGTGCTAACATAATGTTAACAAATGGAAATATAATAATTATTGATTAAGACATATTAAGCTAGGCTTATGTCAGTATATAGTTTTAAAAAAATTATTTTTAAAATATTTTAAAGCCTTTTAACATTTGTGTCGTGCATAATTTCCCACAAGCTCAATGACTTTGTAATTTTTCACCATGTAACTACCTATATGATAAAATAATTAATTTTAATATGGATTACTTGGTTGTAGTATCTTTTTAAATTTGATATCAATTTAATGAAAAGACTGTACTGGTAACTTTGAGTTGATGTTGTGCTACAGAGGGAATTGCATTGCCCATATGAAGTAAGCTGAGGCTGCTGCCACTGCTCTGTAAGCAACAGCCTCAGCTAAAATCTGACAATGTACATTGTAAAATGGTATAACAACATGTGAGTTCAAAGGCTTACAGAGTCTGTATGATTCGATTTAAATCGTATGTTATGTAACTTTATCAAGGTGCTTTGAATTTACACCTTTTAAGTACTGATTATCGTGTACTTTCATCTTATTTTTAGCACTGAAGTTAGCTATTAAATAGCTAATATCTAGATCTGTATCAAAAAGAGTGAATTCACGACTGACTGCTGAAGCCTGTTTTTCCTTAATAGCTTAAAGACTTCGTCACCGAATCTAAACCGCACTGAGGAAAGCCGACGATAAACACTGCTGTCGCATGTGTCCGACGTGCACCCTCATCTCCCATAACCGTTGCCTACAACAGAGAGGATGTGAGGAGGGAGGTGTAGCAGCTCGCTGACTGTGCTTGAAGCCGTTCAAAGGAAGCGTGACAGGCGGCCTGGTTTACGGATAAAGGGTGCGGGATTATTTGTCACGGCGCGAAATCAATTATTTCGGTCCGTCGCTCCAGCATTTTCCGGGCGCCAAGCTAACAGCATCCCAGTGAAGGCTCAGATTTCAGCAACCGGTAGGCAGTCATTATTTATTTATGAGAAACAAGACCAGTGGAATCAATCTTCCGACTGAAGACTCTTCCGAATAATATCTTTCACTTTGCCATAGCAACAATGATTCCCTTAATTACGAACAATGAGGTAGTATATCATGAACCAAGTCGAAAGTGCCTTGGATTGTGTGCAAATAAATTTTCATTCCACTGAAAAATCACCCTGTTCAACTAAATAAAAACAGGTTGAAATGTAAGCAACGAGTTGATAAACCACTAAAGAAGCTCAATTCAACATGTTTTGCCCTTAAAAATGTCTCCTGAAAGATCTAAAGATATAGTAAGTACTCACATCCCTGCTGCCTTATGGAATTATGTTCTGCGGCAGTGCACCTGAAGTAAACACAATGTTTACTAAACGAATTGAGCGGGAAGCATATTATGTAAATTAGACAACCGCAAATCTACCACTGGCCTTTTTGTAGACGTTGGACTCCCGCAGAATTACTTGTGTGCACGTTTAATCCGTAATGAATTTTATTGCTGGTAATAAAAATTAGTTCTAGATCCACTGCGAAGACTGAACACACAAAAATAAGATTCAAGTAATCGCTGCAAAGGTACCCAACAAGCTCCTATCTAAAATAAAATAAGAAACGAGGAATCCCTACCAGCTGACAAGAAAATTAAAAACGTACACTATTAACCTCTCCTTGTATAAATGTCTAATTATCTGGTTAACAAGGAATGGAAAATGGAAATGAGCGTTTGGCTTCATTGGCCAGGAGACCCCTTGCGGGGCGGGTCCGGCAGCCTTTGTGCAGGTCTTATTACATTCGACGCCACATTGGGCGACCTGCTCGCCGGATGGGGATGAAATGATGACGAAGACAGCACAACACACAGACACTGAACGAAGAATATCCTCGACGCAGCCGTGAATCGAACCTGGGCCCGTTAGAACGACAGTCCGTCACGCTGACCATTCAACTACTGGGACGGACGTGTACAACGAATGAAATGCTTAATTATTACGTGTCAAGTAGCAGTTTTCAATGTACAGCAGCTTGGAACGCATTGTATTTACCGATTTAGGTAACTGTTTTATTTAAACATACTAGTGGACTCCGGCGAGAATATAGATTTGGATTTACATCAGCACTCCGCAACCCAACTGATGGTATGTGGAGGAGAATACTTCTAGTACCACTAACTGATTCCCACTTCATTCTTCCATTCACGAATAAGCTTCTGTAGTAGCAGTAATTTCTCGAATATTTTCCTCGCGGTCATTTCGCGAGATGTATTTGAGAGGAAGTGAAGTATTGTTCGATTCTTCCCGGAAAGTTGTCTCTCGAGATTTAATTAGTGACCCTCTACGTGATGCACAACGCCTCTTTTGTTGCATCTGCCACTGCAGTTTATTGAGCATCTCTGTAACACTGTGGCGCGAACTAAGCCATCTCGTGACGAAACACGCCGCTGTTCGTTCGATTTTCTCAATCTCCCACTTTCCTTAAAATGCTTCCTATAAATCTCAGAATGACATCTGTTTTACCTACAATTTATTTTATTTGGTTAGTCCTTTTAAGGTCAATTCGGATAGTTACTCCTAGACATAGTAATGCAAAAAAAAAGAAAAAAACGACCCATCACGAAGGAATTATACGAATGAGACGGAGATAGTGCGTGTACAGGTGCAGAAAAACAAATAATTACAATTTCGGAAGAATAGACGATTATTCACGAGAAAGAACTTTACAAATAACACTTCGGTGGACCTCTGGCCGTAAGCAATCATTAATTGGAACTGGAATTGATTGATGGAGCTATTAGATATCTTCTTGTCGAATACCGTGCCAAATTCTGTCCAACTGGCGCATCGGTCGTCAAATCCACGTGCAGATCGAAGATCGCAACCCATAATGGTCCCAATGTTCTCAATTGGAGACAGGTCCAGCGACCTTGCTGGCCAAGGCAGGGTTTGGCAAGCATGAAGACAAGTCTTAGAAACACTCTTCGTGTGCGGGCGGGTATTACCTTGGTTAAATAGAAGCCTGGGAAGGCTTACTTTGATGGACAATTAAACAGGGCATAGAATGTCGTCGATGCAACGCTGTGATGCTACGAAAAGAAAGGACAGGGTGGCAGCAATCTGCGGTTGTTTGCTCATGACGCTGTGGTTTACGGTAAGGTATCGAAGTTGAGTGACTGTAGGAAGTTACAAGACGAGCTACACAAAATTTCTAGTTCGTGTGATTAATGATAGATAGCTATAAATGTGAAAAAATTTAAGTTAATGAAGATGAATAGGAATAACAAATCAGCAATGTTCGGTTGCAGTGTTAATGGTGTCTTGCTTGACGAAGTAAAGTCGTTTAAATATCTGGTCGTAAAGTTGCAAAGCAATATGAAATGGAAACGAGCTCGTTAGAACTATGGTAGGGAAGGAGAATGGTCGACCTCGTTTTATTGGGAGAATTTTAGGAAAGAGTGGTTCACCTGTAAAGACACAGCATATACGATTCTGGTACGACCTACTGTTTGCGATCAGACCAGCTCGAATTGAAGGAAGACATCGAAGCAATTCTGAGGCGGGCTGGTAGATTTGTTACCGGTGGGTTAGACCAACACGTAAGTATTACGGAGATGCTTCGGGAACTCAATGAGTATCCTCGGAGGAAGGGTGACGTTCTTTTCGAGGAACATTATTGAGAAAATTTAGAGAACTAGCATTTGAAGCAGAGTCGCGAGCGATTCTACTGCCGACTAGAAGCATTGCGCGTAAGAACCACGAAGATAAGATACAACGAATTAGGGTTCATAAGCAGGCATAGAGACAGTCGTTTTTCCTTCGCTCTATTTGCCAGTGGAACAGGATAGGAAACGACAGGTAGGGTACAGGCTACCGATCGCCCACGCACCGTACGGTGGTTTGCGGAGTATCGATGTAGATGTAGATGTAGATATAGATGTAGATATTTCCCTCCAGTAAAGTAAAAATCAAGCGCTACAGACTGTCACCCACGTAGCTCTATATGCTCCAGAATATCTAGTACACAAGATGATGCGACTCATACACAAGATAACGAGAAAGACGCTGGGACCAGTCAAAAAAGTTAATGATTATAAGATGACCAAACCAGGAACACTACGAACACAGAAAAAATAATAGTTGTAGCTAAGAAGAGATTTATAACCCAGTATGAACATGTCTACATGATGCATCCCAACAAGGAGACAAGCAGACTAGTCAGCTTCTCCCGAGATGACAAAAGAGGAAAACGAAGTCAAAATGATTGATGGAAGTGGTGAAGTATCTCCAGGAACTGGTAGCTGCAGAAACAGACTTAAAAGACAAGGTATCTCGTAGGAGACTGCTTAAGTAAGTGCGGCTCCTGGCCAAACCACCAAGAGGGAGCACTGGTGTCCTCTGGGAAAATGAGAAGAAGGAGTAACCGAGCCAGAGGGTGCGCAACTACTTGGTGAACAACACCATCCACTCCGTACACGATAGCTGAATGTCTTGGCCCTCAGTTGGCGATTATGAAACAAGAATACCTAATAGGCTAGTCAGTAACAGCATGTGCCATCTAAAGAATAGATTAACGCTTAACTGTAACAAAACGCAGTGCATCCAGCTTCTAATTCTACTGCCCAAAAGCTGTCAAACAGTAAGTAAGTGAAGTCAGACATTTTAAAAAATGGTTCAAATGGCTCTGAGCACTATGGGACTTAACTGCTACGGTCATCAGTCCCCTAGAACTTAGAACTACTTAAACCTAACTAACCTAAGGACAGCACACAACACCCAGCCATCACGAGGCAGAGAAAATCCCTGACCCCGCTGGGAATCGAACCCGGGAACCCGGGCGTGGGAAGCGAGAACGCTACCGCACGACCACGAGATGCGGGGAGACATTTTAAAGAATTAGGACTGATAATAGATGTAAAGCTATCTTGGGATTACCACGTTCACGGTTTTGTGCAGAAGCGTAACTCCAGTGGACACACTGAACGCCAAGAGCTGTTTGCTTTTGTACTATCTCGTATGGGACAATTGCGTTCATTCACTGAAAACGTTCTTAGCCCAGAAACAAGTGGTCATACTGAAACATTTTTTATATTCTCTTATGATTTGCTAAGTCTTCAGCTGACTTTAACAATTTTGTTGTTAACAACAGAACAAATTTTACATCGAACGATTCCGAGAGAACTTAGAGCGTCAAACTGTAACTAAGAACTCTGAGAAAATATATCGTCTTCACCAGTCCTTATGATTTTATATTTACTGCAACTAGTTTTGGCGCTTCAATGAGCCATCTTCAGGCTGTAGTTGAAGCCGAAGGGGTTGACACGATCCCTTCATATAACGCATCAGTGGCCAGCATTACTGGATACGCAGACTATCTGAAAACTCTAACCATCAACTCAAAAATAAAGAAAACCACAAGGACGGCTGAAGGCGTTTCCTATTCTTTCAATAGTAAACATCCCTCGTCCCAAAGACCTCCTATCATAAGGATGGACATACAAACTAATTGAGAATGCACTGTTGGGCACAACACACTGTTAGGTAAGCGGCTCTTTACTGGCAGGTCCAGCATTAGGCATGTGCAAACGCTGCAATCACAAAGGGCCCCGGCATTCTAGGGGTCCTGAGCAAAACAGTAGAAAAGAGTTTGAAAATTGTCACGTGTAATTTTGTTATTACAGATAAATTGAAAAAATAAAGTACGATACTTCTGAAACTACTTGAAATGTAATGTAAACCAGTGATGTACATATTGTGACACAACTATGGCCACTGGAGTAGGTCTCAGAAAATTATGCTTGCATCGGTATCGAGAAAACCAGGGGCTATGACACTAATGCCCTACTGTAATATCTATTGTTGACATATGACTATTGCTCACTTGCAAATTAAGAGGTACGCCATCCATTGTTTCGTGGCTCCTATTCGCACCCTTTCTACTCATTGTTGTATCTAGGTATCAAGCATTACATTCTTCCGACAACAGGGGTTTCTCACACAATGATTTATTCATTGTCGTCAGATTAAACCTACGGTACATTTCCATTTCATGCCGTTTCACGTGTTGTGTATGCGCTAGGGTACAGTGTTTTTGTTTGTCCTGTGATATTCGAAGTGCCAAAAGGGAATGTCTTGTGAAAGGGACTGTTTATAAAATACAATTCAGGTGCATGAAAGACTAAGGAAAAGCTACAATATGAACAGTTTTCAAACTCACAAAAAAGTGCATTCGAAAAATTTCTTCGACCAGGAACTTCAGACAGTAAGACTAAAGTGTGCTTAAAGGACGAAGCATTAACAGTAGCCTCTCACCATGTGGTGCTTTAGGCGCAAGTGAGCACGAATCATTGGAATGCAGACCTCCTGTTGTCCTACATACAGGTAGGTCTAATAGTAGGAGTTGTCAAGTAACCATAAATTCGGATCCAGGCACTTGGTGTAATACGTTAATATCCTCCACGACAAATGCAATAGTACAGAAAGGCCCCACTAAAAATGTAAATTTTGAGTATCCTTTATATGAGAACAGAAGAAAATTTTCAACTCATTTTCACCTAAGAACTTTACCAAATGGAGAAAAACGGAATCGTAAATCTGTTGTGTAACCGAAATTTACTAACAAAGTCTTTTGTTTTTGTTGTAAACTTTTTGGGTATCTTCAAACAAGCTCTCAAGTGAATGGCTCTGTGATTGGGTTCATTTAGGAAATCGGCTTCAAGAGCATGAACTATAATTTAAACGCATAAACTGCAGAAAGAATGGATAGAATGTGAGATACGTTTCAAACAAAGAAGTTGTGTTGCTCAAATTAACCTTGAACTATTGGAAAAAAGAAGTAACATTGGCGTCAGGTCCTAAAAAGTATTACACTCAGCATCAGGTCCTTAGCTCAACATAATATTGCCATTAAAGGGAACCAGCGACGAGCTCTATCAAGAAAATAATGGTAATTTTCTTGGTTGATCGAAATGATAGCAGAATTTAACGGTGTTTTGCAGGAACATTTAAGGGCATAAAAACTCAAGAAATTCAGTACCATTATATCTGCGCAAACCATTCAAAATGAACTCATAAGATCGCTTGCCAACAAGGTAAGAAAAAGCATTGTTAATTTTATAAACGAAGGTAAATCTTTTTGTCATACTTTATTGTACTCCTGATACAAGCCATAATGAACACCTGACATCAATTGTTAGGTTTACACACTTATTAGAAGACAGAGTGACTGTACAAGAACCCTTCCTCGACTTTCTGAATGTCACTTCAGCAACAGGAGAAAGTTTGACTGAAACCGTTTTGTCGAAGCTAGATGAATTAGCACTCGATATTCGCAGACGCTAAAGTTACGATAATGGCGCAAATATGAAAGGTCATCGAAGTGACGTTCAATCCACAATCCTGAAGTGCTACCCATAGTCTTCATCTTCTACCATCAGGTGCGGCAAAATCTACAGCAAAAGCACTCACATTTTTTGATGTAATTCAAAGAATATACATTGTTTTCAGTGCATCCACTGAGATATGGGAAATCTTTTTGAACAGGGTACCAATTTTAGCAGTGAAGAAGCTCTCAGATACTCCATGGGAAAGTAGGGTGGAGAGAGTTAAGTCTTTAGCTACCAGACGAGAGAAGTCAGACTGCACTACTTGAAGTGAGCACCAGCACTTTTGAAACCAAAGAGCGAAGCACACTCGCTTGCTGTGAACGGATTAGAGAGCTTCGAGCAAATTGTAGGCGTTGTCATATGGCATGATCCTCTCGTTGCCATTAACGCAGCAAGTAAGGCACTTCAAGCGGAAAATATGGACGTGAAAGTAGCAACTAAATCCCTCGACAGTCAAGTGATGTTTATTGAGAATTTTAGTGAAGAAGTTTTTTCTTGTTATTGCACAGGTAACAGCGAAACAGATAGCTGAAAGTTTACAGATTGAACGAATATTTGGAGAAAAGAGAATTGGCAAGAAAGGGAAACAGTTTGATTAAGATGGTGACAACATTATTTGCAGGGCTCGGCCTTCAGAGGAGAAATTCAAATTCGATTTTTTACACTATCGTTGACACAGTGTTAAAAAGTCTGAAAGGATGGTTCGGCCAACTGGCTAAGTATTCCGATATATTCAGCTTTTTGTTTTCTCCAGAAATTTTAAAATGTATGTAGGACGAAGAACTCAAAATGCTACGTAAAATCCTTGAGAAAGAGCTAAGTGTAAACATAAATGATGAATGTTCGAAAGAGATTGTTGCATCAGACCTTTTGATAGAAATTAAACTGCTCAGAGAACTGGAGCCCAAGGGTGTGAAAACTCCTATGTTAAAACTGGCGCACTTGAATAACTGTGGAAACCCATTTACCAACAATTATATTGCCTACAGAATTTGCGAACGGTCTCAATGACTGTCGCCTATGCTGAATGGAGCTTCTCACGTTTAAAGATTATATAGAATTATTTCAGAAGCCGCATTTCGCAAGAACGCTTCTCTTCTCTTGCTATACTCTCAGTGCAACACCACGTGGTTTCAAAACTGAATTTTGAAGATATTATTGATGCATTTGCTCGTCAAAAAGCAAGGAAAAGGTATTTTGTGTAAAATGTGTACAGCAGAAAGCTCTTAGTCTTTACGAGATACCACTCATTTCTGCCTGTAAATACAGAATACAGTCAAGTGATAAAGACATTTAAGTGTGTGTCGTTAACAGCAGTTTTGACCCTTATTTGATTTTGAATTTCATTAAACTGGAAGGATTCCAGAGCTAAGTTAGTTTTTATTATTAACAATTATGTAATTACCATAAATATTAAGATTCCTCATCCGATTTGCTACTTTCCTATCACGTCAGTAGGTCTGATGTAGTAACAGTGTTTCGACATATTGGTAGTATGTCAGTGGCGAAACATAGAATTCTTTTGAACGTAACGAAGGTGTATAAACTGTGTTGCAGGAGGGGCGGTCAGCCACGAGTCGAAGTTTTGCAAATGGCTCCGCGCCACCTAAGGTCGGACCTGTTTACTGTGGCGTGTGCTCCACTGTTGATACTGACCTACCGCTATATACCTTATTCTGATATTGATACTGACTTTCCATTCTAACCTTCCATTCTAGAAGACCAACTGTACTTCCTCAAGGTGTCTAACTCAGCTGGCCTTACCTCAAATGAGTTGCCCTCCAACGTGTGAATTCTGCCTTATTAAGTTATCAGGACAACCATAGTTAGCGAATTTTACAATACTCACAGTTAAAGATAAACAAACCCTGACAAAATTTATCTTTATTGTAGACGCCAGTGTTCTCAGAATAAGTGGTTGTACATTCGCGATAACATCGAAACAAAATCAGTGATGACTCTTATCAGAATTTAAAGAGCTTGCTCTGGAACAAGTGCGTCGATGCCACTTGGATAAGGTCACACGCTAAACTTCATTCACGTAAAGATTAAGGGGGTATGCAATGGATTTTGGTCCAAAAAATCGATTTTTCCAAAATATTATTTTCTTGATCTACCCAGTTTAATATATGTTACGTGTGCATTTTATAGTGATAGTAGGTTTAGAAATGCCTTTGAATTGTTGAACTGATTAAATCTGCGTTGGTGTCCACTCCCACCTTTTCCGACGTGCGGGAAACTGCTTGCTTCAGCGGAATTTTTGTCAGTGTGGAGGCTATCTTCTTTCGATATCTTTGGCTGACATCTATATCTCTGCATGACATCTATATCTTTGCCTGGAAACCTTCTTCCATGCGGTTTATTTACGTTTTGACAATACTAACACACATATTAGTAGGTGGAATGTTGAATTCGCAAACATTTACATGTAAGTCAAGATTTATGCGTAATGGGTGGTGGAAAAACTGTTTAGGAAACGGAGGTTTCATGCAAATAGGTTTAGCAACAAAAAAGAGGAAGCAGCTCGAAATGAAGAACATAGGCTCTCGTCTTCAGCATCAAAACTTGGGACAGAAGAATTGTACAGATGCGTGAATGATATTGATATCGAGTCCACTGGATTCAGAGTTACTGATTTAGAACTTCTCTGCCAGGCTATAAAGTTTTCATGTTTATGTGTTAGCTGTAAAAACACGGAATGCATGATTGCTGTTGAAGAAAGAAGACTGAGAATAGCTTGTAATTTGAAATTAATTTGTAATTCGTGTGGCTATGAATTTTCATTTTCCTTCTCCAAAACAAACTGACACTGGTACTTGTGAAAGCAATTTTAGGTTAGCATATGCTCTGAGATGCCTTGGACAGAGCAGAGAAGGAGGTAATTTATTGTGTGGTTTTCTGAACGTGTCACCACCTTGTACAAGGTTTGAAAAAGTGAATAAAGTAATTTATGATGCTGTGTGCGATACTGCCAAAGTTTCTATGGAGAAAGTAGTGGAGGAAATGATGGAAATAAACCAAAAAGACATCCTGGGAAACTTATTCGTGACGCCGAATCTCCTACAAATGTTACTGACCTGTGTGTGTCTGTAGATGGGACCTGTATGAAGAGGGTTCATACATCTATGTATGGAGTAGCATATGTTATTGGTACTGACTCAGGAAAAGCTTTAGATGTAGAAATTATGTCTAAATACTGCCACCAGTGTGCAACAAAGAAAATGTCCAGCAATGAAGACAGTGAGAAACTATGACAAGAAAAGCATGTAGGAGCATGCTCTAAAAATTATAGTGGCTCAAGTGGGGGCGTGGAGGCTGCTGCACTTGTGAGGGTGTTCTCCAGATCTGAGACCAGTATGGTGTTACATATACTAAATACCTTGGTGATGTGGACTCCTCTTCGTTCAAAGCTGTAACAGATGAAAATACGTGCAATACAACAATATAAATGTTGGAATGTGTTGGCGATATACAAAAGAGGCTTGGTGGTAGGCTTCGTAGCTTGCTGAAAGAGAAGAAAGGTGAAGTACTTGAGAATGGAAAACCACTAGGAGGGAAAGGCACGCTTATTCTGAAAGACATTTCTTCTTTACAGTTATTTTATGGAAGAGCTATCAGGAAAAACATACAAAATTTAGAGGTAATGAAATGAGCTCTAGTGGAAATTTTTTTTCCACAAACTATCCACTGACCAAACACCAATGCACAATCTGTGTCCGAAAGACGATTGGTGTAAGTTCACCAACAGAAATGAGACGTTTTCACATAAACACTCATCACCAGAACCTGTTATGAATGCAGTTAAGCCCACATACAGGTTTCTTGCAAACCCTGATTCACAGGAAGACACAAAATACAAATGAAAGCCTCATTAATTTGGGTTAAATGCTCAAGAAGGACATTCTGAAGACTAAAAGTACTCAAAATAGGAGCCTATGATGCAGTTTTATGTTACGATAACAGAAATAATGGCAGAATTGAAGTGCTGTAGAGGTTGATATAGATCCTGGTGCGTTTACAACAGAAGCATTTTACACCATCGACGAGAGCAGGGTCAAGAAAGCTAAGAGATCAGTGTCTTATATGAGAATACAGGCTAAGGAGATTAGAAGAGGAAAGAAGAGAAACCTGGAGGATGAAGAGTATCAGTATAGTGGATTTTAAAATTGAGGTAAACTTATTACATATGTAAGTATGAGAAGAAAATCTTTGAACCTCATTTTCTCTGTTTTACATTTTTTACGTTTTTTGCGTTTTCTCAAGAAGTAAATGCGCTAATGCTACGAAATTTTCAGGCACTGTTCGCAACGTGTTGCTGTCTACATGGAACTAAGAAATACGAGATCCTCCAATTACATTCTGATTTTTGGATGATTGTATGTAGAAAAAAAGTTAATTTGGAATGTGCAAAATTAAAAACTCTATTAATGATACAATTTGTGCCATAAATTAATAACTGTAGTTCAGTGGTCTTATAACCTTCCAGGACTCTACAATAAAATTTTCAGATAAATTGCATGATTAGAATTTGAGTTGTGTCTTTTTATAAAAAAGACAAAGAAAATTTAAAAAAAATCAAATTTCTGGCAAAATATTAATCCTGCATATTTTATTTTTCCTTTAAAACTCAGCTCTTTTTCTTTACACTTGCAACATTTTAAATTTTTACATTAATAATGGTTTTTAAATAAATGTTTACATTTTCCGTTGCATCCCCCCTTAATGCTTTACTAGTTGCGCCTCTTGATACCTACAGGAAAACAGTAGCTTGCAGGAAACTGTTGATGTCGAAACTCACTATCCACGTATATGCGTCATCTCAAAAGTTATCTCTTGGATGTTTTTCAGCACGGGTCACCTATGGCCCAGCAAACTGCGCGTCGTCAGAAGGAAACCAAATATTAAGGTGATGAGAAAAGCTGACAGAACCCATGTCGCACGCTGCTCGCAGTTTTTCTTTGCGGAAAACTTTTTCCGCGACCGAGTAGCAAATTACAAAATGTGCCATAAAAGGGAGTCAAAAATTTCACCGCTGCTTTCCACATGCTTAGCACGGGAATAGTTATAACTGTCTCGGCGTGTATGGAGATCCAGATATATACTGCAGAAATTCGCTGTAAAGAGTTTGTTGTTGTGTTTGTATATGAAGAGAAAGCTAAGTGCCCGGCATTGCTGGGCACGCATTTATTTCAGTGTTGTATTGTTTTGTCTTCTCCTTCCTACTCTTTCCGTCCACCTCCTCCTTCACCCCTCTCAATCTTCTCCATCCCCCTGTTTCCACCAACATCCTCCTCCTCCCTTGCCTCTGCCTCTGTCCACCTTCTCCACCCTCCTCTCTGTCCACCTCCTCCTTTCCCTCTCTCGGTCTATCTCCTCGTGCCCCAAACTCCTCCTCCACCCTCTCACTTCCATTTCCTCCTTCCCCCTAACTCTGTCAATCTCCTCCTCTCCCCACTCACCTTCCACTTATTCCACCCCAACTCTTTGTCCTCCTCTACCTCATACTATTCTCTGTCCATTTCCGCCTACCCCTCTCTCTGTCTAGCTTCTTCTTTATTCTCCTTTCTCCATGTTATCACACCCACCCGAACAGGAAGTTGGTGGTTCTTACCGCTACAGTATTTCCTCACAGGTTGCAACTACTATGTCTACCAAATTTGTTTGAAATCAAATGTATTAACATATTTCATACATACTGTACACGTATTCCACCTGTATCTCTAGCGAATTTCACTGTGCTGTTTCATTTTCACGCAGATAAATTTTTATCACGTCGTATCCCGTGAATTATGTTTCATACGATGACATAATTTTGCAGGCCCATCCAGTCTTACATGTGGCTACTGTCTGCGAAATATGTTGTGAATACAGTTAGTAGCAAAGGACTAATAAACTAAAACGTCACGCCTGATATGGTAATTTTCCAACACTATCAGTAGTTATGACGCCATATCTCCTGAATAATGTGTTGTCCAATAATACGTCTTCCTAGGTACATTAGGTGATACATGTGCATATTATCTGCGAAATGTGTTTCTAGTAGCGTTAGTTGTTATGAAGTAATAAACTTAAACGATATATGTGATGCGACAATATTTACGTATCTCTGTGTTTATGATCTTCTACCTCCGGAACTATGTGTGCACAATGATATAATTTTTATTTCAGTGGTAGATGTGAACCCTGCACAACGGGTCGCGAATACATTTGGTGGTAAAGAAATGACCAAATAAAACTTCAATGTTTCATGCAGCAGCATTACTGCATCAAATGAGAAAATGGAACTAGCTATAAACAGTTGTGCTTTCCCCTTGTGTGGGGTTTGTCAGTGAGAAAAAGTTTCACAAAAGTTTGATATTACGTGTTACGTCTGTTGCAAGTAGCTAAGTGGTCTCAGTCTCAATGAATGAATTATGGAAATTCACACGTGGAGGACTACACTATCTTTTCACTCCCACCACCATCCACTGGATAAATATATTTGTCACATAAGCATATTTTTCAGTATTAACCCTTAAACATTAAGTGTTTACATTATTTCACAACAATAATGAACCCAGCATACTGTAAGTACAGATTAGTACTGATGCGTTACAGCAGTGGCTCGATATGAAGACCACCAACGTTGTTACAGACATTGTACTTTCGAAGCATGTTCTGATACACACTCTCCATCCCACTGGGCGTCTCTTCAGTTTGTAGTGCAGTGGCCAGGACTGTGTCAGCCGATCTTTCCACGTTTATAAAGGAATCTCGTAAATTAAACTTCGCAGTTGATATTACAAGAAGCAGTCCTTAGGAGCGGCGGCCACGCGGTTGAACGATCCCGGGCTGTCTCTCTTTACTGTGTCATCTGCTGAGATGTCGTCGAACCATGCGTGAGAAGTGACGTTGTGCATCATCATGCTCAAACACATTTCCTGACGGTAATTCAGTGACCTAGCTTCCTAGAACAGTACAATACGTTTCGTAGGGAGATGAGGTAAGCAGGACCAGTAAACCTGAGTGGAAGGAGGTACGGCCCAATCATATCACCAGAATACCTCCACACACGTTAATACCATATTTGAACATGTGTGGCACGAGGTTTTTCGTCTGCCCAGGCATGGCCGTTTCACGAACACATTGTTAACTTACATTCCTGTGTGAACACAACTCAAATTGGGAACAGGGGTGCGTCGATGCAGCGGTGCAGGAACCACGTACAGTAGCAACGCCTTGTGCAGAATAGGCTGCACCCATAGCGTGTGCCTCTTGTAAGTGACATGGATGTAACTGTTGCTCACACAGAACGTCGCAGACGATACAGGACTAACACCCATAGCAGGCGCAAGTGTTCGAGTACTCGTTGGCGAATTCTCCTCGAGGCGATGCAGAACATCTTCTTCAAATTCGGGCGTCCGGTCTGGCCGTGGAACACCACAGTCATACCTCGTCACGATGGGGGTGCATGTTTCTCGGAGCTGCAGCGCAACTGGAGCAAAAAGTTTGTGCCATGGCTTGCTACGTTGCCGAAAACGTTCGTGATACAAACCGACCAGCTGCTCTTCCGTTACCTCGAACCAAGTTCACTGTATCGAAGACGTACAGCCATTGGTCTCATAGTAATGCAGTCGTTAAGTGACACCAGTTGACCGTCTGACGTAGTACAAGTCCTCCTGTCTACCCTATTGCATACCATGCCAAGCAACTATGAGAATTTTCTCTTTCCCTCGGAAGAGGTGGGCGCGTTACACATCTGAACTGAAACCGTTGTAGAATGGAAACGGTAAGTTTCCGGACATGGGTTCCTATTGAAAATATTATGTGCCGACTCTCCACTGCAAGTCGTAGAAGTGTGTAACGGGGATTTCAAAACACCCTGTAGAAGACAAATGCCACAATACAGCTATTATATGATGAGGAGATGCAATCAAAGGACTTTCCAACATGGAAGCTATCACAACTCGCCAGGATAGTATGGAAAGCCTAAAATAATTAATTGCATTTCCTCAGAGACGTCAAATTTCACTAAATTACGAGTCAGAACCAAAAGTTCACATGCAGCCACAAGATCACAACACTTAAGTAGTAAACAGCTTGCCAGTACGTTGCGCCCCAACCTACCGTCATACTCGGAAGTGATGCGCCACACACGACATGAACTACGCTCTTAAACTGCCTGTGTTGAAGCCGCAGCAGTTTGGCACCAGTAAAAATATACTTAAAACACTTCCAAAAAATTAACAACCTGAGTGATTCTATGTAGACAACGTCTATTATGAGCATTAGAAAAGTATATTGTGCATTCCTCACAGAGCATCATTCGGTGCACGTCTGTCTGGTCCAACACCCGAGCCGCATCTTTCCTAACAGTGGCGTGTCGCTCCACTGCTCTCAGTTCTTGGTGACAGTGACGTCACTCTTAGAAGAAAGAAAGAAATGACACATCACGAATGAATTACCCGAATAGGACGAAAATCGGTAGTCGTGATGTACATGTGGCCCTGGTGTAAATGTAGAGAATACAAATTATTACAGTTTCAGAATAAATTGAGCTGCACAAACTGAAAATAACGCGATAGTCCACCTCAGGTCCTTATGCAAGCAGTCCTTCAGCATGGGATTAATTGAGTTATTTTATGTGTTCTGGGGGATGTCGTGCAACTTCTGTACAAGTGGATCGTTCGATCGTCAAAATCCCAAGACTGCTGGAGGACGATTGTAGTTTCGACTGATCAGAGCAGGTGCTACTGTGAGGAACGGAAGGTTGAATATTGGAAACCTCCAACATGAACAATACAGAGACACTTTAACGTGAATCCACCACCGTGTGCTCTAAATTCCACAGACAGTGCAGTGATTACTGAAGTATTTCTGCGGGTAATAAAGAAACAATTTGTGTTGTAAATTACATTTAAAAGAAGGTAAATTGCTTATTTGTGTCATCGCATGAGAAATGCGGTGTATAAATTATTGCGATCACTCACTGAAGGAGAAAAAATGGCCTACAGTTGGAAGGTTGCAGAAAAGTCAAGAAGTTGTCGTGTTGATTAGACCTATCAAGGCTGAACACCTAATACAAAAAGATGTGTGTGTGTGTGTGTGTTTTTCTGGCTTAGAGTCCTCAACGAATAGGTTACCAGGCCCATATGAAGCCTGATGGAAAACGAATGTGGCTAAAACATTGAAAATGCGATAAATGCAAATGCAATCAAATACAAAATCACATTCGTTCTCTCACAATGTCACTCATAATCACTCCCGCAATCACACTAAGTTACACCATGTAAAATAGATGTGCTGAAATTGGCAATTACAGGCCAACTAAGAAAAGAAAAAAACTAAAACTGGTTGATCGGTTACGAAAGAACACGGATAAGCCAGCCACCCTGAAATCACATTCAAAATTTTAGGGAACCAAGTCTACACTGCGCGAAACTTAAAATGCACTACCACACTCGTGTCATTTTCATTTAAAATAGAGAACAAATTTGTTAGTAAATAAGCTGCTACCATCTTGTGTAAATATTGAACACTGTTTCTTACGGCGTAATGGCAAGCACCGGAACGCCAGTCGGGAACGACAGAGAAGAGATGGCAATGAGAAGACGTCAGTCCATCGCGCGCTGACTGACCCTTCTCCAGGACGACAACGCGACAGGAGCGGCCCCTATGTGAAGAGAACTTAAGCGCCGCGACAGACTAGCGACGCCCCAGTTGAAGCACTTCAAGACTAGCAACTTGGATAGAAGCATCAACTCTAGTTACATCGCTTGTACTATCTATGTAGCACAAACCTGGGATTGTTTATAGTGAATAAGATTTAATATTTCGTATGTCGCCCTGTGCTTCCGACACATCTGTGTATTTGTTGAGGATAGCTATTTGCTTTTTTGTAATAAAACTCATTATTACGACTTGTTTAATTTGATTGTATAATGAATCGAGTACGAAGGATTCCTAGACACCCCATTTTTGATGACAAAGCTGGACTTGATATTTGACGACGAGCATGAAGACATAATGCAATCTATCAAAATGTGTTTTACCATGATCTGTTCACCACAAGCACCACACATTGGAGGGTCCTCTTGCCGGAGGAAGAAGTCATGCATCGTAGGAGGAGGAGGAGATTAGTGTTTAACGTCCCGTCGACAACGAGGTCATTAGAGACGGAGCACATGCTCGGATTAGGGAAGGATGGGGAAGGAAATCGGCCGTGCCCTGTCAAAGGAACCATCTCGGCATTTGCCTGAAGTGATCTAGGGAAATCACGTAAAACCTAAATCAGGATGGCCGGACGCGGGATTGAACCGTCGTCCTCCCGAATGCGAGTCCAGTGTGCTAACCACTGCGCCACCTCGCTCGGTGCCATGGATTGTAAGGCTGTGGTCTACGCGAAGACCGAGTGAGAAGCCCCTCGTCCGCCTGCGTGAGTGGAAAGAGATAAACCATGGCCGAGTTGTGGACTTTACCAGACGCAGTTTGTTCCCTGTCACTTCCAGCCTCTCGTCTTCAAGCGGCTCTGAGCACTATAGGACTTAACATCTGAGGTCATCAGTCCCCTAGAACACAGAACTACTTAAACCTAACGAACCTAAGGACATCACAAACATCCATGCCCGAGGCAGGATTCGAACCTGCGACCGTAGCGGTCGCACGGTTCCAGACTGAAGCGCCTAGAACCGCTCGGCCACACCGGACGGCCCTCTCATCTTCCCATCGACGCATGACTGTACGTCAACGACGAGGTGACAGATGTACGGGATGGCAGAGTTAAAGAACTGCGGGTCCCGTCGTACCTCCTTGGCTGTTACATTCTCCATTTCGTTCCCCTTAATAACGCTGTCAAAGAAGGCCGAGGAGCCGACCGAGGTTCAGGGCACTCTCTCCTCTTTGGGGTGAGAAACTGCCCCTAAAGGTGGAGGAATCAGCAATTATCAACGGCGTAAGGATGCAGAAAGCAATGGAAACCACTGCATTAAAGACACGTGAAGTGTATCCACAGGACAAGTGGTCTGTCATTGAAAAAGAGTTGTGATGATCTCTCCATTGATTCCGGAATAGCACCCCTTCAGATCTCCGGTAGAGGACTGCCAAGGGCTAGGTGTCCATAGCAAAAATATTGAATAATCAGCGAGTAATCCACGAAACGGGGCGTGAAACGTCAGAAGCTTGAACGTGATAGGGAAACTAGAAAACCGGGAAAGTGAAATGAAAAGGCTCAACCTAGATAAAGTAGGGGTCAGTGAAGTGAAATGGAAAGAAGACAATGATTTCTGGCCAGACGAATGGAGGGTAATACCAACAGCAGCTGAAAATGGTATAACTACAGTAGGATTCATTATGAATAGAAAGCTAGGGAGGAGAGTGCTTTATTGTCAACAGTTCAGTGATAGGGTTGTTCTTATCAGAATCGACAGCAAACCAACACCCTCCATGATAGTTCAGGTATACCGACAAGGGAAGCTGAAGATGAAGAGATGGAGGAAGAGTATGAGGATATTGAATGGGTAACACAGTACGTAAAGGCAAACGAAAATCTAATAGTCTTGGGGAACTGAAATGCAATTTTAGGGGAAGGAGTTGAAGAAAAGGTTACAGGAGAATATGGACTTGGGACAAGGAATGAGAGACGAGAAAGATGAATTGAGTTCTGCAATAAATTCGAGCTAGGAATAGAGTACACTCTGTTTAAGATTCAAAAGACGAGGAGGTATACCTTGAAAAGGCCGGGTGATACGGGAAGAGTTCAGTTAGAATAGATCATGATCAGACAAACATTACGAATTCAGATAGTGGATTGTATGGAGTACACAGAAGCATATATAGACTCAGATCAGAATGTAGTTGTGATGGAGAGTAGGGTGAAGTTTAAGACATTAGTCAGGATGAATCAGTGCACAAAGAAGTGGGATACAGAAGTGCTATGGAATGATGAGATACGCTTGAAGTTCCGTAAGGCTATAGTTACAGCAACAAGGAATAGCTCAGCAGAGAGTACAGTTGAGGAGAAATTGACGTCTCTAAACAGGGCCGTCACAAGAGTTGGAAAGGAGGTACAGATACAAAAAAAAGGTAACTGCGAAAAACCATGGGTAACGGGAGGCACACTGAAGGTGACTGATGAAAGAAGGAAATACAAAAATGTTAAGAAAAATTCAGGCATACAGAAATACAAGTCGCTGAGGAATGAAATAAATTGGAAGTGCAAGGAAGCTAAGACAAAATAGCTGCTTGGAAAATGTGAAGAAATTGAAAAAGGAATGATTGTTGGAAGGATTGTTCAACTTACAGGAAAGTCAAAACAATCTTCGGTTAATTTAAAAGCAGGGGTGGTAACATTAAGGGTGCAACCGAAATTCAACTACTAAATGCAGAGAACAGAGCAAATAGGTGGAAACAGTACATTGAACGCCTCTATGAGGGGAAGATTTGTCTGAAGCGGTAGAAGAGATATGAGATCCATTATTAGCATCTCAAAGAGCTTTGGAGGGCTTATGATGCAGTAAGGCAGAAGGGATGGATAACATTCCATCAGAATTTCTAAAATCATTGGAGAGTGTGACAATAACAAATGGTTCAAATGCCTCAAAGCACTATGGGACTTAACACCTGAGGTCATCAGTCCCCTAGATATAGAATACTTAAACCTAACTAACGTAAGGACGTCCGAAGCCGGATTCAAACCTGCGACCAAGGCAGCAGCGCGGTTCCGGACTGAAGCGCCTCGAACCGCTCGGCCACAACGGCCGGTGTGACAATAGAACGACTATTCAAATTGATGTGTAGAATGTACAAGTCTGGCGACACACCATCTCAGTTTCTGAAAAATATCATCCGCAGAATTCCCAATACAGTAAGAGCTGACACGTGTGAGAATTATAGCTCAATCTGATTAACAGTTCATGCATCGAAGTTACTGACAAGAATAATGTACAGACTATCAGTTTTGCTTTAGTAAAGGTAAAGGCACCAGAGAGGTAATTCTGGCGTTGCGGTAGGCAATGGAAACAAGAGTAAAGAAAAATCAAAACATTTTCATCGGATTTCTCGACCTGGAAAAAGCGTTCGCCAGTGTAAAATGGTGCAAGATATTGGAAGTTCAGAGAAAAGTAGGGGTAAATCACAGGGAGAGACAGGTAATATACAATATGTACAACAGCCAAAATAATAAGAGTGGACGATGTAACATCATCATAGTTTAAGGGTCGACCAGCGACAGCAATCGCACAGGTTGCGTACGGGCCGCTAGACGCCGCCGCGAGCGCTAAGAGTGCACTGCGGTCGCAGGCGCGCGTGTTGCGTACGGGCCACGAGGTGCCACCATCAGCGGACCTGTATATAAGTGCCGAAGGAGTTTGGCCAGCTCCCACTTTGTTGGCACCTCATTTTTGCCTATTCTCTTATTTTACTTAGTTGCTTAGCTCTTATTCGTTTATGGCTCATGTTATTGTGCGCTCTTCCAGCCATTCTGATTGTTTTGATTTACTCCCAATTGAGAAGTGCTCGTTTTGGCATTTCACTTTTTCATATTTCTCATTTAGCTTTTTATAGTTGAATTGATTAACATAGCGCCATGTACTGTTTGTTCATTTCAGCCTGTTCATATTTTGATGTTCTTTAAATACTGTAATAATTATCGGAAGCATTTCTTTCCTTAAACTAGTGTAAAGTATTCTCGATGTAGGATTTGTTCTGTGACACAGGTGTAAGGTTTTGAATATAAATTATATACGAAACTGTGCTTTAAAAGGAATTTATTTGTTCAGGTTGTACTACATCAGACGACAATTTTGTGATAAAAGGGAGAAATTTGAGGGGCGAACCCACGGAAACAGTCTTAAGTGATCCCCTTTAAAAATAAAAATTTGTGTGACACTGAGAGACGTGACACTGCAGGCACCGAAAATTTATATATATAAAATTATACGTCACAACGACCAATAACGAAGTCTTCGCATTAAAACGGGTAAAGATAGGGATGCGATGCAGTCTTTCGCCCTAACTGTTCAAGCTGTACATCGTAGAAGTAATAATGAAAATAAAATAAGGGTTCTGGAGTGGGATTAAATATCTAGGTGAAAGGATTCGCTGATGACATTGCTATCCTGAGTGAAAGTGAAGAATAGTTACATCTGCTGAATGGAATGAGTTGTCTAATGTGCACAAAATACGAGTTGAGAGTAAATCATAAAAAGGCGAAGGTAAAGAGAAGTAGCAGAAACTAGATCAGTGGGAAACTTATCAGAATTGATAGTCGTGACGTAGAGGAAGTTGAGTTCTGCTGCCTGTGCGGCAAAATAACCAATGATGGGCGAAACAAGGAGGACATCAGAAGCAGACTAGCAATGGCAAAAAGGCAATCCCGGGCTAAGAGAAATCTACTACTATCAAACATAGGCCTTAATTTAAGGAACAAATTTCTAAGAATGTACGTTTGGAGCACAGCATTATATGGTAATGAAACATGGTCTGTGGGACACCGGAACAGAAGAGAGTCGAAGCATTTGAGATGTGGTGCTAGAGGCGAATATTGAAAATTTGGTGGACTAATAAGGTAAGGGCCAACGGCCTTGTCGCAGTGGTAACACCGGTTCCCGTCAGATCCCCGAAGTTAAGCGCTGTCGGGCTGGGATAGTACTTGGATGGGTGACCATCCGGTCTGCCGAGCGCTGTTGGCAAGCGGGGTGCACTCAGCCCTTGTGAGGCCAACTGAGGAGCTACTTGATTGAGAAGAAGCGGCTCCGGTCTCGGAAACTGACATACGGCCGGAAAAGCGGTATCCACATCCAGTGACGCCTGTGAGCAGAGGATGACACGGCGGCCAGACGGTACTTTTGGGCCTTCATGGCCGGCCGGAGTGGCCGAGCGGTTAAAGGCGCTGCAGTCTGGAACCGCACGACCGCTACGGTCGCAGGTTCGAATCCTGCCTCGGGCATGGATGTGTGTGACGTCCTTAGGTTAGTTAGGTTTAAGTAGTTCTAAGTTCTAGGGGACTTATGATCAAAGCAGTTGAGTCCCATGGTGCTCAGAGCCATTGGAACCAATTTTGGGCCTTCATGGCCTGTGCGGGATGACCTAGGTTGCAAGTGCTACTTCGAGATGAAGAGGTTGGCACAGGAGAGGAATTCGTGACTCAAAAACAAAAAAAAAAAGAAGTCCCTGGCAAGAAAAAGATGTCACCGAACTTATCATACTGTCTGAGCACTGCCGCAGCGGGAGCGTCTTTGGTAATGTGATAATAATGATGTTTGGATTGTGGGGCGCTCAACTGCGCCGTCATCAGCGCCCCTAAAACGTCCCAATTTTTACATAGTCTATTTTTTTTTTTTCACAAGCCAATCTAGTCAGGCTCACAAATGATGATGATGAAATGATGAGGACAACACAAGCACCCAGTCCCGAGGCAGAGAAAATCGCCAACCTGGCCGGAAATCGAACCCCGGCCTTTGGTAATGTGGAGAGAATCATGTGACATTGGTGCCCAGTATTGGCAAACAATGAATAGAATTAAAACTTATTTATTAAAAAATTGTTTTATGATAATTAACGATCAGCACTGAAAACTCTGTCTGTGAGGCAGACATTAACTTCCAGCGCTAACTGTGATATATACTGCGCTGTAATAATAATATACACAACTGCTGCACATTTCTGAGTTCTTTTGCGTCCTACATTGCTGACTGGAACAAATATGTGGAGCACTCCCAGTTATTACACCGTGTGGTTATATATAAAGTTCAGCCACTCACAGACGCGGTGTAAATGTCGTATGGCATACGAAACTTGGCAGAAATTCTAATCCGCTAATCCATAACTGATTTACGCTGGAAAAAAAGTTAGTTCCAGTTTCGGTCACCAGGCGCAAATCTGGAGCTGTGAATGTAAAGAAGACGTATAGAAATGTATCCCAATGTAATGGATTAGGAGCGGGACATCGGCAGAGAAGGTCAAGCAAGTGAGAAAACGATATTGTTGATTTTATTGTCAAGTGCTGCTTACACAGTTTCTTCAGTATGAGCACCGGGGACGTCGAGGAGATGCTGCGTCCGTAAAACGACGTGATCAACAGTTGCTTGCAGCAGTTCCGGTGAAATCTGAGTAACATGTTCCCTGTATACTGGCGTTCAGGTCAGGTACAGACCTAACTTTTCCGTGGTAAATGGGTTCCTTTAGATATCTCAAGAGCCAAACGTCGCATGAATTCACATCAGTTGATATTGTAGGCGATGCATCCGGAAATCCTCTGGAGATAACGCATTCGTGGAAGGTTCCATTAAGCAGATGCTGTACGATGAGGTCTTAATAAGTTGCAGACGTCACGATAGAGCTGACCTGACAGGCCTCCTGGATGTATGTCCTTCAAAGAAGAACGGACCGAGAATAAAGACGCTTGTGAATTTACACGACACAGTCCCACACAGGGAGTGCAATGGCTTTTGGTGTACAACACGCGGTTTGATGGACCCAAAATTCGGCTGTTCTGTATATTCAGTGCACCCTGCAGTGTAAAATGTGCGTCGTCAGTCAACAGAAAGTTCCCGGTTGCATGTCATAAACTTCGATCTATGGCAGAAACCTAAAGGACAATTAAGAATGTTGCTGCGAATCATGAAGTATTTACATCTAAGTCTACGTGATTAGTCTGCTATTCACAACAAAGTGCCTGGCAGAGGGTTCAATGAAACACCTTCAGACTGACTCTCTGCCGTTCCATCCTCGAACGGCGAGCGGGAAAACGAGCACTTAAATTTTTCTGTGCAAGCCTTGATTTCTCTTATTTTATCGTGACGATCATTTCTCCCTGTGTAGGTGAGTGCCAAAAGAATGTTTCCGTAATCGGTGGAGAAAACTGGTGATTGAAATTTCACGAGAAGATACCGTCTCAACGAGAAAACGCCTTTGTTTTAATGACTGCCACTCCAATTCACGTATCATGTCTGTGGCACTATCTCCCCTATTTTGCGATAATACAAAACGAGCCGCCCTTCTTTGAACTTTTCCGATGTCATACGTCTGTCCCACCTGATGCGGATCCCACACCGGACAGCAATACTCCAGAATAGGGCGGACTAGCGTGGTGTAAGAAATCTCCTTAGTAGACCTGTTGCATCTTCTAAGTATTCTGCCAGTGAATCGCAGTCTTTGGTTTGCTCTAGCCACAACATTATCTATGTGATCGTTCCTATTTAGGTTATTTGCAATTGTAATCCATAAGTATTTAGTTGAATCTACAGCCTTCAGATTTGTGTGACTTATCGCGTAATTGAAATGTAGCGGATTTCTTTTTGTATTCATGTGAATAACTTGAGTTGCTGCACCGCACGGATTGTACATGGGTACCAGTGTAATGTAGACTGAACACGTTTCCGTACTCTTCTGGACTCCTCTCTTGACACTGAACAAGCACTAGCACTAGCCGGGCCACGTGCTGCATACGGAGTTACAAATGGTTCAAATGGCTCTGAGCACTGTGGGACTTAACATCTGAGGTCATCAGTCCCCTAGACCTTAGAACTACTCAAACCTAACTAACCTAAGGACATCACACACATCCGTGCCCGAGGCAGGATTCCAACCTGCGACAGTGGCGGTCCCTCGCTCCAGTCTGAAGCGCCTAGAACCGCTCCGGTCCCTCGCTCCAGTCTGAAGCGCCTAGAACCGCTCGGCCACTGCGGCCGGCTCAGTTACAGCAACAGTGACTTCTTCAATAACTTCCGCCTTCATAGCAAGTTGTCCTCTCCCAGGTGCCACAGCGAGCTGGTGCCTGTTTCCAAATTTCATTATCCTCTTCTGTAAACCACTGAATGACGCCAGGCTTATCCTCACTTGTTTCAGTCGGCGATATTCTCTCAGCGCAGCCATTCACATAAAGCAGTGTCGCCAACAGCGTCCCGTCTCTCTTCTCGATAGCCACACTGTTAAAGCGTGTCAAATGACAACGGGGATGTCAACTGTACACAGCGCTACATTTGCTCCTCGTAGTGATAATCGGAACGAATCATTTCCACCGTAAATCGGTTCGGCGTTAACGCATTTCCACCAATTTTCGTGCCATAGGATATTTACAGTCGACACTGGACCTCCGTGAGTAGCTACACCTGGTATAAGCAGTTTCTAAATGCCGGAATTCTGGCCACATGTTTAGCGAAGTGCGTGCTACGGGCTCCCCTTACTGAGGCATTAGATTCATTGCTGGGAAAAAAATGGCAACACCAAAGAAGAATTAATGTGTAGTAATGATATTTCGGGAGTTCATTTGCGTAGGTAACATATTTAGCCCTCCGTTAGGAAGGTGGGTGCTATACCGCCAAGACAAAGGTCATGTGCAGTACACTCCAATGCCAACAACTATCCTGCCTCATTGATTTTCTGTGTAAGACATCTATTACTTTGTTGTTTTATGCTTCGTTTCTTCTTCTCTCTTTATTTATTATTACTATTCACGTATGGGCCGAGTAGGACCACGTGAGGTACAGTCCATGAATGTCGCTTTTGATTGTTAGGCTTCCTTTGTGTCCAAATTGGTTTCATCCTTTCAGAGCGAAAGACCACGGTATTCCAGTCTGTTTGTCAACTTACCTTTGACCAACTTTCCAATTAAATATCATTTTTTCGAATGTTTTTCTGTCTGTAACGTCTGCCTGAGTTGTACCGGGTACTTTAAAATCCACTTTAACCGCAACGATCTATTTAATTGGCTCAGATTTGGCAATACCTATGTTTTTGTAGAATTCCACTATCTGTTTTATCAAACTAGTGGGTGACATTCTTTTAATGTGCCTGTAAAATTTAAGTCTTCGGTTTCTCATGTCACCATGTATGTCTGTGTATTCTTATATTTCCTTATTACTTCTGAGCCTATAAGTTTCTCCATCAGTAATTCTGGGGCCTAATATTTTACTAATAATCCTTTCTTTCTTATGAATTTCTTCAGTATCCCTCTTTCTATTTAAAATTACAATTTTTGCTCCATACAGACATTCAGGTTCGATTAAACTGGTGTAATGCCTAAGTTTACTAAATTTAGAAACTGATTTTTTACTATAAATATTTTGTGTTAATCTGAATGCCGTTGCCATTTTTTGACAGCGATCTCCTTTTGCTACTTTTTCCAGACCATTTACTTGTATGGTTTCCCCCAAGTATTTAAACCGAGAAACTCCTTTTATTTTCCACATTTCATGTTCAAAACCTTTGGTGCTCGTTTGCTCCATGTCATATATTCCGTTTTATCGAGTGATATTTTTAGTCCTACTTTATCCGAACTTCTTTAAGAATTTTAGTTTGTTTTTGAGCTGTGGTAATATCCTTAGTTTAAATTGCCAGGTCATCTGGAAAGGCCATGCAATCTACTCTATTTTTCTACTCTTCACACTTCATTATACCTTTAGAATGTTTTGTACTGAAACAATTAAGTGACTGGATAACATTTTACAACTAACAACTTATTTATCTTCATATCATTTGACAATGAACGCATTAGTGCTTGCATGATAAATTCAACATACAATATAATCGCCAAGTGCCGTGTCTGTGCCTGTACTCATCCTTCGCAACGGCCTTGGAGTCAGTTGGCTGGGGCTACAGCCTCAGGGACGCAGACGGGACAAAGGAAGGTCGTATGGTCGGCGAGACGAATGTACTGCCCGCAAGCTCTCCATGCGTACGTCTTTTTGTACTTTTTGTGGCCGCGCTCGCCACATCTTGAATTCTTCTTCATCTCTTTTGGCGGAGCAGCTGGGACTAGGAACGATGTCCTTGAGGTGCTGACACAACGGTTTAGGAAGGTGCCTGAATGCCTCTTGGCCCTTGTAAAGGGCGAAGTTGAGGATTGTGAGGAACTGTGGACTTACTAGGGTTGCTCGAAGCGAGCTGCAGAAGTGGATCACTTACATATTAATGCCAGCGAAATTGAGTACCAAGAAGAAGATCCTCAGTGGCCACCTTCTGTTAGTTCCGCTCACGTCGGAAGTTCCGCACAACTGATCGACAGTATCGATACCGAATTTGGTCTAATTGTAATAGGTACTGACCTCAGGATTCTTCTTGTCCCCAGACGTCGTCTATATGATCATCGTGGTGAAATGTGGAGACAAGAACCAAATCCTTCTTTTTTGGAAAGTAGGATGCCAAGGTGATCTGGTTACTGAATCCGAACAAATGGGTGGCCAGTGGTCTCAGTGATTGTCTTAGGGATTTCTTTTTTGTTTTTCCTAACAGTTCCAACGAGGGTCATCTTGAGATTGCGTAGGAGTGCTGTGGCCAGTGGAACGCTGGTGTTCCAGTTAGCCATCTTTAGGTTTCTTTGAGATCCAGATATCTGGACTGTGCGGTGTTCAGTCACATCAGTGGTGATTTGCTCTTGTGGAAAGCACCATGAGGTTGCTTTGCCCCGTACACCTCCATGCAGGAGGTGTAGAACACCTCGGAGACGGATATGAAGTGGTCGAAGACTTCACGGATTGGACAGAGTTTATTCTGTGCACGCCGAGCTTGTCGGGTACCGAGGTCGTCGAACCTGAGGCAGAGCAGCAGGAACCTGACTCGAGTCACGGTCATCGTCGGGGGGAAGATCTCAACACCAGTCCCACCGAACTTGCCAGTTTCATTCGTCCAGCTTTGAATCTCCCCAGTAGAGCCCGAGGAGAGTCAGGGCCTCAGGTTTGTCTGTCTTCCCATACAGGCTACATGTCTTGGTCTTGTACTTCTCGGCACATGTCTCTAACTTCTTGTTGAAGCAGTCGACGATGATCTGGACAATCTTTGTGTATTGGAATAGTTAAGGGCTTTCTTGCACTCCTTGCGTTTCTCGTCGGTCGAGGGACATCTTTATTGTTGTTGCAAGATCTGGTCCTAGCCTTCTGCGAGGATTCTTCCATACACTTGGTGACGCCGTTCTCCCCGAGGAAGAAGTCGTCACATATGATATGGCCGTAGATTCCGTCGTTGCTGGCATCCTCATTTGAGCCAGTGTCGTGCTCACTCTCAGCAATTTGACCATCAGATTGCTCGCGCCCATCATCAACAGGTAGCGTTTCGTGCAGTTGGTGATCCTCCACATTCTCGGCTTCCTCCGCGTTTTGCAGGAGCTCCTTCGGCCTAGCGCTTTCCCATCCATGTGACAACATCTGAAATATAACAAACTATGCATAGTTGCACTATACTATAATGAAATTATTATAATATAATACATCAAACGAATACTATTGGCCATTATAAAACAACTATTGTTATTTACACCGTAAAGTATAATACTGTTGTAATAACGTATATAGTGTTACGAGTCTACAAAACATCTGTCACTTTCGTCTGCCGCAGCAGTGTTGAATGAAAATCCGGGCAACAGGTATGGAAAGGTGGGGTGCAGTGAACCCCAACAGAGAGAACGAAGGTGTTTACCCATCCTAGTGCACGAATGAGGAAAACGCTTCGAGCGCACTTAGGTAAATATCATTCATAGCTATTCAGAATCTCAGCTGTGTCCGTGCCTCCGTCTCGGTGTTATACGCGAAAGTACGGCCACTGGGGTCTATCGTACACCGTCTTTCTACCGGGTGCTTAAGTGATTAACATTGCAAGATCACTGGGTAATATAAGCGCTCGAAAAGCCATTGAAAATGTGAAATGGTGGTTCATTAGTAACCAATGTAGTCGCCAGAATGTGGAATGCTGGCACGCAAACGAGTGTGCATTGTGTTGTACAAGTTTCGGGTGTCAGATTGAGGGATGGAGTTCCATAACTGTTGCACTTGGTCAGAAAATACAGAGACGATTCATGGTGGTTGTGGATGACGTTGTAGTTGTCGTACACTGCTATCCCACATGCGCTCGATTGCGGACAGATCTGGTGATCGGACAGGCAAAGGCAATATGTCGACACACTGTAGTGTACGTTGGGCGAGAGTTATCCTGTTGGAAAACGCCCCTCGAATGCTGTTCATGAATGGCAGAACAACAGTCCGAAGCACCAAAGTAACGTGCAGATTTGCAGTCAGGGTGCATGGGATGACCACGAGAGTGTTCCTGCTGTCGTAAATTTGGAAATTTGTGGTCAGTCCTATGGGTCCCAACTGCCGAGGTCATCGGTCCCTAAGCTTACACACTACTTAATCTAACTTAAACTGACTTACGCTAAAGCCAACACATACAGTCATGCACGAGGGAGGACTCGAACCTCCGACGGGGGCAGCCGCGTGAACCGTGTCAGGGCGCCCTAGACCGCACGGCTACACCGCTCGGCCCTCCTGCTGCCATATAATATCGCATCCCAGACCATAACAGCAAGTGTAGATCCAGTATGTCTAGCATGCAGACAGGTTGACTACAAGTCGTGAATTGGCTTCCTTCTAAATAAGACAAGGCCATCACTGGCAGCGAGGCAGAACCAGCTTTCGTCAGAAAACACAACAGATCTCCGCCCTGCCCGCCATTGAGTTGTCGCATGCCACCACTGAAGTCGCAAATGGCGCTGGTTTGCGGTCAGTGGATCTCACGCCAAAGGGCGTCTGGCTCGGAACAGTTCTTGAAGTAACCGATTTCTAACAGTTCGTTGTGTACTGTGGTGCCAACTGCTGCGCAAATTGCTGCTGTATCTACTGTGGCTACATTCCTGCCTAGCCTTTTTTGTGATATCGCAGAAAACATCCAGCTTCTCGTAGCCCTGTTACACCACCTCGTTCATAACGGCGTCTTTGTCGCCTAAAATACATTCTTGTCAGACATCAACTCACAACGTCCAATCTCAAAGATAATTAACCCTCACGACAATTACAGAGTGTATCTAAAGCACATCTGCTCTACATCCTCATAGTGGAGATAACAGCGACATTCCTGCGCGACTGGCACGAAATTTGAATAGACATCAATCTTCAGATGTAAAAACACACCCACCAACTTGCATTTATCTCGCACAACTCCTTGGTGTTGCGATTTTTTTTCCAGCATTGCATGAACATACGGATCACAATACAGTAGTCACCGCCGGTTACTTCTGTAGATACGCAAAAAGTGAATTCCTCTTTTCACCTCTGTCAAAATAAGTTTTCTTTACAGGAACATGACACTGCTTGAACGAACGACTCACAGTTAATTTTAATCTGCATTTGACGGGAAAAAAGAATATGTAAGTGTATCGTACACTCATTCTCCTCTCTGACTTCAGCAGCTATAATGGCAGCGGTTCTTCTTAATAATGACAAAACTTACTAACACGATTCGGGAATGTGGGGGCTCCATTCTTCATCAAGCCACACTGATTTAGTGTTTCCGTGATTTCCCTAAATTATTTCATGCATGGTTCCTATTATAAGACCACGGCAGACTCTCCGTCCCACCCTTATCAACATATATCTACAAGTATGTAACTAGAGCCGACGGGTAGCTGCTAATGTTTTCAGGAGTATCAGTTTAAGATTTTCCGACGACGCACAGACTACAATGTGTTAAGGCGTAGATGACATCAAGACGAAAGCTGGTTTCGAACTATTCAGTGCTTTATAAGCAACGTTCTGTAGAAGGTCGTAAACGTTGCCTTCCGTTCATGCTGGCCGGTGTGGCCGAGCGGTTCTAGGCACTTCAGGCTGGAACCCTTGCGACCGCTACGTCGCAGGTTCGAATCTTGCCTCGGGCATGGATGTGTGTGATGTCCTTAGGTTACTTCGGTTTAAGTAGTTCTAAGTTGCAGGGGACTGATGACCTCAGATGTTAAGTCCCATAGTGCTCAGAGCCATTTGAACCATTTTTTAATCTTCCGTTCATCTTACAATTGAGTTATCAGGCAGAGAATGTGGGTTGAGAGTATAACAACGGAAGACGGAAAGTTATGAGGTGTATCAGTTAAGAAAACAGCGATAAACTTACAGTTTACGATCTCTTATCAGATTAAGTGAAAGGATTCTGCTACCATGCAAACAAAATGATGCATGACGGCCAAAGGAGGATACAACAAGAAGATTTCCACCAGAAAGAGGTACTCTTCGGTAAATAAAGTAGCCTGCTCTCAAACATACGTTCCAGTATGAGGAAGAAATTTATAGAGTGTACCCCTGAAACACTGATTTCTATGAATCTAAATTATGGACTGTGCAAAAACCGCAAAAGAAAAGAACTGAAGCCTCTGACTATATATTCCTGACACTGCGTCTTATGGGGGCGATCGACAGTATAATAAACCCAGAAGAAAAACTTTAAAACGCCAATATTCGCTTGCAAAGCATATATTTCGATAATGGATTTCGGTAAGACTAAGTTATCATCGTCGGATATTATCTCTACAATTTCACGTAGTGAAAGGATTCTGCTGTGACATGGTACATAGCACAGATGGAGGAGATTATATAAATTTGTAGAGCATAAGGTCCCAAGATGGTAACGTAGTCTTACCGAAACCGGTTATCGAAACAAACGCTTTACTAGCGATGTCGGGTTTTCCATGTTTGTCTTCTGAGCTTATATGAAGTGTTTGATACGTGGTGTTAAGTAAGCATGCTGGAAAGAAAGTGGACTGATCAGGTAAAAGAAAGGAACGAAAGTTGAATTTAATTTGGGATGAAAAGGTTTAGATAGGAGAAGAAGTAGTGACAGACGGCATTAGATCATTACGAACAGTACGAAAACCGATTCCCCCCGCCAAACACAAGAGGAACGGTAGAAGACATTACAGCCGTCTGAATATCGTAGGTAAAACAATCAGATTGGTATTCGTACAGTTTCGCACTTCGGAACCGAATTACACTTAATAAATTTCTTGCAATATAAAAGAATTTACTACACTACCCAATTAAGAGAGTCAGAGGTCTCCAATGTAATACAGAATTGACCTCTACATGTCACTAGAAGCGGACCGGTCCGTATGATAGGAGGCAGGGTGTACTGAGTTATCAGCAGAGAATAAGTAATCAGTAGAATGAGTCTCTCAGGAATTTGATATAGACTAGTCATTGGGTGTCACCTGCGTGATAAATACATTGGAGATATTTCAATGCTTCTAAAGCTGCGCAAGTCGGCTGTTGGTGGTGTCACAGTGAAGTGCAGACTCGTAGCAACCACCACACCTAAACAGAGACCAGGCACAGCATACGTACGGACCGCAGAGCAATGTGGAAGGTGGTTGTCAATGGCGCATGAAATCAGCCGAAGGAGTCATTAGTGGGTTCCGAACTGGTACCAGCGGGACTCCACGCAAGGGGTTAAACACAAATGGGTGAGCAGGCTTGACACGTCTCTTATAAGTCACATACTTCTGTAGTCAAATCTCAGTGGGTCTATAAATAGTTAAACTGGCTCTGAGCAGCATTGGACTTAACATCTGAGGTCATCAGAGCAGTTCTAGAACTTAGAACTACTTAAACGTAACTAACCAAAGGACATCACACACTTCTATGCCCGAGGCAGGATTCGAACCTGCGGCCGTAGCGGTCGCGCGGTTCCAGACTGAAGCGCCTAGAACCGCTCGGCCACACCGGCCAGCGCGGGTCTCGAGGTGGGTTGAAAAGAGACTCCACTGGACAGAGGAGGACTGGAGACGCTGTGCTCAGCATCAATCAGGTGGAAAGATTTGGGTTTGACGAACGCATTCAGAACATTACCTCCCATCATAATTAGTGGTTACAGTGAAGTAATCAGGACCTGATGTAACGGTATGGGGATGGATCCTCCATTGAGATTGAGAGGACGCTAAATTTGGAAGGATGTGAACTCGCTTTACAGCACTGTCAACAGCGTACGGCGGGGGAACAGTTCGGAGATGACAATTTTATCAGCATGACAAATCACCCTGTCATAAAGCAGCATTTGTAAGACAATCGCTTGTGAGCAGTAACACTCCTGGAATGGACGAGACTGCTCAGAGACCCCATCCGAACCAAATGGAACACTTCCCGGTTGTGGTTGAAGGTGGACTTCGATCCAGACCCTGGGGATCAACATCTGTACCTTCGGTTTATAACACCAATAATCGATAGATTTATGCATATTTCGTAAAAGTTCTATGCTGACATTGTACGCTAATGTATCTACATAGTCAAGATCTTTGGTTGTGTAAATATGTAATAGCCATGTTAATTAATTTGGCGTTTTAAGAAATTATGTTGTAACTGTACCTCTGGTTTTATATCTAATACTCTGTGAATGTGATAATTTCTAAAGATTACGTATATTTTACTGGTCCATAACTAGAGAAGCTAAATGTAAAACCTGTAGCAAAGCCCTGCTGCTACGGAAGTAGTTTGACGGGACACGACTGGGCGCGCAAGGCGCTGGCTTCCTTTGTGGCGGGTGATATCCTCGATCTCTGACTGTGGTACTGAGTGGCCAGCGGCAGCCTTGGTCAGGTATTGTCGTCAACGTGGACGTATAAATTGAGGCAAGAAGAGCTTGCGAGCATGTAAATTAGGCTCGGATGGAGTGTAAAGTGGCCTATCGACCATGGTATCATTATTGGCCCTGTTTGGCTAAATTTGCAACACCAAGAAGAGTTATATCAGGGCGTCGTTAACATCAAGAACCATGCTCGCCTTACCGCTAATTTTATAGCCGCTGTAAGTAGCCACAAGCGCTACCATCTTCAGCTTGTTATCTAAATATGTACAACCAATTGACCAGGTATATTGTATTGAATGGTAACTTTTTCTGAAATCTATAGATTATGTGTGCACACCCATGATTATCCCCAGGATGGGACCTTTCCAAGAGCATTAATTCCGGGTATCCTTTTTTTTTATTAAACTGGTTGTTTTGGTATGGAAACGTTTTGCAGTTTCATTATCTCTGTGGATTACGAAGATTTGTTAGTTTTCCGTGCAGCAGTAAATGATTAACTCCACGTAATTTTTCATCTTACAGTTTACTAATGTGCGTTCATAAAGGAAAGTTTTCATTAAATAAGAAGGTGCCAATAAAATAATCAATGACAGAAATATAAAGTTCTTATAGCTCTCTCTAAATAAAAGTTATATAAAAATACAGCAGTATTATTTCACTTAGAACAGGTTCTAAACTTGTAATTTTTTATTTGTATGTGTTCTTTTAAAATAGATTTGCAAGTTGGGTAGTGATTTACAAAGCCCGTATGACTGAGTCCAATGAGAGAGTCGTTGTTAGGTACACTTGTTAACTGTTCAACTAGTTTGCATTATTCATTATACTTACAGTTGATTCTAAAGGTATATATCACTTTCTTAATTTTGCGTGTTACCACTTACATCTGATGATGGTTCTTCAAACCATACCACTTTAAGGAACCCCATAAGCTATTTAACTTATCTGATAAATGAAATTAAAGGCTCATTCTGAGTAAGTGCAGCAATACTTAACTTATGTGATAAATGAAAGTGAAGCCTCTTTCTGAGCAAGTGCAAAAACCAGTACAATAATTAGTTCTGCACTAAAACTATTCTTATAAATGATAGCTGTACTGTCCATTTGTGTAGAGTAACTGCACGTGCAAATTTCTGAAGCGCATAGTAATTAGTACTTTTTGAAATCATGACTTTTTGTGATAGTTAATTAAAATAATAGTAGTTCATGGTATTGCCAATCAGACTTTGTTACTTGATTCACATGTTCTGTTGCATTGGTTCACTGTACTGCATAGCAGTTTTTGCCAGTACCAAATGTTATTGTGGGACAATGTCTACTGCTGCATATGGTGGGCATTTTCTGTTCTGCATTAGGAGTAGCCGTAGTATTGTTTCCTAGTGCACGTTACTGTATAATACTTAGAGTAATTGTGTTAGAAGAGATTGTTTAGGGCATCAAGTGAGGTTAGTTTTCTTAGGTGAAGTTTATTTCCGCTTTGCCATTAAACTTTATACAGCATTGCCTAATTAGGCTGGCGACTGCATGTATTTATAATTACAGTTTATTTTCGTATTAATACAATGTCAATTCAACATCCGTTTCCTTTGCTGTTGTTATTGTTTCACTTATTTGGCGATCATGGATTTATAGTCCGATTTCTTGTCATTGGGTACACCCGTGGTCAGGATAAAACCCTACACAGAATATTAGCTTTATAGGCTGTGGCCAATTTGGTAATGGCCGGTAGTGTTACAGGCTCTTGAGGAAGAATGGGCTGCCATTTCTTTACAGACATTCATAAACCTCACCGAAAGTTTTCCCACCAGAGTTCAAGCCGTCGAAGTTCAAGGGTGGACACTCTGTGTATTAATGTCCACTAATAGGTGTTGAGATATATTTTACGGATACGATGGGCATTCAATAAGTAATGCAACAGATGTATTTACTGAAATCATGTTGGTTTTATTCACGCTTCCAATAAAAGCTATTATTCCCAACTCTTTGGCTACAAAATCCTGTTTTTCAACATAATTTCCGTTCAATGCAACGTCCTTACGCTACCTCACTCGGAGAGCCTGTACGCGCGTGGTACCACTCTACTGGTCGACTTCTGAGCCAATGTCTACCTGCATCAACAAGCTCCCCATCATCCACTTACGGTTTCCTGTGGAGTGCATCCTTCATTGGGTCAAAAAGATGGAAGTCGAAAGGTGTGAAGTCCAGTCTTTAGGCTGGATAACGATGAACAGTCCAGTGAAGTTTTGTGAGCTCCTCTCGGATGCGCAGACTCGTTTGAGGCCTTGCATTGTCATGGAGAAGGAAATGTTCGTTTGTATTTTTGTACCATCGAGCACGCTGAAGTCGTTTCTTCACTTTCCTGAGGGTAGCACAATACATTTCAGAGTCTCAAAAGACCGCCGCCAACACTTTACCGTCTAAGGGTGCGGCTTTGATATTTGTATTTGGAGGAGAGGGGATGTGGCGCCACTCCATGGACTGCCGTTTTGTTTCCGGTCCGGAGTGGTGAACCCATGATTCATCGCCGGTGACGATGTTCGACACAAGTTGTAAAGATCAGCCTCACAACGCGCAAGCTATTCCGCACAGATGCTCTTTCTTTCTTCTTTACGGTCTTCTGTTAGATGGCGAAAAGCGCAGCGTGCACTCATCTGTGAACAGCCTAGCTGATGGACGAGTGTGTCTACAAAGAGAGACGTCCAGTTGGACAGCGGGATGTTTGTCATCCTTCGATCACCTTGAATATATGTCCGCGCGCTCCAAAAGTTCCGGTGTCACAGCTGGGTCCGGCCGGCTCGCATCCGGGAGATCGAACGCGTTTGCGCGCGACCTTGTTGCGATGATGACAGACGCCTCGCCCAACGACTCACCGTATTTTTGTTCACTCTCAGGTCTCCGTAGACATTCTGCAAACGATTATGAATATGTGCGATGCTCTGGCTTTCCACCAAAAGAAACTCAATGACAGCTTTCTACTTGGAAAGAACCTCCACTACAGACGCCAATTTCAAGGCGAAGTATAGCGCCGCCACCTACTGGAACTTCACGAACTATATGGACTGAAAAGGGAATAATCCACTGTGTCCCACAAAAAAATTCAACAATCATTGAACAAGAAAAAAAAATGTATTTCTTACTGAAAGCCCCGCGTAGTAAGTGTATTCCAGACGGTAAGCAGCCGGCCTCTGTGGCCGAGCGGTTCTAGGCGCTTCTGTGCGGAACCGCGCTGCTGTTACAGTCGCAGGTTCGAATCCAGCCTCGGGCATGTATGTGTGTGATGTCCTTAGGTTAGTTAGGTTTAAGTAGTTCTACGTCTAGTGGACTGATGACCTCAGACATTAAGTCCCATAGTGCTTAGAGTCATTTGAACCATTTTGAAAACGGTGAGCAGGTTTCAAGGAAAAAACGTGAAATGTGAACTGTTCAGTGGCTTATAGTAACTGAAGATGTATTAAATTACCTAACAGTGTAAGGTAAGTAAAAAGTAAATAACAAAAAAAACTCACTGCCACAATATGAGCTATTATACAAGTCAGATGAATGGTAACGGACGAATTCTGAAAAAAATTTTGTGACTTATATTTGTAATTAAGAAACGTAAGATGGAATGCTTTGTAATTTTGGGCTAAGGCTTCCTCTGTAGCGTAGATGGAACCTCAATTATCTCTATCATCAACGTTTTGATATAAACGCAACAATTATTGGGACTCTGGAGGTGGCTTGTTTGCATATTGCCCTCTCGACTCGTTATTTTCACCCGACTTTTAGTTAGTGTGTTTCTCTCACGGTTCACCAGCACGAGTGACTTCCGTTGCCAAAGATACACCCTGCGCCACCCGGGGGAATGCACGATGTCTGTCATGGTGCAGGCGAAACATCATAAAAAAATTCAAAAAATTAAATAAACATCGGTTGCAGATCCCGGGACGAAACCAAAACCCAATACGTCAACGGAAATTAAACACACGGTTTGAAATAAGAGTGAGAGCCGAAACCATTTCTGTTAAGAAACGAAGAGCGTTTAGTGCCCTGAATGAACTTCGAAACGATTCTTAACTTCACATACAAATCTGGTTGCCCTTGGACTTTATGAACAGGCCCAGCTCACAAAGTTTTGCGTTCTAGAAAGACGTAATTTAGTGTTTCCATACTTCCCAGTGATTTTTAAAGGAAAGTAATTTGAGATGAAATAGGATTCGATGAAAAGCCTTGGATCTTCACCGAAACTACGTTACGGAGATGACACTTGAGCAGAAGAGCGAACTGTGATGCTGGATGATAACGTATTTCTTGCTGTGGATAAAGTCTGTATGATAAGGTTTTCCATTGTACGATAACGTAGATGTACTCGCAGCTGAATCTCACGATGACAGGACAACACATTAGTGACACGTTTTGAGATTCGCATCTGTATTATTTTGCCTCACTAACAGTCTCCGACATGTAGACAACTGAAACGCACAGTCGTAAGGTATTACGCAGTAATTTAATAAGCACTAACTGCATATGGCTAGTACACAGAATTTAGTGGTTATTCACTCCACGCTATTATCAGCACTTGCCAGCTTATGTGAGCTAAACAAACACCTCGAGATATCAGCTATCGCAGCTGAAGCTACACTTCCGTACAAGCCATTTGCGTTATTTAGCGATAGCTGCCAGTTGTCTGTGCTGAAGTGGGCGATGAACAATAGAGTGAACAACGTCATATTTCCATGCTCGGAAAGTAAAGAGGGAAGAAAGGAAAAGCGTTTGTCGCTCCGCCAACTCTGACGTCATTAGGGTCAGACAACAAGGTGGGGTTGAGGAAGAAAGGGGTTAGGAAAAAGTCGTGTTAATTTCAAAGGTAGTACTTAGCACCTCCTTTAAGCGATGTAGGGAAGCCACGAGAAACTTCAGTCTGAATGGCCGGTTAGTCATTGGAACCATTTTCACCTCCTGACTGTTATTTGAGTAAGTGCAATGGGGCTGCAATGAAAACAGGGGGTATATTAAAGCCGTCGACGCCTTACAGATCTGTCAATAAATCCGTCGCGATTTCATAGTATTTCTTGAAATAAAATGACGTAAAATACTGTAGGACATAAAAAACGTTTAGATGAAGCGTGTCTAACGAATCCATCATAACTGTGCTGGGCTTCCAGTCCTACCAATGTTCAGTCCGTTCCAGTTCATTTGCATCTCCCCATATAATTTTCGACAACGGCGTAAGAAGAAACGAAATAAAACCATGCCTAACAAAAACATAGACGCTTGAACACAACTTATGATCAAACAGTTAATATATTTGCCTATAGATCGCACCAGTTCTTACTGAAAACAGTTATCTAATTCATCAGTTTAAGAATGAATAATTATTTCACAAGTTATTTAATCACCGTACCCAAAAAATATTTTTTGTGAAAATTAAAGTTTGGAAAAAGAAATAAAAACTTTGAGGTCAGAGACATCAAAGGCCTTGGAAGAGCAGTTGAATGGAGTTGACATTGTCTTGAAAGGAGGATATAAGAAGAACATCAACAAAAGCAAAACAAGGACAATGGAATGTAGTCGAATTAAATCAGATGATGCTGAGGGTATTAGATGAGAAACGAGGCACTTAAAGCAGTAGATGCGCTTTGCTACTTGGGCAGGAAAGTAACTGATGCTGGACGAAGTAGAGAGGATATAAAATGGAGACAGGCAATGGCAAGAAAATCATTTCATAAGAAGAGAAATTTGTTAACGTAGAGTATACATTTAAGTGTTAGGAAGCCTTTTCTGAAAGTATTTGTCTGGAGTGCAGCCATATGTGGAAGTGAAACATACACGATGAAAGAACAGAATTGGGGAGACAAGAATTCAGTGGCACAACTTGACCAAAAGAAGGGATCGCTTGGCAGGACACATTCTGAGACATCAAGTTGTAGCACCGGAAATGCAGATAAAATACCATATGCATCATAAAAAATCATCGCCGTTTAGTATCTGTTGATAATATGTAGTGTACTTCTACTTCTGAATCTGTAAGCTTTGTTACAGAACTACATTTAATATGTAGTGGGTGTAATAGTGTATTTATTTTTGAAGGTGTATAATTGGTTGTAATTATAATGTAAATATTGTAAATTGCTAGGTAACAGCCAAAGAAACTTTATGTTTAAATGTATCGTTAGCAACGACGAGATGGCCTAGCTGTGCCCTTGTATATCTTTGCATATGGAGAGTCTCTGTTGCGCAGCGTTCAGAGAAGAAGCAGAGCAGCTTGAGTCATGAAAGAGTGCGGAAGTGTTTGTTGGGTGGTCCCGCAGACGCGGTGTGCATCTACACTACTGGCCAGTAAAATTGCTACACCACGAAGATGAAGTGTTACAGACGCGACGTCTTACCGACTGGAAGAAGATGCTGTGATATGCGAATGATTAGCTTTTCAGAGTGTTCACACAAGGTTGGCGCCGATGGTGACAACTACAGCGTGGTGACATGAGGATAGTTTACAACCGATTTCTCATACACAAACAGCAGTCGACCGGCGTTGCCTGGTGAAAAGTTGTTTTGATGCCTCGTGTGAGGAGGAGAAATGGGTACCATCACGATTCCGACTTTGATAAAGGTCGTATTGTAGCCTATCGCGATTGCGGTTTATCGTATCGCGACATTGCTGCTCGCGTCGGTCGAGATCCAATGACTGTTAGCAGAATATGGAATCGGTGGGTTCAGGAGGATAATACGGAACGCCGCGGTGGATCCCAACGGCCTCGTTTCACTAGCAGTCGAGATGACAGGCATCTTATCCGCATGGCTGTAACGGATCGTGCAGCCACCTCTCGAGCCCTGAGTCAACAGTTGGGGACGTTTGCGAGACAACAACCATCTGCACGAACAGTTCGACGACGTTTGCAGCAGCATGGACTATCAGCTCGGAGAACACGGCTGCGGTTACACTTGACGCTGTATCACAGACAGGAGCGCCGGCGATGGCGTACTCAACGACGAACCTGGGTGTACGAATGGCAAAACGTCATTTTTTCGGATGAATCCAGTTCTGTTTACAGGATCATGATGGTATCATCCGGGTTTGGCGACATCGCGGTGAACGCTCATTTGAAGCGTGTATTCGTCATCGCCATACTGGCGTATCACCCGGCGTGATGGTATGGGGTGCCATTGGTTACACGTCTCGGTCACCTCTTGTTCGCATTGACGACATTTTGAACATTGGAGGTTTCACTTCAAATGTGTTAGACCCGTGGCTCTACCCTTCATTCGATCCTTGCGAAACCCTACATTTCAGCAGGATAATGCACTACCTCATGTTGCAGGTCCTGTACGGGCGTTTCTGGATACAGAAAATGCTCGACCGCTTCCCTGACCAGCACATTCTCCAGATTTATCACCAACTGAAAACGTCTGGTCAATGGTGGCCGAGCAACTGGCTCGTCACAATACGCCCATCACTACTCTTGATGAACTGTGGCATCGTGTTGAAGCTGCATGGGCAGCTATACCTGTACACGCCATCCAAGCTCTGTTTGACTCAATGCCCAGGCGTATCAAGGGCGTTATTACGGCCAGAGGTGGTTGTTCTTGGTACTGATTTCTCAGGATCTATGCACCTAAATTGGGTGAAAATGTAATCACATGTCAGTTCTAGTATAATATATTTGTCCAATGAATACCCATTTGTCATCTGCATATCTTCTTGGTGTAGCAACTTTAATGGCCAGTAGTGTATGATCGGGCCAATGTAGACGCACCTAATTCGTGAATCCGCCAGTACTGAGAGCGCAGTAGGAGTGGACAGGCGCAGGAAGCTGCAGTTCTAATTACTGCCCGTCCCACAATTATGCATGGCTGTGGAGACGACACGTGGTTCTCAACCTGCAGCTGGAGCAACAGCGGCAGCTCAGCGTTGTGGTCGGCTGCATCCTTCATCGTCCGCACAGTTACAACATTGTAAGACTGCAATATAACTAGTATTGTACACGTACTACCCAGTGCCATTTCTTTCACAGAGTATGACTAACGTGAGTAATAAGTTGAAATAGTTGAAACTTGTAGGACACCTGTGTTTCTTTTGTCCTCAGACAATGTTACCAAGGAGGATCCCTTTCCTGTCCATGTAGTCACCGTGTGTCGTAAAAATATTCAAACTGATTAACTATTTGCTGCCAGTTTTGTTTGTTTGCTAGTGACTAGGTTCAGTCTAAATTTTCGGCTTCCGTAACTGTTCTTTCTAGAACTGCATAACAGAGGCCTAATTAATTTACAGTTTTGAGTATTAAATTCATCCACTTAAATTAACGTAAAATTTCATTGGCAAAGCTAATAACTAAATATACAGCTGAAATTAAGAGTGTACAATCTCATTTAGTTCTGTATTTAGCTTAGCGAGTGACTTCTGCTTGCCTGCTATGAATTTTGTTGTTTTTATATTAAAAGTAAAATTAGTTGCCCATCTGCTCAAAGAAAATTGAATTTAGTCTTTCAATAGTCAAAAGTAAACTTCTTGTCTATTTCTAAATTTGCATTACGTTTCACTGAGGTTAATAAAAGTCGTTTTTCACGTAACAAAGTTTAAGCTACACCTGGTTGTTTATTTAACCAGTAACTACATTTAACTTTCCTTTAAAAATTTAGTATTTCAAAATAAGTAACTGTAGACTCAGTACTTTCTGTTTCATTTATTTTCTCCTGAACTGTTGTGCTGTCGATAAGCGGGACAATCTTCTGTTGCCTTCTGATTATTTGCTTAAATTTGCTTACCAGTACTTCTCGTAGCGGGATGGTGACAGTTTAATTATCCCCTTCTTAGCAAAGCAGTATTTTTTGTGTTATCAGTGAATATGAAATGTCGTGTGGCTAGGGCCCTCCGTCGGGTAGACTGGTCGCCTGGTGCAAGTCTTTTGAGTCGACGCCCCTTGGGCGACTTGCACTTTAGACTGAAGACCACAACAGCACATTTACTCGTCTTAAAATACCATCAACAAGTGCCCGAGATGCATTTGTGGTGCCACGCTGCTTTGGTAACACGAAATATAATTTAATTTTATCCATATTTTGCAGCTTCAAACGTGACTGTATTCAATACATTGGAGGTACGAATTAAAAAACGCCTTCAGTCACAACTTTTCGTGCTAAAACGTTAAAAACGCATTTCTTGGATTATGTGGAATGTGCATTTCACCTCATTTAAGAGAAGAAATTAAACACGTATTACGATAAATTACACCTGACGAAAATCATCGTGTATTTAATGAAACACGGAAATTTGTGACTGAAGGCGTTTTCTTAATTCATATCTCCAGTGTACGAAACATAATGTTCACGAAAATGTTCAGAGTGTGACACTTTAACACGTCTGATCAAAAGTACCTAAGTCCCATCCCGCGGTGACTGTTCGAAACCAAAGCGTAGCACACACGGGGGAGTTGAAGATTGTTGGAGCAGCTGGCACCACATAATTACTGCTGCTCTAGCCGTTGCAACTCTCCAAAAACAAGCAGCACCATCTGATGATGGCGGAACCGTTATCTGCCGAAATATCTTTGGCATTCGAGGATCGTATCCGGTTGGACACCCGAGAACCCTTCAAACAGCGTATACGCCGCGAAACCCCCACATCACAAAAGAGTGTGAACCTTCAATGAAACTTGTAAGTACTTTCAGAGTATTTCGACGTCTAGCGAAAATAATTCTGTATCCGTATTTCTTGTAACGAAGGACGTGGACTCAGCGCAGTCTTACAGCCAACTAAGCCCTCTCTCGCCCAAATCACCGCGCCATGTATCGGACTTTTCCTGCTATATTGCAGAACTGTTTGAACACTGTCTTACAGCCATGTACTTGAAACGGAAAATTGAGTTTCACGAACAGACGGACATCGTGTATTGTAGTGAGTCCCTTAAGGGTGGTGAAGCGAAGCGTCTTCATGGAAATATTCGAAGAACAGTCATTAGGACTTGCCAACGAAAAGAATAGTATATGGTTCCGTTACGAGGATGATCAGTTCATAATGTGGTGATATTGGAAACAGAGACTAAATAGTGCTATGAACCTCTCTGCGAGATTAAACCGAAGAATGCATTCACAGTTGCAGAGAGGTTGACGACAGGTAACATTTCCTTGATGTGTTGATTGTCACGAAAGAAAATTACCAGGCGCGCCAAAACGAGTTGATAGCGAGTAACCTCCGTGTACGGGAGCTGCTTGAAGCGGAACTGGAATATCCCACCAACACTTTTCTGAAAAACGCATAATTGTTCGCTAAGAAGAAAAGAGTGTTTAGTTCATAGTGATGTCTGTGAAATGCAAGTGGTTCTTGCCGTTTATTATAGAGGTTACGGACGGCATAAGAAATAGAATGTCTTTGTAATCTACATACCGTCTCTAAAGATCCAAATAAAAGGTCTAAAATGTGTCAAGGATGCTCGCAAACCACTGGTAAAAGTAGGATGTCGTAGTTGTGGGGACGTTAACGTGGGTACTACTAAAAGAACGGTCAAGGAACAACAACAAGAGCACATCGGCAACTGTAAACTGTGCGGAATCTGCTTTGTAGCCAGGAGAACACCGGATTCGATTTGAAAAAGAGTCCAATGGTGGTGCCATAAGCGGATATTGTGGCAGGCTATACAGACAGGCCGTAGGTATTACTAAACACACCAAAATTCTTTATCGGAAGGAGTAGGATGTGGAACTGAATCATAGCGTGCGTAGAAAAAGTTATAGTCCCCCTTGAAAACGTCATCCACAGATGGGGACGAAACGTTGAACTTCAAGACGACCGTGGCAAAACAGCCTGGAATATTTTAATTGAAACGTAGTAGCCCTCATACCGTTACAAAAGTAAATGAGACGCCCTGCTAAACCCGTAGGACAGGACAGGTAGTTTAAATTGTGGAAAGGGGCCAAAATAAGGGGCTGTCAGCTACACTCGAACATACAACTATTTATCTGACTCAACATTAAAGAGACAAGAAAATTTTTAAAAAAACTCAGCATTAATTTACCGGCTGAATGCGCCACACAATCTCTTGCCTTATGGGCAAGATCACTTTAATTTAAAATCGGCTGATAGCCAATAACTTCAGACTTAAACCAGATTCAGAAATTTATAAGGCAGAAGGCCTTATCTTATTTCAGTTCTTTCAGTTAGGCTGAAGGCCCAAATAACCTCACACCTTAAGACGAAACAACTTTAACTTAAAAAAAAAAATCGGCTGAAGGCCCATATCTTAAGACTCAAACAAAAATAAATTTTTAAAAGGCCAAAAGGCCTTATCTAATAACAGTTCTTTAAATTAGGCTGAAGGCCTAAACAATCTTACGCCTTAAGAGCAAAACAACCTTAATTTAAAAATCGGCTAGAAGCCATAAAAATACAGACAACAAGAACAAATAAGAAAGGCAGTATACCGAACGGCGCTCAGACGTTTCCGAGAGTTGGCCTGGGATTCAAACACTAACGCTCGCTTATGTGAGACAGGCAGTCGGCCCAACCATTCTCGATCCGACGACAACCCAACCGACAGACAGTCAGCGGATCCACCGACAAGTTAACTTCCGCTCCACCCGACCAGCACACAACAGGCAGTTCAATGGAACAACGTAGAAGATATTGGCGCCCACAACCAATTATACGTTGAGCAGTCAAACTACACACCGTGCCGGACAGCGACAACACGATGAGGAAATTACACTGCCTGACTTTACGTCAACGGCTAGGGCAGATAACCGGAACGTTAACGGCCACATGGCAGAAGATTCCACTGGTGCACTTCGATTCAAATAACCAAGTACAGTTAGACTCCACCGGAGGGTAGCTAAAATTTGCCAACTTCAAAACACACGTTGTTGCTTGCGGGAATGTCCCAACAGCCGACAACGAAATCCTAAAGACACAATGTGAACAGTCGTGACTTGATGGTAGTTTAAGTCAAACCCCAACTTTTGTGTGCAGGATAGGTGAGCCACGGACCTCATAGCAATGAGAACTGCACCACACACTCAGACCGCGCGTGGACGTCGCCAGCGGCCTCGGCCAAACTACGCGCTGCTGAGATTTCCTCGCTGCTCCACACCAACAGACCAACTGCGCAGGCCCGGAAACGGTGACAGGACCAAATATACGTCGGCCGAAGAGACGACCAACCGAACGGCCAACCAACGGTCGTCCCGCTGCAATCTCTCTCTGTCGTACAGTTCGTGTGTGTCGCTAGCGGTCGGCGAGCACTGGAGTCAATGTCCCGACTGACTGATTCACTCACTCACTCAACATCGGCCAGCCCAAACCACTAAGGATAGAAACTCGAAACTTGAAGAGGGTGTTGATTTTATATTGTAGGCGTCGCTTAAGAAGGGATTCTTTTTAAAAATATTCCACCCCTAAGGGAATGAAATATGGAATGAAAGTTTTTGAAAATATGTCGCTATCAAGACCATATTGATAGACCCACGAAACACATGTTTCAATAATTTTGGAAATTTAACCCCTATGGGGGGTGAAATAGTGGGTGAAATTTTTTTAAATATAAATCGTTGTTCAGAAACTATTAAAGTGTTCGTGAACCTACATCTATAAAATTTTTTATTTTATTTATCGGCTAGAAATAATAAAAAACGTGTAATCGATTGTTTATGGAAATTCAACTCCTAACGGAAAAAAATAACGGATGAAATGTTTTATGAAAACCTTATGTTTTGAAAGCAGTTGGAAATAAAAATACTCGTGTTTCACTGTTTTTGGAAATTTCAACCCTAAGGGGATGAAGTAGAGGATCAAATCTGTTATGAAAATGTTTCATTGTGAGAGCATTCTTAAACTCAAATCTTTGAAGACTGGTATTTAGCATCTCTGTTGGATGTGTTTTCCATTGTTTTTTTTTTTAAATTCAACCCCGAAGAGAGAAAAATAGGGGACGAAAGCTATTTAACGGCCACCCACCACGACAAACCGACTTAGTCAGAATTGCATAAAAAGAATCGGCTCATTAATGTATTATTTTTTCACTAGGCCTAATCCATGTTTATAAAATTATTCTTGACGTAATTACTTCCCGAAAGCGAGCACAGCAGAAGGTGCTAAGTTAGTTTCTTTCGTTACTGTAATTTACTTGCTGTGTATACTTTTGCTTCTATACAGTAACATACCTGTATTTGCCAGTAATATAACACAGTGGACTAATGAACTAAAACGAGGGTCGAAGAAATAAATAATTTGTGAAACTAATGACAATAACGTAATTTTTACCTTTTTAAGTTAATGAATCTGTCTCAGTGTCTACCTACCCATACGTTAGTGTTCTATCTTATTAATCGCACTATAGTTGTACCTACAAATCATAATGTAAACACAGTCCATTTCTAAACGACAATACACCACAGAATCTCTGCGGAGGGAGATATGGAGATATGTTTATTTTTGCTGAAGGTATCAAGCAGTAAAATAAATTCTAATACCGATAAAAATAATATTCTCACCTCTAAATATGGAAAACGTTTGCATCACAAATTAAATTCGTGTGGCCTGGTAAGTAGAAACTATCTAGTTGAGAGACTGATTCCACTGAATGTCAGACTTGTCTTCTAGTGTATTCTTTACTGCAGCAACAAATATTTAACAGTCGTTCTACCAATAATGTTAAGTTGGTGACTCATTAGTTCATACAGTCAGAAACGGATTTCTGGAAACTTTGTGTGCTGCAAGTATTCTACTTGTCATGACGTTGTATTTAACAAGAATGCTTCAGAATTATCAAAACAAGCTATTTTACATATTCCTGACGCCGGTTTTGATAGAGTGTACCATCGTAAGGCCATATTATGATTAAAAATGCAGTTACATACTTAGAACAGCGGTACAAGCATAATTTACAAATATTTTATGACAGCTAACACATGATATGTTGAGGGTCACTCTTATGTGTCAACAGTGGTATCTTCATCGCTATTTCGACAGATATTTACAATTTCGTTTTAGCATTGCGTAGGTGGAATCGATCCAAACAAATGGTGCTGATTAAGTCTTTCAAGCGGCGTCCAGTGCGGACGGAAAATCATTTTTAAAGAGGAATTTTAAGTGCTTGATTCCCAAGCAGGTGTGTCAAATACTGAAAGAAAATGTGAATGTTGAGCATAAGAGTGCCCTCTATGTACAGAGAATATTTTATATATTATTTTATTGTTATTATTATTTTTGACTTCTTAAAAGAGTCACGAAGTGGGAATTGCTTCTAGGGTGACCTGAGGATGATGCCGTAGCTAGTAGAGAAAACTAAAGAAACTGCGAATGTAGACATTACGTCGAGTACTGGAAATTATCTCTAATAGAAAAGTAGAGACTAAGTTGCCTTTAATTTACCCAAGACCTCCGGTGTTTCGCTTTGCTTCTTGAGCCAACAAAGTGAAGTGCGTCCCGGCAGCAAACAAAGGGGACAAAAGATCGCGTTTAAGGGCATGAAGGTAATTAACGCCGCCTACAGTAGTACATTGTTTCGACCTGCCCTTTGTCCTCGCTATAGAGTACCTGGGCAGCATGGGAGGTTGGAACAATAAACCTGCACATGAATGGTCACACAACGAGATAAAGGAATATAAAATCTCGCTTATAAAGCCCTGTCAGCTGTCAGATGCATACTGTCTATTCACACAATGCCAATTTTAGTCCCAGTAATTGTTTTCCATGTAACCGGACTAAATTTAATACAACATTGAATAAAAGACAGTTTCATTACAAATTCATTAAAGAGCTGCGTAAGCTCAAGTTTCATCACACAGGATAAATTGCTACTCAGGCATGCAACATTCCATCAACTACTTGTATTACTCATAAATTTATGTGAGTCAGATCAGTAGTTTATGGCTCGGCACTGAATTAAAATTTATGGTACGTAGCTATTAACTGTGAGAATTACTGTGTGGGAGACGTTTTTGAAATAGTATTTTACTGATGAGTTTTCATCCCTATATAACATTCCGGAGTAACGGTTTCAATATCACAATTGTCTTCATTTTGTACCACCAGAATAAAATCGATAGGCCTATATATCGGCCAAGTCTGAGGAGTACAGTGTTGTCATACTGTCATATGGTCATAACTGAGCTCCTCACTCGATTCCTGTCAAGAAGTTATTGTCATTTATAGGTGATAAATTTCCCTTCTGATTCTCGAGAAATGATGCTCTGAACATGAGGGGAGGAAGAAATGCATTACATTTTGTATGGAATGAATAGTATCTGGGTACCTACGAGTGAACAACAATATGGGGTGTGTCCACGCTTCCTTTTTGCGACTGCCTGAAGTTTGCTGAAGATATTTTCAGAGAGGCATCTCGAAGTCTGTGAAGGAATGGCGACCTATCTTCCTCAAGAACTTGAAACACAGAAGGTAGTGACGTTGGATGCTGGGGTCTGGAGCGGAGTCGAAGCTATAAATCATGCTAAAGGTGTACCACTGGGTTAATGTCGGGACTCTAGATAGTCCAGTCCATTTCGGGAACCTTACTGCCCACTTACCATTACGGACGCTGCTTTATGACTTCCATGCAGTTAAAATAAACATCGTGCTCAAAATGTACCTCTTGTCTATGCAGTACAGGATGCTGTGAAATGTTTTCATATCGTTCCAGCGTAAGTAGACCACACACTCGTTCTACATTTGGCGTAAGGAAACCACACACTGCTCACGAAAAACACCGCTATACCTTTGTAACACAGAAAACTGAGATAAAATAGCTTCGATAGAATCCAAAATTTATCGCCGTTTACAATCTGGTGATAAATTATAATATTCTGCTGATTCTGAATCTGTAAGCCTTAGTACAAGGACTGTATTTAACGTACTGTGGACGTAATAGTGTATTTATTTGTGAATATACAGGGTGAGTCACCTAATGTTACCGCTGGATACATTTCGTAAACCACATCCAATTCTGACGAACCGATTCCACAGACCGAACGTGAGGAGAGGGGCTAGTGTAATTGTTTAATACAAACCATAAAAAAATGCACGTAAGTACGTTTTTTAACACAAACCTACGTTTTTTTAAATGGAACCACGTTAGTTTTGTTAGCACATCTGAACATATAAACAAATACGTAATCAGTGCCGTTTGTTGCATTGTAAAATGTTAATTACATTCGGAGATATCGTAACCTAAAGTTGACGCTTGAGTACCACTCCTCCGCTGTTCGATCGTGTGTATCGGAGAGCACCGAATTACGTAGGGATCCAAAGGTCACCGCTTTCACCCGTTTCATGTGTCGCTGCATCAGCAATTACATGGTGATGACTTTAATCATCGAGTGCAATTCTGTCAATGGGCATTAACAGAGAATGCGTTGCAGTTCTACCGGTTTACCGATGAAGCGGGTTTCACAAACCACAGGGCAGTGAATATATGGAACATGCATTACTGGTCCGTGGACAATACTCGCTGGCTCAGACAGGTAGAGCGACAGCGACCGTGGACTGTAAATGTATGGTGCGGAATCATTGGCGACCACCTCATTGGTCCTCACTTCATTGCAGGGGCCCAAACAGCTGCAACATACATCGCGTTTCTACAGAATGAAATGCCAACGTTGCTCGAAAATGTCCCACTGGAAACGCGTCGACGTATGTGGTATCAGCATGATGGTGCATCCGCACATTCCGCAATTAACACTAGACTGACCCTTGACAGGATGTTCGACGGGCGTTTCATAGGACGTGGAGGACGCATAAATTGGCCAGCCCGTTCTCCTGATCTCACACCTCTGGACTTCTTTCTGTGGGGTAAGTTAAAGGAGAATGTATACCGTGATGTGCCTACAACCCCAGAGGATATGAAACAAAGTATTGTGACAGCCTGCGCCGACATTACACCAGATGTACTGCGGCGTGTACGACATTCATTACGCCAGACATTGCAATTGTGTGCAGAAAATGATGGCCACCACATTGAACATCTATTGGCCTGACATGTCGGGACACACTCTATTCCACTCCGTAATTGAAAACGGAAACCACGTGTGTACGTGTACCTCACCCCTCATGGTAATGTACATGTGCGTCAGTGAAAAAGACCAATAAAAAAGTGTTAGCATGTGGACGTAATGTGTTGTTCCAGTCTCTTCTGTACCTTTGGATCCCTACGTAATACGGTGCTCTCCGATACACACGATCGAACAGCGGAGCAGTGGTGCTCAATCGTCAACTTTAGGTTACAATATCTCCGGATGTAATTAACATTTTACAATGCAACAAACGGCACTGATTACGTATTTGTTTATATGTTCAGATGTGCTAACAAAACTAACGTGGTTCCATTTAAAAAAACGTAGGTTTCGGTTAAGAAACATACTTCCGTGCATTTTTTTATGGTTTGTATTAACCAATTACACTAGCCCCTCTCCTCACGTTCGGTCTGTGGAATCGATTCGTCAGTATTTGATGTGGTTTACGGAATATATCCATCGGTAATGTTAGGTGACTCACCCTGTATATAATTGATTGTGAATATAATGTCAATATTTAAAATTCCTGGGTAATGGCCAAGGGAACTGTGTTCAAATGTATCGATAACAATGACGAAATGTCAGTAGTTGTGCGGTTGTTTATCTTTGCGTATGGAAAGTCTATGTGCGCTGCGAGCAGAGAGGAAGCAGTGCGGCGGCTTGAGTGATGAAAGTGTGCGGAAGTGTTTGTTCGGCGCCCCCGCGGACGAGGTGTGCATCTATGATCGCGCCAGTGTAGGCGCGCCTACTTGGTAATCCGCGAGTGTTGAGAGCACCGTGGTACTGGACAGGCAGAGGAAGCTGCAACTCTAACCATTGCGTCTCATAACCATCCGCGACTCTGGAAACGACTCGTGGTTCTCAACCAGCAGCAGCAATAGCAGCAGTTAGGCATTGTCGTCGGCTACATTCTTCGATGTCCCCACAGCTACAGCACCATAACACTGTTAACTCACAGATATGGTACAGTAGAGGCTTTACCCAATACATTTCTGGAGTAATAACTTGCAATAGTTCATTTTTGTAGGGCAGCTGAGATGTCATTGTCCTCAGACATTATTACCAAGCAGGGTCCCTTTCCTTTCCATGCAATCACCGAATGTCGTAAAATATGAAAACTGGTTAACTATTTACTGCCAGTTTTGTATGTAGGCTAAAGAAGAGTTTCAGTCTAAATTTTGCTGCCTAAGTAACTGTTCATTCTTGCATAGCTTAACAGAGACTTAGCTGATCTGCAATTTTGAGTATTAACTTCTCTCACTTGAAGCAACGTAAGATTTCACTGGCAAAACTAGTAACTAAAGATACAGCACAAATTGAAAGTGCGCAAATTCATTTATTCTACATTTAGATTACCGAGTGGCTTCTGCTGGCTTCTTATGTGCTTCATTGTTCTTATGTTAAAGGTAAATTAGTTTCTCATTTTCTTATAGTATATTCAATTCAGTCTTTAAATTCTTAAAAGTAAATTGCTTGTCTTTATCGGAATTTTTCATTAAGGCACGCTCAGGTTACTGAAAATCGTACGTAACAGAGTTTCAGCTGCAGTCAGTCATTGATATAACCGTCAACTTCATTTAACTTTGCTTTCAAAATTTAGTATTTCAGATTAAGTAACTACAAAATCAGTACTCACTAAGTCATTTATTTTCTCGTGAATTGTTGTGTTATGGAAAAGCGTTACAGACTTCGGTTGCCACACGACAATGGTCATTCACTCAATTTTCTTTGCCATTAACTTTCTTAGGATTCTGGATATTCATTGTCTTAGTGTGTTTTATTATCACGTTTTGCTAATCAGTAGTTTTGTATTAAATATTACGTGGTACACTCCCCTCTCCCTCCTTCACCCCTCCCCACCCCTGTGTTTCGTGAGCGATTACACTAAATTTCGAAATTGCTGCCGGTATTTAGATTAGGTTAGGAATAGAGCCTTCTTCCTGAAGGGTCTGTCGTACACTTTTCTCCTAAGAACCGATATTATTTTCCTTCGGTAACGATAACCTTACTCACTGTAAAATATGCGATCACGGTCATTTACATCGCAGTCCAATAAGCCCATCTCATCCATACTGGCGCAACAAGTGATGGCAAGTAACTCTCTGCAGGCATTCGCCAGATCCAAACCCTTGCATCGGACTGTTACACAGTACAACTTGATTCATCACTTGTTTCAAATGGTTCAAATGGCTCTGAGCACTATGGGACTTAACTTCTGAGGTCATCAGGCCCCTAGAACTTAGAACTACTTAAAGCTAACTAACCAAAGGATATCACACACATCCATGCCCCAGGTAGGATTCGAACCTGCGACCGTGTTAGCACCGTGGTTCCAGACTGTAGCGCCTAGAACCGCTCGGCCACCCCCTCCGGCTCACTTGTTTCATGTCGTCCACCGTCCAGTCACGTCGCCCTTTGCACTACCTCCAGTGTCGCTTGGCATTTACTGCGGGCAGCTTCTCGACCATTGCATCCCATTCTTTATAACTCCTTACTCAACAGCCACTGTCCTAGGTGTACCGCTGGTATTACTCTAGAACTCACGAATGAATCCTTCCGCCGATTTCATGAGGCTTATTATAGCCACCGGCAGCAATGATCGATGGTCCTTTCCGTCGCTACGTGAGGTGCATCTGTTCTTCACAACCATATAAGCAACAGTCGACTTGGGCAGCTTTAGAAAGGTCCCAGATGAATTTGTTACTCAGCTGACATCCAGTGAATAGCCTGCATTCGAAACCACTAAGCTCTCCTGACCGATCCATTCTGCTGTTACGATGTCTCTAATGAAAGCAAAACATTCCCCGCTTCCTTTTATACCTTTTATACTACTAATGGCCAGTTCCACGTTACAGAGGACTTTCCGAACACCTTTGATCACATAGAAATATTTTTGGGAAGCGTTTGTCACAATTATGTTGGATATTAATTAAAAATAGTGGAGGAAATTGGAAGAGAATTGATGATGGACAGTTTTAGGGTTTTGGTGGATGAATTAATGACACCTGCTTACACGTTCCATGGAAAATAATTGCGACCATTTCCTAAGATGTAGGGCATTGCTGTTAAGTCACAAATGTACTGCAAGTCGACCGTTAAGAAATACGGTAACATGCTGAGCAGTTGCTTGTGTGCGTCTCACATAAACACGGCAACACTATTCTTAATTTTTGTTTTGCTACTGCGCTCCACGCACGTCAGAAGCGCTATGCCTGGCGTTGTCTTGGAGTCAATAATGGGCAGTCAGGCTTTCATTGTTATAGTACTCTCCGGCCTGTCCTCCTGATTCTGGCAAGTGTCGAATCTCGTTTACCCGAATTGAACGAGCTGGGAGCGGCACTTGACTGTGCTGCATTAACCCACAGATCAGTCCACATTGGAGGTTCGGAAAAGCTCGTCACAAACCTCCACGTGGTTGGAAAACCGGAGTGTGGGGTGCAGTTAATGCAACTCAAAGTAGTGGATTGTTTATTTCCAACCAATGCACACTTTCTGTTGATATGTGAACAAGAGCCTTCTGTTAGAGAACTAACAGCCAACACTGATGAACTGAGCAGGAAGACGTACCTCCAATGTGTCTACGTAGTACTCGCATTATTTCTTGACACTTATTATTCATTTCAGGACTTGATTTGGGTTCAAATATGGGAGGGGCGTTCCATAAGCAAAGCAACACACTTTTTCCTTGGCCATTTTTGGTTGAAAAAATGCGTAATGTAGTGTGGGACGTCGTGGAATATTCCCGCTTCAACCTCTAAAGTTTCATGAAGTTCCGACAGGAGGAAGCGCTATAGTAGCCTTCAAAATGGCGTCTTACTGAACGGAGATTGTATAGGAAAATATGTTGGTTTTTTTGCGGAAAGAATGGGAAAGATTATGGTGTATTCGAATCATGAATAAAACCAACCTACCATGAAAAAAAAAATGTTGCATTACTTATTGAACGCACCTCGTACACTATAATTTATTGTAAATTTCGAGGAAACATGTCCTAATGTCCACTGTTCGAGAATTTGAGTTAAAGTATATAAATTTAAATAATCCTAATTAAAAATCAAACAGTAATTAATACCGAATAATTTCAGAAAATTGCTGAGTAATTATTTGATACAGAAGTTAATGCGGTGTTTCTCAGTATTTAGTTTGATATGCTTTTGCTTTAATCACTGCCTCATCTGCTCATGGCATCGAGTGTGTCAAAGTCTGAGATCTTCTGGTCCCATCAGTCTGGACCGTGAACTGACTGTGGGCTCTGGCAGCTCACTCTCATTACCGGGATTCCGTCGTGAAATCATAGTTTTCCGTATTGATCAAATGTTCTCGTTTTTAGGTCGGGACTGTTGACAGGCCAAGTCAGCGCACTAATGCGGTTGGCTGAGAACCATTTCTTATTGATTCGAGGGCTATGACATGGAGCACTGTATTACTGAAAGATGCACTGATTGTTGTTACCTTCAAAGCCATCAAAGACAGATGGTTACAAATCCAGCACTGAGACTTATTCTTGGTGCTGTTTTGCCGTTAATGTTATCCCGTAACACGCACAGTCGCCCAATTCGAATTCTTAGCATGCAGCGCCACACCATGACGCTGATGGAAAGCTCCAAACAGCAGTTGTGTACTCAGACAACAAGTCTTCATGTGATCGATATCGAGAGACCTTAACTCCATCGCTTCCAAAGATACTGATCTAGGTCTTGTCACTCCAAATGACCCTAGCCCAATCTTCTTGCGCGCGCACTCTGTGTGGTAAAGGCCAATTGATACGTTTCTTGTTCAGCGTTTTGTGCAGATAAGATCTATTTTTAGGAATCCTCGCTCGCAAATCATTTTCACGAAACTTTTGTCTGACCGTTCGATCAGAATCTTCAGGCTCTTAAGTCTTGAAGATGGCATTTACTTCTTTAGCGGTACGCTGACGATCTTGCAGGGATGGCAGTTTCTGTGACAGTCTTGAACAGTCAACGTCGGTTTTGTCAATATCTGTTTCCTGCTGATTCTTCGAGCAGTTTCACTTCACCCATCATCTTCATATTGTTTGCAAACTTCTCTCACACCAGTCACAGTAGAGCATGCACGGGAAACCGGCGACCCACGGATTGTATCGGTTCCGCGATCACTTTGTATCCGGCCCGCCGAAGATATTCGTGCGAGAGAGAGCGTAGACGTATTAGGACATGGAGACTGTTGAAACTGAGGGTAAGTTATAGTGAATTAGTCGTAGCCAACTGTTTTTGTATAAGTTTTATTATTCCATGATGACATTTCAAGAGACCTGATCTTGCATCTGCAGATGTTTACATTTATGTACGTGTCGTGGAAATTTTTCCGTAACGGCGTTGCAGAATTTGCAACGAAAGTTTTCAAGACAGCTATAGTAAAACGTCGTAAGTTAAGGAACAAAGGTTGCGACACGTAATAAAATGTAAACATCTGAAAATGGAGTGAACGTAAAATCCATGTAGTCTCGAAGGCGTGTGTTTTGCGGTATAATTTGTTGTCTTTGCCTGTGCCATTCATGCTGGTGGGTTCATGTTTCGGTGCAGGCGAAATTGTTCTCAGTATTGTCTTCCCTCTCAATTCACATTATTCAATAAAGGTCATACTTAAACAACAATAACGCATTTCTTGCCTGCTACATTTACAACAATAATCAGAGAGTTGTTCCTCACGTGACAAAGCAATAATAATAAGCATTCGTCATTTTATTTGTTGTAACGGAACAAATGACAAACTAGCTTTGCAGCTGTGGAAACTCGTAACGTAATGATGTTCTTAAATCGTTAACAGTTACGTCTATTTATTTTGTTTTTATAATATTCCATTAAGATATTCCATTTTCCAAAAAAATGGTAAATACGTGATATGCTTATCGTAAACATAGAACAGAAGCATAATTCAGTAATGTACTATACCAAAACCAGTGTACCAGTATATCGAAAAATATCCGAACAACCTGATTGTGTTTCGCCTGATTTGCATGCAGCCCACATGACTTAGCTGTCTTGCAAGTTATAAAGGCACATTTGCATGCCGAGCGTGAGTTTCCTCGGAAACGCGAAATATTATATTAAATAAATAATCAGTGACAAATAAATAAAGCCTATGGCACACAACTGCAGCGCTGTGTCGCTGATAAAACAAAGGCACAATTACGTTACTCTTATGTTGGATTAAGAAATGAGAGAGCTCTGGTAGAAGTGCTGCGAGAAGCACGTATATTATTTTATTGTCTGGCACACCGCCATATTTCATGTTATAGAAGAATACTGCGAGTTGCAACCAGACTAGGCACTCGATTCTGTAAAGAATTTACATTTATAAAAGTAAGTAGGATTATGAACTGTAGGCTTATTCATTGAATATATCTGATTTAACTAACTGTGAATTTTTTTTATGTTTAGTAGACAATCACCACTGTACGACGTTTTGGCATGGCTGGCAAATTATTGTAATATTGAGATTTAGGTTATGAGTCCGCACCTACCGCAGCAGTCTTTGGAAACGATTTATTTACGAAGTCCGATTATTTCAGTTTTATTTCACGGTCAACTACGAGTAACATTGCCTTTACGAGAAAGCCATTGTCAAGCGTCTGATACCAAATAATTAAACGTACACGTTCCAGATAAGCAAATATTTATTACAATTACAATCACAATCACCATCATACAGATAGAATAATTAATATTTAAACAATATTTTTTATTTTATTTATTTTATATTGGCGACTGCGGGTCGGACTTGTTATTTTGTCATTTGTTACATTGTTCTCTTTGTTTCATGTGAAAAATCAACTTTCTGGACCTGGACGTGAATGTATGAGAGATAACAAAAAAAATCTGAAGATATTTTCCAATTCTAAAATTTTGCGGGAAGACGCAATGAAACTTCCAGCAAAATAAGGTAAGACGCAGCATCTTTGCATTAGCAGGCTTGACCAGACGTATAATTCAGTGTATTAGCTTTTCAGTAGATTCTGTAGTGTTTCTTTCGTGCATAACAGTTTTCAGTGATAAATTTCATTCTCAGTACTTTTCCTTAAACAATAACGTATGCAACAATACCAATACACGAGTGTACAATATGGCCGACTTCTGTACGATACGTAGTAACATGGACAGCAGCCATTACCAATAATCTCAAATTCAGTTTATATTTTTAAATTAACAGACAGCCATTGTTGCTACGAGCGATTCATGCTCAACTGCATTTTATTTTAAAATCAGTGTCAAATATTTTCTTGAAACATATATCACGTGTGGCATGGTAATAACTAGAAATCAATACGCAAAAATGGAACAGCAAAGACGTACTATTCAGACGCAATCCGACTCGGACGAGAGACAAATGTTAGAAAATGACTTTACGACAGCAACCGGTAGTGACGATTTATCAAACATTGACGCAAGTGTTGACGGAAATTTTGGCAATGGGCCGTCCACTACAAAAATTTCAAAGTCTCAGTCAGAGCCCATGTTGATGCATGACGTCACGTCTAATGACGCGACGGGGGCACAGACCTTGCAAACAGTAAACATTGCCGACATGTTACAAATGCTAATGAAACAGAACGCCGAAAACATGGCAACCTTACAGACACAAAATGACGCAATTAAATCTGACCTCATAGCACTCAAGACAGGTAATGACACTTTATGTAAACGTGTGGAACTTATAGACGCCACACTGACCAAACAGATGACTGAACTCAGTACTAAATTTTCCCAGCTTAATACGAGACAAGAAAAGACTACAACTGACGTAGCACTTTTACAGACACAAGTAAAAAACCTTAATGTCACGTGTGAAGTTCTTACTGAACAAATTCAAACATATCCTTCAGTACATGACAACCTTGAAAACGAATTACTGACGTACAGAATAAATTTGACAATGTTGAACAACACCTGACTGACATCTTACAATCTGATGCCACAGCTCATTTTCAAAATATTAATAAAGAATTTCATGATTGGGTAGTGAACAAAGACAAACATTTTGATAGATGCTTACGTGAAAATTTACCAACAATTGTGCACGACTCCGTAGCGCAATACATTACTAATAACAAACAGCTGATCAGTGACGCAGTACAATCCGTCACTGCACCCATGAGACAATTCACCGATCGACCACAGTCTGTATGTAACGAAAATATCAGTCAAAATGCACAGTTCAGGAACCAATATACATTCGAGTATGACACACACATACCGCACACGACAAACACACAAGAACAAAACACACCACGACTACAACACATACCACGATGTTCAAACACAAACACAAGCTATTATCGTGGTAAACCACAGCAACATTATCGTAGTTACTCGCCAGCTGAACATACCAGTAATTACAGTGGAATAAATCCATATCACAATACGAAGGAAGAAGAAAGCTTAATGAAACACAGGCAATTTCAGATTTTTATCCCAGAAAAACGAACCATTCATCCGGTGATTTTTCTTAAATCTTTTAGTAACGCATTTCCACGCACTTGGAGTGACCGGAAAAAGATTTCATATATTGTCGGTTACATCCAAGGCGATGCAGCTGTCTGGGCATACAGTCAAGCTGACGTATGTACCACGTACAGTGAGTTTGAGCGTGCTTTTCTGAACAAATTCTGGTCGCAATCCGTCCAGGAGCGACTCAGAAGACAAATTTTAGAACCTGAAACTTTTAACAGTAAAAATGGCAACTTACGCAGATATTTTGAAAAAAACTTGAACATGGGACACTTTTTAGACGAACCAGTCGCAACGCGTGATATACTCCGTGCGTTGAAGGCCAAATTGCCTTTCAACATTAAAGAAAAACTCCTACATATCCCGGATGACGATTCAGATTATTTTTTAACAGCCTTAGATTCGGTTGACATGTTACTTGAAGATCAGAGCTTCGCGCGGCAAAACAGCAGCCACAATGTTTACACTAGTGGTATGCAAAACATGCAGGCTTGCCAACTCAATTCTGGCGCGCCCACAGTTGGATACGCGGTACAGCAAAAACAGCAAACTCACATGCCGTTTCAATACGAAAATCAAAATCAACACGCGTATTCCAATACAAACAATAGTTATAACAGTAATAACACTTCATGCGGCAATCCATACAAAAGGCACCGCGGTAATAACTACAACGGTAACAACGGATACAAAGGCAACAGCAAAAACACAAACAGAAATAGAAATAATAATAACTACGAGCCAAGACAGCATCAAGGTTGGACTCGTAACGATCAGTACTTTCATTCAAACTCTGCTTTACCACAGCAGCCATCAGGAAAAAATTGGAGCATACCTTACGACCGACAGGTAAGTTATAATGCGCAACAGCAACAACAACCACAAAAGTTTGGAGATCATAATAGGCAATATCCGAATGTGAATATAATAAAAATGACACCTGATGCACAACCTCAATCTGTGTCAGTACCTAGTACAAATGCTAATCCGACAAACTAGAAACAGTCACTTCTATGCCCCAGGTCGTGGCTGAAGAATTCTTGCGGGGCGACTGCAATGTTAATCAGTTATTTGACACCACACTTGAACAACAGAATAATGATATGCCGAATAATTCTAAACAAAAATTACCTGTTTTATTTATAAGATACAACCACAATGAGAATATATCAGATGAACTTTTACAAGACAGTACACAATGTCGTTCAAACACAAATGAAATTGTTTTAGCATCTACTACTGGTGTAGTAGGTGGGATTCCAACTACTATTATCCTAGATACAGGTGCAGCTGTGAGCGTTTTGTCTTTTAATTTCTATAAAAAGATGTGTGAATTGGAACCTGTGCCTGAGTTTCCTGCCCAAAACTGTAAAATAACTACTGCACTAGGTAATAAGTCATGTAGGGTTACGAAGCAAGTTTTTGTAAACATTAAAATAGGTAATGGAACCGTACAATGGCCATTCCTGGTTGTACAAAACCTTGTGACAAATTGCATATTAGGAATAGATATTATGAGCGAGAAGGACTCTATTATAGACTTCTCCAAAGGTAAATGTATTTTAAATGATAAAGGCAGTGTAATTATTATTGATTTGGACAGGAGAACTCTAAAGCATGACAAACACTGTACAGGGTACAAGGTTCAGTTAGTACTTGACAATGACATTCAAGATATGCAAACACACTCATCTGACACAGAGCTAATGGACTTGAAAACATTGCTTGATCATAAGATAAGTGAAGCTACAGCTCTCAGTGTACATGAACGTATAAAACTACAGGAAGTGTTATCCAAATATTTACAAGTTTTTTACCAAACGATTAGGTGTTATCAACGCGTATGTGTACAAGATTGAAGTTAAGCCTCACAAAATCTTCTACCACAAGACATATAACGTACCGTTATCTCAACGACCTGCTGTCTGGCAAGAATTAAAGCAAACACACAACCATCCACCTCACCTTATTGTAGTCCTCTACTTGTTGTCAAAAAATCAAATGGAAGCATTAGGTTAGTGTTAGACGCACGAGCAATTAATGAAATAATTTTACCGGTTCACACAAAACCCGAAAATTTAGAAGAGCAATTACAGAAATTTCTAGATGCAAAATATTTTTCCTCAATAGATCTCGCTAATTCGTTTTGGCAGGTGGGTATCACTCCTGATTCACGGAAATATACTGCATTTATGTTCGGGGGGCGAACCTATCGGTTTTGTGTTCTACCTTTCGGACTGAATGTCAGCTCTGGGGTATTCATTACAGCCCTGGATACCGTGCTTGGCGACGATTTAGTTGAGACAGTCACACACTATGTAGATGATATACTGATAGCTACACAGTCTTGGAAGGAACACGTTGACACACTTCAAAGAATTTTAGAAAAATTTGCACAAGCTGGAGTCACAGACAATCTTAGAAAATCAAAGTTTGGTTGCAGTGAGATAAAGTATTTAGGACATATCATTAATTCGCAGGGCATACGTCTGGATCCCAGTAAATTAGATGCTATCAGAAACTTTCCTAGCCCTCGAACTAAAAAGCAGTTAAAATCATTCCTTGGGCTATGTTCATTTTTCAGACGTTTTTTGCCACAACCACTTTTGAACAGTAAACATCTGCTAAATATACTCAGAAAGAATCAAGTTTGGATCTGGTCGGAACAGTGCCAGAATGACTTTAATACAATTAAACATGCTTTAGTGAGTGCAAACTTATTGAGCCATCCAGATTTCAATTTAGACTTTTGTATGACTTGTGACGCTTCACGAACTGGCTTGGGATGTTGCTTATTTCAAGTTGTAAAGAATAAAGAAAAGGAACAGATAAGAATTATTGGGTTTGCAAGTCGTACTCTAACTGAATGTGAGTGTACATACTCCACTACTGAGTTAGAAACACTTTCCATAGTATGGGCATTCAAGAAATTCAATTATTATTTATTTGGAAAACATACAGTAATTTACACCGATCACCAGGCCCTGACATTTTTGTTAACTTGTAAACTTGTACATCCTAGACTATCACGATGGGCAGTTACACTTCAGAACTACTCTTTTGAAATTAAGTACATAAAAGGTAAGGACAACACCATTGCAGACGCTTTGTCTAGACTTCCACAAGGTATGAATGATACCAACAGTGACTTAGAAAATATAAATGACTACAGGATTCTCTTAATGCAAGACAAGCAGTATCACCAATATTATATTGATATGTGCAGAAACATGGCTAAATTACAAAAATCTGACCCTCACTGGTATAAGATAATAACATTACTGGTAGAAAAACACAATCATCCTTCGACTAAGTATTACAAGTTACACAATGATGTGTTATTTTACCGCCGACATCCAAATGCTACTAACTGGTGTGTATGCATTCCCAAAGAGTCTGAACGTAATCTAATTTGGCACACACACTTAGTTTGGGGTCATTATGGGACGAAAAAGTGTTTGGCAAAGCTCAGCACATACTGTTATTTTAGCAATATGAGAAGAAAAATTTACAGGGAACTGAAAACATGTGTCATATGTCAAAAATCAAAACCTCAGAATTTATCCACAAAAACAGATTTATATTCTATTTTACCTAGTAAACCCCTGGAAATTCTGTGTACTGACATCAGTGGACCGCATCCAGCAAGCTCTGGAGGCGTCAAATATATCTTAGCTTTTTACGATATATTTTCTAAACATGTCAAACTTTATGCTTTAAAATCCGCCACTGCAAGTGCTATAATACGAAGATTCTCAAGTGATTACCTGACATACGTGGGAAAACCTAAAGCAATTCTGTCAGATAATGCAGCATATTACTCTGGGTACAAATGGAGAAATTTCTTGAAGGACAATAACATTAAAAGTATATTTATTTCGAGGTTTAGTCCACAATGTAACGCGACTGAGAGACTTTTCCGAGAATTAAATCGATTCATGAGGACCTATATTTCATCAAAACATTCTAATTGGGTGTCCTCCCTAAGTCATTTCGAAGACGTACACAATAACTTAAATATTTATGATACAAATTACACACCTAACGAGATCATGTTCAATTGCAAACAGAACGATCAGTGGATAGAACCATTACCTAAGTTGTCAGACAAGGAAATCACACCTGAACAAAAAATAAAAGAAGTACTGACTACGCTGACACATCATGCACTGATACGAAACAAACATCACAGAAACATAATAAAAAGAAAACAAAAATTCGAGGTAGGAATGCTTGTACTACTTCGTACTCATCATAAATCTGTAGCACTCAAACGACGCAACGCTAAGTGGCGTCTGCTATACGAAGGACCTTATATAATTGTTAACATACCGCATCCTGGTGCGTATCTGTTACAACATCGTGGAACTAACAAAATTATTGGGCTATACGCACACCGAGATCTTAGAGCATTTCATGCTGAATAATGTCAAGGTCATACCCATCAAAATATTGCTAAGCAATTCGAAAAACTCTGTTGTTACAACACAGATAATAAGTAGTGTAGAAATTTTCATTTCAGCGGTTCCAGAGTCGCAGTTGAAGGCAGAAGAACTCTTCTTTCAGCGCGCGCCACCACCTGGAAGACGGGATATCAAAATAAAATTTATGATTACGTAGCAGTGAATGATATATTAATTTTTCACGGAGCATTTGTTATTGTAGGTACCACTGGCTTGGTATCACACCTGACGAACCGACAGACGTCATCTGTGAAGCGATCTTTTACTTTGAGAAATAGATTAGACGCACATCTCTCAACACGAAAAGCATCTATCAGTAGTCAAGGCCACACAGACACTCTACACACACGCACAAAACGCGAGGAATCGAACATTTTTTCTCTCTTACTATTTTGAATATTTATTGAGTAGTGAAAACGCCTGGTCTTGCCTACTGATGTAATGAATGTTGTGTCTAACCTATCTTAATTTCAGATGACATCACGTGACACAATGTAATAACCTATAGCTATGTAATGATGATGCAAACATGTTTATGTGCAACTGTATTATGTTTATGCTAAGAAAATATGTGACGTGTATATGTATAATTACTTATTTTTTTAACTGATGTATCATGTAACTGTTACTATGTAAAAATTTGAACAAAACGAGTGCCAAAAAGACATTGCATAGTGAACCTCTGTTCACGGACATTAACGAACATTACTAACTCTGCAACTACGCAGAAACCTATGTGAAAGAAACGGTTAATGCCATTCATTATGCAGCGTATCTACACTCCTGGAAATTGAAATAAGAACACCGTGAATCTATTGTCCCAGGAAGGGGAAACTTTATTGACACATTCCTGGGGTCAGATACATCACATGATCACACTGACAGAACCACAGGCTCATAGACACAGGCAACAGAGCATGCACAATGTCGGCACTAGTACAGTGTATATCCACCTTTCGCAGCAATGCAGGCTGCTATTCTCCCATGGAGACGATCGTAGAGATGCTGGATGTAGTCCTGTGGAACGGCTTGCCATGCCATTTCCACCTGGCGCCTCAGTTGGACCAGCGTTCGTGCTGGACGTGCAGACCGCGTGAGACGACGCTTCATCCAGTCCCAAACATGCTCAATGGGAGACAGATACGGAGATCTTGCGGCCAGGGTAGTTGACTTACACCATCTAGAGCACGTTGGGTGGCACGGGATACATGCGGACGTGCATTGTCCTGGTGGAACAGCAAGTTCCCTTGCCGGTCTAGGAATGGTAGAACGATGGGTTCGATGACGGTTTGGATGTACCGTGCACTATTCAGTGTCCCCTCGACGATCACCAGTGGTGTACGGCCAGTGTAGGAGACCGCTCCCCACACAACGATGCCGGGTGTTGGCCCTGTGTGCCTCGGTCGTATGCAGTCCTGATTGTGGCGCTCACCTGCACGGCGCCAAACACGCATACGACCATCATTGGCACCAAGGCAGAAGCGACTCTCATCGCTGAAGACGACACGTCTCCATTCGTCCCTCCATTCACGCCTGTCGCGACACCACTGGAGGCGGGCTGCACGATGTTGGGGCGTGAGCGGAAGACGGCCTAACGGTGTGCGGGACCGTAGCCCAGCTTCATGGAGACGGTTGCGAATGGTCCTCGCCGATACCCCAGGAGCAACAGTGTCCCTAATTTGCTGGGAAGTGGCGGTGCGGTCCCCTACGGCACTGCGTAGGATCCTACGGTCTTGGCGTGCATCCGTGCGTCGCTGCGGTCCGGTCCCAGGTCGACGGGCACGTGCACCTTCCGCCGACCACTGGCGACAACATCGATGTACTGTGGAGACCTCACGCCCCACGTGTTGAGCAATTCGGCGGTACGTCCACCCGGCCTCCCGCATGCCCACTATACGCCCTCGCTCAAAGTCCGTCAACTGCACATACGGTTCACGTCCACGCTGTCGCGGCATGCTACCAGTGTTAAAGACTGCGATGGAGCTCCGTATGCCACGGCAAACTGGCTGACACTGACGGCGGCGGTGCACAAATGCTGCGCAGCTAGCGCCATTCGACGGCCAACACCGCGGTTCCTGGTGTGTCCGCTGTGCCGTGCGTGTGATCATTGCTTGTACAGCCCTCTCGCAGAGTCCGGAGCAAGTATGGTGGGTCTGACACACCGGTGTCAATGTGTTCTTTTTTCCATTTCCAGGAGTGTATGTAAACGCGATGAATGATTTCTTTGATTAATAACTACGAACATGTAGGTGAGCTATATTCAGCAAAAAACTGAAAATGTGAAGGGCATAATTCGTGCATCGTCTAGTGACATTACTACAGTACCTAACTTCAAGATGTTAACTGGATTAAATGGACACAAAGTGCCTGTCCAGAAAACAACACGACAGGTGGAAGAATTTTGGTTGGAACTTCAGGGAATGAAATGTTCTCGAAATGTGACGGACACTCTTACCTGGACTGTCCAAGGATCGACGCCAGCTATGTGCCGTCCGAGGTTCTGCAACCAAGCTTCCACGGAATGTAAAAAAAAAAACGAACTGCACGTAGACCAATTACTCGACGAGTCACGTCTGATCTGTAATGAGAAATACCTTTAGTCACAACGAATTGCATCACAACGACTATAATGGAAATGGGAAATGGACACGCTTATGTATTAATCACGTTGTTATACAACGATGTTACTGTGATCAAAAAAACTTTACCACGACGATACTAACCTGTAAAAAAAAAAAATTATTGTGCAGCAGATGAATATGAACTGTAATAACGACACGATGTGTATAGGTCAACGCACCTGAAACATACGGACATTTTTCCTTGAAGTATTTCAAAACAATACTATGTAACTAAGAACATTCAACAATCTAAGTTGTATTGTGTTATAACAAATATTGTAAATTTAAAACTAAGTTACCTGTCATAGAATGTAGTCTTCATATGTAATCTTGGTTGAATATTTTCTTTGTGCAACGACTGAGAAACGCGCGCACACGAACAATATGCACTGCAATACTGTGCCGCGTGATCTAACTGTACGATATAACGGCAGTGTCGGAGTCACACAGACGCTTCTGCGCATGCGCGCACTCTATCTGCCAACATAAGAACTTTTACGGCGCACCCGCGTCATTCAAATTTTGTATATAATGTGTATAATGTAAGTCATGTAAATAGTTGTAGATAACTTAGATTTTCTTGTGCCTTTAGGTGAATTGCTCGCCTGCAGGTGTGTCCTTTCGCCTCGCAATTCAGGGGGCAATATAAAGGCACATTTGCATGCCGAGCGTGAGTTTCCTCGGAAACGCGAAATATTATATTAAATAAATAATCAGTGACAAATAAATAAAGCCTATGGCACACAACTGCAGCGCTGTGTCGCTGATAAAACAAAGGCACAATTACGTTACTCTTATGTTGGATTAAGAAATGAGAGAGCTCTGGTAGAAGTGCTGCGAGAAGCACGTATAATATTTTATTGTCTGGCACACCGCCATATTTCATGTTATAGACGAATACTGCGAGTTGCAACCAGACTAGGCACTCGATTCTGTAAAGAATTTACATTTATAAAAGTAAGTAGGATTATGAACTGTAGGCTTATTCATTGAATATATCTGATTTAACTAACTGTGAATTTTTTTTATGTTTAGTAGACAATCACCACTGTACGACATTTTGGCATGGCTGGCAAATTATTGTAATATTGAGATTTAGGTTATGAGTCCGCACCTACCGCAGCAGTCTTTGGAAACGATTTATTTACGAAGTCCGATTATTTCAGTTTTATTTCACGGTCAACTACGAGTAACATTGCCTTTACGAGAAAGCCATTGTCAAGCGTCTGATACCAAATAATTAAACGTACACGTTCCAGATAAGCAAATATTTATTACAATTACAATCACAATCACCATCATACAGATAGAATAATTAATATTTAAACAATATTTTTTATTTTATTTATTTTATAAAGTCCTCTAATGTCTTTGCAGTACAGTCGTTTGAATGTACAAAATGGGTACCAAAAGAGATCACTAGTGAACACTGTTCTTTAACGTCAATACTCCAGATGTAAATCAACACCAACTGGAAAATGCGTCATTAGAGATGATGAAGTCTTTTACGCTTGTAAACTCAATTTTATTACAGTACCTGACATTTCAAAATCAGTACCATACCCATTGGAATTTGAGTTAACTAATTCCGTCACAGAAATCTTTAGGCAAAATTAAAATTTTTGTGAACAACAGATTCCGAGACAATATCAGGACTCCTGAAGTTATATGACAATTCGAAGTATTTTTACTCTTTGAAACGTTTCCCAGAGCATGTGAAATGTCGTTCCTGATAATCGTGGTTAGCCATAAACTGAATGTTGGGCTAACAAGTTAAATGCATTGCGATTAACAGCGACAAAGGCTCTATGGAAACCTCAGAACTAAAATCGCATCCGCAGCAATTTCTAGTACTCATGAATGACCGAATATTTGTGCCAATGATTGAACCTTAAACGAAATGCCGAACTTTTTTGTTCTGTATCTGTAATGATACCAAGCATCTATAATCACTGGGACTAAGCTAAGCTATCGTGTCTGACCGAGACTCGATCATAGCAACGTTCGTCATTGGTGATCAGGCGTAAAGAGTCGTGAAATATCTGCCTGGAATCCTGTCAAGACCTTTACCTCTCTGTTAGCTAACCACGGAAAACGTTTATTATATTGGGTTCAATTCTCACTGCCGGCCTTTATTTTAAAACACGTGAACAGATCTCCATTTTGAACTTTTCACTATTTCAAGAAACTTTTAGGTCGAGAAATACCGTTGAAGTTACCAAATACTTCGATTATTACTGCAATTCTCGCTATTAACTTCTTCATTCTGCTGCTGCTACAAGCGTGCCTGAAACGAACATTTAATGCTTCATCGTCATTATTAGCAGCATTGGCAAAAATACAGGGAGATTTTGTTCGCAGCAAATGGTTGCGGCCTTCTGTGGGAACTGGACCGTCCTTCATCTAGTCATTACTACCGCGAAATAATGGGGATCGTGATACTCCCTTCTGTTCGTTAGCAATTTTTGGGTGACAGATTAATCTTTCAACGTGAGCGTTTTTCTGTCCACACAGCGAGCTGTGTAAAACACTGGTTTCAGATGGACGAAGACGTTGGGCTGTGAGACTGCCCTCCAAAATGTGCTGACTTCAGTCTCATCGAGCACCTATGGTCAGAAATGGGGAAAATTATTACCTGCAGAAGACCAACTTAGACAACCAAGACACCAATATTCGAAGGAGTCAGGGTGCATGAGAAGAGTTGTCACAGAATAACAGATTTATCCGGAAACTTGTTGTCTCTCTTCCTAGTGGGCTAAATGCAGTTGTAGAGCAGGTAGAAAACTAGACACGGCACTGAATTATTGTGTTGTTAGGTACAAATTGTTTATGAGAAAAGTATGTTTTGTTCTCCTTGGAAGAAGTGTAGTATTAGATTGTCTTATCTCTCTTCTTCTTTTTTTCTTATTGTAACGTTGAGCACAGTAGATGCAAAAGCTAGGCTGTCCGTTTCACTCTTTCAGTCGTTGAATAGACTCTTGATTTTAAATTATTTCACGAAACAATCATGACATTATTTCTTTTTGGTTTCCTTGTTTTTTTGTTTTTTTTCCACCTGGCGCATGACATCAATACCTATGAAGATATTACGGAGAAAGAATAGTTTTCTTACGTCGAGAAAATGCATCATATTAATTTGACTCATCTTTGTTTACACGCAGGCGGAACGCCAATACGGACGAAAGCAGGAAGTACATATCATTTTCTTTTAATGCGAAGCAGATATCACAGTACATAAAGAGGAAAAGAGGCGCATGACCAGTAGTGTAGTCGTAACACTTAATAATTCTGCTATACCCCCTAAACAAATAACTCTTACCACTAATTAAAATTTGTGGATGTGACAGGATTCGAACCCTTATATATAGTCTTCTGATTGGTTTCATCCAGCCCACCATGAATTCCTCTCCTGGGCCAATCTGTTCATCTCAGTCTCTCAGTAGCACTTACAACCTACAAACTCAATTATTCGCTGGACATATTCCAGTTTTAGTCTTTTTATGCAGCTTTTATCCTCTGTGGCTCCATCTAGTACCATGGAAGTTATTCTATGATGTCTTAGCAGATGTCCTATCATCTTGTCCCTCCTTCTTGTCAGTATCTTCCACATGTTCCTTTTCTCTCCGTTTCTGAGCAAAACCTCCGCATTTCTTACCTTCAGCTAATTTTCAACATTCGTCTGTAGCACCACATCTCAAATCCTACGATACACTTCTGTTCCACTTTTCCCACAGTCTGTGTTTCACTACCATAAAATGCTGTGTTCCAGTCGTACATTCTTCGAAACGTCTTCCTCAAATGAAGGCCTATGTTTCGTACTAACAGACTTCTCACGTCCACGAACGCCTTCTTTCCAATGCTAGTCTCCTTTTGATGTCATCCTAACTTCATCCGTCATTGGTCATGTTGCTGTCTAGGTACCAGAATTCCATAACTTCATCTACTTCGTGACAATCGATCCTGATATTAAGTTTCTCGTTGTACTCATTTCTACTACTTCTCATTACTTTTGTCTTTCTTCGATTTTTTCTCAAATCATATTCTGTACTCATTAGACCCTTCATTGCCTTCAGCAGATCATGTAATTCTTTGTCACTTTCACTGAGGATTGCAATGTCAATCGCCAATAGTGTCATCGCTCTCCTTTCACCTTGAGTTTTAATTTCTCTAATGAACGTTTCTTTTATTTCCATCATTGCTTCTTTTATGTATAGGTTGAACAGTTGGAACGAAAGATTACAATCCTATTTTATCCTCTTTAATCCGAGCACTTCGTTCCTATTCGTTCTATTTCCACATATTCGCTCTATCCTCTGCATTTAAAGGGGAAATTCCCACTTCATTCTTAATGTTACCACCCTTGCTTTTAATTTCGCCGAGGGTTGTTCTGATTTACCTATACGCTCACTGAGTCCTTCTGATAATCATTTCTTTTTTCATGCCGCCATTTCGTCTTAGCTTCCCAGCACTTCCTGTTTACTTAATTCTTCGGCGACTTGTATTTCTTTATTCCTGAACTTCCCTGAACAGTTTTGAACTTTGAATCTTTCATCGATCAACATCGGTATTTCATCTGTTACCCATGGTTTCTTCACAGTTAACCTCCTTGTACGAAACAGTTGGAACGAAAGATTACAATCCTATTTTATCCTCTTTAATCCGAGCACTTCGTTCCTGGTCTTCTTTGTTTATTACTCCCTGTTGGCTCTTGTACGTCTTGTATAGTACCCGTCTCTCCCTGTGCTTGCAACCTATTTTCTCAGACATTCGAATTTCTTGCACCATTTGACATTGTTGAACGCTTTTTCCAGGTCGACAGGTTCTATGACGTCTCTTGATTTTTTTAGTGTTGCTTCCATTTTCAACCGTGACGTCAGAATTGTCTCTCTGGCGCCTTTACCTTTCATAAAGCCAAACTGATCGTCATCTAACACATCCTCAATTTTCTATTCCATTCTTTTGTATATTATTTTGTTACAGCAACTTGGATGCATGAGATATTAAGATGACTAGGCGATTATTCTTGTCAGCTCTTGCAGTCTCAGAACTGTGTGGGTGATATTTTTTCAGAGGTCACATGATAAACCGCCAGTCTGATACATTCTACACACCGACATAAATAGTCGTTTTGTTGCCCCTACCCCCAATTACTTTAGAAATTCTAACGAAATGTTATCTATCCCTTCTGCCGTATTTGATCTTAAGTCATCCAAAGTTCTTTCGAATTCTGATTCTAATACTGGATCACCTACCTCTTCTAAATCGACTCCGGAAACATCAGACAAATCTTCCCAATCACAGAGCCCTTCATTGTACTATTTCCACATATTCGCTCTATCCTCTGCATTTAAAGGGGAAATTCCCACTTCATTCTTAATGTTACCACCCTTGCTTTTAATTTCGCCGAGGGTTGTTCTGATTTACCTATACGCTCACTGAGTCCTTCTGATAATCATTTCTTTTTTCATGCCGCCATTTCGTCTTAGCTTCCCAGCACTTCCTGTTTACTTAATTCTTCGGCGACTTGTATTTCTTTATTCCTGAACTTCCCTGAACAGTTTTGAACTTTGAATCTTTCATCGATCAACATCGGTATTTCATCTGTTACCCATGGTTTCTTCACAGTTAACCTCCTTGTACGAATATTTTTTTACAAACTTCTTTGGGTGCCCTTCTTAGAGATGTCCACTCTTTTTCAACAGTGGTGCCTACTAAGCTATTTGTTACTGCAGCACCTATAGCCTTAAAGAATTCAAGCGTATCTCTTCATTCCTTAGTTCTTCCGTATCCCATTTGTCTTCGTATTAATTATTCCTGAATAATATCTTAATAAACTTCAGTCTCCTCTTATCACTGCTACATTGACCTGAACCTATAGCTGCTTCTAGGAACGCCTTAGAATCCAGTATCGGATGTCGGAATCTCTGTCTGATCATGACGTAATCTAGGTGAAATCTTCCCACATCTCCCGGCCTTTACCAAATATACCTCCTCCTCCTGTGGTTCTTGCATGTAGCATTTGCTGTTACTAGCTCAATTATATTACGGAACTCATTTAGTCTTTCTCCTCTCTCATACTCTCTCGTAACCCTTTCTTCTACTCCTTCGCCTACAACCTCATTCCAGTCCCCCATGACAGATTTTCAACTCCATTTACGTACTTCATTACCCGTTCAATGTCCTCACATAATTTCTCTATCTCTTAGTCTTCAGCTGGCGATGTCGACATGCATAAATAAACTATCGTTGCAGCCGTTGGTTTGTTGTCGATTCTGATGAGAACAACCTTATCATTGAAGTTTTCCCAGTAACACTCTCCCTACGTTTCCTACCTATTCATAAGGACTACCTCTCCCGTTATATTAATTTCTGTTGCTGTTGATATTACCCTACGCTCACGTCATGTTTTGTCACATCTTATCCATTATAGTGGTTCGACTTACTCCGTCCGATATGCGAATAGAGTTTCACCTAGGCTACTCTAAGTACATATAGAACTCTGTAAGAAAGCTGCTTCTTTCTTCATTAATTGTTGCCACACTTGCTAGATTTAGGAACCAAGACTCTGTAGAATAATTACGCTCAAATAAAAAAAATGGTTCAAATGGCTCTGAGCACTATGGGACTTAACATCTATGGTCATCAGTCCCCTGGAACTTAGAACTACTTAAACCTAACTAACCTAAGGACAGCACACAACACCCAGCCATCACGGTGTCAGATTAATCAGTGCAACAGTGTAATGTCACAACACAGCTCCTCCAGAGAACCAGAAAGCAAATGAAATCTGAGAAGCCTAATTCGAAAATGAACAAGTGATACATAGGGTCTTCTCGTCCTAAAGATAAGTTTTAATCTTTTGACTTAGAAGTTAAATTCAATAATTTATTGACAGACAGTTGATTTCTTATCATGATGCGATACTGAACCACAATAACTGCTGGAACTCCATGTTTCCCACCCAGCCTACGGCGTCAGTCACAACGGCACAGTTCCATGCCACCATAAGGCACCACTAGATGTTGATTTCTGGCCACCCACTGACGCCCCCACACGCAAATACTCTAATAGCCGTACCAGCAGCGAACAGTGAAGAAAACGGTTCTATGTCAAGTTAGGTATTTATCTTTATGTAACAGTTTTCTGTACGCGTAAGTCCCTGATAACGAGCAAAACATGCTTTTCTCCTCCGTAGTCTGTACTACTCCAATGAGAGGACGTTCTTCATATTCTTGATTTCTGAGTAGCAGAGTGCGTAGGCTCAAACCCCGCTGTGATAGTATATTTAAAGCCATATATTTTCCTCCTCCTCTATCCTAAGTCATAAAGACCGCAACGAATGTAATGTAAGTAACAGATTCCTACGGAATCCTTAAGATTGTACTACAGTGTTGTACTACAGTGCTGTAAAGGTCAATAAGTAGTTTTCCACAATCTTCAGATGACTGTTGGAGTATGTCTCATCACACTGATTATTATTTATTATTTCATAGGTTCTTCTTTGTCTCTTATTTTCACAATTTTTGGCGTAAAGGACCTGGAAGAATGTAAACATTGGATGATGACCTTAGAGAATATTCGTATTTCCTTGAAATATTTCTCTTGAGAACATTGGTAGAATATCCATTCAGAAAATCTTATGCTATTCAGGCATTGTTGAGCAATTCTTCCGTAAGAAGGAATTAACTATGGTCTATAATCTAATGTAGTGGTAGTTTGGCCTTATGATTCAGCAGCGTATGGATAGTCTCTGTGAAAGATAGTCTCTATAAATTCGAAAACCGTCTGTTCTATTGTGCCGCCGCAACAGAACTCGATGACTCTCGTATGACTATTGTGATATCCAAGAGGCGTCGTTAGTATTGAAACGTTAGGGGGAAAATAAATAATACTCTGCGCAAGCGATGCATACATTCTCAGCACCATATTCAGCTCGGAGGGCCAGCTGTTATTTCGGGTTCTATCTGTCTTTACCACACAGCGCTTTGAAAAGCTCTTCAACATAGGCGCTTTTCGCTTTAATTGACAAAGCTTCTGCATCCTATACATTTTAATGACAACGAATAGATCAAACTTACCATTCTTTTGGTATTTACGCATTAAATGACAGTTTTACTTAAGATGACTTATTCTAGACATTACAGTCAGCGTTTTGTGTTCCTTGTTCCATTTTCTGATAACACTACTTCTATTGGAAGCTGGAATAGAAATTGCACTGCTACATTCGCTAGTTTAAATGTCAACGGAACTTCAAGCCCATATTTTCTGTCATTTCATATGGTTTGCTGCATAGCAGCCTTTCTTGATTTGGAACTTCACGCTAATCATAGCTCACGAAATGTCTCTGTGGATGTTACATTTTGCGATCGATGCTGTGTTGTTTTCTCTTCATTTGTGTGCCAGTCTTTCATGAATACTGGCGTTGGCATCGGTCTCAAGGAAAATATTTTCCAAGTTTTATAAAAAGGATGTGTTGCCTTCTCATAACGCTTACAGTATAACTACTAGAGATGTTCTAAAAATGAGAAACATGTCTGGCGACGGGCTGAGCTTTCTAGTTTCAGAACGCTTAAGACAGAACAACACAAGTAAATCTGACAGTTTATGATTTATGCTGTTCAATTTGCAGCCGGCGCTTCTGAGTTTTATTAGTGTCGACCCCGTAGCCCTAAACCCAGTTACAGAAACGTAAATAAGACTCACTGACTTGTACTTTGTGTATTTCGGCGCTCGGCCGCCACGTCTTTGAGACACAAACTATAGTCACTTCCTAGACCATCCAAAAGTGGTATTTCCTGCTAGAAGTATAACTGAAACTTGGAAACAGCGTAGGATATGTTTGGCAACCCTGTGACCGAAGAGTTATGTGTATGACACAGTGTTAGCGTACAAAATTCACTTGATATGTTGGCATCATTTCCATCAAAAAATATGAGTGATATTCACATAAGGTGAGAAATGAAAATATCAATGTTTGGTTTTGAGTTCAGGTGAGTCATTCAACGTGTAAACTGCAACAGTCTCGGCTTTTACGTTGTGGGCCTATCTGTCCTAGCCGGCACTATAGCGATGAGGCAGAACTGAAGACCACAGCGTTACCCCAACTCTGAGCTAAGGTCGTCACCAGTAAACTGTGGTATCGTTTGGTTCCTGGTTCCTGGCTCGCCGAATAATATATTTTTAGCCGTTTCCTGACATAGCTACAATCAGACAGATCGAGAATCAATAAGGGAATATTATTTATTTATGAAATGCCACATTGCATACTATTTCATTGCGACACAGGACAACAAGCAAACATAGACAGCTTCGAAATCAAGAATAAGTAATATCTTAGTAATTAGTGCTTATACAGGGATATTCCTGTCACAGACACCTTATGTTTCATTAAAGTTCCACGCCTGCAGAAACCTAATGGATCTGAGTTAAAGATGTTGTAAAACCAGATTTGAAGTACATTTTGGTCCAGAGATTAATTTATCTTGACTGTTTTTCGATAAGGAGCTCGAAAGGTAAACACGTGAGGGCGTAAGATAAGAAGAATAAGAGCGACTTTTCAAACTCGTGGACATTATTGTCAGTGAAGTGAGCAAAGTGCGTTATCGTGTGGTATCAACACGTGATGAAGTTTATTACGTCGTTTTCCTCGCACCGCGACCGATACGTATCTTAGCCGTTAAAAAAAATACCAACTAAAGTATAGTCTCCTCTGGGAAGGTTTTTTTTTAAAAAAAGCACAACATCCTTTTTGTGCCACCATATTATTTTCACACTACCCTTTGCTCGAGAATATGTCATTTGTTAGAGATGACCCATCGTTTCTTCTTATGAAGTTAACATCATACCTAGTCCCCAGTAGGAATATAGCACTGGAATTTTTAATGAACCAGTTGATGACGAGCAAGGAAATATGCAGTAATAGTAACCCCTTTTGAATCATACCATGCAGTACTGCTGTTCTCAACCTCTGAACCACGCTTACTGAATTCAAACGTCACACAACGCTTAAATGGTCGCACTCTATCACATAAGTCTGTAATCGAGGCTTCCTGAATGTGCAAAGTCATTCATGACAGAATGTTTCTTGAAGTAATAATTTTTTTTCTATTGTGTTTTGCCCAAAAGACTTACCATACACGCAATACGAAGGTTTAGAGCTGCCTCTGTTATCTTTACCCCTTTACTAAACCCAAAGCGAACAATATGTCGCAAAAGTTTGACCATTTTTCATTTGTGACTATATTTTATCACACTTGAACTACATTTATAAGTTTCAGGCATATAATTACCATATCGTTACTGCGAGATAAGTACGAGAACTTTTTTATTTATTATTATTTTGAGCTTTTCCTCATTACAGAGGCTTGTCTCCCACTTAATAATTTACTTGGAAATTACAATACAAACAATAGACGTTCTTAAACTATACTCTCAAAATATTTCTCCAGGTGTTTCGATCTTGCGTGTCCTCTTCCTGTGCGCCCATTCCCCTCACTGTGTGCTGTACATTCTGGAGCCAGGTGATCATAGGCAGTCCTCTTCTTCTTCCCCCCCTCCGGTTCCCACTCCAGTATCAATTTTGGTATTCTGGTTTTCTCCATTCGTCGTGCATGCCCGTACCACTGCAATTTCTTCCTATCCATTACGTCATATATTCTTTCCTTTATTTCCATTCTGCTTATTACTTCGGTGTTCCTTATCTTTTCTTTCCTGGAGATTCTCGCCGATCTTCTCTAAAAGTCCATCTCTAGAGCTTGTAATTTTTTAATGTGCTTCATGTTAATTGTCCAGGTCTCCGTTCCATACAGAACCACACCCACTAATATGGATTTGTATATTAATTTTTTAGTTCTGCTCATTACATTCCTGCTCCATAAGACTGAGTTAAGCATCCCAATGACTCTCCGTCCGCTACTAATTCTTTTATTGATTTCTGACTCTGATTTTCCCTCGATTTCTAAAATGGATCCCATATAACAGAAAGTGTTTATTTTTTTGATTTTCTTTCCTTCAATGTATAGCTCATCTGAATCATTAGTCAAGTATTCTGTTTTTTGGTAATTAATCTTCAAACTCCAAGTTTTGTATGCTACTGCTAGTTGATTGCACATATAGTTAACATCCTCCCCATCTTGTGCTACGACTACTTGATCATCAGCAAATAATAAATGATGTAGGTAAACTCCATCTCTTATTTCTAATCCCATACTATTACATTTACGAGACCATGTTCTAAGGCTAATATCTATATAGATTTTAAATAATGATGGTGACATGGGACAGCCCTGTAAAAGGCCTTTGCTTGTTCTAAATTTCTGTGAAAGTTTATTACCAACTTTCACTTGGCAAATGTTATCTTTATACATCTGTTGTATTATTTTAATCAAGGAAGGGTTTACGTTTGCCATATGTAGTGCTCTCCAAAGTAATTTTCTTGGAATTTTATCATACGCTTTATCTAGATCTATGAAAATTAATCCTATATTTTTTGATTTTTCCTTATGTTTCTCCAAAATCTGTCGTAATGTGAAAATATGGTCTACACATGATCTCCCAGCCGTGAATCCACATTGTTCTTCTTGGGTTCTAAAATTGTTTTTAATTACTTTCGCAAAAATTCTCATAAATGTGTTTGTAACACAAATTCCTCGATAGTTTGAACAAATTTTGCGATCCCCTTTCTTAAACATTGTATTAGTGTAACTTAGCTTCATCTCGTTGAGTATTGAATCTCCATGTATCATTTTGTTCAAGAGCTGTGTTATCAGTTTCACAATTTTGTCACTACCATATTTCAGACACTCCAGATTGATATTTCCTGGTCCCGGTGATTTACCATTCCTTCCTCTTCTCAATGCCTGAAGTACTTCACTTTCTAAAATCTGGATCTCATCATCTTCATGTCCTTTATCTTTCCCTGTTCCTTCTTCTAGATATTCTTCTCTGTCCTCATTTAATAATTTTAGGAAATACTGTTCCCATTCCTTTTGTGTTATCACTTGGAGATTAGTTTTGATTTTTGTATCTTGTCGAAGCCCTTTCAATATTGACCATGCTTCTTTTGCTCTCCCAAATTCTAATTTGCTATTCACCTTGGCATATGTTCTTTCCCATGCTTCATTTTTTGCCATCCTTATTATTTTCATCACTTCCTTCTTCTTTTCCTTGTATATTGATCTTATTTCTTCTAATTTATCATTCAACCACTGAAGGAATGCATTTCGTTTTTCTCTAACGAGGACCTCTAGTTCCTGTGACCACCACTCTGCTGCACGGTTGTGGTTGCTATCTTTTTTACCCAAGACCTCTGTTGCTATGATTTTCACTTCAGCTTTAATATAGTCATATACTTCCTCTGTACTTCCTTCAAATGATTCAACCAGTTTGCTTTCCATCCTGGCCGCAAAGAGTGTTCTGATACTTTCGTCTTGTAGGCTGTCAATATTAAAAGGTAAATTTTCATCTTCCTCAGTCTGGTTCGTTTTATTTATGTTATTTGTATCACTCCTTGCATTCTTCCATGGCCAGAAAGACTTCATTTTAACTAGATAGTGGTCTGATCCACACTGGTCTCCTCTATAAGATCTGACGTCTACTGCTTTGAAACTACTTGTTTGCCTACTGATAATATAATCTATTATAGAACGAAGTTCTTTGGTGTTCTGTTGCCAAGTATATTTATGAATGTCATTATGTTTGAAAAATGTGTTGGTAATTTTTAGATCGAATTGTTCACTAATTGCAATCAATCGTTCCCCATTGTCATTATATTCGTCCTCTCCATGTTGTCCTACTATTCTACAAGATTCTCTAATTCCTACCCTTCCATTCAGATCTCTCATGATAATCAGTTCCTTTCATCTTGGGATTTTTTCAATGGTCTCCCTGAGGGTGTCCCAAAATGTATCTTTCTCCTTATCTTTTGTGTCTTTCGTGGGTGCATATACGCCAATAATCACAACTTCCCTAGCAAATAATGTCATTTCAGCAGTTATAATACGTTGATTGATGAATGTCCAATTTGTGATTCTTTCTTTCCATGATTTGTTTATCATAATGGAGACTCCTGCTTTGGCTCTTACTGCTTTTGATACCCCACTCCAGATATGTACATAATTATCCAGTTCTTCTTCTCCTTGGCCTTTCTTCTTAGTTTCAGAGAGTACGACCTCATCCATGTTGAACATGTCAAGTTCTGCAGGTAGTAAATTTATTTTAGTGGAAATACCTAGCACATTCCACCATCCAAACATAATTCTCCGTTTGTCATCGCCAGTTCGTCGTCCAAAGTTCCAATTTTTCCGAGGCATATTATTAGGTTTTTTAGCATTTTTATGTTTTTATGTGAGTGAGGAGCTGGCCCACTGCACAATCCCCAATCCGAAGGACCAGGTAATTTTTACTCAAGGTTTTCTTCCTTTAGCCTTTGATAAGCCAATATCATACTACAAGGCAGCAGTTGCTAGTTTTGGTCCACTCCGGGTAATTTATTTCCCCGGTACCTACCATATTAGGTGAGCATTCCCCTATCCACCACCTGGGGAGGCGCCGGATGGGAGACCAGCAAACTCCACACGGGAGTACGAGAACTTCAAATAAGAAAATAACCGTTTATAAATCCACTCATAGCGCCGCGGCACGGTGGCGGACGGCGTATGGCCATTGGGTGGCAGCTGCTGTGGGGCAAAGGAAAGTCTAGAGCGAAAACTGATGTAGTCTCGACGCAGCAATGAGCTTCCTCAAGACAGATAACTTTAGCAGATACCCGAGTTGAAGGAGCTAGGGAATGGAGTAAACTCGAATGCGCTACCATACGTTTACAGAGCACAAAGTTTATTGAATCACTGAGGAGAAGTGATTGTTTTTGACATACTTAGTTACTTCAAAGAATGACTCAGAAAAGACTCCTGTGTGTCGTAATTTGGGGAATCATTTCCTGAGACAAACGTTATGGAAGCTGTGGACATACTAAGGTGAATCTGGATGTGAAAAACGTATTGAGCAGCAGAATTGGACGCTTTTTCATGTCTTCCGTTTTGTATCTACATCGGATGAGATACATTTTCCTTGTAAATATACGTTTTGATTATTGTGTGATATGGTTGAATCAATTCACGATTGTACTGAAACGAACAGTTCTCTCTCATTACATAAGACTTTCGTCGTAAGATGGATACGATAAGAATATAATTCAACTCCGTTTTCTGATACATTTCAATCATGGTGAGAAAATATATACTTCAAAGATTCTCAAGCAATTTCCTGCACGAGCAGTGGCCACAGTGGCATCACTGTGCCTAAATTTTATGACACTTGCGTTAGCAGCTATTAAGTTCTCACACTCTCCCACACACAGCATATCGCAAATAAGCAAATGTGATGAAATCTAGCACAATACTTACTGTGTCACATTCAGAAACCTTATGTTCTTATGTGTCCAACACATGTAATCATTGTTTCCGAATAAATCTGTCACTCTGTGACAACTCTTTCATGCGTCATGAGCTGCTTCGGACATCGCTGTCATGTTTCTCGGCGCTGGTCTTCTGTGCCTAATAATTTTCTCAATCTCTGCCCATAAGTGCTCCATGGGATTAAGGTCAGCATTTTTTGAGAAGCCAGGCCAACCAATCAACGTCTTTGTTCACCTCAAACCAGTGTTTTACACACTTTTCTGTATGGACAGGAAAACGGTCGTGTTATAAGATTAATCTGCCACCGGAAACTCTCTAAAGAACAAAAGGAAGCATTACGGTCTCCATTATTTCGCAGTAGTAATGACTGCAAAAAGGACGGTCCAGTTCCCACAGAATGCCACAACCATTTGCTGCGAACAAAAAGTCGCTGTTTCGGGCCACTACTTCTTAAAATGACCTAGAAGAAGTAAATATTTCCTTCAAGCACGAGTGTAGCAGCAGCAGAATGAAGAAGCCAGTAGCGACAATGGCAGTAATAATCTAAGTATTTGCTAACTTCATGCTCATGAACAGTGTTTATCAATCTAAGAGATTTCTTGAAACACTGAAAATTTCAAAATGGCGTCGCATCGAGGCTCAGATGGCTAAAATCATCTTTTTATCCGGCTGATATGTGGTTAGCATAATTTCCGTGTCAAGAGCCTGCTGATAAATAACTAGTTAATAGAGAACCTAATTGTTTCACCGTGTCTATTTTGTAAACTAAGCGCATAATGCGTTAAGACACAAGCATGACTGTAATAACTGTAGGGTTCTGAGGTCTGGAGTATTCATCCCGATTTCTAGTTGTGAGATATGGGTTCGATTCTCAATTCTGGCCTTTATTTTAAAACACGCGAACAGATCTCCGGCAGCTCTAGTAACGCCAAGTGAAGAACTCCAGGTTGCACTATCGTTCAGATTCAGCGTTGAAACCATCATACAGCTTCGTTACCAAATGGGCAGAGCCGGATTACGTTGTGCCATAACAGAGGCGGAGGTCACAGAAAACAGAAACTCTGCTGGCAGTGAGCTTCCTTACATCTGAAACTTTATTTAATGAGCCAATGGTCATTTAATGTCACAGAGCAATTTTATATTAGAACTTGAGATGTAGAAAAATTTAGTGCTGGACTAAGATCCGAATTTGAATCTCCTCTTTCGTGGTATCTAACACACACAGTACGAAATACTTTGATCATTTCGTAGTCTTCCCCAAGTTACAAACTCCGTTAGGTCTCAACGAAAGCCACTTATGTAGGTTCGAATTCTGGCCCAGCACAAAAATATCCTTGGTTTCATTTAAAGCCCTGTCGTATGTACACCAAACTGCTACTGACAAAGAATTTTAAATTTTAACTAACGTCAAGTGTTGTCAGCAAACATCTACACATCCCTTACTGCTGAGCAAACAATTCGTGGACAGAAAACAACGGCCGCAGATGTCGGATTCGATTCCCGGTCAGACAAAAGAGTTGACTCCTCAGACATCTCACTGCTAGTGAAAAATTCGATCTCTAACATGTGATTTTTACTTGATTAGCAGTCTGATTACTTGCTAGGTTCGAGACCCTGTCACATAAGTTTAGATCATCGCACTTCGTTTTAAACATGTGCAAACTTTGCCACTTACTAGACTAAACGCTTTTCGTAGTTACTTAGCAGTGAGATACTGGTCTGGACAGGATTCCAGGCAGGTATTTCACGACCTTTTACGCTTAGTCAGCAATGCTGAACGTTGCTATGATCTAGTCTCGGTCAGGAACGATAGCTTGGCTTACTTCCAGTGGTTATGAGTGCTTGGTTTCAATACAGTTACAGAAGAAAAAGTTCATGTCGTTTAAAGCTCAATTATGTGCACACATATTTGCTCAACCATGAATACAGAAAAATTGCTGGTCTAACAATGTTAATTTTGTCGTTTCCATGGGGTATTTGCTGCTGTGAATCGCGTTGCTTTTAACTGGTTAGCTCAACATTCAATTTATTTAGAAGCACTCGCATCAGATACGTCATTACACAGACGCCGAAATCCTTTTAAAGAGGAAAAACACTTCAAACTGTCGTAGAAAAGTCCAGGTATAGCCTCAGATTCTCTTATTCATAAAAGTATTTAATTTACTAAAGACTGCTGGGATACCTTACGTGACGGAGCTAGTTAACTCAAATTCCAACGAGTGTGGTAGTGATTTTTAAATGTCATTTATTGTTGTGGAATTGAGTTCGCAAGCGTTACGAACCGTCTCATCTCTAAGAACGCATTTCCTAGTACCTATAATATATTGGTTTTGATTTACATCTGGACCGGTTACATTAAAGAGCAGTGTCCTCTCTTGTGATACCTATTTTGTACAGTCAAACGATTGTACTGCAAAGAGAGAGGACCTGCAAGATAGCTACGTTCTGTGCGTTGCATGCAAATACGGCCGAAACGCAATTCAGGTTGTTCAGATGCTTTTGGGTGTGATAGTATATCTCGTGATGTTAAAACTAACGAATATTTCATAGCAATCTCAGGATAAGTGACAGTATTACGAGATGACAGTTATTATCCTGCGATAAACTCACTGGTACCTTTTACTCGCCAAACCCATTTCATGTCTTCAGGAAAGCGACATTTGCAAAAGCGAAATTGTTGAACTGAATCGAACGAAAATGAGGCAGTTATTTCTGGATTATGCAGATTCTTTATATGTGTTTTGCCTTTACACGTGTTAGATCGTCACCATGACATTCTCCCTGCGTTGCGTTTTCTGATATGCTATAGAATGCTTGTGTCATATGGCGTGAGAATATTCTCAAACATCTTGTGAGATATTACTCAAGTCTCCACAGGAGCTGAAGTGATTTGCAGTTTTTCTAGGCGCGATGCAAACTCTCCTCGACTTCGCCTCAGAAATACGTCAGGCACAATATCTGAGGAACTTTTAAGCTTTTAAGCTAGAAGTTTCCAGAGTCAGCAAGTGGCATCAGACTTCTGTGTCTTCGGCTAAGGAAACGTGAAAGAAACTGTTTCAGGATCAAACTGCGCCTCATCCCTCAGAATGCAGTCTACCAAGCCTTTACGGTGCAAATCGGATGAAGCAAGTTTTCCCAGAATTCCATTTGCGAAATCCAGTGCTGCTGCGATGCGTTTGGCGGATTCCCTACAAAATATAAGTGAATTTAAGTTTCAAACTTTTTATGGTAAGACACTCAAGTCGTTTATTGTACCAAAATCTCTTCGCCTACGAATTTGGAGGAATTTTTCCTTTGATTTCAAGTAATACCACGTTTTTCATCTATCAGACAATCATCATTTCTGATAAGGCTGCCGTGTAATGTTTATTTGTAAATTTGGAACTGTGAGATATCGTAATCGCTAGGATTCTTCTCACTGCAGTCAATGGTATTAACATAAAGGAAAACATGGTCCATGCTATGCTGTATTAGTCATTATTAAAAGTGCGGTCGGTCGAATTCTCCGTTGACATCATTTTCAAACACCTAAAATAAAACACTAACGTGAAACACACTATAAAATCAGTACAGCATGCTGGATTAACCGTGGGTCAGCAACTCCTGTTAATCAGTGGAACGAAAAGCCAGTCCAAAGTTATCTGTATGAGATGTAACTGTTTGTTGCACTTTTTGACAAAGTTTTCTTATTTTCGGAAATCCCATTTTCGACTATGTTACGACGATTTGAAAATGGGTCTCATCGAGTGATTAAAAAAAGTAAAATTTGCAAATCTGGTCTGGTTCTGCGTTCTACTGATGATACTCCACTTCCAAACTGACGCTTCGTTTATCACATTACCGTTAACCTCGGTTATATGTCTATACATCTCGATGGGTCGGACGTTATGTGCGTTTAAAAAGCGGATAACATTTCGCACCTCACACTTGATAGTATCGCCAATTTCGTCACACATTTTAAAGTCGCGCAGCTAAGCAGTAACCAACCGTATTGGAATGCACCTGCCACCAAACAGAAGCGGATGAGTAACTAGGTCACTGGTTGGTTGGCGCTTGTGGTAGGGGGACGTCGTGACATGTCAAAACAAAACGTTCTTACTTTCCAAATGTTCCTCGTATTTCGTTCGTTATATCGCAGCTTACTGCGCCTCTCCGAACAGATTGAAACCGGCGAAATAATCTGCTCTCGGACGAAACCATCACGATTTCCTATCAACAATGGGCTGCTATCCCTGTAAGCAACCTGTCTACCATCTGTGACGTCTCAATTGTCAGTTATTTTACTCGACATAATCTCAACAACTTGACTAATATAATGTTTGGTGAGTCCCTCTTCCCAATTGACTCAAGCATGACGAAAATTTTATTATGTGTTTATTTTACAAGTATTACAATTCCCGACGCAGTACTTTATAGCTACCCCATTTCATTTAAGTGGAAGAGAACACGCTACTGCACCTGTGTCGTTCCTCTCATTTAAAATGCGTCTTACATCTATTTAAACTGGTAGTGTATACAGACGGCGCCTTTTTCAAGGTTCGAGGAGCCATGTTGGCAGCTGCAAGTGGAACCTTTTCCGGTCACGTCAACATATTACGCCAGCATGTCCGCCAGCACATCAATTATTCAGGCTTTCGGAAGAATGGAAAGCATGGCTCCTAGTGCGTCTCGGAATTTTTCCGACCCCCTACCTTTGAAATTGACTAGGAAGGAAGCGAGTTATTTGATTCTAATGAGAATTTATATTCGGGAATGATTGTGGGTACGGAAATAAAAGAGCACTGTCACATCTCGTGTGGCTCTGCAAATAAACAAAGCAACGTATCTTTGTATTTACAGAAAGATATAACCGCCATTTGACTGTACGATATGCTTTATTACACGATCTAGATTTCAGCCTTCGACCATTTTCAAATTTTACGACTGGAATAAATGCACACTAAAAGTACAAATAGGAGGAAAGTAGCAGAAAATCAGGGCAAAATATATTTAATGTATGGATTACATGATCTGTTTTCCTACTTAAATGGCAAAAATCATTTGAGTTGTTTAAAATATATATCTTTGGTTATACTCTATACACCTGATGTTTCACAAGTGAAAGTGATAACATTTTTGTGGTATGTTAATTGGCTGGTGACTTATATGACTTATTAACAAGATAAGGCCATGAAGTTAAACTGATGATTAGATCGCAGTTTCATACTTCGTTTCACTGTTTCTAAGCAGCAACCAACATAAACGTAACTGAAACGATCGTCAAAGATCGTCACAGAGACATCAAAGTCTGCACCACGAATCTATGGAGCGCCAGGGAACCAGGCAGTGGAAATATTTACTTAACAAGCTGCATTATCTTTGCTATAGGAACAAGATGCCAGAGTGTACATTATATGGCACGGAGAACTAACTTCACAAAGCCGCGACATAAACCGTCATAATTTAAGAGACATACAAATTCAGCCTTGCGAGATAGTTAAGTGTTTGATAAATGGTCGGATAAAAAATAGTTATAAACATAGTTAAAATTACATCTCCTTATACAACAGAATTCTGATACCTGGTTCATATTATAAAACAAATTGTTATCAACATTTTTAAAAGCTACAACCCTCTTTACGTAAAAGCCTTAAAGATTCGTATAAAAGACCAAGCATTTAGGAAGAACAAAGGAAAAAGTGGGAAAGGGGGGCATAGTGGGCGAAGGTAAAGTGCAGGTACAGTTAACTGGAATAAGCATAGTGGGCGAAGGTAAAGTGCAGGTTGCAGTTAACAGAAATAAATCACAAGTAAGGCATAGGCTACGGATGGAGGATTGTGGGAGATGTAGGAGGTGGCGGTTGTAGTGGAATATTATGATTAAGTAGATGGAGAAAACAGTGCTGGGGAGGGAGGTGGGGGGTGAATAAAGGAGGAAATCAATGTACACAATATTCTCAGTGTGACATAGATATAGAATCTATACTTCAATGTTGAGCATGAGATAAAAAGTAAGCCTCTTATTGTATGAGGGTTAACAAATGTAGTAAATGAAGTAAAACTGAAAGCATAAAATGAATGGGACAACTCTTCATTTAGAAATATAGGAATGCCGTATGAAACACCAATTTTGAATCAATAACATCATTATTGGCGGCCGAAGACTTTCGGCTTAAGAATTCGTCCTCATTCCACCAACAGCCTTGTCTAAGAAGGCGGAAAAGCGGAGAGAGTTTCAGGGCTCTCTCTGGCCTTTGGTGTGAGAAACTATCACTAAAGATGGAAGAATCAGAGACGATCAACGCCATAAGGATGCAGTAGCCAACGTAAACTATTGCATTAAAGACACCTTGCATATCCGTAGGACACGTGTGGTGTAATTGTAGACGTGTCATGATCTAACCACTAGAAAAAAATTCCGGTACATTCCCCAACTCGTATCTTCGTGAGGAGACCGCTTAGGAGGAGGTGACCAAGAGAAAAAGATTGAATACCATCGAAAGGATAAGGTTTTATGAATCGGGGTAGGGAAGCTAGAAAATCCGAAAAGGTAAATGCAAAGGCTCACTGTAGATATCGTGGGGGTCAGAGAAGTGAAATGGAAAGAAGACAAGAATTTCTGTTCAGATGAGTATAGGGTGGTATCAACAGCAGCAGATAATGGTATAACTGGAGAACGATTCCTTATGAATATGAAGGTACGGCAGGGAGTGTTACTGTAAACATTTTAGTGATAGGGTTGTTCTCATCCGAATCGACAGGAAACCCACATCTACAAAGATAGTTCTGGTATACACGCCGACGTCGCAAGCTGAAGACGAAGACTCAGAGAAAGTATATGAGCAAATTGAAATGATTATTCGGTACTTAAATGGAGATGAACATCTAATAGCCGTGGGGTACCGGAATGCGGTTGTAGGACAAGGTGTAGAAGAAACGGATACAGGAGAATCTGGGGTTGGTAGTAGGAATGAGAGAGGACTAAGACTAACTGATTTATGCAATAAATTTCAGCTATCAATAGCGAACACTCATTCAAGAAACACAAGAGGGGAGGTTTGCTAGGAAAATCCCAGGAGGTACGGAAAGATTTAAGTTAGATTATATCATGGTCAGGCAGGGATTCTGCAATGAGATATTGGATTCTAAGGCGTATCCGGGAGCAGATATTAATTCAGGTCACAATTCAGCAATGATGGAGATCAGACTGATGTCTAAGAGACAAATGAGGAAGAACCAATCGTAAATAAGAGGGATACGGAAGTAGTAAGGAGTGAAGAAATACGCTTGAAGATCTCTAAGATTATAGATACTCTGATAAAGAGTAACACAGCACTCAGTTCAGTTGAAGAGGACTGGGTACCCATAAGGAGGGAAATCACAGAAGTTGGAGAGTAAAACATAGGTACTAAGAAAGTAACAGTGAAGAAACATTGGGTAACAGAGGAAACATTTCAGTCGATCGAGGAAAGAAGGAAGTACAAAAATGTTCAGGGGAATTCAGGAAATACAAGTCCCTTAGGAAATGCAAGTTCCTTAGGAATGAAATAAGTAGAACTTGTAGCGTGCTTAAGATGAAATGGCTGCTTGAAAAACGTGAAGAAATCGAGACAGAAATGATTGTCGGAAGGACTGACTCAGCATATACAGCATATACGAAAGTCAAAACAATCTTCGGGATGGCCGGTGTGGACGTGCGGTTCTAGGCGCTTCAGTCTGGAACCGCGTGACCACTACGGTCTTAGGTTCGAATCCTGCCTCGGGTATGGATGTGTGTGATGTCCTTCGGTTAGTTAGGTTTAAGTAGTTCTAAGTTCAAGGGGACTGATGACCATAGATGTTAAGTCCCAGTGTGCTCAGAGCCATTTGAACCATTTGAACACTCTTCGGTGAGATGAAAAATAAGTTTGGTAACACTAATACTGCCATGGGAATTACACTGTTAAATGCAAAAGAGAGAACGGATAAGTGAAAACAATACATTGAAGACCTCTATGGGGGCTGGGGGGAGGGGGCAAGATTTGTGAGATGTGATAGGAGAAGAAACAGGTGTCGATTTAAAAAATTGTTGTGGGAAGTAGCAACGAAACCAATATGCACTTTCATGTGTACAATGTATGTCTGACGATATACCATTTGACTACCGGAAAAACATCATCCACACAAATACGGAGATAGCAAGAGCTGACAAATACATAATTTGCTTAACAGCTCGTGCATCCAAGTTGATAATGGACGTAAGACCAAAGGAAAATCAAGAGATGTTCATAGAATTCGATGACCTCGAAAAGGCGTTCGCCAATGTCAAATGGTACAAGATGTTAGAAATTCTGAGAAAAATAGGAGTAAGCTATAGGGACAGATGGATCATATACAATATCTAAAAGAGAAAAGAGGGAATAATAAGAGTGGACGACCAAGAACGAAGTGCTCGGATTAAAAAGACCGTAACATAGGGATGTAGATTTCCGCCCCTACTGTTCAATCTGTACGCCGAAGAAGCAATGAGAAATAAAAAAAGTCTCAGGTGTGAAATTAACGTTCAGGTTGAAAGTGTATGTAGGCTGTTTAGGTTCTTATTGTAGGCTGTTCAGGTTCTTATATGTAGGCTGTTTAGGTTCTTATATTGGTAACGCCGCCGCCACGTAGCGCTCTCTGTATGAAAATCACTGGTTGTGCTGTGTGCAGTCTGTGGCTAGTTTGCATTGTTGTCTGCCATTGTAGTGTTGGGCAGCTGGACGTGAACAACGCGTAGCGTTGTGCAGTTGGAGGTGAGCCACCAGCAGTGGTGGATGTGGGGAGAGAGATGGCGGAGTTTTGAAATTTGTAAGACTGGATGTCATGAACTGCTATGTATATTATGATTTTTCAACACTATTAAGGTAAATACATTGTTTGTTCTCTATCAAAATATTTCATTTGCTAACTATGCCTATCAGTAGTTAGTGCCTTCAGTAGTTTGAATCTTTTATTTAGCTGGCGTTAGTGGGGCTCGCTGTATTGCAGTAGTTCGAGTAACGAAGATTTTTGTGAGGTAAGTGATTTGTGAAAGGTATAGGTTAATGTTAGTCAGGGCCAATCTTTGTAGCGATTACTGAAAGTCAAATTGCGTTGCGCTGAAAGTATTGTGTGTCACTTTAGTGAATGTTTGAGTACGTTCAGTTTTGCTAAGCTGTTTGAAAAGCAGATAATGTAAGAGGTTTATCAGCACAGTAATTCAATAATTTTTCAAAGGGGACGTTTCATATGTCGACCCTTAGCCGAGGATACCTCACTGGAATCTTCTGATTTTTTCTTGTAGTTTGTGTAATTAGTGTAGATTTTGTTTATTGCTAGTGCGTAATTGTAGAGAGAATCTCCTTTGTAGGTGCAGTCTTTCATTGTTGTACAGTAAAACAGTTGTGGCATGCATGTAGTTTTGCACCAAGTATTTCGCAGCTGCGCTTGCAATTAACTAGATATTATTTTCAGTGCTATGTTAATGTGTTCCCCTATTGTTGCTCTTCAAATTGTGTTTTTCTGTGTTGTAGTGAGAAATATTGTGACAATAATGGCGTGTGAAAAACGTAACACTAGGCTCCAAAGTAAACTGAGAAATAATAGTGCCGACGAGCGTAGCTTATCAACACCACTGTGTAGTGAATTAACAGACACTCGAAGTAGTAATTTGGTAATTGTGCATAGGGAAATGCAGTGGGCGGCAAACAATGGTATAGGCAGTGAAACAATTGGTGAACAGGGAAGCATTATCGATCGATCGCTTGGCAACAGCTCGCCTCAGGAATCCGAAATGACAGGACACAATTTTGCAAATACTGTAGATTCAGGTTTTGCGTCCTCACCGTTTTCTCAAATAAGTCAAGACACATTTTCTGCTTGTCAAAATGTGAATGTTGCCGGTGCAAATGCACTGCCGAAAAACGTAGAGGACCAGATTCCAGACACTAATGCGATGTTATTACAGCTAATGCAACAAATGGAACAAAATCAGAGACAAACACAGCAAATGCTTCAAAAGTTAGACACAATGGAACAAAATCAGAGACAAACACAGCAACAGTTAGACACAATGGAATAAAATCTTCAAAAGTTAGACACAATGGAACAAAAGCTTCAAAAGTTAGACTTAGTGGAACATACGCTTGAACAAACACGTGAAGATTTAACTACTGAGTTACATAACATTGAATCGAAATGTCAAAAAGTCTGTAACGATGTAAAAACACAAATTTGTGAGCATTTTCAACCTATTTTTTCGCGGCATGAAAATGCATTACAGAATCACGAAGCAGCCATAAAAGAACTCCAAACTATTGTTCATGAAAATCACGACACCTTGCAAGCTAAAATTGACTCAGTTGCATCTGCCAATTCGGTTACGCAACTTGCAAAAACTCAAGAAAACTTAAAGGACACAGTAGATACGATTTCAACACAAATGGGCACTCTGAAACTTGGTTCAGAAAAACACACTGAGGAAATAAGTACACTATCGGAGAAAGTAGCCGAACTTTCGGATCAGTTCACTAACTTATCTGCACAGGTAGATGATGATGTGAATGACACAAGACCTGTAGCCATCACTGACACAGAAGAGTGCGAACAAATTAGGAAATTCAAACAAAATCAGAATGAATTAATACGCAACACCAAAGAGAAATCCGGGAAGTACAAGATCAGCTGACACAGGTAATACAAGAATTACGTATTTCAGAGGCCACTCGCGCTCCAATACGGGAAGAGGGACATAGAAATACGGAACAGCCACAAAATAATAACTTAGGGCACTTCAAAAATTATGACAGGAATTGGCAAGGTACACCGAATTTTGAGATGGAACCGCCGACATGACGTAACAATCACCGATATGCTACTCGCCGACACGACGATTTTGACTATAAGCTGTTCATTACTACACGTAAATTCAAAACGTTTAAGAATTCTGCCAACGGCATTCATCCACAAACGTGGCTCCATCAATTCTCTCATTGTTTTCCTCCCAACTGGTCATTGGAGCACAGGTTAGAATTGATGTGTGGTCACTTGGAGAATGAACCAGCTGTAAGAATGTGATGGTCATTCACGATTGTCACAGTGAAGGAGAATTTTACCATGCGTTCCTCTCAGCATATTGGTCTCAAGCTACACAAGACCGAGTAAAACATAGCATCATAATGATGAAACATTTCGAACAATCTGAATTTTCCAGTCTTGTGAAATATTTTGAAAACATGTTGCACAAGAATAAGTACCTGTCAAACCCATACAGCCCCTCAGAACTCATCGGCATTTGCTTAATCAAACTGCCTGAACATTTACGACATATTATTTTAGCAGGACGTTGCAAAGACGACATTGAAGCTTTTCAGGGACTGTTACAAGAACTGGAAATTGACACTGACAATCACGGAACGCGAAAACAGGAGCACAACAATTACAGATCACATCCGTCACAATTCCGTGATGACAGAAATAATATACGACAAGGCTATTCTTTCAATGTAAATCGTGACCGAAACAGACACCACCCGTATGACAACCATTGGCAGAGTAGTAATAATTACAGGGAAAGATCACCTTTCCGCGGTAATGACTATCACAGAGACAATCAGATAAACAGACAATATGGGAACCAAAATAATTATTATCAAGGGAGACAGAATAACTTTAGACGCAACAGTCCAGCGCGCAGTTACGACTCAGGGACAAATTCTCCACCACGTGACCGACAAGAAAGAAACTATGGAATCTACCGACATGACGACAGACGATATGATAGTAACGACAGACCTGAACTGCATCAGAACTGGCGCGATTTAAACAGGGCAGGGCCCTCTCGTCACGGTGAATTTGTAGAAGTTAGGTCTCCAAATCCCAATAACGACGCGCGCCAACAAAGAGACAATAGGCAATGACTCACACCGCGGGCAGCCACAAAACGTACTTATGAAACTGACAATGCAGCTGCCGTAGCTAATAATTACGTAAAAATGGAAGACATTAGGGACATCTTACTCCAGGAATATGACGTAAAACATAACGAGTGCTAGCAAAATCTGAAAAAAATTAATCCGTTACTGAATTAGAAGCTTTAGCTATCGTTTGGGCATTTAACAAATTCCGTTTCTTTCTTTCTGGCAAGCACGTAAAAGTATACAGTGATCATCGTGCATTGCATATCCTGTGATTCACATTACTGTAAATGACGTAAAATTTACGGCAGTACTTGACTCTGGCAGTCCCATTTCAGTAATTAGTGAAACAGCTTTTAGAAAATGCAATATATCGAACGATTGCCCCACACTTACGTTACATAAGATTAAATTACAAGGTGCAATCTTTAGAAAAAGTGTAGATATGCGCCAACAAACCAATTTAGAATTCTTTTGCCAAAGCCACAGCTTCTCTATGAACTTTCTTATTGTTCCATTATTGCCGACGGAAATTATATTGCGAGTAGACTTTTTGAATGAATACAAAGCAATCTTAAGCTTTCACGATGCTGAAATAAGTTTAGAGAAGGAAGGTAAGTCAATAGCTTTGAAATTTGAAGATTGGCTCTCAAACCATGACGAGGAGATTAATCGGCTTTACCTTCTGTTAGACAACAGTTCGGAATTTTCTACGGAACTAGACACTAACAATCACTCTGCACGTACTGACAGGGATGATATCGACGGCATATTTGAAACTAATGAGTTAATTCAGAATAAAATTCAAACAATTGAGAATTGTAATGACATTGACATGCAGGACCTTTTTGAGATTTTACAAGCACATTCCACAGTTTTTACTCACAAAACAGGAACAATCAAGGGATTTCAATACCAATTTCGTGTTCGTGAGCATACTAAATTTTGTGTTAGACCATACTAATTCCAGCACATTATAGGGACCGTGTTAGAACAGAAATACAATCAATGCTTGACGAGGGCATTATTGGGCCTGCAGTAAGCTCATACAACAATCCATTACATGTTGCTGAGAAGAAAAATGGATCGATCAGGATTGTCTTAGATTCGAGACAAATCAATACTATCATTATTCCTGAAACAGACAGGCCGCAAACGTTGGAAGAACTTCTTCAAAATTTTAATGGTGTAAAAGTGTTGTCTTTTATTGATCTCAGATCCAGCTTTTATCAGATCTAACTTCATCCAGAATGTAGAAATTATACAGCCTTCCTTTGTTTCGGCGTTTGTTATCAGTTTCGGAAACTTCCTTTTGGTTTGAACATTTCTTCGGCAGCATTCATTCGCGGGCTAAATTCCATATTACCTGAGTTCTTAAAACGTCACATCACCTTATATGTGGACGATATTCTAATAGCAGAAACAACATAATCGCATCCTCATCAGTTTGTTACGTACTTTTGCAGAATCTGGAATTACAGTTAACATGGAAAAGTCTGAATTCGGTAGGTCAAAGGTGAGGTTTTTGGGACATATTATTTCTTCTGAAGGCATTCAGCCAGATCCTGAAAAGTTAGAAGCAATCAGAGCAATTCCAGTTCCATCCACAAAAAGACAAGTCCGCAGTTTTCTAGGTCTCGTAAATTTTTACCGTCGTTTTCTGAATATGCAAATTCTAGTTACACCAAAACTTTGTTGTCTCACTGGAAAAAATACTATTTGGAACTGGGACGAACAAGCACAGTTGGAATTCAATTCTTTGAAAGAATCGCTACTTAACGCGCCAATACTAGGTCATCCAGATCTGTCACAAGATTTCTGCCATAGCACGGATTCTTCTAAAGTCGGTCTTGGTGCCCATTTATTTCAAGAAGCCATAGAAAATGACACTACCATTCAGAAAACCATTGCTTTTGCTAGCCGAGTGCTAGCAAAATCTGAAAAAAATTAATCCATTACTGAATTAGAAGCTTTAGCTATCGTTTGGGCATTTAACAAATTCCGTTTCTTTCTTTCTGGCAAGCACGTAAAAGTATACAGTGATCATCGTGCATTACAATTTCTTATGTCTTCAGAATTAAATCATGACAGGTTAAAACGTTGGGCATTGTCTCTGCAAGAATTCCGCTTCACAATAGTCTACATTCCCGGCAAGGAGAACATTGTTGCGTACGCGCTGTCACGCGCACCGGCTGGGCTTGAGAAAATGTTGCCTTCTGTTTAGGTTCTTATATGTAGGCTGTTTAGGTTCTTATACTGGTAACGCCGCCACCACGTAGCGCTCTCTGTATGAAAATCACTGGTTGTGCTGTGTGCAGTCTGTGGCTAGTTTGCATTGTTGTCTGCCATTGTAGTGTTGGGCAGCTGGACGTGAACAGCGCGTAGCGCTGCGCAGTTGGAGGTGAGCCGCCAGCAGTGGTGGATGTGGGGAGAGAGATGGCGGAGTTTTGAAATTTGTAAGACTGGATGTCATAAACTGCTATGTATATTATGATTTTTAACACTATTAAGATAAATACATTGTTTGTTCTCTATCAAAATATTTCATTTGCTAACTATGCCTATCAGTAGTTAGTGCCTTCAGTAGTTTGAATCTTTTATTTAGCTGGCGTTAGTGGGGCTCGCTGTATTGCAGTAGTTCGAGTAACGAAGATTTTTGTGAGGTAAGTGATTTGTGAAAGGTATAGGTTAATGTTAGTCAGGGCCAATCTTTGTAGCGATTACTGAAAGTCAAATTGCGTTGCGCTGAAAGTATTGTGTGTCACTTTAGTGAATGTTTGAGTACGTTCAGTTTTGCTCAGCTGTTTGAAAAGCAGATAATGTAAGAGGTTTATCAGCACAGTAATTCAATAATTTTTCAAAGGGGACGTTTCAAAAGATATCAATGACAGGATTCGCTGATGACATTGCTATCTGTCTGTGACAGACCTCAAGATTTTGGGACAGTGTCATTGAAGAAGTCATTGAGATTAAGGTCACAGATAATCTAATCAAACGTTACTCGGGATACCAAATCAGCACTGCCTGGAATCCAGCACTTGAGCTTGTGAAAACTCAACGCAGGACACTCCCGGATTCTACGAGAAATATAAGTTGAGGCAGAGAGAACAGCTGCGAGACAAGGTGTCGGACATTAGAGACCAGATTTGACAAACCCCAGAGCATGAACTCGACTTCAGTAGACGGCCAGGTAAGGCGTGGACGGCGATCGGGATACAGGCGACCAGAGAGGACCAATGTAGTCGCGTCTGGCGGACGCGGACCACAGACGGAACACACAACACGTCGCGGACCGATTATGGAGCGCCCAACACGAAACAGAAGTGGAAATCATAGTAACTGTCATGAGACAGAGTACCCAGCATCTCAGATCGGGTCTGACACACCACTGATGACGTCCACAACCGGTGGGGACGGCCAAAACGGGTGCGGACGGCAGTCGGAACATCCGCGACTGGAGGGGTCCATTGAAGCCGAATCTGGCGGGCGCGGACCACACAGGGAACACTCGACTCGGGGCGGACCGAAGACGGAACGCCCTGCTCCTTCCACGCATAATTACAGGACTCGATCGACCCAAGGACCACGCACACACGACGCACGCACTCCGAGTTGCGATGTCAAGGCGAGAGGACGTGTTTGACGATCGAGCGAAGGATGTGGCGGAACGCTGTCCGGCGGGGTCAGCTCAGGCGACTGAGTTGCTCCCATCGGTGGCCCCATCCGGCCCCCCACTTATGACGAACCGGCGCTGACTACCTGACAACGACTTGGATGACTCTTCTGGTGACGTTTCTCGCGCCCAGGAGCGCATGCTCGTGCGAATGCACATGCTTGCTCATGGGGGCGGCTATCATGGTCGTGAGGATGACGTAGCAGCCGTGCTTGCATACTGCAGGATCCGGAAGGCTGCTTCACTGCCGGGCGCGGGGCGACAAGCAGCAGGTGAGCCGGTGGGGGCCTCGCCAGGCGCAGTGCAAGAGTCTGCGTCCCTGGCGACGGCGGTCTCACTGGATGCGCCACATGGGCCGGCCATGCAAGAGGTCGGTTCGCTCGTGGTTGCCTCTACGGCCCTGCGACAGCAAGAGCCCGTAGTCGCGGCAGTTTCTGCCCGCCCTGCCCGAATTGCACTACCGCGGACAGGGCGGGTGCAAAGCCAGCTCAAGAGGCCGCCGTGATCGAAGATGACGACGAATTGCCAGGCGCAAATCTCGCGGAGGCCATTGCCGACGCTGACAGGCGTGACGCTGACGATGCCCGTGCACACCGGAAGCACCGGGCTGACACGGCTGAGGACTCTGACATCCACCCCCAAGCCTCAGACACTGCTCGGCCGCGGAAGAAGGCCCCTAAGGACTCTCGCGCCACCGCTGCCACTGCGGTCCAGACGGTAGCGAAGAAGCCGCGCGCGAGGGAGCAGCAGTCCACCACAGGGCCTGCTCCCGTGCACCACCCTGACGAGGACGGGTTCATCACCCCTGCCAGGCGGCACGCGACAAAGGCCGGCTGTCCTACAGCCTGCCTGCCGCTGCCGACCGCCAACGCGTTCCAGGACGCGTCTGATGACGTCACTGATGACGCCGGGGCGCCCCCCCGGAAAGCACCGCCGCGCACGCCACCGATTGTGGTCCAGTGGGACGGCACTTATAAGCGGTTCGAGTAGAAGATCACTCGGGTGGCGCCCGCTGCCAGCGTCAGGACTGCCGGCAATGATCTTTAACGACTCTCCGTGACCACTGTCGAGTACTACCGTGCAGTAATGGATGTCATCTGAAAAGATGGCCTCCACTGCTACACGCACCTGTCGGAACCGCTCAAGCTGTTGAAGGTGGTGTTCCACTGCCTCCCCCCCCAGTTTGGGGCGGATTACCTCCGTGAAGAACTGGAGGACATGGGCTTCAGCATCCGCCACATGGGGCTCATGAACTCCCTGTGCACTCACTGCCCCGTGCCGCTGTACCAGGTCGTTCTTGTCGACAACCTGGAAAATTGCAAGATCTTTCAGGTACGGCAGGTGGGGTGGGTCGACGTCGAAGTGGAGCCACTGCGGGCCGAAGGTAAGTAGGCCCAGTGCATCTCTTGCCAACGGATCGACCATATGTCTAGCTACTGCTCGATGTAGCTCCGCTGCGTCGAGTGCGGGGCCCAGCATCAGAACAAGGAGTGCACACTTCCACGAGAGGACAAACCGACGCACGTCGCGAGCTACCGAGGATGTCCAGCCTTTCAGCGTGGCCGACTTCAGCACCATGGCCGGGCTGTCCCTTCCCACAAGGTGGAGCCTGGCACCAGCTTCGCTAATGCCGCCAGGGGGGCACCCGCCCCCTCCCCCCAGCGGCCTGCTGCCTCCAATAGCGCTGCACAGCAGCGGCCTGCCTCGTCGGAGGAGGCTGCTGCCCCTTCACTTACGCCTACCGAACAAGCTACCGCCCCCTGCAGGCAGCGCCAACGACCGCGCAGGGTCGCCCCCGCGGTGGATCAGCCGACCACTGCTGCTCCATTGGCGCAGCAACAGGCCGCGCCTCGGGCTGAGCTGCCGCGGCGATCGCCTCCTGCGGTCCCTCCCCAACCTGCTGTTCCTGCCATGGAGGCTGCCCCAGAGGCCCCCACGGCCCACGATGCGGCTGAGCTCCGTTCGCTCCTGCGTTCGTTGAGCCAGCTGCTCGAGCAGCTCCCGGTGCTCGTCACCGCCGTCACGTCCGCCCTCCAGGCCGGCGTTGTTCTTGCTGCCCGCCATGGATAATGCGCATGTCCATGTGCTCACAGTGTGTAGTTTCAACATACACGGTTTCGTTCCCCAACAAGGGGAATTCCGCGAATTCCTCCTTGACGAGGCAAAAGACATTTGTCTCGTTTGCGAGACATTCCTTAAACCTGGTGTGGACGTCAGGGTGGCGAACTACCGCCTCCGTCCTGAAAGGCATCGGGCACTTTACGTCAGCTACCATCCCATGCGCCCTGTCCTCTGACCACCTTCCGGTGATCTACGACGTGGACGACGTCGGCACCTCCCTGCCGGCTGACCGCTGCACCTTCCATGGCATTGATGAGGCCCGATTTCGCGCTGAACTGCTCGATCGCTTCGACGGTGCTCCCGATGCTGCCCTGGAGGGGGCCGGTGCTGCGCTGGCCTTCTTCAAGTGGCACACTCTCACCGCTGCAGCAGCTGCGTCTCCCAGACAGCCGCAGAGGCCTGACGAGATGTCACGGCAGCTTCCGCCACACATCCTTGAGTGGCAGCTCACTCACCATCCTGCGACCAAGTGCCACCTCAAAAGGGCACATCACGAAATCCAGGCCGCTATCGATGAGCACCAGAACCGTGACTGCGCTGACCTTGTTGCCACCCTGGACACGAGCGATGGGAGTGCCTGGCGGACCGCCAAGCGCTTCCCCCGCAGCCATCAGCAGGTTCCTCCGCTCCACGTCGGTGGCGAGGTTGTCTGTGTCCCGGATGCCAAAGCCAACGCCCTCGCCAACGTGTTCGCCGACAACTTCCGCCCCATCGCGGACGTCTTCGATGCCGTCCACGTTCGTCTCGTGGAAGACCGCCTGCCAGTTTTCCTCACCACCAGGGCCGATGACGTCGTGATCGCACCTATCACAGCCGCTGAGGTTGCACGCCCACTATACTGCCTCAACCCCAGGAAAGCGGGTGGCTCCGATGGTGTCACGAACCGCCTCCTGAAGTTACTGCCGCCGGAACTGCATCAATCGCTAGTGGACACCTTCATCTGCGTTCTCCGCTCTGGGACCTTCCCTTCCGCATGGAAACACGCGGAAGTGGCGGCTATCCCCAAGGCCGGCAAGGATCCGCGCCGGGCAGAGCACTACCGGCCGATTAGCCTGCTCCCATCTCTCTCCAAGATCTTTGAGAGGCGGTACCTGGAGTGGCTGTTGCGCCACGTCACTGCCGAAGGGCTCATACCGGAGGAGGAGTTCGGGTTCCGGAGGGGTCACTCGACCACACAACAGCTACTACGCCTGGTGGAACAGGCGATGCGGGCGCTGGAGACGCGGGAGTGCCTTGGGGCGGTGCTCCTCGACGTCTCCAAGGCGTTCGACTGTGTGTGGCACGAGGGCCTCGTGTACAAGCTCCTTGTACACGGGGTCCCGAAGTCACACGCCATTCTGATGCAGTCCTACCTCGCGGACCGCACCTTCCACGTCCGGGCTGCTGGAGGCACCTCCACCAACAAGCCGATTCGTGGGGCGGTACCGCAGGGGTCGGTTCTCGGCCCCCTGTTGTACTCCTTGTACACCGCTGACGCACCACTGGTGGCGCGCGTGGAGTTGGCTCTTTATGCCGACGACACTGCGCTGTTCACCCGCAGCATGAACGTGGTCGCGATGTGCCGCCGACTCCAACTAGCGTGCGACGTCCTGGGGGCGTGGTCCACCAAGTGGAGACTCAAATTTAACGCTGCCAAGAGCCAGGCGGTCGTCTTCACTCGGAGACGACTGCCTCCTGCCCTGCCGCCAGCCACGACCTTGGGAGGCTCCATCCTGTCGTCACCGTCCGGCAAGTAGCTCGGTGTGACACTGGACAGGCATCTCACCTGGTTGCAACACATCCGAGACATCAGGCGGCGAGCGATTGGGCGTCTCCGGGCTCTCTACCCGCTGCTGAACCCCGAATCCACCCTCCCACCTCGGCACGGCCTGGCTGTTTACTTGGCCCTTGTCCGTCCAGTGCTCGAGTACGCCGCCATAGTGTGGGGGCATGCAGCCACGTCGCAAGCCGCCATGCTCCAGCGCATCCAGAATCGGGCGCTCTGACTCGCTCTACACAAGCCGCCTAGTTACTCGACGAGGCTCCTTCACGAGGAAGCAGGCGCCCCGGATGCAGGCGCCCCGATGCTGTGGGATCGCTTCAAGCAGTCTTCCAGTGTATTCTATGCCTCCGCCGAACACTCTGGCTGTCGTCTGATTCGTGGACTGGGACACTAAGTCCACCACAGGCCGACCGTGCGCTGGCGTCGTCACCCCGTCTTATTTCCAACATCCTTCCATAGCACCACATCTCAGGCGCTTCGTCTTTCTTCTTTCCAGGTATTCCCACAAACCACGGTTTAATTTGAGATGGCAAATCCCTGTAACTGTGACGATAAACTTTAAAGACGACCGTTCAAGCGCTTCCTGTTGTGACAATAGAAGCAGGCGCAGACAGTCGGATCAGAGGGTGTGAAGGGCGAGCAGGGCCGCACGAGATTCACCGTGTCATTTTAGTACGCTGGTAAGGTAAACGCATGTTCTTGCCCCCATAGGCGTGGAAACCGGGGCTTCCAGCTGTTGGTGTGGAACATGGAGGGGTAACCGTCATGGCTGGATTCAGAGTCCAGAACAAAATAGCAAATAAGACTAAATCAAATAAAACCTGAACCAATATAGTGACAGAAAACCGAGTAATATGTTTAGTAACAAGACTAACGTAAGACGAGTGTGTAGGTGAAAATAGCAAGTAAGGCTAAATCAAATAAAACCTGAATCAATATAGGGACATAAAATCCAGTAATATGTTTAAAAACAAGACTAACGTAAGACGAGTGTGTAGGTGAAAACGAGGTTTCCGTAGGATGTGTAATTTATAAGTTATTTCATGTTGAATCTTTTATGTTTATAATTAAATAAAAAAAATATCTCAACAACTCCTTAAGTGATTTTTACAAACAAACTATCTATGGATACGTCTCATTGAGCGCTATCGGACCAACATAGTAGATATTCTTTAATCACTACCTATTCTGATTAGATATAGTTAGGAATTCATCAGCATACTTATTTGAAATTGTTTATATTTATTAGTTATAGGAAAATGCAAAGTGCGCTGAGGTGACAAAATCACGAGCTAGTGATATGTACAGATGGTGGTAGTATCACGTACACAATGTGTACATGCATTGGCGGAGATGTCATTTGTACTCAGGTCTTTAATGTGAAAATGTTTCCCATGTGATTATAGCCACACGACGAGGATTAAGACACAACGAGAAGTGGTAGTTGGAGCTAGAGGCATGGAATATTCAATATTTAGCGATCCACATTGTCAGGACTGTGCCGAGAATACCAAATTTCAAATAAAAAATGGGACATACTCGAGAGGACAGTCAGTTCGTCCACCAAATCATGCTCTAGTAACACTTTCACGTTTATGGAATGCGATAGTGGCAGCTTGGCTCTGTTTCTGCAGCGGACTTCCAGTGACTTGTGGTGTCCATGCCACGTCGAATTTCTGCACTATGCCAGGCAAAAGGAACTCCGACATGATGTGGGGAGATATTCCACGACTTTTGTCGCCTCAGCGTAGTGTTTGCCTGGACAAAATCATTGTTTATGACAAATAATTTAAGTTAGAGAAAAATAAGGACAGCAAAAAATAAAATAAAATTAGAACAAAAAAAAATTGCGTGCTAAAGAAGTCACAAGTGTGTTTGTTGACTCACGTCAATATGATGATTTAAATAGTGATGGCAATTTTTGCACGTGGCTTTTCGGCTCTTCACTTTGCACCTATTCAGAAATCTTGGAGCGTGAGTAACGTACGTGCCGCACTAGGTAGCGTTTCGAGTGTGGTGATCTCTTTGTAAGTGTTTGTGTAGTAGGTATGTGATACTCAAGTGTATCTATAGTAACTATTCCGAAATACGCGTTGTTTCAACGTTTGGACTTTTAGTATTTCGTGTTGGGAGAACTTGTCTGACTCTAAAAACTTATTTCAATTATTTCTGTCGGTTATCAACACACAGAATTTAATTATTTAGCGTTTGTAGAATTTACACTTTGGAATTGCAGTAAAGGAGCTTTGATTATATTTCCATAGTTTAATCTGAAATTTACTGGAATGTGAATTACTGTTCAATTTCGTTTAAGTCCTGGCTCAGATAATTAATATATGAGCAATGAATAGTTATTGACTATCATAAGAGTTCCAGAATGAGATTTTCACTCTACAGCGGAGCGTGCGCTGATATGAAACTTCCTGGCAGATTAAAACTGTGTGCCCGTCCGAGACTCGAACTCGGGACCTTTGCCTTTCGCGGGCAAGTGCTCTACCATCTGAGCTACCGAAGCACGACTCACGCCCGGTACTCACAGCTTTACTTCTGCCAGTACCTCGTCTCCTACCTTCCAAACTTTACAGAAGCTCTCCTGCGAACGTTACGTTCATGGATATAATCCTAGTTAGGTTATAAATTTAAACACTGTGAGAACTGAGCATTGTTTTCATCGCAAATCCCTGCCTGCATGTATTTGCACTTAGCGACTGGATTATTTTGGGTTGATGCCACAGCTGCATTGATTGACCTCTGGACTGTGGAGTAGCGAGCACTTGAAAATCTGACCATTAATTCTGGACGCCATACATGCAGTGTCTTTCTGATTTACACTCTTATTGTTCAAGGGGCCTCACAAGCTGCTGACTTAAGAACTACTTTGTGGAAGCTACAAGTTTTAGCTTCTCTCTCTCTCTATCCCTCTCTTTCTCTCTCTCTCTCTCTCTCTCTCTCTCTCTCTCTCTCTTCATTTATTATCTGTACTGTCGTATACACTTAGTCTCGTACATGAACATTTGTCATCAATCATCTGTCTCATCACAACTAACATACTCCGAAATTACATTCACAGAAATTTCTTTCTCATATTAAGGCTAATTTTTGATACTAGGAGACTTCTTTATGCTAGGAGTGCCACCTATCTCTATGCCTGTCTGCTTTTCATGTTCTTCTTGCTTCGTCCATCAGGTGCTAATTGATTTGCAAGTTAGTAGAATTTCTGCATTTCATAAGCTTCGTGGTCTCCAATTTTGATGTTAATTTTATGACTAATCTCAATTCTGCAACTCCTCATCACTTTCATCTTTCTTCGGTTTAGTTTCGGTCCAGATTCCCCTCTCATTACCCCATTTGTTTCGTTTAACATCTGCTTCTTCTTCACTTTCACAGACAAGACAGCAATGTCATCAGCGAATCGTATTACTGATATTAATTTACCCTGAATTTTAAACCCGCTCCTGAACCTTCCTCTTATTTCCGCCAATGTTTCGTCGATGTATAAATTCATCACCAACGGCGAAAAACCGTATTACCCTATAGGTGACATCTGTTTTTTGAAAATTTTGAACGTCGTGTACTACTTACTGTCGGATCCTTTTTGTAGAGCGACAAATCCTTGATACTTCTTCAATAAATAAATAGTTCCAAATTTATAAAATACCATCTCACAGGTTTTAGTTACTTGTGATGCACAAGGTTTGCGTATCTAAACATTGATTCTGATCTTACACAAGCTATAAGAATTTCATTATCACAATGCGCCCTGTACACTGTGACGTTACCTAATGGGATATTTTGGTGAGTGGCTTCTCTAATCAGAGTCCCTTACGAGCAAACCAGTTGCTATTTTGCCTGTGGTCAGCCATATCTTAACGTAATTGGGCAATTTATGGCTCCTTTTAAAAGGAATACCTCGATAACGTAGTAGGGTCAAGCCTCACACGTCTGCTTTCTTTACGAGCAGCTAACTTGCTGCACATAATTACCTGTAGCTGTCATCCTGCAGTCGAGTAGTCTATGGATTGGCTAGAACTACGAATTAATAAACAATCTGAAATATTAAATGAACGATAAATTAATAATTGATGAAAAGGTTTCTGCCCTAATGCCTGTAGTTGATGTAGACGAGATGTATATTAACTAATGTTTATTCATGAAGGTAAATCGATTAAAGATAAAAGGGTCTTATGATAACATAGTTATCCTTATAAAATGTAGTAAAGTTGCGCTGAGAGCATTACGAGAGTGGTAACAAAATCCCCAAGCTAAGTAGTCATTCAAGACATGTGACAAACTAAATCTTTATCGTGATAACAGTGCACGAAATATTAGCCCACTCAAAATAATCCAGAGTTCATTACGATGATCTACAAAATACCACATGAGAGATAACGAGTAGGAACTCATACTCTCTATACTCTCAATTCTGTAATGCCAGCGGATAAGTTAAAACTCTGGACTGAAGCACATTTGTTCCTCATGAGAGTCAGTGTCCCATCAATATTTAAAGTAGTGTGAGGACCGTTCACCACCCAGAATCAATTACCCACACCATCAAATAGCCCATGTTACACAGAAAGCTCTGTCTTCCACCAAATCTCAATGGAAAGTGACTAAAAGTTAAGGCCTTTTAGCAGCAGTTCCTCATCCAATATCAGTTCCCCACACGGACGAAAATCTCACTAACTCACAGGCAGGTCTTCCTCCTTTAAGAACTGGCGTAAATGTTGCCAATCGTTCTGTTGAGCGCCCCACTCTAAAAGTATTTGTCCGGACTCCATTAGTGTTCCACCACTGGTTGCTTCTCCCCACCAAAAGTACATCTTTCTTAAATTCTCGAGACATGGTTTTGACTCAGACTCACACTTTCTGCCCTAAACTAAACTATAACAACAATATTTAAATAAAAAATTGTTATAAACATTCAGTAACATTCAGATGATTTACAATAAATATAAGTTTAAGTTTGTTCAAAAATAAACTGACGGTTACTCTTACGCAAGTGCACTCACATTGAATGACAACTGATTTTAGTTACGTATTGCTTACACAATTATTGATGTCTGGTAGGAAGAAACGTCTTTTGGTACTCTTTTCAGTAGCGGTGTCAGCTAACATATGTGACCGACCGGTTTTAATTTTTTTTTTTTGTACGGTTGTAATTATGTTTAAATTAAGTTACTGGCAAACATGGAAAAAATATTCCTTGAATAACTACACAAATACAACAAGATATGACGTATTAATGCTGAGTTACTGTACAGGATATGATGTTTGGACGAACTACTGCATAATTAAGAGATCTCAAAACATGATAAATCAATAAAAAAAGTAGATACAGACGATTGAAATTCAGGAATGGTAGCTATAGTGCAAAGCTGTTATCTGAGGTATCGTTTGTTGATACTGCATGAACCATTTAAAAGTCGTTAATTCAAATGCTGATTGTGAAAACATTTAGTGACTGTAAAATATTAAATTTTGCATTTTTTAACTTATTGAAAATATTATTGTTTTACGGGATGTGCCTCATTTTTCTGACATAGCTGCTGTATTCAGATTTGCTATATTATGTAACTGTCATTTACTGTAGTATTTCTGTGAGCAATAAGCTGCCTTAGTTCAGACTCTCTTAAAGTTCGCCATTTTTCCTACATCTCCTACACCAACCATGTGAGTAACCATTGTCATCTTCATCTCCATTAGGATGTACCCATTTCCAGCAACTGAGGCTGATTGCCTTGTTACCTGAGCTTACCTGGTGAGCCCGCATGACTTCCTATCCCCACTGACTCGCACTCAGCCATGCAATCAGGTTCACCTCTCTAAGTACCAACTCTAAGCGGCCAAACCGCTCGCCTGCATGTGTGTAACGTTACAACAAACTAAAACAATTAACGTAAGAAATGAATGTACAAAAAGAAATCATTATACATGACACTGGGTATGCATTTAAATGTGATAAAAATGAAAATTGTAAAACCTTGGTTACATATAATCAGTACAAAACACAGCATACAAATAATGTAATTTTTTATGTACAACTTGGAAAATTACAACAACGAAATGGAGGCGCTATTAGAAGAGTAAATTGTATCTGAAAATGCCCTTTGAACGAAGTAATGTCTCACAACTTTAAATATATAATTATCTCTCATCCATTTGACTATTTCGTCTACTCTTTCAGCTGTATTGCGGCAGATTTATTGTGTCAGGATACAACTTTCTAATATGAGTGCACGGATACTATATCCATATATAATTAAGCCACTTTTGAACTGAAGTATAACGAACATATCAGTGGACAGAATTCGCATAACTGAAACAAGCAAGACCCTTGTGCAGCTGGTGTGGGGCTGTGTTTCCAGATGATTTATCACAACACCAAACTTAAAGTTTCTGAACAGACACTTACCTTCAGTTGCATAACTGAGGGTGAGTGAAGAGGAATTATCTCATGCCACTCAGCTGGGTCTGGGGCACTGCAAGAGTAGGAGTCAACTTATCGCTTGCATTATAGCAGCTGCATACCCCAGAGCATCTTCGGCAGCTGCGTGTAGAGCTGTCAGTGTCAGGAACATGATGTGTATAACCAGTGTGAGATTGAATTAGCAATGACTTAGCAAGAAAGAGTACAGCACCGAGTGGCACCAGCTGTTGTATTTTTTTGACATACGCATTTCTCCAGCTTTGTCGCTGTGAGACGCTCACTTCATGGACCTACATACGTAAGTTTCACCCTCTGTGATGCTAGTACAATGTCAAATTACTCTAGGGGGATTACTCTGCCAGAAACAGACTAGTTATGGTACAAATGTGTCACCTGCCACCGACTACTAGGACAGATGTAACAGAGATGCCCGAAACAGCAGCGTAACGTTTCTGAACTGTTGCGTATCTTCAGGCGCTCAGTTGACAGGCAGCCACGCTCTGGGTGTGACTCGGACATACAGCCCATTGGCTGCCGCCAGGATGACCTTGCGAGGCTCCAGCGGGATTGGACTGCCAGCTGAGCGCGCGCACCCCCAGAACTCGAAGCGCGACAGCAGAGCCGCCAGCCCAGCTTTCACCTCGACCAGAGAGAACGTCTGACCTGTAGAACAGTACAACTCAACTGCTTGCAGCTGTTCTACCGACAAAACGACAGTCACATTAATGTAATAGGAGACATTATTACCATAACAGATAACGAGAATTACACAAAGGAGTCTCAAAAAAATTTTAACAACAGGAGTGATTACTTAAACAGTGCGTTGTGTTTTTGCAGTCTTCAGTCCGGTGACTCGTTTGATGCTGCTCACTGTGGTACTCGATCATGTGCGAGCCTCCTCATCTCAATGCGTCTCCATCATCTTCGCCTGAAGATGATGGAGACGCATTGCATCGAAACGTTGCTACGAGACGACGATGCAACTCGGCTGACAACCTGTGAAGACTTCATATATGAAATTCGCCGAGAAAGCCTGCACTCGCATGTAACTACAACAACCTTCTGAATCTGCTTACTGTATTCATCTTTTCGTCTTCTTCTATGAATTTTACCCTGCACACTTCCCTCTAATGCTAAACTGTTGATCCATTGATGACTCAGAAAGTATACTATGACCGATCTGTTCTTCTAGTCATGTCACAAATTTCTGTTCTCCCCAAATCATTTCAGTACCCATGATCAACACATTTACACGTCAGAATTTTTCTGTAGCACCACATTTCAAAAGCTTCTATTCTCGTCTTGTGTAAACTAATTATAGTTCACGTTTCTCTTCCATACTTGGCTACGCTCATACAAATATTTTCAGAAAATACTTCGTAATCTATCTTCGATACTAACAAGTTACTCTTAATCACAAACACTTATCTGGGCATTGCGAGTCTACATTTCATATCCTCTCTTCTTTGGCCATCAGTAGTCATTTTGCTACCCAAATGGCAAAACTCATATTTTAGTCTGCGTCTTATTTCCTCAGCATCACCTGATTATGCATTATATTATCCTTGTTGTGCTTTTTTTGGTGTTTAAGACAATGTCCATTCTGTTTATCTTCCAAGTTATTTGCTGTCTCTCATAATTACATTGTCATCAGAACTTCTCAAAGTGTTTCTCTGTGAACTTGAATTCCTATTCAAATTTTTCTTTGTTTTCCTCTACTGCTCACTTTATATACAGATTGAATATCATGAGATATCGGCTGCACTCTTGTCATGCTCCCCTCTCAATCACTGCTTTCCTCCCATCAGGTGATTATGTGTGTGCCAGTCACAACACGATTATGTTATAAATGCGTCACCAGCAAGGCACCATTAGTACAGACATAAACAGCCCCCATTCAAATTTCAAGGTGGGAGCTACTTATGGGGGCTTCGTCATTACAGGTATGGATCGGAGTGTGGAATGTTAGATCCCGTAACCGAGCAGATATGTTAAAAATTTTAAAAAAGGAAATGGATAGGTTGATGTTCGGTACAGTGGGAATTAGTGAAGTTTGGTTAGAGGAGCAACAGGAATTCTGGTCTGGTGATTACAGGATTATAAACACAATATCCAGTAGGGCTAATGGAGGGCTGGGTTTAATAGTGATTAAGAAAATAGGGATGCATGTAAGCTACTAGGAACAGTATAGTGAACTCATTATCATAGCCAAGATAGACACACCAAACCACAGTTGAACGAGCTTATATACTAAGTAGCTCCACAGATGAAGGGTTTGAAGAAATTATTCAAATAGTTAAGGGAGACGAAAACTTAATTGTGATGGGGAACCTGAATTTGATAGTGGGAAGAGGAAGAAAAGAGTAGGCCTATGTGTATGGCGACTGAGGGGATATGAGTGAAAGAGGAAGCCACTTGGTAGAATTTTGCACAGAGCATAATTTAATAATAGCTGATAGTTGATTTAAGGATTGTGAGCTAAGTTTGAATGTTTGGAAGAGACCTGAAGAAACCAGAGGGTTTATGATTGATTCTATAATGATAAGACAGAGAATTATAAAAAAGATTTTAAAGTGTAAGATATTTGCAGGGTCAGATGTGGATTCCGACCACAGTTTATTGGTTATGGACTGTAGATAAAAACGGAAAAACTGCAAAAAGATAGAAAATTAAAGAGATGGCATCTGGATAAGTTGAAAGAGCTATTAGTTGCTGAGAATACCAGGGGAGCAGTAGACTCTGGTCGACTACAATAGGGGATCGCAATACGGTAGAAAATGAATGGGGTAGTCTTGAGATATGAAATAGTGAGAGCGGAAGAGGATCAAGTAGGTAAAACGGCAAGGCCTCATAGAAATCCTTAGATAATACAGGAGATATTGAATGTAATTGACAAAAATAGATAATATAAAAATGCTGCAAATAAAGTACCCTCAGGAAAGACTGTTTACACTTACAATTGGCTTGTAACATTTCATTGTGATCGTGCTAGTTTCTACGATGAATTTCGTGAAGCTGAACCAAAATTGGGTTTTATTGCGACGTTCATTGAAGACTGGAGAGCATCGGCATGTGTCTTACTACGTACAAGATGGAGTCATACGTAAACATATCTAAGACATTTGATCGAAGTTCAAGTATAGCCGAATGTCGTTTGCAGTGAGGAAATTCTCATAAAATGGAGAAACATTATGTAACGCTTTAATAGAAATTTAAGCTTCACTCGGTGTTCTGGGTTGTCCAAATGAACTGAAAACAATTACAGTAGTTTCTTTGCGATGTACTTCTAACGTAATCATCGTCTGTTTCGCTAATTGCACCACACATGTGACGACCTTTGCTTGCAAGGACCAAAAAATAGTTAACTCTGAATGATATACAATAATTTGTTTGTCAGAAGGCACCAACGAAATACGAAATACTCTCGTAATCATAGCACTTGTTATTCGTGGCTACAGTGCTATCTGACAAAGAGCGCGTCAAACTATTAAGTGCTTGACGGAGAAAAATATCGAATTAATACGTCAATGTCGGTATCCACATATTATATCGACCAAGGAATTGCTTTTGTTCGCTTATGCTACACACGATTTAAGTGCATAGCGATTTTGATGACTTGAAAACCTGCTGAAACCATCAAAAAACATATTTTTTGAAGTATCAACAAGAACGGGGACGGAAAAAAGTTTCCTGAAATACTACGAGGGCATGAAGAAGTTTACATCTTTTAAAGAAAACTACACTGCCTGCCAAAAACTGAAGTACTCGGAAGACGAGAGTGGATGTCAATTTTAGTGCATATACACATTATCGGAAGGTATGCAAGCGAGTAGAGTCGAAAATTTCTCTGACAGGTGGAATGGGTACCAGGCAGCTTTAGTGCTGTTCAGTTTTAGTGTTGTTACCAGACCTCGTAAGATGTACAAGGGGCATGAACGGGGTCTGATTTTGGGCTGTCACTGCGTAGGAGATGAAGTCATCGCGTTCTCGCAAGAGACGATGTTATCAGCAGGTGATGGCAATGAACGGGGCGTCATTGTGGATCTCCATTTAGTCAGATGGTCGAGTCGTGGAATATCGAGGTGTATTATGCAAGTGTAACAGTGGCCCACTGTTGGAGTTCATGGGAACGTGAGAGCAAGCATAGTCATTGTCAGGGTTCCGGTCATCCACGTCTGCCCGCCAGGAGGGAGGACCGCCGTATTGTGCGCCAGCTACATCGCAACACTTTCACATCTTCAGCTGTCATCCGACGACAGGTAATGGACTCCGAGCAACATTCTGTGTAGTTATGCATCACTGGGTAGAGAAGAGCAGCATTTGAACTAGGGGACTTCTGCCTAAAGTGCAGGCTATCGTTCTCATCAAAACACAAAGGACGGTTCTGGAGTGGTGCGTTAACTGTACGCCAGATGTGTCAGAAAATGTTTGCAAAAACTCAAGATCTCCATTTGGTTCTTGTTGATGAATAGACAATGTTACGAATAGATAATGTCCAGCGTTGGATCGTGAGGATGGCGGTGACCTGGAAGAGGTCCCATCCTTCCACTGCTTTGAGGAGACACAGTGGTGTTATTCCTGGTGTCAAAAACCACTCAAAAGATAAGAGCACACATAATATTTTTCGTTCAAGACTACCAGTTTCAACAGCCTTTTCTGTCATCTTCAGTTATTACACATCTTTTTGTAGTAAAGCATGTTCATTTTAAGCTGAAACTCACGCACGAGGTGTCAAAGGGATAAACCTCAGCACCTTATAAACGTTTGTCGTCCACTTGACATCGTGTGCATGAGGTTCAGCGTAAAATGAACAAGTGTCACAACAAAAAGATGTTTAAGACATGAAGATGGCAGGAAAGACTATTGAAACCAGTTGTGTTGGATACAAAATATATTGTGCCGTCTTGGCTTTTCAATAGTTTTTAGCGACTGAAACAGATCGCCCTTCAATCCTCTTATAGTGCGGAAATTGAATACTCCTGGTGTAATTCTGTTAGGAAACGCACGATATGACTTCAGGTCACGACTGGTAGTCATTGAGGGAATGCTGACAGAACAGCAATAGGTCACATGGACATTGTGTGTCCTCAAATGTTACACCAGATGCGACAGGATTGGTTACTAGTCTTCAACAGGACAATTCTCATTCACACATGGCACGTTCTTTATGAAATGTATGTGTGCCTTTGAGGTAATCCCATTGTCAAAAAGATGGCCAAATCTGTTCCTAATACAACATGTCTGGTTCCACCTTCGACATATATGCCATCCCAGTGCCGGTACGCAAGGTAAGAAGGTCAAATTACTACAGATGTGAATTACGTGATGTAGAAATAGTTCCATCGTCGAGGATTAGGTAGAACTTTGAAATATTGAAGGGTCTTGGTCGCACAATTCTCACAAGTAAATAATGTACAATAAAATTGATTATTGGGCTTTGTGTAAAGCATGTTAACATTTGTAATAGTTTATGTCATCATCATCATCATCATCTTGTACACTTTCCAGTCTCTGGCCGAGTCTGTGTGGAACATAGGCCTCTCCATCATCTTCCGTCTTGCCACCATCCCTCTGTCTTCATCTTGGTCCAGGCTTCTCCTTTCTTCTGGATGCATTCCTCTAGCCCTTTCAGCCATCTGTCTCTCGGTCTTCCTCTTGGTCTCTTTCCTTCCAGTTCCATCTCGCCGGCTTGAGTGGCCGAGCGGTTCTAGGCGCTCTCGTCTGGAACCGCACGAACGCTACGGTCGCAGGTTCGAATCCTGCCTTGGGCATGGATGTGTGTGATGTCCTTAGGTAGGTTACGCTTAAGGAGTTCTAAGTTCTAGGGGACTGATGACCTCAAGAGTTAAGTCCTATGGTGCTCAGAGCCATTTGAACCATTTGAAGTTCCATCTCGTGGATCCTCCGGGGTATCCTCTTCTCCTCCATTCTCTTAACGTGTCCATACCATCTCAGCCTTGATTTCTCTATCTCCTTCTGTAATGGTTCCACCTTCATTACATCTCTGATCCTCTCATTTCTTAACCTGTCTATCTTTGTCAATCCAATACTGTTTCTCAAGAATTTCATCTCACTAGCTTATACTTTGCTCTTCTCTCTTCCTTTCACAACCCAGGTTTCTGATGCATACGTCAGGATCGGGACAGAGTATGACCGGTACACAGGGTGGTACGTTGATAGTGATTGGGCCACATATCTCACGAAATAAGTATCAAACAAAAAAAAACTACAAAGAACGAAACTCGTCTAGCTTGAAGGGGGAAACCAGATGGCGCTATGGTTGGCCCGCTAGATGGCGCTGCCATAGGGCAAACGGATATCAACTCCATTTTTTAAAATAGGAACCCCCATTTTTATTACATATTCGTTTAGTACGTAAAGAAATATGAATGTTTTAGTTGGACCACTTTTTTCGCTTTGGGACAGATGCAGCTGAAATAGGCACAAACGTATAAGTACGTGGTATCACGTAACATTCCGCCAGTGCGGACGTTATTTGCATCGTGATACATTACCCGTGCTAAAATGGACCCTTTACCAACTTCGGAAAAGGTCGATGTCGTGTTGATGTATGGCTATTGTGATCAAAATGCCCAACGGTCGTGTGCAATGTATGCTGCTCGGTATCCTGGACGACATCCTCCAAGTTTCCGGACCGTTCGCCGGATAGTTATGTTATTTAAGGAAACAGGAAGTATTCAGCCACATGTGAAACGTCGACCACGACCTGAAACAAATGATGATGCCGAAGTAGGTGTTTTAGTTGCTGTCGCGGCTGATCCGCACATCAGTAGCAGACAAATTGCGGGAGAATCGGGAATCTCAAAAACGTCGGTGTTGGGAATGCTACATCAACATCGATTGCACCCGTACCATATTTCTATGCACCAGGAATTGCATGGCGACGACTTTCAACGTCGTGTACAGTTATGCCACTGGGCACAAGAGAAATTACGGGACGACGACAGATTCTTTGCACGCGTTCTATTTAGCGACGAAGCGTCATTCACCAACAGCGGTAACGTAAACCGGAATAATATGCAATGGGAAATCCATGATGGCTGCAACAAGTAGTACATCAGCGACCTTGGCGGGTTAATGTATGGTGCACCATTATGGGAGGAAGGATAATTGGCCCCCATTTTATTGATGACAATCTAAATAGTGCAATGTATGCTGATTTCCTACGTAATGTTCTACTGGTGTTACTACAAGACATTTCACTGCATGACAGAATGGCGATGTACTTCCAACATGATGGATGTCCGGTACATAGCTCACGTGCGGTTGAAACGGTATTTAATAGCATATTTCATGACAGGTGGATTGGTCGTCAAAGCACCATACATTGGCCGCCCGTTCACCGGATCTGACGTCCCCGGATTTCTTTCTGTGTGGAAAGTTGAAGGATATTTGCTATCGTGATCCACCTACAACGCCTGACAACATGCGTCAGCGCACTGTCAATACATGTGCCAACTTTACGGAAGGCGAACTGCTCGCTGTTGAGAGGAATATCGTTACACGTATTGCTAAATGCATTGAGGTTGGCGAACACTATTTTGAGCATTTATTGGATTAATGTGGCATTTACAGTTAATCACGCTGTAAAAGCATGCGTTCTCAGAAATGATAAGTTCACAAAGCTACATGTATCACATTGGAATAGCCGAAATAAAATGTTCAAACGTACCTACGTTCTCCATTTTAATTAGAAAGCCTACCTGTTACCAACTGTTCGTCGAAAATTGTGAGCCATATGTTTGTGACAATTACAGCGCCATATATCACAATGCGAAAGAAATGATCCAACTATAACATTCATATTTCTTTACATACTACACGAATATGTAATAAAAATTTGGGTTCCTATTTAAAAAAACGCAGTTGATATCCGATTGACCTATGGCAGAGCCATCTAGCGGACCAACCATAGCGCCATCTGGTTTCCCCCTTGAAGCTAGACAAATTTCGTTCTTTGTAGTTTTTTCGTTTGACCCTTATTTCGTTAGAAATTTGGCTAGGTCACTGCCAATGGACCGCCATGTATAACCATTTTACTGATTTGGAGTACACCCTTTCTCCATATCAGGCTTCTGACAATCTTCCAAAACTCTTCTGCTTTTCTCCTCTGCTCGTTTATTTCTCTGTCGTGTTATCCATCTTCAAAAGAATTGTGCGACCAAGACCTTTCTATATTTCAGAGTTGTACTACAGACGTGTCCCATCTAGCTATAGCAGAAAATGGAAGTTCTTTATGATGATCTTCACAAACGAATTAGTGAATGTATCGAGTCCAGAGTATTTGGAACGTCATGCTGATAAGTGAGCTCATATCGCCAAGTTTTGACTCGATTTTGTAATTGTTGAAATAACATCACATACCTTCTCAAATCGTTAAGGTTCATTGCGTTTCGTCCTTTCATCTGCGTGGTTCACTGTTTTTGTCAGGAGGTATAATTTCAGAAATAATACACTACTGGCCATTAAAATTGCTACACCAAGAAGAAATGCAGATGATAAACGGGTATTCATTGGACAAATATATTATACTAGAACTGAAATGTCATTACATTTTCACGCAATTTGGGTGCATAGATCCTGAGACATCAGTACCCAGAACAACCTCCTCTGGCCGTAATAACGCCCTAGATACGCCTGGGCATTGCGTCAAACAGAGCTTGGATGGCGTGTACAGGTACAGCTGCCCATGCAGCTTCAACACGATACCACAGTTCATCAAGAGTAGTGACTGGCGTATTGTGACGAGGCAGTTGCTCGGCCACAATTGACCAGACGTTTTCAATTGGTGAGACATCTGGAGAATGTGCTGTCCAGGGCAGCAGTCGAATATTTTCTGTATTCGGAAAGGCCCGCACAGGACCTGCAACACGCGGTCGTGCATTATCCTGCTGAAATGTAGGGTTTCGCAGGGATCGAATGAAGGGTAGAGCCACGGGTCGTAACTCATCTCAAATGTAACGTTCACTGTTCAAAGTGCCGTCAATGCGAACAAGAGGTGACCGAGACGTGTAACCAATGGCACCCCATACCATCACGCCGGGTGATACGCCAGTATGACGATGACGAATACACGCTTCCAATGTGCGTTCACCGCGATGTCACCAAACACGGTTGCGACCATCTTGATGCGGTAAACAGAACCCGGATTCATCCGAAAAATTACGTTTTGCCATTCTTGCACCCAGGTTCGTCGTTGAGTACACCATCGCAGCCGCTCCTGTCTGTGATGCAGCGTCAAGGGTAACCGCTGCCATGGTCCCCGAGCCGATAGTTCATGCTGCTGCAAACGTCGTCGAACTGTTCGTGCAGATGGTTGTTGTCTTGCAAACGTCCCCATGTGTTGACTCTGGGATCGAGACGTGGCTGCACGATCCGTTACAGCCATGGGGATAAGATGCCTGTCGTCTCGACTGCTAATGATACGAGGCCGTTGGGATCCAGCACGGTGTTCCGTATTACCCTCCTGAACCCGCCGATTCCATATTCTGCTAACAGTCATTGGTTATCGACCAACGCGAGCAGCAATGTCGCGATACGATAAACCGCAATCGCGATAGGCTACAATCCGACCTTTATCAAAGTCGGAAACGTGATGGTACGCATTCTTCCTCCTTATACGAGGCATCACAACAACGTTTCACCAGGCAACGCCGATCAACTGTTGCTTTTGTATGAGCAATCGGTTGGAAATTTTCCTTATGTCAGCACGTTGTAGGTGTCGACACCGGCGCCAACCTTGTGTGAATGCTCTGAAAGGCTACTCATTTGCATATCACAGCATATTCTTCCTGCCAGTTAAATTACGCGTATGTAGGGCGTCATCTTCGTGGTGTAGCAATCTTAATGGCCGGTAGTGTATATCGATTTCCACAAAAACAATTCGTTCTTCCTTTTTGTATACATATTGATTGCCGTCCACGTATATGAACCACGACTTGTCTGTAATGCTAGGTCACTCACCGAGACAGGTTCGTGGTCCGGCGCCAAACGGCAGGTAGGCTGGGTGGGCGTGTCCGCCGCTGAAGCGCTCCGGGTTGAAGCGCAGCGGCTCAGGGAAGAGGCGCGGGTCGCGGTGCAGCGACAGCAGCGGCACGTACACCACGTCCCCCACGCGCAGGCGCAGGTCGCTGCCCGGCACCTGGTACGGCTCCCCCGTACACTGCCGCATTAGGAAGCCCATTGGCGGGTACAGGCGTAGAGTCTCTGCCGAGGGGAAAACAGTCAGGGGCTTGTAATGGTACTTGAATTACGTAACCATTACATCACCTCAACTCAACCTCTCGATACCAGCAATATTCTAAAGTGTTTCTGTAAAGTAGTTAACGTATTTCTGAGACAACATTTAGATTTGATTTCATTAATGTAGAGGTACTTTTATACATCGATATGTTTATGTTGCAATGATATTATTGTTACGTGTGTTCTTTCTTTTGTCACTACGATCTTTGATGTACTTGTAACTCTGATTTTTGGGCGTGGTTATTAGTTAGAGAGTCGGACCTGGAAAAAGTCGAGCCTTGGACGTCATGTTGAAAAGACGCATAGTGTAGTCAGCTTATAAAAAGTGAACTTTAACAGTGAGGAAGATGTTTTCAAGTATGTTTTATATTGTGAAGTGATGTTTTGTGTGTGACATGATATTGCAACAAAAGAAATAAAAAGGAAGTGTAACTTAAATTCGGAGTGCTGATTAATTTATACATCACCATTGTGCTAACTTTCAAAGGTTTAATCTTCAAGAATGGTTTGTGAAGCGCATCTACAAAACTTTCGAATATCATATAATAAAACCTAGGCCTCTTTGCATCCGAGCTTGGAATCATCAACACCTAGATTTTCGACGATTGAGCCATGATTTTACAACGAGACCAGCGTGGGAAACACGAAAAGGTGAGTGCCTAGTTTATTCATTATTACATGGAATGACTTTATTAACTGTGCTGTAATGACACCTGCCACATAATAACTTTGTTGCTGCCAGAAAATGCAGTATTTAGCAGCGTGAGCAACACCACAATCATTATTAAATTTTGGCCTTTGTTGTGGTAGGGTTGTTAGAGGCTCCAGCAGCTGCGAGCTCAGTGTAATTCCTTCAATGAAGTAACCAACTTTTCACACATTTATGGCACTTGCGCTTCACCAATTTATCATAAATGCAACCCTAAATACGGTACGCAAGCCTGAAACGAATCAAAATTATGGTGGTTCTTATATGGCACTTTTTAAAATTTTTGATAATTTTTCATGAGATATGTCGCCAGTTTTGTTCCATTTCATGTGAAAATTAGCTGCATGAGATACGGGCTAGGTAGAATGAAGGAAAGTGTGCCCCTGGGGCTTAAAAGCAGATATAATGTGAAAAGGAAGACTACAATAAACTTTGTAAAATATTACTTTTGCATTGTAAGTTCGTTCAGTACCTAATGCAAACCGGTTGTTTCGTTCAGTTTGCTTAATTAAATCTCTTGTTGTTTCCACAGACCACTTTGTTCGAGTGACGTGATGGGTCAATGGACCGCACACAGATAGTAAGAGTAGGGACTAAGCTTTCTTTTCTTTTTACAACTTAACGTGGACTACCTCAGTAGTCTTCAACTTTTGCAGAAAGGTAGCAATTATAGCACACAGTACTTCTTCTCCAGTTCTATGGAAAAGGACATTTTGTCAAGCACAAGTTCACAATTTGCAAATGTATTAATCAACTGTACATCGAAGAATCACTTTGGGCAGGTAAGGGCAGATGATTTTTTGGGATATCTTACGCTTTTCGCCACAGGAGCAGGGAAAATCCAGCCCAAAATTAAAAGCTTTGTATTACAAGCGAATAGAAACTGGTCAAAACAGCATACGCTAACGCTTTGGTGATCGTTACTTTTTGAAGAAGATAGCCAGATCCACGACTGAAAAATAGGTCTAGGGTGGTCAATGGAATCGATGATTACAATGCCTCCAATGTGTCTTTACCAATTCCGAAAAATCCTTTACGTTATTTTATGCAAACTGGATCTCGTACACTTTTCGGCTGTTAATGATAGTTGGTGAATAATACAACCAGTCACAAATACTTTTGATCCTTTATTTCAGTTCCACATCTGATTTTGAGCTAATGTTTCTGTTTATTCTACCTATCTCTCGTTCTGTTCCCATGGCTACTTTTGATTCCATTATTCTCTTGAATCCAAACTGGAAACTGACTGCACCGTGAAGAAAATATTAAAAGCCTCCAAAATTATCGATAAGGGGATTGAACAGTGTTTTTGTAATAATGTTTGAGTCTCTTTCTAGTACGTTTCTCTTTAGTGAGTAATTTCTTAAGCCATATCCTTCGTAGTAGCGTGAAAGTGGAAATTTTGTCAACACCATTTCTTATACTGAAATCTGTAAATGGCCCAACTGAGAGACAGTTGTAGTTCATAAAAGACTGCAATGATGATTTACCAAAATCGATAAAGGGAAGTAGTGTGCGCTTTAGGTTGAATCCGAGTAGTGTTATACATTTCCAAGGCATAGGCACTGTAGCCAGTCCCAAGACCGACTGAGAAAGCAGGAGGTTCACCAGCGACCAGGCGCTCTCTACAATGACTTAAAGAGCGAAAGAAGTAACCTTCTCTGCTGGAATTCAATAAACAGAGACTAAAATGTGAGGTAGAACTCTTAAACCTTGGTCGGCTATCTACAGAGGAGAATGTATTCCGATTTAACACATAGTCCTTCACAATGGAGGGCGTGCAATGTTCTGGCTGCCCATCAATAGCAAAAGAATTGCAATTCATCATTTCCTAAGAATAAGCCAGAAAGTACTCAAAGATGCCAACAAGACCATGGTACAAGAAAACAAATTTGTGCTAAAGACAGTTTACGTATAGATACCTGGAATACATGTGGAGTTTTTAAAGCAAAGCAAACAGAACATATAGAAAATATGAAATAAAGAAAAATAAATGTTGGTGTAATCACAGAAAGAGGAAACAGAGGAACAAACGGTTTACATAATTATACACTAATTTACACTTGAGATGAACAAATGCCATTAGAAGTGAGTGAAAGAGGTATTCTTATAAATGGTAAACGGAAAAGAAATAAAGATTTTTTTATGATTATGTGATGGAAAGGGTAGCTAACGCTACATTTATAATTGGTAGAGGACATTAACACATCATAGGAGGAAGAAAGATAATACCAAGTTTCTGAAATATTTTATGATGAACTGCCAATCAAGCTAATAAATCTATAAAAACCATTTTTTGACATTAGGAGACTTAAATACAAAAACATAAGAGGTACCGGTAGGGGATATAGTAGGCATACTGGGTTAGATGACCTTAATGAAAAGGCCCAAAAGAATTTTTTTATGCTTAATCAGCTAATATTTACAATTACACTCATTAGAAGGAAATACCTAGAGAAATACACCTTTAGCACAAGATGCACACACTCTGTAATTGATTTTGTAATAGCTAATAAATAAATATTAGAGATAATACATGCTCTGGCCACTTCTCAATTACTAGACTGAAATATGGAAAAAACGAAGGAAACAAACCAATGTCAAGAAAATACAGGGACAAAACTCAAAATTTTATCTTCAGTTAGAGGAAAGAACATGGAAATTACATCAAGAAAGATTTACATGCAAACTTCAAATGGTTGAAACTAAACACAGTACTGAAGAAAAACTGGAAAAGGGAAGTATCAGACCAGAAAAGAGGTCTGAAAACATGAAACGAAAAAATAGCCAACAATATTAAAGAAAAACAAAATGCTTATAATGCCTATTTACAAACACCAGTGAATCCTAGGATATATATATAAATAGGGAATAAATAATACAAAAATTTTGATAAAAAGGCATCATGCTGAATCCAGGAATATACAGATTGCTAATGGTTAACATGAAATGAATTAAGATATAGCAAATATTAATATAACAACAGAAAATCAATGCATAGAACATTATGGAAATTTAAGGAATGGAGAAGATAGTGAAGAAAATTAGTTAATAAAAACTGGTAATAGCACTGTGGCTTGAATAGACATAAAAGAACTAAAAGGGCCCCTAAATGTAACAAAAAATAGGAATGCTACTGACCTGGATGGATATAATGCTGTATTAAGCAAATATAGAGAAATCAGTTTAGAATTTTGGTTTCTCAGTTTTCTGAATATGGGTTAGAAGAACTATTCCATACTGAAGTTATTTCTGTATTTAAAAAACGGTAACAGGAAAGATACAGTTAATTGCACATGGATAAGTTTACTAAGTACACGATACAAAATGTATGGAAAAAATTGTTAATCGAAGACTGCAAACTGATGCAGTAATTTCATGAGAACAATCAATATTCGAGAAGCAATGAATTTTTGTGAAGGGATATTAACGCTATGATAACATATTCATAATAAGACCAATTATTGAGGAACTTCAGTAATTTTCCTTAGAAAGGCTTTCAGCATGTACTGATTGTGAGGAAGCCTCTGATAATGTAAAAAGACACTTTCTGCAAAAATAATATAAAATATAAAGTTTTCCTAACACATTATTAATACAATGAAGAGTCTATAGTCTATCAAAATTCGAAAATGGTTACAATTACAGGTTAAACAATATTGGATGAAATTTTAATAAACCAACATGTTGGACAACAGTATAGTCTACCCAAATTTAATTGATTTAACTGTTGGTGACCTAGTTACAAGGTGAAAAGGTGAAAGACAGGAAATAAAATATGATCTAGCTTAACATTAAATAATCAATTTATGCTGATGATCAGATAATTATGAAGGAAACGACAGATAACGTAGAAAGAGCAGTATAAAAATTGAGCCACAATCGGATATACTACAGTTTAGCTGTATAATCAAACACTTCAAAGATAAAGGCTTTCAGACAGAAAATCCAGTCAGTTCAGAAGTAATAGTAAATGAAATTTTTTAGAACACTTGAATTACCAATACACTGACAACGAGGCTAATAAATTTAAAGTTATCTGGAGAACAATTAGAAGGACTTACGAAAGGAAAACAAGAAACAGGTTATAAACGTAGTTACGGCTCTACCTATTCTTGTATATGGTTTCAAATCATGGACTATAACAAAAATGGAAAATTATCTATACAGGCAGCAGAGATTAAGTTGATGAGATATGTGAGGGTTGTAATAAAATGGATAAAATAAATCTTTAAACAGATTTCTAAACCTTTTCAGCTAACGGCAAGGCAGAAGATAATAGAATGAAATGTTGATAGTTTGACGGAACTAAGACTACCAAAAAATGATTAATTTTCCGTTGAATGAAAGGGAGAACTAGGTAGAATTGATAAGAGGATGATACAAACCTGAACAGGTGACTATAAAATCTATTCTTTGGACAGAGGGAAGAGAGCGAAGCAATTCAAATGCGGGCTGCTACGTTACTGGTGGGTTCATACATCACATAAGTGTCAATGGTTTGGGAATCCCTGGAGGAAAAGTAGGAAATGTAGAAGTACAGAAATGGCTTTCTGGTGAGCATGATAATCATACAGTTCCTTAAAATTTACTTTTGTAGCCTCATGTCAAATAAAAGTTATCACAACAGGTTTTGTTTTCTAGGCAAGTAATCAATGACGACGGCTGACAGATATGTGCCTCGACAAAGTGGTCTCTGGAATCTGTATTTACACAGTGTACTATGTCTCGACACCCATTGTACAATAAGTACATATGATTGGGGCGAAAGCATAAAAACTCTGAACCAACAAAATGGATGGAAGTGCGTGATACAAAATTACATACGTTGTAAGCTGTCAGCTAACCACCAGGACCACCCCCCAGCCCATATTAAAAGCTAGAGCCCTCCAGAAGAACAGTATAGATCTTACAATAACTCCAAAAGGGCTACACCAGCCGCATGTTTTAGCGTCTCTGTTACGTTGCAAACGTTAAAAACATTGCCCCACCACGAAAAGTATAACGCTTCTCATTGGATAGACATAATTTTTGTAGGCGGAGCTTAAGGTTAACATTGAGACCCTGATTGGTCAGATGAAAACACAGCCAGATAGTTTTTTTAAACCAACTTCGGTAAATTGTAGTGTGGAGAAGTTAGTGGAGAGTTGCTTCCGAGACGGCGAGCTGTATGGAGCTGCGCCGGCCGCCGCCCCCTGATGAACACCAACAAGGTAGTGAACGCATGCAATGCCGCATTTTTGAGCGCATAAGGCTTCACTCAGAACTGCCGAAGTCTCGTCTGTTACATCCCCTTTTTACGTAATACTAGTGTCGATCGTCAATTGAAGCTCATGGTATTCACATTTGCTATGTAAGTTAAAATCTGAAACGCTATGATTTTTCTGTTACATAATTATTGAGAAGCCACAACAGCCACTGTAATTTACGACAAGTTAGATAAGTAATTAAAGATAACTGAGGGTCCCTGTAGACCATTTTGATAGTTTTCTCTTTTGTTAAACTTAATTTTAAACCTAGATTATAGATGTGTTATGGTGTAGGTCATCCTTCGATCCATTGTAGAACTTGGAAACCCATTCGGGAAATATTCGTTCACATTTTTGTTGAACGCAGTTGGTTTTTATCATCCTGTATTAACATATTTCCTTTTATCAAAAGGGCAATTTATAAACAATGTTTCGGGAGTAGAATAAAATTTCCAATGGATAACTAACTGCTTTTTCGACGTTATTTTACCAGCTAACTAAAAATAGGAAAGCCTTGAACCCCTTCCACTAAATTTAGTTAGTATTAAGATTCTTTTACAGGGAGTGGAGTGGAGCTGACGCTGAAGTCATTAAGTATTTAGTTATATCATCGCTAGTCTCACTGAACTGTTCTGAACTCTACATGTCATGTGTGGTCTGGCGTCTCCTTACCAGCAACAGGTCCCAGGTTCGAACTAGTCAATTCCCTATAAAACACGCTCAGAGCGTCGTTTCGCGAAAGTGGTAGGGAGACACGACTTAGAACAACAGACACCACGCAGAATCTTAGAACGTCACGACATGGCAGTTGACAGGAAATAAGGTTATCAAAACATTCGCTATCAACGCTACCAGAACGACTGGGATTTAAATAAAATAGAGCCATTTGACTGTAGATCTCCTTAAGGGAATTAACACATACGATTTAGGATCGAGATACCTATTGCTGTTATCATACAGGTAAACTACCTATTGGCCACACACATTTTGATTTTATAACAAGTTTCACCCATTAAACGCGAGCAACATCGAATAATTTAAAATCTTTTCCACTTAATTAACAGCCAGGTGTAACAACTGTTACGACTTATTTAAACAGGGAAACATTCTTGGTTGCAAATCAGTAATAATTTAATAACACGTTTCACCCTTTGAGGCAATAGTAATTTAAACATTGTCGTAAGGGAGAACTTACGTTGTCTTCGTCGAAATGTCCTAGATATGGCGTGGTCGTATAAAGGAAATATCGCGATACGAATATTTTAAAGTTGTAGACAAAAGGGACAAAAAGTGCAAAGCCGCCGGAGCATAATCGTAAACCTTATCATGAAAACATCGGCATTCGCAGACGTAGAAGCGCATAATCATGACCACGCTTACCAAGGTTAAAAGTGTAACATTAGTTTCCTCAAAACAGACATGTAACCATGTACGTCGAATTGTAGGACAACTGTACGCTACGTGAAGCTTAGTAAGGGTAACTTCAACTTGTTGACACGGATTGACATAACGTAGAGATTACTACATTTAAGATATGATGAACAGTTACTATAAACAACAATAAAATCTACAAATGTTTATGCGGAATTACAGATAAAAGAAAGAAGATGAATAAACGGAAAACATAGTGACCTGCAAGAGTGCTGGCATAGATTTTTGTAACATACAGTGTATAGAATATCATGAACTGCCAGATCAGATAAGATATTATTAATCTGCTAGGCAAATAATTTTGAGGAGGATTAAAAGTAAATAAACAAATATCGAAAATTCAGATATAAAATATAAAGCCCCCATTGTATGCAGACAAGTATGCAAGAGCACTCTCATCCAAGTAGCAACAGAGGCAAGAAAATTAGCGAAGACAACAGTAAAAAAAAGCAGTTCACTGTGGCAACCAAAATGTGCTAAATCGGTAAGTTTTGAATATACTCATCTTTTTTTCTTTTAGTGAATTTTATTTATAGTTGAACTCGATGACTGTTCCTTTATAGGGCGTAGAAAAATTTCCGCTACTAGTCACACTAAAAGATTATTTATTCGTTACACGACCGGTTTCGGGCTTTTTCCCATCCTCAGGTGTTTATACATTCGTCTACATGTTTATACTGCTGGAGATAACTGTGTAAATACAAAGAAAACTATTTGCTAGATACAAGTGGAACAACTGTAAGTGGCAAGGCAGCATTTGTCGAAAATATATGCGTACTTTCATAGAGATGAGAAATCATTATTGTAATTACGCTGTGGTGACACGTTTTCCACTTGGCAACATTGCCAAGATTTATTTGTTTTGTAAATAAAAACCGTCTTTTCTTGCAGCATTGTAATTTATTTCGACCAGATATGGGTCGCGACTTTTTTTTTACGCTAAGACATCTTCAGAGGGATCTAAAACTACACAGCTTCGTTTTGATATGTGTTAGTTTCAGTTCAAGTAGCGTTTCTTTATGTAAATATCTAGTTACCTACAGTTCTTCGCGTTTTTGGTTGGCATATACGTTTCCCCTCATATTGTCTAGGGGTCACACTACCAGTACATTTACATTCCGCAGCTCGTGGTCGTGCGGTAGCGTTCTCGCTTCCCGCGCCCGGGTTCCCGGGTTCGATTCCCGGCGGGGTCAGGGATTTTCTCTGCCTCGTGATGACTGGGTGTTGTGTGATGTCCTTAGGTTAGTTAGGTTTAAGTAGTTCTAAGTTATAGGGGACTGATGACCATAGATGTTAAGTCCCATAGTGCTCAGAGCCATTTGAAGCCAGTACATTTACAAAACATAAGCACTTTTTATATTCCGAACTTTTTCCTTCACACTGTTTATCCCGTTTACCCTAATTTTTGTGGTGCACAAGTTATAGATGTTTGTTCGAAAACTGTGCTTTTAAAGGCGGAAATATTGTGAGTTCTCAGTGTCTCCCCCTCTTTCGTTTGCTTACCTACCTGTCGTCAACCTAACGACGTATTTGCTGAAAACTAACAACTATCCATGATGTTTGTATCTGTGTGTCTGTGTGTGTGTGTTTGTGTGTGTGTGTGTGTGTGTGTGTGTGTGTGTGTGTGTGTTTGTGTGCAGTGTGGGGAGGAGGCGGTTGTTCAGTGTGAGTCGTAGAGTGTTGAATACGAATGTAAATGCTGTCCCTCTCTCTCTCTCTCTCTCTCTCTCTCATTCATACACACACACACACACACACACACACACACACACACACACACACACACACACACACACACTGATATAATCATCATGAATAGACCTAGCTTTCAGCATATACGTCATGAGGTTGGCGACATGTAGGTAAACAAACCAAAGAGAATGAGAGACACAGTGAACTCACAATATTTTCGCATCTGAAAGCACAGTTTTCGAACAAATATCTTTGTCATAAGAGTAATTGTGCATCACGAAAAGAGGGGTAAACAAAATGAAGAGTGTAAAGGGAAAAGTTCGGTATACAAAAATGTACTTATGTTTCGTAAGTGAAGTGGTAGTGCGACTTCCAGACCAGATCAGAGGAAACACATATGGCAACCATAAATTCAAAGAATTCTAATTACTTATTTACATTAACGAACCGAAGTAAACTGTTTTATAACCTAAAACTAACACATAAGAAAACAAAAATGTATCGTTTTAGATCCCTCCGAAGGTGCCATACAGAAAAATAGCTACCTCAGTTTTCACCTTTTAGCACCGACTATTTGTAATGCCCAAATAGTGGTATAATCCCCGACTACAATATAATGTTGAGCAGAGTTTCAGAAAACAAAAATCAGTAAAAGAATACTGGTGATTTTTGTAGTATACAGTCACTTATCACTCTTCGAGAAAAGCTGCAAACAGTGGATGGACTACGTTTCTTGTGTGCCTATTAAATTTAATAAAGTGATTCTATTTACCTTGACATGCAGTGAATCTAAATTTTTCAGTATTTGTTCGATTTCTATGTTTATTGCAGGAAATACTACAAATAAAAACCCGGTTATTTTGAGCGAATTTAACAGCTAGGTTAAAGTGGCGTGGGAAAAAACCGATATAACCTGATGTTTTAGCGATAACCGCCGTCCCTAATAAGTCCATGCCAGAATTCGTACATTTTGACGAATGCTTATTTGCGGAATACTACATAAGTTTACCATTTTTTACGACGATTTGTAAATTATTTGTTTACTTGTTGTAGAGGTGGATAATCGGAGGGTAGATAGAAGCCTCCTTTTCGTGTTAATATGTTTCTTTTTTCTCTTTCTCTGTTAATAATCTGATGATGCTCCAAAAGGCCGGAAAGTATTATTAAATAATCATTATATTGCAACCAAGAGCCGGCCGGAGTGGCCGAGCGGTTCTAGGTGCTATAGTCCTGCCTCGGGCATGGATGTGTGTGATGTCCTTAGGTTAGATAGATTTAAGTAGTTCTAAGTTCTAGGGGAATGATGACCACACCAGTTAAGTCCCATAGTGCTCAGAGCCATTTGAACCATTTTTTTGCAACCAAGACTGTTTTGTTTTTGAAACATCGTATAATTATTGTCCTGGTGGCAACACATTCAGATGTCAAAAGCAATATTCAGTAGCACAGTCAGAGTCAAACTTGTATTTGACTGAGACACCGAACGTTACTTTTGACACCCAAATTTTTTGCCACCATGACAACAATTACCTATCTAATGATGCTCGGTTTGACGAGCGAATCTGGTTATGAAATCAAATTTTGAGCGACATGTCGCTGCTTTAGCTATACATTAATTCCGACGTTCGCTGTATGACCGACAGGCAAGTTCTACGACTGCTGTGTGTAATGTCGCTGTGTAAATTTTCTGGTATGTATACAGCATAATATTTTCGAGGAGTCACTAGTCTTGATGGTCCCCAAATAATTCCTTTTGATCCGACGGTACAACCCATAGCGGAATGATTGTCATAAATATCATCCAGTACGAAGCAACCATTGTCATTCTGCCTGTCCTTGGAGTAGCTTGCTTTGTGGTCATCAGGATCAAATACAACATACGCCATTGTTGAAAAAATTCATTGTTTCATTCGGAGGTGGTTACAAACCTGCTGCAGTCATGTGATTTGTCACAGCCTCTGACCATCTGTCTGGATCCTGGAGAACTCAATTTAAGTGATGCGGTTGATGCTGGGCAGGAGTCTTTTTGCTCATTTCAGTCAAATTTATTTGTCGCAGTTACAAAGAAGTGCGAAAATAATTGATCGGATTATATCCATGAAGAATCTGACTCTTTAGTAACAAAGATTGTGTTACATTGCCAGGTGGTGGATCCATGTTGTTGTGGTCTTCAGTCCAGAGACTGGTTTGATGCAGCTCTCCATGCTACTCAATGCTGTGCAAGCCTCTTCATCTCTATGTAACTGCTGCAACCTACATCCTCCTGAATCAGCTTAGTGTATTCATCTCTGTTTCCCACTACGATTCCCCCCCCCCCCCCCGTCCTATGCTTCCCACCAGTACAAAACTGGTTGTCCCTTTTTTTTTTTTTTTTGGTCATCAGTCTACTGACTGGTTTGATGCGGCCCGCCACGAATTCCACGAATTCCTTTCCTGTGCTAACCTCTTCATCTCAGAGTAGCACTTGCAACCTACGTCCTCAATTATTTGCTTGACGTATTCCAATCTCTGTCTTCCTCTACAGTTTTTGCCCTCTACCGCTATCTCTAGTACCATGGAAGTCATTCCCTCATGTCTTAGCAGATGTCCTATCATCCTGTCCCTTCTCCTTATCAGTGATTTCCACATATTCCTTTCCTCTCCGATTCCGCCTAGAACCTCCTCATTCCTTACCTTATCAGTCCTCCTAATTTTCAACATTCGTCTGTAGCACCACATCTCAAATGCTTCGATTCTCTTCTCTTCCGGTATTCCCAAAGTCCATGTTTCACTACCATACAATGCTGTACTCCAGACGTACATCCTCAGAAATTTCTTCCTCAAATTAAGGCCGGTATTTGATATTAGTACACTTCTCTTGGTCAGAAATGCCTTTTTTGCCATAGCGAGTCTGCTTTTGATGTCCTCCTTGCTCCGTCCGTCATTGGTTATTTTACTGCCTAGGTAGCAGAATTCCTTAACTTCATTGACTTCGTGACCATCAATCCTGATGTTAAGTTTCTCGCTGTTCTCATTTCTACTACTTCTCATTACCTTCGTCTTTCTCCGATTTAGTCTCAAACCATACTGTGTACTCATTAGACTGTTCATTCCGTTCAGCAGATCATTTAATTCTTCTTCACTTTCACTCAGGATAGCAATGTCATCAGCGAATCGTATCATTGATATCCTTTCACCTTGTATTTTAATTCCACTCCTGAACCTTTCTTTTATTTCCATCATTGCTTCCTCGATGTACAGATTGAGGAGTAGGGGCGAAAGGCTACAGCCTTGTCTTACACCCTTCTTAATACGAGCACTTCGTTCTTGATCGTCCAATATTATTATTCCCTCTTGGTTGTTATACATATTATATATGACCCGTCTCTCCCTATAGCTTACCCCTACTTTTTTCAGAATCTCGAACAGCTTGCACCATTTTATATTGTCGAACGCTTTTTCCGAGTCGACAAATCCTATGAAAGTGCCTCGATTTTTCTTTAGCCTTGCTTCCATTATTGGCCGTAACGTCAGAATTCCCTCTCTCGTCCCTTTACTTTTCCTAAAGCCAAACTGATCGTCACCTAGCGCATTCTCAATTTTCTTTTCCATTATCCTGTATATTATTCTTGTAAGCAGCTTCGATGCATGAGCTGTTAAGCTGAATGTGCGATAATTCTCGCACTTGTCAGCTCTTGCCGTCTTCGGAATTGTGTGGAAGATGCTTTTCCGAAAGTCAGATGGTACATCGCCAGACTCATATATTCTACAAACCAACGTGAATAGTCGATTTGTTGCCACTTCCCCCAATGATTTTAGAAATTCTGATGGAATGTTATCTATCCCTTCTGCCTTATTTGACTGTAAGTCCTCCAAAGCTCTTTTAAGTTCCGATTCTAATACTGGATCAACTATCTCTTCTAAATCGACTCCTGCTTCTTCTTCTACCACATCACACAAATCTTCACCCTCATAGAGGCTTTCAATGTATTCTTTCCACCTATCTGCTCTCTCCTCTGCATTTAACAGTGGAATTTCCGTTGCACTCTTAATGTTACCACCGTTGCTTTTAATGTCACCAAAGTTTGTTTTGACTTTCCTGTATGCTGAGTCTGTCCTTCCGACAATCATATCTTTTTCGATGTCTTCACATTTTTCCTGCAGCCATTTCATCTTAGCTTCCCTGCACTTCCTATTTATTTCATTCCTCAGTGACTTGTATTCCTGTATTCCTGATTTTCCCGGAACATGTTTGTACTTCCTCCTTTCATCAATCAACTGTAGTATTTCTTCTGTTACCCATGGTTCCTTCGCAGCTACCTTCTTTGTATTTATGTTTTCCTTCCCAACTTCTGTGATGGCCCTTTTTAGAGATGTCCATTCCTCTTCAACTGTACTGCCTACTGCGCTATTCCTTATTGCTGTATCTATAGCGTTAGAGAACTTCAAACGTATCTCGTCATTCCTTAGTACTTCCGTATCTCACTTCTTTGCGTATTGATTCTTCCTGACTAATGTCTTGAACTTCAGCCTACTCTTCATCACTACTATATTGTGATCTGAGTCTATATCTGCTCCTGGGTACGCCTTACAATCCAGTATCTGATTTCGGAATCTCTGTCTGACCATGATGTAATCTAATTGAAATCTTCCCGTATCTCCCGGCCTTTTCCAAGTATACCTCCTTCTCTTGTGGTTCTTGAACAGGGTATTCGCTATTACTAGCTGAAACTTGTTACAGAACTCAATTAGTCTTTATTCTCTTTCATTCCTTGTCCCAAGCCCATATTCTCCTGTAACCTTTTCTTCTACTCCTTCCCCTACAACTGCATTCCAGTCGCCCATGACTATTAGATTTTCGTCCCCCTTTACATACTTCATTACCCTTTATATATCCTCATACACTTTCTCTATCTGTTCATCTTCAGCTTGCGACGTCGGTATGTATACCTGAACTATCGTTGTCGGTGTTGGTCTGCTGTCGATTCTGATTAGAACAACCCGGTCACTGAACTGTTCACAGTAACACACCCTCTGCCCTACCTTCCTATTCATAACGAATCCTACACCTGTTATACCATTTTCTGCTGCTGTTGATATTACCCGATACTCATCTGACCAGAAATCCTTGCCTTCCTTCCACTTCACTTCACTGACCCCTACTATATCTAGATTGAGCCTTTGCATTTCCCTTTCCAGATTTTATAGTTTCCGTACCACGTTCAAGCTTCTGACATTCCACGCCCCAACTCGTAGAACGTTATCCTTTCGTTGATTATTCAATCTTCTTCTCATGGTAACCTCCCCCTTGGCAGTCCCCTCCCGGAGATCCGAATGGGGGACTATTCCGGAATCTTTTGCCAATGGAGAGATCATCGTGACACTTCTTCAATTACAGGCCATATGTCCTGTGGATACACGTTACGTGTCTTTAATGCAGTGGTTTCCATTGCCTTCTGCATCCGCAAGTCGTTGATCATTGCTGATTCTTCCGCCTTTAGGGGCAATTTCCCACCCCTAGGACAAGAGAGTGCCCTGAACCTCTATCCGCTCCTCCGCCCTCTTTGACAAGGCCGTTGGCCGAATGAGGCTGACTTCTTATGCCGGAAGTCTTCGGCCGCCAATGCTGATTATTTATCAAAATTCAGGCAGTGGCGGGAATCGATCCCGGAACCGAGGACGTTTTGATTATGAATCAAAGACGCTACCCCTAGACCACGGGACTGCTTAATGCCTCATAACGTGTCCTACCAATGTAACACTTCTTCCCAATTCTATACAGCACCTCCTATTTAGTTATGTGATTCGATGGTTGATTTTGGGGGGGGGGGGCGGGGGGGAGGAGACCAAACTGCGAGGACATCGGTCTCATCCGATTATGGAAGGATGGGGAAGGAAGTCGGCCGTGCCCTTTCCAAGGAACCATTCCGGCAATTGCCTGAAGCGATTTAGGGAAAGCACGGAAAACCTAAATCAGGATGGCCGGATGCGGGATTGAAACGTCGTCCTCCAGAACGCGAGTCCAGTGTGCTAACCACTGCGCCACCTCGCTCAGTAGTTATTCGATCCACTCATCTAATTTTCACCATTCTTCCGTAGCACCACATTTCGAAAGCTTCCATTCTCTTCTTGTCCAAACTGTTTATCGTCCATACAGGGCTAAACTCCATAAAAACACTCCCAGAAAAAATCCATGTTAACAAATTTCTCTTTTTCAGAAACGTTTTCCTTGCCATTGCCAGTCTACATTTCCTATCCTCTCTACTTCGACCGTCATCAGTTATTTTGCTCCCCAAATAGCAAAACTCATCTACTACTTTAAGTGCCTCATTTCCTAATCTATTTCCCTCAGCATCACCTGATTTAATTCGACTACATTCCACTATCCTCGTTTTTCTTTTGTTGGTTCATGTACTTAGTCCAAATGTGAGTAATACTGACACCATTACGGTGACTGCTGTACATAACTGAAACGTTTATACTGTCAATTAGACAGCAAATGTCACACTCTCTCCTAATATACGTACTAACATATTTCATTGACAGTTTACCGACAGAGAAGTTATCAGCCTGTGTGTATGTGGTAGACGATTAGATGATACGTAAATATAATGTTTGTCTTAACCAGACTTGTTGCTTGTGTGGGTTACACAGTGACCCTCTATAAAGAGCGTAGGTTGTTCCGATGGAACAATGCACTTATATTCATTTAATAATAAAGAGAGAACAGATTTTACATTATAGCGATAATTTTAACGTACAGCTTTCGCAGTAAATAATTAGTTATACAGTTTTAACGAATGAGATTAACAGTATCATGGAGTTTAATCCAATACCCTCAGTGTCAATAGATTTCATATTTTCAGTTATGTCAACAAATTACAGCAGCGTATGTGGTTTCATGAAGGAAGGGCTAGTTTGGCAGTGTTTTGTTAGGTTAAGGAAAATTCACCAGTTGTTAACCAACTGGGGAGTAATATCAGTTACCCCTTACCATGGCGTTTGCAGCGACAGTGACAGGATACCGTTATATTGCGTGAGTACTCCTGTTAGTCGATTATCGATCAATCCTCGCCGGTCAACATTTTCAGTGATAAACTCTTCGTCTTAGATTTTCACGATGTTGTGAATCCAAAGACAGTTGCAAACTTTTGCTAGCCGAGCGGGGTAGCCGCGCGATCTAGGCGTCGTGTCACGGTCCGCGAGGCTTACCCCGTCGGAGGTTCGAGTCCTCCCTCGGGCACGAGTGTGTGTGTTTAGAGTAAGTTAGTTTAAGTTATATTAAGTAATGCGTAAGCTTAGGGACCGATGACCTCAGCAGTTTGGTCTCGTAAGACCTTACCACAAATTTCCAAAAACTTTTGCTACTTTCATTTTACTCCTCCTATGCTACTAGCCTGAACAGGTATCATCTCGCTCACCTTTGATAAGGTGCCTTAAAGTCTTCAGAACATATTCAAGTACCTAAACCTGCACATCTCCACAATTTCTAAAGAAAAACAGCACTCTCCTAAATTCCCTAGTCCCCTAAACCTACCGCTACTGTGAGCAGACATCTGTATAAGAGACGCAGTTGGCTACAATTAAAGCCCTTCTTACAATAATCGACACTGGAGTACGATAATCAATATGACGCCTGGAAACACATGCAAACCGGCTACGGTAGTATGTAGAGCTCAAATGAAATACAACGAGTTATAGAGACATATGAGTATCGCTCGTCAACTGAGAGGAAGTAGGAAATCTGAACGAGTAATAACATCTTGCTGAGAGGAAGTAGGAAATCTGAACAAGTAATAACATCTTGCAGTGTTACAGGTATTAAATATCAGTTTTGGTCGATTACACAAAAGAGAGGAAAAGTGGAGTCAATGTGGAACAGAATAATTAAAACCAGCTACACAAACAGGCGTTTAAGATTACAAACTGCGGAAGTTTAGTTTCTTCGGAAGTCTAGTTATTTATGAAGTCATCTACACACGTCTGATTGGCCCTTTATGCTGACAACCAAATCGTTTGTTACCAGATTGGCGACACAGAAACCAGCACCACACCTCACTCAGATGTTCTCCAAACAATCGTAATGCGACAATGAAACTGCATTTACTGAAACATGTGCAGTCAAAATCTGTTAAATACAGCTTATTACAGAGATGCAGTCTTCCTCACCTACTGTTCATTCAGGAAGCATTGGCGGATGTAAGAGGAAGTTTTTGGATTAGGAATCAAATTTAGGATGAAAGAAGGCCAATGGAAGATTTGTTGATGACGTTATCCACATTGAAGGTGGGGAAAAACTGCAGGATATGTTGTGTGGAATCTGTAGACTCATGACAGTAAGACATGTATTTCTAGAAAACCAGAGACCAATGGACGTTGCGAGTACTATCAGAAATAAGATCAGTGACAAATTTAAGATCGACATTCGGTGCGAAATGAAGCAATATCATGGGAGCTAATTAAATCATGGTCGTAGCAGCAAAGACATGTTGTTGTTGTTGTGGTCTTCAGTCCTGAGACTGGTTTGATGCAGCTCTCCACGCTACTCTATCCTGTGCAAGCTTCTTAATCTCCCAGTAACTACTGCAGCCTACATCCTTCTGAATCTGCTTCATTTGTTGGTCTCCCTCCACGATTTTTACCCTCCACGCTGCCCTCCAATACTAAATTGGTGATCCCTCGATGTCTCAGAACATGTCCTACCAACCGATCCCTTCTTCTAGTCAAGTTGTGCCACAAGCTCCTCTTCTCCCCAATTCTATTCAATACATCCTCATTAGTTATGTGATGTACCCATCTAATCTTCAGTATTCTTCTGTAGCACCACATTTCGAAAGCTTCTATTCTCTTCTTGTCTAAACTATTTATCGTCCACGTCTCACATCTATACATGGATACACTCCATACAAATACTTTCAGAAACGACTTCCTCACACTTAAATCTATACTCGACGTTAACAAATTTTTCTTCTTCAGAAACGCTTTCCTTGCCATTGCCAGTCTACATTTTATATCCTCTCTACTTCGACCATCATCAGTTACTTTGCTCCCCAAATACCAAAACACCTTTACTACTTTAAGTGTCTCATTTCCTAATCTAATTCCCTCAGCATCACCAGACTTAATTATCCTCGTTTTGCTTTTGTTGATGTTCATCTTATACTCTTCTTTGAAGACACTGTCCATTCCGTTCAATTGTTCTTCCAAGTCCTTTGCTGTCTCTGACAGAATTACAATGTCATCGGCGAACCTCAAAATTTTTATTTCTTCTCCATGGATTTCAATACCTACTCAGAACTTTTCTTTTGTTGCCTTTATTGCTTGTTCAATATAGAGATTGAATAACATCGGGGATAGGCTACAACCTTGTCTCAATCCCTTCCCAACCACTGCTTTCCTTTCATACCCCTCGACTCTTATAGCTGCCATCTGCTTTCTGTACAAAATGTAAATAGCCTTTCGCTCCCTGTATTTTCCCCGTGCCATCTTCAAAATTTGAAAGAGAGTATTCCAGTCAACATTGTCAAAACCTTTCTCTAAGTCTGAAAATGCTAGAAACGTAGGTTTGCCTTTCCTTAATCTTTCTTCTAAGATAAGTCGTAGGGTCAGTATTTTCTCACGTGTTCCTACATTTCTACGGAATCCAAATTGATCATCCCCGAGGTCGGCTTATACCAGTTTTTCCATTCGTCTGTAAAGAATTCGCGTGATTATTTTGCAGCTGTGACTTATTAAACTGATAGTTCGGTAATTTCCACATCTGTCAACACCTGCTTTCTTTGGGATTGGAATTATTATATTCTTCTTGAAGTCTGAGGGTATTTCACCTGTCTCATACATCTTGCTCACCAGACGGTAGAGTTTTGTCAGGAATGGCTCTCCCAAGGCTGTCAGTAGTTCTAATGGAATGTTGTCTACTCCAGGGGCCTTGTTTCGACTCAGGTCTCTCTGTGCTCTGTCAAACTCTTGACGTAGTATCATATCTCCCATTTCATCTTCATCTGCATCCTCTCCCATTTCCATAATATTGTCCTCAACTACATCGCTTTTGTATAGACCCTCTATATGCTCCCTCCACCTTTATGCTTTCCTTTATTTGGTTAGAACTGGGTTTCCATCTGAGCTTTTTATATTCATACAAGTGGTTCTCTTTCCTCCAAAGGTCTCTTTAATTATCCTGTAGGCAATATCTATCTTACCCGTAGTGAGATAAGCCTCTACATCCTTACATTTGTCCTCTGGCCACTACTGCTTAGCAATTTTGCACTGCCTGTCGGTTTTATTTTTGAGACGTTTGTATTCCTTTTTGCTTGCTTCAATTCCTGCATTTTTATATTTTCTCCTTTCATCAATTAAATTCGATATTTCTTCTGTCACCCACGGGTTTCTACTAGCCCTCGTCTTTTTACCTATTTGATCCTCTGCTGCCTTCACTATTTCGTCCCTCAAAAGCTACCCATTCTTCTTCTACTGTATTTCTTTCCCCCATTTCTGTCAATTGTTCCTCTATGCTCTCCCTGAAACTCTGTACAACCTCTGGTTCTTTCAGTTTATCCAGGTCCCATCTCCTTAAATCCCCAACTTTTTGCAGCTTCTTCAGTTTTAATCTACAGTTCATAACCAATAGATTGTGGTCAGAGACCACATCTGCCCCTGGAAATGTCTTATAATTTAAAACCTGGTTCCTAAATCTCTGTCTTACCATTATATAATCTATCTGATACCTTTTAGTATCTCCAGGGTTCTTCCATATATGCAACTTTCTTTCATGATTCTTAAACCAAGTGTTAGCTATGATTAAGTTATACTCTGCGCAAAACTCTACCAGGCGGCTTCCTCTTTCAGTCCTTAGCCCCAATCCATATTCACCTGCTATGTTTCCTTCTCTCCCTTTTCCTACTCTTGAATTCCAGTCACCCATGATATTAAATTTTCTTCTCCCTTCACTACTTGAATAATTTCCTTTATCTCATCACACATTTCATCTATTTCTTCGTCATCTGCAGAGCTAGTTGGCATATAAATTTTTACTACTGTAGTAGGCGTGGGCTTCGTGTCTATCTTGGCCACAATAATGCATTCACTATGCTATTTGTAGTAGCTTACCCGTACTCCTATTTTTTTATTCGTTATGAAACCTACTCCAGCATTACCCCTATTTGATTTTGTATTATAACCCTGTATTCACCTGACCAAAAGTCTTGTTCCTCCTGCCACCGAACTTAACTAATTCCCACTATATGTAACTTTAACCTATCCATTTCCCTTTTTAAATTTTCTAACCTACCTGCCCGATTAAGGGATCTGACATTCCACGCTCCGATCCATAGAATGCCAGTTTTCTTTCTCCTGATAACAACGTCCTCTTGAGTAGTCCCCGCCCGGATACCCGAATGATGGACTATTTTACCTCTGGAATATATTACCCAAGAGGACGCCATCATCATTTAATCATACAGTGAAGCTGATGTAAAGCAAAGTCATATAAGAAGAAAAACTTGCCTAGCAGAAGTGGACATAATTTGCTAAAGAAAGGAGCTCACCAGTAGCAAAGACAGAGTTCCGTTTCACGGGAATACAGATTTAGAGTTGTTGTTCCAAAGTGAATGATGGACTACGGAAAAAGTGAAAGTGAAGAGAATGGATTAGTTTGTTGCCACAGAAGGACGCTGTAAATTAAGTGGACTTATAAGGTGAGAAATGAGTAGATCCTCCAGTAAATCGAGTTGGAATAGAAGATGTGAAAAACACTGGCTAGAAGAAGCGACCGTACGACAAGATATGTACTCGACATTAAGTAAAAATTTCGTACGACGAGGAATCATAGAAGTCATAGGATAAGACAAAGACTGCAATATATCTAACAAGTAATTATGCCACTCTGAGGTGAAGAAGCTGGCAGAAGAGAGGAAGTCGTGGTATATCACGTTCAAACAAAACGATGACACAAAAAATAGAATAATTAGCACACGATGTGTCTGTCACTGAGGCCAGGCGGCACAGAGGCGTGCTGAACAACTGTATAATTTTGTTATTCAATATGAAGTACCAATTAAAATAGTATTTGTTTGTTTTTGATGTATGTCATTCGCCTCTTTTCGCAATTCCTTCACGTAAGCTTTTGCTAGCTTTAAATATTCGACCTTTTGCAGTTTGCCTTTTCTGGCTCGAATCCCAGCAGTTATTAAAACGCCAGGTATGTGAGGGTAGAGTTCATAATACAGAACCCACAGTGGGACATTCAGGATTAACCTCTATTATACTAAAGTAACAGATCAGACAGAGAATGCTATCTGCTGTGGGGAGGCGAACTCCTTACCAGCAACCACCATGTCCAGGTACCGCATCTCCTGGAGTGCTTCGTACGTGATTTCGCCACCGTGTCGGCTGAGTACTGCGTCTACCTCGACTCGCGCCTTGGTCTGCACTCCTGGGTTCATGGCCAGCTCGTGCAGGCAGAAGCTCATCGCCGTAGAAGTCATCTCGAAGCCGAGTGCGAACACTATGTGGAGCTGCGCTGCCATAAACTTGTCGCTGATTTCTGAAACAGAGGGGTGTGCTCTCCATATCTCTAGTAAGTGCAACACCTGAGGCAGGGACCCTCCTTACTTGGGAGTGACGCACATCGAAGGCACAGAAAAGTAAAACACTGTGCGCAGCAGAGACTCGAATTTGGAACACCCGTAATGTGCACCAAAACCAGTCCATAAACTGCTTACACAAAGCTAGTCCGTCCTCCCCTACAATACTTACCACACGGGATTCAGAGAGGACACCGAAAAAGCACAGAGGTGTCATAGAAGTAAATGTGCCTTTAGTGTACTAACAACACGATAATTCGCCACACACGCTGATGGAGTGAGGGGTTACTTCTCCCACTTTCTGGAGCCTGCGCGTAAATGTTTCTCGGACTGAACAATGAAATTTTTCAAGGTTCAGAAATGTAAAGCATAAAGAAGTTTTAAGCTAGTGCAAAAACTAAAATTGGTGCAGGAAAATGGTAAGAACAAACTTATGAACGTAGAAAGAAAACTGGTTAGAAGCTTACTTCGCTCAGGGACGGCATAAATAGAATACAATACGCCATACCTAAAAAAGAAATCTATGATCAACTAGGAAGCCAAATAGAACCCACTCCACAAAAAAGAAGTAGAATGAATGATGACGTACTGAGGAAGCAATTATTTAGTAGGTTCTGAAGCTTAAAAAACAACTGGAATGGCTGTTACCCACACTGAATCACCTCAGAAAAGCAAACATCAGCACTATGGACATACCATACCGAATTCATTTACGAAGAAGTTCAGAAAGTAGTCTTCAGGGGCGAATAGACACAAAAAGGAAACGGTACCATAACATCAAACAGCTCCGGAAGAAGACATCAGAACGTACGAAACGAATTTGAGTAAGTGCAACAGGACTCCATTCAGCAAGAGTTGTATTGATTCAACGTGGTCAGTAAAAGACCTACTCGAAAAATTAATTAGTAGTATTCGAGAAAGCGAAGTACTTATAAGATTTCGAGTTACGCCTAAATACAATAGTTACAAACCTGAAATTTTAATACTGTTTGTAATGGAGGAATGACGCGTCTTGCTGAAAACTTGTTTAACAGTTTTATTATTTTCCAAATCATTAATCAAATTGTTTAGTTTTGATGGAAAACAATAAACAAGACAATTCATCAAATATTCTAACTTTAGTTATAGCTTACATACTGAGTGACAAATGTCATGGGATACCACCTAACACTCAGTGCAAAAACCCAAACACGCAAAAGATGACTCCGTGAGCATTTCAGTTTTAAGCGACACAACTCTTATTTCTTTGTTTATTTATTTTATTTATGCATTTATTTTACCTGGCAAGATTAGGGCCTTCAGGCCCTCTCTTACACCTAACCAGGCATACTCAGATTCAACAAATTTCAGTTTCTACAGAACATTAAGGACATATAACATGTTATACAGTATTAATGTTACAGAAAAAATTAGAGATTATGAAAGTACTACAATGATAATTATAACAATCAAAAAGTAATTATAATAATCAAGAATAATAATAATAGTAATGACTATGTATAGGAAAGTGAACATATTTTTTCTTTTATGAATGTCAGTCCTATTGCTAGTTGGGAATTTTCTCGTTGTATTCTTGCAGCTTGTGAGTTATTCTCATCAAGCAGAGACATAAGACGATAGAATGGGGTGAAAGAGATATAGAAAAGGTAGATAAGTTAGAGGAGGAGAAATAGAATGGTAAAATTCGAAGCTATGATGGAGAGGAGAAAGAAAAAGATGAGAGGGGCACGACAATGGTGGCTATACCGTCCCTAATATGTAAGTCTTGAGTTCCCTCTTGAATGTTAAGTGGTTCTGGATAAGACGCAGATCACAGGGGAGCGCGTTCCATAGTCGTATGGCTGAGATGGAGAATGACACAGAGAAAGATTTTGTGTTATGTAAAGGTACAGCCAAGATGCTAGATGTATCCGATCTGGTATTGCGGTTGTGGAATGATGATAGGTGTTTAATGTGAGAAGATAAGTATTGGGGGCACCAGTGGCTAAGAAATCGTTGAAGTAAGCACATCGTGTGGAGATCGCGTGCCTTATGTGGGCGTATCCAACCTAGCTGGGAGTATGAAGGACTGATATGATCATACAACCGTATATTGCATACGTATCTAACGCAAGCATTCATCACTAGCTCGAGGCATCTCGAATTTTCACTATTTGTGCCGTGTTGAACTACATCACAGTAGTAAAGATTAGGCAAGACTAGTGTTTGGACTAATTTTTGTTTAACATGGGTTGGAAATATTTTTCTAAATTTTTGAATTGCATGTAGGGAGGAGAGCGATTTCCGGCAAGCTGTGACTGTTTGTTCTTCCCAGTTTAGGTGTTCATCCAAGATTATTCCAAGGTCTTTTACTGTTTTTTGGTATGGTAGTTGGGTACCATTGAGGAGTATTTGAGGGACTGTTTCCCGAAAGTACCGACTGATTAACTTTGGATGAGATATAAGTATGACCTGGGATTTCTTGGGGTTTAGTTTCAGACCTAGGTTCTATGCCCATCGAGAAACAGAGCAAAGATCTGCGTTCATACTCGCTACTGCGTCAGCAATGTTCTTGGGGCTTGCACTTATGTACAGTTGGATGTCGTCGGCATATAGATGGTAGTTGCAGGAGTGAATCACTGAAGAAATATCATTAATGTACAGTGAGAAGAGTAATGGACCAAGGACGGAGCCTTGGGGAACTCCAGAGCGCACGTTTTTCCATGATGACTTTTCCGACCCACAAATGACTTGTTGACTTCTGTTTTTGAGGTAGCTGTCGAACCAGTGTATAGCGCTGTTTGAGAAATTCAGCTGTTTCATTTTAATTAGTAATATATCAAAGTCAACTGTATCAAAAGCCTTGCTAAAGTCAAGCAGTGTTAGGATGGTAGCTTCACGTCTGTCCATAGCATGTTTAATGTCATCAGTTACTTTGATTAATGCAGTTGCTGTACTATGGTGCTTTCGAAAGCCTGACTGATATTTGTTGTGGATGTTATGAGTTTTGAGGTAATCCGTCAGCTGTTCATGGACGATGTATTCTAGGGCTTTAGATATTGCAGGTAGTATGCTGATCGGCCTGTAATCACCTGGCGACTTAGGGTTGTCAGTCTTGGGTATAGGTTGAATTAAACTTTGCTTCCACTCAGTAGGATATGTACTACTGACAAGAGACAGGTTGAAGATGTCTGTGATAACTGGAGTAATAGTGTCTACGACGTTCTTAATCATGCCAATGCTCACTCCATCATTTCCTACTGCCTCGGAAGAGATTCTCATAATTGCCTTGTGTACTGTGCCAGTAGTTACATGTTTTAGGTAAAACTTGTCTCTCTCGAGATTGATATCTTGGGGCTGGTAATTTGTCGCTGCGTGGCAGTTTATAGCTGTTGAGAAGAAATCATTGAATTCTTCTGCAGACGCTTGATAAACAGCGTCAGATCTTCGCTTCCCTATACCGAAACTGCGCAGCTTTTTCCACAGTGCAGCAGGTTTTGTTATACCGCATACGACAGAGCGGGCATGTCTGATTTTGGCATTCCTCACGCTTTGCTTGGTTCTATTTCGGAGTTACCTATAAGCTTCGTACGCCTCGGGAGTTGGGTTACGCTTGAAGGCCCTATGTGCAGCATCACGTTTATTCATTAACTGGCGTAATGCAGTGGTGAGCCACGGAGCGGGAGCTCTCTTTACCTTGACAGTGCGTTGAGGAGCATGTTTATCATTTTGCGACATAATTCCCGAATTTTTCCGTCTAAAGTCGGTTCATTGCTTATATCATGCCAAGGGATGTCTGAGCAATCCTTTTGAAGAGCGTCATGGTTAACATTTTTTAGGTTTCTGTAGGTTACCAGGTGAGATTTTTCTTTGGTAGTATGCACTGAGTAATTTAAGAATATCACGTCGTGAGCAGAGAGTCCTGGAGCGGATGTCTGATTGGCGCGAATTATTTTATCTGGTCGCTTTGTTGCTATTATATCTATGAGTGTATGGCTGTGTGGCGTGTGATGAGTTGGGTCCAGCGGTGTTAAACTCATATCATTGGAGTGGAACAGTCTCCTTAGTTTTTCTGCAGAGGGAGATTTTAACTGTAAGTCGATGTTTGTGTCGCCCATAACGATTATGTGTTCATACAGTGTCACGAGCGAGGACAGGGCAGGCTGAAAGGAGGACATAGCACCGACGTTTGGAGGTTTATAGATTACTCCAATTAGCAGTTTCTGATTTGATGTGTTTATTTCGAAAAACAAGAACTCTGCTTCTCCTTCGCCCTTTGCATCCGATGTGCATAGTACAGTAGGTCTGAGATCAGAGCGAACATAGGCACCCACACCACCTCCGCGTCGTGTTTCACGATCTGCTCTTAGGAGAGAGTAACCATTGATTCGGATAGCGTCGGAAGAAATGTTTGGTTTCAACCAAGTTTCAGAGACGAGGATAACATGGAACAGCGATTGGCAGAACAGGTCACAGAACTCGTCGAAGTGAGCCGTTAGCGACTGCGCGTTCGCGTGGGCCACAAAGAGCCCGTCGCCGGAACCGGTCCGTCCCATTGTGGCCGCCTGTAGGACCGAGCGCACTCCGTCTACCTGCTGGCCGGAAGAGGGACAAAAGCTGGATTTCGCGGGGGAAGACATATTTACAGGTGTGTCCAAGGTCGTGACTGACTCAAGCGTCTGTGAGCTAAAGGTGAAAGACAAGCTGGAGGTATCGGAGAAAGGAGCAAAAAGAAAGATGGAAAGTGGCAGTAGTGGTTACGAAAAAGATAATAGTAGTAGTAGTGGTAGTGACGAGGCTGAAAATGACAGATATAGAAAGGCGGTTTTAAGGAGATTCCTGTTAATAGACAATGTTAATTCCCGTTTGACTGATAATATGAATATGCATGAGCACTTATGATAGACAAATAAAGAAGCAATATTTATGTGAAACAATTGACTGATTTTAAAGAGAGTACTTATGGTGCTTATAGATATAACAAAGCAATATTTACGTAAAAAATGAAAAAAAGAATAAAAATTAACTTATATTAGACAGAGTACAATATGAGACTTTGTGTCTCGCGATATTTCGCTCAGACTTTCAGTTCGGACGTGTTCGTCACCGTTTTCCTCCCTCCTTCCGTCTTGATTACGATCCTGCCATCCTGGGTCCATACATTTTGAAGGCCGAACTGTGTGATCGCAGTGTTCAAAACTTTTAGTCTTTCGCGCGTCAGATCTTCCCTCAGGGTAACCCCACTCTTGGCGAGTTTTCTTTTCTGGGCAAACACTTCAGCTCTTTTCCGGTATGACACAAATTTAATTATTATGGGCCTGGGTTTCATGGCACCTGGTATCCTGCGCCCAACACGGTGGCTTCTGTCAATGTCGGCCACGTCGATCTGCACGCCAAGTTTCTCACGCACGAGGCTAATGGCCAGGTCGTCGGTGTTTTCACGATCGTTCTCAGCTACCCCGAACAAGCGCAAACTGTTCCTTCGCTGATACTGCTCAATTTCATCGGTGGCCGCAGACAGTTTAGCTTCTAGGTCGGCGGCTTTTTTCTCTTGTGCGGCCAGGGACTTTTTAAGAGACTGGATTTCGGTGCTGTTGCGCCCGACAGACTCTTGCAGTTTGTCCATGACCGCGGCCGTCACAGAGTCCGTGATGGACTGCACGATTACGTCTAGCGTGTCTTTACTGTGCAGCGCCGCACTCACCTGGGACCGGACGAGCTCCCCGATGTCGGGAAGCGAGGCCTCACCTGCCGCCGGAGACCGGGCGCCCGCTCTGCCTGCGCCCCTGTAGCCTCGCCTGCTGCCGCTTACTCGTGCTCTTCCCATTTTTCACTCACTTATCCCTTATCACTTGTGGTAATCAACGGAGAACAACACACCACGGCAAGTAACACTTGTTTAGTCGTATGCACACGTTGTGGACTGCCGCACTTCTCTGTAACACCTTCAAGCTGTCGTTTAGCTGTTTTAGTATTTTCCAAATCATTAATCAGAGTGTTTTGTTTTGATGGAAAACAATAAAACATGACAATTCATCAAACATTCTGACTTAAATAATAGCTTACATACTGAGGTGACAAAAGTCGCCGGATACCACCTAATACCGTGTCGGATCTCCTTTTGCCCGGGGTAGTGCAGCAACTTGATGCGGCATGGATTCAACACGCGGTTGAAAGTCCTCCGCAGGAATACTGAGCCATGCAGTTTCACGCATTAACTGATCTCTCGATTATGTCTCATAAATATTCGATGAGATTTATGTCGGGCCATCTGGTTGACCACATCACTCTCTCCAACCATCGAGAATATTCTTGAAACCAGTCGCGAACAACTGTGGGCCGGTGACATAGCGCATCGTTGTTTGAACGACCACAAAAGATCTCCATGTAACGGAACATAAACATTTCCTGTCAGTGATCGGTTCAGAGGAACCACTCCACTGCATGTAAACACAGCATACACCGTTGTGGAGCCACTACCAGCTTGCGCAATGGCTTGCAAACGACCTGGGTATCTCGATAAGTGCGGTCTGCGCCACACTCGAAACCTACCCTGTTCTTATGTATTGAAATCGGGACTCATCTGATGAGGTCACAGTCTTACAGGCGTCTAGGATCCCACCCATGTGGTCACGAACGCAGGAAAGGCGCTGCAAGCGATGTCATGCGTTTAGCAAAGGCATTCGCATCGGTCGTCGGTTGCCATAGCCCGTTAGTACCAAATTTTGCCGCAAAGTGCTAATCGATACGTCTGACAAACGTCCCACATCGATTTCTGCGGTTATTACGCTCTACATTGCTTGTCTGTTAGCACTGATAGCTCTATCCAAACGCCGCTACTCTATCTCGTTAAGGGATGGCCGTAAGTCACAGCGTTGTCCGTGGCGAAAGGTTATGCACGAAATATGGTACCCTCGTCACACTCTCGACACTGTGGGTCTCTGATCATTAAATTCCCTAACTATTTCCGAAATGGGATGTCTCATGCGTCTAGCTCCTACTACAATTCCGCGTACAGAGTCTGTTAATTCCCGTGGTGCGGCCATAATCACGTCGGAAACAAAAAAAAAAAAATGGTTCAAATGGCTCTGAGCCCTATGGGACTCAACTGCTGTGGTCATAAGTCCCCTAGAACTTAGAACTACTTAAACCTAACTAACCTAAGGACAGCACACAACACCCAGCCATCACGGGGCAGAGAAAATCCCTGACCCCGCCAGGAATCGAACCCGGGAACCCGGGCGTGGGAAGCGAGAACGCTACCGCACGACCACGAGATGCGGGCTCATCGGAAACCTTTTCGCATGAATTATCAGAGTAAATAGGACAGCTCCACCGGTTAACAGCCCTTAAATACGTCGCGTACGCGATACCACACCGCCAGCCGTATATCACTATCCCACGGCTATTAGTCATCTGAAGGCAGACGGCACTCCTGCGACCTCATAAGTGTGACAGACAGTAAAAACCAACCTATAGACTCTCCTTCCTCCGTTATCAGGAGCCCTTTCTGTTTCAGCGTCATCATCAGGTGAACTAGGTCATCGCGGAGGACTTTATTCTTCACCCTGTACTGCACAGTTTCCGCTGAGATTCTGTCGAAGAACTCCGTCACGGCCGTAGAAAAGAAGCTCATCCCGGGTAGAGCGGCCAGTGCTGGCAAAATTAGGAAGAGAATCTGCCGAAACGCATTAGTGGCCGAAGTGTCAAACACCTGGAAAAAAAATAAATACATCAATTAGATTCTCGAATAACCCTTATCAATCATCCTTGGAATGATATCAACCAATCGTTACGTGCCCTTCCTTTGAGAAAGAAAAAATAATTAGTTTTCCTGTCGGAATACATGCTCGTAATACACTGCTGGAAAAAAGTTAATACACCCTTGCAAAATTTTGCAGTTCACTCATTGTTTATTGTTGCAACTGGGCATATGGAGTATATGAAATGATTACATTTACATACCAAATAGCATAAAGTCGTTCTGAGGTACCATATATCGATCCATGCTGAAACACATATAAGAGTACTTAGTGTAGCCTCGAGGGCTGGCAATTCAGGCGCTGACTCTGGCATCCAGCCGATTGTACAGATGGCGAATACTGTACTGGGATACGTTGTGACTTGCCTTCTCGCCTCGTTCACGTAGTTCTGTAAATTCGTAGAGGAGTCGCACGTGTCACTTCTCGTCATATCATATCCCAGATGTGCCCGACTGTCGACAAGTCCGGAGTTCGTGTTGACCAGAGAAGTTGCTGCACGCCTTGCAGAGCACGTATAGTTTCACCGGCAGTGTGTGGGAGAGCACTGTCCTGTTGGGACACCACATCACCTTCCTGTTGCAAAAACTGAAAGGAACGAGTTTAACAACATTCTTCCGCTACCGGGCGCTGATTAGCGTCCCCTCAAAAAACACCTAAGCTAAATGAGAGTTGTAGCTTATCATACCTCAGATCATGATATCTGACATGGGGCTAGTGTGTCTCGGACGAATGCACTCTAAGAGATAGCGATCACCAGGTCTATGTCGTAAGCGCATTCGACCATGACATATGTGCAGCCAGAATGTGCTTTCATCGCTGAAGACCAGAGCGCGCCATTCCATCTTCCAAGCGACCGATGGCATCACTCCAGCCATGCATGTCTATGCTGTGGCATGAGTGGAACAGCTAGAGGTGTGCGTGCCCTTAGCACCACTGTTGATACCGAGTTTCAGCAGTACATGTTGACACGTTTCGGCTCGTGAGTCCTCTTATCTGTGCTGCGGTAACTGCACCATCTGCCATCTCTTACTATACGAAAATCCTGGCGGCTGTCTGTTTCCTTGTGGGCATCCAGAACCCGAGAATGGTCAAGTGAACATTGACACCAGCAGCGTTGCATAACCGATGCATCACGTCCACCTCTGTGGCCGAATGGAGTATTGCGCCACTTGGAAGGCTACAATTTTTGTTCTTTCCAGACTCACTCAGTTGGCTGTAGGAAGCATGAGTGGATCTCCGTAACATTGTTGTCTGCTTTCCTCACACGTATGTACCACACTGAGCCTTCTGGACGTGAGATTTTCATTTTGAAGGCAGACATAGATGGCGCTCTGGTAGCTGTACCAGTGAGCTCTCTGACTGGCGGACCACTTTGATACCATTATCACTACATCTACTAGTCCCCATACTGGCACGCACCATCATCGGAACAAAATCCACGTCGTCTTTCCCAGTGTACTAACTTCTCTTTCCGGCAGTGTATCTTCTGACAGGAAACTGTAATGCTTAAACTACAATGACGAACTATGCTATGTAAGTGACAAATGGAAACCGTTGAGAATGTAAGTTCTGGTGAACTACCAGTAACAGTACACACTAATCACATATAATTTCCGGTGAACTTTCAGTAACAGTGTAGTTTAATCATGCAGTCACGACTGCTACATTCACAATGATAAGACATCCAGAATGTGATAAAATCACCTAAGTATCATATCTCCCCAGTCATAAGGATTTAAGATATTCGCCTGCAGTAATGATTTCTTCGCCTTTCAGTATTATAATTACCGATGAATGGTATTCCTATTTCGGAAACGGAATCCTATTCCTTTTATGTAAGACAACACAAAATACACTATGTGATCAATCCGGACACCTGGCGGAAACCGACGCACAAGTTCGTGACGCCCTCCATTGGTAATGATGGAATTCAATATGGTGTTGGCCGACCCTTAGCCTTCATGACAGCTTCCGTTCTCGCAGGTATACGTTCAGTCGGGTGCTGGAAGGTTCCCTGGGGAATGGCAGCCCATTCTTCACGGAGTGCTGCAACTGAGGAGAGGTATCGATGTCGGTCGGTAGGATTGGCACGAAATCGGAGTTCCAAAACATCGCAAAGGTGTTCTGTCTGATGTAGGTCAGGACTCTGTGCAGGCCACGCCATTACAGGGATGTTATTATCGTGAAACCACTCCGCCACAGGCCGTGCATTGTGAACCGGTGCTCGATCGTGTTGAAAGATACAATCGCCATCTCCGAATCGTTCTTCAACAGTGGGAAACAAGAAGGTGCTTAAAACATTAACGTTGGCCTGTGCTGTGATAGTGCCATGCAAAAGATCAAAGGGGTTCAAGCCCCCTACATGAATTACACGACCGCATCATAACACCACCGCCTCCAAATTTTACTGTTGGCACTATACACACGGGCAGATGACGTTCATCGGGCAGTCGCCATACCCACACCCAACCATCGGATGGCCACATTGCGTACCGTGATTCATCACTCGACACAACGTTTCAACACAGTTCAATCGTTCAATGTTTACGTTCCTTACACCAAGTGGGCCATCGTTTGGCATTTACTGGCGTGATGTGTGGCTTATGAGCAGCCGCTCGACCATGAAATCCAAGTTTTCTCACCTCCCGCCTAACTGTCATAGTACTTGCAGTGGATCCTCATGCAGTTTGGAATTTCTGTGTGATGGTCTGGGTAGATGTCTGCCTATTACACATTACGAACCTCTTCAACTATCGGCGGTCTCTGTCAGTCAAGAAACGAGGTCGGTCTGTACGCTTTTGTGCTGTATGTGTCCCTTCACGTTTCCACTTCACCATCACATCGGAAGCAGTGGACCTATCGATGTTTAGGGTCGTGGAAATACCACGCACAGACGTATGACACAAGTGACACCCAATCACCTGACTACGGTGAAGTCCGTGAGTTCCGCGGAGCGCCCCATTCTGCTCTCTCACGATGTCTAATGACTACTGAGTTTGCTGATATGGAGTACGTGCAGTAGGTGGTAGCATAATGCACCTACTACGAAAAACGTATGTTTTTTAGGGTGTCCGGGTACTTTTGATCACATAGTGGATGTTCTCCACCACGATCTGCAATTAAACAGTACCATAATTGTTAAATTCCTCCCTACTTAGAATTTCACTTTTGTCATCTGCAAACAGAAAATAGTTTGCTTCGCAAGCCGTGTTGATCGGTAGGTCATTGATGTAGATTAGTATAACAAAAAAATCTGAACTCTACAACAAAGCCGCCTACTGTACCCAACACCGAAGTAAGTTCCGCATTTGTTCACTGTATGCTGTAACCCAACAGAATACTGAGAATGATGAATCAAAACACATGTCAGTTCCAGTTGTTATTTGATTGAGTAACCACTTTCGGTAATATATTACGCCATCTTCAGGCCTCCTGACAGACGTGTAGGAAGATTCCCATCTCTTTTCCAGTCAAAATAAGGGCCATCATTCAATGACTGGCATCCGCAGATTTTTGACACAATGGTAAAAGGCAGAATATTTGCTCTCACTGTTCGCTGAATTTCAAAAGAAACTTTGACAATCACGTCCCCTTACTTAATAATGTATCAACGTATTTGTGTGTATATGTTGGACCTCGAAATCTGCATGCAAAATGACAATGATCTTTGTCTTTCACATAAGTATGGTTGGCGAATTCCTGCTGTTCAAAACGCTTTTTCCTCATCAGGACTAAAAAGTCATCAGCTTGTTTTGCAACAAGTTATATTTAATGTGCTCTGCAGTACACCTGTTTACTAAACCATCCAAACATCAGTACCTCAGTATAGTTAAACCTCCTAGAACACACCAGAATAAAATTTCGTTTTATAGATACCTTCAACTTTCTGGTGTGCAACCTAGAAGAGTATCAGTAATATAACGTGTATGATATTTGAAATCGGACGAAAGAAAACAATTTCATTTAATTAATAAGGAATACAAGTTTCTATATGAGTATATAACTGACGAATCCCCGAACCCCTTTTTTGGATGAACAGTTGTCACCGATTGAAGCATCAAATAAGATGACCACGGAGGAAGAATTGGCATACCAAACAGCGTGCGAAGTGTGGTGTTTATTTGAATGCAAAACATTAGGAGATTACTCCGACTTATATTTTCAAAACGGTTACATGCTATTAGAAGATGTCTCTGAAAACTACCACACACTGAGTACCTAAATGCACGAACTGGATTATGTGACTTCATCTGCTTTACCGTAGGGCGCTTAGTTGAAAACCGTTAACGTAACGACTTATAGACGCAGAACAGTTACAGTCTGTAGTGCTGGGCACCAGAGGCGGGCACTGTTCATTGCTTACATCGACATGATAATGCAAGCAATAGGTTCATAACTGATTATAATAAATACTACGACGAATCGTACGTTAAACAAATCGATATATTTGGTCTCTAACGCTGAGCCATTATGCCATACCTATTAGTCAGTCATAGCTACCAATCTCTGATTTTGTATGGCTATCTCTAGCCAGTTTTGACGTAATGAACATTCCACATGATTCAGGCAGATGTCACATTTTATATGTGGACCTTGAGTGTCCAGCAAGTATACATGAGCTTCAATGTGTCCTTCCATTATTCCCAGAGAAACTGGTACCACAACCAAGCATTCACTAGCCAGGAGTTCCACAAAAACTCCTATTCGCATTATTCAAATGGTTCGCAACAAAAATTCAGACAACTCTCATATTGTAAGCTAAATTCACCGCATATTATCATGCCATCAAAGTCCCTGGATGAAGCAATATAATGATGTTAATGCTGAGAAAGGTATGAATGCAAAAACCGATTTTTCACATAATTAGAGTGTATTTGGAATAAACTATAAAGAATGTACGAAACTGAGATTGTAAGGTGTCAGGCAAATCCGACACCTTCCATGAAAACCCTGACATGATAAGCAAATCCAGTAGTATGTCACATAGCTCCGAATAAATCATGACATTAAATTAACCAAAGTAATACGAGTAACGAGTGAGCAAATGGAATACCACAGACTAACACAAGAACGCCTAAATGCATGTCATACCTTCCCACCGTGAGACAGACGCAGTTCCGAGGGGAGAAACGAGAACAGAAGCCGAGACCAGAACTGTGGTAAGCTAGAAGGCCCTACGATAAGGGACGGACACCCACGTCGCCAGCTAACCGCTAGGACCACCCCCAGCCCATGTTAAAAGCTAGAACCCTCCAGAAGAACAGTGTAGATCTTACGATAACACTAGAAGGGCCACCACAGCCGCAAGTTTTAGCGTGAGACTTTTTCGCGTCTCTGTTACGTCAGGACCACTCACCAGCCATGTTAAAAGATTGAACCCTCCAGAAGAACAGTATAATTCTTACGATAACACTAAAAGGACCACACCAGCTGCAAGTTTTACCGTGAGACTTTTTCGCGTCTCTGTTACGTTGCAAAATTTAATAACATTGCCCCACCACGAAAAGTATAACGTTTCTCATTGGATAGACAGAAGTTTTGTAGGCGGAGCTTAAGGCTAACATTGAGACTCTGATTGGTCAGACGAAAACACAGCCAGATAGTTTTTTTAAACCAACTTCGTTAAATTGTAGTAAGGAGAAGTTAGGGGAGGGTTGCTTCCGAGACGGCGAGGTGAGCGGAGCTGTGCTGTCCGCCGCCCCCTGACAAACACCGACAAGGTAATGAACGCACACGATGCCGCATAACAGCGCATAAAGCTTCACTCAGAACTGCAAAAGTCTCATCTGTTAAACCCCCTTTTTGCGCAATACTAGTGTCGATCGTCAATTAAAGCTCATTGTGTTCACATTTGCCACTTGAAGTAAAAAATCTGAAACACGATGATTTTTCTGTTATATAGTTATTGAGAAGCCACATCAGCCACTGTAATTTACAAGTTAGATAAGTAATTGAAGATAATTGAGGGTCACTGTAGACCATTTTGACAGTTTTCTCTCTTGTGAAACTCAATCTAAACCTAGATTATAGATGTGATACGGCATAGGTCATCCTTCGATCCATTGTAGAACTTGGAAACCCACTCAGGGAATTTTCGTTCATATTTTTGTTGAACGCAGTTCGTTTTTACCATCTCTTATTAAAACATTTCCTTTCATCAATAGTGCAATTTATAAACAATGTTTTATGAGCAGAATAAAATTTCCAATGGTAAACTTAACAGCTTTTTCGACGTTATTTTACCAACTAACTAAAATTAGGAAAGCCTTGAACCCCTCCCACTAAATTTAGTTAGTATTAAGATTCTTTTACAGGGAGTGCAGTGGAGCTGACGCTGAAATCATTAAGTATTTGGTTATATCATCGCTAGTCTCACTGAACTCTTCTGAACTCTACATGTCATGTGTGGTCTGGCGTCTCCTTACCAGCAACAGGTCCCTGGTTGAAACTAGTCAATTCCCTAAAAAACACGCTCAGAGCGTCGTTGCGCGAAAGAGGTAGGGAGACACACTATAGAACAAACAGACACCACGCAGAATGTTAGAAGATGTTTGAAGCTAGTAACTCGTAGAACGTAGATACGGAGCTAATGGTTTGATTGTAAGACCGAATCTGAAGCGCAGTGTCCCATTTAAGGAAAATTTGCTTGCTATTGAAAAAAAAATGGTTGAAATGGCTCTGAGCACTATGGGACTCAACTGCTGTGGTCATAAGTCCCCTAGAACTTAGAACTACTTAAACCTAACTAACCTAAGGACATCGCACACATCCATGCCCGAAGCAGGATTCGAACCTGCGACCGTAGCGGTCGTGCGGTTCCAGACTGTAGCGCCTTTAACCGCTCGGCCACTCCTGCCGGCGCTTGCTATAGAATTTAGTAGCATTAGCATCGTTTTTGGCAGACCCACAACGTGGAAATGGATGTTTTAAGGATTTCTAAGATGCTGTGAATTTCCATTATGGGCACATAATGAAGAAAGTATAGGTAAAAACATTAGCTCTGACAAGGTCAGCGTAATATATTGTTTGACTGCCTCTAATACTTAGGGCGTTATTAGAGAGGTGCATAAGTGATTTGACAGTTTTGGTTACCCAGACAATAATATTTACATCATCTCATGCATCAATAAAAAAGTGGTGTTATCGGAAGATGAATTATCGAGACAGATTATCACAGAATTAAAAATAACAATGTACGCTCTAGAAACTAAAACACAACGCGTTATGCTAAGAGAGAAATGTGTGAAACAGGCGCCGCCCGATGTGGCCGAGCGATACTAGGCGCTTCAGTCTGAAACCGCGTTGACGCTACGGTCGCAGGTTCGAATCCTGCCTCGGGCATGGATGTGTGTGATGTTCTTAGGTTAGTTAGGTTTAAGTCGGTCTAAGTTCTAGGTGACTGATGACCTCAGATGTTAAGTCCCATAGTGCTCAGAGACATTTGACTTTTTTTTTTTTGTGGAACAGGCATCAGCGAATAAATTAAGCAGTGATGACAATCGAGATACTGTATTAAATGATGTCGATAAATTAACTTTCAAGTATATAATTAGATGCCTGTTAGGTACCGTCTACTCTATAAAGCAATGTACACTACTGGCCATTAAAATTGCTACCCCAAGAAGAAATGCAGATGATAAACGGGTATTCATTGGACAAATATATTATACTAGAACTGACATGTGATTACATTTTCACGCAATTTGGGTGCATAGATCCTGAGAAATCAGTACCCAGAACAACCCCCTCCTGCCCTAATAACGGCCTTGATACGCCTGGACATTGAGTCAAACAGAGCTCGGATGGCGTGTACAGGTACAGCTGCACATGCAGCTTCAGCACGATACCACAGTTCATCAAGAGTAGTGACTGGTTTCTTGTGACGGGCCATTTGCTCGGCCACGATTGACCAGACGTTTTCAATTGGTGAGAGATCTGGAGAATGTGGTGGCCAGGGCAGCAGTCGAACATTTTCTGTATCCAGAAATGCCCGTACAGGACCTGCAACATGCGGTCCTGCATTATCCTGCTGAAATGTAGGGTTTCGCAGGAATCGAACGAATGGTAGACACACGGGTCGTAACACATCGAAATGTAACGTCCACTGTTCAAAGTGCCGTCAATGAGAACAAGAGGTGACCGAGACGTGTAACCAATGGAACTCCATACCATCACGCCGGGTGGTACGCCAGTATGGCGATGACGAATACACGCTTCCAATGTGCGTTCGCCGCGATGTCGCCAAACACGGATGTGACCATCATGATGTTGTAAACAGGACCTGGATTGATCCGAAAAAATGACGTTTTGCCATTCGCGCACCCAGGTTCGTTGTTGAGTACACCATCGCAGGAGCTCCTGTCTGTGATGCAGCGTCAAGGGTAACTGCAGCTATGGTCTCCGATCTGATAGTCCATATTGCTGCAAACGTTGTCGAACTGTTCGTGTAGATGGTTGTTGTCTTGCAAACGTGTGGTGTGCGTACTGTAAGACCTTCGGTACGGACACCATCAGATTATTTGACTTGTCGCTCTAACGAAGTAGGCGAGTGACAGCAATATGTCTCGTGGTCTTATCGTGGCGTGTTTATCTTCTGACGTCAGGTCAGACGATAGAAATGTCACTTCCACGCTTAGAGTAGCAGATTGACGGTGACCAACTTTAAACAGAACTTGATTAAATTTCAAACACATTAATTAAAATAATAAAAAACCTAGACATTACGTAACTTGATTCTGGAAGCTGTTTACAATTGACAATCTAAAGTTCCTTTGGTCTTGGTACGTTCTCACATATCTCTGATACTTGACAAAGTGTCTATTCATTTATCTTCAATGCAATGTACAGGAATATGGTAATCTTATTAGGCGCAGACTGAAACTTGACTGTAGACTGGTACAGACCAATGCAGACTCTTGCAGACTGGTACAGACTGGTGCAGACAAATGCATACTGACTAATCGGAGGTCTGTACACTCGTTATAATACCTCGTGCGTTTATGTATCACTGCGCGAGAGTGATCCGCGAGGAGAAAATATTCTACGTTAGCAGCAATCTCATTGGCTGCGTTACATATTGATACGCGGATCGCCGGAAGCAGAATTTGGTCCATTTCTAAGACAGCGCCATCTCGTAGTGCGGAGACGGAGGAGCCCTGCGCCTGCGCTGTTGTGCTTAGCGGGGCGCGTTCTATTGGGAAAGTTGTGTACGTGCTGACTACGCGGAACTATGTACACAACAAAACGTCCCCATCTGTTGACTCAGAGATCGAGACGTGGCTGCACGATCCTTTACAGCCATGGGGATAAGATGCCTGTCATCTCCACTGCTAATGATACGAGCCGCTGGGATACAGCACGGCGTTCCGCGGATTCCATATTCTGCTATCAGTCATTGGATCTCGACCAAAGCGAGCAGCAATGTCACGATACGATAAACCGGAATCGCGATAGGCTACAATCCGACCTTTATCAAAGTCGGAAACGTGATGGTACGCATTTCTCCTCCTTACACGAGGCATCACAACACCGTTTCACCAGGCAACGCCGGTCAACTGCTGTTTGTGTATGAGAAATCGGTTGGAAACTTTCCTCATGCCAGTACGTTGTAGGTGTCGCCACAGGCGCCAACCTTGTGTGAATGCTCTGAAAAGCTAATCATTTGCATACCACAGCAACTTCTTCCTGCCGGTTAAATTTCGCGTCTGTAGCACGTCATTTTCGTGGTGTAGCAATTTTAATGGCCAGTATTGTAAATCGCCATTATCGGCAAAAGACGATAAACGCTTCATACTCGGTGATGAAGTGGGTCCAGTAGCGTGGGGTCGTTTTAGAGAAGTCAGGGCTAATCAGCATCTGTATGTGCAACAGGGGGCCACTTGTAATTGATTTAGCAGTAACATTTTTGATTTGGACGAAGCGTAATTGAGATCTGCTTCAGCCTACATGTCGTAGATGTAATATGAAAGCAATGTTGTAGCTACATGCTATAGATGGGCAGTGATAGTGAAAATGGAAACCTAAAATCAGCAGATTTGTTGATTTTGTACCTCACAGTCCGTCCTTACCACTATAAGCTATCTCATTGCAATAAAATACTGTGCGCGATTGGGAATGTAACAGAATTGAGCGCGTGTGTGTGTCTGTGCTGGTTTAGAAGTTTTCCTAGTCGTCTGTTACCAAGTACGTGGCTTAGTTTAGGATAGGGGTATCTGGAGCCGGCCGCGGTAGTCTCGCGGTTCTAGGCGCGCAGACCGGAAGCGTGCGACTGCTACGGTCGCAGGTTCGAATCCTGCCTCGGACATGGATGTGTGTGATGTCCTTAGGTTAGTTAGGTTTAAGTAGTTCTAAGTTCTAGGGGACTGATAACCACAGCTGTTAAGTCCCATAGTGCTCAGAGCCATTTGAACCATTTGGTATCTGGCGCGGAAATGGGGTGAGGGAAGGTAGAGGTGAAACGGCTGGGAAGAATGGTAGGGGCAGGGAGGATGGGGTAGTGGGGGTCTCATGTCGTCAATACACTCTCCCCTACACATGAATATTGGTGACCCAAAAGCCAGAGGTCAATTTCTATCGAAAGTCGCCACTGCATCGCTGCTGCATGTTTCGTGGCTCAGCTTTTGGTGGGCTACAGTACATCTTTGGGCGTTCGGTTTTTCCTATCATTCTGTAACGCCGGAAATGCATATCCTCCTATTTCCATCTATTGTGCTATTATTTTCTTTCCTTGCTTTGTTACCTCAAGATATGACATTTCTGTCTCTTTGTATATTGTAATTGTTTTACTATTTGTATATTTATGCATTTATGTCGATGTATAATTGGTTTGTTTCGTAAATATTATTTGTATTTTTACGCTGGGTCTTGCCTAGGGAAAACTGCTATCGAACGATTACGTCGATAGGTCGTGTGAAGAATCGAAGTGTGTAGGATCTTTGGGAGTGTGTGAACTCTGCCGCGTGGAGCGCGGGCTGAGCAGAAGGAGTGTGGCTGGAGTAGCGAGTGGAGCAGGTGTGTTGTGTGACGCTCCCGCGAGTTGCCGCGCTTTCGGGGTTTGGCAGCATGTAATTGCGCTCGACTTGCGATGATAGTTTCTGACATGGTGTCGCGAACGGGAAGCATTAGCTGGCGCACATCAAGAGCCCGTTTCGTCTGGTGACCGTGTCGAGAAGAAGCCAACAACCAGCTTCTGCAACAACGACGGCCGACAATGAGTGACTGTCGCCACCTCGATCGACGGCTTTAAACCTTCAATCAACCGACAAGGAAGACTGGACGCACGTAAAGTTTTAGAACTGTATGGCAGACCTCAGCTTTTCAAACTGTTCCATTTTCGTCACTATAATTACAGCAACTTAGCATGAACGTTTGTTGCTCATTGTCCCAATTGCATTACCAAGCAGAGTCCCTTCCTTTTCCGAAATGAACCCGAGTGTCGTTGAAATTCAAACGCCAGCATTAAAGTAATATAGCTAACTCGTTTTCACTGCTTTAATTTCAAAATTCGGTTAAAGTATTTATAGCTGGCTAAACTATTTAGATTACACAAGCACAAATTAAGAGTGCGAGTTTTGTTACCATATTTTAGCTTACCTGTGACTGCAGCTCAGCTTGGTACGTACTAAATTTTACTATTGTTAATTGTTCAGAATCATTTAATTCAAGTTCAAAGTTAAATCTCTTATTTCTAAATTGCGTAGATTCAAGTAGTTTTTGAAATGATTGTTGAGGTAGTCCAAGACTAACCGTATTTTGCTGAATTTCGATGTGCGTCAGAAAGAAAGCTCACTATTAACTTCAGTCACTAAATTAACTTTCGATTTTCCGGTTTTATTAATTCTTTTGCTAAATTAAGTCAGGGTGTAGCGAAATTTATTACTTCTGACAAACTTTCAGTTTTCACACTACACGTGTCAACCTTCAGTTGCCACGCTTCTAGTGCTAATTATATGTGTAATAACCTTTCTTTTTCAGTTACTATAGTAATTGTCCTTAGGACTGGCGACCGTGATTTCCCCCAAATCTCAAATACCTAATTACCGCTAGTTAATCGTTAACGTAACAGCTGCACATTTACTTTCTTTATTAACTTTACCACTTTTCAAAATTAATTTCCACCAGTTTCACTAGCACATTTCCTTTCATTTAGATGTAACCCTTCCCTCCCTGATTTACTGACAGGTTAACTTCGGTGACGATTGCTTTTCCAAAACTCCCATTAGGTACACGCGGTTTCATTTTTCACTGTCATTAAGGTCGGTAAGTGAGGGGGAGGTTACACGTGGCGACCTGGTGACAGGACAATCTTCAATTTTGAGGTTGTTCTGGACACGAATTTTGCATTGTGCTAATCTCGTAACAAAGTACTGGTTATGTAATGGTCGTTACGTCAGCGAGAATAAGTAGTGGGAGTAATCCTAATTGTATTTGAGATTTGGCATTTATATTGAAAATTATTAAAATGAGTGTAGGCAACAATTGCCAAAATTTGGTAGACTTGGATACGGAACAATCGGTCGAACAGTGGGAAACGCGCACCGCGGTACCCATTGTTCAGGGGCAGGCGGCTAGCATGAAAGACGCGACCGCCGAAACGCAACAAAGAGCAGAAATGGAATTCCAAACTTTAGTAAATGTTTCGGAATCGGAAGTGAAAATCAAATCTGAATCCCTTGATGACGAATATGGGGCAACAATTAAAGAGGAAGCCGCTACGGAAGTAAAACCGGTAGTTTCCGGGAATTTAACTGATTTATTGAATGTTTTGATTAACGAAATCAAGAGTCAATCGGCGGAAATTAAAGCTCTGTCTGCCAAGCAAGAAGCTCCGGCTGCCAAGCAAGAAGCTCAGTCTGAAAAAATTGAACGAAAGCTAGACAATCAGAACAAAGCTATTAATGTTGTTAACAACAATGTTGGAGTTGTTAATACAAAAGTTGATAAAATCAAAGAAGATATTGTTGTAATTAATACCGAAATCGGTAATCTTAAACAGGAAATGATAGGCGTTCAGGCGGAAATTGCGAGCATAAATACTCGTTTTGATTCCGAAATTAGCACAATCGAGAAAAGTGTAGGAGAAGCAGTTGCTCCGATCATCGAGAATAAGGTGACGGAACAAATTCAATTAGTGAAAAAAGAGGATCAATAGAAGGTGGAAACTTCAAAGGCTTTAGTGTCCGAAGTAGACACTAAAGTGAGGGAGCAGGCTAATACCCGCGAAGAGAAAAAGAGGGAAGTGGAAACGCTTGCGACAACCACTTGCCAAGTAATTACGAGAGTGTCGGAATTAGAAAAGAAACTTGACGAAAAACAGAGCTATGTGCCAATCTGTGCACATAGTTCGGAATTGTTGACGAAAGAGGAGCGGTTCGACCCCTTGAAAAAAGGCGGTATACACGCGACGGATTTCATTAAAAATTGTGAAAGGGTTTTACCCAGATCATGGACTAATGAGAGAAAAATTAATGCGGTTATTGATGTGCTGGCTGGTGATGCCAAGCGTTGGGGCTTAAACCTCAACATTACGAACCTGACTTTTGACGAGTTTAAAAATTTGTTTCTGGCTGAATACTGGTCAGAGCAAAAACAGCAAAGTGTCTGGCGCGAATTTGTCGTATCGAGGCCTATCGATGCGAATTCGCGCGGTTCGATGAGGGAGTTTTGTGAGGGCTGGATCCGCAAGTTGAAATATTTGCGTGATCGCCGCACGGAATCCGAAATAGTCTGGGAACTCTACAAGAAGCTTCCAGATGATACAAAACGCTACGTAGGAAGCAATTACAGGACAATCAATGATTTCCTGGAAAGAGTTGAGGACGAGGACAATTGGCGCATTAATCGCGACAGTGGTAGAGGCCGTGGTAACAACAACGGGTACCACCCCAACCATAACAACGATAACCATGGAAATAATGCATACCGCAACCATGGCAACAATAACAATAATGGTTCGGACCGTAATAACAATCGGTACAATGCAAATAATAACAGGAATGACGGAAACCAGTATCGTACTAACGTGATACGGGCCTCACAGAATAGTAATAACGCCAGGGGGTGTGATGAGCCGCCACAGCGGCATCCGGGGACCGTATCTGCTGGGACGAGACAGGTAAACCATTAGCCGCGCCGGTGAGGGGCCGAGCGGGCGTGGAGAAATTTTGGCGGCCCAATAACAGGAGAAAACCCAGGTATCGTCATTATGAAAATTCCGTGTGGAATAATCAACGGCGGGAGTGTGTGCCAGTGTTAGGAGAAAGGAGTGCGCCCACAAGTAGTAGATCAGCTGTATACACGGCAGTAGGTTGTACATTCACTGTCAGTGAGAACAATTTAAGTAGTGTTCCCGAAATCGATTATAAAGTGGCAGCTGTAATACCCACAGCGGAACTGGAGATTGAGTTTAAGGATGATTCGCAATTGTTGAGAGAAGATCAGATGTCGGATAACACGTCCGTCATCGAGCGAGGGGATGCAGAGAGGGATGAGGTCTGGTTAAGGCAGTTCGGTCGCTTATACGACGAACTAAGAGATTATAGGGGTCTGTATGGGAGAAGTGTTTATGGGGAGCGCGTGCAGGATTTTCCGCGTCTCGTCCCGCAGGAAGATAGTGTTTGTGAAGTGATAGAAAGTTCTGGCCCTAACCGGCAGACTTTACCAGAAATAGTTGATGTTAATGGGGAGCACGAGCAAGATTCGTCGTGTTTCGTCCCGCAAGAGTTGGATGTTGAAGTAGTAACGGAAAGTTCTGGCCCTAACCGGCAGACCTTACCGAAAGTTGTAGTGGTAGAAGTAGCCGACCCATCCGACGCAAACCTCCAGTTTAAACATTGTGAAAGTATTAAGGAGAAAGATTACGAGAATTTTAGTGGCAGCCGGACACGATTGGTAGAAAAGCACGTAGATTACAGCGTGTATGAGGTTAGGGCTGACGTTATACGGTCGGACGATAGCAGTGGGGGTTGCGCAGATCCAGAGGAAGTAATTGCAGATACTACTGAGCACAGTCCTCCAGGTAGATTGGCAGATGAGATCAATCTGGCCAAAGATGAATCAACGAATGTGACAATTAGTAAATTGATAGCAAAGCGACACTCAATAGTTGACGAGTTACAGGTAAAGGTTTCGGTATTGGAGGCGAAGCTACAGACTAAGCCTCAGGACAAACGTGTTGAAATTAAAACTGTATGTGAACAGAGGCTGAAAAAGCCGCCAGATAAGCCGGCTTTAGGATCAAAGCCGGATGGTTTTTTCTGGAATGACCTGGATATAGACGAGGATTTACTGTGGGAAAATAAAGAAACAGTCGAGGACAAGTGTAGACAGATAGTAGTGTCTGTTAATATGCACGACCTACAACTAAACGTGTTGATTGACACCGGTGCAGAATTGAGTGCTGTATCTGGGAAAATATTTGAGTTACTGAAAGACAGACCTGGCATCGTAGTTATGCCAGTAACAGGAGTGAAAATTATCGGTGCTACTGGGAAGGCCAGTAAACCGGTCACAAAACAGATTTTTGTACACTTCGAGATAAGTGGGGCACGATTTGAACAAGAGTTTGTCGTCGTGCCAGACTTGACTACGGAAGTAATTATCGGGTTGGATTGGCTATTAAAGTACCGTGCAGTGATTAATTGCGAAAGCAAAACTTTGACATGTACGTCACAAGATAAAACAATAGTAGTTAGTTTTGACGAGGCAGGAGACTGTGTGCATAGGCAATACCAGCCTATACACATTGTTAACTGGCCGGATGCTATTGACGTAGGTATGAATTTGAACTACCGTAACGTGAGGAATCTCAGCATTGACAAAAGTGAGATAATCAAATTCCCTCCACGGATTGACATTAGTATTGGTGTGAAAAAAGATCGTTTGCGAGAAGTAATGAAGCTAAAAGCCGATGCTCGCATACGTCGTCGTGACGCTAAAGCGCGTTTTGCTAAGTTTGCAATCGGAGACTTAGTATTTGTAAAAGCTCATGAGAAATCGAGCGAGATAGACCATGAAATCTCTAAATTTAAGTTTGTTTATAATGGACCATATAAAGTCATTGGTATACCTCACACAAATGCTTATTGCTTAGAGTATCCAAGCTCTGGAAAACTGTTAGGTATACGGAACATTGTAGACTTGAAATTGTGCCAACCTAGGATTGATTAATACCACACAATGGGTAATTTGTACAGTATGTAAATATAGAGTGTAAGATTTAAGGATGTGCCATGTTACGATGCTTTTGCCTGACCTAGAGGTCATTAAAGAAGTTGTAATTAATAAGCAATTAATTTTGACTAAATGATTTAAGAGTAACTGATTAGTAATCATCTGAAAAATCCAAGCTGCTAGTTTAAGTTTTCAGCTGAGTCACAGTAGATTAAGGAATGTAAATATGATTTTGTAACTTTCTGTAATATTTCATGAATGTGTGTTTTTATTAGTCATTGCCGATGTACTTAGACGCTGTTTTAAGTTTCAGGCTAGTACATGCGTGTGATGATGGACAGTGTTGAGTTATCCACTGTGATAGTGTTTATGGACTCCTTGAGATTACTCGGGAGTGAGTTTTTCCAAAAGAATTCAGTGAAACGGACGTTCTGCAAATGCCGTTACACAGGCGAGTGAGATCAAGCGTGCCGCACAGGCGGGCGCAACAATATTGGCGAGGCGGAGCAGCTGTCGGCTCTTGTGTCGCTGTCGGCTTTTGTGCCGCTGTCGGCATTCTTTGTACTCGCGAGTACGGGATGTGGAGTTGCTTTTCTTCCCAGACAGCTGATGTGAAAGAATTCTGCTGTCGATATTTATGTTTTTTTCGATCTGCTGTATATTATTTTCTTGTTTAGCGTTAATTGGACATGACGAGAAAATTAATTATAAAAAGGTTACATAAAAATGTGTATTCTATGTAATTAATCATTAGTTTGCGTATTTTGATATACCTGTTTTTAATGACCATGTACTCAGATTAATTTTGCAAATAGTATTCCATTTCTTATAGTGTTACGAATTTTAATGATTTTGGAATAGCTAAACCATTTTCTATGTTTTTTTATGAATTTTGATGTGTTGTCAACCTGTTTTACTTTGTGCAAGATGACAGAGTGGAATAAGATTAGGAGTATCTCCACTCAATTATTATTGTATAAAAATTGGTTTACGATTAATTAGACGAATGCTAAATTTTTTTGATGTTTTGAGCGTATGCATTCCCGCTGTTTCTTTTTTGGGACATTTTCTGAGTCTGTTTACGTTACACGAACATCCTCAGACAATGTGGGGCACGTGTAACGCTGGAAATGCATATCCTCCTATTTCCATCTATTGTGCTATTATTTTCTTTCCTTGCTTTGTTACCTCAAGATATGACATTTCTGTCTCTTTGTATATTGTAATTGTTTTACTATTTGTATATTTATGCATTTATGTCGATGTATAATTGGTTTGTTTCGTAAATATTATTTGTATTTTTACGCTGGGTCTTGCCTAGGGAAAACTGCTATCGAATGATTACGTCGATAGGTCGTGTCAAGAATCAAAGTGTGTAGGATCTTTGGGAGTGTGTGAACTCTGCCGCGTGGAGTGCGGGCTGAGCAGAAGGAGTGTGGCTGGAGTAGCGAGTGGAGCAGGTGTGTTGTGTGACGCTCCCGCGAGTTGCCGCGCTTTCGGGGTTTGGCAGCATGTAATTGCGCTCGACTTGCGATGATAGTTTCTGACATGGTGTCGCGGACAGGAAGCATTAGCTGGCGCACATCAAGAGCCCGTTTCGTCTGGTGACCGTGTCGAGAAGAAGCCAACAACCAGCTTCTGCAACAACGACGGCCGACAATGAGTGACTGTCGCCACCTCGATCGACGGCTTTAAACCTTCAATCAACCGACAAGGAAGACTGGACGCACGTAAAGTTTTAGAACTGTATGGCAGACCTCAGCTTTTCAAACTGTTCCATTTTCGTCACTATAATTACAGCAACTTAGCATGAACGTTTGTTGCTCATTGTCCCAATTGCATTACCAAGCAGAGTCCCTTCCTTTTCCGAAATGAACCCGAGTGTCGTTGAAATTCAAACGCCAGCATTAAAGTAATATAGCTAACTCGTTTTCACTGCTTTAATTTCAAAATTCGGTTAAAGTATTTATAGCTGGCTACACTATTTAGATTACACAAGCACAAATTAAGAGTGCGAGTTTTGTTACCATATTTTAGCTTACCTGTGACTGCAGCTCAGCTTGGTATGTACTAAATTTTACTATTGTTAATTGTTCGGAATCATTTAATTCAAGTTCAAAGTTAAATCTCTTATTTCTAAATTGCGTAGATTCAAGTAGTTTTTGAAATGATTGTTGAGGTAGTCCAAGACTAACCGTATTTTGCTGAATTTCGATGTGCGTCAGAAAGAAAGCTCACTATTAACTTCAGTCACTAAATTAACTTTCGATTTTCCGGTTTTATTAATTCTTTTGCTAAATTAAGTCAGGGTGTAGCGAAATTTATTACTTCTGACAAACTTTCAGTTTTCACACTACACGTGTCAACCTTCAGTTGCCACGCTTCTAGTGCTAATTATATGTGTAATAACCTATCTTTTTCAGTTACTATAGTAATTGTCCTTAGGACTGGCGACCGTGATTTCCCCCAAATCTCAAATACCTAATTACCGCTAGTTAATTGTTAACGTAACGGCTGCACATTTACTTTCTTTATTAACTTTACCCCTTTTCAAAATTAATTTCCACCAGTTTCACTAGCACATTTCCTTTCATTTAGATGTAACCCTTCCCTCCCTGATTTACCGACAGGTTAACTTCGGTGACGATTGCTTTTCCAAAACTCCCATTAGGTACACGCGGTTTCATTTTTCACTGTCATTAAGGTCGGTAAGTGAGGGGGAGGTTACAATTCGACAAAAGCTGAGCCTGGCACAGAGCAGACTGCAACTTCCCTTGGGTCGCATCACAGAGTGTTATTGCGGCTCACTAAATCCCCAGCCGGCATGTGCGACCGTCAGTTTCCACTTTTGTATAAATTTTCGTATCATCTTTGAGTGCAACAACAGTACCTGACACTGAACAATTCGTTTCCCTAGATATATGTTCCGTTCCGTTATGAACTTTGTACAGTTACCCTGATTTACACACAGAAACACCCTGAATACGTATGTCGTCTCTGCAGCTACTGTGAGGAGCGTTTCTGAAAACAAGTCGGTTTCATTCAGGATTCCAAATCATTCCCCACTCTGGCTGTTACTCTACTGGGCGACATCGGAGCCATTGTCTTTACTGCATCAATAACGCCCCCATCATACACGTACTGCTTCCGGCGGAGTGCATCCTTCATTGGTCCGAACAGATGGAAGTCAGAAACAACGAGCTCCGCGCTGTATGCGGGATGAGGAGGAACAGTCCAATGAAGTTTTGTGAGCATCTATGCAGACTTGTGTGAGGCCTTGCGTTGTCATGGCGGACGAAAAGTTAATTTGCATTTTTGTGGCGATGAACATGCTGAAGTCGTTTCTCCGAATCCCTTCGGAGCTGCTCCTTGCACCATGAGGGAGGTATAAAAAAAAACCTTCAGAGTTCCATGTGTTTACCGGCGTGTGCGGCTCTTATATTTTTCTTCGCAGGAGAGATGGTGTGGTGCCACTCCATGCACTGCTGTTTTACCTCTGGTTCGACGTGATGAACACGTGTTTCATCGCTTGTGACAATTTTCGTCAAAAATTGTCGCTATTAGCCTCGTAACTCGTCAAACAATTCCGCAAGATGGTCGTCCGTTGTCCCTCCATAGATTTCCGTTATGTTTACGGTTCGAAGTGATGAACCCATCTTTCATCACCTGTGACGATCTTCGACAGCAAACTGTCACGATCAACTCGTAGCGCGCAAGCACTTCCACACGGATTTTCCTTCGTTCCTCCTTATGGTCTTTTGTTAGGCGACCAGGAACCCAGAGGCGACACATCTTTAAGTTCAAATGGCTCTGAGCACTATCGGACTTAACATCTGTGGTCATCAGTCCCCTAGAACTTAGAAATACCTAAACCTAAGTAACTTAAGGACCGAAACTTCCTGTCAGATTAAAACTGTGTACCCGACCGAGACTCGAACTCGGGACCTTTGCCTTTCGCGGGCAAGTGCTTTACCATCTGAGCTACCGAAGCACCACTCACGCCCGGTACTCATAGCTTTACTTCTGCCAGTATCTCGTCTCCTACCTTCCAAACTTTACAGAAGCTCTCCTGCGAACCTTGCAGAATTAGCACTCCTGAAAGAAAGGATATTGCGGAGACATGGCTTAGCCACAGCCTGGGGGATGTTTCCAGAATGAGATTTTCACTCTGCAGCGGAGTGTCCGCTGATATGAAACTTCCTGGCAGATTAAAACTGTGTGCCCGACCGACACTCGAACTCGGAACCTTTGCCTTTCGCAGGCAAGTGCTCTACCATCTGAGCTACCGAAGCACGACTTACGCCCGGTACTCACAGCTTTGCTTCTGCCAGTATCTCGTCTCCTGGAAGTTTCATATCAGCGCACACTCCGCTGCAGAGTGAAAATCTCATTCTGGAAACATCCCCCAGGCTGTGGATAAGCCATGTCTCCACATTATCCTTTCTTTCAGGAGTGTTAGTTCTGAAAGGTTCGCTGGAGAGCTTCTGTAAAGTTTGGAAGGTAGGAGACGAGGTACTGGCAGAAGTAAAGCTTTGAGTACCGGACGTGAGTGGTGCTTCGGTAGCTCAGATGGTAGAGCACTTGCCCGCGAAAGGCAAAGGTCCCGAGTTCGAGTCTCTGTCGGGCACACAGTTTTAATCTGCCAGGAAGTTTCATATCAGCGCAAACTCCGCTGCAGAGTGATAATCTCATTCTGGTAACCTAAGGACATCATACACATCCATGCCCGAGGCAGGATTCGAACCTGCGACCACGGTTCCAGACTGAAGCACCTAGAACCGCACGGCCACACCAGCCGGCCATCTTTAAGTACCCCATCTGGTGTACGAGTGTGTCGGCACTACCAATTGAGACGTCCAGTTGAGCAGCGAGGTCTTTGTGGACCGTCTATCACCTCAAATGAGAGTGTCCGCAAGTTTCAACATTGCAGGAGTCACAGATGTGGGCGGCCTGCCGGGACACGGACGATCGGACAGGTTTTGCGCGATCTCGTTGCGATTACGACATACACCTGTCCGTGCTTTTGTCCACTGGTAGGTCTCCGTAGACACACTGCAAACGCCTAAGAATATTTGTGATGCTGTGGTTTTCCGTCAAAAGAAAATCAGTGACAGCTCTCTGCTTGGAACGAACCTCCGTAACAGATGCCATTTCGAAGGGGCTACCTATAGCGCTACCATATACTGGAACTTCATGGAACTATGCGGGCTGAAGAAGGAATATTCTACAACGTCCCACCACAAATTCCTCATTTTTTCCATCCGGAACTATTCGAGGAAAAAATGCGATGCAGTACTCATTAAAAGGCCGTTGTACAATAGCGCTTCATGGCTCTCCTGGACCGTCGTTAACTGTGTACATTCCCTGCTTCCCCTGTCTGGCCCAAAGCAGCTTGCGGTCGCATTGTACCCCTACGTCCCAAGACACAGTAAAATACTCGCCATGCTGCTGATGCGACGAAACTGCGAGTTGGCGTCATCAATTGCACCACACTCGATCCCGAAGGCGTACACTCCGATGACGTCAGTGGTGAACGAGGAGACCAGCTCCTTGAGCTCCACCTCGCAGCCGGGCTGGCGCCGGATGGCCGCCTCCACGGACTTCTGGAGGCGCGCGCAGCACTCCTGCACCACGAAGAAGACGCGGCGCGTGTGGCCCACGGAAAACACCTGCGACATGCGGAGGCGCATCTCCTTCCACATGGAGCCGCCCATGGTGCACAAGTGTTGCATCATCGGGTCCTTTTTGTATTGCGGGAAGTTCATCCTGAAACAGTGCGACGAGACGTTAGTGAGGTATCACGTGTCTGACACGCTTTCCACATTTGTTATACGGAGCAAGGTTGAGTTTAAGTCCTGTGTTACTGTTGGTGGGCATAACGGGATAGACAGCAAGCTGGTTTGAGCCTTGATCACCTACGCTGTTGTGGTCGTAGTGAGAATTTGGGGCACTTTGCATTCAGGGCCGGTTACTAACAGAGGTTTACAGGGCAGAGTGAGGCAGTTTCAGGAACAAATTTTGGGATCTGATTTTCTTTTCCTTTTCGCATTAGGAAACCATAAGTTTTTATGAGTTTCCAGCCCTACACAACGCTGTGACACTGGTACGTTTATTTCCATCCTGTTAATGTTCATCTAGGTATACTGGTGGTTTAATGGAAGTATGAGCACTTGGGAAATTAAATTAAAACTGAGACTGATTTGACGAAGTCTTTGTAGCGACAATGCCGGATGTTATGTTGGATAGTCATCAACAGACATAGACATAGCTACAGTCATGCCCCAAGAAAAGTTCTGATGTGGCATGCCGTTTATATATCAACAAACCTGGTGGCCTTAATCCAGCTTAAACTTCGCAGAAGCCGTAAAGAACTAATGTTCTCTCCGTCAAAGCCCCGAGGAATGTGGACGGCGCTCTTTAACATTACGTGTGCTTTAAGAGTCTGTGCGTCCAGGTTTCTCAGGTGTGGTAGCCACAAATTCTTTTGTTAAAAACTAGGTTCCTAAAGTTTAAAATCTCACGCTCATAACATTGTACCCTATTATTACTACTGCTATGTACGTATCACGAATGACGGAAGTCCATCGACACTCTTTGCACGTCTACAGTTTCCTACCGCTCTCTCCTTATTGAGAAGTAATACAGTTCATCATTACAAAACAGAATAAGAGTACGCTTCCTTCAGGCATTTCGTTCTCCACCTAATACTGGTCTCATACGAATTCCCCAGTTTGGTACCAGAAATAAGGTCCTTACGTGAAGGGCTGTAGAATGGTAAGTAGCTATCCCCAGAACACCCACTGACGGACATATCCGAGGATGTTATTGCTATAAGTAGGTTCATAGGCGTTCCATAGAGCTAAAAATACTCTTATGAAGTATTTGGTGCATATAAATGCATGCGTTACAATCTTCAGCAGGGTCGTATTTCCTACAACAGAATTGTATTTCATGAAGCAGCGGACAAGATTAAGAAATTGCCTGCATTTGAGAACCCAGACAAGAGGGTGATTTGCCATATCTCACAGTGTCATTTCTTCAACATTGGTCGTGTGGTCTAGAGGTAGCATCTCTGATCAGTAATCAGTACCTCCTGAAACCCGAGTTCGAGCCAAGACAGTGCTTAAATTTGAAACGAAATTCATTTCCATTGGTGAACGAAGATTTCCATTGTACCCTACTCTTGCCAACGGTGTTCTCGAAAAGAGCAGAGGAGCGGACAGAAGTTCGGGGCGGCGCGGGATTAGCAGAGCGGTCTAAGACGCTTCAGTCAAGGACTGTGCGGCTGGTCCTGGCGGAGGTTCGAGTCCTCCCTCGTGCATGAGTGTGTGTGTTTGTCCTTAGGGTAATTTAGGTTATGTAGTGTGTAAGCTTAGGGACTGATGGCCTTAGCAGTTAAGTCCCACAAGACTTCACACACAGTTGAACAGAGGGTCGGGGCACCTTCTACCCTCTAAATGATGGAAGAGTCTGCAGTGATCAGCGGCACGAGGACGTAGAAAGCAACGGAGACCACTACATTAAAAGCATACAATCTGTATTCACAAGACAGGAGACCTATAATTAAGAAATGATTATAATGGTCATCTGCTGAGAAAATATTGTGGATTGGAATGACAGGAGTTCGACGCGATAATAAAGCTATAAAATCTAAAAAGGAAAATGGGAAGGCTCAGCCAAAATATAGGGCATATCAGAAAGTACTTCACAAACTCGAAAATTCGTCCAATCTTATTCGTAAGACTTACAGACTTAGTCGTGATTACACCGTGAAGGAAAATGTCAGGTTTAGACTGTTCTGTAGGAGGTCAGGGAGCCGGAATCCAACTCGCAATTGAACAAGTTACGCCTGACATGCTGCAGCGGATTTTCAAGAAGTCTATCAGGGGTTGCGAAGTGGTGTTGGACACTGTCGCGGTGTTTGAATCGATGTAAAGTCCACAGCTGGCCTTTCTAAGCACCCATTTCGTCGCATTCCTTCTGGGCACTGCTCAATCTACTAAGTGTATTCACTTCCCACAAAGTGTGTCAGTTACAAATGGAGCGTATGCTGTAAGATCAGTGGTGGGGAACGACCCTCTTTCAGTCTTGGGTCAAACAGCTGTACAAGTGACAAGTGAAACCAAACTGAATCGACCACTCATCTGTCATGATGTGGTCGCAGACCCCTCTTGCACACATCGTTCTTGACTCAGTGAAACGTTCTCGTGTTATTGCTAGTTCTTCCTGTTCCCCAGTGATCGTCAGTGTTAAGTGAGAACCTAACAGTCAGGACAGAAACTGCACAGTGACATACATATTAAGTAGTGTTCACTGCATCAGTATTCTCTTACTGTAGTTGATTCAACAGAATGTCACAATGAACCATGACTTTATTTTAAAAATGTAAGTAAAAGGAAATCTTCGTCGTGTAGGAAACTCTTCAGTCCCATAGCCTTGTTTGTAGTCCTATAGTCGTTGGCCTCATCATCAATAATATTTTCCATGCACTCAACAATTTTCTTTTGGTTTTAAAAATACTGTGATTACGCTCGTCGCTTTTAAATTCCAACTGATGTGCTGAGGACAGGTAGGAATACGATTCTTCATTGTCTAACCAAGAACGGCTTTGAGTTTATGAGACGAGGAAAAAGGGAAGAAATTCCTTCCGAGTTGCTGATGAAAATACGCACTTGCTCATTGCCCATCACACAACACTCAACAATTAAATTTAACTTACGTACATACTAGTGAATCCAGGCAGCATTTACGTACATCTCTTTAATTCTCATTTCAACTCGACTTTTGTGGCCACTCATAACAGGAACACTATCGTAACACTGAGATCGTTTTTCAGGCGTCTCATTGGCTTTATTACCTCTAGCTCTCAGAGAACAGCTGCCGGTACATCGTCTGCACTGTGACTTTTTGGTCGTACAATGGATATAAAATCTTCCGTTTATTTTCGTCTGTAGCTCATACAGAATTATTAGGATAAGATATGCAAAATTTGCCAAGTCAGTGGTTCCATCAACTTCGACAGCGAGGAAATTCGTCTTCGACTGTTCACTTGAGATAAGATTGAGGCATACCTCATAAACTTATTGAGGGGATTCATGTTGAACTGTTTTGGGCAGGCCTAAGAAAACCCTGTTTATGGTTTTTCAGGGTGCAGCTTGAAAATGCGCTCTAGTTCTGACGTTAGATTAATTACAATACGAATGGTTCCTGGGTTCTCGGTATTTTCTGTTCCGTCATTGCCCTTAAGGCAAGCTGGAATTGGCTGCAAAATTTAATGCTGTCTGTCAGTTTACTCAATATAATACGGATTGTTTACACATTTCCATTATATATATTTATATTAAGGCGATAAGCACTACTAGTTGGTACATAATGTCCACTAACCCTAGCATTGGAATTAGACTTAAACCATTTAACTGTTTTTCACTAAAACTATGTTTTTTAGCTTCGCTGGAAAATTTTTAAGATTTTAATACATCTCTCAGTCCAGATGCTATCACTAGTATTTGTAACTGGGCAAGTGAAACAGGAAAATCTTTTTTTCACTTCACATCCGAAGCATCGCTCAACTGCATTGTACATAGCAGTAATAACATTGCCTGTATAGTCTTGCCTGAATTTTGTTCCTGTACTTGACTGAAGTTTAGATGGGGTAGTGGTGCCCCAATTTCCTTCACTTTCATCCTATGCTCATGTTCAATATTTTTCTCATAATTTGCACAATGAACTGTTATTGTGCTGTTTTCTGACTCGTAGTATATTACAGTTATTCACAACATAGTAGAAACTAAATGAACGGTACATACTTCGCGCTCGTTTTCCTATAATCATTCGTAAACACTCATTAGGTGGTGAAATTTATCTTACCGCGTTTAACTCTAGCGAGACATTTTCAAACTTATAGCAGAAATAAAAAACACCATCCGAAACACTATCAAAACAACATTACTAAACGTCGATTAATTATTCATCAAAGCTTAAGAGAGATATACAGAGACAGGGGTTAGTTAGCAAAATTTTATCAATTCTGTTCATTCTCTATCAATGCAAGCAGTTGCACATGAAAATTGTGTGGAGGTCGGTAGCACACCTTTAGGCTGAAAGATAACAGCCTACGGGTAGCCCGCAAAAGCTGTATTCTTTAGAAGCATGCGCCGAACCTCTGCTACACAGAACTAAGCGGTACTTCAAGGAGCAACCTTTACCCTAGCTACTACCTCTTTGAAAACCAATGCTTGATATCACATGTCCAAGGTTCAAAAACGTTGACCGGTGATATTGAAATCCGTGTAGAAAATATGCGAAATACGTTCTGATAATTCAAACTTCGTAATACGAAGCTGAGTATTTTAATGTATATTTTGGAGCAGCTCCATCACAGATATTTTAAGTACGAGCCGCGCCTGATACAGAGTAAAATAAATAGTTCTACATATCTAAGGAAAAAGCAGATATACGAATTTTCCCAATGAAAGTGTGAGGCCTTTGTTAATTACATGTATCATAGATCATTTGAAAGATTCTTTTATCGAAGTGGCGTGGAACGAGTCAGTTTACAGAGTGTGTATAGACGATTAATGTTAAACATTAATGAATACATTATCATTTGCGGTCCTACTCATGTAACTGCCCTTTTTTTGTACTGGCTACCAGTTTTTAAGAAGAAACTTGTCAATGCAATAGAAGAAGTTGTCCTGGAGGAATGATTTCAAATTATACTTTAAACTTACTTTGATACATCTCAAACTTTTTAGACGTTTTATGTCGTTGGGCAAATAATTAAATATTTTTATGGTGGCAAACTGAACTTCTTTCTGAGCCACAGGAAGCTTTAACAATGGATTACAAAGTTTATTTTTCCCTGCAGTGTTGTAGGTAAGGATTTTTTGTTCATCTGAAATTGTGCTGGATTATTTCTGACCAATTTCATTAGTGATTATATCTATTATGACGGCCTAGCTAAAATAATTAGCTCCTTGAAAAGGTGCCTACGTGACACACTTGGGTGAACACCACATATTACTGCTCGCTTTTGCGCAATCAATAGTTTTCGACCCAAAATTTAACCCTGTGGGACCCCCTTTGTCGACTTCTTCTCCCAGTCATTAAAATTTTCTACCTTTCAACATAGTCTGAATTATTGAGCACACCGTTTTGCACTCTCTTTGTTAAGTATGTTGTGTAAAGCCATCAATTCCATAAAACTTCAGTTTTTCTAAGAGATTAACATGCCGCCCTTAAAGAAATCATTGAAAGGTAAAGAGCGATAACATCTGGAAAGAATGAAGAGAAAGCGATACAAAAATCAGTATACACATTTATAAGCAGAGATGAACATAATATCTATGGATATCCATGGGAGACGAGAAATAGCATGTAGACTAGCAAAGAATACAACAGTCTGACTGGATTAAATATTATGAAGAACTAGGGTACAATCCACAAGCCAAAGAAGTAGATAAAAAAATAACAGTCCCAAGGAATAGACTTATATACCTGATGGAATTGAAGACAGATATAAAAAATTGAAAACAAAGACCAAATTCAGAATTAATCAACCACAGAGAAATTTGGCTAGAATTAAGAATGCTACATACCTTTAACAAGCGCTGGGTAAAATTTGAGATACCACAGGAATGGAAAATAACCAAGGTCACTTCAGTACACATAAGAAAAGCGGAAGAAGTAATACATCCAACTAGAGGGGTATAAGTTTTTTGGAAAAATCTTGCAAAATCTGCAGTAAAGTAATACATAAAAAGCTCAGAAATTCCTTGTATATAATTTCAGTGAAGAAATAAGCAGGTGTCCAAAAGAGAAGATCACACAAAGATGGTGTTTTCGCAACGTAACAGATAATATAGAAAAGACGGGAATCTCATCTAGAAACTCACCTAGCATTTCTGAACCAAGAAAAACCATTTCACAGAATTCTCAGAGAAGAGTTATGGGCAATAACGGAAAAACGAGGAATGCCTGAAGAGCCGACTCATTTCGAAACAAGCCTGTATATGAGCACAAGAATTAGAACTGTCACAGATAAAGAGATAGCACATGAAATACATGGAAATCAAGCAGTTAAACACACTCGTAGCTTGTCACCAACATTATTCAATATCTGTGAAAATGACATGATCAGAGAACAGAAAACAGAGAGAATATCATAAGGCATAAGTATAGCGAGGAGTTAACATATCAGTGCGATGTTATTTGCAGATAATCAGGTTATTATACAAGACAGCGAAGATAAATTACCAATAGCTTACATTAACTAAACTAAATAAGCGCAAGCTACAATCTTACTATATCTGTAAATAGAACTAGGTATTCATTCAATACAAACAAAAATAGTATTCAATAATGAAGCGGTAGAACGTGTAGCCCGTTTCCATTATTTAGGATGTGACTTACCAGATGAGCAAAATATCGATGTATAGAAAGAAATTAACATTCACCGTCGTATATGTGGCGCAACAAGATGAACACTTAAGGATAAAACAAGAAAGAAAAACAACTGAAATTTTTGAAAGTCATGACAGTATACACTTTACTACAAGATGTGGAAATTGAGAGGCTGAGATACATATAGAATTTCTAACACCTGCGAAAGGCCGCACTAAATAAGACAAAATTAAAAGCGATACAATAAGGAAAGAACTAGGGATGGAACCCCTAAACCCAAAGGAAATGCAATGAAGAAAAAACAGAGAGAACAAGCACTTCTTATACCGTCACAAAGCATTCCTAAACTAGGACTGGAATATAAGCAGTGAGGAAAGAGAAGTATGGGAAGACCGAGGAAGAGATTGTAAGACAGGAACAGACCGCAGGGAAGCGGCAGATGAAGGACAACGTTTAGTTATACAAAAGAGAGAATTACGATTAGCGTGAAACAAATCTTTCCTGATACAGTGATACGTTATTTAAAGACGAATATACCATAATTGATATCAAAGGAGAAAATCGTTGAAGCAGTCACCATCAGAGATGACATAAACAAGGGAGTCAAGGAGATAGGCAAGGATGCTGTATATCTCCATCACTGTTTAACAATTGACAAGAATAATGAAGGCGACGATTTTCGTTTGGTAATAAGATTTTGAATATAGCAGTAAGCGAACATTTTATGGTGACAGTCAAGTAAAGTGATAAACAGCAAAAGGTACTAAAAGCCGTGGGGGACATAAGGCGCACACTAGAAGAGAACATACGTCACCTGCAGAAGTCTGCTGGTATAATGTATGAGCCTTGAATTGAGAAAGAACTCTCTGAGAATGTACCTCTGGTGCACAGAATTATGTGAAAGTCCATGACAGAGTATGGAAAAAAACTTGAAGAAGTGAATCGAGATATTTAAGTGATTGAAATGTGGTGTTACCGAGTTATAGTGACAGTTCAGTAGACTGATAAGACAACAAATGGGATGGTACTATGTAGCATCGTCGAGGAAACTCTTCCGTGGAGAACACTGTAATTTAAATTAGTTTGCATCTGACGTTTAAGCAACAAAGTTGTGACGTTGTATCTGCGAGCACCGTCCTGTCGGCACAGCACTTCGCTTCCTGCGTGGATAAAAATCGCTTTAAAGTCTCTATCTGCTACAAAAACAAAACAAAGATAACAAGATTTGTTCAGGTTACAGATTTCCACTGTGTTTCCTAGCATATAAAATATATGTCCGTCACTTTAATTAGAGGAAGATATAGAAGTTTTGCGTTTTCTAACGTAGAAAATTTTTCCATCTGGTAAATAATTTAAAGCTCATCACTTTATATTTCAGAAACTGTTGAACCCACTGAAATAATTTTCTTTTCATTAATTACCAGTTACATAGATAGAAAAAGTATCTTTCCAAAGTTTCCTATCGCATTGCGTTTACTACATACCAGCTTCGGAAAATGGACTTTTTTATTTTCTTTTCTTTTTTAAATCAACATTTTTAAGGCTTTGCCAGGACTGTTATTGATATCGAATGAAACAAAAAGTTTTTGTAACAGATTACTGCTTAATTTATTTCCACAACACGTTTCAATGCTTTGAGACTCCATCATCTCCCAAAGCTTTCGAAATCATGGTTTTCTTTTTGCTTTATTTTATTCCTAGTTTGAAATTATATTTCTGTTTATGCTGTTTCCTTGCACAAGTCATTTTTTTAGACACCATCTTTGTTGACAATGAGTGACAGTTTATAAGTGATGTATTAAGACTGTGAAAGGAGCCTGTGATCTCTGGAGGTATTCTATTTTACTCCTTTTAATTGCAATTTTACATTTATGTTCAGTTTTTGGTGAAATATATCCATAGAACTATGTTCTGGAGCAATGTTGTGGTTCTGTGCTGCACAGTGCCACAGGTTTCTCCAAAATCGTTAAGACCACACACGTAGGTCATATTAATATAAATAAATAATCCTGATGATGGAGGTTTGAACCTGTGAAAAGCGTTATGGAAATAATGCACGACTAACGTATCTTAATGTATGTAAGAGGATCAAAGATCTGTTCTTAACGTTAATTAGGATTCTGTTTCCGTTTCTTGCCGGAACAGGAGACATTTTCGCATCCGGGTAAGTTTTCTATTAGAGAGTTAGCAAGCACGATGCTCTGCGCAGCGAAGTGGCAACGAAGTGGGAATCGACAATGGTAGCAAAGCTGCTAGTGCACCACTGGCGGGAGTAATCCAGCATGCTAGGCCTCGAATCGCAGCTACTTTAAATACAACTGCAGAACATTAGTTAATGTGTGAGACGATAACGTCGCAGTTACTAAGAAGTGCGTAGGGGGCAACCAATGGACAGGAAGACGGAGATTGGAATATTTTCAACAAAGAATTGAAGACATCCTCACTCAGGGGGATCGTACAAACATACCGCCGTTTGCCGGCCGAAATGGCCGTGCGGTTAAAGGCGCTGCAGTCTGGAACCGCAAGACCGCTACGGTCGCAGGTTCGAATCCTGCCTCGGGCATGGATGTTTGTGATGTCCTTAGGTTAGTTAGGTTTAACTAGTTCTAAGTTCTAGGGGACTAATGACCTCAGCAGTTGAGTCCCATAGTGCTCAGAGCCATACCGCCGTTTGAGTCTCGTAGAGATTCCCGTATAGAGGACATAGTGATAGACATCCCTGGGGTTGTGAAGCAGCTGAATGGGTTGAAAATAAATAAATCGCCAGGTCCTGATGGGATTCTAATTCGGTTTTACAGAGAAAACTCTACTGCATAGGCTCCTTACTTAGCTTGCATTTATCGCGAATTTCTTGCCCAGCGTAAAGTCCAGAGCGATTGGAAAAAACCGCAGGTGACGCCTGTATATAAGAAGGGTAGAAGGACAGATCCTTAAAATTACAAACCAATATCCTTAACATCGGTTTGTTGCAGGATTCTCGAACATATTCTCAGTCCGAATATAATGAATTTCCTTGAGGCAGAGAAGTTGCTGCCCATGTATCAGCACGGCTTTAGAAACTCGCCCTTTTTTCACATGATATCTTGCGAACCATGGATGAAGCGTATCAGACGGATGCCATATTCCTTGACTTCCGGATAGAGTTTGACTCGGTGCCCCACTGCAGACTCCTAACTAAGGTACGAGCATATGGGATTGGTTCCCAAACTTGTGAGTGGTTCGAAGGCTTCTTAAGTAATAGAACCCAGTACGTTGTCCTCGATGGTGAGTGTTCATCTTAGGTGAGGGTATCATCTGGAATGCCCCAGGGAAGTATGTTAGGTCCGCTGTTGTTTTCTGTCTACATAAATGATCTTTTGGATAGGGTGAATAGCAATGTGAGGCTGTTTGCTGATGATGCTGCGGTGTACGGGACGGTGTCGTCGTTGAGTGACTGTAGGAGGATAGAAGATGACTTGGACAGGATTTGTGATCGGTGTAAAGAATGGTAGCTAACTCTAAATGTAGATAAATGTAAATTAATGCAGATGAATAGGAAAAAGAATCCTGTAATGTTTGAATACTCCATTAGTAGTGTAGCGCTTTACACAGTCACGTCGATTAAATATTTGGGCGTAACATTGCAGAGCGATATGAAATGGGACAAGCATGTAATGGCAGTTGTGGGGAAGGCGGATAGTCGTCTTCGGTTTGTTGGTAGAATTTTGGGTAGATGTGGTTCATCCGTAAAGGAGACCGCTTATAAAACACTAATACGACCTTTTCTTGAGTACTGTTCGAGCGTTTGGGATCCCTATCAGGTCGGACTGAGGGAGGACATAGAAGCAATTCAGAGGCGGGCTGCTAGATTTGTTACCGGTTGGTTTGATCATCACGCGAGTGTTACGGAAATGCTTCAGGAACTCGGGTGGGAGTCTCTGGAGGAAAGGAGGCGTTCTTTTCGTGAATGGCTTCTGAAGAAATTTAGAGAACCAGCCCTTGAGGCTGACTGCAGTACAATTTTACTGCCGCCAACTTATATTTCGCGGAAAGACCACAATGATAAGAGAGATTAGGGCTCGTACAGAGGTATATAGGCAGTCAATTTTCCCTCGTTCTGTTTGGGAGTGGAACAGCGACACATGCTAGTTGTGGTACGAGGTACCCTCCGCCACGCACCGTGTGGTGGATTGCGGAGTATGTATGCAGATGTAGATGTAGATATGTTACTCTGAGATGAAGAGGTTGACGCAAGGAAGGAAATCGTAACAGATTGCTGAATTATACAGTTCAGGAAGTTCGTTAGAAAAAAAGGAAAAAGAAAAATACTACTAATTTACAGTCGGCTCATTTGTTGGTTGAGACTTTACCTGTCGTGAAAATGTCCAAAGTCTCCGACGAATATTCTGTTGATGAGGCTGACGTCCCTCAGTAGAAGACAAGGCCTCGTCATGAGGTAGAAACCCCCGAACGACAGTCCCTCCAGCTGGTGATAGACCCGGTCCAGCGCCTCTGGGAGGCATTCCTTGAGGAGGAACAGGCGGCGGGTGTTCCCAAAGAAGAGTTGCGGCTTGGGGTGCGCGATCCCCAGTTTCCTCCAGTGCTGGTTGACGGAGTGCAGGTAGAGTAGCAACAACGCGGCAGCCACTGCGAGCAGCACCAGACTGTACCACAGCCACATGGCGGGGCAACGTCTGGGTCTCTCACTCGCCAACTCGCCGCCGCACCGTCCCAGCGACGCCAGCTACTCGGCTGCCGCAGCCGTGAACTGACCTCATGGCAGCCGCAGCCGTTACTGCTTACTGCGTCTGATGTGCGACCAGCACAGACACAGCAGATAAGGAAGTCGCGCCGAGTGGTTCGACCTTCAGCGGGGCGGTGACGTAGCGTAATCGCGAGGCGAGCTGTTCATCAAACACCGTTGCCCCAGGCGACTGTCACGTGCCAGACGCCACCTGGTTTTGACGCTGCTGTGTGTTTTACTACTTTGCAAGTCCCGTATGTACGTAAGTGGATCATTTGGCGAATGGTACTTTTAAAAAGGCCTCGTCGCGTGACCGCGGAAACATATTCGAGCGGTCCAAGGTGAAGCAGAGCGAAGCTGTTAATATGTCTTATGTGAGCAGCGCAGCCGCGTAAACGCTCCGTCCTCACACCCGACCAGACAACACAGCAAATTCATCGAGGACGAACGAAAGACATTTCTAACGGAAAACTCCTACGTAAAGTGTCAAACACTTTAGCAACATCGGCTACTACGGCACGGAAGACAACGCAGGTGTTTTTCACGAATGATGCTGCCGACACGCAATAGAAAAGGGAAGATCAAGAACACCTAGAAACGAGTGTTTGCCAGGCTCCAGTGCCCAGTGCCTATACGTTTTATAGCAGGATGCAGGATTTTGTATGTCGAAAATTTAATGAGGCCATTTCAGAAGGAACAACAGATGTAGATGACACTAAAAATATCGATTATCTCCGTCAAGAGTATTTACTTGTGTAACATTTAAATCTAGAATCTTACATCCAACCTGGAGTACATATCGTGGAAGTTATAACGTTATTTTACAACATTATACGTGAGAAGCAGTCGATAAATGACGTTTGGATTACATTTTTACAGAATGTATACCTAAATATTACCAAAACCAAAAGACTGTTTAGGACAGAGATACACTACCGGACAAGAAAAATGAAAAACCCAGAAGTGGATGAGGAAACTACATGAAACTTACTGCGTTGAAGGGGTATGTCATGTTATTTCGGTGATGATAATGTCGAGTCAAATTTTAGAATAATAGCGCGGTTTGAGCTCCCTTTGTGAGTATGCCGCAGCACGACCTCTAGCCTCGATGGATACATTGAATCGGTTGGGATGTATGTCATAAAGCGGTTGTACTTATAAACGTCCTGTTCAAAGAGCAGCTATAAATGATGTTTCTTCGCGGTTGTAGCAGCTGGTATATTATTTTGTGATTTAATTATGAAATATTTTGATTTTTTTTTCTTTTTGCCTTTTATACATATTATTCATCGTTCTCTGGATGGACGTTGAAGTATTCAAGCGAATGTAATACCTGATGCCAGTTTTCCGATCTGACAGATATCGCCATTATTTTTTTGTTTCATACGTTATAATTAAAATTTTTACCGAAGACGTTGGTTCTAATGCGCGTAACAGACAACGCGCTAAACCATAGCCGTTGCATATGTATTTATTGCGTTAACTGACAGTTCTGTCGAATCTTTCTAGAATATTTTGTACATTATGAATGAAAAAGCTCACGACGCTGGTGTAATACTCAACAATAGTAATTATTTTACAAACCGCTGTTCGGCTGTTACGCTCTTTTTGACAATGACGTAACAGCCCAGAATGTGTTTTTAAAATAAGAAATATTGTAGAATATTACACCAGTGTCATATATTTTTTTTGTTATTAATTTCTGTTTTAATTCAATCACTTAATATGGTTAAAACGCTTAGGACATAGATGGGTGTCTAATTAGAAATCAGATAGTTTTCTTCTAACAATTCTCGCCTTTACTTATACCCAAAATCTAATTTCAGAATATGGTCGACTCTTAACGATCAGTCTAAGGTATTACATTCTACAAACTTCGGTAGTCAATCTCTAAGAGTAAAGTATGTATTAGAGATGATAAAAATAACTTAATTGATAGAAATCAACTTTTACTGAGAAGTCGGATTTACCGTAATAACCGCACATCTAATACTAACGGCTATTCAAATAACTGCCAACAGTGCGTGGTGCCATCTGTTTACCAAAGAGCGTACTACGCTAGGCTGTCGCATCAACTGAGACCTGACAGCGGGCAGGTCGTGTCCTACGTGAGCGACAGAAGCGACTGACACCGCGCGACAGCTTCAGGCGACAAAACACAATCGCTCGGTGTAGTTACGGAAGTGTCCTACGTGGCGTTGCCTGTTCTCTGTTACAACAAAGCCCCTGCCACGCCGTAACGGAGAAGCGAGGCAACTGTCCCCCAATTGAAACACCTGATCGCTGCCATTTGCAGGGATGAATCCTAGTACTGGGGTTGTGATCTGAAGTATATGAGACACAACAAGAACAAATTGAAGCACAAATTAAACACGTTTGTTTAAAAAATACTGAGTATTTGAGTCTATTTTAAAAGTATACTTAATTGAATGAAGTTTCCTAAAATCCGAAATACGTCTGCATAGAGACGCGAAATTTAAGAATGTAAGGCTCTTTCCTGACAAGGTCGAGCAAGTTTACATCGAGTTATTTGCATTAGATAATTACATGAAACTTTTAAAGTAGCAGACAGTACGATTATTATTTAATTCGCGTAATTTTCCTGTCAGGTCCAGTTTGCTTTTTGCCGACTACTGTGTACATTTTGCACGCTTACTTTTGTTTAGCACAGTATTGTCTACACTCGAATTTTGGTATGATTAATTGTAATAACCCATATCACTTTAAATACCGAAGAAATTTCATTCGCACATTGGTTTTTAACACTGATAGCACCTCTGAAAGCACATTTGGTCAAATATTTGACCATTTACGAAGTATAATCACCACCTGACAACACATGTTAAGTATCTAAACGCAGTTATTCGACCTACCTCTACTTAATTAAAACGTAAATACCTATCATGTGCCTAGTTCTTCTTTCAGTTCAACTTAGTACATTAACCCTGTTTGTATTTTTAGTAATTTACATGCAAATGCAATATAAGTACTTGACATACAACAAAGTACCTTTGTCTGTAATCTAACAATGCAACTTTTTCCCTATGTAGCTTGCTATTTTTGTAGCAAAAAGTTTATTAGATACAGTGTAAATATAGACATCAGTTAGGCTTTAGAACAATCTGCTGTCACCTACATTTAGCATTTTCATTAATTGGCTTTGCAAACAAATTGTTACTTTCCAATTTAACCTACAACTCAGAAGCATCACATATTGGTTTATCACAACCAAGATGTAGTGTTACTTCAAGAATACTCTGTAACAACAGATTATTCGATTTTGACAACTATCCATTAATACCCTTTATCATTATCAACATTTCTCACTTTAAATAAATGGTGAAAGCGAGGAAATAAAATACTAGGACCAAAATAGCCTCTGCAAAGACCTAAAGGTACTAAGAGGAGTCAGCTATCCATGTTTTCAGTAACTTACCAGAGCACATTAAATGTCCTTTAGGGGAGGTCAAAACACTCAAAGAACTTTATATGTGGCAACTCCTTGAAATATATTCAGTAAATCTTAAATTTACTATTTTGGTTATAGAATTAGCACTTGAGTTCAATGAAGTAATGACTTTTCACTGTCTTACACTGACATCTACATCTCTAACTTCATTCCACACCCCATAGAATAATGCTGATGTAATGTTCAGTAGAAGGAGGTAAGAGGTGTGAGGAAGGACCACCACACTATAGACATTAATTGGCATAATGAAGTTCACAGGATTTAATTATGTACACATACATAAGTAAGACATTTACTGCTGTTTTGATTATTCATACACTGGTGGTAAAATGCAAGAGTTGAAATGATACAACAACTCTATTTCCAATTTTAAACAGTATTTCACTTAGTCTTATATCGCACAATTTTTGCTCTTCCTTTCTTCAATTTTTTCGAACTTTTCCTTCAGCTTACTTGGACTTGATGGAAGTGAGTAATTGTGGCCTCCAGTGTAACCAGAAACGTGCACATCCTCACACACGTTTTCTGCTGTCTCAACATTTCTTGGCTTTGGCGGTTTCTTTGCCTTGGTAACATGGAAAAGGAACGTTCAAAATAATGCACACTGACAGTATTTCCACACTATTTAACCGAGGCCTATATTGCACGATTTCCAGGACACTATACCTTTTTGAAATGAGTTGGAAATCCAAATACTGTCGGTAGAGCATCGTCCTTCAGTTGATGTCTATTTACATAATTTTCCATGTAACAATTCTCTTCAAATTGAAGCGAGCACAGAAAATGATTTGCTGTCGATTGGAAGTTCTCCCTCTGAGAAGCAGCTATCCATTTCCGATTTAGAAAATCATTTGTAAGGGTGAAACGTAAACAAAAACAAACGCTCACGATGTTTTATTTCTCCATGAAAATGCTATATACAAGTAATAGAAAGTAACGAACAACCAGAAATGACTGACCTGTGAAGTTTAACATTGTTTCCGTCTTCGTCTTGCTTCCATTCTTACTATTACAATTAAAAGCAGCACACGAACGAACCATATTTACGCACTGTTTCCCTGCAAATGGCGGCTTGTATCAAGTAGGGACGCGACACTAGCGCCAATGCGCGGTCTAGTTTTTATTTAGTAAGTCTATGGCTACAACTAGCGACGTTTGAATTCAAACGTGTTTGGATCTTGCTGCAGCACGCGCGACAGTGAGAGCGACAGCCACGTGTCTTCTCGGCAAAGCTGTGGAGCGGACGCGACGGAAGCTATGGAATACTTATCATCAGATTTTAAGATAACTGTTCGGTGAAAAAATTTGATTCTTCCGCATCTTATACCTTAACATCTTTGTTCGATAAAGATCTGAATTTATTTCGTTGCCGGCTGGAGTGGCCGTGCGGTTCTAGGCGCTACAGTCTGGAACCGCGAGACCGCTACGGTCGCAGGTTCGAATCCTGCCTCGGCCATGGATGTGTGTGATGTCCTTAGGTTAGTTAGGTTTAAGTAGTTCTAAGTTCTAGGGGACTGATGACCTGAGCAGTTAAGTCCCATAGTGCTCAGCGCCATTTCAGCCATTTATTTCGTTACTCATCATAGTTATTATGCTGCACGTAACTGAGTACATGAGTGCACGAAATTTTTAAGAATTTGCAGAGGTAAAATCACATTGCGTAGAATTTCAGTATGGTTACATTAATGCCATACATTACTGCGCAGGAAATATATCCAACACATATAACTTGTATTTAAAGTTGAAACCGGAATCATAACTCTTTTCATTCTTGATATATTGGTTGTTATGCCAGCGGACGGGTCGCTTTCCTGCGCTTCGGGAATCAAGTGGCCGTAAAAAAAAAAAAAAAAAAAAAAAAAAAAAAAAAAAGTAGTATCTCATAAGATATCGAAATGGCGTCTTTTGGAAATGACATCACGCAGAAAGGACTATATTAACGTATGATTAACACTCGATGCACTTTTGTAAGCACGTGAGCAGAGCGAAAACAATACTTTTTACAAATTACACAACGGGGCTTTGTCAGAATTTTCGTAGCCAAACAAAGAGAGAGAAACAGGCAAATGGGGTATCAAAGTGACCAGCATGAGATATAATCGGGGTGAGTAAGGAGAACTTAATTTATGAGCTGAGGAAAAATTGAATTATTTCACGAAAAGCTGCTGCCAAGCTAGGTAAATGAAGTGTCAGACAGTTCATCTGTTCAAGTCCTAGCTGTTTTGCACACAAAAAGATACACTGGTGTCGTATTTAAATGTCAAAAATGCTTCCTTCTAATCAAGTACCAAAGCTAGGATTCTCCAGAACAAAAGACGTTAGGAAGGCAAACGAGGAGTCACTAAGGTCATGCTTCCTGAATGAATTTGAAAATAAAAAACGAAAGCAATCGGTCAAATATTTGTGAAATGATTTGTCTAAAGAAATAAATAGACCAGAGAAATGTTCTACGTGCCTTTGAATGATGATCGAAATCATGAACAGAAAATGAGGTGCTTCAAACGTTTCCCAAATATTTTTTATTTCATACTTTTAGGCAAATCATTTCAAAAAACGTTTGACTTTCTTTTCAAAACTTTTGTATCCTTTACTTATACAGACTATTCTGATTAACTGATACGCTTGGCCTTAACGCTGGCTGCTTATGAATTACGTCCGAAACTTCAACTGTCTGTAAAAGTTTATGATTGTTCGTTGTAATTCATTAGGAATTTAATGTGTGTGATGTACTGGGGTAGGTGTATATACACTTAAAGATCAAGTACTTTGGCACGACATTAAAATATACTTCGCGATGCAGTGCAAACAGTTTACATAAAACTTAGTATACAGAATTGTAGCTCAGTCAGTTAAAATGTAGGGAGTAGCAGGGATTGATCATCGATCCCACGACCCTTCCGCAGCTGTATACTCAAATCTGGAAAACTACTCTTACACCAGAACTCAGTATGTTTAGTAAGCGTTCATTCTTGTTATTTAGTCTAGTCAGTCATTCCTCTGCATTTATTGGCAGTTAGAAGTTCTTGATCATGTAAAAAACATTCGTCTTTGATTTACTGATGAGATAGTGGAATGCTCCTCTGCCCGCTCACGTGTACTCGAGGAATTATCCGGCGATCTTCGCATTGATGATATAAATTATGAAATTCTCCATGAAGAGTCTTCCCTTTCTGAATTTCATACAGAGCATTCCTGTTTACCTTGTTTTCCTAAGCAAACATAATTTTGTAGCCTTACTCTCCAGCTACAGTATTCTACAGTGTGGTGGTGCCGTTTTATAGAAACAGCTGGTCGGCTCTAAGCAGCCATCTTGTAGCGCGAAATGGTTGCTCGCACGTAGGACACCGGACCTTTTCACCCGATGCTGCTGGTTGTGACTAGAGTGCCGCGTATCCAGACGCCGCGCGCTGTCGTTTGCTTCTGTCGCTCACGTATGCTATAGACACACTCTGTATGTTGTTTTGAAGCCAGAGTGGGAGGGGCCTGCCGCCATCTTAAATAGCTCAATATATTAGCAGGCTACTGTTTGCGATTGCTTCTTGTTCGTTATTCAAGTCTTTTGCATGCAACAGCTGTTTCAAGTACACTACTGGCCATTAAAATTGCTACACCAAGAAGAAATGCAGATGATAAACGGGTATTCATTGGACAAATATATTGTACTAGAACTGATATGTGATTACATTTTCACGCAATTTGGGTGCATATCATCAGAAAACAATACCCAGAACAACCACCTCTGGCCGTAATAACGGCCTTAATACACCTGGGCACTGAGTCAAACAGAGCTTGGATGGCGTGTACAGGTACAGCTGCCTATGCAGCTTCAACACAATACCACAGTTCATCAAGATTAGTGACTGGCATACTGTGACGAGCCAGTTGCTCAGCCACCATTGGCCATTCAATTGGTGAGAGACCTCCAGAATGTGCTGGCCAGAAAGGCCCGTACATGACCTGCAACATGTGGTCGTGCATTATCCTGCCGAAATGTAGGGTTTCGCAGGGATCGAATGAAGGGTAGATGTTTCAAATGGCTCTGAACACTATAGGACTTAACATCTGAGGTGTTCAGTCCCATAGACTTAGAACTACTTAAACCTAACTAACCTAAGGACATCATCCACATCCATGCCCAAGGCAGGATTCGAACCTGCGACCATAGCAAGAGCGCGGTTCCGGACTGAAGAGCCTAGAACCATTCGGCCACAGCGGCGGGCAATGAAGGGTTGAGCCACAGGTCGTAACACATCTGAAATGTAACGTTCTCTGTTCAAAGTGCCGTCAATGCGAACAAGAGGTGGCCAAGACGTGTAACCAATGGCACCCCCATACCATCACGGCGGGTGATACGTCAGTGTGGCGATGACGAATACACGCTTCCAACGTAAGTTCGCCGCGATGTCGTCAAACATGGATGCGACCATCATGATGCTGTAAACAGCACCTGTACTCATCCGAAAAAATGACGTTTTGCCATTCGTGCACCTAGGTTCGTTGCTGTACTCAACCATCGCAGGCGCTCCTGTCTGTGATGCAGCGTCGGGGGTAACGGCAGCCACGATCACCGAGATGATAGTCCATGCTGCTGCTGCAAACGTTGTTGAACTGTCTGTTGACTTAGGGATCGAGACGTGGCTGCACGATCCGTTACGGCCATGCGGATAAGATGCCTGTCATCTCGACTGCTAGTCATACGAGGCCGTTGGGATCCAGCACTGCGTTCCGTATTATCCTCCTGAACCCACCGATTCCATATTCTGCTAACAGTCATTGGATCTCGACCAACGCGAGCAGCAATGTCGCGATACGATAAACCGGAATCGCGGTAGGCTACAATCCGACCTTTATCAAAGTCGGAAACGTGGTGGTACGCATTTCTCCTCCTTACACGAGGCATCAAAACAACGTTTCACCAGGCAACGCCGGTCGACTACCTTTTTAATGTTCACGTTTGCTAAAAAGTTTCCTATGCGTTCTTTGTTACCCCATAAACGTGTGCAATGAGGAAAGAAGCAAGGTATGCTATGGTATCTCATACATGTCAACAAAGTGAGCAATTATTGAAATGTCAAAGGAACAGAACAGCATAGAGATATATCTCCACGCAGAATAGAGTTCTTGTTTTACTAGATTGTCAGTGTATTAGTCTCGCTATAGTTTACACGTCTTCTCACTTTGATATGTTACATATGATACGTCATTCAGTGTGGGGCCAATAATGGCAATTTACAAGATAAAAAAGGAAATAATTTTTTAAACGTCTTCCAGCATTGTGGAGGTTATAAATTTGATAATGGGAATGGTTCCAAACGTTTAAGACCCCATAAATGGATATTTTGCTTTAAGATATACGTAAGTAATTTCTTTATTAATGATAGCCTAACCAGTGTAAGATGTAGACCTAACTTTCCAACAAAAGCCTATTTGCTACTTTTCCCGGAATATTTCTCGCCAGTAACTCTTGTTAGTTTTCCAGGAACAACCAAACACAGAACTGGAATGTACGTCTACTTTGATCGTCTGCTTGATTTTACTGTCAAATTTCATTTTGAGTTTTTCAGAGTACATAACCGTAAGCCATGCTTTGTAATATATCAGTATTTAGTTAGTTTCATGTTCCACTGACATTTGCGCTATAAATCATAATGATGTCCAACGAATCATTGTATACTGACGTCAATTGTTTTCTGTAAACACGTCTCCATGCTGATCACTTATTAGTTTTTAATGTGGCCTAATGAATTTTTTTTTCTTCTGGTATTGTAATTCATACGTCATTGTTCCTGTTGAAGTATAGTGAATTATTTAAAACAAATTTCAGGAGGAAATAACTCTGCTGCGAAACGTACTGACTGCTACTCGCTCGCCGAGCAGCGGACAGGCACGACGAAAAGAGCATTCACGTAAGTTTTCCGCCAAAGCCTTCTTCAGGAAGGAAGCAAACCACACATACACATTCATACAATCATACACACAAAACTCACACACTCATGACCGCTGTGTCCGGCTGTTCTACCCGACAGAATATTTTTTACAGGGTGAGGAAATGTGAACTATGAATAACCATTGGAGGAAGGAACTTATGGCATGAGATGCTGTTCCAACAATCAGCGCACTTAGGTAGCCGTGCGTTGTGCGTTGACGAGCCCGTCGATACAGTGTGGCTCGGATGTCGGAGGTTTGCGATTTATTTGGAAGGCAATGAAAAACACAGGGTAGAAGAAAAACTACTGACACTGAATGAAGTGCGGCAAATCTAAAGACAAATGACATAAATAAAACCATTCATGTGTACAAAAGAAAATATTGCTTCGGATCCACTTACGAATGAACTGTGATTACCTTAACCTTTAGGTTACGAGTGTATCGATTAGTTCACAATGCTGGCATGTTTCGTGAAACAAGTACGTTTCCATACAATCAATGCACCCAACACGGTCGAAACTAGTCACGGACACGTCACGGAGAAGTATCACCGCCGTGAACCATGGAGGTATGAGTGCGGTGCCACTAATGTTCTGAGCTTCTTGCGATGGTGGACGTCGGCTTCAAGTTTATGACGTAATGACAACTCCCTTCTCTTGTTACCTCCACGTAGCTGTCAGGCTGCATTCCATCTGTTTATCGAAGTGTGTACTTCGTCGTCGTGCTATATAACTAAGTAGTGAGACCATAAGTAATTCGTGCGACAGTGGAAATAATCGTCAGTAGACGGTTAATCAGTTATATTTCTGTGAGTGTTATAACCTTATGTTCCATGGTTTTAACTGTCAGGCCGCGATTCATCTATGGAAACAACCGTCAGTAGATGAGTGTACGTGTAAGTTACTTTTCTGTGGCAGTTACTTCTCGTTCAGTTATTTTTCTGTGGGAGTTACGGATTACCATTAGAAGGAAGTTGATAACCGTGTGTCAGACTCCAGTAGGTCGTAGCAGACGATGCTGTTTGCAAAGAGGATAGATACTGGAGTTACATAAGTTTTTTCATACCCGACCGACAGGGAGCTCCAACCCCCCCCCCCCCCCCCCCATATTAATTCCAAATTAACTTCCCGATGAGACATAGATCTGAACTTTCAACACAGCTCAGAAGCGGATGGCTATTCAACATTAATTCGCTCTCCTTTCTAGTGTGCGGCGGAGGGAACTCTGTTTTTCTGCCTATCAGTTGTCTAATACAAGTTGATTTTAAGCTAACTTCCCGATGAGGTAGAGACATTAAACTTTCGACATGGCTCAGAAGCGGAATATAGTGCGATATTAACTCGCTATCCTGTCTGGTGTGAGGCGAAGGGTACTTTGTTCTTCCGTCTTCTTCATGTTCAGTACACATTGATTTTTAACTCACTTTCAGATGAGCTAGACACTTGAAAGGTTCAACACGGCTTAGAAGCGGATGAAAATGCAATACTGATTCGCTTTCTTGTCTGTGTGGTGGAGCGTATTTTCCGTACCACTGCTGTCTCCCTCTTTCTCCTGCTCCAGTCGCGAATCTTCCGTAGCTAGAACGATTGCTGGTAAGTCGCCGTGTGATTTCGAATCTCTCTAATTTTCACCTTCACTGTCTTCTCGCAATACGGTATATACGTAGTGGAAAGCAATATACTGGTTGACAAAGATGAACAAAGATGAAAAGAAATTGAAATAAACCTGAAATTTACAAATATCTGATGCACTGTTATTAAACCGTTTGAAATCGATTGAAAAAGACTAAAGACTAGAAAACAGAACACAATTATTTAAATAAAAATCTTGTGGATATAACACATTTTTAAAACGAACTAAGACGTATAAAACAATTTCCCCTAGGCCCATGCAGATTCCCAGCCTCATACTGACAGTCCTGAATATCTGTGCTTGTGAAATTTTAAGAGCTATGACAACACCTGAAAAATATAAAACGAAAAATTGTGGCCACGTGCAATAGATAGTAGTATGGAGCGTAGAGGGTAGCTGTCCTTGAGAAAAAGCCACACAACAGTTGAAATCATTTGCAGTCCAATAAAATTGTTTGTGACTTAAGCGAACTGCTCATGCGTCAATTGTCTATTATATGTGGTCCTCGTTTGTCTTTTTATTTATTTAAAAATCCACAAGAACAAATTTTTACGACTATGTTTATGGGGTTAGAAATCAGTATGGGGTCGGAGAAGTTATTTTATACTTTTTAATCCTTTTGAAAGGCGTGTCTTGCATCACAAATTTAGGACCTTGTCGCTAGCTGCAGAGAGTTTGATTATATCAAGCAGTTTCTAAAATCTCACAAAAACTTCGTTACCATGCTCCCAGTTTCGTTCAAATGGAATATCTTGCTTAAATGGAGTAAACGAATCTGTCATGTTACATTTACTTTTGTGTTGTATTTCATGTCCCTACACTTACAGCACCATGTAAACAGCGGCAGACATACAGCTTCGTACTTTGCCTACAATATTCAGCTTAGATATTAGTTCATACTAGCAAAAGCACATGTTCAATATTTCAGTTTTAATAGCTCTGTGTCAATAATTCCTACAACGTATGTAGTAGCTTCGAGAATTTATTTCTACTAGCGACTGATAGCCTATATCGATATAACATCAAACACCGAAAACCTTTCAAACATCAACTGAAATGTAATGAACAATTAATTAAGTAAGGTTGTCACACGGTTCAGCCGATATTTCAGCCAGTTCGCAATACCAGCAGTTTTATTTATACTGATAAAGTAAACTGATGGATTCCATCTACTTAGTTATTTAACTCAGTCCCCGTATGGTGAATTCGGTAGTAAAAAAACTGACAGTCATAAACAACTGTTAAAAGTAACTGCTATAAATTATAGTCGTACACATGGTAACTGATACTTCGAAATAACCGTTTGGTCGACCTGCAGTGTGTATTTCTTCTCACGTAGGATCTAAAGAATCGGTGGGCAGTTGAACTCCGACGCGCCATCAGCGTACAAGGCAGCTACTAACGCATAAAAAATTCTCTGACTTCGCAAGAAACTGGTAGTAAATCTTTGGAGACACTATAAACTGCCCATTAGAAACAGGTATCTTCACCTATTAAACATGGCTGCATTTATTCAAGTTCTACAACGTCTATGGCTGAAAGCCGTTATTATTTCATTCACATTCATTTGCTAGAAATTGTTCGAAAAATGTGAATTTCCCTTCATTGCGGCTAATAAGAACAATTCGCAGGTTTTCTTGTTGCATTTTAACACGTATATATTTAAAACATATACTACAGATACATAAAAACCGTTTCGCATTCCACGCACACTAAGAGCAACATTTAGCATTTTTTAATTTGACGTATTATATACTATAAGATTTTAAGTTCTCATTGTACTTTAGATGATTTAATAGTACTGTACAGATATGTTCTTTTGAAGACAAGTTCGATTAAGCGTTATATTACAAACATGATAAACATGTAATCATCAGACCCCTCCATTCGTCAAAATTTGTTGGTGAGCGTACCGAGCATGTGATCATACTGTTATTCTGAAATAAGTAAAATAAGATGAAATAGATTTATTATTACTGCTGCTCAGGGACAGGTCCCAACTCATTTGCTTCCAATTGAGTAAACACGTGTGTAAAAAGCATATTTGCTTGACTTGCCTTAGTGCCTTTTCCTCAGATATGTTATTAGCAAAGCAACTAGAAGACTAAACTTCCAAGAACTTTGTACATTTTGTTATGCCTACTGAGGAAAACAAATTCAAAAGTTTAAGGATGCTTACCATTAAGTAGCACTGCCCATTTGTGGTGTATGCCAATTTTGAATGCCTTCCCGGTCCTCTGACCTGCTGTGAAGGTGACCCAACCGCTTCACATACTACATTCACAGGAAAACACAAACCATGTGCGACAGTGTACAAGACTGCATCACCCTATGATTCGAGTCTTAACTGACACAAATCTTATGTCAGGGATAATCCTGCGGATTTTCTTCTCACTGTGCTAGAAAATATCTCATAAGAGGCTGATAAGATTTCAGCAACGTCTTTCCCATTACCAAATCGAAAGAGAAGAAAAATTTCTACAATGCTGCGGTTGTTACTTTTCTGGGCTGCTGTTAGAGAGAAATGCAGAAACTCCTCATAGGAACCACTCTCATCTTACGGGAAAGTTCTGTGGCATTACCTGTAACACATGCAACGTGAAGCATCAATTACCACAACACATAGCCGTTTTCGTTCATAAATTAAACGGGCATCACACTCACTTTCATATTCAGAACCTGGATAATTTTGATATGGAGAAGGATTAGGTCAGTGTTCCACCTGAGGCTGTTGCAAAATATATTTCGTTCTCCAAACCGATGACGCCAAGAAGTAAGCTCTGCTTCCTTGACTCGCTACGTTTTATGCAGGCATCACTCAAGAAAATTGTTGAAAATGTGCTTCAGAAGGATATAGTCATCACCTGAGCTGCATTCCCCGAGCAGGAAAAATTTCAGCTTGTACTAGGATGGTCGCTTTTCCAGGCGAGACCTAGATAGTGTGACAAAACTCAACGAAATCAAGCTAGCTAAAATAGCATTCTCCAGCAACCTTACAGGTGATGCATAATCGATGCAGAGTATGAGTTTGCTGTGAATGTCTGGCAGAAAATCAGCATCTCCGCTTTAGGAGAGAGTGCACACCTTTACATAAACACTTACGTAGACTTGTTCGTGGATGTTTTCGAGAAATTCTGGAGCCTATGCATGGCCACATATTTTCCAGATCCCACATTTTACTACACAGCACCTGGGTTGTCTTGGGATGCAATGCACTAGAAAACAAAGCGCACCATCAAGGTACTGACCGATGCCAACTCGCTTCTTTCCCTTGAGTGAGGGCTCTGTGGGGTCTTTGTCAATGTGTCCATAGGCACGCCAACACAAAGAACTTTCGTATGTTTCGAGGTTCAATACGGCCCTTGATTCGAGTTACATCATGTACGTGGATGTTAATGACCTATACAGGCACATCATGCAATAATCACTGCGGATTGGCAAGTTCTCGTGGCTGCCCAAAGAAGAATGAAAGGGATTAGCTGGAAAAATCGAGGTTGTGGCGACTGATTCCGATGTGCTTTAGGCAGAACGCCCCCTCCCCTTCTAGTTTGCATGACACGTGGGACGATTTGCTATAGTGTCTGGAGCAATTAGTTCCACAGGGAGATTCCACCCAAAACTGATGACAACACTGGGATATAAGTGGAGATACATTATGCACTTCCATAAACTCGTGAAATGTCTCAGAGTGGGGATGAGGCTGCTTAGAACCACCGGAGCTACCGCCTTCATGAAATCCCCCTGGTTGAAGGAGTATTTTTATTTGAATATGACTCTGAGGGCTTCCGAGATGTTTAACTTTGAGAAAGATTTCTTTAAATTAACGAACAATTCAATTTTCGGCAAAACAGTGGAGAATTTAAGGGAAGACGGTGAAATTTTCATTAGAACCGAATACGATTGGCGCTGTGGCATAAGAAAATGCATCTCCAGACCAAATTTTAAATGGGTCATAATATTCAATGAGAACTTCGTTGCTGTGGAATGTGAAGTTTGCAGTAGAGTTTACGAAACGATGCAATGTACAGTATCGAGAGTTGATATTTGAGCTGGGGACAGATACTGCATTGGGGACAGATCTGGGGAGCGTGCTGCCCTTGGAAGTATGTCAGAGTCATGCACACTGTTCACAAGTAAACTTGCGCTATGTGGACGAGCATTGTCCTATTGAGAAATGGCTCCACGATACTGTCTCATGACAAGTAACACGTAAGAAAGCAGGATGTCAGTGACCCACTGTTGTGCCACCCTCAAATACAATGACCAGGAGTCATACCCAATGGCTCCTCACACCTTGACGTCAGCACTGACACGAAAGCGGTCCTCAAAACTTTGGAAGAATGGACATCTTCCGTGCCTCCGTCACACGCTCCGAACATGGCTATTCTGGATAGTGCAGAAGCGTGATTCATCGGTGAAGAGAATGCTATGCCATTCATCAGCATCCCAAGCTTACCAATCGAAACACAGCCGTTTCTGTTGTGGTGTTAATGGCAGCCTACCGTAATTCCATTGCCCCGCTGCTGTGCTTCAAATATTGCTGTAAAGAGACTGAATAGTACAATGAATCCATTACTTGATGTCGGATGACTGGCACAGAAATGAAAGGATTACAATGTGCTCGATGCACAGTACCAAGAGTCTACCTTGTAGTGGTCAGACTTGGTCGGCCGGCACCTTGACATATAACACTCTTTTGCTGTAACACAAACCAATGTTCGCCTCTGGGAGGATGTTTAATTTTGACCATGCGTGTCTCTAATGGATGAAGGTATCGGACAATAATTTTGAACATATATTGTAATTAACAGAAAAACTATACAGGCCTTAACTTTGGGGCTCCATGAAAGTAAAAAATTTCATACGAATGAAACAGTAAACGGTCTCCAGCCCAATTAGGCACATTAATTAGAAATACTATGATCAAGACAATTGAAGATTAGTTGTTGTAGTGACTTTCATTAAGACTCCCTTTGAACAGCACACTAGATATACACGAATACAGGGTGATCTAAGTTATGGGTAGCAGTAGTTACCATTAATGCACAAACCAGTAGTCATAGAAAGAAAAATTATACCCAACTCATAATAATATCAGTCACAATCACGATCATTACTTGACTCATTATGGAGTTGTTACTGCGGGAAGCACCGAACTAAAATTGGACATGGATGAGCTTCTGACTTAACTCATATATAAATATCTCAAATAAAATTAAATAATACTACAATTACACTGTTTATACTCCCATTTATACCAATGTATCAGGTATCTTTACTAATGATAATATTCCAATTATCTTTCTAATATGAGAAGAATATGGAGGGGACCCATAAACTAATACTGTATCACTAGTCAAACTCTATCATTATTTCAGTGGTAAGATTCAGTTCAGCTAAATTTAATTCTTAGCCTCACTTGGAATAGTTTATGGTTTCATCCTCCAAAGCATATTATTCAATACTGAGCTCGATTAACTTAAAAAATCGTTCGTGGTAGCAATCAAGGCTCAATTATGTTTCAAATAAGTTCAGTTTGTGTGCCTTTTTCATCACCTGTGAAGCAGGTATTTTAGACAGTAATATTTACACAGACTGGCACTGAATTTTTGCACATTTAATACACAGAAATAAATTACTAGTTTCTTAGAAATAAGATACTCTGGTTTCTGAACACTTAGGAGGGGATCCTGCATCGGTTCATGATTAGTATAAAAGTTATGGTTCTAAACACAGGTTTATTTCAATGACACCCCACCAACTCTTCTATGTTCTTTACTTTTCTTGTCAGACAGTGTATAATGCTTCATCTTGACAAACAGTAAAAGGGAGGGTAAATTATAAATTGGGTTTTCCCCAAAATTCTACACAAGGAATACAAAGTACACTATTTAATAAATGTGTCATATGTACTTACTTGTAGTACCAGTTATTTTGGCAGCTTCGTCCCATTTACAGTACGATATTAAATCATTGTTATAATTTTATTTCTCCTATCCCACAAAACACTACTTTCGTTTAGAGCAGTGATGAAAATTGCTGACATCGAAACTTGAAACATAAACCGCAAACCACGTTCACTCTGCGCCAGTTGTCAAACCAACTGACAGCGTCCACTCAGTCACATGATACGTTGCAGGACGCCCCGCGTATGTGCTCTCACGTACAACGATTCAACCACTAGCGGCCGGCCTGATATTGCCGAGCCGTCACCGCGTTCGTAACACAGCACAAAGACACACTCCGTTTCAAACGTTTGAATAAACCCCTTTTTGCAGCCCAGCTAGCGCAAAACACTCATTCATTTACACCGACATAAAAAAAACTACGTATCGTACACAGTGTCGACAAAGGAATAAAGAGGCATCCTCTGGAACAATTACAGGTTCCTACTCATAACATTAAATCACCCCACACCATTTTAACTGAATGAAGGGTATCAGCAAACAACCCATTTTTTTCAAAATTTCAAAGAATCTTTTATCTCTGTCTCTCTCTCTCTCTCTCTCTCTCTCTCTCTCTCTCTCTCACACACACACACACACACACACACACACACACACACACACACAAAACACCTTTTTGCAATGATACACCTACTCATCAGTCTCTATCTTGTTCTAGTACATACACACACACACACACACACACACACACACACACACTTAATACAGAGCGTTAATGTTTATTCCGTAAGATATGATGAACGTATATTAAACATCAAGATAAATGTCCAACGTAATTCCAGCACTAAAATAGTAGTCGAAATATCATGCAAGCTCGTTGTTTAATAGGTTTAATAAGCAGCATATCTCAAGTTCTTAATGCAAATTTATGTTATTTCTGCAAGAATAAATTCACTATGTTTCAAAAGTATCCGGACACCTAGATGAAAATGACTTACAAGTTGGTGGCGTCCTTCATCGGCAATTTTGGTATTCAATATGGTGCTGGCCTATCCTTTAGCCTTGATGACAGCTTCCACTCTCGCAGACACACGTTCAATCAGGTGCTGAAACGTTTCTTGGAGAATTGAAGCCCATTCTTCACGGAATGCTAAGGAGAGGAATCGATGTCGGTCGGGGAGGCCTAGCACGAAGTCGGCGTTCCAAAACACCCATAAGGTGTTCTATAGGATTCAGGTCGGGAATCTGTGCAGTCAGTCCATTACACGGATATTATTGTCGTGTAACCACTCCGCGGGTACTTGATACTGTTTAAAGACGAAATAGTCATTCCCGAATTGCTCTTCAACAGTGGAAAGCCAGGAGGTGCTTAAAACATCCGTGTAGGCCTATGTTGTGATAGTGCGACACAAAACAATAGGGGGTGCAAGTTCCCTCCACGAAAAACACGACTATACCAAAACACCGCAGCCTCCGAATTTTACTGTTAGCGCTACACACGCTGGCAGATGACGTTCACTGGGCATTCGCCATACCCACAACCTCCCACCGGATCGCCACATTGTGTACCATGATTCTTCAATCCACACAAGGTTTTTCCACTGTTCAATCGTCCAATATTTACGCTCCTTACAACAAGCAAGGCGTCATCTGGCATTTACCGGCGTGATGTGTGGCTTATGATCAGCCGCTCGACCATGAAATCCTAATTTTCTCACCTCCCACCTAACTGTCATAATACTTACAGTGGATCCTGATGCAGTTTCGAATTCCTGTGTGATGGTCTTGGTAGATGTCGGCCTATTACACATTACGACCCTCTTCAACTTTCGCTGGTCTCTGTCAGTCAACAGACGAGGTCGGCCTGTACGCTTTCGTGCTGTACGTGCCCCTTCACATTTCCACTTCACTATCACATCGAAAACAGTGGACTTAGTGATGTTTAGGAGTGTGGTAATCTCGCGTGCAGACGTATGACACAAACGACACCCAATCAACTGACGACGTTCGAAGTCCGTGAGTTCCGCGGAGCGCCCCATTCTGCTCTCTCACGATGTCTAAGGACTACTGAGGTCGCTGATATGGAGTACCTGGCAGTACGTGGCAGCACAATGCACCTAATATGAAAAACATATGTTTTAGGGGTTGTCCGGATACTTTTGATCACGTAGTGTATAATATAAATTGATCCATACTTATTGTCGCCAATGTGCAAACCAAGAGCTGAACAAAGAAACTCTCTGCTCCAACGTGAACTCTTAGAATGTAACTTTAATCATGATCTTTCCTTTATTAAGTTTTTTAAAGCCTGTGGAAGTTGTTACCTATGACTAAATTTGTGAAGTGGTGTATAATTAACGTTACTGGAAAACGTAAGTTTTGTTTTCTACTTCTACATCTGCATGACTACTCTGCAATTCACATTTAAGTGCTTGGCAGCGGGTTCATCGAACCACAATCATACCATCTCTCTACCATTCCACTCCCGAACAGCGCGCGGGAAAAACGAACACCTAAACCTTTCTGTTCGAGCTCTGATTTCTCTTATTTTATTTTGATGATCATTCCTACCTATGTACGTTGGGCTCAAAAAAATATTTTCGCATTCGGAAGAGAAAGTTGGTGACTGAAATTTCGTAAATAGATCTCGCCGCGACGAAAAACGTCTTTGCTGTAATGACTTCCATTCCAATTCGCGTATCATATCTGCCACACTCTCTCCCCTATTACGTGATAATATAAAACGAGCTGCCCTTTTTTGCACCCTTTCAATGTCCTCCGTCAATCCCACCTGGTAAGGATCCCAAACCGCGCAGCAATATTCTAACAGAGGACGAACGAGTGTAGTGTAAGCTGTCTCTTTAGTGGACTTGTTGCATCTTCTAAGTGTCCTGCCAATGAAACGCAACCTTTCCCCACAATATTATCTATGTGGTCTTTCCAACTGAAGTTGCTCGTAATTTTAACACCCAAGCACTTAGTTGAATTGACAGCCTTGAGAATTGTACTATTTATCGAGTAATCGAATTCCAACGGATTTCTTTTGGAACTCATGTGGATCACCTCACACTTATCGTTATTTAGCGTCAACTGCCACTTGCCACACCATACAGCAATATTTTCTAAATCGCTTTGCAACTGATACTGGTCTTCGGATGACCTTACTAGACGGTAAATTACAGCATCATCTGCGAACAACCTAAGAGAACTGCTCAGATTGCCACCCATGTCATTTATATAGATCAGGAACAGCAGAGGTCCCACGACGCTTCCTTGGGGAACACCTGATATCATTTCAGTTTTACTCGATGATTTTCCGTCTATTACTACGAACTGGGACCTTCCTGACAGGAAATCACTAATCCAGTCGCACAACTGAGACGATACCCCATAGGCCCACAGCTTGATTAGAAGTCGCTTGTGAGGAACGGTGTCAAAAGCTTTCCGGAAATCTAGAAATACGGAATCAACTTGAGATCCCCTGTAGATAGCGACCATTACTTCGTGCGAATAAAGAGCTAGCTGCGTTGCAGAAGAACGATGTTTTCTGAAACCATGCTGATTACGTATCAATAGATCGTTCCCTTCGAGGTGATTCATAATGCTTGAATACAGTATATGTTCCAAAACCCTACTGCGAACCGACGTCAATGATATAGGTCTGTAGTTGGATGGATTACTCCTACTACCCTTCTTAAACACTGGTGCGACCTGCTCAATTTTCCAATCTGTAGGTACAGATCTATCGGTGAGCGAGCGGTTGTATATGATTGCTAAGTAGGGAGCTATTGTATCAGCGTAATCTGAAAGCAACCTAATCGGTATACAATCTGGACCTGAAGACTTGCCCGTGTCAAGCGATTTGAGTTGCTTCGCAACCCCTAACGTATCTACTTCTAAGAAACTCATGCTAGCAGCTGTTCGTGTTTCTAGTTCTGGAATATTCCATTCGTCTTCCCTGGTGAAGAAATTTCGGAAAACTGCGTTCAATAACTCCGCTTTAGCGGCACAGTCGTCGGTAACAGCACCATCGGTACTGCGCAGCGAAGGTATTGACTGCGTCTTGCCGCTTGTGTACTTTACATACGACCAGAATTTCTTCGGATTTTCTACCAAATTTCGAGACAATGTTTCGTTGTGGAACCTATTAAAGGCATCTCGCATTGAAGCCCGTGCCAAATTTCGTGCGTCTGTAAATTTTAGCCAATCTTCGGGATTTTGCGTTTTTCAGAACTTCGCATGCTTTTTCCGTTGTCTATGCAACAGCGTTCGGACCTGTTTTGTGTACCACGGGGGATCAGTTCCATCTCTTACCAATTTATGAGGTATGAATCACTCAGTTGCTGTTGCTACTGTATCTTTGAATTTGAGCCACATCTCGTCTACATTTGCATAGTCAGTTCGGAAGGAATGGAGTTTGTCTCTTAGGAAGGCTTCTAGTGACACTTTATCCGCTTCTTTAAATAAAATTATTTTGCGTTTGTTTCTGGTGGATTTGGAAGAAACGGTATTGAGCCTATCAATGTGTGAACCAAGAGCAAACCAAGAGAAACTGCTAACTGTAAGAAATGCCGACTAAATCGATGTTATAAAGTAACGCGTACATTTACCGTTTATACATTTTGCAACAGATCCAAGACCCTACAATGCTGCAAGCATGCAATGAATGTGTACCATCTGATGATGAATCGCTAGATGATTTGAAACCAGTGATTGAAAATAAAACTTGAATAATAAAACAAGAGGCGAGAGGTTGCCGTAATTTGTCCAAAACTTTAACAGATTTCTGATTTTTCCTTTACATTTACTGTAAAACCCTTCTTCTTTCTAGTTCTTGGCGTAAGTGTAAGCGGAACAAAGCAAATATTCGCGTTAGGGCCTAGAATGTATGAGACTGGAGATAGTCCATTACTGCATCAGTTTCAATATCTTGTTCACAGCGAACCAGCGACTTTATTAAATTTCTCAGAGCGTTTGTTAAATATTTATACTAGGCTACAAGTTACAAACCTTACAGTATCTCTCACATTTGAACTTTTTGTTATAATAACACTTCTATATTCACAGTTCACTGATAGCTATGTATCCCTTTTTGTAGCCTCAGTAGGACATGCTTAAAAATGAAACTGTGACGTTCGAAACTACTTGTGTTTTTTTTGTTTTTTTTTTTCCTTTTTTTTTTGTCATCAGTCTTCAAACTCGTTTGTTGCGGCCGCCACGAATTCCTCTCCTGTGCTAACCTCTTCATCTCACTGTAGCACTTTCAACCTACGTCCTCAATTATTTGCAGGATGTATTCCAGTCTCTGTCTTTCTCTACTGATTTTGCTCTCTACAGCTCCCACTAGTACAATGGAAGTCATTTCCACATGTCTTAACAGATGTCCTGCCATCCTGTCCCTTCTCCTGATCAGTGTTTTCCACATATTCAAGATTGATCCTTTGCATTTCCGTTTTCATATTTCCTACTTTCCCTACCACGTTCAAGCTTCTGACATTCCATGCCCCGACAAGTAGTACGTTATCCTTCCATTGATTAATGAATCTTTTTCTCATGGTAACCTCCCCCTTGGCAGCCCCCTCCCGGAGATCCGAATGGGCGACTATTCCGGAATCTTTTGCCAATGGAGAGATCATCATGACACTTCTCCTATTACAGGCAACATGTCCTGTGGATACACGTTACGTGTCTTTAATGCAGTGGATTCCATTGCCTTCTGCATCCTCATTCCGTTGTTCATTGATGATTATTCCACCTTTAGGGCAGTTTCCCACTATAATATTAGTATCTGTTCCGATAGCTTAAATAAACTTGCATTCGATAATCTAACAATGCAGGCTCATAAAAGCCATACAATTTGTGTAAAAATTTCTTAGATTGTCGCTGAGCAGGGACCACCTGATATTTCAAAGAATATCTTACGCGCCACGGCGCAGAATACGAATTGTTCTTAAATTATGTCGATAGCGATATTTTGTGTTTCCTATTTTTTGACAGCTGAAGAATTGTAATCCTCTTCTGTTACCACAGTCCTGATATATTTTTTAAAGACAGCGCATGCGTGTATGGCGCGGTCCGCTATAACTAATTAGTAATTATAAATCATTAATATTGTGGAGTGCTGTGTAAGAATTTGTGTGTGCAGCTTAGATGAAATGTCGAAAATGTTAAAGGACGTTATTTAAAGAAACAGCCAGCAAGATATAAAATTGTAATTTACGGAGCCTATTGTTAGCAATACTGACTAAGATAATGAAATTAGTTATTGTACTCTCGAATGGTGTAGTGCCTGCATGTTACTTAAAGTATTTCTGTGCTATCCATCTCCTATTAATTGCAACAGAAGTAACGGTGTTCTTATAGTTTTCATACAGCTACCAGGGACAGACTGCATGTCGGCAAACGTCGTAGTTAAGGCAGAAGGCGCATTACCATTTACCTTGTTTGTAATTTAAATGGTTCAAAATGGCTCTGAGCCCTATGGGACTTAACATCTGAGGTCATCAGTCCCCTAGAACTTAGAACTACTTAAACCTAACTAACCTAAGGACATCACACACATCCATGCTCGAGGCAGGATTCGAACCTGCGACCGTAGCGGTCACGCGGTTCCAAACTGAAGCGCCTAGAACCGCACGGCCACTCCGGTCGGCGTAATTCAAATCCAATTTCTTTTGATGTGTGGTGTATTATAGCGAAGAAAATTTCCAGCTCTGTCTGGTCCCTTAGGTTTCTCTGTTCGTAGTTGCTATGTCTCATATCCAGTCGTGATGGAACATGATCATGATACAAATAAATTAAGTGGCAATGCGAACTCTGTTTTTAATCTTGAGAACGCTACGCCTTCTGCAAACGATTTCAGGTGACATACAAACTATCACATACAGTACTTAAGTTTTTGAAAAGTCTTTGCTGTTTCCGCCAAGAAGTGGTGCAAAACTCACAACAGATTTCTGAGTCTTCACAAGACAATAATAGTTTAATCAAAATATGAAAATATAAAAAAAACACCACACCAGCCCTAGGACAAGAGAGTGCCCTGAACCTCTGTCCGCGCAAGGCAGTTGGTAGAATGAGGGTGACTTCTTATGCTCGAAGTCTTCGGCCACCAATGGTGGTTATCAACCAAAATTTAAGCAGTGGCGGAATCGGAACCCGGACCGAATACGTTTTGATTATGAATCAAAGACGCTATCCCTAGGCCACAGGTACTCCCTACGTGGCTGATGTAAGTACAAAACTGTTGACAATGTCGTTAATAAACGCTTTAAGGATATTCCATGAGAGTTTTAGAAAACATCATCTACAGAATTACGAAGAAAGCAAGAGCTGACAAGTGCGAGAATGATCGCAGAGTCAGCATAACCGTTAATGTATCCATTATGCTGACAAGAAAGATATATTGAAGAAAGGAAAAGAAAGCTGAGAATCTGTTAGATGACGACCAATTTGGCTTTAGGAAAGGTAAAGGTATCATAGGGGCAATTCTGACGTTGCGGTCGTTAATGGCAGCAAGACTGGAGAAAAATTAAGACACGTCGATTTGGAAACAGCGTTCGACAGTGTAAATTGATACAAGGTGTTCGAAAATCTGAGAAAAATAGGGTTAAGTTGTAGGGTAAGAAAATATGTTCAAAGACGAAAAGGGAACAATAAGACAGGAAGAACATCGACAAAGACGTGCTCAGAGTAAAAAGGGCGTGAGGCAGGAACGTAGTCTTTCGCCTCTTCTTTTCGATTTACAGATGGAAGAAGCAATGTCGGAAATAAAAGAAATATTTCAGAGTGGGATGTATTGAGGGTAAAAAGATATCATCGATAAGATTCGCTGATGACATTGCTATGCTCAATGGAAGCAATGATCAGTTACAGGATGTAATGAATGGAATAAACAGTCTAATGAGTACAGAATATGGACTGAGAGTAAATCGAGAAAGAGGGAAGTAATGAGAAGTAGAATAAATGAGAACAGCAAGAAACTTCCATCATATTTAGGGCTCACCATGTAGACTAAGTTAAGAAATTTTGCTAATTTGGCAGCGTTCATGATGGACGGAGCAAGTAGGACACACAAAGCATTGGCAAAAACGGCATTCCTGGCGAAGAGAAGTCTGTCAGTATCAAACAAAGATACTAATCTGAGGAAGGAATTTCCGAGAATGTGCGTCTGTAGCACAGTAATGTATGTTAATGAAAGAAGGCGTGTGGGAAAACCTAAACAGAAGAGAATTGAAGCATTTCAGATGTGGTGCTGCGGATGACTGTTAAAAAAATTTGCTAGACTAATATGGTAAGGGATGTAGAGGAAATGAAGAATCAGCAAGGAAAGAGATATATGGGAAACAATGACAAGAAGAAGGGCAGGGTGATAGGACATCCGTGAAGACACGAGGGAGTTTCTGAAGGTAAAAACTGTAGAGGAAGACAGATTCGAATACATCAAGCAAATGATTCAGGACATAGGTAGGAATTTCTACTGTTACATTACAAGGTTTGCACTGGAGATGATTGGCGGGCCGCATCAAACGAGTTTGAAGACTGATGATTCAAAACAAGAAATAATAATAATAATAAGCTGCTGTTAGCACGACAATGTAGGCGACAGAATCTGAAGAGGTGCGTGACCGGGGTGTATGAACTGCTGATGACTGGAGTCGCACTGTGTTCTGTGTAGTTGAACAGCAGTTTTGCACTACAACAAACGACCGTTATTGGCCAGTATGACACCCGATTGGGAAGAAGTACAATTTTTTCAGTGGTTCGCAGAGCCACAGCAATGTTACTCACGGTGTGTTGAGCCATCGGATAAGCACTCATGTAACGGCCGGTAGTGACTGATGGAAGTACGACGGCACAGTGGTCCGCCAGGGACATCATGCATGCCCGTGTGTTACGTATCATGCGGTAGTGTCGTGGTGTCACTTTCTATAGGACAATGCTCCTTGATACATGCCACTTGCCCCTGTGAAATTTCTACGCCATGTTAACGTAGTCCTGTGGCGCATGATCTGCCGATGATAGAGCGTGGTTGGCACCAGTTTGGACGTCGACTCCGTCCCAGCGGCAGTATTCAGGATTTACAGGACCAGTTAGAGTAGATGGGGACCAAAGGAGGGTAAGGAATCCACATTCTTCATAATTACGTCCGACCGCTTGCGGCAATGTCTAAGTAGCGATCATGGGAGATAATGGACAGGGACTGCGGATAGGCGGCGCTAGGCGGGAGTGTGGGTCGGCCGAGAAGTGTGCCGAGGTAGTCCGCGCACTTGCCATAAACTCTGTGTCTGGGTTCCGCAATGGTTAACGCAACTGCAAAGTCAGCAGGAAATCCATGGTTCAAACCTCTGTCCGGCACAAATTTTCACTCGTCGCCTCTGATTCCACCTCAGGTCCCGATGCAACTGACATCAACAGTCCCTTCCCTTCCCTTTCCTTTCCTTTCCTTTTCTTTCCTTTCCTTTCCTTTCCTTTCCTTTCCTTTCCTTTCCTTTCCTTTCCTTTCCTTTCCTTTCCTTTCCTTTCCTTTCCTTTCTGCTCCTTCCACCTTCAATTTACGTACAATGTACCACAGCTACGGGTACCTCATCCGAAAGAACGAATGGTGTCTGTTCCTTCTGACAAGACCGATAAAACAGACACCACGCACTCATGTAAGTGTACAGATATTTTAATTATTCACTTTTCTTTGTAGTTCTGACTGGTGTCATGCAGCTGCCACAAATTCCTCTCCTGTGCCATCTTCTCTATCTCAGAGCAACAATAACACTGAGTGTTCTCAATTTTTTATACCCATAAAGTCTGTTTATAAACACAACTTATGATATATTTTCACATTTACCAACATCCAGAATGGTGTTGACGCCCTCACCCTGCTTATCTGAGGGCTTTTAATAGTTCTCTCCTAGTAGTTCCGCCTGCGGCAGTGTTAGCTGAATCCTGAAGCTAGCAGAGAAAAGCCCTCTCGATATCAGGTGAAGACAACTAGGGATGCTGTTGAAACATAGTAGAAATACAATATCACCATTAATTTGAACATAAACCCAAAAGTCGGAAACCATCAATTTGGCAGAGATATCGTGAAATATCACTTCAGATATAGTTGTTTGTGACGCATAAGGTATTGCTTTCAATCACTATTTTACAAAGAAGGAAACTACTAATGGCGAATACTGTTAAATTCGTCTGGAACAGTTGTACGGAGGAAGCGGTCTGAAATACACACACACACACACACACACACACACAATGTCATCCATTTACCAGGAAAAGCATCTACGAGAAAGAGGAACTAAGCAGAGTGAAAGCTGAAGGATTACAAGGAGGAGGTGTTGGAACATCCAACATCATGAAACTTCCTGGCACATTAAAACTGTGTGCCGGACGGAGAGTCAATACTCGTCACTTTAGTTTTCCGCGGGCAAGTGCTCTACCATCAGCTACCCAAGCACGACTCTCGACCCGTCCCCACAGCTTCAGTTCTGCCAGTACCTCGTCTCCTACTTTCCAAACTTCACAGAAGCCCTTCTGCGTACCAGGAGTGCTAGTTCTGCTAGGTTCGCACAATAGCTTCTGTGAAATTTGGAAAGTAGGAGACGAGGTACTGGCAGAATTGAAGCTGTGGGGACGGGTCGTGAGTCGTGCTTGGGTAGCTCAGATGGTAGAGCACTTGCCCGTCAAAGGCAAAGGTCTCGAGTTCGAGTCTCGGTCCAGCACACAGTTATAATCTTCCAGGAAGTTTCATATAAGCGCACACTCCGCTGAAGAGTGAAAATCTCATTATGGATCCACCATTATGTTTGGAGTAGCACTGGCTCCATCTGTTCTGTTGTATTTATTTTATGGTTGCGTTTTACTCACCCCAAGAATATCATATAATAAGCGTATCCTTCATATCATGACACTCATGGGCTGACAAATTTTCAAATTCTCCTAGGAATAAAGTGACAGTTTGCATGTAATAGAGAAGATCGACTCCCTCATTAGCATTTTCTACATTTGCATCTCAAGCTGTGTCATTACTCAGATACGGAATTTTGTTCGTTTGTACTCTCTGTATACTATTTACTTTCTGTATATACACACAGGTGGTTGCTCGAGGGAATTAAAATAATTGTAGCCTCGTAATAGAAAATCTTTTATTTTGTTCCTTATTTCTAATTATTACATATGCACTGCTGACAGTTTTGTAGAAAACGAATGTATCACATTCTTCAGTAAAATTAACTCTGTCCTAATCAGACAGGGCTCAGAACTAAGACAAAGTGGCAGAAATGAAACCTCAGTTGATTCCAAGCAAAGACGTTCTAAGGTAGTGCATAAAAAATTTTACATCTTCTTAATACTGGCTTTTCCATGTGTTCGTGGTTATTAAGCGCCTTAGTTCATGGGGCATTTCACATTCCTCAGTTATTTGTGTGCTGGCCTAATTACACAAATCACTGAGCTAAGCGACGTATATAATAGCTTACTCGATGAACTGTATTCGCCTCTCAGGTGTCTCCATAAGGAGAAAAGATGATGAACACCATTGCGACGTCTCTGCAACACCAAGCATCATCCGCTGCGTTGTTTGGTGACTGCACTGCTCTGGGTGTTACACAAAGCCTGTGCCTGTCGGCTATTGCTAGGGACGTCACGAAGCGCTTCCAGCCGGGTGGTACCGCCAGAAGAGCATAATTTTGCTGGAACTCGCACTGCGACGTTTCTGTTTCGCTGCAAGTCTTCAGGTGACTACAAATATCTTAGCCTCACACTGATTGCAGCTGCTGTCAGAATCAGTGGCGTGGCGCTGCCAGAAGACTAGAAATCTCTACTGTAGGTTTTACTACGGCGTTTCTGCACCGATACGCATCTTCAAATGACTAGTTGATGCCTGTGGCCACCGCCACGATGAAATGTCGAACCTTCAGTGGATCAGCGCTACTGTTCTGGTCCTTGCCACTGTTCTGCAGCCCTACCCCCCTCCCCAGTGTGATGTTTCTGTGACACAGCACGAATTCAGGCGACTAGTTGAGACGTACACTGCCCTAAGGAGTGACGGCGTGCACACCACAGAGAGGCGCCTTTCTTGAGCGGCTCTGGTGGCATGAAGCTTCTGGAACAGCACGCGACTGTCCCGGAGGTTCCATTTAGAAGTTTCTGCAGTGCAGTGCAGTATCTCCAGATGCCTCTATGAGTGACCATGTGCGGTCCACTTGCCGCTACTATCATGATACTGTAAGGGGTTCACCACCCTGCTGGGGGAAATGTAATTTCGATGTATTGCTCTCGCGCTGCCTGCGAGAGAAAATATCTTTGCTCCAATAGAGTCGCAGGCTAGAGCAATCTCGGCAGTTGCAGTCGCTCGCTGTTACAGTGCAGTTGTAGTCTGTCGCTGGTACAGCGCAGTTCATAGCCATGTATTGTAATGTAAATTTTATTATATTTATTGGCACGCCCATACTTAAGTCAATTGTCTGAGATGTTAATACGAATTTGTTTCAATCTTTTATGTGAATCGTCAGCACCAGTTGACCTAGATTTGTAATATTCAGTTTTTCATATAATGGAATGCAGATCTTTGTCAATAATGTAAAGGATTTTCAGAATATAGTTTTTACCAGTCCCGATCCAGTCATTTATTTAAATTTAAATATTTCAAACATTTTCTCAGATTATAGTCATGTGTTCTTTAGTAATCAGACGACCAGCTGTGCATCTATGTCAATAAGCAAAGTCAGTTTTTCTAACAGTTCAGATCTAAGACAAATGTTGTCCAGTGTCAGTAGATAGGCCAGCCTTGCACTAAGCTGTGCCATTTACGAGCAGATTTTTAGACACCATCATGAGGTAAGAATTCTTCAGTTTATTCAGATTGTTTTGGCAGAGCCATATTATTTTTGTACGGGAAGGTTACAATACTGCTCTGATCTAGTGGATCAGTGTAACCAGCAGACCGCTCTATCTCCCACGGCGACGTTTCATCGCACATTCTCATCTTCAGGTGAGTAAATGTTCGTAATGGCTCGTATGTGCTGCCTGCTGGCCGCTACGACGATTGTCTTCAGTATTATGTTCTACTATGATGGAGGTCCAGACTGTGACATTTCTGCAACACCGTATATCTTCTGATAACTGTGTACAAGGTAGCGACGAACAGGGTGATCATGATGATGTTTGATTTGTGGGGCGACTGTAGAAAGTCCCAGTTTTACCACATTCCATTGTAGCCACTATCACGAATGATGATGATGATAATGATAATTATGATGATGATGAAATGATGAGGACAACAAAAACACCCATTCCCCTGGCAGACACGAAATGGATGTTTGCTGGCTACCATCAAATGATTATGCCAATCACCAGGGGCATACTACTAAAGAAAAAGCGTGTGACAATGTTGGACCTACCAATAGGACCTTTCTGCAGTGCTGTGAATTTTCATGGTAAAATGAAAGGCCACCAGGCTCTGTGGAGGACCTGAATGTACAGCCTACTTGTAGCCACCTGAATTATTTTGCGCAGATTGAAAGGAACTGCGTGAATGGATAGAAGCTAGAAGTGCGATGTTTCAACACATCTCATTGACCTCAAGTGGTTAGATTTGAGGCACGAATTCCTGGGAAGTGACTCTAACATACTGTCTTCTTCTCTTATGTCACTCGGTACGCGACTGTCGAATATGCAAGTGTGATACATTACCCCTTGTGACGTTCGTGCATTAGTGCACATCTTGAGACAAGAAGCAGCAAGGTTTCGGAAGTGACCTGGAAGTTCATGTCACTACTCAAAGGAAGATATCCTTGATATCATAGACCTGCGAGAAAAGTGTCTGATGTAGGAACTCCAGCAGTGACATTTCGATGATGCTCTGTTTCTGGCAGAGGTAACCTGACCCTCGAAACGACGCCTCCCATGCAGCCTGCTGTCAAAAGCTAAGATGGCGGTAAACGACTCAAGTTATCACTGAGCTTGGAGAAGAAGGATTCTGTTGCAGCTTCCAGAGTGACGTTTATGTAATTTAGCACGTCTCCATATTAGATGACATGCAGTCCGGCCCTGGAAGTGACTGGTAAGTATTACTTGTCTGCACACCTGCAGTGGAAATGTGCTGTCTGGAGACTGCAGTACAGACCTGGAGTTCCTACTGTAACGTTGCATGATACCCTGAGCATCCTCAAATGATTAGATGTGCGGCGCTAACGTGGTGGGTGTCTTACTCCTAGTGCGACAGTGGTGGAGTTCCCAGTTTTGACGTTCTTAGATCGCTCATCATCAGGTGACTAGGTAAGAGAGCAATCCGCACGTACAGTCCACTGCCCATCCCTGGGATGACTTCAGGCTGCTGCCTTAAGAGTACACCTTGCCCGTTAGAGCTCCCGCTTCGACGTTTCGGCGCAGAGCGCGTCTTCAGGTGGCTAGCTGACAGGCAGCCAGGCCCTGGGGGTGACCCTCACGTAGAGGCCGCTGGCAGCGGCCAGGATGACCTTGCGAGGCTCCAGCGGCACAGGGCTGTCCAGAGAGCGCGAGCAGCGGCGGAACTCGAAGCGCGACAGCAGCGCCACCAGACAGGCCTTCACCTCCACCAGGCCGAACTTCTGACCTGCAGGACAACACCGAACACAGGTTAAGGCGGTCTGCGATAAACAAGCACGTCTCTTCAGCATATATGTGTTGACATTCGCAATATGTCTGAAGAGTCTGAAGAGTGTACAAAAATTAGGGACGAATGTAACTTGCTCATGATGTCTCGGTTCGATGTGACATAGCTCGATGAAACTTGTATTGCACATAGAAGATACTAGGCGGTCTGCGATAAACAAGCACGTGTCTTCAGCATATATGTGTTGACATTCGCAATATGTCTGAAGAGTCTTACATTGGTGTACAAAAATTAGGGACGAAAGTAACTTCCTCATGATGTCTCGCTGTGAAGTGACATAGCTCGATGAAACTTGTATTGCACATAGAAGATACAGAGGCTAACTGAAAGACATCTGCGATGAGATGAACAGAAATTACACTCAGTCAAAGATAGTAGCTGCACTGATGTCATCGCGACTCATTATGATCCCTTGGACATTACAAAAGACAGTAATTAGGTGTGTGACTGCCGGGGATAGCAGTGCATGCTTTGCAACGTGTTTGCTTGTTGGCCACAAATTCGGGAGGGAGTTGTGATACGACGTTCCATTCCTACACCAGCGCAATTGACAACTGCTGGGTGTCGTTGGTGCACGTAAACGTACCGCAGTACGTCTTCCCACCGCATCCCTCTCATGCTGGATGATACTGACACCAGGGGAAAGGTAAGGCCAGTCTATTTGCTGAATATATTTTCGTTCCAACAGTTCTTCCACCTGCACTGTTTGATGCCATTGCGCTTTGTCAACCACCAAAATAAAATCAGAGCCGAGTACCCACCTGAAGAGATGCACATGGGGAAGCAATACTGCGTGACAATAACGGTAACCAGCGTTCAAAGATCTGAACGTCATTACGCCCATACAACATTATTCATCCATATACAGCATCACCAGGACGACCAAAATGGTCGCATTTGGCAACGATCCTGGGTGCATTACGAGTTCCGAACTCCCGTCATATGAGGGTATGTACAGAATTGTCGAACATGATCGTGCCACGCGGAGTGGCCGAGCAGTTTGAGGCGCCATGTCACTGACTGCACAGCCCTTCCCGCAAGAGGTTCGAGTCTTCCCTTGGGCATGGGCATATGTGTTGTTCTTAGCATAAGTTATTTTAAGTAGCGTGTTAATTCTAGCGACCAATGACATCAGCAATTTGGTCCCTTAGGAATTCACAGAGACACCTCTCCTAAACCACATAATCCCGATATCATGGTTGGATATAGCGCTATGCTCTTACATCTGTCTATTGCACTGTACCACCCCTCCCAAAACCGTGTCCGGGTGCAGCAGTATAAGCTACTGTGAGAACTCCATGCTCTACCACCCCATGCGAAACCATGTACAAGTATAACCCCATACTTTACTATGTGGATATTGCCCTGTACCATACTGTCCCAAAAAATTCCCAAGTACAGTGCAGTACCACACATTCCAGCAAATGCGTTGGTTCTATCGCATACACAAGGGTGGTACTTACGAGGGGCGGTCTCCCTCCCAGCCATGGACACCTTGCATACAAAATACCGCAACTTCGCTAGGAATTAAGTAGAGTGTATGATCGGAAATCACGTGACTGGAAGTGCAATCATCTTGGATCTTTAGGGTATAAAAGAAGCCTTGACAGCCGTAACTGATCAGTCTTCTGCAGTAGTTGAAAGTGTCAACATGGAAATGTTAAACATCCCTCAGCTATTAGGGAGGAAGACAAGACCAACGGTCGAGCGCTTTCGTTTGTGGTTATTACAGCGAAACCTGCATAATCTGTCTACTGACATTAGCAACATATATTAGACTGAAAATAGTAAACTACTTGGCGAGAAGAATGTAAAAGTGATTACACCTAGTACAGAACCGTTTTGCGATGATATTATGGTGATTAAATTCTGTGACCAAGTAGACTGTCAAGAAGACTTGGAAAGACGACGGTCTGTAATGTTAAAGTAGGAGATGTGTGGCTCATTTAACTATTACCTCCGTGGTATATTTTCCAATTTCGCCACTGTAAGCTGCCTTTTCTCTTACACGGGACCGACGGTGTCACAGCAAGAGGGATACGGGAGAAAATCGACAAGGAAGCACTGGAAACTACTTCGAAGAAATATAAAAGTGCTGTGGTTTTACCATATAAAGTTGAATTATGTGACTTTAAAATGGATGTTCTAATAGGGGAGCTCCCTCGAATATTACAACAGCTACATGTAGATGACTATGACCTTTTGGATTTGGACATAACCCAAGACTTCGCCGGACTTTTTAACAAAATGGAGGTGTGCTACTATTTAATATCAACCCAGGATTTCTGCATGGAAGGAGATCACCAGGACAGCAGCAATGTGATTATGGACAACGATAAGACATTTTCAATAGACTGACTGACGTGGTTAAGCTCCAACTGTAGAGTAAAGATATATAGTAAATTTATATGTCAGTTCACAAGATATTGGTAATCACATGATACATTTTATAAAGTCTCCAGATTTGTGACTACGAGAATCTTTTAGGTATTCCTTGGCAAAACAGCATGGCTACAATATACAATTACAGAATGGATCGTGTATTCGACCCTGTGCACGAGTGTTTACGTGTATTAGACAGCAATAAACAGTATTTACAATGTGCTCCACTTTACTCCGTGGCTCTTGCTTCCATGTGGCGTCAATGAGTTACATGCACGGAAAAGGAAACTGGAAAGTGAAGACATCGAAGTAAAGAAAAAAAATAGATTATACAGAGAAGACAACTGCTATAAGGAAAAACATAAGCTGCAAATTGAAAAGGAAGGATCTATAGTGGGTGTGCAGGTCAGGTTTATGTTCAGGTTTATGTATGGCTTTAAACACAGTGTATAGAGAAATCTAGCTATGACTGGGGAATCAAGATAATAGCGTTTACTATAAAGAGCAGTGGTAAGTTGCCATATGTTGGAATACTGGCCGGAAACTGTTTAACTAACTGCATTCCTCCTTAGAGCTGCTTAAAAATGATGGATACATTATATCGAAATATGGTGGGCTCGATGTCATACATTTAGCAACAGAACATACGTTTTCAGATCTTAAAATCAACACAATAACAAACTTTAATGGCAATTCGTTTGCGAAAGTTGTAAACTTAAAGTTGTATACCAAAATACCGCAAGAATGTGCAGCAGAAGAACTTGCAACCAACACCCAGGAGGATGTGGAGTGTTATAACAACAGTGTCATGCAGGAAATAAGAGGAAAAACTAAAGTCCCGGAATGCTCTCGTCTAGAAGAACGACCAGAAAAACAGAAGTAATTGTTAAAGGAATAAAAGGGGTAGTTTACAGGAAAAAATTAGATATATACCGGTTTAATAATGGCTCTGAGCACTATGAGACTGAACATCTGAAGTCATCAGTCCCCTAGACTTAGAACTACTTAAACCTAACTAACCTAAAGACATCACACACAACTATGTCCGAGGCAGGATTCGAACCTGCGACTGTAGCAGTCGTGCGGTTCCCGACTGAAGCGCCTAGAACCGCTCGGTCACCAAAAGATATACGTATAATGGAGTTCGAAAACATACCTTCTCTGTATTTGTTTAATTACTGGCTGGAGAAGGAAATAGATGATTCAGACGTGGATTTACGTTATAGGTTAAAAATTAAATTGGATATTATTAAAGCTACTCCTACCAAAAATAAGGAAAATACTAACGAGAAGAGTTCTCACGACTAAGTTAGTTAAAAGTCAAAGACGGTACCATTGTTAGCTCACAGATAGACAAGCATTTTGATGAAATGTCATAAGGTGATGACGCTCCCTATGAAAGTTTTAAATGTGTTTGTTTCATTTCCTTAGCAAATACACTCCTGGAAATGGAAAAAAGAACACATTGACGCCGGTGTGTCAGACCCACCATACTTGCTCCGGGCACTGCGAGAGGGCTGTACAAGCAATGATCACACGCACGGCACAGCGGACACACCAGGAACCGCGGTGTTGGCCGTCGAATGGCGCTAGCTGCGCAGCATTTGTGCACCGCCGCCGTCAGTGTCAGCCAGTTTGCCGTGGCATACGGAGCTCCATCGCAGTCTTTAACACTGGTAGCATGCCGCGACAGCGTGGACGTGAACCGTATGTGCAGTTGACGGACTTAGAGCGAGGGCGTATAGTGGGCATGCGGGAGGCCGGGTGGACGTACCGCAGAATTGCTCAACACGTGGGGCGTGAGGTCTCCACAGTACATCGATGTTGTCGCCAGTGGTCGGCGGAAGGTGCACATGCCCGTCGACCTGGGACCGGACCGCAGCGACGCACGGATGCACGCCAAGACCGTAGGATCCTACGCAGTGCCGTAGGGAACCGCACCGCCACTTCCCAGCAAATTAGGGACACTGTTGCTCCTGGGGTATCGGCGAGGACCATTCACAACCGTCTCCATGAAGCTGGGCTACGGTCCCGCACACCGTTAGGCCGTCTTCCGCTCACGCCCCAACATCGTGCAGCCCGCCTCCAGTGGTGTCGCGACAGGCGTGAATGGAGGGACGAATGGAGACGTGTCGTCTTCAGCGATGAGAGTCGCTTCTGCCTTGGTGCCAATGATGGTCGTATGCGTGTTTGGCGCCGTGCAGGTGAGCGCCACAATCAGGACTGCATACGACCGAGGCACACAGGGCCAACACCCGGCATCATGGTGTGGGGAGCGATCTCCTACACTGGCCGTACACCACTGGTGATCGTCGAGGGGACACTGAATAGTGCACGGTACATCCAAACCGTCATCGAACCCATCGTTCTACCATTCCTAGACCGGCAAGGGAACTTGCTGTTCCAAGAGGACAATGCACGTCCGCATGTATCCCGTGCCACCCAACGTGCTCTAGAAGGTGTAAGTCAACTACCCTGGCCAGCAAGATCTCCGGATCTGTCCCCCATTGAGCATGTTTGGGACTGGATGAAGCGTCGTCTCACGCGGTCTGCACGTCCAGCACGAACGCTGGTCCAACTGAGGCGCCAGGTGGAAATGTCATGGCAAGCCGTTCCACAGGACTACATCCAGCATCTCTACGATCGTCTCCATGGGAGAATAGCAGCCTGCATTGCTGCGAAAGGTGGATATACACTGTACTAGTGCCGACATTGTGCATGCTCTGTTGCCTGTGTCTATGTGCCTGTGGTTCTGTCAGTGTGATCATGTGATGTATCTGACCCCAGGAATGTGTCAATAAAGTTTCCCCTTCCTGGGACGATGAATTCACGGTGTTCTTATTTCAATTTCCAGGAGTGTAGGTGAGCAAAAAAATTTAAGAAGTTCGTGTGTGAATTGTCACCATTTTATGAAAAGCTGGGCTGTAACATGTCTCTGGGTACCCTTCCTTTATGTTCACCTTGACTTATTCTCTGAAAGTCGCAGTGGCGTTATGCACATGGTGAACTATTCCTCATGATATTGTAGCCAATGGGGAACAGATATGCACAGAAGAAGACTCCCTCTGTTTTGGTAGACTACCACTGGTCTACAGTTTGGGATACTCCAGAGATAACTTACATGTGAAAACACAAGACAGAGTGGGTAGACAATTTGTTTTTTGATGAAAAAGGCTTCAAATTATCAGGTGAAATCACGGATCATGATAAAAATGTTTATTTTACTGAATACTATCCATTATTGCAGGACTTAATGTTTTCTTTTTCAATTATAAATAGCTGGATTGTTTGTATATGTTTAATCTACTATATACACAAAGCAGACAAAAGGATGTAAATATGTACGTCGGGGATCTCCTCCCAGACTCCTGTGATCGATTTCAACATAATCTTGCACACAAACACCAAACTTCATTAGTAACAGTACTGTGATGTTTGTAATCGTCTACCTTCAGTAGGAGCAGGGGTACAGTACAAGGTACAGGTTTGTTTCAGATTCAGCCATAGAGGCTGCCTAAGTGACAAGCATGTTGTGTGGCTGCCTCATTGAAGTGCTTTGCAGGGCATCCTACATGTCAGAGGGAAGAAAGGTTTTCCCAGTCCCTGATGTCTACTCTACCCCACATGACATTTATGCTATGTTGGAGTAGCATCATCCTGCCTTATAGACCTGCTTTGTGTGGCAGCTTACAGAAAGGCTTGTTGTGGCAGCAATAATATAGTGATTTATCGACCTTTTCACAAGGGCTATATGCCTTGGCGTAGTTTGAGGTGTATAGAGGAGTGGAGGGACAGAGGCAGGAGAAATGGACAGAGATTGGGTGGTGGGAGTGGATGAACAGCGGGAGGAGAGGACGAGGGAAAGAGCAGAGAGAAGATGCCGGAGGGGGCAGAGAGAAGAGGTGAATGAGGTGGATGGGGAGAGAGAGGGAGGAGTAAATCTATGGGTAGATGGGGAAAGGTAGACATCGATAGGATGAGGGGTGGATGAGGTATAGTTAAATGGGGCAAGACGAGATAGAGACAGTGCGGCAGGAGGAGTTTAACAGAGAGAGAAGGGGGAGGAGGAGATGGGAAACGAGAGGGCATTGGGAAGAGTGTATCGATGGGGAGAGGAAGGAGTAGGGGGAGATGCGGGAGGCATGTGGGAGATGTAGAGGGAAGTGTGCAGGTGGAAAAGGGAGAGAGGCAGGAGGTTATGGACAGAGAGAGGAGGAAGAGGACATAAACCGACAGAACAGACAGGACGATATGGTCAGAGATGGAGAAAGAGCTGGGGGAGGAGCTAATGGACAGAAAGTGGTGGCAGGATCAGGTGCACAGAGAGATGGGCTGGAAAATGTGGACAAAGAGGGGGAAGTGGAGGGCACGTGACCAAAAAACGCGTATGTGACGAACGAGTGGCCGAAACAATGGAGAAAATGGTCAGCAATTTATATAAGAATCTGGAAAGGAATACCAAAGTTCCTTTGTTTTGTTTGGTTGAATATTTTAATTTTGTGAATTGCTCTTCATTGAATCAGATAATGGCATATGCTTTTATATTAGTTGACTGATTCTTCTCAAGGACACAACCACTAATATAGGTAATGTTCCTAGTGCACAATGCTACTTAAATAAATAGCTAGGTTAGTGGTACAAAACAGAATACTTATATATGAAAGTGAAGTCAAGTATACCTTTTATAGCTATACAGGCAGTGGACAAAAAGGAAACACCAAAAGCACAGCACATTACCAAGTGTAATTTAGTGTAGGAAAGCTATTGGCATTCAAAACAGCTCCCAGTCATGTTGGAATGGAGAAATACAGGGCCTCTACAGTTTTCATGGAAATCACCAACTATTCTTCTTGCAAAACAGTGGAAAGTTCAGGAAAAACGGATCGAGATGGAAAGTCATCATTTAGTTCTCTCTCTAAAGCAGGCCACTAGGGATAATTAATATTGAGATTTGGTAATTACAGTGGCCAATGGTGACGTTACAATTTATCCTCGTTCTCGCCAAACCAGTTTTTGACGATGTGTGCTGTTTGAACACAGTCCTTTCTTCTAGAAGGACAGCATCGCGTTTTGGGGAGAAAATTTGGGATGGCGGTAATGCGACTTTGCAGAACACCCATGGACACATGGGATACTACAATATAGTTGCCCAAATCAACACCGAACACCCGGCGTGTATCACTCTTGGGACGTAAATTGGCCAGAAGTAGGGAACTGTATGAAACAAGACTCATCCGACCAAATGACTTCCATCCATTGTTCCACAGTCGAATCTTTTATTGAGATCACTTCGAATTGTTTTGCTGGTGAAAGAGTCTGGGAGTGGGATGTTGAGTTCTGCAGATACTTTTGCAACAGTCAGCTCCTTATTTTTCGTCAAAATCCTCTTCACTGAGCGTCTGTCACGATCATTCAAAGCACACTTGAATCATTTCGTATGATGGTTTTCTGCTTTCCCTGTATACGGTATAAATCTTCAATACTGTACCTCTTGAAACATAGAGCAGATGGTTACGGAAGCATCCAACATACGAACCCCAAAAATTTGTCCACATACGAATTCACTTAGCTCCAGTGTAATGCACCAAAAACTACACAGAACACTCTGATTGTCCATCTTCTCAGAGATGGTTGCGGGACTCGGCTGTTCAATATAGGTTGTCAAACCAAATGCCTTTCAGCCGCTCTTTGAGCCGCTTTTACTTTGGCTATCAGTTTCGGCGCTTTACTACGCCATCTTCGAGACCGTGACTTACGTGCTGGAAGATTCCACCAAGGTTCTGATCAAAACAGAGGCCAGTAATACTGGTAATAGTAGATGGTTGGAATGATCGCTACGGCAAGCAGAAATCTACTTATACCTGTACTGCTGGACCTGTTTTAATCAGAATCGAGGTGGAATCTTCCTTCACGTATGTGAGGGTCTTGAAGATGGCGTAGTAAATCGCCGAAACTGGTTGCCAAGTAAAACAAGTTTGGAAACTCGACGACTGAACGTGTTTCATTTGATATCCTACAGAATACAGTTCTGAGAACAGCTGACACTTGAAACGTCTTGACTATATTGCGTAGATGTTGTTAATGACTCATTTCAACAGCGCAACTAGCAAGAATGGATAGTATCTGCGTTTATGTTCAAACACACAATTGTTGAGGCAATTTCATATTTCTGTCCAATCACTGTATTTCATAATACACTCCTGGAATTTGAAATAAGAACACCGTGAATTTATTGTCCCAGGAAGGGGAAACTTTATTGACACATTCCTGGGGTCAGATACATCATATGATCACACTGACAGAACCACAGGCACATAGACACAGGCAACAGAGCATGCACAATGTCGGCACTAGTACAGTGTATATCCACCTTTCGCAGCAATGCAGGCTGCTATTCTCCCATGGAGACGATCGTAGAGATGCTGGATGTAGTCCTGTGGAACGGCTTGCCATGCCATTTCCACCTGGCGCCTCAGTTGGACCAGCGTTCGTGCTGGACGTGCAGACCGCGTGAGACGACGCTTCATCCAGTCCCAAACATGCTCAATGGGGGACAGATCCGGAGATCTTGCTGGCCAGGGTAGTTGACTTACACCTTCTAGAGCACGTTAGGTGGCACGGGATACATGCGGACGTGCATTGTCCTGTTGGAACAGCAAATTCCCTTGCCGGTCTAGGACTGGTAGAACGATGGGTTCGATGACGGTTTGGATGTACGGTGCACTATTCAGTGTCGCCTCGACGATCACCAGTGGTGTACGCCCAGTGTAGGAGATCGCTCGCCACACAATGATGCCGGGTGTTGGCCCTGTGTGCCTCGGTCGTATGCAGTCCTGATTGTGGCGCTCACCTGCACGGCGCCAAACACGCATACGACCATCATTGGCACCAAGGCAGAAGCGACTCTCATCGCTGAAGACGACACGTCTCCATTCGTCCCTCCATTCACGCCTGTCGCGACACCACTGGAGGCGGGCTGCACGATGTTGGGGCGTGAGCGGAAGCCGGCCTAACGGTGTGCGGGACAGTAGCCCAGCTTCATGGAGACGCTTGCGAATGGTCCTCGCCGATACCCCAGGAGCAACAGTGTCCCTAATTTGCTGGGAAGTGGCGGTGCAGTCCCCTATGGCACTGCGTAGGATCCTACGGTCTTGGCGTGCATCCGTGCGTCGCTGCGGTCCGGTCCCAAGGTCGACGGGCACGTGCACCTTCCGCCGACCACTGGCGACAACATCGATGTACTGTGGAGACCTCACGCCCCACGTGTTGAGCAATTCGGCGGTACGTCCACCCGGCCTCCCGCATGCCCACTATACGCCCTCGCTCAAAGTCCGTCAACTGCACATACGGTTCACGTCCACGCTGTCGCGGCATGCTACCCGTGTTAAAGACTGCGATGGAGCTCCGTATGCCACGGCAACCTGGCTGACACTGACGGCGGCGGTGCACAAATGCTGCGCAGCTAGCGCCATTCGACGGCCAACACCGCGGTTCCTGGTGTGTCCGCTGTGCCGTGCGTGTGATCATTGCTTGTACAGCCCTCTCGCAGTGTCCGGAGCAAGTAAGGTGGGTCTGACACACCGGTGTCAATGTGTTCTTTTTTCCATTTCCAGGAGTGTATTATACCTAGACCAAAGTAGAAACCAAAATTTAAGTAATTAACTGATTTTCAATGAGTTGTCACGATGGAGTAATTTAGGACAGCTATATCGAATCCGTTTACGAATGGCCTCCGACTTGCTCGGGAACAACCGTCGGAATTGGTGGGACTCTGGGTGTGGCTCACGTTAGTTGCGCATACTCACCGAGACAGATTCGTGGCCCGTCGCCAAACGGCAGGTAGGCTGGGTGGGCGTGCCCGCCGCTGAAGCGCTCCGGGTTGAAGCGCAGCGGCTCAGGGAAGAGGCGCGGGTCGCGGTGCAGCGACAGCAGCGGCACGTACACCACGTCCCCCACGCGCAGGCGCAGGTCGCTGCCCGGCACCTGGTACGGCTCAGTACACTGCCGCATCAGGTAGGCCATCGGTGGGTAGAGGCGCAGAGTTTCTGCCAACAGAAATTCATGGACGCCTTTGCACAGAGTACTAGAGTGCGTTGGCCTCTCCCCAACAGGATTACAGGTTTCAAATATCACACTGTCCATGTTACTCTGCACCTCTCTATAAATGAGCGCTCACTTCCAACTTCCTAGATACCTTAGGTTCCCTCCCAACGTGCCGAATGTAGAACATTTATGATACAGCCTATAACCTCCGTTCTTTAAAGAATCGAAATCTCTAGTTCACTGAAGCGCCAAAGAAACTGGTGTAGGCATGCATATTCAAATACACAGATATGTTAACAGGCTTGACACGGCGCTGCAGTCGGTAAGAAAACAAATGTCTAGTGCCGTTGGTAGATCGATTACTGCTGCTACAATGGCAGATAGCAAGACTTAAGTGAGTGGTGAGTGGTGTTATACTGGCGCACGAGCGATGGGACACAGCATCTCCGAGGTAGCGATGAAGTGGGGACTTTGCCATACGGCAATGTCACAAGTGTACTGTGAATATCAGGGATCCGGTGAAACCTCAAATTTCCGACATCGCTGCGGCCGAAAAAAGATCTTGCAACAACGGGACCAATGATGACTGAAGAGCATCTTTCAACGTGTAAGAAGTGCAACATTTCCGTAAATTGCTGCAGATTTCAGTGCTGAGCCATCAACAAATGTCAGCGCGCAAACCATTCAAGGCCCTTTCGTGTACCCTTGATGACTGCACGACTTGAAGCTGTACGCCTCGGCTAGGCCCGTCAACACAGACATGGACCTTTTTATGACGGCAAATATGTTATTTGATCAGAAAAGTCTTGTTTCAAGTTCTATCGAGCAGATGGACGTGTGTGGGTATGGAGACAACCTAATGAATCCATGGATCCTTATGTCAGCATGGTAGAGGCTCTGTATTGGTGTGGTGCGTGAGTGATATGGGAACCCTGATACGTCCAGATACGGCTCTGACAGGTGACACGTGCGTAAACATGCTGTCTGATCAACTGCGTCCATTCATGTTCATGTGTATTCCGACGGATTTGGGCAATTCCAGCAGGACAATTCGACACCCTGTACGTCTGTAATTGCAACAGAGTTGCTCCAGGAACACTCTCCTGAGTTTTTCACTAGCCACCAAACTCCCCAGACATGAATATTATTGAGAATACCTGGGATTCCTTACAACGTGTGTTCAGAAGGGATCTCTGACCCCTCGTACTCTTACGAATTTACGGACAGCTCTGCTGAATTCATTGTGTCAGTTCCCTCTAGCACTACTTCATATATTAGTCTAGTGTATGCCACGTCGTGTTGTAGCACTTCTGCTTGCTCGCGGGCGCCCTACACGATATTATGCAGGTGTACCAGTTTCTTTGACTTCCAGTGTACAACAGTTTGAAAACGTCCAATTGCTTTACCAATGAGTGGATGTGCGCAATATTTTACATACTTTAGAAAGGGCATCAAATTATGCTTAAAGTCTGTTGGAATTCGCTAAATGTTTCATTTTTAAACACTGGATATATTCTCGGCGATTTGCGCTCCATACTAAATAAATGCCAGTTTGTCACGCATCTCAACGTTTATGGTGTCATAGCTCATTAACTATGTGTTGTACAGTAATAAAAATTTGCAGGTATATTCAGTTGTCTATGTGGATACTGTCTGCAAAGTACGTTTCTAATAGAGTTAGTAAGAAATAACCAATAAACTAAAATGTAATTCTTGATGCTGATATTTTACTGCATGAACAGTGAAAATATAGAAAGCGATATACGTATTTTTTTTTCCTTCCACCATTTTGTCAGGGGTGTCTGCGAGGAAATGTTTCATATAGGTTCGGAAGTTCTTATATAAATAATTTCTAACAGTACCACTTGTCTTTCTGTGTTAAGCCTTTAACGTAACAATGCACCTCCGAATGAGCAGATTATGACTATAGTAAAGTTGTTAGATCAATGGATTTAATTAATTAATGTTATACTGTATTTAATGGGGTAATTTTATTTGGGTTATTTACCCTGTTAAAGTAACCACTTAATAGACACCCCACTATTTTTCGCTATTTAATATAGAAACTGGAAGGTGTTTTTATTTTATTTATGCTTATTTTCTTTAAGTGTACTAACTGTTGTAGTTTAAAAGTAAACTTTGTTATACTTCTTTAATAAAATAATATAATTTCATAAACGACACTGAATAAATACGTAATTAAAAGAATTATCAAAATTTCTAACTATCTAATGTGTTACGGAAAAAGTAATTTTCATTTCGTAAAATATTTATTATATTCTATTTGCTAGGAAGTACTCAAGCCAATCACAGGTCTGGAAGCGACTGGCAACACTGATGGACACAATGTTGTAGAAATTTTAAAGCCTAAGACCCAATGATGACAGCATAGCTCTATTGAAACCAGTCACCCAATATAATGCTTTCTTACCGATCTTGACTTGATAGAAGATAGATTAAGAAAAGGCTAATAAGGAAAGGCACTTGAGGAAAGGCAAACTTATTATAGCACTAGACGACTCAGAGGGAGCCTTTGACAGTATTGACTGGAATACACTCTTTGAAATTTTGAAATTAAAAACGGTAAAATATAGGGAGCCAAAGGTTACATAAAATTCCCCCAAAAACCAGATGGCAGTTAGCAGTACTGGAGGGTATGAAAGTGAAGCAGAGGTTGTGAAGGGAGTGAGATAGATTTGTAGCCTATCCCCAGTGTTATTCATTTCTTGTATAGAGCACGCAAGGGATTAAAGTTCAGGGAGAACAAATAAAAATGTTAACATTGCGACGACGTTGTGTTTAAGTCGGAGACTGCAAAGGACTTAAATAAACAGTTGAATAGAATTGAGAGTGGCTTGAAAAGAGATAATATATAAGAAACATCAACAATTGTAACAATGGAATACACTAGAATTGATCAGGTGGTGATAAAGGAATTAGATTGGAAATGAGACACTAAAAGTAGTAGATGAGATTTACTATTTTGGCAGCAAAATAACTGATGTTGGTGGAATGAGAGAAGATGTAAAATTTGGACTGGTACAGCAAGAAAAGCAATTCTGACAAAGAAGAATTTGTAAACATATAATACTAGCGCACCTGGCAATGCTTCTCAGTAGCTAAATTATTATGTGACTTGTATGTACATTTCTGTCCATCTCCTCATCCCCCTCTGTTTGTCCACTTCTCTTCCCGCTCTATTTATCCATCTCCTCCTCCTCCTCCCCTTTTTCTGCCTATCACCTACTCCCTCCTATCTTTGCCATTCTCCTCCTTGTCATTTCTCTGTCCATTTCCTCCTCTCCTCCCTCTCTGACCATTTCTTCCTTTCCCCCTCTCTATGTGAATTTCCTATCTCTTCTCTGTCCACCTCCTCTTCTCTTTGACTTTGAAGCTTGTTAATTGGCGTTGCAAAGGAAACATTAATTGGGCAGTGAAGTCTCTAAAAATGAATGGGTTAATCGATTGGGATTATTGTTATACAGGGTGTGAGAGAGACCTTTAGAAGTGCTGCATCTGTCAGGATAGTAGCTGCAAACAAATTATTTCGCTTGCCTTTAATATGGGAGTGGGTAGGACTACAAAGTTTCGGACGATTCAGATTCCATTCTAGTATTATAATCAGAAGCCAGTAAGCCATAAACGCAGCTTTGCAGTTTTCTGTTAAAACCGACTGAGAGGAATAAAACAGAACCACCCATTTCTGTGTACATAAATTATGTATATACATTTTCCCTCATTATTCAAAACTAGAAAAAACTAAACCACACATTTTAACAGTACAGCATTATTTTTTTTCGGCGTCGGATGTAACAGAAAACCTGTACCGTGTCGACTACAGAAATACATAACCTATGCCCGCTCGAAAGTTTATTAGAGCAACGTATAAAAATTTGATGTAAATATTTCGAGATTTTGGGTAGCAACGTCAAGCAAAGACTTCCCTCTATTCAGTAGTAGAAAAATTTAAGTGTGTTTTGGATGATATTTGCCTGGAATGTAGCCCAAAACGGAAGTGAAACGTCGACGATAAAAAGTTCATACAAGAACTAAACAGAGGATTTTGGAATGTGGTGCTACAGAAGAATCTTGAATATTATATTGCAATGGGGGGGGGGGGGGAAGTATATAGTGAGGAGGTACTGCACTGAACTGGGGAAAAAGGAATTTATGGAACATTTTGACAGAAAAAGGGAGTCGGGTGATAGGACACAGGCTGAGGCACGATGGAGTCGTCAGTTTGGTAGAAAGTGTGTGCATGTGTGTGTGTGGGGGGGGGGGGGAGAGGGGCAGGGGATAAAATTGCAGATGAAAGCAAGTGAAGAATACAGTAAGCTGGTTTAGATGAATTTAGGTTGCAGTAGTTGTCTCGTGATGAAGAAACTCAGGGAAGAGGGTTGGAATAAAGTAAAGAGTTAAGTGAGTATTTTAGTTGAAGGACACAACCACAATATTAAGTAATGGCCAGGACTAGCATAAGATTCTTTACTATTGATGCACTTGTGCGCAGGAAAAGATCGTCATAAGAACTTGCAGAAAGATCAGAACGTATCTGATTACAAGATTAGTGGCGAACATTTTGACCATGTCACATTCTGTAAGAGCTTAAGTAATATTTTAGGAAGCATTACTATGGAAGGCGAATAGAACACCACATTTATTTTTGTAAAAGTAATCCAACAGAAGATGCTACTGTTACCGGTTCTATAAATGTCCCGGGTATTTAGAGTTCGACGGACTACACACACCGAACGACTTCATAGAAGCGGTACTAGGATTGTAACAGTTCGGTTTAGCTGATACGAAATTATATCTGATATGCTCGGAGATCTCAAATTGGATGACTGTGGTTCCCAGTTAACCTATTGTTTACATATAGTGAATCCATATAGGAAGATGACTTTGTGACCATTACGCTACCATGAACTTGTAACCCACGTATGACTCACGAGAAGATGGTACCAGAGATTAGGTAGCGACGGATGTGTAAAGACAGTCGCTCTTTCCTCGCGAAATACGCGAATGGATGAGGGCACGAAGTTCGTAATACCGGTACGATGTACCCTCTTTAATTCAGTGTACAGCGGCTTGCAAAATATTCGTGTATGTGTAGATGAAGAAGCATCATTGCACGATAATACCGAGAAGATAGTGGAATAGGATTCCGGAGAATCCTCAATCGGCCACAGGCTACTGTGATGACCCTTGAGAGCCTCGAGGATTAGGACGACATCCCTTACAAATCCTTTGTGAATTTGATCAGGTCCAAGACACGCAAACTCTGCTGCTCCAGTGTAGTGAAGCCTCAATTGAATAAGGGAAGCTTGTGAATGAGCTGCTACATTAGCTGTGCATTACTCGAAAAACTATAAATATTTCATGATTTATAGACACGAGAAAGAAAGTGAATTCTTCAGAGTGATATCGTTGTTGTCCTGTGGGTGGCAATAACGTTAGAGTAAATATACTACCTACTGAAAAACACCATATGTGCTGAGCCCCTACCTGCCACCACCATGTCCAGATAACGCATCTCCTGCAGGGCTTCGTACGTCATTTCTCCGCCATGTCGGCTGAGTACTGCATCCACCTCGACTCGCGCCTTGGTCTGCACGTCCGGGTTCATTGCCAACTCGTGCAGGCAGAAGCTCATGGTGGTCGAAGTCATCTCGAAGCCGAGCGCGAAGGTCATAAGCAAGTGCGCCGCCATCAGCTTGTCGCTGATCTCTGAAACACAGTACGAGCTCCAAGTACATGTCCACTGAACAACACTCTGGACAGCTGCATGTAAGCCCATACTCACTCAAGACATGAAAATCTATATGGACGTGAACACAAACATGAATGTAGATGCAGATACAGACGAAGATCTGAATGTAGACGCAGAAGGTAGAGATGGACTTGCACTTAGATGCAAACTGTGGGTGAGGATAGCCATACATCCTGATGTGGATGTATAAATGGATGTGGACATAGATATGGATGTAGTCATGGAAATGAATGTGGGATCGTACTCTGAAATATTGATGGGAATGCAGGTACAGATGTGCATCTATACTTTCATGTGAACATTAATATGTATGTGGATGTAGGACATGTATGCAACCTTGGGTGGTTAGGATGGCGATATCAACAAATCCTTAGATACATAGCTGAATGTGGATGTAGATAGGCACAGGAATGTGGAGCTGGGTTTGTATGCCGATTTGCAAATGGGTGAAGACGTGTGGATGTTCTTAGACACATATATAAGCAGTGATTGGTATCCATATAGACGATTATTTGGTAGTGTAAGTAGATTCTCTTCCAGATATGCATGTCTACATTGTCATAGATGTTGACATAGAAATAGTTATGGATGCGGACATGAATGTAGTCACTGGTTCTTACATCCTTACTGTCTGCTCAAGATAGATCAAATAGGACATTTGTGCCAACATCGATTGTGGGCATTGGCAACTGGTTGCACCTGCTATACCAAACACTCAAATTTAGATTTCGAAAATGGAAATACTTGAAGTAGCTCCGTTATATTTATTAGCGATTCACAAAAAAATCCCGGATACCATTGTGGAATTGTATATGGATGCAAACGTGATTACCACAGAAATAAAATATAAAAAATATTCCATTACAGATAACCAGTATAGCAACTTACAGAGCTACAAACACGTTTGAGGGGTTCGAACTTCACGTTTGCCAGATCTCTAAATACAGAGAACAGTATGCTAACAAGTGCACTTCGTCGCCATATAACACATTTGTCATGGAATTTTCTATTTCTTAATAGCTTACCTAATTATCAACAACATTCATCTCAAACTTGATCAGAGATTTTGCGGGCCTCAAATAATACAGATAACCAGTATAGCAACTTACAGAGCTACAAACACGTTTGAGGGGTTCGAACTTCACGTTTGCCAGATCTCTAAATACAGAGAACAGTATGCTAACAAGTGCACTTCGTCGCCATATAACACATTTGTCATGGAATTTTCTATTTCTTAATAGCTTACCTAATTATCAACAACATTCATCTCAAACTTGATCAGAGATTTTGCAGGCCTCAAATAATACAACAGCAACAGTTGGTTTTTTTGTGATTTTTTCGAAGCTTTTGATTATTTAGATCATTTTAATCTTTTACAAAAACTTACGTTTTATGGATCCGCTGGCCTTACAAACAACTGCTCTGAGTCACACATAACAAAAAGGATGAAAATTTTGTGCTGATATTCAGACATTATTGGAAAGATTCAAAATTTTAGTGACAACAGTTTCCTAAAGGGCTCAATTTTGCAGCTACTATAGACTTGCACGGCCTTCCACTTAATATTCCTTAAGCAGAATTGATAGTATTTGCGGATGATACTAGTTACAATACATCCTCTTAGAGTGAAAACAACCGCAGGAATTGTTAATGATATTTATCCATGAACTGTTTGCCTCTCTGTTTCAGTTCCATACAACAAATAGTGTCATACCAACAAATGATGTAGCACAGTAATGGGAGTCAGTAAATGGAGTAAAGTGCTCGAAAATTGTGTGTGTAAATATTGGTGAATATTTGAGCTGGAATGATCATATTACTGAGCTGCTCAACATCGGACAAGTTCATTCACCTTTTCTCATCATATAATTGCTAGGCTTCGTGAAATTCTTTTGAACCGCTGTGTTAAAGTGTAGATTCATACCACATCTCTTATTAATTTTTATCTGTAAGATAAATGTAATTAAAATTAAATTTTATGATTCTGTAGACACTGGATGACATATTCCTCTAACCAATGTGTAGCAGTTTATATGTATACCATGTTTCTTCATGTTAAAAAAATGGCTAAATTGTGGCAAACGTATAAAAATTTTAGATGCATTACATCTACATATTTTGCATTCCTTTCTGTTTTTCTAGGCCCCTAAAAATTATATTTCCTTTGTATTAATTTTTTTAATGTATACTTTAGTCAGATATGACTCGACTGAGTTTAGTTTCATGGACTGCCCTATAGCTTGTTTTTACATTTTTCATTGGATTGTAAAATATTGTATATTCTTACATTCATCAGTCCTGTTATTCTATTACTTTCTATGTTATTTTATTGATTTTTTATGTGAGGTCAATCAAATGTAGAAGTTCAATGTTGTAATCTGATTACAACAAAAGTGTTTAATGACAACTCCTTTTGGTTTGGTCAAGATTTCATCGTTGACTTTTAAGTTCTTTGACTTGTATTGCTGTACATCACATGTTGTCCTTTTGTGAATGTACCATCATATTTTAATGTTGTTACAATTTTTTAATGGGAATTATGGGTTTCAGTGGTAACTTATGTCAAAGGATATATGACATGTGACACGTTTGTAATAATTTTTGTAAATATTTCGACCGATATAACAGTTTTTCCTATTTTTTATTATTTCGCTTGGTATTGTCACATTGTCCACTATTTTATGTTGTACAGCTGCCACTGATGATGGTCTAGAACCGAAACTGGTCGCAGAATGAATAACATAATCACAAACAGCACAGTGTTATGCATTTTATAAAACTTGGAAACAAGTGAGTAAATCTCCTAACACATTTTCCGTATTGATATTCAAATCTGATTTATGGAATAATTTTCAGAGGTAAGTCACCATTTAAAAAGTGAGTATTAACTGCAGAAAAGCGTGCAAGTGAATAATAACTGGTATCTCTTCAAGGGGTTGTGCGTTTTAACTGCATCTTCGAACAATGCACATTTTCGCTAGTAAAAGTAGTTATCATAATTATATCAGAATTGGAGTAGAATAGTTTTATCAATATCTGCAATACTAAGGGAAAAAATAACTTTTGTTACCCATTATAAAACTTTCAGATCCTCAGGAAAGAGTTCAATATACGTAAAACATTTATTTAATCATTTGCCCAGTAACAAAGCAAAGTAGCAGAGAAGGTTTTAAATCCAAATTAAAATCATTTCTTCAGGAAAACTTCTTCTACTTTATAAAAGGATTTTTATTTAAAATCTGATAGCATCTATAAAAAAAAGAAAGTCTTAAGTATATCGGCATGAGCAGAACTGAAAAAACATACATTCCTTGCTGTTAAAATTAATGAAGTACACGTATAATTTAAACAGCCTCGTTTTATATCGTTTTTACGAAAATGACTTTGAAATGATATATGGAGAGTGTAGCTATTTAGTTGAGTCTGGAGAAGCTTATATTCTGAGCGTTTGTCGTGTATCTTCAGGTATAATAGCAATTTTAACCAGCGACGTACCACTTCCAGTAATTTCATTGTCAGATATTCTATCAAAGTACACATATCTAAACAGTGCTATCAGAAACTACGCGTCTTTTATACACGTTTAAGGAGTCGGTGCCTATAAACAGCATAGTTTCATACTCTGGAAGTTACACTACTGGCCATTAAAATTGCTACATCAAGAAGAAATGCAGATGATAAACGGGTATTCATTGGACATATATACTACACTAGAACTGACATATGATTACACTTTCACGCAATTTGGGTCCATAGATCCTGAGAAATCAGTACCCAAAAGAACCACCTTGGCCGTAATGACGGCATTGCTACGCGTGGGCATTGAATCAAACAGAGCTTGGATGGCGTGTACAGGTACAGCTGCCCATGCAGCTCCCACACGATACCACAGTTCATCAAGAGTAGTGACTGGCGTATTGTGCCGAGCCAGATGCTCGGCAGCCATTGACCAGACGTTTTCAGTTGATGAGAGATCTGGAGAATGTGCTGGCCAGGGCTGCAGTCGAACATTTTCTGTATCCAGAAAGGCCAATACAGGACCTACAACACGCGGTCGTGCATTATCCTGCTGAAATGTTTCGCAGGGATCGAATGAAGCGTAGAGCGACGGGTCGTAACACATCTGAAATGTAACGTCCACTGTTCAAAGTGCCGTCAATGCAAACAAGAGGTGACCGAGACGTGTAACCAATGGCACCCCATACCATCATGCCGGGTGATACGGCAATATGGCGATGACGAATACATGCTTCCAATGTGCGTTCACCACGATGTCGCCAAACACAGATGCGACCTTCATTATGCTGTAACAGAACCTGGATTCATCCAAAAAAATGACGTTTTGCCATTCGTGAACCCAGGTTCATCGTTGAGTATACCATCGCAGGCGCTCCTGTCTGTGATGCAGCGTCGAGGGTAACCGCAGCCATGGTCTCCGATCTGATAGTCCATGCTGCTGCAAACGCCGTCGAACTGTTCGTGCAGATGGTTGTTGTCTTGCAAATGTCCCCATCTGTTGACTCAGGGATCGAGACGTGGCTGCACGATCCGTTACAGCCATGGGATAAGATGCCTGTCATCTCGAATGATAGTGATACGAGGCCGCTGGGATCCAGCGCTGCGTTCCGTATTACCCTTCTGAACCCACCGATTCCATATTCTGGTAACAGTCATTTGATCTCTACCAACTCGAGCAGCAATGTCACGATACGATAAACAGCAATCGCGATAGGCTACAATCCTACCTTTATCAAAGTCGGGAACGTGATGGTACGCATTACTCGTCCTTACACGAGGCATCACAACATTTCACCAGGCAACGCCGGTCAACTGCTGTTTGTGTATGAGAAATCGGTTGGAAACTTTCCTTATGTCAGCACGCTGAAGGTGTCGCCACTGGCGCCAACCTTGTGTGAATGTTCTGAAAAGCTGATCATTTGCATATCACAGCATCTTCTTCCTGTCTGTTAAATTTCGCGTCTGTAGCACGTCATCTTCGGGATGTAACAATTTTAATGGCCAGTAGTGTATAATACAAAACGCAGCAGTTTATGTTTAGTAAATAGTATTCGAATATGGTGTCTGCTCGATTTCATTCGGATTTCGTAGCGCGTTGAGGAAAACCAACGGTATCGTATATATTTAATATGCCGGTGAATAGTTTTAACGGTTAAACTGCATGTTATGACGTCATAAATTTCTTCATGTTCTGTGTTCACGATAGACGTTACATTTCTTCTCGTAACTGATTAAGGGTCATTTATTTACGGGAAAGACTGAAAAATTTTGGTGACCATTTAGTAACTGGTTTTTTAAGCCATCAGCATTTCGACGGATTTGTTGCTACCCGCCATCCTTTCCTATCTTCTGTTTATCTTTTCATGTCTACATAGCTACGACACTATACACCCAGTACAATTTGTTCTGCATGTTCCATTCTTCGTCTCCACCTACTATGGTGACTTTCCTGGACTCCACGGCAGACGATACACAAACCTCTCAGCCGTTCATGTAAGTTTTCCGTCTTTGTTTCTTAGTTTATCTGCAGACTACATTTTTAACACTCCTCAGTAGCATTACTTTTAAATCGTGTGTAGTTTCTTCATATCCGGAATTCTCAAGGTCCACTTTGTCCTTACACACGATATTCTATTCAAGAAGCACGCTTTGAGAAAATTCATCGTCACTTCAGTGTCAATATCTAACATCAGTCGAGCTGTTTTACTGAGGACGGCTTTCTTCGCCTGTGACTGCGTGCTTTGGTTACGAGACTATCTGGTAGGGGAAAACAGTATGCCGCACCAGTAATCGAACACAGAACCTTGATTTCTTGGGAAATTCTCTTAGCGACTGAGCTATCCACGACTCGCTCTCAGTGCTTTAGTTCCTACTGAATCACTTTCGTACTTTCCAGGCTTCGCACAAATTTTCCGTGATATCTCTTCTTCCAGGAGCTCTACTCGCACAAGAAGTTACTTGAAATTAGGAATTTAAGGAAAGCTACTGGGCTCTTTGTAGCAGTCCAGGCTGTTCATAGTCTCCCAACAGTCCCTCTCGTCGGGCCAGCACATCTGGTGGTTATTTACTTGTTTATAACGTAGGATCGGCCAGTGAAATCGCTGATGACATCCACAATGAAAGGGAAGAAAAATTGGGGACGTGTTAAATGACCTGATACTAACCCGAATAAAGATGAATATAATGAGGAGTAGCAGAAAAGCAATTAGCAGTGAACTCAATAGGATTGGGAAGCACGAGGTAGTCGAGGAGGGAGAAGTCTGCTATCTTGGAAGCAAGATAACACATGGGGGGCAGAAAAATCAGTATAGTGCAGGCAAAAAGAAAGTTCATGCCCATGGTTATCGAACATGGGTATTAAATTGCAGAAACATTTCAAAAGAAAGCAAATTAGGAGCACATCGTTGGGTGTAAAAAGTCAGGTTGACTAATAACACAAGAAATGGGTAGATATTGCGCTAAATCCACGAGGAGAAGAAGATGGGAAAATCATTGATAAGAAGAAGGGACAGGGTGATACCCATGGCTCTAGAGAGAGCTGTAGAGGGTAGAAACTGTAAGGAAGGACACAGACTGGAATATATCAAATAAATAATTAACGATGTAGGATGCAAGTGCTGTTTGAGGTCCTTTGACCAGGAGAGTAGTCCCTTGCGGTCCACAGGATGACATTTCTTGCCAGACCTTTGCTGGTTCGTTCTAATATTATGCAGACAGCTGCCTCACTACAGTCTGTCGTAATCCGGAGTGAAATTGTGTTACAAAGTCCCATCTCAGTTCTTGTGGCTTTGCAGGAAGAGACCAGCATAGGCGTTGCGATCTGATGGGATGAATTCCCAGACATATTGCGTTTTGCTCCTCAGTCTAATGGGCAGCCAGTAAGAAGCACGATCTACCTCAGTCAACACTCCCTGACCATGCCGTCAACACTGCGTCACTGATCAGCATTTCACCAAATATTAATCCCGAAGACAGTACCTGGTTTCGAGCTAGTAATTGTAACATTTGTATGTTGTTTCTCATTATGATCTTCATGGGTCTACTGCCACGTCATCATAAAAATAAGTACTACACAAAGTCCTGCACCGCCTTCATGAGTTCCATAGATCAAGTTCTATTTTTCTCCGAAATCTTTTCCTCGGTACTTTGCAGTGCTGTTTCTTGTAGCCGTTTCCGTAATGAAGGTAAGGGTGTACATGCATTATTTATGTACACAGCACAATGAAAGTTTGGAAAATCACAGAGTTTACTACAATGACTTCTTATACTTCACCCACTGAGGTTTGTACAGTGCCTTCTTAACAAAGCAAATATAATTACTTCTGATAATAAAAACGATTTCCGTTAGTTAAAAAAAAATCATTGCAAAAAATGCGGGCTCTCTCCTAAGTGTAAATCTTGAGACGGTGAAAATCTGTCTCATGATGATGATTATCGGTCATTTAATAGTGAGTATGTCCTCTCCAAACAAGGAAGAGTTCTTCCACTCTATGAGGTATGCTCTGCATGAGACCATCAAGTTTATCTTGGTGTATGAGGTCCTACACCACAGTGTAGTCATGAAGATTGTCAGGTGGATTCGGACGCTGTGCAATGGCCACCGTCAGCAGGTCCTACATATGCTCAGTTGCATTCATATCTGGGGAATGTGCTGGCAAACGCATTCTGTTGATGTTGCATCTCTGAAGATAGCGGGACACTGCTAGAGTACAGTGCCATCTTGCATTGTCATGGATTACGATGAAGTGATCACCGACTTCTGGGCTGTAGGGCCTTAATTCGTTTGTAGCACCTCTTGGAGGTAGTTGTGGACCAGTCAAATTGCCGCTAGGTGAGAATCAGAGGGGTCCGCAGTCCCATCATTGTCGCCGAAACATTATACTTCCACCTGCAAACGGATGGACTTCCTGAAAGTATCGGCGTTACTGGTGTCGTCTAGCACTTCTCCAAACCCTGACATGTCTGGTGCCTGGTTCCGTTGGATCGTTGTAAATCTTCTCATAGGCCTTCTAGAACAAATACGGCTCTGATGCTGACTTCTACGCTCCGTGTGGTCTGAAATACGAGTCCCTGTTGTCATTTCCAATATATGTGGCAGGTGATGTTGGACGCCCATGAGCCGACAGCTGGAGGAAACAACCCTGAACTGGTGTTGTCACACGAGGACGACCACTGCGAAGGGTATCGTTTACATTTCTCGTCTCTCTGTACTTTCTCCACACCTTAGACACACTACTCTGTGTATGACCTACTGAAATTAAAGCCAGTATCCTGACTCTGGCGAAGTGCTGCATGCCTGTGGGTGGCATGTCGCTGCAGTGCTGAACAAAAACTGAATGAAGCTACTGTTGACAATGGATTTCTCTTTGCGTGCCGTTGCGCCTGTGGTGTGTTTACATGATTGGGAAACGGCCACAAAGCATGTCATTAGTAAACATTATCCAGCACATGGGCCCTAGTTTGAATAATGTACGAAGTGCGTCAATGAGACCTCTTGTGTCGTAGATTACATTTTAAGATATTATTCCAAGCTTTTGTTGAGCAGTGTAGTTCACATGCTGGACTAGGACTAGGTCTTGAAACATGTAGAAACGTTGACTGTCGAATTGCGTACTTGGTTGTTGGATCATGTCTAGCTGATATGCACTGTGTTTCTAGTCGTGAACTATACAATGGGGCTTGTGTACCCCACTTAGTAAAGACAACTACAAAAATGAAGACTGGATGCACACAAACGTTTTACACAAATTAAATCACGAAATTAAAAATTGAGGGGACACCTAGCAGACGAAAACAAACAGATCATCATAAACATACCAGCACAGACAGACAGAATATAGACATACAGAAAACAAACATGTGGAACACACACACACACACACACACACACACACACACACACACACACACGAAGACACACACATATGAACAACGAATATCAATACTAACAAGCACATGGTGCACTCTCACCTACAAAACAAACAAAGACTAAAAACTATCCTACATTCCAGATAACTGAATACACAGAAAACCAACGACAAATAATACCAACAAGACAAATACATCTCGTATTTAGCAGCTGACATCCCAGACTTCAGTTGAATTTATAGTGGACAGCGACCAAATATTTCAGAATTAGGTACTCAGTTCACAGATGGGGGCTAGAACGTAACATCCACCATTCTGCATTCGCAGAACGTCTTATGCATATGAAACAAAGAGCAACAGGCATCAAAAGAAAAACACATAACTGAGGAAAACTACCCAGTACACTAAGTCATTGTTGAAGGTAAACACACACACACACACACACACACACACACACACACACACATACATACACACACACACACACACACACACATACACACACACGCACTCACGCACGAGCACACGCGCGTGCGGATCTACATCTACACATGCACACGCTCCCTCCCCCTCCCCCCTTAACATTCCAACAAACACCCTCTCAGTGTCAGATAGTCCTCTCAAATATTCAGAACTCTCCCACAACATATTCCCTGTCCGCCATCTTATTTACATGGTTTTGTAAACAGTGACGTAAAAGTCTAAAAAGTACAGTCTTTTCATGCTTAAACACACACACACACACACACACACACACAAATACCAAGAGACACATACTCTTACACACAGAATGAAACAATGTTTGTATATGACAAGACAACAGAACTGTAGCGCAAAACATAGAAAAATACAAAAACCGCAGACTGTGGTAACAAAGCATACGTAAATAGTATTTCCTAATTTGGAATTCGTGGGTACATTCTTAAAAACTCAATTTTGTGTATGTACATAGAGTAAAGAAACATTTTCCTGTTGTTTGATAAAAATAAAATAAAAGGAAACCCCTTATGATGCCGAAACTTCAACGAATCATGTCTGTGTGAAAAAAGAAAGAAAAATTACTTGCTGAAGGAGGATTCCATGCAAAAACGAATTTATTGCCAAGCAAACACGGACACTAGATCTTCAGTCTCAAGATGAATACTTGTGCACGATCTCTCGGTCGGTAGACATAAGTCTAATTGTCATTTGCATCCTAGACCGTAGGAGCATTGGTGCTTTACAACCAGCAGCGTTGTCGTCACGGAAAGTTGAGCATTCAACATCTATCACGAGACAAAAAACACTTAAGATTAGCCACAAAGTATCTCTGCAACAGAACTGTCCTCAATCTTCCTGGACTCTCTTGAGACTGTGTCAGGACAGTCTGGAAACTACTCACTCGATCAAAATGGCTGTTAGAGCCCATTGTGAATGACAGTGGATTTTCCCAACGGCGTTGTTGGCCACGTAGATGGAATGGAATATGGACCAGTGGCGTCGTGCAGGAACTGTCTGATGACTGGTGACCCTCGTAGAGGAGTATGAAGAGTGCCCATTGGCACGTCTCAAGGACGCAGTCAAATGTATTCAGAAGGGAGTGGATGCATCCGTTTTGGACCAGTATCGCACAAGGACATCCGAACTTCACCATCACTGTAGAAGGTAATCAGGATCACGTATCACGTGGACAGGAAGCTCCAACCAGTTTGGACAGGAAGCTCCAACCAGCTACGCAGTCTCACAGTCAGCTTACCTACGATGCGTTCGTGTATCACGACGATAGAGCACTTGGAAACCGATCCCACTTCGCACACTGTTCTTTAGGAAGCAGGAATTAAACGAACGGAATGATGTAATGGCATGCAGTATCTTTCTTGGATCAGGCCACTTAAACATGCTTGGGATTTGAAAACAGCAGTCCGTCATCCAGAAAACGTAAACACACATTGGATGACATCAAGAGTGCCACATTCTAAGAGTGGAGACGGCTTGAGCAGAAAAGTCTGAATAACCTAGTGGACAGTATGCCAAAATGGGTTCAAGTATCTCAAAATGCACAGAATGGAGCAACAAAGAGTGGAAGCAGATTTTATTTTCACGGTTGTGCGCTTTCGAAATGAAGCGAAAAATGAAACTATGCAATACAGTTGCTTGACCCTGACGAGTTACACATTTCCCCACTTGATGCGAAATCTTTACTAACGGTCACAAGGCAGTTATGATAATGGTTCATTTAATAAAGACAATAGATAACTTTCGCAGGTATCCTAGCCACCAAGTGAGAGACACAGACAGAGGTCAACTACTCACCTATACATTCTCCTTCCTCTGTAGTTAGCTTCCCTTCCTGTCTCAGCGTCATCAACAGGTGAACCACATCATCGCGAAGAACATTATGTTTTTCTCTGTACTGGTAGGTTTCTGTTGCAATTCTGTCGAAAAATTCCTTTACGTGATTGGAAAAGAAACTCATTCCGGGGAGCAGTGCAACAGTTGGTAATGTTTGTGCGACGACTTGCCGAATTGCAGCTGGGGTCGATGTGTCAAAAACCTGTAAGAAATAAAAGTATCTTTATCGCAGTTATCATTATCATCGCACATTAACAGAAATGGATATTTTCCGCCTCTACGTCTACTCTTCCTGTTCACCCAAGGAATTAGAAAGAAACTGAAGAATTTTAACAGGAATTGGAAAAGTACCAAACAGATTATTATATTTATACCACAATGAAATAATGTTATATGAATATTTAAGGCCGCAATTGAATTGCTGATAGACATCTGATTTATTGGCAGAGAAAACGAAATTGGAATTTGGAGCCATTATAATGTCGCCCTTTCCTTCTTTTACGTTAGGATCACTCATGTAGTTATGAATCTGAATTACATACTGTGCTAGCATTAGTGTCTGCTAATACAGTATATGCTCAACCACAACTGTACGGCTTCTAGTACGTTACAGAAACGGTAATAGTTCAAAATAATACTTGCACTGACTTCCTGTTTTCAGTAGTGAACACTTGAAACAAAACTGCATCATTTCATACTTACTAAAACGTTAGGATAAAATTAATAACAAGCTTGTGTTTACTAGTTATGAAATTAACTCCTGAAACTCTGAAATATGTCATGTTTTTAAGACAATAAATGTTTGGCTTTTTGTACAATGCGAATGTATTTATGGAAAGCGGAGTACGTTTTTCGAAACATAATAATAATTTCCTATCTAGTTAATAAATAGATATCGTGAACAATAACGAACGTCGGAAAATATCTGAAATACGTGACATTTTTAGTAACTCATGTAAAAATGGAATTAATAGGATTATTAATTTGCATTGCACAATATTATCTCCCAGAAATATAAAAAGTTCTTATTACGTTGTGGACAAATTTGGAAAGATAGAAGATTTCGCGAATGCAGCTGTGCATAGCGTATTTCTTGGAGATATGAAAAATGAAATCGACAGAAAGTGCAAAATGGCTAAGCAGGGATGGCTAGAGGACAAATGTAAGGATGTAGAGGCTTGTCTCACTAGGGGTAAGTTAGATACTGCCTACAGGAAAATTAAAGAGACCTTTGGAGAGAAGAGAACCACTTGTATGAATATCAAGAGCTCAGATGGCAACCCAGTTCTAAGCAAAGAAGGGAAAGCAGAAAGGTGGAAGGAGTATATAGAGGGTTTATACAAGGGCGATGTACTTGAGGACAATATTATGGAAATGGAAGAGGATGTAGATGAATATGAAATGGGAGATAAGATACTGCGTGAAGAGTTTGACAGAGCACTGAAAGACCTGAGTCAAAACAAGGCCCCGGGAGTAGACAACATTCCATTAGAACTACTGATGGCCTCAGGAGAGCCAGTCATGACAAAACTCTACCATCTGGTGAGCAAGATGTATGAGACAGGCGAAATACCCTCAGACTTTAAGAAGAATATAATAATTCCAATCCCAAAGAAAGCAGGTGTTGACAGATGTGAAAGTTACCGAACTATCAGTTTAATAAGTCACAGCTGCAAAATACTAACGCGAATTCTTTACAGACGAATGGAAAAACTGGTAGATGCCGACCTCGGGGAGGATCAGTTTGGATTCCGTAGAAATGTTGGAACACGTGAGGCAATACTGACCTTACGACTTATCTTGGAAGAAAGATTAAGAAAAGGCAAACCTACGTTTCTAGCATTTGTAGACTTAGAGAAAGCTTTTGACAATGTTGACTGGAATACTCTCTTTCAAATTCTGAAGGTGTCAGGGGTAAAATACAGGGAGCGAAAGGCTATTTACAATTTGTACAGAAACCAGATGGCAGTTATAAGAGTCGAGGGGCATGAAAGGGAAGCAGTGGTTGGGAAAGAAGTGAGACAGGGTTGTAGCCTCTCCCCGATGTTATTCAATCTGTATATTGAGCAAGCAGTAAAGGAAACAAAAGAAAAATTCGGAGTAGGTATTAAAATTCATGGAGAAGAAGTAAAAACTTTGAGGTTCGCCGATGACATTGTAATTCTGTCAGAGACAGCAAAGGACTTGGAAGAGCAGTTGAACGGAATGGACAGTGTCTTGAAAGGAGGATATAAGATGAACATCAACAAAAGCAAAACGAGGATAATGGAATGTAGTCAAATTAAGTCGGGTGATGCTGAGGGAATTAGATTAGGAAATGAGACACTTAAAGTAGTAAAGGAGTTTTGCTATTTAGGGAGTAAAATAACCGATGATGGTCGAAGTAGAGAGGATATAAAATGTAGACTGGCAATGGCAAGGAAAGCGTTTCTCAAGAAGAGAAATTTGTTAACATCGAATATAGATTTAGGTGTCAGGAAGTCGTTTCTGAAAGTATTTGTATGGAGTGTATCCATGTATGGAAGTGAGACATGGACGATAACTAGTTTGGACAAGAAGAGAATAGAAGCTTTCGAAATGTGGTGCTACAGAAGAATGCTGAAGATAAGGTGGGTAGATCACGTAACTAATGAGGAGGTATTGAATAGGATTGGGGAGAAGAGAAGTTTGTGGCACAACTTGACTAGAAGAAGGGATCGGTTGGTAGGACATGTTCTGAGGCATCGAGGGATCACAAATTTAGCATTGGAGGGCAGCGTGGAGGGTAAAAATCGTAGAGGGAGACCAAGAGATCAATACACTAAGCAGGTTCAGAAGGATGTAGGTTGCAGTAGGTACTGGGAGATGAAGAAGCTTGCACAGGATAGAGTAGCATGGAGAGTTGCATCAAACCAGTCTCAGGACTGAAGACCACAACAACAACAACAACCGGAATAAGATGTTTTGCAGCCGAAAATCGGAATAAAAGTTACTGGAAAGAAGGCAGAATCGTCAATTTCGACTAACTCGGGAAGTTGCCGTATATCTTGTTTTGTTATAAATTCTAAAAAGTTAATATAGTTATCTGATGAACAGGCGGAGAAAACAAAAATGAAATTTACAGACCTCCGGAAATATAATACTACAACGGTTTCATTCTGCATTTTTTTATGAATGAACATTAATGTGCACGATTGGTCAAGGAATATATGAAAAAAGTATTTAAACTTACACACATTTTTTTAAAAATAACTAATTCTTATATCGCTTTTCATATCTGCAAAACTGCGTGTATTTGTTTGTATTTGCCAATACGGAAATACGAATGTAAACAAATAGTAACGTTGTAATACTAAACAAAAGGTTGTAAAGTATTAAAAAGAAGTATCAGAAATGAATTTCCCAGAGATTACAACATGGCGTCCCACAGTAAAAGTTAATATACTTCAGACGATGTGGAATGAACAGATAATTTTACATTTTGTTCTCTTCCTGTTCCAAGCTGGCAAATATATATCAGCAGAATTACATGATAAGTACGAAGTTGAAAGCACCAAGGACACGAGAACACGAACAGAGTTTATGTATTTAGGTATTCTCATTCAGAACATCGAATAAACACCATAAATTGAGTGCATCATGCTCCAGCATAGCGAAGGTACGCGCAGGTACACATGATATGTGATGCTACATTAGCGGATACTGTTGGCTAATTATTTTATCCCTTTTAGAGTCATGTCTATTCACATAAGCAAGGCAATCGCCAACGTTAAACTCTGCCCGACAGCAGAGAAAATCGCACTGAAACTATGCTTTTCAGGTTTCATGGGAAACGTAGTGATTTTTTCTAGTTTGACCATCGCTGAATAAATTTTGTTAGTGACATTTAGCGGTCTGAAGGTGATACCAAATATCATCGTAACGATAAGCAAGGAACTACAGGTAGGCATAATAAGTATACACTTTCAAGAAATCATGAAAACAAGAGGGTAATTTTTACACAGGAAAGCTAACTGATGATATCGGCGGAGTGGCAGAAACGTTAAAAATTGTGCCCGAAATACAGGTAGTATGCACTCCTGTGTTCTTACAAATAGAACGCTCTCACACGGTAAATGTGTATACTTAAATGTCCTGTATAGCATAACGCATTGTTTGTCGTTACAATTGCGACACCAGGAAGCAGGAGGGATAACAAACGACGAAAATTTATATGTCGTGCTTATAGAGTATAATAGAAAGAATATATTTGTAAGTGATTTGCGGAAAAAGATGGTATGAAATTTATCTCACAAAGCTGCCGTCTCTAGCAGAAGCAATGGACTTGACCTGGCTAAGCATCCAGTCGAACTGAGCTGCGTGACGGACAACATTCCATGCTACTTCAACCCTGTGAACAGTCCGCCATTTTTATCGGCGGGCTATTCAAATGGTTGAAATGGCTCTGACCACTATGGAACTTAACATCTGAGTTCATCAGTCCCTACTAGAACTTAGAACTACTTAAACCTAACTAACCTAAGTACATCACACACATCCAAGCCCCTGGCAAAATTCGAACCTGTGACCGTAGCTGTCGCGCGGTTCCTGACTGAAGCGCCTAGAACCGCTCCGCCACACCGGCCGGCGGAGGGCTATTGCCGGCGTTCCTGTGTGTGGCCATTCCATTTCCGTGAGTCCTAGATGTGAAGAAGGTGGTGGCCAGGATAAAGGTAATCCCTGTGTCGAAGTAGGAGAGGATAATAAGCAAGGGCAACGTGAGGACTTCCGTTATCTTGTTGAAAGATAGCCTCACGAAAACTCGAATACAGGTCAGATCCACAGACAGTAAGAAGTTAGAAATGTATCATATGCGCGCCAGTTTACCTCCTACACAAACCAGACGTGACCGCGTTGGGTTCACAGTGGCAAATATCGTACCATCATGATAGCATATAATATGCCAAAATTTGTTCTCTTCGGTGCTTTCACACTCTGGTATGTCCTTCGTGATACCGTACGCATAATCGTGGTCCGCCTGAAAAGACAGAGGGTGCCACTACTGCGTCAAGTTCTGTTGTTGGGCGTACCACTGTCACCAAACCTCTCTCTGCTGCCCGTCAAGAGAAGGCACAACAATGGTCGCCAGTCTGAGACTCGGCAGAACTCTAGATGTCATCGCACTCCACGTGTGGATGTCTCGCTGTAAACAAGCACACTTCCTCAACCAAGGTAAAAAGCACTACATCCCCACAAGTAACTTTTTAACTCTTTATTAAGTCACCGGTTTAGGTGTTACATTACATCGTCATACACTGAGATGATAAAAGTCATACATTATCCTCTAACATCGTGTCGGACCTCCTTTTGGCCGGCGTTGCGCAGCAGTCGACGTGGCATGAGCTCAACGTATCATTGGAAGTCTCCTGCAGAAATATTCAACCATGCTGCCTCTATAGCCGTCCATTGTTGCGGAAGTGTTGCCGATGCAGAATTTTTTGCACGAACTGACCTTGCGATTGCGTTCCTTCAATGTTCGATGGTAGCCAAATCATTCGCTCAAATGGACCAGAATGTTTTTCAAACCAATTGCGAACAGTTGTGGCCCTGTGACATGGCGCACTGTTATCTATAAAAATTTGGGAACATAAAGTCCTTGAAAGATTTCAGCTGGTCTCCAAGTAGTGGAACATAACCATTACCAGTCAGTGGTGGGTGCAGTTGGACCAGAGTACACAGTCCAGTGCGTGTAAACTCAGCCCAAACCATTATGGAAACACCACCACCTTGCACAGTGCCTTGTTGGCTACTTGGCTCCATGGCTCGTGGTTCTGCGCCACATTCGAAGCCTACCGTCAGCCCTTACCGTCTGAAATCTGGAGTCAATCGACTGATATGGTCACGAGTCCAGGAGAGGTGCTGCAAATGATGTGCTGTAAGCAGAGTGACTCGCATATGCCGTCTGCTGCAACAGCCCATTAACACCAAATTTCGGCTCGCTAACCAAACGCACACGTTCGTTCTACACCCCACACTGATTTCTGTGGTTATTTCAAGCACTGTTGCTTGTCTGTTAGCACTGACAATTCTGCGTAAATGCCGCAGCGCTCGGTCGTTAAGTTAAGACTGTCATCGTTTGTGGTGAGAGTTAGTACCTGAAATTTGGTATTTTCGCTACACTCTTGACACTGTGGATGTCAGAATATTCGATTCTCTAACGATTTCCGAAGTGGAATGTCCTATTCGTCTAGGTCCAACTACCATTTCGCTTTGCAAGTGCGAAAACTCCCGTTGTGCGACAATAATCACGTCGGGAAATCGTTTCACATGAATCACCTCGGTGCAAATGACAGCTTCTCTAATGTACTAGCCTTTTATAACTTGTGTACGCACCTGTATAAGTGCATATCACTATCCCATGATTTTTATCACAGTGTACTTCTCTATCATCTTGGCTTAATCCATGGCTCGATACGGGATATATTTGAGGTATTCTACATTGCGTCATAAAATTGATATTCTTATTTTATCACTAGTTTATTCATTCCACTATATCATGTATTTTATCTACAAGAGTTCCTTATTATTTGCTGTTCTATGTAGATATTTTATACACATGTTCTGGTAGTTTTTATCGATCGCTACTTCGTATGCAATATCTTACGTTGCTGTGTCCTGAGATACGTATTGTTGCCTTCTTGCACACAGACTGTTAGTTAATTTACATTTGTAATATTCTTATTGAACTAACTCACACTTCTTTCATTTCATCAGCTGTTTGGTTATATCACCATGTAGAAACGCATCTCCATTCACTATAATGTTTTTGATGAATTTAAGATCTTTCTATGTATGTACAGCTATTTGACTGAAATTACATGTTTTCTTTGTCCTTGCATAATCACTATTCCTTTAATCTGAACCTGCTCACTGGTACATTTATGGCTGATTTCTACCGTGATACTACAGTACTACTCGTATATTTTTCATTTGCCTTTCAATTTTACATGACTTTTGAGTTTTGCACTATCAATATTTTGTATGTTTTAATCACACTGTATTGTGGGTGTTGTGCTTGTTTCCCTTTAAGTGTCGATCCAAAAGGACATAGATGTTTTTGTTCAGCTCTTTCCTGGCAGCGTCTCTTCATATAGACTGTTGCATATGTTGCATTGTTACTCAATGTTATCCATACAGCTCGATTTTTACAGAGTTGTGGTAGCTTACGACTGTGTTCACGTTTCACGTGTGATACATTACTTCTCTATAGATATAAGTATAAATTATGGTTACACTCAACAGTACATTTTTATTATTAACATTAACATATTTAAAATTATTAATCGTACTAAGTCACGAATCCATTTTTAACTATCAACATTTGAAATAATACATATCATAGAGTCTTACAAATTTTTATTGTTTTATAATTTTATTTATTACTTTTTGTATTTCCGCCGGTCGGAATGGCCGACGGTTCTAGGCGCTACAGTCTGGAACCGCGCGACCGCTACGGTCGTAGGTTCGAATCCTGCCTCGGGCATGGATGTGTGTGACGTCGTTAAGTTAGTTAGGTTTAATTAGTTCTAAGTTCTAGGGAACTGATGACCTCAGAAGTTAAGTCCCATAGTGCTCAGAGCCATTTGAACTATCTTTTTTGTCTTTCTGTTGGTATCTACAGTTATTTTCGCAATAGTCAATACAGTAGAGGTTGTATTATTTTCTACATAGGACCATCTGTGTAATACTCGTAGATACTTGTACTGAAACCCCATACATATCCCTCCCATAAGGATCATTAGGATAAGATTAGATTAATTACAGTGGATATAAAGGCATTTAACAATCATTTTACTCAGGCTCAATACGTAAATGGAACGAGAGAAAGTGGGACGTATCCTCTGCCAAGCACTTCACAGTCGTTCGCAGTGTAGAGACTAGATGTAGATAGTTATTCTACTTCACGGTTATCTAGTTTTCGATGCAGTTTTCAAATTTGTTGTTTTTCTCTTTAGATTAAATGATCATTTTGCTGTCTTCTTAGTCTACTCTTCCATTCAACTCGCATACGTCAGTAACCTTCTTCCCCCAATTTTATGTTGTGTAATAGTGTTATTCCCTACACAGAGATACTAATTTCATGCACAAGCAATTTCATCTTGATCTAGTACCTACCCGACCACATGTGGTTTATTCACTTAATGAATATACTTTTTACTTAGGTATTATTTTAGTCCTGATTTTGCCTATTCGTCTTTTCCATGTTTCTTAAGTATTTTTACATAGTGGAAGTTCGTTACAGTTACCTATAGCAGACTGTTACAGATTATTTTATTATTGTATAGGAGACACATATTTTGTCTGTTAACTTCTAGATGATATGTACTGATTCTTGTTATGGTATACTATTTATATTGCGGGTACAGTGCATACCTGCTTCCTATCACTATTAAGAATTTTATACGGATCAACTTTAATATTACTAATTATCGCATTGACATTGGTAGACACTTTGCTTAAATTGTATTTGGCTATTGTTTCATGTTAACTTCCTTATAATATTAATTGATTCTTATAAGACTTACATGACCCATTGGCAACATTTACTTTCCCAAACTATTCCTTAGCGTTGATTGTTAGGCTTGTTTGCACATTGAGGTGACAAATGTCGTGGGACAGCGGTACACAGATGGCGGTAGTACAGCGTACACAAAGTCAAAAAGGCCAGTGCGTTAACGGAGCTGCCATTTGTACTCATTTGATTCATGTGAAAAGGTTTCCCGACGTGGTTAAGGCCGCACGACGGGATTATCAAACTCTGAACGTGGAACTGTAGTTCGAGCTAGACATACGGCGTATTATGATTCGGAAATCGTTAGGGAATTCAATGTTCCGAGCTCCACGGCGTGAAGAGCGTGTCGAGAATACCAAATTTCAAGCATTAACTCTTACCGCGGACAACGCAGTGGCTGACCGCCTGCATTTAACGACTGAGAGCAGCGGCATTTGCGTAGGACAGTCAGTGCTAACAGACGAGCGACACTGCGTGAAATACCCACAGAAATCAATGTGGGACGTACGACTAACGCATCCTTTAGGACAGTGCTACCCTAATGGTGTGAAATGTATTTCCATGGAATGGACTGGCTTCTTTGGTCCAACTGAACCGATTATTGAGTGGCAGTGGTTATGTTTGACTACATGCAGAGGATTTGTAACCATTCATGGAATTCATGTTCCCAAACAACGACTGGAGTTTTATGGACGAGAATGCGGTACGTTACTGGGCCACAGTTGTTTGCGATCTGCTTCAAGAACATTGTGGACAATTCCAGAGAATGATTTAGCACCCCAGTCACCCGAAATGAATCCAGTCGACATTTATGGGATATAATCGAGACGTCAGTCCGTGCATAAAATTGTGCCCTTTCGCTATTATGGACGGCTCAGTATTTCTGCAGGGGACTTTAAAACGACTTGTTGAGTCCGTACCAAGCCATGATACTTCTCTATGCCGAGCGAAAGGAAGTCCTACACGATATTAGGAGGTATCCCTGGGCTTTTGTCACCTACTGTATTGCTGTTTATGCATGGGCCAGATGACGAGGTAATGTAACATGCAAACAGGTAGCTCGATCAAAGGTTCAAAATTTACGGCTGAAGGCGTACTCCTGTTTACTTCAAATTGACCAACCGACGTCCCAATCACCATCTTGTACAAGCATGGACATACAAAGATAACTCAAGGTATATCACGTGACTGGCGTCAAGAATGTTCCTCCTGAACGCATTGAGTCCATTTTCGCTTGCCTGGCGTGGGACCGCGACCGACACGAATAGAAGTATCGTGACACGATGAAGTGTTGTCTCGAGAGACCACTCTGCCGAACTCCGGCAGATCTCGTTGCAGACGGTGAAGCGGTTTATTGAATGAGAAATAAATCCATTGTGTAATCTTTCCTTTCTTACTTCTACTTGCTGCTACCTACTAAATGCTATTGTGATTAAATGCTTAACTTCTGCATATTCAACCAGTTAATTCACTTCGTGCCACACAACGTTTGTTGCACGCCGCCGTCATGTCGGTGAAATCTTAATGGACAGCAGTGTAACTAAACACTGATCAGCTCTTTCCATGACACTACTTCTGACGCACTAATCACATTGACGACATCTGTTCTATTACGTGTTGCCAGAAAGTACTCCTGACCACTTTGTGTTGCTTCACTCTTATGTAAAAATATAATGCTATAACCTGTTTTGAGAGAAAGTCTCCCCCTTTACACATGATACCCGCTTACCCTTGAATTGTATAAAACAATATCTGTTTGTCAGATCAGTCTGTTTCGGAATTTCCTTTCCCAGCACTAAAGTCCAGATCTGCGCTATAAAAGCTGTGAAGTATTCAGCAATCCGGTATTTTATTGCGTTGTTCGTATCATAGAAATTCCTAATAAAAGACTTATCCATTGTACTAGGGGCGTTCAATAACTGATACAACATTTTTTTTTTTTTTGAAAAGCAAGTTGGTTGTAAGCTAATAATCGAAGCAGAAGACATGAATTAAAATTTGGGCTGTGGCCGGGACTCCAATCAGGGTCTTCTTGCTTGCTAGGCAGAAATCCTTACCATTACAGCACGCTGGTCAATAGTGCCGAAAGAACTACCCAAGTTAAGTGCCCTCCCCAACACAAAATTAAATTAATTATCTTCTGATTATTGTCCCTTACATTGTAACTACTGCCTGGGCTCTCCGACATTTTAATAGCACCCCGTCGTGGACGTAGTGGGAAAGTCTTGTACCATAGGTTATCTTACAGATCTTACAATTAAATGTCCTTTCAATGAGACGGTCGTGCGCCATCTTACTGAGAAGGCCTGTAGGCCCGCACGGTACCACTCTAATGGTGGACGTCAGAGCCAATGTCTTGCTGCATCAATAACTTCCCCATCATCCACGTACTGCTTCCCGCGGACAGCATCCTTCACTGGACCAAACGTGTGGCGATCGGCAGGTGCCACACCAGGGCTGTAGGATGGGTGAGGAAGAACAGTCCAGTCAAATTTTCTGATCCCCTCTCGGGTGCGCAGACTTGTGAGACACGTGCAGCTGAGCACCGAGGTGTTTGATTGTGATCCGTCGAATAAGAGAGTCCGCACCGTCCAGGTTTGCAGGAGTCAAAGCTGTGTGCCGCAGGCTGGCACGCCCGAGATCGGACAGGTTTGCGACACCTTGCTCCGATGACCGTGGTTTAGTTCACTGCCAGGTCTCCGCAGATATTCTACAAGCGCCTTTGAATAACTGCGATGGTGTGCTTCTCCGCCTAAAGAAACCCAGCGACAGCTCCATGCTTGGAATTTACAGCGTGTTTCAAAAATGACCGGTATATTTGAAACGGCAATAAAAACTAAACGAGCAGCGATAGAAATACACCGTTTGTTGCAATATGCTTGGGACAACAGTACATTTTCAGGCAGACAAACTTTCGAAATTACAGTAGTTACAATTTTCAACAACAGATGGCGCTGCGGTCTGGGAAACTCTATAGTACGATATTTTCCACATATCCACCATGCGTAGCAATAATATGGCGTAGTCTCTGAATGAAATTACCCGAAATCTTTGACAACGTGTCTGGCGGAATGGCTTCACATGCAGATGAGATGTACTGCTTCAGCTGTTCAATTGTTTCTGGATTCTGGCGGTACACCTGGTCTTTCAAGTGTCCCCACAGAAAGAAGTCACATGGGTTCATGTCTGGCGAATAGGGAGGCCAATCCACGCCGCCTCCTGTATGTTTCGGATAGCCCAAAGCAATCACACGATCATCGAAATATTCATTCAGGAAATTAAAGACGTCGGCCGTGCGATGTGGCCGGGCACCATCTAGCATAAACCACGAGGTGTTCGCAGTGTCGTCTAAGGCAGTTTGTACCGCCACAAATTCACGAAGAATGTCCAGATAGCGTGATGCAGTAATCGTTTCGGATCTGAAAAATGGGCCAATGATTCCTTTGGAAAAAATGGCGGCCCAGACCAGTACTTTTTGAGGATGCAGGGACGATGGGACTGCAACATGGGGCTTTTCGGTTCCCCATATGCGCCAGTTCTGTTTATTGACGAAGCCATCCAGGTAAAAATAAGCTTCGTCAGTAAACCAAATGTTGCCCACATGCATATCGCCGTCATCAATCCTGTGCACTATATCGTTAGCGAATGTCTCTTGTGCAGCAATGGTAGCGGCGCTGAGGGGTTGCCGCGTTTGAATTTTGTACGGATAGAGGTGTAAACTCTGGCGCATGAGATGATACGTGGACGTTGGCGTCATTTGGACCGCAGTTGCAACACGGCGAATGGAAACCCGAGGCCGCTGTTGGATCACCTGCTGCACTAGCTGCGCGTTGCCCTCTGTGGTTGCCGTACGCGGTCGCCCTACCTTTCCAGCACATTCATCCGTCACGTTCCCAGTCCGTTGAAATTTTTCAAACAGATCCTTTATTGTATCGCTTTTCGGTCCTTTGGTTACATTAAACCTCCGTTGACAACTTCGTCTTGTTGCAACAACACTGTGTTCTAGGCGGCGGAATTCCAACACCAGAAAAATCCTCTGTTCTAAGGAATAAACCATGTTGTCTACAGCACACATGCACGTTGTGAACAGCACACGCTTACAGCAGAAAAACGACGTACAGAATGGCGCACCCACAGACTGCGTTGTCTTCTATATCTTTCACATCACTTGCAGCGCCATCTGTTGTTGAAAATTGTAACTACTGTAATTTCGAAAGTTTGTCCGCCTGAAAATGTACTGTTGTCCCAAGCATATTGCAACAAACGGTGTATTTCTATCGCTGCTCGTTTAGTTTTTATTGCCGTTTCAAATATACCGGTCATTTTTGAAACACCATGTACCTCCGTTAGAGATGCCATTTGGAAGGCCACATACAGCGCTGCCACCTATCGGAACTTCGTGAAACTATAGAGTCACGTATCTGCGCATTGTTGGTCGTGTTCTTCCTCTTGCTTAGGTGCAGATTCTTAAATTTGTCGTTTTATCTTACTACTTCTCCACTCAGCTGTGTAAATTTGTTTTCAATCGATGGCTGAGTAACTGCAGCTTAAGCTTCAGACTAAAACTGCAGTGGTGACGCACAGCGCAAGTATATCTCGTACTCCAGCCGTCTCTACTGGGGCAGCTAGAACACTAGATTCTCTAATCTCACTCAGCATCGTGTCCCTCGTGGCGATAATTTGGAAAAGTAACGATTTACACAACTCTAATATTTAACTTGCATCTTCCGTCACCTTACTCATCAGCACTGTCAATCCTCTCTCTTTCTCAACTTTACGACTGACTCAGGTTCAGGCGTAGAGCTACTGTTTCAATTTTTTTCAGACGCTCATTGTTAAATTTAAATTTTCCTGGTTAACTCGTACCACGTAAAACGGAACTCCTTTCTGGTATTTAATAAAGTGGAACTGAAACTACTGACATTATTACTGCAGTTCACGTCAAAATCAGACTAATGAATTTGATCCTGATTATTTTTAAAGGTACAAAAGTTGTTGATGCTTACGCAGTTATATATGAAATGTAGTTAGTGCTGTATACAAGCTAAAGATCACATAGTCCTTGTGGTGTTACTGAATCATAACTTTCTGCCTGTTAGGAAAGTAAGTAGCAATATAATGCGGCTAATTCCACAACTCTCTGTATTATGTGTAACTGTGGCATTATCTCCTCAATTAACTTTCTTCTTTAAGTTAAAGAAGATATTTACCATTCTCATTATACGATGGATAACTACGGAAAGGTCACAGTCAAAAGTACAAACTTTATTTCCTTCTGACGAATACTAACTTTCTGAAGTGTACGCCAAATATGGTACGATTTGATATGTGTTACATGCTGGTTAGGATGGAAAATGATGAAAATTCTCTCAGTAATGACAAATATTACCTATAACACAGAAAAAGAACTGGAGAGTATCCCATTAAGAGGCTATTTGAGAACATCTGAATCACATCATAAAATATAAATGTTTATCCGTAATATCAAGGGCACGTGAAATAAATGGTAGAGGGACGAACAGAAGGCAGAAAATTGTTGGAAAAGTTCCGGGAATGTGCAGTATATCTTTAAATGACATCACATACTAGATATTAATACAACCAATCAACAGCATGTATCTGTTTTGTGCCAGAGGATAAATAGTGCCTCTGGCTACACTGGAGATGTAGCGAAGTCCCTTAAATCCGCTGTCGGCAATGTGACGAAATTATTTTTATTTGTCCTTCAAATAATGAAAAGGAAAGACTGGAACAGTGGTTACGAGCGAAAAGTCTCATTTGTTTTGTATGTTGGGGTAAGGGAGTTTGGCCAGAATTAATTTTCGTTTCAGTGAAATTACTATAGATTTTTTAGCTCGTTCCAGAGTAAATCTTATAGTGGAATAGATGAAGCGGATAGTGGGAGCAATAAAAGGAATCGATGTGCAATTTTCTATCCTTTTCTAACCAGTTCGTAGCAGTTGTCAGAAGAATCTTAGCAATTTTATCCACGCGAACGTTGCGATTTATTAGATTCTTTCGCGTTCAGCGAATATAGGATTTCACATATAAACTGATTACGTATTTATACAATAGGAACTAATGGAAAACGGGAAAGCTATAGAAGAAGCATTGTTCCAGCAGCTGAGGATGCTTCTCAACGTGACAAAGAAAGGAAGGCAGATTTGCGTTTAACTTTCAGTTATAGATTTGCTCGTTCGTCTTTCGAGGTGGAGACGTCACGAAGGAACCGAATGTCCGTAACCCAATGGTTTCTTTTATCAGACAACTCTAGTAGGAAGAGGAATGGGATAATACATCATCCGTTCCGTCATGAGGCATGATTCGGCAACAGGAGGTTTGCTGAAATCGCGGTATTTAATGTGGAGACGTTGCTGTGTGCAAATTTCTGAAATCGTATTGACTGATCAATATAAATGGTACTATATTCAATACGAACGGTTTCAGAACGATAGTTGCTACATTAAATCCGCAATTTCCGCAAATCTGGTGTTGTCGATCACAGCCTCATTAACAAACATAGGCTTACGTTTGATGGTACGGAAATATTATTCCATACCTCTTCCTACCGGAATTCTGTCATCAAAGAAGCTGTTGAAATCAGAATGTGTAACAGCTAAGTGGTGCATGGAGACAGGCGCTTGATGCTGAAATAGACCACATAAAACAGCTTAGTAACCCACCATTTAATGAAATCGAAATTTCTATCAATGTTCTTCCATCATATATACCGACATAATTTCTGGCAGCATATGGAAGTTCAGTGAATTCGTGTCTCATGATTTAATTCGACCAACTAAATGGAGTACCAAACAAACAGGAGCACTGTTTAGACGATGGTAACGCAGGAAGTTGTCGGAGGCCTTTCATAGAATTCAAGTCTGACGCGACAAGCAATCCGTGAAGCAATCTTTCAAAAATGTCGCCGCGAAATATTACGTTGTCAGGAAAGCAGCATCATACCACTGTCACTTTACAATTTAGAAAATTCTGACAAACTTTTTTACACGACTTACTGACTTAGTCTTGTGTCATTTTGAAGGAAAATAGTTTTGACTTACGTAGTACACGACTTTCGAATCGCTCGATTGCGAGCGCTAGCAGCAGCTGCAGCAAAAATGGCAGACTTCACCAGTTCCTAGTGTGCTCGCTATGTGCTTTGGTTCCAACAACTATGTAACGAAATTTTTGTAGAGACAATGGTAAAGATCATTTCAGTCATCCTACGATTTACGAGTGGCCAAGTGTTACACTGAAACTGGATGTTCGGTAAGATATAATAAATCATTAGGCCATCCCCATGCGTATCATGACGTCGTAGAGCAAGTGAGGCAAAGATTTGGGAACAGTCCTATAAAATCGACCCGGGAAGCTTTTCGAGAACCAGGCGTCCAACACATGACTGTTTGGAGTGTGTTAAGAGAATGCTTGCACTTCAAATGACACAAGTTCACAATGGTGCAAAAAGTAAATGATAATTGTAGACTTGTAATGACTTTTGTATTTAAATGTTACATCGATTGGACGAAGATGAAGATATCATAGGAAAGATTATCTTTAATGAAGAGTCGACCTTTAGTTGATAAACAGAGCTGTTATATTTGGGGCATTGTAAATCCAAGGAAATCCCAGAAAAATGAACGTGATAGCTCATAATGGATTGTGTTTTGTGCACTGAGGAGCAACGAAGTTTATGGACTTCCCTTTTTAGCTGAGAAAACTATCAGTGAAGTAGCGCATTTAGATAGGCTGGAAAACAATTTGATCCGCGATACTGACTTTGATGAATGAGAGCAAAACGTAGAGTTAATGGAAGGTGGTGCATTACCACGGTGCCTCTTTGACGTCTGGGATATCCTAAATATCTCCTTTCCTGGTAATCAGACGGGCTGAGGTGCGCCAATTGCATCGCACACATGTTCACTGGCTCAAACACATTTTTACGTTTTCTTTTAGGGATTCATGAAGGATATAGGCTTTGTTCTACGCTTACCGGATTCTCCACCGGAATTCAGAGGTTGAACATGCTCGCAATTCAGCAACTCACGCCTGATGTGCTGCAGCGATTTTTGCAAGAAATCGACTTCAGACTGGATGTATAACCAATGGAAGTCACACCTTACCATTTCAGGAACAAGGTAAAACCAACAACAAAGTAAAAAACTTGAAGGATTTGACTATAAAATGAGACCAAAACTGTGGTGTCACCGCCAGACACCACACTTGCTAGGTGGTAGCTTTAAATCGGCCGCGGTCCATTAGTACATGTCTGACCCGCGTGTCGCCACTGTCAGTAACTGCAGACCGAGCGCCACCACACGGCAGGTCTAGAGAGACGTACTAGCACTCGTCCCAGTTGTACGACGACTTTGCTAGCGACTACACTAACGAAGCCTTTCTCTCATATGCCGAGAGATAGTTAGAATAGCCTTCAGCTAAGTCCATGGCTACGACCTAGCAAGGCGCCATTAACCATATCTGAGAGTCTCACTTGTATCATCAAGAGTGCTGTATACAAATGATGGATTGAATTTAAGTATTCCTGGAGCTACGTACTTTTCTTTATAGCATTCATTACGTATCCTGTTCCAGACTTCACGCCAGTCGGTGTGAGTTGACGCGTGCTCTTTCGGTTTCCTCGCCTTGTGTCTAGACTGTCTTGTCTAGACACAACAAAAACATATTTGACTGATTTGATGCGACCCGCCACAAATATCTCTCCTGCGCCAACCTCTTTATCTCAGAGTTGCAGTTGCAACCTACGTCCTCTATTAGCTGCTGGATTTATTCCAAGCTCTGTCTTCCTCTACAGTTTTTTCCCTCTACAGCTCCCTCCATTACCACTGAAGGCAGTCCCTGATGTCTTAACAGGTGTCCTGTCATCCTGCCCCTTCTTCTTATCAGTGTTTTCCACGTATTCCTTTTCTCTCCGATTCTGCACAGAGCCTCCTCATTCCTTACCATTTCGGTCCACCACATTCCATATTTCACTATCATACAATGCTGTACTCCCAACGTATAGTCTCACAAATTTCTTCCTCAAATTAAGACTTAAGTTTGATATTGGTAGACTTCTCTTAGCCAGGTATGCCCTTTTCGCCAGTGATAGCCTGCTTTTGATGTTCTCCTTGCTTCGCCCGTCATTGGTTATATTGCTGCCTAGGAAGCAGAATTCCTTAACTTCATCTAATTCTTGACCTTCAGTCCAGATGTTAACTTCCTCGCTGTTCTGATTTCTGCTGCTTCTCATTACATCCGTCCTTCTTCGATTTATTCTCAATGCATATCCTGTACTCGTTAGTGTGTCCATTCCATTTAGCAGATCTTGTAATTCTTCTTCACTTTCACTCAGGATAGCAATGTCACCAGCGAATCGTAGCAATGGTACCCTTTCACCTAGAACATTTCCTTTATTTCCATCATTGCAGAGATGCATGCGGAGCATAAATATGAGTCTTTCTAAGGCATCCGATGTAGTTCCCTCGAGCTTTAAAGAACCAGAGGAAAAACAGCGCTACAATTCTCCTGCCACATACGTTATCTACCAAGGGGAGAAATAAAAGAGATCTAGGACACGGCCGCTGAGGGAAAAGGCAGTCGTATTTTCGTCACTGTACACGAATGCAATGGGACATTCAGTCGGTAATATACGTGTGAAGTAGGCTCTGCCACGTACTACGGAGTAATAAAGTATCTAATCTTCGGTTGCCACGATACTTGATTTGAAGATAAAATCCCTTGTCCTCTTCGCAGTAGTCTCCTTCGTAATGCACACAATTCTCCTGCCGCTCCACCACTGTTGGAAACATATTCGTAATACGAAGCGATGGTGGTAGATTATAGAGCTTGACTAACCTCAGAAGTGTTTTGTTTGGCGTTGAAAGTCTGAATCAGATGCGCAGAATGGTTGGGAGCGTCATCATGACGAAGCTGCCAAGTTTTTCCTGGCTACAGATTCGTTCATTTCCGGCACAACAACATTATGACGTTGACAAATAACCTGCTAGTAATATTCCAGTGTGATATTTTTGGCCTGCAGGTGCATACTCATGATGCAGTACACCATCAGCGTCAACGAAATACACGGAAGCCAAAGAAATTGTTATAGGAATGCGTGTTCAAACATAGAGATACGTAAACAGGCAGAATACGGCGATGCCGTCGGCAACGCCTATATAAGACAACAAGTGTCTGGTGCAGTTATTAGAACGGTTACTTATGCTGCAATGGCAGGTTGTCAAGATTTAAGTGAATTTGAACTTGGTGTTATAGTCGGCGCACGAGCGATGCGACATAGCACCTCCGAGGTAGCGATTATTTCACGAGTGTACCGTGAATATCAGCAATCCAGTGAAACACCAGATCTTCGACATAGTTGCGCCCGGAAAAAGATCCTGCAAGAACAGGACAAACGACAATTGAAGAGAATCGTTCGAAGTGACAGAAGAGAAGCCCTTCCGCAAATTGCTGCACATTTCAATGCAGGGCCATCAACAAGAGTCAATGGGCGAAACAGTCAACGAAACTTCTTCGCTATGAGATTTCGGAGCTGAAGGTCCACTTGTGTGCCCTCGATGATTTCCCAACACAAAGGTTTACCCCTCGCCTGGGCCCTTCAACACAGACACTGGACTGTAGATGACTGGAAACATGTTGCCTAATGGGACGAGTCTCGTTTCATATTGTATCCACCAGATGTACGTGCACGGGTATGGAGACAACCTCATGAATCCAAGGACTCTGCATGTCAACAGGGGACTGTCCAAGGCTGGTGGAGGCTCTGTAATGGCGTAGGGCGTGTGCAATTCAATTGGTGTGATATGTGACGCCTGATACGTGTAGATACGAATAACAGGTGACACGTACGTGAGCATCCTGTCTGATCATCTGCATCCATTCATGTCCTTTCTGCATTCCGACGGACTTGGGCAATTCCAACAGGAAAATTTGACACACTACACGTCCAGAATTGCTACAGAGTGGCTCCAGGAACATTCTTCTGATTTGAAACACTCCCGCTGGCCACCATACTCCACAGACATGAACATTATTGAGTATATGTGAAAGCCTTTCAATGTGCTGTTCAGAAGAGACCTCCATCCCCTCGAACTCTTACGGATTTATGGACAGCCTTTGCAGGATTCATGGTGTCAGTTCCCTCCAGCGCTACTTCCGACATTAGTCGACTCCATGCCACGTCGTGTTGCGGCACTTCTGAGTGCTCGCGGGGACCCTACACGATATTGGGCAGGGGTACCAGTTTCTTTGGCTTTTCAGTATATATCGACGTGCTGCGGATTTGCAGTGAATTTTCTGCCATCGAGAATGTCGGATGTTTCTCCTGTCACGGCTGCATCTTGGTTTTTGGGACTTGCCCATATACCCATGTATCAACACACGTGACACGGTGTTGATACCTGTCTTATGGTCTTCTACTGTTCTAACTTCTTTGAAGACGGTCTGTCTGTAACCTGATTCTAACCGACAAAATTTGAGCTTCTGACTTCAGTAGTCTCAGCCCTTTGTCTTTTTTTTTGTGGTTTTAGGGCGCAAAACTTCAGTGGTCATTTGCGCCCAAACTACGTTAGGAATGCACCGCCAGGCACAAGTTTAAAACAGCAACTAAAAGGGAAAACACGATAAAAGACAGACTGACAGGCATAGGATTAAAAAAAAAAACAGCATAATCAAAGGTCCTTAGAGAGGTTGGTCAAGCTGATAAAATGAAGAACGCGAGCAGCTGCTCGTGGGTCATCCGCTAAAATGGCATCTAGACTACAGGGCAGGCCAAGATCAAGACGCAGTGTGTTAAAATCCGGGCAGGACGCCGAGAAGGGCGGGAGGAGGACGTCCAAGCCACGGGAAGAGGTTTCAAGGCCCGAAGCTTGTTGTCTGTAAGTGCAGCCCAATCGGCATGCCACAGCGATAAAATGCGCCGACAAATGACCCTGCTACAATCTGACGAAGGGACACAACAAGAAGCTGGAGGAGCGCAGCCTTGGCCACTGCATCTGCAGCTTCGTTCCCAGGGATACCGACATGGCCAGGAACCCATATAAAGCTAACCGGAGAACTGACGTCCACCAGCTGCTGAAGAGAGCGTTGGATCCGGTGCACGAAAGGGTGAACCGGATACGGATCACTGAGGCTCTGGATGGTGTTCTTGTAGTCTCCGTTACACTCTCTGCAAGATGCAAAGTTAACCTTTCCTTCCCTCCTGTCTAAGTACAAAAAAATGGTTCAAATGGCTCTGAGCACTATGGGACTCAACTGCTGTGGTCATAAGTCCCCTAGAACTTAGAACTACTTAAACCTAACTAACCTAAGGACATCACACACATCCATGCCCGAGGCAGGATTCGAACCTGCGACCGTAGGGGTCGTGCGGTTCCAGACTGTAGCGCCTTTAACCGCTCGGCCACTCGGGCCGGCTGTCTAAGTACAGGTCATGATTTACGTATCCCTGTCTTTCATCTGCAGCAATAGACTCAGCACAGATGTGGGAGTTTGATTCACTCAAAAGCAATTCACTGAGTTCCTTGTTTACATGGCTGACAGTAATCGTAACGCAGGGCTGGTCAAGGTGCTGTAAAACATTTACAAAATCCACACGTGCGTGCACTGTTGCTGCTCTTATTTTATACTATAAGTTGCTAGGCACACTGTTTTCAGCTCCTCTTCCTATAAGTACCTGATCCTTTTCATCAAAATCTCTACGCAAAGGCTCTACGTTCTTGTTCACCTGGCTAGGCTTGCCACTAGATGTCATTATGCTGGTGACGTATCAACCCACATCTAGCTTTTCCTGTAGAATTTGGTAGACATGCCTCCCACGACTAGTATCACGCGTATGGACTCTGTTCTTTCCACTTGACTTTTCTATTAATGTAGCCTTAAAGCATTCTACTTTGCTCAAAAACTGTTAGAGGCTGCTCTCTTATTTCAACTAACAAGTCTAACTGATTGCTGACAGGAATGTGAAATTCTAAGGTTTTCTCCTTTTGCTTATTACTTTTCACAACTTCTCAACTAGAAAATAGTTATATCCCCTGCCGCCAGCTAAATTCAAAATACCTCATTTCTACTTCTACGTGATGGGCACAAATATTTCTTCCCTTTTCGATGCTTCTCTTCATACGACTACGTGATCTACAACTCCATGGAAGCCCCCATCTGCTACGTCAATGGCTTCCTCGATACAATCATCCCAGTGAAACATCAACCAACAGTCCTGACATGTCTCTCGCATACCAATAAGCCACGGTGACATCCAAACTTGTCACACATGACGCTACTTTAACAGTAAGCTAAAAAGTACTAACACACACTTAAACTTTAATTCATTGCTAATTGCTGATAACTTATCTTTCGGTGGGTTGTGCAGGTAATTTGTAGATGCCAGGCACCCGTAAGGAAACACGAGAATGTAGACGCAACACAGATGTCCGCTGAACGTAAATTTTAGGTACCAGAAGACACTAAATAAACGAAAACTACGACACTCGACATTTTTTAATAACTGTGTTAAAAAGATACTATCGGGAGATTATGAAATGCACTGCAGTGTATCTGAAATAACACGTAATGTCCAGCGACTGGTGGTGTTGACGCCAGAGTGTGACCGTCGATCATCGTTCAACAAGTCCTGTGTGGTTTTCAGACAGCGTGCTTCTGCTGCACTGACAGCTGCTTCGGTACGAATTTTGCAGATACTCTTCTTCTGCCTAAAAAAAAATCAACGTATACTCCTGTCTCATTTGCAGGTTCTCGTACTATGGTGCTGCGACCTTTGGTGACTAATGTCGCATTTGTTCAGTGAAGCTGTCGTTTCGACCTTCCAAGCTTTCGCTGATTCGCTTAAACATCCACTGATGTGCGGCCATTTCAAAAGCTGTTGCACCACTCCTTCGTACCTCAGTTGTTCATGGCATCGTTCAAGAAAGCCTGATGAATTGATGAATTGATGAAGTGCAAATTGTTTGCACTTTTATAGCGAAGCTTTTTGCCAAATCTGATTCCGTGTCACTGCTCGGTTTTTTCTTTATTTCACAGTTTACTGGAATCCGACACATAGGCTGATCTCCAGCGACTGATACATTCTGCTGGCCGAAAAAATTTCACGGCTGTGCATGAACATTCCTACCATATCTCCAACGAAGAAAGTCTCTCGCGCTTTGCTGGTCGACAGAGGAAAGAGGGAAGTTCGATATATTATGAACACATCTCTTATGAAAGATAGGTAGGAAGATTAAGATTGAATGACCTGTCGAAATCGAGGTCGTTGTGTGAGGTATTCATATTATTTTGATCATTCTAGGAAATTGGGTTTTTCACATAAACATCGATAGCCACAGCTAACATGGAGCAAAGTCATGTAGCTGAGTAATCTTTGACTATTCATACACTATCTTTGCCTAAACTGAGCAGTGTTGAGTAGTAGATGTATTTTGAAGAATGGTCAGGAAATTTTCTTTATAATTGTGATAGGAGATAGCTGGAATTAGAGTATGACTATTTTTGATGCAATTATGGAGAGAGAAGCCAAGGAGAATATTTGTTAGTTTTTCAGGAATGTTGAGAGATCGAGGTAAGCACACAAGCATGTAGCATTGTTCCGTGTTATCGAGAATGTAGTAACGAAGTTCACATAGCAGGATTGTTATATGGATTGCTCTGATGGAAAGGTACAATTCCCCTTGCGTAAAGTCGTGTTATATAAATACGAGGGCAGTTCAATAAGTAATGCAACACATTTTTTTTCTGAAACAGGGGTTGTTTTATTCAGCATTGAAATACGCCAGGTTATACCCCAATCTTTTAGCTACACAACACTATTTTTCAACGTAATCTCCATTCAATGCTACGGGCTTACGCCACCTTGAAATGAGGGCCTGTATGCCTGCACGGTACCATTCCACTGGTCGATGTCGGAGCCAACGTCGTACTGCATCAATAACTTCTTCATCATCCGCGTAGTGCCTCCCACGGATTGCGTCCTTCATTGGGCCAAACATATGGAAATCCGACGGTGCGAGATCGGGGCTGTAGGGTGCATGAGGAAGAACAGTCCACTGAAGTTTTATGAGCTCCTCTCGGGTGCGAAGACTTGTGTTAGGTCTTGCATTGTCATGAAGAAGGAGAAGTTCGTTCAGATTTTTGTACCTACGAACACGCTGAAGTCGTTTCTTCAATTTCTGAAGAGTAGCACAATACACTTCAGAGCTGATCGTTTGACCATGGGGAAGGACATCGAACAGAATAACCCCTTCAGCATCCCAGAAGACTGTAACCATGACTTTACCGGCTGAGGGTATGGCTTTAAACTTTTTCTTGGTATGGGAGTGGGTGTGGCGCCACTCCATTGATTGCCGTTTTGTTTCACGTTCGAAGTGATGAACCCATGTTTCATCGCCAGTAACAATCTTTGACAAGAAATTGTCACCCTCAGCCACATGACGAGCAAGCAATTCCTCACAGATGGTTCTCCTTTGCTCTTTATGGTGTTCGGTTAGACAACGAGGGACCCATCGGGAACAAACCTTTGAATATCCCAACTGGTGAACAATTGTGACAGCACTGCCAACAGAGATGTCAAGTTGAGCACTGAGTTGTTTGATGGTGATCCGTCGATCATTTCGAACGAATGTGTTCGCACGCTCCGCCATTGCAGGAGTCACAGCTGTGCACGGCCGGCCCGCACGCGGGAGATCAGGCAGTCTTGCTTGACCTTGCGGCGATGATGACACACGCTTTGCCCAACGACTCACCGTGCTTTTGTCCACTGCCAGATCACCGTAGACATTCTGCAAGCGCCTATGAATATCTGAGATGCCCTGGTTTTCCGCCAAAAGAAACTCGATCACTGCCCGTTGTTTGCAACGCACATCCGTTACAGACGCCATTTTAACAGCTCCGTACAGCGCTGCCACCTGTCGGAAGTCAATGAAACTATACGAGACGAAGCGGGAATGTTTGAAAATATTCCACAAGAAATTTCCGGTTTTTTCAACCAAAATTGGCCGAGAAAAAAATGTGTTGCATTACTTATTGAACTGCCCTCGTACTATTGTGAACATTTAGCTGATTTTAAAAGCATTAATTTTGAATGCAGAATTTCATTTGAATTTTGTCAGAAGTTGTTTCTTTCCAACTAAAATTCCCACCCTTCATTCAGTTCATTATGTACGCACATACTTTCCACTTCATGGTACAGTTTTTTTTCCTGTTGCTCTGCTGCAGTATGCTGTGCTCCGATTCCGAGTAAACGTAATAAACCAACTGAAACGTCGTGTGGCCGGGGCCTCCCGTCGAGTAGAGCGGTCGCCTCGTGCAAGTCTTTTTAGTTGATGTAAACTCGGTGACTTGGGCGTCGTTGGGGATGAGATGATGATGAAAATAACACAACACCCAGTCCCTGACAGCAGAAAAATCGCCTACCCAGCCGGAAATCGAACCAGAGACCATTTGCACGGCATGCTGTCGCACTGACCACTCAGCTATCGCGGCGGACAGAAACCGGCTGAAGGCTGGGAATTTTAACTGGTAAGAAATGACTTGCGATAAAACTTCAAATGAAACTTTACATTCAAGAGTAACACTTTAAAAATCACTTGAATTTTCGCAATAGTACGAGGGTCACTCCAAAAGAAATGCACACTGTTTTTGTAAAAATGCAGTTTTCATTCGGCATGTGTGAAAGTTTTACAGTGTATACATCACGCTTGTTTTCAAACTTAGTTCAACCTGTTCCCGCGAGTGGTACCGTCACAGCAGGTATTCAAGATCGCTGCTACACTCGACGTCCGTCAGAAGCAAAGTGCTGTCATAGGATTCCTGTGCTGTGAAAACGAGATAGTGGGAAACATCCACAAGAGGTCGAAAAAGGTGTACGGAGATGCTGCTGTCGATCGCAGTACAGTTAGTCGGTGGGCAAGCAGGTTACGTGATGAAAGCGGGCACGACAATATTGAGGATTGTCCTCGCAGTGGCAGGCCTCGAATTGCACTCGCTCCAGACAATGTGCAGAGAGTTCACGACTTGGTGACTACTGACAGACTCATCACAGTGAAGGAATTGTCACGCTACACTGGGACAGGGGAAGGGAGTGTTTGCAGAATACTGAAAGTGTTGGTGTTAAAAAAAATGTTTGTGCCAGGTGGGTTCCCAGGATGTTGACAGTGGCTCACAAAAAAACAAGAAAAGAGGTATGCAGCGAACTTTTGGAACATTACGAGAATGGTGGAGATGAATTTCTTGGAAGAATTGTGATAGGTGATGAAACATGGCTCCATCATTTTTCACCAGAGACGAAGAGGCAATCAATGGAGTGGCATCAAGCAAAGTCACCCAAGAAAAAAAATTTAAAACGGCACCTGATGCTGGAAAAGTTATGGTTACGGTGTTTTTAGTTTCCGAAGGACTCTTGCTTGTGGACATCATACCAGGTGGAACCATCATAAATTCTGATGCATATGTGCCAACTTCAAGCTCGACTGAGTCGTGTTCGACCACATCGGCAAAAGCAGGATGTTTTGCCGTTGCACGACAATGCACGGCCACATGTCAGTCAAAAAACCATGGCAGCGATCACAAAACTCGGATGGACAACACTGAAACACCAGCCTTACAGTCCTGACCTGGCTCCATCTGACTATCATCTCTTTGGGAAACAGAAAAACTCTCTTCGTGGAACAAGGTTTGAGGATGATGACTCCCTTGTGCACACTGCCAAACAGTGGCTCCAACAGGTTGGTCCAGAATTTTACCGTGCGGGTATACAGGCGCTGGTTCCAAGATGGCGTAAGGCAGTTGCGAGGGATGGAAATTATGTGGAGATATGAAAATATTGTTCCTAAAGAATGTATATACACACTCTAAATCTTTCAAACATGTGGAATAAATGATGGATTTAAAAAAATAGTGTGCATTTCTTTTTGAGTGACCCTCGTATTTACACTGTGTGATCAAAAGTATCCGGACACCTGGCTGTATATGACTTACAAGTTGGTGGTGCCCTCCATCGGTAACGCTGGAATTCAGTACGGTGTTGGCCCACCCTTAGCCTTGATGATAGCTTCCACTCTCGCAGGCGTATGTTCAATCAGTTGCTGCAAAGTTTCTTGGGAAATCGAAGCCCATTCTTCACGGAATGCTGCACTGAAGAGAAGTATCGATGTTCGTCAGTGAGGTCTGGCACGAAGTCGGCTTTCCAAAACATCCCAAAGGTGTTCTGTAGGATTCAGGTCAGGACTCTGTGCAGTCCAGTCTTTGACAGGGATTTTGTTATTTTCGTGTAATCACTCCGCCACAGGCCGTGAATTATGAACACGTGCTCGACCGTATTGAAAGATGCTATCTCGTTCCCCAAATTGCTCTTCAACAGTGGGAAGCAAGAAGCTGCTTAAAACATCGATGTTGGCCTGTGCTATGATAGTGCCACGCAAAACAACAAGAGCTGCAAGCCCTCTCCAAGAAAAGCGGAAAACACGGCCGCACCACAACACCACCTTCTCCGAATTTCACTGATGGCACTACACACGCTGGTAGAGGACGCTCTCCGGGTATTCGATATACCCACACCCTGCAATCGGATTGTCACATTGTGTACCGTGATTCGTCACTCCACACAACGTTTTCCCAGTGTTCAATCGTCCAACGTTTACGCCCCTTACACCAAGTGGGGCGTCGTTTGGCATTTACCGGCGTGCTGTGTGGCTTATGAGTAGCCGCTCGACTATGAAATCCAAGTTTCCTCACCTCCCGTCTAACTGTCATAGTGCTTGCTGTGGTCCCTGATACGGTTTTCAATTTCTTTGTGATGGTCTGGGTAGATGTCTGCCAATTACACATTACGACCCTCTTCAACTGTCGGCGGCCTCTGTCAGTCAAAAGAGGAGATCGCCCTGTACGCTTTTGTGCTGTATGTGTCCCTTCACGTTTCCATCTCCTCGGAAACCGTGGACCTAGGGATGTCTAGAAGTGTGGAAATCTCGCGTACAGACCGTATGACACAAGTGATACCCAATCACCTGACCACGTTCGAAGTCCGTGAGTTCTGCGGAGCGCCATATTCTGTTCTATCACGATATGTAATGGCTACTGAGGTAGCTGATATGGAGTACCTGGCAGTAGATGGCAGCACAATGCACCTAATATGAGAAAAGAATGTTTATGGGGTTGTCCGGATATTTCTGATCACATAGTGTACATAACATGACATTAAGGAATAACTTTAAGCAGGGGTAATCTCATCTTCCTATCAGAGCAACCCATGTAACAAACCTGCTACCTGAGTTTTATCACAACAATCTCAGTAACAAAAGACAATGCTGTGTGGCAGCGTGCTTATCTCAATACGTCAACATTCCAGAACTCATAAATAATCTCCTTAGATTCCCTCTCCGTAACTGAATCAAAAATAATCATACTACAATTCCAGCAATGTCATATCTCAGCTACAAATAAAATTTCCTGACCATTGTTGAAAACACATCTGCTACTCAAAAATGCTTATGTAAGCATGCGCGTAACTTTGTTAGCGCTCTCAGGCAAAGGCGATGTAGCAACACAAAGATATTTTATCAACAGTCAAAGATTACTCAGCTGCATGGTTTGGCTCTGTGCTTCGACCATAAATATAATAGACTGGCCCTGACGTCATTTTCGTGGTTCCAACATCTCAGGGCTGAAGTCACGTGAATGTTGGCAAAACATGGTTGTTGCGTGTTGCGCTTACGGCTGTACTCAGCGTATTGTCGGGGAAATGGCATTACATTTCACGTGTAAGTGTTCCTATGATGGTGCAGGTGCGTTTATGGAAATCTGCTGAAGTGACCTTTATGTTTTTTTACACTTGAAATAGAGTATCACGTAAATTAAAGTGTTGAAAGTGATGCCCGTAAAGTCAGACTCATATTCCATTTTCGAAAGTATCTGTGATAATTCGGTTACAGAAGTAAGTATAACTGCTTCTCGTTCCTACTCATAGGTTCCCTAAGGATGAAAACCGAAGGCAGCTTTGGATACAGGCCCTGAAATGGAAAAACTTTAAGCCATCTGCACATACGCGCCTTTTTGTATATACAAGTGAGATTATAGTAAGGTAAGGGCACCTATAGTCGACACATGAAGAGAATTTTTTTCTACCTTCTGATACTATTTAATAAATGTAAGCTCCAAAATTATTTTCTGAATCTTCAAAGTCTCACCTTTCATCTAAAATATCATTTTTTTTTTTTAAATTGATAATTTAAACTTTTGTAAAAATAGTAGGAACTGAACCTTTAGAGTGCACCTAAAATTGATACTCTAAAATGGACCTGCTCCTAAAGTCGACAATTTTGGCACCTATAGTTGACGTAATTCCCATATCCCATATTCTTTTATAAGTGGCTAGAGCTCAAAACGCGGCGAATCCAATGTTAGAAGTTTTGACAGGAGCCCACTCTTACCGTTTAAAAGAATTTTAACGACATTTTACTTTAATTGATAGTTTATAGTAATTTCGTCCCGCTGGCCACCAGAGGGGCGTTCGATGTATTTGTTAGATTTTATAAATGGTACTGTGAACAAATCCAGGTCAAATGTAGTTCTGACATAATTTTTCGCAAATAAAAAAGTAATTTTTGTTGGAAGCGTTTGGCAGTCAACTGAGAAATGTGGGTGAAATACGATACAAACATAGGATGGCAGACCGCTGATTTGAAATCCCGCCACGTTTTGCCAACAGTCACGTGGTTTATGTTGGAGCCACACCAGCCCTATTGCTTCTGCACAGCAAGGCTAGTCTACTAGTATCTATGGTCGAAGGCTCTGTGTGAGCTACGCATCTCAATATTAGCGCTGTCAGGCAGAGGCGCTCTAGCAACACAAAGATATTGTAGCAATAGTCAAAGATTACTTAGCTGCATGGTTCTGCTCTGTGTGAACTACGCACATCAGTTTTTGCGTAAGCAACAGAAATTATAGAGAGACCAAAATAATATGCAAACCTAACAATTAGAGACGGAGCACAGGCACAGACTGTTTCAAGAATGGTCAAGGAAATCGGCGGAGACCTTTCAAGGGAACCATCCCAGTATTTGCCTGGATTTAAGGAAATCACGGAAAACGTCAATGAGGTTGCCCGGACGCGAAGCTGTGCCCTTGTCCTCTTGTATGCGAGTGCTAGCCACTGCACCACTTCGCTCGGTGCCTCGCATGTCTGTCTAGAAGCCACTGTAGAAAGAGTGTGGCACTCACCATGCTACTGATACGACGAAACTGCGAGTTGACGTCATCAATGGCACCGCACTCGATGCCGAAGGCGCACACGCCGATGACGTCAGTGGTGAACGTGGACAGCAGCTGCTTGAGCTCCACCTCGCAGCCCGGCTGTCGCCGGACGGTCGCATCCACGGACTTCTGGAGGCGCGAGCAGCACTCCTGCACCAGGAAGAAGACGCGGCGCGTGTGGCCCACGGAGAACACTTGTGACATTCGCAGACGCATCTCCTTCCACAGGGAGCCGCCCATCGTGAACAGGTGGTGCGTCATGGGGTCCCTCTTGAAATGTGGGAAGTTCATCCTGCCAGACAAGAGGTGACACATGCGACTAAGAGAACTATAGGTGGTCTCATCACAACAACAGAAGCAGACTTCCAGATGGCTTAGCTTTATCGAGCTTCCTACCACACAGCGTCATACAACTACTTGCACTGTAAAATACTTTTTCAGTAACGGTAACATGTAATGTGTGATCCTGTAGCACCTGAAGTAAAGCAAATTAAATGTGACACTGTACTGGTTCCTTCAGGTGAGACTTACTCTGTCTGTCATATAATTTAGTGCCTCTTGTCTCAGTCGTGTTAATAGCTGCTGCCTGCTGTAACAGTGCTGAAACTAACAGTGTGTCGAACACATTACATGAAATGAAAGCAGTACTTAAGAAATCATAACTACAAAGAAATGCATTATTAATCTACATTTGCCATTAAACTATGGAGTTAAATAGCTGTCTCAGACATCTCAGAGCCGCTTGGTCAGGGTGGTGAGATATGTGTTTAAATGGTCTAACATCTTGGCTACCAGTCACAGCGTCAGTGTCGGATCACGTATTGTACTCTACTTATTCCATCTGTGCCCCTGATTTCAGTTGCATTACCAAATAGGAAATGTCTGTTGGGCAAGTGGGTGTAGTGTATTGCTAGTGATCATGTTGGCAGCGCTGAGTATACTCTCATGAGTCACTCTGAGTCAACAGGTGCCAGTGAAGGCTTCTGGTTCGTGAAGAATAATTCAGACCTCTCAGACGACTAGGCGATGGACGGATTTGGAGAGAAACGTAACTCGTAATAACGAGATCACTCCTCGTATGTTCAGTCCCTATTAATCCTTCGGTCGACAGTCATCTAATCTGGTAGCATTCTAGTTTTTCAACCTTTTGTAGGACTTGGTAAGTAATTATAAAACTTGTTACTGCTTGTTCAAACTCAATGCTTTCCTCCGTTTTTCGGTCAATCTCGTCTGCCAACCCCACCTCACATGGGTGCTGACAATCTCATCATGGAGCAACCCTGTCATTGGTCCCGGGTTCGAACAAAGGCACCACTTCAGTTTTGAATAAAAATCATCAGCTTTCGCATCCGAAGCTTTCCGGCATAAAATGCTACTCCCATTCTGTCAACGTCCTTGTGGGACAGGGCGGAAGAGCGGAAAGACGTTCTGGGCACTCTCCTGTCCCTGGAGTGGGAAACTACCCCTAAGGGCTGAATAATCATCAATGACTAACGGCATCAGCTTGCAGAAGGCAACGTAAACCACTGTATTAAATTCACATAACGTGATTCCACAGGACATATGGCCTGCAACTGAAAAAGCGTAATGATGATCTCTCCATTGACAACAGATTCCGTTATGGTCCCCCATTCGCATCTCCTGGAAGGGGCTGCCAAGGGGGTGGTCACCATGAGAAAGAGATTGAATAACCAACGAAAGGATAACGTTCTATGAGTGGGACATAAAATGTGAGGAGTCTGAACGTGGTACGGAAGCTAGAAAATCTGAAGAAGAAATACAAACGCTCAATGTAGATATAGCCAGGCTCAGCGTAGTGAATTAGAAAGAAGACCAGGATTTATGGTCAGGTGAGTATAGGTCATTGTCAACAGCAGCAGAAAATTGTGTAACGGGAGTAGGATTCGATATCAATATTAAGGCAGGATGGAGGGTATTTTATTTTGAAAAGTTCGGTGATAGGCTTGTTCCTATCAGAACTGATAGCAAACCAACACCGACGACGACATTTCAGGTATACATGTCGACGTCGCAAGCTGACGGTGAATATATATATATATATATATATATATATATATATATATATATATATATATATATATATATATACAAAACCTCGACCCAAGAGAGTGTGATAGTGAAACTGATACTGCGATGAGTAATAGCTCACAAGGCACTTGAGTTGAAGAGGAATAGAAATCTCTAAAAAGGCCAATCATAGTTGTTGGCAAGAAAAATATAAGTACAAAGAAGGTAGCTGTGAAGAAACCATTGGCAACAGAAGACTTACTTCAGCTGATCAGTGAAAGAAGGAAGTACAAAAATGTCCAGGAAAATTTAGGAATACAGATATACAAGTCACTTAGGAACGAAATAAATTTACGTGGAATAAGTACCTTAAATCCCTCTATGATTTGGAAGACTTGCCTGGTGTGATAGATGAAACATGAGCCGATATAGAAGAGGTAGGGCATTCAGTATTAGCATCAGAATTTAAAAGAGCTATTGAAGACGTAAGTTTAAATACGGCAGAAGGGATAGATAACATTACATCAGAGTTTCTATAATCATTGGAGAAAGTTGCAAAAAAACGATTATACAATTTGGTGTGTAAAATTTACGGAGTCTGACCATATACCATCTGACTTCCGGAAAAATATTGTCCACAAAATCACTAAGACTGCAAGAACTGCCAAGTGCCAGAATTATCGCACAATCAACGTAATAGCTCGTGCATCTAAATTGCTTACAAGAATAATATACAGAAGAATGGAAAAGGAAGTTGAGGATGTGTTAGGTGACGATCAGTTTTGCTTCAAGAAAGTTGAAGACACCAGAGAAGCAATTCTCACGTTGCTGCTGATAATGGAAACAAGATGAAAGGAAAATGAAGGATTTGTCTATCTGGAAAAACCGTCCGACAATGACAAAAAGGTCCAAGATGTTCGATATTCTGAGGAAAACAGCGGTATACTATAGGGAAAGAAAGTTAGTGTACGACATGGACAACAGCCAAGAGGAATAACAAGAGTAGAAGACCAAACAGACAGTGCTCGGATTAAAAAGGGTGTAAGATAGACATATAGTCTTTAGCCCCTACTGTTCAATCTATACAAGGAAGAAGCAACGATGGAAATAAAAGAAAGGATCAAGAATTGAATTAAAATTCAACATGAAAGTACATCAATGATAAGATTCGTTGATGACATAGCTATACTCAGTGAAAGCGAAGATTTACGAAATCTGCTGTGTGAAATAAACAGTGTAATGAGTTTGTAATAAGAACCGAGAATAAATCGAATAAACACGTAAGTAATGAGTAGCAGCAGAACTGAGGACAGTGAGAAATTGAACATAAGGATTGATGGCAACTAAGTAGAGGAAATTAAGGAATTCTGCTACCTAGGCAGCAAAATACCCAATGACGGGCGGAGCAAGGAAGACAGACTAATGCTGACAAAATGGTCATTCTTAGCCTAGAGAAATCAGCTTGTATCAAACATAGGCCTTCACTTAAGGAGGAAATTGCTGGGAATGTACGTCTGGAGTACAGCATTGCACGGTAGTGAAACTTGGACCGTGGGATAATCGGAACACAAGAGAATTGAAGCACTTGAGATGTGGTGCTGCAGACGAATTTAATTACGTGGGTTGATAAGGTAAGGAATGAAGAGGTCCTGCGCAGAAACGGAGAGCAAAGGAATGTGTGGGAAACACTGACAAGAAGAAGGGAGAGGATGATACGATATCTGTTAAGACACCTGGGAATAACTTCCATGGTACTAGAGGGAGTTGTAGACGGTAAGAACTGTAGAAGAAGACGGAGATTGGAATACATCCAGCAAATAATTGAGGACGTAGGATACAAGCTCTACTCTGGGATGAAGCATTTGACAAAGGAAAGGAATTCGTGGCGGGCCACATGATGCCAGTCGGAAGGCTGATTACAAAAAACTACTTAATTCAAAACTATGTTGTACATTATTTTATTTTCTTTATTCTTGTTTGTAAATAACTGATATCGTCCGGAGGGAAGGATTTGCTAAGAAAATTATGACCGTTGTCTTCGGCCTCAAAAGTCGGGGCAGTCCTACGTTTCTGAGTTTAGCGCACTGCTTAAAGAGACTAGCATTCAGCGGCAGTCAGTTGTAGATAACGACGGCGCAGTGCTGTCACCAGCCAGTGTACACGAGTGGATAATTCTGGGCCTTAAAATATTGTACAGCGGTGACTGTGGCAGCCGGTTTTTTGTATCTACATTACTAAGTCGCCTTTACTATGCAACTACCGTGGATACAAGATTTCTTTCCTAGGCTGAGCCTTTGCACTAATTGCATGAGCGACAAGCCCATCAAGTGTTGTGGTCAAGGAATTCTATATGGCGAGCAGCAGCTACATGTCTAATATGAGACGTAAGGATACCGTAATGTGTTAATTACTCGCTGCTTATATGTCTATACTTTAGTTCAAAAGGCAAGAATGTCTTTCTTTCTAGTTAGATCTGTCAAGACACGACCATTTATGTTAGGAAAAGTTTATATTAAATGGTTCTGAACTGTGTATTGACACGATTTATAGGAATGTTTGATAGTATTACTTAAAAGCTTATCATTTCCTTCCATCCAAGTTATTTTCGAAAGTCTTATTGATAATCAAATGGCAATTATAAGCAGTATAAATGCCTGTACAGTACTGCGACGAAATAGGAGTATAAATGAAACGCCCTTATAACTAAGAAGAAATGACGTTTGACTTGTTACTGTTTGTTATTTTATTTTCGTTCTAGTGGCGTGTCAATATTAATCAAAAGTTTTGACTAGTTTATTGCAGTGGACACTTCGCCGAAATCCAAGGTTAATTTGAGTGTTAAAACCTTGTAAGATTGACGAAAAATATCAAAATTAATAACTATTCTCATTTCTTTTTGAGTAATTCAGAAATGTTGGTTGCAAAAGTAGGAGAACAAAATTGTGCTCTCTCGCTTACATTTTATTCACTATAGGCAAGCTGTTAAATATCATGGGCATGAGTGAACATACAAAAAAAACTCTGAGTTTTCAGATACAAGATAGGAGGAGAGACAGCATAGGCCGTAAGCTTCTAATCTGTTTACTGTAGATCGATTTCGACTCATCGTAAATAAAATCACACATGGGACCACTTGACACTACAGGCAGTTTAACAGTTGGTTGTTATCTGTAATGTGAAGTGGTACCACGTGCGATTTTATTTACGAAGAGTCACCATGACTTGGATATAATTGCACTGAAGATAGATACACAGCTGATGAAATTAGAGGCGTCGAGAATTGTGTGGAAGATTACTGTCAAAATCGCGACAGCGTGGATCCCAAGGCAACATAGCAGGTTTTAGAGCGCATATCTCGCGAAATGGCGATGACGGGAAAATCAGAAACGATCGCTCTCACACAGTGGCTTGACAGCTGTCATTCCTGCTACGCAACATTCGCAGCTGAAGTGCCAAAACCTGGGGCTGTAGAGTTACTAAAAGTACCTTTCTGCACACCGGTAGGAAGCCTGCACAGAATCGATACGCGTGCGACAGCATGCTAACAAATATCTTTCAAAACGCTGCGTGTAAAAATGGGATTTTTCTGATGCTCATACCTTTTGTTCTGTTGGTGATCGAAAGGTACTGCTATTTGTTTATGATAACCCTTCGGCTGGGGACTATTTGTATACCCAACAGAAGGATCGTCTTACTGTCACTATACCCAGTACTTGGAAAAAAGTATAAACATTACAAATTTCCTCGCACTTGGGCAAATGGAGCAGATCGGTTGATTCTCTTTGCATTTGATTTGGTCTACAGTGTTATAAGGGGTTTATGGAGGCATCATTAGTTCAATGACAGTTCCAGAGAAAACTAGGAAAATAGCACTTCTTTACCATGTTTTCGTGTCAAAACCGAGCGGCGGATTCCAAGATGCCTACGCACAATAAATGGCTATAATTGTTACATCCTATGAGCCAGAAATCAAACAACATTGAAAATTTCTTGATATCTTTATCCATTTCCGAGATACGGAGGTTCAGAATTATGCTATCTATATATGTAAAACATCTAAAATCCAGTGTGAGACGAAAAAGTTGTTTATTAAGTGACGTAGCACGCACAAATATGCTGTAACGTGTGTGCGTTATCGTCCCGTGTTGTACAACTGAAGCACATGCGAAATTTTTTGCAGGTAAATTCCGGTATGAGGTGTAAAATTAGTGCGTTATTTTAATTTGACATACGTAAACATCAAAATTTTACTGACCAATTGAGTATGCCATAGTGACCCACTCGGTGATCGTTTTGTATGTGTTCTGACTTAAAATATAGTATAATGTGCACTTGTAGCATGTTGTATGACATGTGAAAATTGTATTGTTCTACTGATTTCCTGGACGATGGGTTAGAAACAAAACCGGCAGGAAGGAATGTATGAAATTCAATACAGCAAACTTGTGATACATTTCTTGAAATAAAAGCCACATCATATCTAAAATGGAATTTCAATTTGAACAGTGTCTTCCTGCAGCACAGAAATTAGCAACTGGAGTCCACAAGAATTTAATCTCTGATTTCCAGAACAACACGTGCTACAGGTAGCAAACATTGGATATCAGTGTTCACTTTTACACGAGTGACTCAGATTGAATATGAAGTGTTCCACAAAAGGTACTGGCCACTTGAGCAATTATTCATCTACAGTATGATGAAACTCTTCAAGATAACTTGCATAGTAGAGGTTGTGAAATAAGCAGTTTACAGAGATGTGAATGACACGACAAATGTTTGCTGTTTGAAGAAGAATACGCTCCTGTGAACATTTCTGCAAAGCTGAAACTACTATATTAGCTAGTCTGCGATTAGATTATGCCTGCCTGTGGCGTATTACAAAGTCCAAGAACAAGTCTCTCGTTTAATTTGAAGACGCTAAAGTGTGAGTTTCGTCGCGGGAGTTGTGCTTTGACGATGCAATTCATAGCACACTATCCACGAAATATAAATATGTAAGCGAATCCATTCTTTCTGAAGTTATGAGAGAGCGAAAGCTTATCTACGTATTACACAGTACCAAATCACGGTTCTCAGAGTCGAAGCAGATGAAAGGAATATGGTGAACGAGGAATGAGAGAGATATCATTGTAGCATAGCGTCCATTTTATTCATTCTGTTCGTAGAGCAGCAGGCATGGAAAACAAAGAGCAAATGTTCAAACTTACGATGTCAGAGATGGCAAAGGGCTTTGATGGACAGTTGAACGAGATAGGAAAAGAGTCCTGAAAAGAGGATATCATAAGAACACCACCAAAAGTAAAATTAGGAAAATGGAACTTGAAATTGTAACGTGATTGGTGCTAGGGCAACAAGATTTCAAAATGAGACACTACAGGTAGGAGGTGAAATTTGCTATAAGGGCAAGTAAGTAATTAACAACACATGCAGTAAAAAATAGATGAAAACATTAAGTAACAAGAAAAAATTTTCTCTGAAAGAGTAACGATTTAACATCGAATACAAATATGTATGTGCTAGAAAGTTTTTTTCTGAAAATATCATTGCATGGAAGTGAAACGTAGATGATGGGCTCTGTCGAAAATTGGAGAACAGAATTTTTTGAACAATAACAACACAGAAGAACCTTGAAGATCGCATCTGTAGACTATGTAAGTACTGATGACATCTGACGATCTGTCGGTACAACTGCCGGCCGCGGTGGTCTAGCGGTTCTGGCGCTGCAGTCCGGAACCGCGGGACTGCTACGGTCGCAGGTTCGAATCCTGCCTCGGTCATGGGTGTGTGTGATGTCCTTAGGTTAGTTAGGTTTAAGTAGTTCTAAGTTCTAGGGGACTTATGACCTAAGATGTTGAGTCCCATAGTGCTCAGAGCCATTTGTCGGTACAACTAGCATCACAGCCAAGTGGAAGGAATCGAAAGGTGGAAGCGTCAATGTTTAGTGCACTCAGTAGATATGTTGTGACAAGTATTTAAAAAGAAAATCAGGTACAGAAGTGCCTGCACGGATACCAACGCACGTACACAAAAGCGAATGGACATACAAATAACAAAGGGGACTTATAAGCCAATGATGACGTCTAAAACAAATGGATGAAAAATGACAGGTGAAAATTTCAGTTGAAAAGGCGAGTAACAGGCACCTTACTTACAATATATAAAAGCGGTAATTGTGCAGAGGTGACTAGACTTCCAATTATATAATGGCGTGGAGAGCTGCTTCAGAGCAGCTTCCCGTCTCCTTTGTTCTACACATGCCCATTCGCCTTCGTGTAAGTCCGTTGGCTTTGATGCCTTCGACTTGGCTGCGATGCTAGTTGCACGGAGTGGTCGTCAAAGGTCTTCAGTACTTACACAGTGTAGATATCTAATCTTGAAGGTTCGTCTGCGTTATTATTTTTGAAAAAAATTCTATTCTCCACTTTTAGACAGAGCTGATCGTCTACATTCCGCTTCCATGCAACGATTAACATCATGCAAATATTTTCAAAAGAAACTTCCTAGTACTTAAATTTGTATTTGATGTTAAATTATTACACTTTTAGAGAAAATTTTTTGTTGCTATTAAATGTTTTCGTTTATTGCTTACTTTATGCATTGTTAATTACTTACTTGCCCTTATAGTAAATCTGACCTCCTATTTGTAGTGCCTCATTTTATAATCTTGCCCTAGCATCAACCACTTTATAATACTAGATTTCATTTTCATAATTTCACTTTTGGTGGTTTCCGTACAATATCCTCTTTTAAAGATACTATTTCTATTGCGATCAACAGTCCAGTCCACTCTAGCTGTTTGTCATCTCCGACACCGTGAGCATAGAAATTTGTTCTTAGTTTTCCTTGCCTGCTGCTCTATGAACAGAATGAATAAAATGGACACTAGGCTACAATGATGTCTCATTCATTCGTCGTTCACCATACCCCTTTCAAAAATGTTCAAATGTGTGTGAAATCTTATGGGACTTAACTGCTAAGGTCATCAGTCCCTAAGCTTACACACTACTTAAACTAAATTATCCTAAGGACAAACACACACACACATGCCCCAGGGAGGACTCGAACCTCCGCCGCGACCAAACTATCCCTTTGATCTGCTTCGACTCTAAGAACTGTGGTTTGGTACTGTGCAATATGTAGATAAGCTTCTGCTCTCTCATAACTTGAGAAAGAGTGGATTCACTTACGTACCTATATTTCGTACTGCAACAGCTGGTTCGAAAAATTATCGTGTTTTAAGACAACCATTTTCAGCACATCTGCCATAACAAAACGGTTAAAAAATCAATTTCTCCAATACCAGTGTTTGTCAATGGTATGCTCTTACCTGTCATGGAAATGTCCAAAGTCCCCAACAAATATTCTGTTGATGAGGCCGAGGTCCCTCACGACAAGACACGGCGTCATCATGAGGTAGAATCCTCCAAACGGCAGCCCCTCCAGCTGGTGGTAGACCCTGTCTAGTGCCTCTGGCAGGCATTCCTTCAGTAGAAAAAAGCGGCGTGTGTTTCCGAAGAAAAGTTCCGGCTTGGGGTGCGGGATCCCCAGTTTCATCCAGTGCTGGTTGACGGAGTACAGGTACAGAAGTAACAAGGCAGCAGCCACTACGAGCAGCACCAGACTATACCAGAGCCACATTCCGGGGCAGTGTCTGCATTCGTCAGTCACCAACTGGATGCAGTGATGTGCCTAAATATCAACTCTGCAGTGAACAGTTTCGTTGTGAGGAGAAACGTTTCTACTTCTCAGCTGCAGATTGAAGGCGTTACTTTCATCTAGACTCTTCGCATTTACTATTCGGCACACGCTGTAGCGTACGTACGTCGGAAACAGTAAATGTTCGTAACTTACCACGCGTTATTAGATGGCATCGGTCACGCTTAATGTACGTTTATACGAATCTCGCACTATTGTTTGAGCGCTGCTCAGATCCAGAACGGCGATACGTCATCCGACACGAACCACGCGCCCTTTCACTCCTACTTGGGCAAGCGCTGACTGATTGCCGCGGAATGTCTATCGCGACTCGGTCTTTGGCGAATGAAGCTTTCAATGGCTACTGCCTGCCACTGCAGACGCCAGGACGGCTTCGGATGCGCAGCGGTGTCGGAGGGCAGATAAGGGACCGCGCAAGTCACGGCAAGTAAGTATTTTGTACTTGACCGTGGCAGTGACGTAATATAATCGCGAGGCAATCTGCTGTGCAAACACTGAAGACTCCCGCAGCTGCTGGCGAACAGACCCAGGTCCTACAAGCTCTCGCTTCGTAACAGCTTTTCTGTAAGCGCTAAAACCGAACAAACTGTGCCGTTTGGATTAATGGCACGTGGCGTTCGTGGCATAGCGACAGTAACCAGTCATTAAGGATCAGTGTTCATTGCGTTTCTGACCGAATGCTGAGCCGTGATGTGGCCAGAGAGATACATGGGTTGAACGAAATTATAGGAACCTCGCCAGAAATGGGTGCTTGAACATAAATGCAGGTGATAGGCAAGATCACAGATTGTACTGTTGTATCTGAACACGAAAGGCGCATGTTCAATGTACTCAGTACTCTGTGAGTGTTACTCGGTCTCGGGACAGAGTTCTGTATACGAGGGTGATTCAAATTAAAACCTTAAATATTTTTAATTATTATTTATCGAGCAGAAGTGGTACAATGCTGTTTCAACATAATCTCTCCCACGGGCAATGCAAGTCCTCCGGCGCTTACAAAGTGCATAAATTCCATTAGAAAAAAATTCTTTTGGTAGTCCACGCAAACACTCATACACCGTGTGGAGTACCTCTTCATCACAACGGAACTTCTTTCCTCCCATTGAGTGGTCCAAACATATGGAAATCACTTGGGGCAAGGTCTGGTGAGTATGGTGGATGAGGAAGACACTCAAAATGCAGGTCTGTGTTTGTTGCAACTGTTGTACGGGCAGTGTGGGGCCTTGCATTGTCATGATGCAAAAGGACACCTGCTGACAGCGATCCACGTCGCTTTGATTTGATTACAGGCCACATATTATCTTTTAGAAGATATGGTTATGAAGCACTGGTGACAGTGGTCCCTCTAGGCGTGTAGTGCTCCAAAATGACGCCTTTTTCGTCCTAAAAGAGAGTCATCATAACCTTCCCTGCTGATGTTTCTGTTCGAAACTTCTTTGGTTTTGATGATGCCGAATGGCGCCATTCCTTGCTCACTCTCTTCGTTTCCGGTTGGTGAAAGTGAACCCAGGTTTCGTCCCCAGTAACGATTCTTGCAAAGAAGCCATCACCTTCTCGTTCAAAGCGCCAAAGAAGTTCTTCACAAGCATCAGGAGTCAGCTGCCGTGGCAACCATCCTGCAGACACTTTGTCAAACGGGGGCATATGCACAGTGTGGTGTGCTGACCCATGACTAATCTGAGAACATGCTGCAATGTCATTCAGTGTCAATCGGCGGTTTTCCTTCACTATGGCTTCAACTGCTGCATTGTTCTGTGGACCTGGACGAGGAGCATCTTCCACTGAAGTCAGACCATTTGCGAACTTCCTACTCCATTCGTAGACTTGCTGCTGTGACAAACATGCATCATCGTACTGAACCTTCATTCGTCGATAAATTTCACTAGGTTTCACTACGCAAAAACCGAATAACAGAACGCTGTTCTTCCCTGGTGCAAGACGCAAGTGAGGCGGCCATCTTTATACTGATACTGCGACGGTATGTGTGCATCTGCACTATGCTGCCACCTACAGGCCATTCTGCACGCTGTTTGTAGCACGCTTACCAACTTACAGGATAACGGCGTGAAATATCGATTTGTTATTACAAATTTAAGGTTTTCATTTCACTCAGCCTCGTAATTGTGAGTGCATTATGCCAGAGCTAAGTCAATTCGAATGTGAGCAAATTGTTGGTGGTTATATTGTTGGGTCATTCCGTAACCAAGAGAGCCGAATAGTTTGGTATCGAAGATTTATACCGCATACAGGAAAGGAGGGAAACATCATTTGCTAAGCTACAACCGGGACGAAAGTGTGTGTTAAGTGCTGATCACGCAGGGTGTTTGAAGGGGATTGTGGTGAAAAATACTGAGTACAACAGCTCAAAAGGTCACTCCAGAACTGTATTTCGCAGTCACGAACCTTGTCAGATCCTAAACAACAAAGTGAACTCCGTAAGCAGGGAATTACACGGCGGGCTGCGATTCCCAAACCAGTCGTCCATACTGCAAATGCCGGAACAGGAAGATGTGGCGCCGAAACCAATATACCTGAAATGTGAAGTAATGGAATAGCATTATTTGGTCGAATGAGTCTTTTTCAAAAATATTTCCAAGTTCTCGTCAAGTTTACTTCTTGAGAGTAAAAGATGGTGGGCGTTCTATGATAATTTTGGTAGCCATGTCGTAGTATTCCGAGGGCCCCATTGATGCTTTGCAAGGCCCCATTAGTGCCAAGAATTATGTGAAGATTTTGTCTGATCATATCCATCCCATGGTACAACTTTTGATCCCCAGTGGTGATGGTATGTTCCAAGACGACAAGGCCGTTGTTCACCCAGCTCGCATCTTCCAAGACCACATTTGTGAACACTAGCAGGAATTGTCGCATCTCTTTTGATCACCGTAGTCATCAGAGGTCAATATACACTCCTGGAAATTGAAATAAGAACACCGTGAATTCATTGTCCCAGGAAGGGGAAACTTTATTGACACATTCCTGGGGTCAGATACATCACATGATCACACTGACAGAACCACAGGCACATAGACACAGGCAACAGAGCATGCACCTTTCGCAGCAATGCAGGCTGCTATTCTCCCATGGAGACGATCGTAGAGATGCAGGATGCAGTCCTGTGGAACGGCTTGCCATGCCATTTCCACCTGGCGCCTCAGTTGGACCAGCGTTCGTGCTGGACGTGCAGACCGCGTGAGACGACGCTTCATCCAGTCCCAAACATGCTCAATGGGGGACAGATCCGGACATCTTGCTGGCCAGGGTAGTTGACTTACACCTTCTAGAGCACGTTGGGTGGCACGGGATACATGCGGACGTGCATTGTCCTGTTGGAACAGCAAGTTCCCTTGCCGGTCTAGGAATGGTAGAACGATGGGTTCGATGACGGTTTGGATGTACCGTGCACTATTCAGTGTCCCCTCGACGATCACCAGTGGTGTACGGCCAGTGTAGGAGATCGCACCCCACACCATGATGCCGGGTGTTGGCCCTGTGTGCCTCGGTCGTATGCAGTCCTGATTGTGGCGCTCGTCTGCACGGCGCCAAACACGCATACGACCATCATTGGCACCAAGGCAGAAGCGACTCTCATCGCTGAAGACGACACGTCTCCATTCGTCCCTCCATTCACGCCTGTCGCGACACCACTGGAGGCGGGCTGCACGATGTTGGGGCGTGAGCGGAAGATGGCCTAACGGTGTGCGGGACCGTAGCCCAGCTTCATGGAGACGGTTGCGAATGGTCCTCGCCGATACCCCAGGAGCAACAGTGTCCCTAATTTGCTGGGAAGTGGCTGTGCGGTCCCCTACGGCACTGCGTAGGATCCTACGGTCTTGGCGTGCATCCGTGCGTCGCTGCGGTCCGGTCCCAGGTCGACGGGCACGTGCACCTTCCGCCGACCACTGGCGACAACATCGATGTACTGTGGAGACCTCACGCCCCACGTGTTGAGCAATTCGGCGGTACGTCCACCCGGCCTCCCGCATGCCCACTATACGCCCTCGCTCAAAGTCCGTCAACTGCACATACGGTTCACGTCCACGCTGTCGCGGCATGCTACCAGTGTTACAGACTGCGATGGAGCTCCGTATGCCACGGCAAACTGGCTGACACTGACGGCGGCGGTGCACAAATGCTGCGCAGCTAGCGCCATTCGACGGCCAACACCGCGGTTCCTGGTGTGTCCGCTGTGCCGTGCGTGTGATCATTGCTTGTACAGCCCTCTCGTAGTGTCCGGAGCAAGTATGGTGGGTCTGACACACCGGTGTCAATGTGTTCTTTTTTCCATTTCCAGGAGTGTATATTAGGTATGGTAATGTGGTATGTTTCTAGTACAACCGCTGTATGGTTTCTCATTAAGCGTGAACCATAGTGTACGTCTCTGACTGGAAACATATCACGTCGCTAAGTTGTCTACATCCGTGGTGGTTGAATGAAAAGGTAATGTTTCCTCATTCGTAACCTGGGTTTCGGTGGAAGTATTTTAACAGATAAGACACAGAAATTATCCTTAGAATTTGTACTTTAATTACTGATATTCAATTTTGCACATGATCACGAGACAGTTGATTTCCATACGCTTCTGAGAAGCATGTTTTCCGAGCCCATCAGCAAAGAAGTTTCCACTTTGTTGCCGTAACCAGACTCCCATAGTTGCCTCAACTTCTTGCTGTCCCCGCAATTCTTCCATGACTGCAAACAGTGCTAGTCAGAGGTCACTGAACAGTATCGAGTGCCATGTAGTGGTGAGCTAAAGTGGTTGACGTTTCGCTGCGATGAAGTTCTCTTACGTTGCTGTACTGCGGGAAAACATTTCCCCATTCCTGTCTGATCCATCTTAGCCGTGGTATTAAAGTTTACAGCTTCGTGCTGCGTCGCTCTCAAGTGCTTCTTTTTCCTTGTTCAGGTTAATGATCATGGATAACGTCATGTCATGATTCTGAGAGACGACTACTAGATCCTGCATTTGTTTCTTTGCGCTTGCCTTCGTGTCGACAGTCCAGGGACTCACCTTTCGTCTCCGATTCGTAGTTTTGTATTCGTGTTTCCTTCTCTGATACAACTGAAGGCATAATGAAGTCGTTTTCATTTTCGTAAAGTGAATGTAGTTCCTGGAAAATCTGAAGTCATTCCAAGTCCTAGCATCTGGGGTAACGATTGTGCACAGATCTTTCGACAACGGATAGAAACAACAATGGGACCCACACTTTCTTGCGCAATACATTTTCTGTTGAATTTCATTCGGTGTGACTCCTTCCTGTACCAGGCCGTTGCGTAAATCGCATTTACCAACTGTCTGCGCACGGTACTTTTCATAACACTGTAATAATACTGCCAATTGGAACTGTGGGGAGAAGTGTTCTGAACAATTCAATACCTACAGTAAAGCTGGAGTGCCAATTCCTGAGGAGTCATGAAGTTGGAGGCATTTTTTTATTTGTCAGTACAGAAGTCATCATTTCCCAGGGGAGAGGTGGGAGGGAGGGACGCGCCTCCCTAGCCCTAAAGGCAAGGAAAAAATATAATCTAGTAAGGTAGTTTTCTTTCAATAAAATGGTTAAAATGTGTAACGCAGGTTTTTAGCAGGGTCGGAACTGGAACTTTCTTACGGCTGCTTACAAGTTCCAATCGTCTTCCAAAATACTAAAAGTTTTCCTTAGCCCCAGGACGCTCTTGGTCAGTAACTGTCCATTTAGATCTACTTCTATACTCTTCTGAAGTACATGGCACAGGGTACGCCCCACTGTACCCAATATCATGGTTTAACCCAGTCCCATTCGCGTAAGGATTTTAAGAAGACCCTATGATTAACGCCTTTGTGCAGAGCGTAATTAGTATAGATACCTTTTTCTTATGGTCCCTAAGCATAGTAGTTGATTTCAGCGTCTGTCAGGACGGGCTTTTCAGTACTTCCATGGCGGTCTCCCGTGGGTCATACGAAAATTTGTCCATTCACGCTGCCCTTCTTTGAATTGGTTCGGAGCTGCACGTTAGTATCTTTGGATTGGTCTTACACAGTTACGTAATATTGTAGGACGGATCACACAACTGTTAAGTAACTCCCTTCTTTGCAGTCTGATTCCATTATAACAGCATCCTAACGAAGAACTGCAGTTTTTCAACTGCTTTACTACGGCTTCCCGCAGCTAGTTGCATTCACATATTTGTCTGAGCTGACTGTAGTCCTCATTCAGTGGTACTGTAGTCATCGGACAAAATTCTATTTTCGTTTTGTGAGTTGCAAAACTTTACGTTTCTGAACATATAAAACAAGTGGCCAGTCACTGAACGAATGTGCAATCTTATGAAAATTGAAGTATATGTTTGTGCAACTTTCTGTAATTCTACTTCTTTCTAAGTAAATGCTACATCTGCAAAAATCTGAGCTTGCTACAGTATTAACATTGTCTGTGCGAGCTAACGTCCCAAAGATGTTCGGGCTCACATGTGGTTCCTCTTTTTCGAAATGTCTTGGCTCAAACTCGTCTAGGGGTTGAACCGCATTTAACACTGCTACTTCTTCCTGGCCTCAACAGCTTCTACGGGGTTTCCCTATGACGTAGGTGTCGGTCTCACTCGCACACTACAGCGCCTAGGCCTCATTCGGCACAATAGACGCCTGTTAATTTCCCCATCTCGTGGCGATTCTGCGCTGTTTGTGGCACACAGTCCTGGACGACAGGGTTCGTTTCACAATTCCTGAAGGGCTGTCTCTTTCGGCCACATACTCACGTCAAGAAAGGTTTTGCATCACCTCGTTTTCGAGAGTTCCGGAACCTGTACGGAAAATTGAAACAGAGATCAACATAAACATCACTTCCGCCTTTTTTTTTTTTTTTTTTTTTTGGTCATGCAAACCACACATTTCATGTTGTACCACCATACAGCGAGATCCTCAGAGGTGTTGTTCCAGATTGCTGTACACACTGCTACCTCTAATACCCAGTAACATGTCCTTTTGCACTGACGCATGCCTGTATTCGTCGTGGCATACTAACCACAAGTTCATCAATGCATTGTTGGTCCATATTGTCCATTCCTCAACGGCTATTCGGCGTAGGTCCCTCGGGGTAGTTCGTGGGTCACGTCATCCATAAACAGCCCTTTTCAATCTATCCCAGGCCTGTTCGATGCTAGCCGCTCTAGTCGCGCGATGTCTTTATCCTGAAGGAAGACATTCACAAGATGTGCACGATGGGGGTGCTAATTTTGTCCGTTAAGACGAATGCCCCGCTAATACGCTGTCTATATGTCTGTACTATCGGTCGGAGATAGAGAATAATCAAGTTGACGTCGAAGGAAGAGAGAATGTGCTAAAGGAATTTTTTCAAAATTGTGTAACCTCCCCTTCACTTACCGATCTTAATGACAGTGAAAAATGAAACCGCGTGTACCTAATGGGAATTTGGGAAAAGCAATCGTCACCGAAGTTAATCTGTCGGTAAAGAGTGAGGAAATAGTTACATCTAAATGAAAGGAAAAATGCAAATGAAACTGGTGGAAATTAATTTTGAAAAGGGGTAAAGTTAATGAAGAAAGTAAATGTGCGGCCGTTACGTTAACAATTAACTAGCGGTAATTAGATATTTGAAATTTGGGGAAATTACGGTCGCCAGTCCTAAGGACAATTACTATAGTAACTGAAAAAGAAAGATAAATTACCACTAGAAACGTGGCAACTGAAGGTTGACACGTGTAGTGTGAAAATTGAAAGTTTGTAGAAGTAATAAATTTCGCTACACTCTGACTTAATTTAGCAAAAGAATTAATAAAACAGGAAAATCGAAAGTTAATTTAGTGACTGAAGTTAATAGTGAGCTTTCTTTCTGAAGCACATCGAAATTCAGTAAAACACGGTTAGTCTTGGACTACCTCAACAATCATTTCAAAAGCTACTTGAATCTACGCAATTTAGAAATAAGAGACTTAACTTTGAACTTGAATTAAATGATTCTGAACAATAGTAAAATTTAGTACGTACCAAGCTGAGCTGCAATCACAGGTAAGCTAAAATATGGTAACAAAACTTGCACTCTTAATTTGTGCTTGTGTAATCTAAATATTGTAGCCAGCTATGAATACCTTAACTGAACTTTGAAATTAAAGCAGTGAAATCGAATGATGCTGGCGTTTGAATTTCAACGACACTCGGGTTCATTCCGAAAAAGGAAGGGACCCTGCTTGGTAATGCAATTGGGACAATGAGCAACAAATGTTCACGCTAAGTTGCTGTAATTATAGTTACGAAAATGGTACAGTTTGAAAATGCTTCCCGTCCGCGACACCATGTCAGAAACTATCATCGCAAATCGAGCGCAATTACATGCTGCCAAAGCCCGAAAGCACGGCAACTCGCGGGAGCTTCACACAACACACCTGCTCCACTCGCTACTCCAGCCAGACTCTCTCTGCCTCTGCCCGCGCTCCACGCGACAGAGTTAACACTACCAAAGATCCTACACACTTTGATTCTTCACACGACCTATCAATGTAATCGTTCGATAGCAGTTTTCCCTAGGCAAGACCCAGCGTAAACATACAAATAATATTTACGAAACAAACCAATTATACATCGACATAAACGCATAAATATATATATTTATACAAATAGTAAAACAATTACAATATACGAAGACACAGAAATGTTATATATACAGGTAACAAAAATAAGGAAAAAATTATAGTACAATAGATGCAAATAGGAGGATATGCATTTCCGGCGTTACACGTGCCACACATTGTCTGAGGATGTTCGTGTAACCTTAACAGACTCAGAAAATGTCCCAAAAAAGAAACAGCGGAAATGCATATGCTCAAAACATCAACAAAATTTAGCATTCGCCTAATTAACCATAAACCAATTTTTAGACGATAATCTACTGTGACTCAGCTGAAAACTTAAACTAGCAGCTTGGATTTTTCAGTTGATTAGATCATGATTAAATTGATCAAAATTAAATTGATTAATCAAAATTAATTACTTATTAATTACAACTTCTTTAATGACCTCTAGGTCAGGCAAAAGCATCGCAACATGGCACATCCTTAAATCTTACACTCTATATTTACATACTGTAGAAATTACCCTTTCTGTGGTATTAATCAATCCTTGGTTGGTACAATTTCAGGTCTACAATGTTCCGTATACCTAATAGCTTTCCAGAGCTTGGGTACTCTAAGCAATTAGCATTTGTGTGACGTATATCAATGACTTTATATGGTCCATTATAAACAAACTTAAATTTAGAGATTTCATGGTCTATCTCGCTCGATTTCTCATGAGCTTTTACAAGTACTAAGTCTCCGATTGCAAAAATAGCAAAACGCGCTTTAGCGTCATGACGACGTATGCGAGCATCGGCTTTTAGCTTCATTACTTCTCGCAAACGATCTTTTTTCACACCAATACTAATGTTAATCCGTGGAGGGAATTTGATTATCTCTTCCAATTCACTTTCTACACTTCTGTCAATGCCGAAATTCCTCACGTTACGGTAGTTCAAATTCATTCCTACGTCAATGTCATCCGGCCAGTTAACAATGTGTATAGGCTGGTATTGCCTATGCACACCGTCTCCTGCCTCATCAACACTAACTACTATTGTTTTATCTTGTGACGTACATGTCAAAGTTTTGCTTTCCCAATTAATCACTGCACGGTACTTTAATAGCCAATCTAACCCAAAAATTACTTCCGTACTTAAGTCTGGCACGACGACAAACTCTTGTTCAAATCGTGCCCCACATATCTCGAAGTTGACAAAAATCTGTTTTGTGACCGGTTTACTCGCCTTCCCAGTAGCACCGATAATTTTCACTCCTGTTACTGGCATAACTACGATGCCGGGTCTGTCTTTCAGTAACTCAAATATTTTCGCAGATACAGCACTCAATTCTGCACCGGTGTCAATCAACACGTTTAGTTGTAGGCCGTGCATATTAACAGACACCACTATCTGTCTACACTTGTCCTCGGCTGTTTCTTTATTTTCCCACAGTAAATCCTCGTCTATATCCAGGTCATTCCAGAAAAAACCATCCGGCTTTGATCCTAAATCCGGCTTATATGGCGGCTTTTTCAGCTTCTGTTCACATACAGTTTTAATTTCAACACGTTTGTCCTGAGGCTTAGTGTGTAGCTTCGCCTCCAATACCGAAACCTTTTCCTGTAACTCGTCAACTAGTGAGTGTTGCTTTGCTATCAATTCACTAATTGTCACCTTCGTTGATTCCTCTTTGGTCAGATTGATCTCATCTGCCAATCTACCTGGAGAAATGTGCCCAGTAGTATCTGCAATTACTTCCTCTAAATCTGCGCAACCCACACTGTTATCGTCTGACCGTATAATGTCAGCTCTAACCTCATACACGCTGTAATCTATGTGCTTTTCTACCAATCGTGTCCGGCTATCACTAAAATTTTCGTAATCTTTCTCCTTAATACTCTCGCAATGTTTAAACTGGAGTTTTGCTTCGGATGGGTCGGCCACTTCTCCCACTATAACTTTCGGTAAAGTCTGCCGGTCAGGGCCAGAACTTCCCGTTACTACTTCAACATCTAACTCTTGTAGGACGAAACACGACGAATCTGGCTCGTGCTCCCCATTAACATCAATTATTTCTAGTAAATTCTGCCGGTTAGGGCCAGAACTTTCTATCATTTCACAAACACTATCTTCCTGCGGGACGAGACGCGGAAAATCCTGCACGCGCTCCCCATAAACACTTCTCCCACACAGGCCCCTATAATCTCTTAGTTCGTCGTATAAGCGACCGAACTGCCTTAACCAGACCTCATCCCTCTCTGCATCCCCTCGCTCGATGACGGACGTTTTATCCGACATCTGATCATCTCTCAACACTTGCGAATCATTCTTAAACTCAATCTCCAGTTCCGCTGTGGGTATTACAGCTGCCACTTTATAATCGATTTCCGGAACACTACTTAAATTGTTCTCACTGACAGTGAATGTACTTCCTACTGCCGTGTATACAGCTGATCTACTACTTGTGGGCGCACTCCTTTCTCTTAACACTGGCACACTCTCCCGCCGTTGATTATTCCATACGAAATTTTCATAACGACGACACCTGGGTTTTCTACTGTTATTGGGCCGCCAAAATTTCTCCACGCCCGGTCGGCCCCTCACCGGCGCGGCTAATGGTTTCCCTGTCTCGTCCCAGCAGATACGGTCCCCGGATGCTGCTGAGGCGGCTGATCACACCCTCTGGCGTTATTACTATTCTGCGAAGCCCGTATCACGTTAGTATGATACTGGTTTCCGTCAATCCTGTTATTATTTGCATTGTACCGATTGTTATTACGGTCCGAACCATTATTGTTATTGCTGTCATGGTTGCGGTATGCATTATTCCCATGGTTATCGTTGTTGTGGTTGCTGTGGTACCCGTTGTTGTTACCACGGCCTCTACCACTGTCGCGAGTATTGCGCCAATTGTCCTCGTCCTCAACTCTTTCCAGGAAATCATTGATTGTCCTGCAATTGCTTCCTACGTAGCGTTTTGTATCAGCTGGAAGCTTTTTGTAGAGTTCCCAGACTATTTCGGATTCCGTGCGGCGATCACGCAAATATTCCAACTTGCGGATCCAGCCCTCACAAAACTCCTTCATCGAACCGCGAGAATTCGCATCGAAAGGCCTCGATACGACAAATTCGCGCCAGACACTTTGCTGTTTTTGCTCTGACCAGTATTCAGCCAGAAACAAATTTTTAAATTCGTCAAAAGTCAGCTTCGTAATGTTGAGGTTTAAGCCCCAACGCTTGGCATCACCAGCCAACACATCAATAATCGCATTAATTTTTCTCTCATTAGTCCATGATCTGGGTAAAACTCTTTCACAATTCTTAATGAAATCCGTCGCGTGTATACCGCCTTTTTTCAAGGGGACGAACCGCTCCTCTTTCGTCAACAATTCCGAACTATGTGCATAGATTGGCACATAGCTCTGTTTTTTGTCAAGTTTCTTTTCTAATTCCGACACTCTCGTAATTAGTTGGCAAGTGGTTGTCGCAAGCGTTTCTACTTCCCTTTTTTTCTCTTCGCAGGTATTAGCCTGCTTCGTCACTTTGGTATCTACTTCGGATACTAAAGCCTTTAAAGTTTCCACCTTCTTTTGATCCTCTTTTTTCACTAATTGAATTTGTTCCGTCACCTTATTCTCGATGATCGGAGCAACTGATTCTCCTACACTTTTCTCGATTCTGCTAATTTCGGAATAAAAACGAGTATTAATGCTCGCAATTTCCGCCTGAACGCCTATCATTTCCTGTTTAAGATTACCGATTTCGGTATTAATCACAACAATATCTTCTTTGATTTTATCAACTTTCGTGTTAACAACTCCAACATTGTTGTTAACAACGTTAATAGCTTTGTTCTGACTGTCTAGCTTTCGTTCAATTTTTTCATACTGAGCTTCTTGCTTGGCCGATTGACTCTTGATTTCGTTAATCAAAACATTCAATAAATCAGTTAAATTCCCGGAAACTACCGGTTTTACTTCCGTAGCGGCTTCCTCTTTAATTGTCCCCCCGTATTCGTCATCAAGGGATTCACATTTGATTTTCACTTCCGATTCCGAAACATTTTCTAAAGTGTGGAATTCCATTTCTGCTCTTTGTTGCGTTTCGGCGGTCGCATCTTTCATGCTAGCCGCCTGCCCCTGAACAATGGGTACCGCGGTGCGCGTTTCCCACTGTTCGACCGATTGTTCCTTATCCAAGCCTACCAAATTTTGGTAATTGTTGCCTTCACTCATTTTAATAATTTTCAATATAAATGCCAAATCTCAAATCTAATTAGGATTCCTCACACTAATATTCTGGCTGACGTAGCGAACATTTCGTAACCAGTACTTTGTTACGAGATTTGCACAATGCAAAATTCGTGTCCAGAACAACCTCAAATTTGAATTTTGTTCTGTCACCAGGTCGCCACGTGTAACCTCGCCCTCACTTATCGACCTTAATGACAGTGAAAAATGAAACCGCGTGTACCTAATGGGAATTTGGGAAAAGCAATCGTCACCGAAGTTAATCTGTCGGTAAAGAGGGAGGTGGAAATAAATTTTGAAAAGGGGTAAAGTTAATAAAGAAAGTAAATGTGCGGCCGTTACGTTAACAATTAACTAGCGGTAATTAGATATTTGAAATTTGGGGAAATTACGGTCGCCAGTCCTAAGGACAATTACTATAGTAACTGAAAAAGAAAGATAAATTACCACTAGAAACGTGGCAACTGAAGGTTGACACGTGTAGTGTGAAAATTGAAAGTTTGTCAGAAGTAATAAATTTCGCTACACTCTGACTTAATTTAGCAAAAGAATTAATAAAACAGGAAAATCGAAAGTTAATTTAGTGACTGAAGTTAATAGTGAGCTTTCTTTCTGAAGCACATTGAAATTCAGTAAAACACGGTTAGTCTTGGACTACCTCAACAATCATTTCAAAAGCTACTTGAATCTACGCAATTTAGAAATAAGAGATTTAACTTTGAACTTGAATTAAATGATTCTGAACAATAGTAAAATTTAGTACGTACCAAGCTGAGCTGCAGTCACAGGTAAGCTAAAATATGGTAACAAAACTCGCACTCTTAATTTGTGCTTGTGTAATCTAAATATTGTAGCCAGCTATGAATACCTTAACTGAACTTTGAAATTAAAGCAGTGAAATCAATGATTCTGGCCTTTGAATTTCAACGACACTCGGGTTCATTTCGGAAAAGGAAGGGACCCTGCTTGGCAATGCAATTGGGACAATGAGCAACAAATGTTCACGCTAAGTTGCTGTAATTATAGTTACGAAAATGGTACAGTTTGAAAAGCTGAGGTCTGCCATACAGTTCTAAAACTTTACGTGCTTCCAGTCTTCCTTGTTGGTTGATTGAATGTTTGAAGCCGTCGATCGAGGGGATTGCGACAGTCACTCATTGTCGGCCGTCGCTGTTGCAGAAGCTGGATGTTCGCGCGCCTTCTTCTCGACACGGTCACCAGGCGAAACGGGCTCTTGATGTGCGCCAGCTAATGCTTCCCGTCCGCGACACCATGTCAGAAACTATCATCGCAAATCGAGCGCAATTACATGCTGCCAAACCCCGAAAGCGCAGCAACTCGCGGGAGCTTCACACAACACACCTGCTCCACTCGCTACTCCAGCCAGACTCTCTCTGCCTCTGCCCGCGCTCCACGCGACAGAGTTAACACTACCAAAGATCCTACACACTTTGATTCTTCACACGACCTATCGATGTAATCGTTCGATAGCAGTCTTCCCTAGGCAAGACCCAGCGTAAAAATACAAATAATATTTACGAAACAAACCAATTATACATCGACATAAATGCATAAATATATATATATGTATACATAAATAGTAAAACAATTACAATATACGAAGACACAGAAATGTTATATATTCAGGTAACAAAAATAAGGAAAAAATTATAGTACAATAGATGCAAATAGGAGGATATGCATTTCCGGCGTTACAATTGGAATACCAAACATGACACCTATGATAATAAAACTCGGTGATATTAATCAAAACTTGAGCGCGGGTTTGAACGAACACCTTAAGGACACTAGCAGAAAGATCGATGATTTTGAGGAAAATCGGAATAAAAACTGTAGGAAGGTAGTCAATCAGTGAAATAGATTTCGACAAAAGGTTTGAGGGAAAAACAGAAGATTTTCATAAGGAGTTGCAGATTCAGTTCTATAATTTTGCGCAGGAATATAGTAAATATCTCGACGAGAAAGAATCTGAGTTTATAAGCTAGGTCATGAGACACTGCCAGCAGAAAGGAGCAGCTGTAGTTAAGATTCAGACACAAGTAAACTCAGGGCAAGAAATTGTGTGACAAATTCTACTGCATAGTACATTAACAAGAATGATGCAGTTCGTGCTGAAAGTGCGCGCGACGGCAGCGGAAACCAGTCATTGAAATTTTTGTATTCGCGTCCGCCGATGATGCCATGGCAACGGAGGGCGCGGGGCCGATGATGTGGGCAGCCAGCGAACTGGGAAGAGGGCCAGCGAGAGGAGTCGGTAGCAACCATTTGTACAGGGTAGAGACAGCCTCTGGTTTCCTAGACGCAAAGTTGACGCTGCCGCCCACTCATGTCAGTAGTGTGATTACTATCTTAGCAGCCGGCCGGAGTGGCCGTGCGGTTCTAGGGTCTACAGTCTGGAGCCGAGCGACCGCTACGGTCGCAGGTTCGAATCCTGCCTCGGGCATGGATGTGTGTGTTGTCCTTAGGTTAGTTAGGTTTAAGTAGATCTAGGCGACTGATGACCTCAGAAGTTAAGTCGCATAGTGCTCAGAGCCATTTGAACCATTTGAACTATCTTAGCAGCTTCAAGTGCGAATATTCGGTCACTTAGACGTTTGCATGTTTAGGGGAATTTCTTCTTGTTCTAAATTATAGAAAGCATTGTTGCCTGGAGCACAGCGATCGATATAAAATGTTGAAAATCGACAAAAACAATCTAGATCACGTTTTCATTCGATTTTTTGTTTGTTGGCAAGCGGTTACGGCCCTTTCCTCGGACCATCTTCAGGCTTACACCGCAAATATGGTTGCAGGTGGCAGCAAACGGAGCGAGATCCGTAGAAATACGGACAGTTGTACTTCTACGGATCTCGCTCCGTCTGCCACCACCTGCAGCCGTAATTGCGGTGTAAGCCTGAAGATGGTCCGAGTAGAGGGCCGAAATCGGTTGCCAACAAATACATAATTTGGAAGCGCGATCGAGACTGTTTTCACTGATTTATAACTCTTCCCGTTTGATCTCTTGTTTACGAGCGAGGTTGACGTTCTGGTTTGTACACCTGTGTCGACTTGATTTTTGATATCGGACGTTTCCGCTGTTGAAGACTTGGAGTGGCAGTGACAGGAAAACACCCGTATAACGGTCTGATTGCAAATTGATGGCTTTAATGATTTGCGGCAGCAGCGTATGCAAATTCAACAGCAGCAACTACAGCAACAACATACTGAGCCTATACAGGTGTTGGAATCACGGGAGCAACCTAGGCAACAGGTGCCACCGACTCCGGTCCCCCCCACTCCCCCCCCCCCCCCCACCCCCCGCGTATTGGGCCATTTCACATAGGTACAGAGAGATGGGACAATTACCTGAGACGTTTCTCCCTCTACTGCAAAGGAATAAAAGAGGCTGATACGGGTGCACTCCTCCTGTCTTCCTTTCTATACAGTTCGGTACCGAAGCTTTGTCTGCACATGAACCCTGCCTCGTTGAACTTTGATAAGTTGTGTGCCGCCTTCTGTCCCTATTTTGAACGTAAATCGCATGATGCGGCAGCGCGCCTTGCGTCCAGTCAACATCGAAAGCGGAATAACGAGTCATACGCGAAGAGGGTAACGGAGTTACAGTGTTTGTTTGGAGATTGTAAGTTTGACTGTAGTCAGCGTGTTGTATCTTAAGCAGGTCCACTTATCCTTGATGGAGTTATTCGCTTGGCCCCGGATAAATCATTTCAAGCGAAGACTTTAGAGTGGCGTGACCCTTCAGTAGTTGATGCGGTGCAGTTAGAAGGGTCGTACAAGCCGTCTGCGGCAGCCCAGGAAGCTGTTGTTGATGAGTACCACGTAACGGAAGTGGACTGTAGTTCTTCCTGTAGTACGTCATCAGACGAGACAGCAGATACTCGTTCCATAGGGCCTGACGTGCCGGGGTCACCTTTAATTGTTCAGAAGTGGTCTCGCCGCCACTCTGTTAAGCACCTTAATAAGGTGGATGCCAGAAATCCGTTATCCCCGCCGTCGGATCGACTTCATTGCGCTGTGGTCGTCGCAATTCTTGATCCGTAAGGAAGACAGTAACGGCCGTTCTTCCTCGCGTCAGACGGTTCCTTTGATTCTAGTACTTGCCCCGGCTGCCTCATCAAACATAAGTGGCGGAAATGTCACCATTAAAATGAAATTTGTTTCCAATGCAACCCCAAGGGCCACAGCGCTGCTGTCTGTACTACGCAGCGTCTTGTTGGCAATGTTGAGCAATGTTGTTCTTTTCGCGCCAAGCTCACACATCTGGCAGACGGCACATGCGTGTGCTGCAGTCCAGGTACTACGGACGAGAAATGCCCATTTGCGAGCTTCGCTGGGCCGAGAAAACCATTTGCGATGTGCTACGGTTTCTCTCTACGCGCGAGATCGGGAGAAACACAGTGGTTGCACTGGGTGATCACAATAATTTTAGTTCAGTCAGTTATCTAGTAAAACTAGATGACTCGAGCCAGAAGCACAAAAAAAATTATCACCCAAGCACCTACATAGCACGCATCCCCTTGAGGTTCCGTAAAATGTGGTTGGAGTTATTTACTAAATTGGCTACGTTACGTCTGAGGGGTGCCAACCATATCCGCTGCACTATCCCCAATAATTTTAAATTAATGTCATGTTTATGAAAACAGATGTTACCAGGCAGGAATAATTTTTAGTGAACACAACACAGTTTTAACCAACTGGAGTTTATTTTAACTTGTTCAGGACAGATATGACTGAAATACTGTTAAGTGTTCTTGATTTGAACTCACACATTTACCGAGTAAGTTCAACAGCGGTACTCAAATATTAATCACAATCATTCAGCAATTATTCACTTAACTTTTCTTTTAAAATAGACCCAAACCCCAAGATGAACAAAGTTCCGAGCGGAGAATACTTCCTGAAAAAAATAATAATAAACCAAACACTGTCCCAAGTACAACCGCAAGCTGAAATCACTATGGCCCACAGCGATTGTTCATAGTTGAAGTTCGACTCGAATTCGAGGTACGAAAATATTCTAAGTTCAACTCCTGCGCGAAATTTTCACAAGTCTCACAAACGCACCACAGAGAATTCTTCAAGTCCAGCAGAACCCAACTGCTGAAAGTCACAAGTTCCACGCCACTTCGCGGTACGAAAATATTCTAATTCCAATTCGTGCACGGACTATTTCCAGTCACACGTGCTACGCGTTTCAACTCAACTGAATGACTGTTTGAACACTCTGAAATCAAATCAAGTTTGTTTGCACATAAAATTTACTTTTACACTTAGTATAGATGCAATAAAATGCATGTAACACTTCTATTCAGACGGAAATTTTCTGCTGAATTCAGATTCATCATCAGAATTTCTGTATGGGATCTTATTCTCATACTATTAAGATTCACGTGTTCTTTATATAGAACTTTTCATTATTTCAAATACTTTCAATGCATTAATACCTGATATTATTATTGTATTACCTATTTCCTTATGTCTACTTTTCCGTTCTGCCGCTATCTTTATAGTTCCTTGTACCTATCAAAATTCTTAGTTTTTAATCACGAAAACTGCATTCCAACTCCTTATTTGAATTTTTAAAACACGTAAAAATCTTACGTAGCTGTCTTTATACTACTCATTCAGACCTTTCATTTGACACCTCGTTCGCAAAATTTTGTCAAAGCGTCTCCAAGATGTTCAAATTACAGTCTTGCTTAGTTATTATAGTATTGAATTTATTATAATTCAAAAACTACCAGGGCCACTGGAGGCTCGTTTATATGAGCACAACTGGCTAATTTTCTGCTTTAAAATCCTCCTACAAGTTCCTTTGTGCCGCATTGGGATCTCATTTTATGTATTTCTACTACATCATACATTCACTTTAGCTCTATGCTAAAAGCGGCCCGGAGAAAGCCCGCCATGAACCAGCATGCCCTCCGTTGAGTTTCCCCGTCACGTGGCTGGACACCAAACTGACAGTACTCATTTTAAAGTACCGCCATCTGTCGGTCAGTCCCGAAACTAGGACGATTCTGCTGCTGTCAAGACGGCTGACACACACCCATCTTAGATGTAAACACGCCAGATTCTCGACTGCCACTTTGCCGCGATTTTTACTACAGAAACTGCGGTCTTCACATGCCCCCCGCCCCCAAAGCCTGTCACCTTGCATGCAATTCTGTATTTTGAAACTCTCCGTTGAGTTTCAGGTTGATACTGGGGCTGCGGCCTCGTTCATCGTTGTGGCTATCTATCCGGTGCCCTCCTTTACAAGCAGTTGACAAAACAGTGGTTTCCTACAACCACCAACGCGTTTCGCTGAAGTGTCAGTTGGTTGTGGCGGCATAATATAAAAGTGTGGAGCACCAAGTAACATTATTGGTGGTTTGGCCCGTTTGTGACATTTCATTTACAAGTTGTTAATCACATTAATTTAGTGTCTTCATAAATTCCTTTTCACGACCATGAGTCGCTTTTTCAGTACTATAAACAGTTGTTTGAGCGAACGTTGGATAAAGCAAGAGATTTTCTTGCCCACATACAGCATAAGCCTTCAGTAACACCTAAGTTTCGCCATGCTCGACCTTTGCCATTTGGCATGAAGTTAAAGCTGAATTGGACAGATTTAGAAGTTTTTTAGCTTGTAGCACTGATTCATTGGGCATCCCCTTTCTTTGTGATTAAAAACTCCGTAATACAATTCGGCTCTGTGGCTATTTTAAACCCGCAATGAGAACTAGCTTAATCAAACCCTCGCACCAAGGAGGTATTGGCGAGGTTGGCTGGTTGACACTATTTTTCGAAGACTGATTTGGGGGAAGCCTCTCTGCAGTTGCCTTACAACAGTAAGTACAGCAGTTCTTGGCTATTAAAACAGCGTTTGCTCTCTACAACTTTAACATGTTACCATCTGGTGTTGCATCAGCCCCAGAATGTTTTCGGCGTTTTATTGAACAGAAAGTTCAAGATATCACAAAGCGTGCAACTTACCTGGAGGATTTTATTGTCATGGGTGCCACATGGGAAGATCATTTCCGAAACATGATGGTAGTGTTTCAAGCACTGCGTTCTAAGTAGGAAAAGTGTACGTTTTTTGCACCCAGTGGTAAGTACGTGTGCCATGTGTTAAAGGGAAGGAGGGCATTAAATCATTCGATGACCACATCAAGGCGATTGATAAATTTCCCTCCCCTCAGAACTTGAAGAAGTAGCAGTTGTTCCTTGGCAAGGTAAACTAACATAACAAATTCATACCAAATGAACTGGATGTCTCACAACCACTCAGACAGCTCTGTAAGAAAGGTGTGAAATGTATTTGGTCCGAAACTTGTCAGTGGCCGTTCTTGTTGCTCAAACTTTGTTTACACACCACTCAAAAGCTTATAACTGGCTGCTGACACATCTTTGTATGGCATTGTTGCAGTACTGTCCCACAGAAATCTGGATGGATCAGAGCAGTGGATTTCTTTCACGTCTAAGGCACTGTCGCCCTTCCAAAGGAATTACTCCCAAGACGAGATGGAGGCGCTGTCCATAGTCTATGGTGCTACGAAAATACACCTTTTCCTGTAAGATCCAAATTTCACTTAGCCTCAGATCAAAAACCATTTGTATCGTTGTTCCATCCTAATACTGGCCTCCCTGACAAGACTGCTCAGAGACTGCAGACCTGGGCATTATTAACAGTTGTTTTTATGATTTCTGCTTTTGGCCCACCACACAGCATGCAAATGCTGATGCAATGTCCACGTTGCCTGTGGGTCCCCATGCAGAGTTTGATAGGTAGGACATTGTTTGTCTTGCAATTGACAATGTGTTACACACAACGTTGCAAGGTTTTCCCATAACTGCTAGGGAAGTAGTGATAATCATAAGTCATGACCCAGTGTTGGACAGTGCGGTTGCAGCAGTTCAGTTGGGATGGCTACTGGACCTACCTAAGGACACCCATCCCTATTTTCGTTCTTATTTCAGTCTCAGAAGAGCTCAGCGTACTTCAGTGAGTGTTGTCGCTTATAACAGAAGATGATAAATGTCTGTTGGTAGTTACTCCTTCATTCTGTCCTCATGTCCTTCAGTTGCTTCATTTTTCTCGCATGAAAGTGTTAGCTCAGCAGCATGTATAGTGACCTGCAGTAAACACTCATGTGGAACGTGGAGTGAGGCAGTGTCACACTTGTTCGCGGAACCAGGCAGCCCTCACCAGAAGCTTTTGTCTTGGCCTCAGCCAGTTCATCTGTAGGACTGGGGGATGGAGCTGAGAGAGGACGTGTCACTCTCTCACTATTTTTCATATTCAATGCTACTCTTTAAAGTTTATTTTACACCCACGACGTCATTTTTGTGACATGACAAAAAGTTAACAACATGAGCAGGCATTGATGGAAGCGTGTACGTTGCTAATGTATGCAGCATCTTTATGATGGCTCTTATTCAAATAGCATTTTTTAGAGTTGAGAACCAGCAGCAGCTTGGTCATTTAACAGTTAATCTGACAGTAGACATTTGGGGCTTGGAAGCCATGTGCAGCTATTAGAGAAAAAAGGATCTCAAAGCACTTACTGGAGACAGAGACCTGGTCCCAAGAATTTCTCGCACCAGTGAGCAGACAATGCTTTTGACCGAAGAGATGAAAAAACACATCTCTCTGGATCTACTTGTTATGTGCCTCTAGCCATGGCAGATAAAGGGGCGCAGTAGAAATGTATTCTCCTAGCCAAGCCGTTTCGAGAGTGTCGTAAACTTCCGCAAACTTCCATTGTGAGCAGGGATGGCAGCCTTAAAATTTCGCAAGTTCCCATGTTCACTGTAGACTGGGCGCTATCGAGGGAGCCATCAGCTGGTGACGTCCCTCGCTTGCCGAGCTTTTTGCCAAGCCTCAGGCCTTCGAAAGAATTATAAATGGAACGCAACATTTATGATTTATGGCCACTCTGAAATGGTGTGCGTTAGAACACAAAAGCACTTCTCTTCGTTTAGCATAGGCTCCTGGTCAGGTACACTGTAACTTTTGAGCGGTCCACATAACGATGTCTGTCATAAGCGTGTTATTCGCTGTAGGCATGTCCGAAAGAACAGGTACCATCTTCATATATATATATATATATATATATATATATATATATATAAGACTCACTTGCCATTTGACCGTCTTCTTCTGTGCGGAAGCAGAAACAGTGCCCAAACTCTTTCGGGAATCGGCGGTAAAGCTGCGAGTAATGAGTATGATGGGCACGAGCACTATGAATATGGTGCGGGACAATGTTGCCAATGTGGCTATCACGGGAAGCGTGCCAGAAATAAGTCCCTGTAGCCACACTATCCCCTGTGTCCTCGTAGGCTCAGATGGATAGACCGTCTGCCATGTAACGAGGAGATCTCGAGTTCGAGTTCCGGTCAGGGAACACATTTTCAACTGTCCCCGTTGACTTATATCAACGCCTGTATGCAGCTAAGGGTATTAATTTCATTGTGATCTCATCAAAACACGGTGCCTAAAGTGGCAGTAGAAAAAGCGTCGAGAAAGCAACATCTTTCCTCTCTGTGCGGGAAATTACTCGTCTGGAATTGGCTGCTTCTACAGAAAAGAGAAGAATGTTATTAACTTTGTTTAGGATTGGCCAAGGGTGAAGCAGATGAGTTAGATGGGAGACATGAGCTCGTTGAGTCTTGTCATTGGCACGAAATCCTTGTGGGGGTTTTTGACCAAGTTTTAATGGGAAGGGAGGAGCGCAGATATTTGTTCTTCTGATTCAGACTCCGGTCTGTAGAGGATTCTGGTCTTCACTGCCATTATGATTGGGTTGCTCTTGAACACTAGCCCTAGGTGTGACTTCACTCTGGCATTGGTCTTGACTGGGGAGACAGCCGTGGAGAGTTAGCTGTACCGACAATTTCGACCTCAGTCATCTCGAACAACTCACTGTGCCGAGGGCAATCTAATTCGCGTTAGGTCTGCCGCCTTGACGTTTGATCTCGTTGTGCACACTGCCATATCAATGAATCAGATTGGTCCAATAATGGGCAGCGGACGCGAGTGTCTTCTGCGAAGAATTTAGGACTCGATTAGACAGTAATTGCGATCCGTCTGAGTCTTCGCCGGCCGTGACTTTGTACACTCCTGGAAATTGAAATAAGAACACCGTGAATTCATTGTCCCAGGAAGAGGAAACTTTATTGACACATTCCTGGGGTCAGATACATCACATGATCACACTGACAGAACCACAGGCACATAGACACAGGCAACAGAGCATGCACAATGTCGGCACTAGTACAGTGTATATCCACCTTTCGCAGCAATGCAGGCTGCTATTCTCCCATGGAGACGATCGTAGAGATGCAGGATGCAGTCCTGTGGAACGGCTTGCCATGCCATTTCCACCTGGCGCCTCAGTTGGACCAGCGTTCGTGCTGGACGTGCAGACCGCGTGAGACGACGCTTCATCCAGTCCCAAACATGCTCAATGGGGGACAGATCCGGACATCTTGCTGGCCAGGGTAGTTGACTTACACCTTCTAGAGCACGTTGGGTGGCACGGGATACATGCGGACGTGCATTGTCCTGTTGGAACAGCAAGTTCCCTTGCCGGTCTAGGAATGGTAGAACGATGGGTTCGATGACGGTTTGGATGTACCGTGCAATATTCAGTGTCCCCTCGACGATCACCAGTGGTGTACGGCCAGTGTAGGAGATCGCTCCCCACACCATGATGCCGGGTGTTGGCCCTGTGTGCCTCGGTCGTATGCAGTCCTGATTGTGGCGCTCGTCTGCACGGCGCCAAACACGCATACGACCATCATTGGCACCAAGGCAGAAGCGAATCTCATCGCTGAAGACGACACGTCTCCATTCGTCCCTCCATTCACGCCTGTCGCGACACCACTGGAGGCGGGCTGCACGATGTTGGGGCGTGAGCGGAAGACGGCCTAACGGTGTGCGGGACCGTAGCCCAGCTTCATGGAGACGGTTGCGAATGGTCCTCGCCGATACCCCAGGAGCAACAGTGTCCCTAATTTGTTGGGAAGTGGCGGTGCGGTCCCCTACGGCACTGCGTAGGATCCTACGGTCTTGGCATGCATCCGTGCGTCGCTGCGGTCCGGTCCCAGGTCGACGGGCACGTGCACCTTCCGCCGATCACTGGCGACAACATCGATGTACTGTGGAGACCTCACGCCCCACGTGTTGAGCAATTCGGCGGTACGTCCACCCGGCCTCCCGCATGCCCACTATACGCCCTCGCTCAAAGTCCGTCAACTGCACATACGGTTCACGTCCACGCTGTCGCGGCATGCTACCAGTGTTAAAGACTGCGATGGAGCTCCGTATGCCACGGCAAACTGGCTAACACTGACGGCGGCGGTGCACAAATGCTGCGCAGCTAGCGCCATTCGACGGCCAACACCGCGGTTCCTGGTGTGTCCGCTGTGCCGTGCGTGTGAACATTGCTTGTACAGCCCTCTCGCAGTGTCCGGAGCAAGTATGGTGGGTCTGACACACCGGTGTCAATGTGTTCTTTTTTCCATTTCCAGGAGTGTATATTTCGTGTCCGCGGTAGCAAATTGTGGGCGCCACACACTGCTACTCTGCAGACGCTTGCATCGCGACCGTCACCTGAGACAGTGGGGGGGTATAGTATTGCTGTACAGGCTTGTTAGGGAAAACAGAATTACTTCTCACCACTCGTTCTCAGCTGTGGCAACGTCAAACTCTATTTCAGATTAAGTTATCCATGTTTTGAGCAGAGTAAATAGATTAATCAGACAAACATTAGTCATTCTCAACCAGTCGCCCCCCAATGGAATGTTAACTATTTGTGTTGCCAACTGTTCATGATTAATTTATCATCTCACTTAACTTGTGTTTTTTGTCTTATTGTATGCCACAATTTTTATAAAAGATTGTCCCATGTTGATATGTTAACCACCCAACAGTAATTGACTATAGTAATTACAAGCCCACCATTTCATTAAATTACTTGAGCATTCAGGTTATTTACATTCTGATAAAAGTGATAACCTCTAATGCATGCCAACAACACTAATCATTTTCCAGATGCAGAATCAATTAAACAGGTGTATGGGCCAAGTGGCCAACTGGAAGGGTTACTAATTAAAAGGGTTTGCCGTGAAGATGTAAACACAGTCGCCTGTAGTGTCTCAATCAATGCCACAAGACCAGTGTAGTCTTGCAGAGTACACGTGGATTTCGTCATTCTCTTTTTTTTTGGGTGATGTGTTTGGTACTGGAGGACACCCTGTGAAACATCCCCTGTATGGGATAGATGCTAACCACAACAGCGAGATCAACCATCATGGCACTTACAACTATTTTTGCCACAGATGGTGCGGCAGTCACACCGGCCTCAGATAATGACCCCCGGTTTTTGCGTCGAACTTCCAGGCATTCTGTTGAAACAATGGTACCCTGCACCTGACCACTACTCGTTTTCATCCAGTATCGAACCCTGAGGCCAGGAAGATGGTTTGGAGTTTTAAGACCCATATGAGGAAGGCAGTACAAACAGTGCCAGTACAGGAGGTGCGTCCGCATTTATTATCCAGGTTCTGCACCAGCCTGGTAAATAGACGTAGTCAGGCAGAACTCGTGCATAGATGACAGCCTCAAACCTGTTTGCATCCTTTGTGCCACACGCGCGTCCCAAGCAGTCTTCTTTTACGCCCAGTTTCCAGAAGGGTGCGATGGTTCGGGTTCTAACGCTTGGGCGACTACCAGAGTGGACAGGAAGGATGACAGTCCAGCACAGGGGTCGGCCAAATTTTGAAGTCGCTGTCGGAGACGATAGGTGCACGAGACGCAGTAACCGTTTACGGTAGCGACAGATGCGTAGTGAGCCGCCACCTCAGGAGCACCCTCTGTGTGATTACTCTGTACGGACGAAGTCAGTTTTTAACCCCCTGCATATGAGGCAATAGGACTCCACACCCCCACAACCTGAGTATGACTTAGGTTCACGGCGGTGTTTGTCTTCCACAGTGTGTCAGGAACAACCAATGGAGGTTGATTAACTCCCTCAGATGCCATCTGCACAGTACGTTGGACGAGATGAGCGGTTGCCGTATTTTGAACCGCTGGCCAGGCTTCCAGTTTCTCCCTCGTCCTTCCCCAGACTTTTTAAGTCATAGGCCTGGGCACTTTTATCTTTACGTGCCTGTGTCTGCCGACAGAACCATGGCAAAGGAGGACGAAGAACCAGCGATGTGGGCACACACCGAACGGGGAAGAATGGCCGCAGACGCCGACTGAAGTTAGTTGTGTATTTAGTAGCTTAGCAGTTTGGCGTGTTTATATTAAGTGATTGTGACGTTTGCATGTTTAGAGCAATCTCTTTTGATCTCTCAATTACATGCCCTGTAGACATCTGCCTTGTGTTGTGGTCTCGATTTGATTTTGGCTCCTTCGACATTATAATTCCTGCTGTTGTCGACTTAGCGTGGCCAGGACAGATAAAAGTAGTGTCGGGCTCACAACAACAATGTTCCGATTTAGTGTAAAAAATGCGGGAACTGGAAGAGACAATGGAGAATGTAAAAATATCCAACGCACCAGCCGATATAAATGTTATCCGACAATAGGATGAAACGGTCATGCAAGATATTCTTGGTACAGTTTGTTGTAGAAATATTATTGTCGATAACATGCTTAGTCGAGGACAATTTAAATTATTTTATCTTTGCAAACCGTTACATCACATGGAATTCACGAAACAATCAAGAGTTGTGTTTGCAGCATTTCAGAGTGAATCAGAAACAAAATTCATATTTGTGTACAACACATGGGTCTAGGTGCTAGAAAATAGGCAAACAGTTGTCCGATCAGTATTCCGTACTTGTGGACTTTGCAAATGCATTTCTCTTCAAATGTTGCTCACACGAGAAACAATGAAGCATCAAATCATAATTATCGTCCATGCAGAAGTACGTCTGCCACGAAGGGTCGATGCGTAATTTTCTTCAGAAACACTAGGGGGGGAGTAATAGTTATCTGAATGATTCTATGAGCGATTTAATCATAATTTTCATAAAGCATTTACCATGGAAAATAAGAAAACAGTTGGCAACATCACGAACGTCTGATGATTGTGAAGCTTTATGAAGAGTTGTAGATTGTTTAGAACATATTGACCATGAGGACAGGCCTGTTGAATCGGTGAAAAACGTGTCTCATCGTTATTAACCTTTCCAGGAATGTGACACTCCATGACGAGATAATTTTGGCCGCGCAGTCAGGAAAGCGACAGTCAGTAGTGGTACCGAGACACGCAATAATGTGAACACTCGCGAAAATGTGCGCAATGAGGAACGGTTTCGTAATGACACGAGGAGGAAAATGATTTTTCTAGGTGGAAAAAGCAGGTCATGAATGATATAACAGTTTGGAACCTTTCACTGCTCCGACATACAGATAAAAGACGCCGACAACATGCCATATCACCAGTAAACTAGAAGTAGTTTCAGATGCGACCCCCTCCATAACTTGTGAACAGTTTCGTGAGTCTGATATCAGATTTCAAACGATTAGGTGCCAAAATGAAGATAGTAAAACTGAATTACTGAGAGATGAAGTGCAATTTGTAGATGAATCTTTTAATCCAGTGATTGAATAACCGAATAATTACAGTAGTTTTGGATTCTGGATACTACAGCAAACTCTAAGAAGTTATATGAAAAGCTTCGTGAACAGATAACGTACCAGTTACCCCTGTCAACAGTGTGCTGAAACGCCACAGAGCAGAAAACGGGAAGACATTAAAATTGTGCTTAAGCTGACGTGAACAAAGCGACTCGCGACACCAGACATAAGTAGTGCCGTAGCCCTGCAGCAGAAAGAAACAATCGACACTACAAGTTAGTCGCGCACGTGAGGAGACGTCACTACACAGCACCAATCACCAGGCAAAAGTTATACATCCAGCGAAATGTCCAATGAGAGAGAGAGAGAGAGAGAGAGAGAGAGAGAGAGAGAGAGAGAGACAGATATATATTACGGATACCTAAGATTATTAGCTGAAGAGGGGGCACGAATTCAGCATAAAGAAGGCTTCAGATATGAAGTCTTTATTGCCTCGATCTCATGTAGGTACACTGGATTAGTAGTTTCGGCACGGCTAAGCCGCGATCTTCAGATCTTCAAGGTTACAAATACTTGCTTACTTTAAATCAGTAACCTAGACCCGGGTTATGGCATATCCTGCTATTATGTATACAGCCATTATTGTCATATGCCAAGATGCTATCACTTTTATGCCATGTTTTGTGTATCGATGTAGACAGCACCATTAAACATGTATGTAAAACAACACTGTAACTGGAAGTTTCAGTAACACGTCTATTGTGAGACGAACAGTCTGTTATAAATGATATTCAAATTTGCAAAAGTGGGCATGCCGTCATAGTCCTACAAAGTGAACGATTCTCGTATTGTTACCTATATTGTGTCCCACTTGACATCGTTCAAAAACTGGTTCAAATGGCTCTGAGCACTATGGGACTTAACTTCTGAGGTCATCAGCCCCCTAGAACTTAGAACTACTTAAACCTAACTAACCTAAGGACATCACACACACCCATGCCCGAGGCAGGATTCGAACCTGCGACCGTAGCGGTCTCGTGGTTCCAGACTGTAGCGCCTAGAACCGCTCGGCCACCCCGGCCGGCTTGAAATCGTTCACCCAGTCTTTATCAAGTGTTTAACGTTAACTGCCTCATTGAAAATAATTTTTGCGATCTTAAGAATTGGCGAGGATGTGTCTAAAAGAACATATGTCTAACCGTTAATTTATGGTTAAAGCTATAAAAGTAATTTGTGATATCTGTAACATATTTGAAGTTTTCTGTATACAGATGTTTCATGTTTCCGTACGTGTGTGTATTGCACCGTTTTAAACTAATTTTTGCGTGTGAGTACTAATTTTACGACGCGAAGAGCGAAATTTGTGTTGGAGAGATCCTGCCCCCTGCCTCTCTACTTTCGTGAGCTGCTGGCAACCCACGGTACGTGATCGCATCGTTAGTCGGGCCATGCCACTAGGAGACTCTGGGAAACGAGCGAAGTCACAACACAGTAGATAACAGTTTCCGAGCTGTTCCAGGCGGCATACATTGGCGACCCGCGTGAACGCACTGTGCCAACTGGCTGCCCAGTCACCTTCCTCTAGTTAAAGTGAGCTATTTATTGTGTCGTTTATGTTACATCACAGAAAACGAAATACCCACAAGTGCATAGAAAGAGTGTGATAAAAATGTGTATCACATAATGTGGATATTGGGACTTGTCAATTTCTAAGACATTTATGTATTCGTGTAACTGGATCTGTGCACTTCATGCCACTAACCCAATGCTGAAACTTCTCTTCTTTCATTTTCATTTCTTATTTTATTAATTATTAACTCTAGTGATATATATGCAGTATCGATAGCTGTGATACTGCGCCTGCCACGAGAAGAAACGCAGGTTGGCAGCAAAGTTGCTGCGGGCCGTCACGAGGGCGCCCCGCCACGCGGCAGCCAATAGAAGAAGAGCACCGAGTCTTCCTGCCGAGAAGGGAATCCCCCCCTATCGCACCCCCATCAGATTTAGTTATAAGTTGGCACAGTGGATAGGCCTTGAAAAACTGAACACAGAACAATCGAGAAAACAAGAAGAAGTTGTGTGGAACTATGAAAAAAATAAGCAAAATATACAAACTGAGTAGTCCATGTGCAAGATAGGCAACATCAACGATAATCTGATCTCAGGGGCACCGTGGTCCCGTGGTTAGCGTAAGCAGTTGCGGAACGAGAGGTTCTTGGTTCAAGTCTTCCTTCGAGTGAAAAGTTTACTTTCTTTATTTTCGCAAAGTTATGATCTGCACGTTCGTTCACTGACGTCTCTGTTCACTGTAATAAGTTTAGTGTCTGTGTTATGCGACCGCACCGCAAAACCGTGCGATTAGTAGACGAAAGGAAGTGCCTCTCCAATGGGAACCGAAAACATTTGATCGCAAGGTCATAGGTCAACCGATTCCTCCACAGGAAAACACATCTGATATATGCGTCACATGACAGGAATATGTTGTCGACTCACCTAACTTGTACACTTGGCGAATGGGTAAAAGGATTCTTCTACCTTGCCCGATTTAGGTTTCTCTTGTGGATGAGACTTTTGTCGTTGCGGATAAGATGGTGGAAATTGTGTACTGCCAATCTGGTAAACACTTGTCTCATCTTTAAGTTTTCATCTAGCCATAATTGACGTTATGGTTCCTGTATCGTAAGTTTCTGTATTTATGTCTCCGCTTTTTTCTTCAGTTGTTTTAGTAGGCTTTCCGATCTGCCGTTGTTGGACAGCATCAGGTTTGTGAATGGTCCAAAGAAGGACACCTCGTTTTGTATTATCGCGAAGTAGGGAAGAGAGGATCACGGATATGGTAAGCGAGTTCGAGTGGCAGTCATTAACATAACGGCGTTTCAGTTTGCAGATTCATTTTTTCACTGTATTTCAATCTCCAACTTCTTCCACCGCAAGCGAAAACAATTTGACTAAAGCAGCTACAATGGGAGAGACGATCGTGGTAATAAAGTAACAGAAATCAGAGTTCACAAGGGAAGATTCATAGCATGTATTCGTTTGTCCCATGCGCTGTTCGAAAATGGATTGGTAGAAAAATTGTGTGAATTTGGTTCGATGTCCTGTGCCAGGCATTTAAGTGTGACCTGCAGAGCAATCATGTTGATTAGATGCATGTTTTCGGGGAGCTCTTTCGGAAGTAAGAGTTGTCGTGGCAGTAAGTCAAATGTCTTTCGGAACTCAAGAATTGCTGCATCTACCTGTTTGCTTTGATATGATGACCGATGTTTTCGGAATGCGTACTGACTGGCATGGAGAAGGCCGTTCTGTTGTAGGTACCTCAAGAGGTCTGAGCTGAGATTCAAATTTTATATTTTAAGATATCAGTGGTAGAGCGTATCACTTCTGCTACCGTTTCTGTAGACGGTTGTGACCTGCAATTTTGTGCAAATATTAGACACAGTTTTTCTAGAGGGCTGTGCACTGTGTTTGTTGTTCTTCTAACTTCAGCCTTAGTTCAAACAAACTCACTATCTGTAACCGATCGTTGAGCGCAGTGTACATAGACTGCGTGTTGTGGCGCCACTGGATGATAAGCTGTTCTTATGTTTTAAGTTTTTGTTGTTATTCTAGAGCGCCGAAGCAACGAAAACCCTTGGACTTTTCTCCTAGTCAACATGCATGTAGTTCTTGTGTCAAAGCTAATAATGCAATCTAGTCGCTCGTACAAAAGTCTATGGGGTAACTTCATGGCCGGCACACATTTAAACTTGGTGCACAAAATTATCAAAAAGGGCAGAGAAATATATTACGTTTGATTTATTTGAGAATGTTTTCGATGAAAACTCCATCGCAATGGTCAGTCGTCACGTAGAGTGAATTATCACGTCAGTCCGAAAACTTCGGGGCTAGATTAATAGAAAATAAAGAAAAGTAATAATAGCGGTTTTAAAGCTTCGTGTGTTATACATACTCTCGTAATTTCAGCACAACGCAAAGAACCTTGATACAACCATGCGGAACTATGAAAGAAGTTGTTTGAGATGTTGAACTCGACTTGAATGTTGGAATTTTTATTTCTGAAGAATAAAAAATTCACTCGGCAACAAATAGGGTCAATATGGATAAGACTGAGAACTGGCACTTCCGTTAGAAACCGCAGTGCAAATGCAGCAGTTTGAGCAGACGCATTTGTTGTCCAGCAGGAAGAACACATTCACCTTCCATTATTAGGATCAAACCCTCTAAATCCTAAAGCGCAACCGATCCAGCGCACTCAGATAATGGAATTTACAGGGGTACCGGTGGGAACAAATTCTCTGTCGATAATCTCGTGAGTGTCAGAAAAAGGCGCTGAGTGTTGTCTTCACTTTCGATTTTTGTCATCCGCACATTCTTCGGGCTTGGCGAAATATCAGGCACCCATTCTGCCGATTGTCGTTTCAAGTAGGTTCCTAATGATAACACGAAGTCTCCTCAAACGTATCGATTTTTTCCGAGGACGAATTGTCCGCGTTTTTCATTTCAACCAAGTCCCAGCAGGTGTCCACCCGTCGTTGTTTTTAAGTGGAAGCATAGCGTGTGGAACTAGATTTGCACACACTTTTCTCCCCTTCAAAACGTATTGCAGAATGTCTTCAACACTTGATTTGAATATGTTCATTTTTTCAGCGATGGCTCTTCTGCATGATGGGTGATGATCGGTTTTTAAAAGATTGCGAACTTTGTTATTGTTTCCGTTGAATGACTTGAGGTGGGATGTCCTAACCACTCGTTGTTCTCACGTTACAACTGTGCTTTAACAGGATTAACTACTGAAACGAGCGTCTAGAATTGTCGGCGTAAGCCTTTTTCATGGATTCAAGTGTCTCCGTAGCATTTTTACCGCGTAAAACGTCAAATCGAATCGGTGCTGGTTGCATCATTGCGATTTGTGGCGCAACAACTGACACACTACGGAGTACGTCCGCTACTTAACAATGCCTGCCCACAAGTGACTGGCTGAACGCACATCGTTGTTTACACATGTTAGTTCAAGATGACACCGTAGTTGAAGACTGCGCTGACGTCGCTCGTACGCCAGGAGTAAAAACCGGTTTTGGAGCGTCTGAACGGACGGTATAAGGTGCGCGGAAAGCAAAGTTGAACACGGCTGTCAAGTCCTGACCGGGAGCACTGCTTTCATCTGCTTCGGTATTTTGTCACTCCGTGCAAAACAATACGAACCCACATGGCACATATATATTGTATACACGTATATCCTATCCAAACTGAATTTTTGTAGCTTAGCTCGCGGTTTCCGTCTGCTAGGAAGTATTAAAATACCTTACGTTCGCGACAGAATGGCTAGCAGCTCGTTTTACGTATTAATGCAACTTTTATTAATTGCTCTAAATGAAATTTGAATATTTGTAGTTAGCTTCCCACTGTTTCCACGCATCACACCCAAACATGGAATTTTACGTTTCATAGTTCGGAGCGAGACTGCTGCATAAAAATAGCCACGTATGACCGTCTGCTCAACGGATCGTGGATTGCTTTCCGCGGGACGAGCATTTCAGTTAGAAACAAGAAACGAGGAGAGTTATATACCACAATATCGAGTTCCGTACGAAACGTATCGTGAACGCGGAGTAACCAGTAGGTCAAACGTCTGGGTATGAATTCATTTGCCAATTAATGGCTTGAAAAAGTGACAGTATTGAACGCAGACATTATCAGTCCTCCTGTCTTGATTGTTTCGAATAATCAGAAGTCGAATGGATAGTATTCGACAGATGCCTCTCTTTCCCTTTCCTCTACATCTACATCTAAATCTACATAAAAGCTCAAGCAAGTCACTTTATTGAGTTGGATGGAGGCTACTTCTGTACCACTATCCTTTTTCCTCATTTCGTGTTCCATGCACGAATGGCGCGTGAATAAAATCATTTTCGCTAAACGTCCGTATGAAGTATAATTTCTCTGACATTCTCGTCAACATAATTTCGCAAGACGCATGAGAGAGACAGCAATTTGCTGCTCGGCTACTCCCAGGACGTACACTCTGTGAATTTGAGTTGTAAACGTCTACGTGAAGTAACTGTTCTCCGTTACAGCGTCTGTCGCTGGCGTTTGTTGGCATTTCGATAACGCTCTCGCGTCGAGTATGCGATCTCGTGGCGAAACCTTCTGCTTTTTTTCCAGTCTCCTCTACGCTCTAAATTAATCCTAAAGGGGCCAGATTGGAGCAATACTCTAAAACGTGAGTGTTTTGTAAGCCGGTTCTTCCGTGGTCGAGACATTTCCTTAAGATTCAGATATTTTACCCAGGCATCTGATTTTCCCACAACCAGTTTTACATGGCCATTCCACTTTAAATTATTCTCGCAGATTACTTCTGCGTACTTTACGGTTATCTCTATCCTCAAAAGTGTAATCGAACAGTCGTGGACCTCTTCACCAATTTCTGAACAGCATTTTACATTTATTTACGTTCAGTGTGAACTGCAGAGCCTGCACACCAGTCAGGTCCTTATGGATTTCGTTACTGGGTTTGGTGTTGCAGCTATCCACCAGACAGCAGTATGGTCTGAGAAGAGCATCGCAGCCCTCCCGACGTTATTTACTACACAATTAAAATACAGGGTGATTCACGAAGATATGCAAATATTTTAATATGTTATTCTACAAGTAAAACTAAAGAAAAAAGTTCAAATAAACATAGGTCCGCTACGGCTATAAAATATTTTGCCTGAATTTTAGCAACTTCGCTAATATGAAGCCATCGCAAAACTGTACGAGGCTGAAGTGAAGCACGATTTCCATTTTTTTGTTGGTATTGGTCTGGTGAACCTAATAAAACATGACCCAGACGTGTATCTGCAGCAGTTTTCCAGAACATCCACTATAGAAGTAAATTTTTTGGTTCAAATGGCTCTGAGCACTATGGGACTTGACTTCTGAGGTCATCAGTCCCCTAGAACTTAGAACTACTTAAACCTAACCAACCTAAGGACATCATACACATCCATACCCGAGGCAGGATTCGAACCTGCGACCGTAGCGGTTGCGCGGTTGCAGACTGCAGCACCTAGAACCGCTCGGCCACCCCGGCTGCCGGAAATTTGTTGACTTTACATTAAGAATGTAGAAACATTTATGTGATTGTTGGCAAACGTTAGTGAGTTGTTTCAGTCGTTTCCTAACCCTGAAATGTGGTGTTTTTCTGTATTGTTCAGTGAAAGAACATAATAACAACAGCTTTGTTTTTCCGGTTTCACATGAATTCATGTCTGCTACAGTATTACTGAACGCTGAAAGGCATAATCAGTCTTAAATGATGATAATGATACAGTATTAATGAAAGCAGATTATCTGGCGCATTCATACAACTATTAAAGGTTTCTCGGACTTCGAGCCGCGTCATGTGATTTAAAATCCACGAGCTTTCGGCCGCGTACTCCTTGGCCATTGTCAAGTGGTGACTGTCTTCCGGTTGCTGCTGCATTCTATATATAGCCGCACTGCCTTTCGTGACGTCACAGTCTTAGTTAACGTTATTACCATTATTTTCCAAAATTAAATTCTCTACAACTTCTGCTGTAAACTTCGTGCAATTTTCTGGAATTTAAAAAAACAAATTGGTCCAAGTAGTTAATAAATCAAAAATTTTATGAAATTACGTCTTTGTTTCTCTGGATCTTGTGGAAAACTAGTGCAGATACACGTCTGGGACATGTTTTATTAGATTCACCAGATCAATAACAACAAAATAAAAGGAAATCTTACTTTACTTTAACCTTGTACAGTTTTGCGATGGCTTCAAATTAGCGAAGTTGCTAAGTTTCAGGCGTAATCTTTTGTTAACCTCAACTCCGTAACTAAACATTTGCGGACCAATGTTCATATGAACTTTTTTCTTTAGTTTTATTTGTAGAATAACTTATTAAAATATTTGCATTTCTTCGCGAATTACCCCATATAAGTTGTTCAGCTAAACTGTAAAATTCATATTTTTTCTGGCACCAAGACAGGCAGTTTTGTTTTGGCCTAGATCGGTTGTAAGAAAGTCCACACTAAATGGTGTACAATCTCTTTTAGTAACTATGCTAATCACAGAGATACCAGTACCAATTATGCTTTTGCAAATAGATCTACAGAAATTTGTGCTGTTAGCGTCGCAATTGTAAATGATAAACATTCATGAAATGGATTGTTTTCAGAACGTCATATCACATAAGCAGCAAACTGGGAATTGTAACAACGTGATACATGTATGAAAGGGGCTTTGAGGAAATTTAGCTCCCCTTCCGTCTGTGTCATTCACGTGTGTAGCGTGCAGCTCTGACTGAAACAATAAATAAGTCACAAAAACTAAGAGAAACTAGACACTACATTCACTGTTACCATGCAGAAGGGAAGAGAGGACAACAATTAAATCATACGGAAGTATCCCAACGCAAGCTGTCCAACAGAAATGAAACTGAGCAAATGTGAAGAAAATTGTCACCGGAATGGTGCTAGAATACTTTACAGAGGGCAATGAACAAGCCTGGAACAAGCTGAGGAACGAAATAAATATTGTGGCAGCTGTTGCTCATAATCCAACAATCCGCCATGTTAGTTCCAGGCAAACTGCGAGTGTGTCAGGAATAATTCAGCCCAGCGCGCAAATACCTACCATCTGTGTTAAGTGTCACTGACTGAGACTGGTAGAACATCAGAGACGAAGTTTAGTATTATTAACGTTCCGCGTCTGGTTATTATAGATTACATGATTGGTCCATGCACTACTTATGAGATCTTAACGGGCAACAGTTACGCTCAGTATTTCACCGAAGTGCTACCGGCTCTCCTAGAGGACGTACCGTTTGAAATACGTAGATGTGTGTGGCACTATTGTGATTGGTGGCAGGCTCACTATTCACTTCACTCTAGAAAAGACCTCATCCACGCGTTTCCTCACTGTGGCAAGATGCTATAGCTGGCCGCAACGTTCCCCTGATTTGACCCCACTGCAATAACCTAAAAGACCAAACCTGTGCACCAGTACGTAGGACCCAAGAGAATTTACAGAAAACGCGCTGTTCCAGCATGTACACTCCTGGAAATTGAAATAAGAACACCGTGAATTCATTGTCCCAGGAAGGGGAAACTTTATTGACACATTCCTGGGGTCAGATACATCACATGATCACACTGACTGAACCACAGGCACATACACACAGGCAACAGAGCATGCACAATGTCGGCACTAGTACAGTGTATATCCACCTTTCGCAGCAATGCAGGCTGCTATTCTCCCATGGAGACGATCGTAGAGATGCTGGATGTAGTCCTGTGGAACGGCTTGCCATGCCATTTCCACCTGGCGCCTCAGTTGGACCAGCGTTCGTGCTGGACGTGCAGACCGCGTGAGACGACGCTTCATCCAGTCCCAAACAAGCTCAATGAGGGACAGATCCGGAGATCTTGCTGGCCAGGGTAGTTGACTTACACCTTCTAGAGCACGTTGGGTGGCACAGGATACATGCGGACGTGCATTGTCCTGTTGGAACAGCAAGTTCCCTTGCCGTTCAGTGTCCCCTCGACGATCACCAGTGGTGTACGGCCAGTGTAGGAGATCGCTCCCCACACCATGATGCCGGGTGTTGGCCCTGTGTGCCTCGGTCGTATGCAGTCTTGATTGTGGCGCTCACCTGCACGGCGCCAAACACGCATATGACCATCATTGGCACCAAGGCAGAAGCGACTCTCATCGCTGAAGACGACACGTCTCCATTCGTCCCTCCATTCACGCCTGTCACGACACCACTGGAGGCGGGCTGCACGATGTTGGGGCGTGAGCGGAAGACGGCCTAACGGTGTGCGGGACCGTAGCCCAGCTTCATGGAGACGGTTGCAAATGGTCCTCGCCGATACCCCAGGAGCAACAGTGTCCCTAATTTGCTGGGAAGTGGCGGTGCGGTCCCCTACGGCACTGCGTAGGATCCTACGGTCTTGGCGTGCATCCGTGCGTCGCTGCGGTCCGGTCCCAGGTCGACGGGCACGTGCACCTTCCGCCGACCACTGGCGACAACATCGATGTACTGTGGAGACCTCACGCCCCACGTGTTGAGCAATTCGGCGGTACGTCCACCCGGCCTCCCGCATGCCCACTATACGCCCTCGCTCAAAGTCCGTCAACTGCACATACGGTTCACGTCCACGCTGTCGCGGCATGCTACCAGTGTTAAAGACTGCGATGGAGCTCCGTATGCCACGGCAAACTGGCTGACACTGACGGCGGCGGTGCACAAATGCTGCGCAGCTAGCGCCATTCGACGGCCAACACCGCGGTTCCTGGTGTGTCCGCTGTGCCGTGCGTGTGATCATTGCTTGTACAGCCCTCTCGCAGTGTCCGGAGCAAGTATGGCGGGTCTGACACACCGGTGTCAATGTGTTCTTTTTTCCATTTCCAGCAGTGTATAATGACATCGACGGATATTTGAGATATGTCCAGGAGTCCTCGCACCAGCCACTGAGAATGTGTGTTGTTGTCCTCAATGAAAGTGAAGAATAATCGAAGGGCGTGTTGTATGGAATGAAGAGTGTCATGAGCACCCACTGTTACTTTACAGTAACCCGAAGACGATGAAGGTAATGAGTGGCAGCAGGAACGAGATCAGCGATAGACTTAACAACAGAAAGGGCACAACGAAGCAGACCGAGAGACGGAATTTTTCTGCCTTGGAAGAACAGTAACACGTGTGGCATGAAGGAACGAGGACGTAGGAATCGCGTTAACACATGCGATGATGGTATTCCGACCAAAGTGAAACATGCTGCTCTCAGTCATAGACCTTGATCTCAGGGTGAAGTGTCTGACAATGTATGTTTTGAGAACGGTATTGTATGATTGTGGATCATGGGCTGTGAGAAAACCGTATAAGAATAAGATCGAAGTATTAGAGATTAGATACTGTAGAAGAAAATTGATAATTGGAATGTTTAATAAAGAAGAGGTGGTTCTTTATATGAGCGGTTCTATGCACTTCAGTCTGGAGCCACGCGACCGCTACGGTCGCAGGTTCGAATCCTGCCTCGGGCATGGATGTGTGTGATGTTCTTAGGTTAGTTAGGTTGAAGTAGCTCTGAGTTGTAGGGGACTGATGACCTCAGAAGTTAAGTCCCATAGTGCTCACAGCCATTTTTTTATATCAGGGTATAGCTTCTATCGTACAATGGGGATGGAGAAAAGTGAATGGGAAGATAATGATGAGAATGCGTCGAGCAAATAATTGAAGAAGTATGGTGCAACTGCTACTCTGAGACGAAGAGGTTGGAACAAGAGATGAGTTAGTGACGGACAACATAAAGTCAGAACACTCATGACTCTAAAAATAATGACCCTGCGGAGCTACGCTTCGACCTTTAACAATCAACCCACTGTCACTCCGTTTAACCAACCAGTTGTTCTGTCTGCACAATGATATTCTTGACATGCCGTTCCTTTCAGCATTATATAGTCAAAACATTGCGTGGACCTTTAGAGAAATGGTGAAACTTTACATTTAACACTACTTTGACGCAGTTTGATAGATTGCTTTATTTAAAATTTTGTACTACCGATATAATGATAATGATGTCATTAAAAGAGTAAGAGAGAGTAGATACAATTCTACTGTTGTATCTTACGGTGATGGCTTTCTTGCTGTAACACGAAGTGTGATGTACGCTAATAACTGTCAGCTTAAGAGCATTAACGGTTATCTCATCATTAGAATGATAGTATAGTTCGAAGTATATGCTCGCTCACGTGTGTTCGTGACTTGTGATACTTTTGCCTCCTCCCCCGCACCCCACCCCCCTCCCGTCCTCACCCTTACTGTTGAGCCACGAAAGCGCGGTTCTGATTTTGTAAGTAGGCTGTTCAGCTTTTTATATTGGTAACGCCACGTAGCGCTCTGTATGAAAATCACTGGCTGTGCTGTGTGCAGTCTGTGGCTGGGTGGCATTGTTGTAATATTCGCTGTTGTAGTGTTGGACTGTTGGCTGTTAACAGCGCGCAGCGTTGCGCAGTTTGAGGTGAGCCGCCAGCAGTGGTGGATGTGGGGAGAGAGATGGCGGAATTTTGAGAGCATATATATATATATATATATATATATATATATATATATATATATAGTATGACTTTTGAACACTATTAACGTAAATACATTGTTTGTTCTCTATCAAAATCTTTCATTTGCCAACTATGCCTATCAGTAGTTAGTGCCTTCAGTAGTTAAAATCTTTTATTTAGCTGGCAGTAGTGGCGCTCGCTGCAATGCAGTAGATCGAGTAACGAAGATTTTTGTGAGGTAAGTGATTCATGAAAGGTATAGGTTATTGTTAGTCAGGGCCATTCTTTTGTAGGAATTTTTGAAAGTCAGATTGTGTTGCGCTAAAAATATTGTGTCAGTTTAAACACAGTCATTTATAATTTTTCTAAGGGGACGTTTCAATTTCTCTTTGACAAATTGGCGATTGCATCTTTCAATACGATCGAGCACCTGGTCATAATGCCCAGCCTGTGGCGGAGTGGTTGCACGACAAAAACATCCATGTAATTTCAAATGTTTCTAAGAAAAATAATTTTAACTGTACATTCAGAACAGTACCTATCGATTATAATATCGAGACTAAAATATTTTACAAAGTAATTGCTTTTCCTGAATTTTAGCTTGAAATATAACATACTATGTATAAAATTATATCAAAGTTTTCAGGAAAGCAACTGAGGTAATACTGATCTGCCCAAAATTCGAAAAATATTACTGGTATCGACAACTACTGTTGAGGAAAAGTAATGCTACAGGAGGACGTCCTGTTACACTCACAATACACAATATTGCCACTTAGATTGTTTATTCCTATTAACATCTAAACTTCATCCTCACTTTCTGTGAGTTTACCAGTGTTACCAAGGACATCTTTGCCTACTGAATTTTAAGTCCACTCCTGAGCTTCACTTTATTTCTGTGATTGTTTGTTCGCTGTTAAGATCGAATAGCAGAACCGAAAGACTGCATCTGGAGCACCATCTTACAACCTTTTGAATGTTAGCGCTTCGTTCTTGGTCTCCTAAACATATTGCATATTACATGCCTGTTCCTATACCTTACATCCATTTCTCAGTGCTCAGTGTATTTCGAAAGTAGTACATCATTTTAACAGGTTTTTATTAGGTCGCATTTTTATCTATATGTCTGGTACAAATTCTGCAACATTTTAAAGTATACTGTAGTTGAGTTAGAGACATGAAACTCCCTACACAGCTCAGAACTCAGTGACATTGCAATACTTACCCTTTTTCGTGTCTGGAGTGAGGCCTGGAGTAATTTGTATACCATTGCTATTAGCCCCTTTTCTTGTTCCACTTTCGAATGTCTTGCGGTAAATACGGTTGCAGCTAAGTCCCTGTGTGAGAGACATTCTCTCCGGTACTTACCTTAGTGGCAGCTAAGGCCCTGTGTGAGCGCGATTCTCTCTGGTGTTTACGTCAGAGGTCTTTCCCTGAAATAATCGCAGGAGGAAGCGCTGTATTGGGTGATTCATTTGAACAGAAACTGAAATAATACTGTAGTTTACCACATGACTGTTGTGGACTCACCGAAATGTTTTGAATGGAATGAAAAATTTTACACACATATAGACTGAGAAAGCAGAAAATTATAATTTAACTAAAGAACTTTCTAATATAACACGTTTTTAAAACGGTTCAAGAAGTGTAAAATAATATCTGCGGGCACCACACAGGTTCCTAACCCTCTGCAGATAACCGTGAAAATTTGTGCTTGCGAATTTTCAATAGCTATCAAAGTACTCGTGGAATTTACAACAGAAAACGTAGAGTGCACGTAGTACTTAATTAATGCTTGAATAGTTCAGCTCCTTGCTATTATCAGTTGCAAGCAGCCAACGTTTTACGTTTTAAGTTCTAAAGTATTTCCATAGCTAATACAAAATTCAAATCCACAAGCACAAATCTGTAGGACTATCTGTATGTATGGGGCTAGGAGAAATTATCTTATAGTCAGTAGTCAACAGCAATAATGACTGTGTGGACGATGTGGCCTATTCTACACCTCATTTTGGATCTATGTGACGGTGCTGTGCTGACTATATTTACATGTTTCGACGATGCCATTATGGCCTTATCACTTTAGGACATGTTGTAAAAAAAGATCTGAGGATGGTCATAACGGACTGAAACCGGTCATCGTCAAATGAATTGATATTGTGATCAAAGACTGGAGTAAAAAACATTTAACAATTATCTTATACTTTTTTATCCGTCTTAAAAACGTACCGTGCTAAAAACAAATTATTTGAATAACCATTACATTCTCATATTAAATATCCAGAATCTTAAGAAATGTATGCCAAGGTTGTACCATTGCTGGACTTCTTCATTTCTATTGCTTGGTAGATATTTCCAGACCTCACCTATATACACTCCTGGAAATGGAAAAAAGAACACATTGACACCGGTGTGTCAGACCCACCATACTTGCTCCGGACACTGCGAGAGGGCTGTACAAGCAATGATCACACGCACGGCACAGCGGACACACCAGGAACCGCGGTGTTGGCCGTCGAATGGCGCTAGCTGCGCAGCATTTGTGCACCGCCGCCGTCAGTGTCAGCCAGTTTGCCGTGGCATACGGAGCTCCATCGCAGTCTTTAACACTGGTAGCATGCCGCGACAGCGTGGACGTGAACCGTATGTGCAGCTGACGGACTTTGAGCGAGGGCGCATAGTGGGCATGCGGGAGGCCGGGTGGACGTACCGCCGAATTGCTCAACACGTGGGGCGTGAGGTCTCCACAGTACATCGATGTTGTCGCCAGTGGTCGGCGGAAGGTGCACGTGCCCGTCGACCTGGGACCGGACCGCAGCGACGCACGGATGCACGCCAAGACCGTAGGATCCTACACAGTGCCGTAGGGGACCGCACTGCCACTTCCCAGCAAATTAGGGACACTGTTGCTCCTGGGGTATCGGTGAGGACCATTCGCAACCGTCTCCATGAAGCTGGGCTACGGTCCCGCACACCGTTAGGCCGTCTTCCGCTCACGCCCCAACATCGTGCAGCCCGCCTCCAGTGGTATCGCGACAGGCGTGAATGGAGGGACGAATGGAGACGTGTCGTCTTCAGCGATGAGAGTCGCTTCTGCCTTGGTGCCAATGATGGTCGTATGCGTGTTTGGCGCCGTGCAGGTGAGCGCCACAATCAGGACTGCATACGACCGAGGCACACAGGGCCAACACCCGGCATCATGGTGTAGGGAGCGATCTCCTACACTGGCTGTACACCACTGGTGATCGTCGAGGCGACACTGAATAGTGCACGGTACATCCAAACCGTCATCGAACCCATCGTTCTACCATTCCTAGACCGGCAAGGAAACTTGCTGTTCCAACAGGACAATGCGCGTCCGCATGTATCCCGTGCCACCCAACGTGCTCTAGAAGGTGTAAGTCAACTACCCTGGCCAGCAAGATCTCCGGATCTGTCCCCCATTGAGCATGTTTGGGACTGGATGAAGCGTCGTCTCACGCGGTCTGCACGTCCAGCACGAACGCTGGTCCAACTGAGGCGCCAGGTGGAAATGGCATGGCAAGCCGTTCCACAGGACTACATCCAGCATCTCTACGATCGTCTCCATGGGAGAATAGCAGCCTGCATTGCTGCGAAAGGTGGATATACACTGTACTAGTGCCGCCATTGTGCATGCTCTGTTGCCTGTGTCTATGTGCCTGTGGTTCTGTCAGTGTGATCATGTGATGTATCTGACCCCAGAAATGTGTCAATAAAGTTTCCCCTTCCTGGGACAATGAATTCACGGTGTTCATATTTCAATTTCCAGGAGTGTAGGTTAGTTGGACATTTCACATACGAAGCAGCTACTTGGGTTTCAAAGGACATAACCATTTACATCTGAGTTTATTCTTCTTGTATTTCCTTTGACTACCGTCTGCTCATCAGACTTTGATCACCACCCAGTGTTCGTCTCCAGTGTCATCTGTTCCAAGTAATGAGGCCTAATCTGGGACGTCGAGCTTTTAGGCTTTGTGCAATCAGTGTCTTCTTTGTTGGTATGAATTACTCCATGATACTATTCCATAACACTTTAATGAGTAGAATACGCAAAAACATTGTCACATTGTTTTGAGCCCTAGAAATTAAATAAGAAGCGGGCGTCACTGGATTTTTGTGTATGAATAGCTGACGAATATACTTTTTCCAATTCAGATGTTATCAGTACCTATACTTTAAAATTATGGAGGATAAACAGAGTTTTCAACTTTGTTGCAGATGCTTTACTTTTAATTGCCTCCAAGTCAAGTGGAATTTGTGTCGAGTGCATGCAGTTATTATCTGTATCATTTAGTGAAAAGATTACGACTGCTATGTTATTCTGAATACAGTTGGATCACAGTTCTGAGAAACAGCAAGCTGAATGGCTGTGAATACGGCAACTCGAATTCACTTTCCACGTAAAACTTCAAGAAACCATTGATACGGTCTGCTTTATTGAATATGGAAATTTCTCTAGTTTTGGAGCATCTCGCATCAGTAAACCGCACGCGCAGGCTACATATGGCCCAGCGAGAAAAACGCTCGTTTGTTTTCAACAATTGGTGGGCTAGAATGGCGCCGTTTCACGTATTCCTCAGGTATGAATCCTACGTCGCGCTAGTTACGTGCCGACTCCCGCGGTGCAAAGACGTGTAAATAAATTGTCGCTGAAGTACGTGGGCTATATCTCTACCCCGCACGACTGTTCGTGGTCGTTAACTTTCTGATTGCACCAGGTTAATATCGTACAATTACTGTAATGAATACTACAAAAGTATTGTGGATGTTATTGTCGTTTGTACGCATTTTTTAGTTACAATCATTTCTTAGTCTTTATATTGTATTTTCAGATATCGGTCTATATAAATAAGATGGATGAACAGATTCACAGATGGCTACTGGAGGATAAAGAAGATTGTGACGTTTTGAACGAAAGTGAGGGGGAAGAAGGACTCATGGAACAAAATGTCCCGACTGTGCCGCCTCACAAGTCTGACACGGAACAGGAAGGCGAAGAAGACAATGCTGATGAAGATATACCTCTGTCGGCTTTGGTTACCTTTCAATCTCGTAATGGGACGAAATGGAGCAATTTCCCACCACCCACATCAGAAACCAGATCTCACATTTATGGCTCGTCCACCAGGCCCAATAAACGCTAAAATAGCTCTTCTGACATTTCTGCTGTTTTGCGATGGTGATATCTAGAACATTCTCGTTCGTTTGACAGACATTGACACTGACACCATAAAAAGCAAATATCAAAGCGAAAGAGACGCATCTCATTGTGGCCTGACAGAAATCAAGGCCTTTATAGACATTTAATTAGTAACTGTAACTTTCGGTGCAGCGCGAAGATATCCGAAGGGCTTTTGAGATAATTCGAAAAGTACTGGCATTGAATTAGTGTATACAACTATGACAGAGAGATGATTCCAAGCTCTCCACTTTTATGATGTAAGAGACAGGTAGGCTCGTCCAATAAACGACCGTCTGGATGCAATACACAAAATTACTAACATAATGCTTCAGAACTTTAAGCAATATTACACTCCAAGCGAAAATCTTACGACTGATGAGCAATTAATCACTTTCAAGGGACGCTGCGGTTTAGTGATGTATATACCAAACAAACCAATAAAGTTCGGTATAAAGATCATTATGATGGTGGACATCAAGTATTCATATGCCTATAATTTTGAGATTTACGTAGGCATGCAACCACAGGGACCATTTACAGAATCAAATAAAGTGCCTGATATCATCCATCGAATTCTGAGTACATTATATGGCATGGGATGCAATATCACTATGGAAAACATATTTACTAGAGTGTCAGCATGCAAAGAACTGTTAACTCACAAGATTATGGCCATACAAACACTACGGATGAATAAACCAGGGGTACCTGAGTTGCCCAAAATAACACAAAACACAGAAATAAACGAAGCAATTTTCGGGTTAAAACCTGAGTGCACGCAAGTCAGTTACGTGCTGTCCGCAGCTCGCGGTATTGCGGTAGCTTTCTCGCGTCCTGCGATGGGGTTTCCGGGTTCGCTTCCCTTCGGGGTCATGGTTTTTTCTCTGCCTCGTGATGACTGGGTGTTTAGTGTTCTTCATCATTTCATCATTATTGACGCGCAAGTCACCGAAGTGGCGTCAACTAAAAAGCACTTACAATACGACGGCGGAACTTTCCCGCATAGGGCCTTCCGGCAAACAATGCCATACGATCATTTCATTTTTTTCACTTACGTGCCGTAGCCGTCCTCCGACGACATGCTGTCGTCGATTTCTCTGACGTAAGACCTTTATGTTGTTATCCACTGTATATGCCCGACTGTTCGCTATATCTATACCTCAGATCGAGCAGCCACTAACATCTTCAGTGAAACGGCGAATAAATTTCGGGTTTTCATAATAATTAAGCCGTGTGTAGTGGCCGCGCCGTTTGTGGCGTCATGTCACGCACCGCGCGGCCCCTCCCGCCGGAGGTTCGAGTCCTCCCTCGGGCATGGGTGTGTGTGTGTTGTTCTTAGCATAGGTTAGTTTCAGTAGTGTGTAAGTCTAGGGACCGATGACCTAAGCAGTTTGGTCTCTTAGGAATTGACACAAATTTGAACATAGAAAGTAATGTTAGCTTTTTGCTCAGTCGATCACCCTTTATTTGTCGCTGCGTTACCGAAGACAAGATAATTAATAAATAACGTCTTTGGATGTTACTTATTATTTACTATTATGCACGTAATAACAACATTCAATAATAATTAAATGATCATGAATGATTGAGTTTCGCACACAGAGAAAAGGAGGTTTTATCCTACAATTACTCTCAGCAATTACGGCAAATAAAATGTCCATGATTTTGATAGTTCTTCACTTAATGATTATATAAGAAGGATTACTGTACGTCGATTCTGTCCTTTTTACTTTCACAAAGCTAAGTGTCCAGTTCCGTTCTTATAATCAATTTAACGTTCATTCGTATAGTCCACATATCCTGTTATCAATTATAGGATTTATCAGTAATAGAATCAGTGACAGAATTTAATACTGAGCGCTACTTTTTCTCGCGCACACAATTCCTCAGATATTCTTAGTCCGTGGCCTTACGGCAAAAGTCCGTCACGTAAATAGTAACTATAGTCGATTTTCCATAATGAGATTTTCACTCTGCAGCGGAGTGCGCGCTGATATGAAACTTCCTGGCAGATTAAAACTGTGTGCCCGACCGAGACTCGAACTCGGGATCTTTGCCTTTTTTTTTTTTTTTTAATCTCATTTTGTTCGTTTTCGTTCGTTGTATCTGCACTGGGCGGACGTCGAAAGACACCCGTTTTAGTTCGTTGTTGATCCAGTGACTCAGTTTTTTATTACAGAGGGCAGCTAGGCCTCTGACCGAACACGCTGAGCTACCGTGCCGGCCTTTCGGGGGGCAAGTGCTCTACCAACTGAGCTACCGAAGCACGACTCACGCCCCGTCGTCACAGCTTTACTTCCGCCAGTACCTCGTCTCCTACCTTCCAAACTTGACAGAAGCTCACATTCTGGAAACATCCCCCTGGCTATGGCTAATCCATGTCTCCGCAATATCCTTTGTTTCAGGAGTGCTAGTTCTGCAAGTTTCGCTGGGGAGCTTCGGGAAGGTACGACACGATGTACTGGCAGAAGTACAGCTGTGAGGAGGGGGCGTGAGTTGTGCTTGGGTAGCTCAGTTGGTAGAGCACTTGCCCCCGAAAAGGCAAAGGTCCCGATTTCGAGTCTCGGTCGGACACACAGTTTTAATCTGCCAGGAAGTTTTATAGTCAATTTTCTTGCAGTTTAACAAAAGTTCCCTGAACCACTCCGTAGCATATCACACGGAAATGCCCGCTATATCGAACGCCGCAGCTACGTAGACTTATTCAGAGCGCAGAAAACAAGAGAACTAACAATACCCACGCATGGTTTTTATAATAGGATTTAGCGCTACTTTGGTGCGCGCGTTATTTTGATGAGAGGTTATATATGCATAAGTTAATTAAAACTTTTTCAATGCTGTTAATTATTTCCTATACTATCTATCACCTCACCCCGATATGGAAATACCCCTGACAATATTGTTATCAATTAAAAGAGCTGTTATAGTGCCATAGCGAAATAACACATTCACCCATTCTCGAGGGAGGTTCAAATGGTTCAAATGGCTCTGAGCACTACGCGACTTAACTTCTGAGGTCATCAGTCGCCTAGAACTTAGAACTAATTAAACCTAACTAACCTAAGGACATCACACACATCCATGCCCGAGGCAGGATTCGAACCTGCGACCGGAGCGGTCTCTCGGCTCCAGACTCTAGCACCTAGAACCGCTCGGCCACTCCAGCCGGCGCTCGAGGGAGGACTCGAATCTCCAGCGGGCAGGGTCGAGCAATCCGTGGCATGGCGCCTCCAAACCACGCGGCTAGAAAATCATAAATCATCACACTTTATAACCAACCTAACTGTTGCGTCGATACTTTTGGTGAAATGTGTGTACAACACGACGTTACTCGAAATAGTTCCCGACGACCTGTCACACTGTTTTACGATTTTGTCATTGTGGCCGGCATAAATGGTTTTGTGACGTATCAGATGAACAACTCTGAAACGAAACTCGTCCGCCGTCACTACCTACAAGATGTTGGATTCGCATTAGCAAGACTTTCTGTTGAACGTCGAATATCGCAGCAAAACGTACACAGAGATGTCAAACTGAATGGCAGACTACTTCTAGGGTTTTCATAACAACCTATGTACCCTGTTATACTTAGTCGTGGACGAGTTGGCCGTTGTCCCTTTTCTTACCAGGGCTCGCGATTGCAGCACGCGTAAACAATGAAGCAGCATTTGCAGCTATCATCAGGCTCTCTTGTGCACTGAAAGTATGCCGATTGAGTGAAGATGATCGTGAAAAATTGTTTATTGCTTCCATTAGGAGATAAGAAATCAGGACACTAATAAATTATTTTTTAAATTAAAGTTAAGTGAAAATCATCAAAAACGGTGAAACTTCCTGGCAGATTAAAACTGTGTGTCGGACCGAGACTCAAACTCGGGACCTTTGCCTTTCGCGGGCAAGTGCTGTACCAAATGAACTACCCAAGCACGACTCACGACCCGTCCTCACAGCTTTAATTCAGTCGGTACCTCGTCTCTTACCTACCTACCTTCCTACCAAACCTTGCCAAAAGGCAAAGGTCCCGAGCTCGAGTCTCGGTCCAGCACACAGTTTGCCACGAAGTTTCATATCAGCGCACACTCCAATGCAGAGTGAAAATCTCATTCTGGAAACATCCCCCAGGCTGTGGCTAAGCCATGTCTCCGCAATATCCTTTCTTCCAGGAGTGCTAGTTCTGCAAGTTTGGCAGAAGAGCTTCTGTGAAATTTGGAAGGAGGGAGACGAGATACCGGGCGAATTAAAGCTGTGAGGACGAGTCGTGAATCGTGCTTGGGTAGCTCAGTTGGCAGAGCACGTCCTCGCGAAAGGCAAAAGTCCCGAGTTCGAGTCTCGGTCCGTCACACAGTTTTAATCTGCGAGGAAGTTTCATATTAGCGCACACACCGCTGTAGAGTGAAAATCTCATTCTGGCATCAAAAACGGTGCTTGAACACTGATGTTTTTAAAGAGTTGTTTATTTCTTTGTGTGCTTCAGTTAGAAAGTAAAATGTGAAAAATATATAGATTTCTGGTATTTGTACAAGGTGTTTCCTTTAAATTATGTCCTTAATTTGTACCTAACATAATTTATTGCCGGCCGCGTTGGTCTAGCGGTTCTAGGCGCTCAGTCCGTCACCGCGCGACTGCTACGGTCGCAGATTCGAATCCAGCCTCGGGCATGGATGTGTGTGATGTCCTTAGGTTAGTTAGGTTTAAGTAGTTCTAAGTTCTAGGGGACTGATGACCACAGATGTTAAGGCCCATAGTGCTCAGAGCCATTTTTGAACCATTTTGAACCATAATTTATTGTTGGGCTACGTATGTATGCCGCGCGTGCGCTCAAGGAGCGTTTACGGGTGGTACCTATTGCCGTCACTTGGATATACTTCTACATCGGGTGTGCAAAAAAACCGACCAGCAGCACTCCCAAAATATCATCGAGATGTCTGCTGTCAGTTTGAATAATCCAGTAATGTCTGAATCTCTGTCGTTTTACGTAAACGGTACGAAAACGCAAGGTATTATTTACGTGAATTTTTTTCCAGTCTATCCTGTTCTTCTGCTGCGAGACAGATACAGTGAAACTGCAACCCACGATTTAGTCAGGTTCGCAGAGGTCCGTGGCCACAGATTCAGCATGAGTAGTTGGCCATGTCAGCTGTGTTATCGGTCACTGCCGCTTCTGGCTAATTCACGCTGCTGCGAAACCAGAACGAGACACCTTAAATATGCACAGTGGTCAGTGACGACATCGCCAGAAAAAGGCCGAAAGCTCAAGGCGATATGCAACAGTCTCTTCTTCAGCTCGTGTAATGCGAGAGGTAACGCCCTGAACGCTCGTGTTATATTATTCCTATACTCAGACTAGTTTAGCGCCCGCTGCTTCGCTCACTTAGACTGTATGGCCTGCAGAGATTGTTTTATTTAATCGACTTTTTATGATGTTCACAAACTGCAACACCTTCTATGCTTCTCACTCTGATTAAGGCCATATAGGAATGGTCTTTTCTCAATGTACTTAGGACCAAAAAGCGGTTCTGGTAACTGGAGTCAAAAGTTTTGCCAATCATACTTTTTGCGTTCTTGTGGAGATATTTCCATAGCAACTTTCATCCTCTAACAAATATTACTGTATACCTATCCGAGGAGTGAAGTATCAATTTTGATAAATTTAGCTTTAACATTTTCTTTAATACAGCAGAGTGCAGCTAATCCGAACGCCGATAATCAGAACGTTCGGTTAATCCGAACATGAAAAATATTAGTCTAAGTGTGGAAACTGTGCTGTAAACTGCTGTACATACGCACTACTTTAATTCACACAATACAGTCAACATGTATTAAAAAACTGGCAAGAAAACATAACATAACAATGCATAACAATGAAAGGAAAGCTGTCAAACATACCAAAATACAGCGGACATTTTAGATGACAAAAACTCAGCCATTGCTTTTTGGCGTAATGAGGACAGTCTGTTATAAGGCGCATAGTTGCGCCATCGTCTCATAAACATCTAATCAGCAGGTGTTGCAGTGGGCTGTTGCTCCAAATAACGTAGCGCGACATCAACGGCTTCTGCTGCGTCACTGTGTGGCAACAGCTCTCCTTTGTCGCTTTCAGGCTCATTGTCACTTCTGTCTCGGCAGTCCACTTATTCCTGGTCTAGAGTCACAGCAGCAACTAAATGAGCGTCAGTAAGGTTCTCCACACTTGCCCCATCCGCTGCAGTCACTCGTCTACATATCCTTTTACTAGCTTCTTCACATCCACGGATTGTCTGTATCATTTGTAGTAGATTTTCCTCTTCATTTTGTACTAGTTTCTCCTGAAATTCGGCGTCAGGGGAGTGTCGTAGGACCGTTGCTATTCACAATATACATAAATTACCTTGTGGATAACATCGGAAGTTCTCTGGGACTTTTTGCGGATGATGGTGCAGTATATCGAGAGGTTGTAACAATGGAAAATTGTACTGAAATGCAGGAGGATCTGCAACGAATTGACGCATGGTGCAGGAAATGGTAATTGAATCTCAATGTAGACAAGTGTAATGTGCTGCGAATACATAGAAAGAAAGATCCTTTTATCATTTAGCTACAATATAGCAGGTCAACAACCGGAAGCAGTTAATTCCATAAATTATCAGGGAGTAGGCATTAGGAGTAATTTAAATGGAATGACCATATAAAGTTAGTCGTCGGTAAAGCAGATTCCAGACTGAGATACATTGGAAGAATCCTAAGGAAATGCAATCCGAAAACAAAGGAAGCACGTTATAGTACACTTGTTCGCCCACTGCTTGAATACTGCTCATCGGTGTAGGATCCGTACCAGATAGGGTTGATAGAAGAGACAGAGAAGATCCAACGGAGAGCAGCGCGCTTCGTTACAGGACCATTTAGTAATTGCGAAAGCGTGCTGGAGATGATAGATAAACTCCAGTGGAAGACTCTGCAAGAGAGACGCTCAGTCGCTCGGTACGGGCTTTTGTTGAAGTTTCGAGAACATACCTTCACCGAGGAGTCAAGCAGTATATTGCTCCCTCTTACGTATATCTCGCGAAGAGACCGTGATAAAATCAGAGAAATTAGAGCCCACACAGAGGCATACCGACAATCGTTCTTTCCACGAACAATACGAGACTGGAATAGAAGGGAGAACCGACAGAGGTACTTAAGGTACCCTCCGCCACACACCATCTGGTGGCTTGCGGAGTATGGATGTAGATGTAGATGTAGAGATGTCCACAGTTTTCTCCACGATTATCTCAGAGTATTTTCTGAAATATTCTGCCGTGCCTCAGCGGCCCAATAAACGACACCCTTCACATTGGTCTTTTTTACTTAGTCCGCTAAAGGATGCTATCATCTCGGACCAACATTCTTAAAAATTGTTTTCTGTAAATCAGTTTCAGTGTTTGCAGTACGCCTTAGTCCATCGACTGTCGAAGTTGTGTAACATTCGGCTGCAAAAACTTCGCCACGATTTCTCCATCACATAATTCCACAGTGCTGGGGTGAGATGGCGCGTTATCAGTCAAAACGATTGCATGGGGAGACAAATGATTTTCCTTAGAAAACCGTCGAACAGAGGGAAGAAACTGGCCGTGAATCCATTCTTTGAACATGTTACCTAGCTCGTGGTCGTGCGGTAGCGCTCTCGCTTCCCACGCCCGGGTTCCCGGGTTCGATTCCTGGCGGGGTCAGAGATTTTCTCTGCCTCGTGATGACTGGGTGTTATGTGATGTCCTTAGGTTAGTTAGGTTTAAGTAGCTCTAAGTTCTAGGAGACTGATGACCATAGATGTTAAGTCCCATAGTGCTCAGTGCCATTGGAACCAATTTTTGAACAGCTTACCATCCACCCATGCTTTTTTCTGGTTGCGATAATATACGGGCAGGGACTTCATGTTGCAATTTGTAAAAGCCCTGGGTCCAGCAGATTTGCCGATCAGAATTAAAGGCAGCTTGTGATTACCAGCAGCGTTGCTGCACGCTAATTAAGTCACACGATCTTCACACATTTTAAAACCAGGAGCTTGGTCTTCTCCTTTTGCTACCAGGCTTTTTGTTGGCAATGCCCTAAAATTAAGTCCAGTCTCGTTAGCGTTATAAATTTGTTGGGGAAAATACTTACCCGCTCTTATCATTTTTCAAACTCACCCAAGTATTCCTTCGCTGCATCACGGTGAGAAGAAAGCTTCTCTCGAATAATTGTTAGCTGACGGATTCCGTGACGTTTTTTTTGAATCTGTCCAACCAAGCCGTACTCACACTAAAAGACTCATCACCATTCATTAACTTGTTCAGGTAAACAGCCTTCTCATGAATTAGTGCTCCACGCAAAGGAGTTCCCCTTTCTCCTTCTTTCGTATACCAAAGGAAAAGAGCTTATCCACTTTATAGTAGTGGGACTGTTTCAAAGTCTGCCGAATTTCGAGTGTTTTTCCCGAAGACATTGCACAGAACTGTACAAGCTTCACTCGGTTCTTCTTCCAATCACAAATGGTTACTTACCAACACCCAGTTCCATTGCAAGTTTAGATACATTCTCACCATTGTCTATCCACTTCAAAGCATTCTGTTTTTCTTAGCCGTTTACTCATGACGAAAATACGTACACCAATACATCTGAAAGAACACACTACACCTGTCACGCGTACCAGTGATCGATAGCTAACATACCCAAGCGCTTTGCGAGCCAACTGGCAGTGCACTGACCTCAGACACTACACAGGTCTCAACAATGCACAATAACAAGGGCAGGGAGTGAGGGCGAGCCATTCTTCCCACATTTGTTCCCATTTATTTACCATAGTGTACCTACTTATCTGCTTGGTATACTTTATTCTAGAAACTCGTCACTGTAATTCAGGCTAATCCGAACAAATCGGTAATCCGAACAAGCTCCGGTCCAAAGTTAGTTTGGATTAACGGGACTCTACTGTATAACGAAATATTTTCTTAACAAATTTCATCCCCTATTGCACTACCTTAAAGATTAAATTTCGAGAAACACTGAAGTACTTATTTTTTTATTTCTAACCGAGAAGTCAAATACAAATTGTCGTAGATGTTGCCTTAAAAATTCTTCAGCAGATCTTTATTTACCCCTTAGGGTAAAAATTTCCAAATAGACTGAAGCACATGTTTTTTCATCTCCTACCGAGAAGCCGAACATCGGTTTTAAAAAATTTATTTGTAAAAATGCTTTAGCAATGAAATATTTTCATGAAACGTTTCACCCCTTATTTCAGCCCCTTAGCGGTTGAATTTCCAAAAACGGTCAATATATATATTTTTAAAAATTTCTAACTGAGAAGCCAAATTTAAAATTGCGTTGATTTAGCTTTAAAAAGGCTTTCAAATAAAACATTTTCATAAAAAATCTCATCTTCTATTTCACCCCCTTAGGGGTTCTATTTCCAAAAAATACTGAACCACGTTTTTTTTTTTTATTTGTAACCGAAAAGTCAGGTACCAGTGTTCATAGATGTAGCTTTATAAATATTGTAGTAGTTTTTTAACAATGACATATTTTCAAAAAAGCTTTCACCCGCTATTTCACTCCTCAAAAATGCTGAAACACGTATTTGTTTGTTTCTGACCGAGAAATCAAATACCAATTTTCGCAGGTCAGCTTCGAAATTGCCTCAAAAAATAAAAAAAGTCACCCCATTATGGTTGGCATTTCGTAAAATCCCCTCTTAAACGATGCCTACAATATTAGATCCAAACCTGCTCCAAATTTCAGGTGTCTATCAACGGCGGTTTGTGCTAGGCGATGATGAGTCAGTGAGTCATTAAGTCACTCGGGACGTTGTCTTCTATATATGAGGGTACACTGATCAGTAACAGGTGCATCCCACGAAAATGTTTTGAAGAACAAATTCCTTCCTGCACTGCAACAAAAACGTCCGGGAAGGGCTGCGCGTGTGCTGTTTCACCAAGACAACGCACCCGCACATCGAGCTAACGTTACGCAACAGTTTTTTCGTGATAACATCTTTGAAGTGATTCCTCATGCTCCCTACTCACCTGACCTGGCTCCTAGTGGCTTTTGGCGTTTTCCAACAATGAAAGACACTCTCCGTGGCCGCACATTCACCAGCCGTGCTGCTATTGCCTCAGCGATTTTCCATTGGTCAAAACAGGCTCCTAAAGAAGCGTTCGCCGCTGCCATGGAATCATGGCGTCAGCGTTGTGAAAAATGTGTACGTCTGCAGGGCGATTGCGTCGAGAAGTAACGCCAGTTTCATCGATTTCGGGTGAGCAGTTAATTAGAAAAGAAATCGGAGGCCTTAGAACTTGAATGCACCTCGTATTTGGCAGGGAAACATATTTTGGCAAAGTCTGTGCAGATAGACCACTTATTTTGTGTTTTTACTTTTTTACTTGCTTCCAATTTATTGGAGGGAGCAATTAGAATTCTGCTTCCTCTTCTAATATCTCTGAACTCGCTTCTCTCTCTCTCTCTCTCTCTCTCTCTCTCTCTCTTTTTTTTTTTTTTTTTGTCAGACACATGTGACGAGTGTGAATTGAGCTGAAGCAACAACTCATTTACAAAAGAAAAACGTGAATTATCTTGTTTTTTCCCCTGACTTTTTATTTGGTTCCAAGGGCCATACATGCCTTACGCCATATAAAATCACATTTAACGTATTCAAAGTAAATGCAATGGTAACTAAAAGGAAATAAAACGGAGGTGTTTGGTAGCATTATTGGTGACTATTTGTTCAAAATCCGATGAGTGGGTAGAATCTAATCTGGCCCAGGTCTAATCATACACCACGGTTAAAATATTGTGGATTCGCAGCGCTTTGTCTGGGGTAGTTCTTGGGGTGTATTTTCAGCTAACAAGGAGGTGCTTTACATTGAAAATACAAGTATAACATTAAGCAGATATTACTACACTGCACCTGGCACAGTGTTACTGAAAGTGAGAAACACATCAGAGTATGTATACAACAATAGTATACAGTGACACAGACTATACGTAAAAGAAGTGTACGGTGGTGGTCAGATTTTTAATAGAAATTTACCTCTGCCAGATTGTTCTTTATTAATAACACTGTGCATGTCAGTTGCGCTCAACAAGGTTATCAGCGCGTTAATAATCCTGACAGTTTCGGAAGAGCAATCAATCTTCTCCAGGCACGTATGAAACAAAATTACACGGCTCAAACAGTCCAACGACAGACTAACGAAAAATAATTATAATCCGTATCGTAACAGTAAAACAATTTTTGAAAAATGTCAGCTGCGCCATTTTTAACATTCATTCTTCATACGCGTAATAATTAATTGCTGTACATAATAACAATAACTAATTACAGTGCCTTAGTCTCTATGTTATGATGTGCTGAAAGCACCATGCCGTTGTTATGTAAGACCCGTGAATGCGAAAACCGGATGATCCCAAACCAAAATCATTATTAAAAATTAAACTTAGCTTTTTAAATTTACCACCAAAATCTATCCCACACTCGAGTTATATGAGCGCAAAACGCAGCTCCAAAACAATTAAGAAAACACAGTGAAGCGTAAAACTCCTAGGATATTTAAAAAAAAAACGCGACATGCATATAAAATTGGAGAACGCTGCATCATGTAGTTGCAGCTGTCCACATCGTTGTGCATTTGTTCCTTATAAAAAAAATTTTAACCAAACCGTAGCAACATTATTTGTAATTATTTTTCGTTACTTTATAGCTGGACTGTTTGAATAATACTCCTATGCGTTAGAGATTTCTGGTGGTAAATTGCTAATACTGATGCGTGTACTGCAGACAAGAGCGATATTGTTGCGCCTTCTTACGACATTCTACAGTCTAAGGCAAGTGGCAAAGAAATCCCGCCACGGGTGACAACACAAGGTTATCACAGGGACGGAAGACTCCGCGGACTCTGATCTCAGACTCACGTCCTACGCTAACTTCTTAGAGCGCCGGAAGGTCATTTGCCAGTACAAGATGTTCTGAATCTAACTGACGAAAGGTGAAAATATAAAACTGCAGCCAATGAAACAGGTAGATGGGAGTATAGAAGGCTAGAAATGAAACTGGCAGAATGTGCAGATTGGAAAGACAGGAACTGCTAGACTGGGCTGTGAAAGCTTGCACGGTTAGGGCAAAGATAGATGCCGCCTATAGCAAAATTAAAGAGACCTTTTTAGAAAAGAGAAGCAGCTTTATGAATACCAGCTGGTTATACGGCAAGCCTCCACAAAGCAAAGAAGGGAAAGATGAAAGGTGGAAGGAATATGTAGATGATATACACAAAGAAAACTAGTTTGAAGACAATATTGTAGAAAGGAAAGAAGAAGTGAAAGAGTATAAATGAGATAGGAGATACAATATTGCGAGATAACCTTGACAGAACTTTGAAACTCGTGAGTCGAAAGTAATCCTCTAGAGTTGGCGACATTCCCACAGAATTATTGAGGTTCTTGGAGCAGCTACCCGTGATAAAATGATTCCATTTTGTAATATATAAAATCAGACTGAAGAAATGATCTCAGACGGAGAAGGAAGGCATGAGATGACCAGTGTGATTATTAGAGAATCGTCTCTTCAGTAAGTCACGGCTGCAAAATAGTGACACAAAATGTTTACTGAAGGATGGAAAAAATGGTAGAAGTCGACTGGTGGCAGATCAGTTTGGGTTTCGGAGACATGTAGCAACATGCGAGGCCATACTGACCCAGTGACGTATCTAGGATGCTAGCTGGAAAACCGTAAACATATTTTTATAACATCTGTAGATTTAGAGAAAGCTTTTAACAATGTTAACTGGAATACACTTACAACCTGTACAGAAACCTGACGGCAGTTAGAAGAGTCGATGAGCACGAAACGGCAGCAGTAGTGGTGAATGGAGGTGATGCTTCAGAAGCATGTTGGAAATTAGATGGGTACATAGAGGAACTAATGAAGAGCTACCATGTAGAGTTGGTGATAAAAGATATTTGTGGCATAGCTTGATTTAATCAAGTGGGTCGCTGGACAGGACACATCTTGACACGTCAGGGAATCGTCAGCTTGGCAATGCAACGAAGTCTGGGCATAAAAATTGCAGAACGAGAATGCTTTTCGAATGTAGTAGGGAGGATCAAATCATTATGGGTTGCAGCAGTTACACTGAGATGAAGACACTTGTACAGGATAGAATCGTTTAGAGAGTTGTATGAAACCAATCTTCGGATTAGAGAGCACAGCAATACTGAGTGAAACGATCTTTGAGAAATGCTTTGGGTTGCGTTAGGGGAGGCATGATGAAGCAAAGCTTATGCTTTAATTCACTACCGACTTCTAACTAAGGTTGGATAATGCTGAGTCGCAAATTAGTACTGATGGTGATATATTTGTTTGGGAGCACGACATCGTGGTCTTGAGTATATATAGTAACCTCTTGCGAATCGAGCGTAAAAGAATACCATAAAAGTGTCAATATAAATTTAAAAAATGTTAGTTCCCTAGAAAAGAATCAACATGAATTAAGAAAATCCAGTTCCTCAGACATAAAGATCGTACACACAGTCTCTAGATGCAATCCAATACTTTCCATTAAAAAAAGAAATGCCAGAGTGAAATATGTGAAACGATACAGCAGAAGTCGTGAGTGGCAGAAATTATGGCCATTCGGAAACATATTAACATCTGGTACCTGAGAGTTTAGATGTGAGTGTGGACATTTCACAAAGTTTTGAAACCCGCACCGCATTTCATTAGAACAGAAAACGTACTCCACTAAAATAAAACGTGTAGCCAAAGACAGTACAAACTAGTGTCTTCACAGACCGAATCAAAACGCCTTCTTACGGGGGATACCTCCTATACGGAGACGCCTCCAACAACTGTTCCTTCTATTGATATACGACCGTGTGGCCCAACAGCCTATTTACAGGCTATAGGGCAAATGATACAGTATTCAACACCGAAACTAAGGGTATTCTTTGCGCAACCTTTTGAGTTTTTTCGCATCTTGGTACGCTTTCAAAACAGAATCCGTTTCCTAAAATTTGCTTTTATTCTGCCACGTGTGTTTTACAGCTAACGTAGATTCTCCCTGTGGTCTCTACAGATCGTTAATGATGCCACTATCTCCCGTCCATCTTCTCTTGCATCACATTACTTTATGCTTAGTAATACGTCTAGTATTTTGTTTATTAGGAACGTTGCGAGTTTTCTTGATGACGACTGTTATATTTACGTTTTTGTTCTTTATATAAATTGTTGAATACTTTGTACCTCATTCAGTTCCCCATGCTGGCTTTTTGCTAATTAAGCTATTATTGTATGGCAGAAATCGATAAGTTTTTGGTGGAATATGAGAAAACATTCGTGGGTAGTGCATGTTATGCATTCTGAATACTTGTAGTGTGAGATGACTGAAGTTCTTGACAATGTCTCTTACTGATTTTTGCTGAGTTTTGGTTCTGTGTAACGACCTTTTTTGAAATTTCAACATTTCCGCCAATACAAGTGAAAACCACAATATTGTGTACATTCTACAGCATTTATTTATTTGGTTATACCGTTTCCGGCTTTTGAGACCATCATCGAACTTTAACTAACTATCGTCCTCAAAGAAGTTACAATATTTGTAAACAACTTTGGAAAATATATTATTAATGTAAGATGAGGCATGAACACATAGCAGATGTCATCTTTGACAGTGCTGTGGTATGTACTTGAAAAATTAAAAACGTTGTATGAGAAATAAATATAAATGAAATGAAACATTCCTTGTAAATTGAAAACAGTTTAACGAAATAAATTAATAATGGAAAACATATAAAATATTATGTTCTTTATTTATAATTATATTTTTTTACCAAGAAGCGACGGAAGAATCAGTTAACATGATTTCCACCGTTGTTGATGATATGAACATATTTCCATTCTTGATGATTGCTTGTGGTATGCCAGTTTATGCTACCGCAGATGATTCGCCCTGAGCTACGTTGTCATTTCTGCTAATGTTTCTGTTATCTGTATTCACAACTGTTGTACGCTTGACTACTTTAAGTGTAATGTTTGCCCGGCTTATGTTAGCGGTTGTCCAACTAGGTGTCGAATTCCTACGCTACCACTTAAAAATAGTACAGCAGCCGAAATTAGTCAATGGTGAAAAACGAAGAATAATTACAGTCAAAATTGGGAAATGTTGTCATTTTCTAAATTTTATGTGACTGAAGTACCTGCCTACCTGACTAAAAGTTTTGATTCCTTCTTCTGTTAGCAGCCAAGAAGCCGAAGATATGCAGAATGTCTGAAACTAGTTCAACAGTATTGGGTTAATGTTCGTATTACTCAGCCCGGTCGATATTATTACATGACAAGTTATGACCATTCTACAAATTCAAGCTGGCGAAAACTTGTTCTCTACATTTCTAGGAAAGCTCTGAAGCGACGTAAAACTAGTAATTTCATAGATGTACTAACACTTTTAAGCCAAAAACAAACTAACAAATATACATGAGTAGGATAAAAAGTAGTGGCAACATTGCCGTGTCGTAATGGATGTGCATCACATGGCATGTGTGCTTGTAACACTTATATCGATTAGTAGCAGGTTTGTATTAGGTAACAGTGTATCTACGGTTATGGAGTGTGTGTTCTTTGTTAGTTAAGGTCATTGATTTGAGACAGGAAACTTAAAGTTTTGTGATGTTTATATGGAAAAAGATAAATTATTGTTTAAAATATTGAAATTTTATAATATGTGTATATTTATAAGAAAAACAATGATATTGGAAGCTGGTTCATGCTTAGGGCACTTGTGTTGTAAAATGTAAAAGATGTAGTAAGTCCCTCCACAACGGAAGTGGCATGGCGAGATGTAAAAGGTGGTTTTGGCGGTCGATCTGGGCGGCTCCTTGGTGTGAACGGTACGCAGTCCGTGGCTAGCCGTTCCACGGTACACATCGACGGTGCCAAGGGAGGCAATTGGAGACCGCTTTGCAAGGAATTTTGCCTGGGATGTGGATTTGGCTGTTGATTGGCATTCTCGGTAATAAGGAATGGTTCTAATACGTTAAAAATCCGTCGCCAAGAAGAAATTTTATAGAGCATTCAAACATCAAGAGCCGTGAGTACAATTAGGCGCCATGTCGCTTGCCACCACAACTCCGCCACTGCTCCGCTAACTTCATACATACAGATATGTAATAAAAAATGGACCAGTTAATTTGTGTGAGTGATTTTAATACTAATACAAATGCTATAAATCTGTGTTTGGAACCATAACTTCTGATCATGAACCTATGCAGGGTCCTCTTCTAAGTGTTTATAAAACCGAGTACCCTGTTTCAAATGAACTAGTTCAAATGGCTCTGAGCAGTATGGGACTTAATATCTGAGGTCATCTGTCCCCTAGAAGTTAGAACTACTTAAACCTAACTAACCTAAGAACATCACACACATCCATGCCCGAGGCAGGATTCGAACCTGCGACCGTAGCGGTCGCGCGGTTCCAGACTGAAGCGCCTAGAACCGTTCGGTCACAGCGCCGGCAAATGAACTAGTGATTTGTTTGATGGTCAAATGTGCAAAGATTAGCAAAAGTTGAAGTTAAAACCACAAAAGTGAATTAAGTTAGAAATTAGCTAAAGTACTCTCAGATTAGTGCAAAGTATTGTTTTTGCAAAAATATGGTGCTAGATTGTGTAAATGTTACTGTCTAAAATACCTGTCTCACAGGTGATGAAAAAGGCAAGTAAATTAACCTCTTTTGTAACATAATTTAGCCTTGATTACTAACATGAATGATTTTTTGAATTTAATTGAGCTTAGTGATGATCAATTTGACATCGCAAGAGAGTTACAAATCTCAAAGAAAATTTGAAGTGGGACACACTTGCAGATACACGACGCGCTAAACGGAAGGGACTGCTCACTAAATTCCAGAATCCGATCTTCGCCTAGGATGTAGAACATATATTAGTACCATTAACTTTCATATCGCGCAGTGATCACTATTCAAAGATGAGGGAAGTCAGAGCTCGTACTGAGGCGTTCAGACAATAGTTTTTCCCTCTCGCGATCCGCCAAGTGGAACAGATGGAGGGAAATATGAGTTTGGCGCGAATAGTGCCGCCCTCCGGAACACACCACCTGGTGGCTAGAGGAGTATACATGTAGATTTAGATGTATAAATGTAAAAATAAAAACTATTCGAAGTGACGTTAAGAATTAACTTTGGTTGTTGTTACTGAAATAATCATGGAGTTTGACTAGTGGTACTATACCAGTTTATGGGTCCCCACCATATTCTACTCATATTACAAAGATAATTGGAATATTATTGTTACTAAGTAAATCTGATATATTTCTATAAATGGGAGTATAAACAGTGTAATTGTGGTATTATTTAATTTTATTTGTGGTTGTTACACGTCAGTTAAGTTAGAAGCCCTGTATGTCCTACTTTAGTTCTGTACTTCCTGCAGCAGGATCTCAATACTGAGTCAAGTAATGATCTTGATTGTAGCTGTTATTAGTATGCGTTTGGTACGTTTTGGCTTTCTGTGATTACTGGTTTGTGGATTTGCTACCGACAGCTCAGAGCACCCTGTGCACTTTTGTATCTTGTGTGCTATTCAAAGCGAATACTAATGAAACTAGCTTCAGTAACTGATATTCAATTTTCTTAAACTTATTTTTGAATATTAATGTGCTTAGTTAGGGTGACGACCGTTCGTTTTTTTCATTCGCATAAGATTTTACTACTTTCATGAAACCCCAAAACTAAAGCCTGTTAACTGCAATATATTCAAAATTACAGTCCGATACTTTTATCCGTTAGACATACACACACGGTCAAAATTAGAAATCCTCTCAGAGGGTAACATTAGCTTGTGTCACGGCAGGTTAGTCTTATACGTGGCTTTTCCGTGACAGGACTTGAGGTTAGGTTGTTAGGGAAGAGTGACGTATAATAAGCTAATGTTATATGCTGTCTGTAACTGGTAGCGGAAGGTCAATTGAAGTACTGCAGCTAGCGGCGGCGGCTGTGTCTGAGTCAGTTGCTGTTGTGTACTGTGTGGGTGGCCAGGTCGTACGTCCTAACGTTATGTTTCGGAAACAGAAACAACGTGCACGGATCGAGTTTGAAGTGGCACATGGTGCGAGTGGACAACAGTGTTTCCTTGTAGCAGTGTACCTTATCGTCTCTCATGGCAATGCACGATGCCACAAGGCGAACCCCCTGCTGGCGTGGGAGATACTGGAATAGCCACCGCATTCAGCCGATACGAGTCCGAGCGATTACGACATGTTGGCCAAAGTGAAGCAACCGCTTCGTGTCACGCTCTGCAATATTGTGCTCCTCGCCAACGGATGCAACCGGAGATGGCGTGCTTACACAGTTCTCGAGTTTCACAATGGGTGCCATTTTGGAGTTCGCCACCAACCACAATCGCTGCGCAATCAGCAATCTCCGTGCAGTCGGCAGCAAGATGGACTTCCGCGTGGTGATAATTGGCGACCGCAGGCAGCAACGGCGTTGGTGTATGAAGGTTCTCTTACGGAGTTCCAGGATTGCTGTTAGTAATTGCAGTTCGTAGTGGAGATCTGCCTGAGAGGCTTAGTCTACAAGTGGAGTCGCCCATAGCCTTGACATAGGGACAAGTGTTTACTGCAGTGACCGACTGTGTGGCGCTCAGAACGGACGTAGTCTTCCTGACATTGTATTCAGTACCACACGCCTTGACGGGGCACTGTTCGGTTGTGCAATTTTGTGTCCTCACCAACGGATGAAACCGGAGATGCCGTGCTTACACAGTTCTCGAGTTTCACAATGGGTACCATTTTGGAGTTCGCCACCAACCACAATCGCGGCGCAATCAGCAATTTCCGTGCAGTCGCCAGCAAGATGGACTTCCGCGTGGTGATAATTGGCGACCGCAGGCAGCAACGGCGTTGGTGTATGAAGGTTCTCTTACGGAGTTCCAGGATTGCTGTTAGTAATTGCAGTTCGTAGTGGAGATCTGCCTGAGAGGCTTAGTCTACAAGTGGAGTCGCCTATACCCTTGACACAGGGACAAGTGTTTACTGCAGTGACCGACTGTGTGGCGCTTAGAACGGACGTAGTCTTCCTGACATTGTATTCAGTACGACACGCCTTGACAGGGCACTGTTCGGTTGTACCTGTCTGCAAGCACATCCAACGAGTTGTTGTACAACTTAAGTATCGCAGCGCAACAGAGGCTACATTTGTGTGTCACTAATTTGTTTAAGCTTTCAAAGTTCCTCCGTCCACCGCAAACTCATAATCTAATACATGTGAGAGCCGTTCTACCTTGGTGACTCGCACACGTCGTGCAGCAGAAGAGAAGACGTCATCCACGCCACAGGGCGGTCCTTGGGAGACTAACGTGCTGATGGTGTACGACACCTTCCATCCCCGCTCGCGGAATGTGATCGTGATGTGTAATACGGTGAACGTCTGCCAGCAAAGTCTGGTATGAATTATCACCATATTGCCACTATCCAGCCCACGTACCAAAGAAACAAGGTCAGCAAATGACATTTAGAACAAGGAATACATTCCAGTCCCATTTACAAAAACCAATAGAAAAAACCAAATGTCAGTGAGCTAGTACATACGAATGAGAATTTCAAGATTACACATTAGTGTATATTGGAATAACGGGCAGATATTTCAAAACTGCATGCAAAGAATATGTGAGAAATTGGAAAAATAAAAAAAAAACTGTTATACCTTTTCTGAAGGCCTAATAAAATGTGGAAATGAACCATCTAACATGGGACAGGATACGACAGTTATTAACGAACAATTTCAACAGAAACCTCAAAAGACTACAGGAAAACTTTCAGAAAGAGCTCTCGAAGTGAAAGTGAACAACAAACTATGAAATAACAAAATCAGCAAAGTAATAACTCACTGATCATCTTAGCCACTGAAACAATAAAAAAAGAGTGATGTGAAACATAGCCAGACCTAATAATACCTTATCCTCAGAGCAGAGCAGACCCCATCCACGTACATCCAGGAACAGCAACACACGGACACACATAAGAAATAACAAATAATGAACATGAAGCCATGTACAGACAGACACCACAACACAAACAAAAGACGAATGAAAAACATAAAATGACTGTTGGCAACACAACAGTAAACACACACAACCAGTATACAATCAAAGGGGCGTGCTCATGTGTAAAGTGCTTGAGAACGCCAAAAATCAGCCATCCTGGTGCACACACGACAACTACATACTGCTTCACGACGACACATATGGAATACTAATATCACAAAATCTTAAACAGAAACAAACAGTAATTTAACGTTACGAAAGTAGTGCTCCATGAAGTTGCTTCTTAAATACAGCAGTAAACAAATAACTAGAAATTGTAATACAGTAATTTAATTGGAGTCATTATAAACGGAATTATTACATACATAGAACAAACAGGTACCGCAAGCCAGTCAATACGCTTTTTGGAGACTTAAATGCAAAAGTCGGCAAAGAATATCACTACAGACGTATAGCAGGAAAATTGCTTCCTCATAACAGAACCGACGCAAACTGGCACAGGCTCTAAGGTCTAGCCAGACAGCATGATTAGCACTAAAATCTAGTTTCTTCAAAAAACTTAAATAAATCCAAGTACATGGAAATGGTACCACCAAATTCGAAATGTTGTGAACAACAACTCGATCACGTTGCTATAAGTAGACTCAGCAATGGAGGAACTGAACTTAAAAGTTTCTAAAGTTACCGGTTAGGAACCACACTACTACCTATCATTAAGTTTAGACCAATATTTATAAAAAGAACCGATAGCAACACAAAAAGTGTTATGGCGTACAGCCAACCACCGGCGCGCCAATCGCGAACAAGAGGGCTGTGAAGGAGACGTCAGACGTCAGCCAATTGCACGCTGACCGACCCCTCTCCATTACCACAACGCGACAGCCAGCGGCGTCTATGCGAAGTGAACATAAGTGTCGCGGTCAAGAATAGCGACTTGATTAGAAGCGTCAAAGCTCATTACTTTCCATGCACATTCTACGTATCTCAGACTAGGAACTGTTATACTGAAGAACATTTATTATTTTGCATGTCGCCCTTTCTTGCGGCACATCTATGTAATTCTCAAAATTAAGTACTGTCATTTACTTTTCGTAATAAAACTCATTAATACGATCTGCTTGAACTGTTGTCCATCATCAGAGAAAGCAGGTTTCCTATGCACCTCCTATTCGATGACTAGGCAGGATTCAACTACAAGTTTGTCTCACAGAAGCTTTCAAGAAGAAACAATTGCAAAATTGTTTTTTGAAAATGGCTCTGAGCACTATGCGACTTAACTACTGAGGTCATCAGTCGCCTAGAACTTAGAGCTAATTAAACCTAACTAACCTAAGGACATCACACACATCCATGCCCGAGGCAGGATTCGAACCTGCGACCGTAGCGGTCGCTCGGTTCCAAACTGTAGCACTTAGAACCGCACGGCCACACCAGCCGGCGTTTTTTGAAAAGAACAACAACGAAATGTTGGGAACATCATCAAAAGTACACTACACACTATGCAAAAGAAACTATTCCTGTTAAGAGGAAATGGAAGCATGACTGGTGGAATGATGACTCTGGGGAGTTAATTATAAAGAAACAACGAGCTTCCAATACTTGTGACGCAAATGAAGTTGACAAGAAGAGGGAAAATTTTAGAAAAGCCAGGAAACTTGCTAGAGATCAGCTAAAGTGAAACGAATCATATTTTAAGCAGAAAAACACAAGGAACTTCTACAAAACATTCAAAAACATTTGAAAGTAAGACAACAATCAAGTTAACAGTCTTAATAAATAACTCAAAAAGCAGTGTATCAGGGGAGGACGATAACTTTGCAGAATTATAGAAACACGGCTTTAGAAAGCATTGCTCCTGCGAAACGCAACTCGCCCTTTTCTCACATGATATCTTGCGAACCATGGATGAAGGGTATCAGACGGATGCCATATTCCTTGACTTCCGGAAAGCGTTTGACTCGGTGCCCCACTGCAGACTCCTAACTAAGGTACGAGCATATGAGATTGGTTCCTAAGTATGTGAGTGGCTCGAAGACTTGTTAAGTAATAGAACCCAGTACGTTGTCCTTGTTTTTTATCTACATAAATGATCTTTTGGATAGGGTGGATAGCAATGTGCGGCTGTTTGCTGATGATGCTGTGATGTACGGGAAGGTATCGTCGTTGAGTGACTGTAGGAGGATACAAGATGACTTGGACAGGATTTGTGATTGGTGTACAGAATGGCAGCTAACTCTAAATATAGATAAATGTAAATTAATGCAGATGAATAGGAAAAAGAATCCTGTAATGTTTGAATACTCAATTAGTAGTGTAGCGCTTGACAGAGTCACGTCGATTAAATATTTGGGCGTAACATTGCAGAGCGATATGAAGTGGGACAAGCACGTAATGGCAGTTGTGGGTAAGGCGGATAGTCATCTTCGGTTGATTAGTAGAATTTTGGGAAGATGTGGTTCATCTGTGAAGGAGACCGCTTATAAAACACTAATACGACCTTTTCTTGAGTACTGCTCGAGTGTTTTGGATCCCTATCAGGTCGGATTGAGGGAGGAAATGCTTCAGGAACTCGGGTGGGAGGCTCTAGAGGAAAGGAGGAGTTCTTTTTGTGAATCGGTACTGAGGAAATTTAGAGAAACAGCATTTGAGGCTGACTGCAGCACAATTTTACTGCCGCCAACTTACATATCGCGGAAAGACCACAAAGATAAGATACGAGAGATTAGGGCTCGTACAGATGCATATAGGCAGTCATTTTTCCCTCGTTCTGTTTGGGAGTGGATCAGGGAAAGAAGATGCTAGTTGTGGTACGAGATACCCTCCGCCACGCACCGTGTGGTGGATTGCGGAGTATGTATGTCGATGTAGACACTCAAAAATTTCTCGGGTCACTTGTCGCATCAAATTCGGATTGAATTCCAATCTTTCGATGACATCCACCATCATATTCGTCAAACATTAAAACTGACTGTCGTGAACTGGCGATGTTCCCTCCTATACTCCCACACAACGGCATCCGACTGGCTGGATAATGTCATGATGGCGCGGACAGAGGTCGTGCGTTCTCAAGTCCATAGAATGGTTCAAATGGCTCTGAGCACTATGGGACATAACTGCTGAGGTCATCAGTCCCCTCTAACTTAGAACTACTTAAACGTAACTAACCTAAAGACATCACACGCATCCATGCCCGAGGCAGGATTCGAACCTGCGACCGTAGGGGTATCGTGGTTCCAGACTGTAGCGCCTAGAACCGCTCGGCCACCACGGCCGGCAAAGTCCATAGATTTAGCTTCCGCTCTGTGTCTGGCTGGAGTTCCTTGCAGCGCCAACCATCGCATCCGGCGGTGAATTACGAGAGGAATTCCTCTTTGTTTTTTCCTTGTTTAGCGCACGCTTCCTCGCATTTCTAAGTGCACAGCCGGTGTCTCTGTTGAAGTTGTTTTCACAAAGTCTGATTTCAACAGTTTCTTTGTTCACAGGGTCCCAATAGTTCGAAGAGCGAGGAATTATTCTAGTTTGTTCAAACAAAATCCTGTGCTTATTTAATAGGACGTGTTCTCCCACCACAGATTTATAGAAATGCCTGTATTTAAAGTTACGCTGCCGCTTGACGCTACGATCGTCAGCCGTCCGTATAGAGTGGTCTAGTGCTAGCGGTACTGAAAAGTAAGGACCGAGATCGTGGGAGAAGAATGAAGAGCTAGTTGTCTTACCAGCTGACAAGGGGACTGCCACAGTTATCCTCAAGGCTGGATATTATTGTAAGAAAGTGGGTTTGTTATTGGAACATAGTACTTACTAAATTCTGAAACAGGATCCCACATCGGCACTTTGAAGGAAGGCAGGGGAGCTACTTAAGAGTGCTGGTTTCACTGACGAAGAACTTAAGACGAAAAGCACAGAGGCCACCCAGGTTATATGGTTTGCCTGAAATACACAATGACAGCATCCCATTAAGACTAATTATTAGTGCTATTGCCTCTCCTACACACAGGCTGTCAAAGCATCTGACTAATCTGTTGGTGCCTATAGTCGGTCGCTGCAGACGTCACATTAAAAACTTGCAAATGTTTGTTGATATCATAAAGAAGAAGAAGATTGACCCGAATGAAGTAATGGTTAGCCTTGCCGTGGTCTCTCTCTTCACGAAGCTACCAGTGGAAGGTACGTTAAAACTGTCTGCCACTCACTTCTCTCCAGAAATTTTGAAATTATTTCGCCACACTTTGACGACCACGTAATTCTTGTACAGTAGAAATTACTGTGAATGATTGATGGAACAGCCGTGGGTTCACCACTCTCACCAACTGTAGCTAACTTTTTCATCTAAGATTTCGAAGAAAGATGGTGGAACAATGCTACCTTCCACCCATATTACTTCTTCAGATACCCATCTGACCACGTGGCAGTGAGGCGCTTGCGACCGAACCGCCGAATCTTTCCATCAGTAAATGGGGTATGTTCTCAACTGACTCGGTTGTTTTAACCCCCTCCACTGACGGAATGACCCGCTTCCTAATTCCGTATGTATAAAACCAATACGGACTTGTAGCTGTCACGCCTTTGCGCTTACTGCTACGTATTTTAACTGTAAATAGCTCAGTCCTAATGGTAAAAGGTAGTAGTGAATTCACGTTGTTAATATTTGAATACAGCACAGCTGCCACAAGCTCAGCTCACTTTTACTCCACTCCTACCCTCGCCATTGCACCACATTAACTAGGTGCTATGTGGACCTTGCTAAATTCACTTGCGTATACATTTTTGACCGTTACTCGCCAGTATTTACCTAATGATTAGTACAATCCTAACCGGACTATTTCCCTAAGAGCTGTGATGATGGAACGGGTTCGATCCACGGCCTACAGAGCCCTACAGTTCACACGGTAACACTGCCTACCTGACCCACTTAACTTGGTAGTGAGCTTATGTATCCAATCACCACTGCTAGCAGCAGTGGATAATCCTATCAGCACGACGAGAGCAGCAGACTTACCGTCGAATCCTCCTGAAAATACTTATAACTACGGTCGCCAGCTCTGAAAGAGCAAAAGAATAAATCAATTTTTGGCTCGTTTCAAAGTGAAATGGCTTGAGTTGAATTTAAACTTAATTCTGAATATTACTATTTCTGATCATTCTAGGTGATTCTACAAAGCAAATACTCTCTCAATTTCTGTGAGTTGGCTTGGTAATTACTACCAAGACAATTTGTGCAACTTAGGTTAGCAAAATTCTATCCTTCAACTTATTTAATGATTTTGGATAGTACTCTTTGGACAATTGATACAGAATTAGTTAAGTGACTTTACTTGAAAGGTTACTCAGAAAAATTTAAGTAACTATAAATAGGCGACTCATTCTGGTGTGACCATTGCTCTTTTCAACATTCTTATACGCTAAAGTATTTTACAACCAAAAGAATTGTAAATGAAAGAGGCGATGGTGGCCTCAGTCTGATTTCACTAAACTATGTTTGAGGTTACTACACTTTACAATGAACAACATGCGTCGTAATTTTACTCATTACTATATTCTGTCCTCTGCACTTGCATAAAAGAAAACTGGTATTCTCCTTTTACATGTATACGAAGTTCGACTTAACAATTGCAAGCAGTCTTGCCTTGGGTAGACGTGTCGGTGCTGGTGGTGAGATGCATGTGGCTAACGCAGCTCTTCACGCCTCATGCCCTTAATGGCGGCTGGAACTACGAACTGTAGCACTCGTATAAGCTACTGCACGTCCGCCATAAAATCTGGGCGCAGGAACTCTTACAATCAGCCCCTGTGGCATAGAGGCGGCTTCAACAACCATTCGTCGCGTTTAACTCCACAAACGGCGACGATATTCGCCTCTTCGCTGTTGCACAATCACTTTTGTGTGAGCACAATTACGCACGTCCGATCACGTCAACACTCCCCAGGCCATTCCATTGTTCAGTCCCTGTGTCTCCAGCTACCTCTAGCTACGCTCGTATCACCAAGAGTGGGGGCGTTGCCCTACCACCTTTTCACCGAAATCATTTAGTATTTAAGAATATTTATATTTATTACACTGGAGTTCATACCAGTCATAATGATTTACTACTAGCGCTTTACAACATTAAATTATACAGTAATAACTTATAATTACCAAGAAAAAGAATACATTTGACTCCGAGAGCTTAGTGCATTGTCTGACAGGTAGCGCTAATTCCCAGTTTCGCCAATAGACGGCATCAGGGTGCACTCCCTGGCAGTCTCACACAAGCGCGCCCGTTTCCGACGCGCGGGCTCCAAATTACTGTCAGCCCACCATCATTTCAGTTCCGTTACATGCTGCAGCAGTTCGTTGATCATTTGAGTGGTATACATCCCAACATGATTTACAGTGAAGGTGGGGAAGTAATTCAGATGGACAACTTGGCCATTCTGTGTACAGAAAACCGACGCATACAGATTTGTATCTCAACGGGCGTAGCTATCACCACATAGCTCTAAGGGGCCAGAACTATTTCGGACATCGACCACCTCGGTTGCGAGATTAAGTATATGATGACGGTGTTCAGAAGTGACGAGTATTCCGTCCCTGACATTAGATCGATGCTGTTGAGGAAACTAAGACGTGGCGCCGTGCAAATGTGCGAAGAGGACCTACACCTAGCGCGGCTTCCATACTGCGGTTAACGACTAGTAATGTAGTTAGAGTCCTAAACAGGCAAGGAATCATACCAGTCTTCCGGCCTCCCAGAAAAATTAAAGATAATCTTGGCCTGAGAGTTCCGGGAATTTAACGAAATTCGTTACGAGTTGGGAAGAGTTACCTGGGCCAGTCTTATACGGACGGTCGCCGAACATTGCGAAGAGCATCAACGTCACTTTTAATTATCGGTATTGAATACTACTAGGTCTGCAAATTTGTTTCCGCCGTTTATTCTCGAAGTTCGGGCCTTTATTGTGAAAAACTTACAAAAAAACTTTTGATTCATAGTACTGCCCATCGCTGGCCACTACAGTCTCCCATATTTCAGATAGCATACGAATCCCGTGGCGGAAGAACTGGACGTCTTTTGTGGGGATCCATGAATCGATTCAATTTTGCACTTGTTCATATGATCGGAAGTGCTGGTGAGCCAGACTGTATGCCACTGATCTAAAAAGGTGGTAGACAGAGAGAGCAACGTATGGAGGATGGGACAGGTTTTCTTATTTCAACGTTTCCATGTATATTTTGGCGGGTTTTGAAACATGGGGTCGAGCACTGACCTGCTTCAAAATTACCTTTACGTGTCTATCACTGTATTGTGGCCGTTTGTGTTTCAGTGATGTGCTCGAACGCGTCAATTACTTTCGACAATGATGTCCTGTGACTGTCTATGTCTGTTTCAGTAGCTACTAAAACGTTCTGTGTTCCCCCGCAATGTCGGTCTTCGACATCAAAGTCACCGTTCCTAAGGCGTTGAAAACATTCCCTACACATTCTTCCTCTAATAGTTAGCTAACCATTGGTCTTACCCAGCATTTTAAGAGCCAAAGTCGCAGATTTCTTCATGTTAAAGCAGAAAATTAAAACTTCCCGCAAATAGCGAGATCGATTTGGGGGGAAGAGACCAAACAGCGAGGTCGTCGTTCTCATCGGATTAGGGAAGGAAGTAGGCCGTGTCCTGTCAAAGGTACCATCCCGGCATTTGCCTGAAGTGATTTAGGGAAATCACGGAAAACCATCCTGGCCGGACACGGGACTGAACCGCCGTCCTCCAGAATGCGATCCCAGTGTGCTAACCACTGCACAAATGGCGAGAAATAGGCACGTAAGTTGGCGTACTTAATCTAGAATAATGTTATGATGCAATCACAAATCGACTAATAATTTTATGGCATTGTGTTTACAGATGCCTAAGCTTATTGTATTACACCTACGACCAACCACCTGAACCCCACTTGCCGCTACTGCCGTCTATTGCAAAACGGCGGAAGCAAAGTTGTAGACCTAATATCTTTGCACAACTTCATCAACACCTGACTCGTGAAATAAAGTAATAACACTTGTATCTGAAACCTGAAAGTGGCTGTTTTACAGCAACTTTCAACAAGTTGTACATTCTAGCCGATTTCGTCAATGTAGAAGTAAGGAAAGAAAACGTATATCTTGCTGCGTATCTACTTAACTATCAATCTAATTATAATGTGTGGCCATAGTACATAAACAGAGAGTCCCAGGAATGTTCGAAAAAGTGCGAAAGGTTGTAGAGGGTGTCTAGAGCAACAAATTGAGGATACGAACCTGTCCGGGAAAGTCATCCAACGACGCTAAAGGGGTTTGAGGTCATAGGCACCGGCGCCTACAACTACGCCACCCTTTCAGCAGAAAACGTGATTTGTACCCTGATAGACCATAGCCAGAACGTCTCCGAATGTTGTTTGTTATTCACTGATCGCTAATGATTGCCACGATCAACAGTGGAGGAGATGGAGCTAGATGTTGTATACACGGACCTTATCTGCTATGAATGTGATGCTCTGTTCCCTTGGTGGATAATATTTGCGGACACAGGCTTCCATTTGCAGTTTATTTTTCTCCTGGAATCCTCTAAAATCTGAAATGTTTTGCGGTATGCAGGAGAAAAACAAAATACAGAGGAAAACATGTGTCGGAAACAGTCATCCACCTAGGCAACAGAGCATCGCATTTCTAGAAGACAGGGCCTGTCTATTCAGCAGCTAGCTCTAGCTTCTCCACTGGCGATCGTGGCAATCAGACGCAACCACTGAATAAAAAACAGCATGGCAAGACATTCCGCCTACGAACCGACAGCGCAAAAAGTCACTTTTCCCGCCGAAGGGGTGGCCTAATAGCAGGCGCTGGCGCCTATGAGTTCTACACTCTGTAGCCACTTTGGATGACGTTTTAGGATCCAGGTTCTTATCCTCGGTTTGCTCATCAAGACACCCTCTAAAACCACTAGAAGTTTGTAGAAACATTTCTGGGACAGCCTTTGTTATGTAAGTAGGCTGTTTAGGTTTTATGTTGGTAACACCACGTAGCACTCTGTATGAAAATCACTGACTGTGCTGTATGCAGTCTGTGATTTTTATACAGAGCACTACGTGGCGTTACCAACATAAAACCTAAACAGCCTACTTACAACGTTACCTTGAAAAAATCACATTTCATCACCAATATGAAAGAAACTACATTTTCACGTCCATTACTTTTTCTTTTTGTGCTGTAGATATACCGTCTCTGACGATCTGTGCGTCTGCTTCAAGTAATTCTAGGATTCTTTCAGAGAGCATTGGGGTCAATTTTGGGTCCTTTTCTCCATTGCTTATTTGCAGCTTTGCCTCTAGTGTTTGAGTTTTTACATCTTCATCAATTAATTTTGGTGTAATGCTACTTCATTTCGTAGTTAGCGAAGAGCTACCTAGGTACCTTATAACGTCGCCATTGTCTTGGGTAAATTTTACCACCTGTTTCTAGTTGCTGGATTGCACATGCGATTGTCGTTTATTTTGGTGAATCTGGCTTCCATCCTGAGCGTGGCTCGAAATGGTTTACCTGGAAAGAATGGGGAACGAAAGCAGTGATGCTCAGGTAAACCTAAATCCAAGTGGCAGAACAGAGATATGAACCACGGTATTCATACTGCTAGTCCAGTGCGTCAAAGCACTGGGCATCTTCGTCCGGCGATGATGTCTGTTATAGTACGTCCTTGTATCTCACTGCACGACTAACAGGGGGCGATAGCTGTGGTAGCAACTCTACTTGCATAACGCGTAAGAGATATGCTTACAGGAAACGGAATGGACTTCGCGCTATCTCGCGAGTGTTCCAGTTTTAATGCAAATGAAGAGCCAGACTACATTAATGGAACACGTAGCTTCTAGAAGAGGTTATGAGGACAGTCTGCAGCAGAACACGGTATCCGGAGAACCGCTGCGACTCACCTCTGTTCCGCCTTCTTTCCACCTCGTTCTCTTCTGTCTTTTCTCTCACGCTCTCTTAGGCGGCCCATTATAAACAAACAACTACATTCGCAGGACTGAATCTAGTTACCCCGTTAATCGAACATATTTGTCACATTTAGAGCTCTGTAAACTCTGTAGCTCCGGTACCAGGTGGCCATGTCGATCTCCAGCTGTGACGTAACTAGTGACAGGAAATGTCAGATGGTGCTAGATGTTCGGAATCCTGAGAAAAATAGGGGTAAGCTGTAGGGGAAAACGGGTAATATACAGCATGTATTAGAACCAACAGGGAACAATGAGGCTGGAGAATCAAGAACGAAATGTTAGGGTTAAAAAAAAAGTAGGTGTAAGACAATGACGCAGTGTTTCCCCCCCTACTGTTCAATCTATACGGATTTAAAAGAAAGTTTCAGAAGTCGGATTTATATTAAAAGTGAAAGGATACCAATGATCAATTACTGATGTAGCTATCCTCAGTGAAAGTGAGGAAGAATCACAGGATCTGAGAAGTGGTATGAACAGTGTAATCAGTGCAAAATATGGACTGCGAGTGAATTAAAGAAAGACGAAAGCAATGGGAAGTAGCAGGAATGAGAACAGGAAGAAACTTATCATCAGAAATACTGATCACGAAATAGACGAAGTTACTGAATTCTGCTACGCAGGCAACAAAATAAACCATGATGTACGGAGGCAGGAAGACATAGAAATCAGGCTAGCACTCACAGAAAGGTTATCTGTGGCCAAGAGAATTCTACTAGATCATACACAGCCATTAAGCCATTAACGAGGATTCCCTCCACCCACTTAAGTTGAATGCCAATAATTAGGATTAAAATTAGAAACGTATTTGATGCATTGCAGTCCTATTCTCCTCTCGCCCTCGCTACATATTTACAAGACAGGAATGTGTGCAGAAGACGAAGGAAAAAATATTCAATGCAAGGATATTGCAAAAGATCATAAGTTAACTCTCTGAAAAGAAGGTAAATCACGATAATGATAAAATGTGTACCTCGTGTTACATGTAAATTAGTTTTACATAATTTAAGAAGACAGTCGCTTCAATACACTTTTTGTAATGATCGTCCATTGCAAATAACGTTCTGTTCGCCTCTAAGAGAATTTGTTCGGTCGTCGGAGCTCTGTTGTGTATTACATCCCAACGCAACTGCATGCAGCACTACACCAGACAAACAGGCGCTTTCATTACAAATGCAGCGCTTCATTATCACGTACGTGTGGTTTCGCAGACAGGGAAATTTACTATCACGTTCTGTGCCCGAATGGAAACGAGCAGTAGCAATTAATTTTCAGCTTTTGTGTACAATACAGGACTCATGTTTCTAATTAGCACAGTGTAAAATACACTAAACGTCCAGCCGTTCCTTTCCACATTAAGCTGACTAGGTTCTACATACAGACATAAATGTCGTCGGAAAAGAGTTAAAATTTGCAGATCCAGCTACACATGCGAATCACGCTGGAAAAAGATAGTTGTCGAAAATTTTAACTCACATAACATTAAATACAGGACATGCTATTTCCTCCGTTGTACGTGAAGGTGTTCAGAGATGAAACATCGCCAGCTCACATCTGGTCTCGTACAATGAACTTGCACACAGATGATTTCCTGCTTCGTATGACTCTGAAGAGGCGTTCAGCCAACACCAGAAACTATCTTATGAGAGTGCTCACCAAGTTTGCATTATTGGAAAGCACAAGCGCCTTTTATAGAACATCTTCGCGAAGGAGATGTGCCATTCAATAAATATCAATTAGGAATATAAACCGGCAGCTTTAAAGGACGTCAGGGCATAATATAAAAAGAAGAAACCACCGTAGGAAAAACATAAATGTAAAAAATGTTTATAAGCGTCAATTATAAAACTGAGATTACTGCTAAGAATTTAAAATGTTCTGAACTAATTAAAGGAATAGGGAAGGAATTATAAAACCTGTAGTAGACTGTGGTATATTCAACCTGATTTTCCACATGCTATTTAATGCGGCTGATTCGGCAGGATTAGATTATAGCGAAACCAGTCAGGAGGTAACCACTTGTGTCAAACTAATGGTTAGTGAGTTTGATACTTCGATGAAAATATGACACTGAACTTCAATAAACCTCGAATTTCAGATGTTAAAACACGCCAGCATTCATAACCATGAAGACTGATAAAAAATTGGCATGGAAAAGTTATGTTGGGGTGATGGTAAAAAAAACCGTCTTTCTTTTGCTATGACGTTTTATACTGAATCAAATGTTAGAAAAATGTATGCATTGTATATACTATATAACTTGTCATTTGTCTTCAGCGGACGGAAACAAATGTACTGTGATCCACTCTACAGAAAACAAGAAATCAATTAGGCAATGACTGGAATAAAGAACAGGCAACAATGTAAACCTCTGTTTGAAAGCTGTAATGTAATTACAATCCTTTCTATCTATGTATGTAAAACAAATTATGCCAGACTGAGTTCTCAACTGTCGTAGAAAATTCCTTTGAGCGTGGATATCATGCGTAACACATATCAAATTTTAAACAATCACATTCATCCACTGTTTGTCAGTACTTTATATTACAAAACAATGAAACTATTCGATAAAATTAGGAACAAATGTAAAGGATCCTCCGAATCAAGAAAAGAATATTTTTATATACTGAAATGTTATTATCGTGAAGATGAATTCATGATTGATACACATACATAATCAAAAGTGTAATTTCTGATCAACTGGTATAATTATTTCAGTTTAATTCTTGATGTTCTATGCTTGTATGCATTATTACTGTACAAAGCATTACGCGGATATTAGTATGTTATCCAAGAAATACGTATAAAATTAGGGAAATATCTAGATGGCTTTTGGAAAAACAGATGATGCAAAGAATACGTCTCGAATCTAACAACAGTTCCGCAAATGATGAAACTGAGAAACATACAGGAGTTAAATATGTAGCCTTCAAGAAAGCGTGTGAAACACTCATGAGTATTATGAAAGGATTCAGTTTAGGTGAAATAAACATTAACAGATACTTCATTTTAAGTCAGGTGCTGTGGAGAATTCTCCAAAAACATTGAGTCAGGAGTCAGGCAGTAGGAATGGAATGCCACCTTTCCTTTTTGATTGCGTTGTGGAAAACGCTATTAGAGAGTGGAGGAACTAAACATGAAAGGAATCAAAAGGACAATATCTATGTGGGCTACCTGGTATTTCAAAATGATATTTTTGTGGTAACAGACGCATCAGATAATGTTGAAATTCAGGTAGAAAAACGAATTGTGAAATTAGGAGACATCGGTTTAAAATAGTCTTTCCCAAAGGCAGAATTACTGATAAATGTTAAAAATTGTCCACAGAAACTCCTCAAAAATGACTTAAAAATCGAGAATGTAAGCCTTTTCAAATATTTAGGCGAGTCTCTAAGCACAAACAGTATGAGGGACAGTCTGGATTTTAGCGCAAATAAAATGAACGGTGCGTTACTGAAGACAACAAAAGTATACAAGAAATAGACTTGATCGTGGGACATCAAAATTAAACATTATAATACAGTAATGAGACCTGAGACACTTTACGGTGCCGAAAAGCTAAAAGAAATGCTGAAAGATGCATAAAAGAACTTATTAAAACAGTAGAATTGAGGGTCGGAACGATAATTGGCGCTAGGGCAACAGAAACAGGATACAACATAATTTGTGTAGAATGAGATTTTCACTCTGCAGCGGAGTGTGCGCTGATATGAAGCTTCCTGGCAGATTAAAACAGTTTTAATCTGCCAGGAAGTTTCATATCAGCGCACACTCCGCTGCAGAGTGAAAATCTCATTCTGGAAACATCCCCCAGGCTGTGGCTAAGCCATGTCTCCGCAATATCCTTTCTTTCAGGAGTGCTAGTTCTGCAAGGTTCGCAGGAGAGCTTCTGTAAAGTTTGGAAGGTAGGAGACGAGATACTGGCAGAAGTAAAGCTGTGAGACCGGGCGTGAGTCGTGCTTCGGTAGCTCAAATGGTAGAGCACTTGCCCGCGAAAGGCAAAGGTCCCGAGTTCGAGTCTCGGTCGGGCACACAGTTTTAATCTGCCAGGAAGTTTCATAATTTGTGTAGTCTGCAATTGGCTGAATTGGTCGCAGATGAAGGAACTGTAATGCAGAGAAAACTAGTAACCAGTATTACTTCAGCCGGCCGGAGTGGCTGAGCGGTTCTAGGCGCTTCAGTCTGGAACCACGCAACCGCTACGGTCGCAGGTTCGAATCCTGCCTCGGGCATGGATGTGTGTGATGTCCTTAGGTTAGTTAGGTTTAAGTAGTTCTAAGTTCTAGGGGACTGATGACCACAGCAGTTAAGTCCAATAGTGCTCAGAGCCATTTGAACCATTTGAGTATTACTTCATTTATCAATACGTTTTTATGTTCTTCGACGCTAGCCATCATCAAAGTATGTATATAAGGTGGATACATCTGCAATACAAATGTACGGAGCCATTTAGCGATAGCGCATAGGAAGCGGAGAGTACCGAAATAATTACAGATAACACACATGCAAAAAATGTTACCGCGCTGTAAATGAAGGCTATCAACATCCATAACTTTACAGAAAAAATACTTATACTGTTTCCGATAAAAACCAGAGGATTATATAGTTACACCACTGACTAACAACGAACGTGAGCAGGCTGACAGAATTCAAATGTCAGTACAGAGGGGTACAACGACATAGTCACTAGGTGGCGCCACACACACTACAATCATGCTGACAACCAGCCTAACCCAAGAAGAACAAAAGCAACACAGTTAGCTATGTGTAACTGAAAAATAAGTCGTCAGGAACATTTCATTGTCTTACCTCTTTAATAGCGATTCTCATGCAGAGGTTCGCAATATCGAAAGAAGGAAAAGTCGTCTCACATGGAATTTCTGTATTTTTAGGCAACTTCAGCATCTCATGACTATTCTTTGCAGACAAGTATTAGTATAAGTGAACCCAGACTTACGCTCAGAACAGCATAAGCTATGAATGAGATAATCCGGTCCCTAACAACCATTAGCCGAAGGGTGGATAGACTGATTAATTTTATGCAAATTCATTTACAGACGGAATATAGGAATTTCATGGCAAATTATTTGAATTTTTATTACCTTTTACAGCTACCTGAAATGTTTCTGTAATGTAAACCTAGTAACTTCTAGTATATTATTTGCGTGAAAGAGTGCCTCAGTTTTAGACACATATTTCACATCAGAAATCAAAGTAGCAGAGCTACCTTTATCGTGTTTTGCAACGACTACCTTCATAACAAGTAGCCTGTTATAAAATTTACTGAAAGTAGTAATAAGAGAACCAGAGAAACGTCCAATACCTACAATAGCCCTTTCTCAAAATATGTAATCTGAAATTAGGCGCATCAGTTCAAAAAACAGGAAATCTGAGAAGGAGCATGATAATGTCTACAATTTACAGTACCCGCAGCCTCCGCCATTTGCTTAGTTCTTTGGGCCATCCTAATATCTTTTTTCAAATATATTCGATAAAATTTATTCTTAACATATAGGGCACTGTTGGGAAAAATATTTAGCCTAATTAGTGCATACTTGGGTACCACATCATTAACTAACCACTCACTTTTCTTTCTTTTTGGTACACCTTAGTTGAAATCCGACGCACCACAACCTAACAAAGGTATGTATGAACAGGTTGAGGACATAATTTCCACAATGCACAATCGAAGACTTTCATTCTACGGAAATTTGGATATAGTGGAATATTACACTCTGACGAAGCAAATTTTCGGTACAGTTATAATTCTGAAAGGATAACCAACATGGTTCGACAAACACTAAATGACCTGGAAGAAACAAACTGCGACATATTAGACGCACATATCAGGAATTTATTTAGGTAAATATTTCAGAAATCAGTCTTCAGGAAACAGAAAACAGCCTCATAACATCAAACATCTTCGGAAACACAGAGTTCAGCACCTACGAAAGAAAGTGAGAGAAATGAAATGATCGTATTGCAAGTCTTTTTGAGGGAGCTGAATACATGCATCAAGAACCGGCCGGTGTGGCCGTGCGGTTCTAGGCGCTTCAGTCGGGGACCGCGTGAACGCTACGGTCGCAGGTTCGAATCCTGCCTCGGGCATGGATGAGTGTGATGTCCTTAGGTTAGTTAGGTTTAAGTAGTTCTAAGTTCTAGGGGACTGATGACCACAGATGTTAAGTCCCATAGTGCTCAGAGCCATTTGAACCATTTGAACATGCATCAAGAATTGAAATATTTATTTAATGTACTCTGTAAAGGGGCTGTTGTAATAAATAAATAAATAACAATATCAATGAGACATATAGTAGTTCTGTACTTTAAGAAGACAGCTAGTAGAATTGTCGTTACATAAGCTAAACACTACGGACGAGTCGCCAGTGTCTCGATCTCATAATCTTCAGGAACGACAGTAAAAATATCAAGTCAAATCAAATCACTGTGACATTGTCTGAATTAGTTAAATCTATATCCTGAATTAAGATAACTGTTCTATAGCACTGCCTGAGAGACTGTTTGCTTTATTTATTTCCAGAAATTCCGCTGTGCTTCGTCTCTTAACTTTACAGTGACTCGCTGTTTGTAGCATACATTAACAAATATCTGAGAATAGTAAATCATCACCGGAATAGCCAAATAAGGCACAAATACCTGTCTTTATGGCACATAAAAAGTATGTAAAACCATTTACAACTCGAGAGAGTTAAAGAGTTACAGGCGTTTGCATCGGCGCAGACGTCGATACCAGCTGTAAACTGTTACGTGGTGTTAATTAATAAAAAAAGTTGGGGTGTGGTGCCAAAGACAGCAGCTTTCGTCTCATCGGCGCGGTCTGGAAGACGTAAATGCAATATTTGTTTTCTAAGAGTTAGTTGTTTAAATTTTCCGTAGATCACTCGAGCTTTTTTCTTCTTTTATCGAAACGATGTGGAACGAATTGGTTGACGGAACATGTATACATGATTAGTCCTAACACTAGTGAATACATTATTTTTCAGTCATATTCACACAATTTCGGTAGAAGCTAGTGTTTTCCGCTATGAATGTAGGGACTTGTGAAATGGCCGGTTAACATAACCTGTTCCAAGCCAGTGGGGTGACGCGGAGCTTGTGCCAACTTCTCTCATCGTCTCTCTCTTTCTCTCTCTCTCTCTCTCTCTCTCTCTCCCTCGCTCGCTCTGTGTGTGTGTGTGTGTGTGTTTTCGTGTGTGTGCGCTGGTATGTTCAGAGGCCAATAAAGGCTACACGTGCTGTCGGAGTTGCCACGTGGTGTTGCTGTGTGCCGACAGTTCTCGCCCGAACAAAGGCGCCGCTAATGGTACGTGTCACGTCACGAAAATCTTCCGCCGATGCCAGAAGATGAAAGCTGGTTCCTGACAGCTCTTCATAACCAAGGCACAAGCAAGGAGTCATCATGTGACATAGACAAGCCTTCCGCTTAATGTTATATTGTGCCTGTTTATGTCTTTCTACATCTAAATTTTTATGACTGCTCTGAAGGGAGTTCATCGGACCAAGTTTAGGGTATATCTCACTATCGAATAGCACGTGCTGAATGAACAAATAAACATTTCCGTGCTTACTGTGACTTCTCTTCATTTATGACAATGATCATTTCTACCTGTGTAGGTGGACGTCAAAAAAATTTGGAGGAGAAAGTTTGTGTTTGAAATTTTGTGGCAACATCTCGCAGTAACGAAAAACACCTTTCTCTTAATGATGGCCACCCAAACCACCATTTTAAATCCGTGAGAAACTGTCCCCTATTTAGCGATAATACAAAAGTAGGCGTCCTTCTTTGATCTGCCTCGGTTCTAGTAAAGGGCGATTAATCGTAGTTTGGGGCTTGCTGATAAGTGATGCCGCCGAAATTTTTATTCTTTTCTCGGTATCAGATGAAGTATCTAAATGTCATCGATATCACTCGGTCGACTTTCCTGCAGAGCGACGCAAGTTGGGAACCACTGGCAAATAGGGCTCCAAAAATAGCGGCGTGTAATGCTGCAAAGCCAGAGCGTGACAAACAGCTCAGAAAACTGATAGCAAAATTCGAACAGTTCGTCCAAACATGGACCTCAGTCTACTTCAGCACGACAATCACAGGCGACAGAGGAGCGCTGCGATGTATACATTAGTCCGACGCCTTCGTTTCACAGTCATCGATCATTCTCCATACAGTCTCTACTTGGCCCCATCCAATTGTCGTCTGATCCCAAAACTTAAAGGAAATATTCGAGGACTCCACTTTTATAGTGATGAAGCGGTGCAAACAGAGTTGAAATTGTACCTCCGTCAACGAAGTCAACCATTCTACATGAAGATATCAACAAACTAGTGTCTCGTTGGGAGAAATGAGTTCGTGACCTTGTTAAGAAATAACAATAAAGACATGAAGAATAGAGATGTATAATGTACACATAGATCGTTTTCAAAAATCTTTAAGAAGTTCCACATCAAAAATTCTGAGGCATTACTTATTAGCACTCCCTCGTAACACTGTTGCTTCTTCTAAGTCTTTGTCAATGCAACGCAGTCTTTGGTTCGCCTTCCCCATTAAATATTCTATGTGATCGTTCCAGTTTATGTTGTTCGTAATGGTAATCCCAGGGTATTTAGCCGAACTGACAGTCTTTTGATGTGTGTGACTTACCATGTGATCGCAATCGAACGGATTTTTTTTTCGTACTCAGAGATGTGAGTTCATACATTTCACTAGTCTGTTTAGTGTCGATTGACACTTTCGCTACTATAAAGCCAGCTTGTCTATATAATTTTTCAGTTGGATTTTGTCTTCTGACTACTTTACTAGACGGTTCACAACAGCATCATCTTCAAAAAATCTAAGACCGCTCCTCATTTTGGTCTTCTAAATCGTTTACGTAGATTAAGAATAGAAAAGGACGTATGACACTTGCCGTCAATTACTAAAAACTGTCACCTTTCTGAAAGGTAATGGCGAATCCAGTGGCACAACTTAGATCACACTAAATAGGCACGCAGTATGATTAGCAGCCACTTGTGAGGAACGGTGTGAAAAACCTACTCCAAATGTAGATATATGGGATCACTTTGAGATCTCCTGTCGATAGCGTTAATTACAGGGCTATTACAAATGATTGAAGCGATTTTATAAATTCACTGTAGCACCATTCTTTGACATATGGTCACGACACACTACAGATACGTAGAAAAACTCATAAAGTTTTGTTTGGCTGAAGCCGCACTTCAGGTTTCTGCCGCCAGAGCGCTCGAGATCGCAGTGAGACAAAATGGCGACAGGAGCCGAGAAAGCGTATGTCGTGCATGAAATGCACTCACATCAGTCAGTCATAACAGTGCAACGACACTTCAGGACGAAGTTCAACAAAGATCCACCAACTGCTAACTCCATTCGGCGTTTGTATGCGCAGTTTAAAGCTTCTGGATGCCTCTGTAAGGGGAAATCAACGGGTCGGCCTGCAGTGAGCGAAGAAACGGTTGAACACGTGTATCTGGACATGCTGGAAAATTGGTTCATGCCACAACTGGAGACCGACAGTGCCGACTTCATCTTTCAACAGGATGGTGCTCCACCGCACTTCCATCATGATGTTCGGCATTTCTTAAACAGGAGATTGGAAAACCGATGGATCGGTCGTGGTGGAAATCATGATCAGCAATTCATGTCATGGCCTCCACGCTCTCCCGACTTAACCCCATGCGATTTCTTTCTGTGGGGTTATGTGAAAGATTCAGTGTTTAAACCTCCTCTACCAAGAAACGTGCCAGAACTGCGAGCTCGCATCAACGATGCTTTCGAACTCATTGAAGGGGACATGCTGCGCCGAGTGTGGGAGGAACTTGATTATCGGCTTGATGTCTGCCGAATCACTAAAGGGGCACATATCGAACATTTGTGAATGCCTAAAAAATTTTTTTGAGTTTTTGTATGTGTGTGCAAAGCATTGTGAAAATGTCTCAAATAATAATGTTATTGTAGAGCTGTGAAATCGCTTCAATCATTTGTAATAACCCTGTACTTTGTGGAAATCAAGAGCTAGCTGCGTTTCAGGAGAGAGGTATGCTCTGACTCCGTATTGACTAGGCCTATGTGCCAATAGATCGTTCTCTCTGAGGAAACTCGTATTGTTCGAACACTGTATAAGTTTCAAAATCGTACAGCAAATCGATGTCAGTGATATGAATTTGTAATTCAACTGACTAGTCCTGTTTATTTCTTGAGTTCTGGTGTGATTTTGAACTTTCCAGTCCTTACGTACGGTAGCACCGTTTGAATACGATTGCTAAGTTGGTTCCATCGTATCAGCACACCCTGAAATGAATCTAATTAGTGCCTAGCCTGCTCCGCATATTTGCCTTACGCATCTCAAAACGCTTTGCAGTACTAACATCTACGTTTAAGGCTTTATCACAAAATAAAGTAGCAAGATAATGTTCCTACTAATATCTGATGATTAATTGTTGCTGTATTATCATCACGTTGTCATTTTTGCAAGTGACGTTCCGTTTACCTATCTTGTGCCACTTTAGTTCCCGCGGGAACTCTAGCACTCGACCCTACGTAGCAATATGTCTCGGTAGTCAAATATATTTGTTGTTTTACTTTCATGTGACATCAGGTAACGGCATCATCGTCAGAGGCAAGACCGCCTTTTACGGAATTTGGCCTCTTGTGGAGAAATATTTCGTTTAACCATCTTTACTGCCGAATATTCCAGTCCTGAATTACAAATTTCGTTACCTTTGATACTGCGACGTTACCGGCTCTTTTAGATTATGCGTTGAGTATCTTCTTAATCGTTCTGTCATTACTCGCCGCAAATGTCCTGCTCATTTCGTCCATTTAATCTTAATGTAACTGACAATGTGTCGTTTATTATATAGATTATGTAATTCACAGTAGAAGCTCATCAAACAGACACCAGTTTCTTTCACTGACCCAAGACTTCATCGACTGAGACACGCTTCATACAAGCCCAAGAACAAGAAATTTTATGATCACAGACAGATAGCCGTGAAGGTAAAGCAGATGGATCCCCCAACAACTAGGCCGTACTCGTAAAAGAGCAGGACCATCGGGAGTCGTTTCCTCTTCGCCTCTGGGAACAGACCACGAAATTTCTAGAAGTACTCGATTCCATTTACTTTCGTTGAACAAAAACGCGGCGAATGTGTCAGTAGAAGTACAGACAATTTGGAACGGAAGTTTAATTAATTTTGGAGGGGAACTATAAGATCAGTGAAGATACTTATACAGAAAAACGCTTATATTCTTCATGAATTACTCCCGTTTATTGTTGAGAAACGGATATACACGAAATGGTGATTTGGTTACCGAATAATAAAGGGTGTCCGGTAATTAGGGACGAATATTAGAGTGCTATAGAACATATAAAATTTACTGAAATTGTAATATGTTTTTTAGGAACATTTTAAGTTATTTCTCCCACTTATGTATGTATTATTGTACCCTCCATATGACCACCCAAGGCCGCGCGTCATCGAGCAGTGGATCGATTGAAGTTCTCGATGACGCGCTCACAAACATCTGGTGGGAGGCCGTTAATGATCCTTTTAATTTCATCCTTCAACTGGTGCATTGTTTGTGGTTTATTCACGTACACATTTGATTTCACAATACCAACGAAAAAAAAATCACAAGGCATAGGGTCACATGATTTGGCAGACCTTTCCTGGTTGCCACGCAAACATGTAATTTTTTAGGAAACTTTTCATTCAACAGAGCAATCGTTTCACGTGATGTGTGACATGTCGCACCATAGTTCAAATGGCTCTAAGCACAATGCGACTTAACATCTGAGGTCATGAGTCTCCTAGACTTAGAACTACTTAAAGCTATCTAACCTAAGGACTTCACATACATCCATGCCCGAGGCAGGATTCGAAACTGCGACCGTAGCAGCAGCGCGGTTCTCGACTGAAGAGCCTAGAACCGTTCGGCCACAGCTGCCGGTGTCATGTCGTACCATCTTTTGAAACCAAAAATCATCATTTTCATCAATAAGAGGGAAAACCAACCAGAAAGCTTGTTTAACAGTGACGGCATTTTCAAAAAACTCCGTGGCGATCTCTTCCCCTGCCCAGAACCCACACCACACAATCGTGGGTTGTGGATGTATCTTCCAGTGTCGTATTTTCTTTATCCCAAAATCTGCAGTTCTCTTTATTGACGTACCCAGTGAGGTGAAAATGCGCCTCATTTGTGAAAGTTATTCTTTTTGTGAAGTTCTCATTCTCCGCTTGTCGAGCCAACACCCACTGAGCAAATCGATGTCTCTTTCCATACGCTACAGGTTGCAACCCTTGTGTAATTTGAATCTTGTACGCATGAATTTTCAGATCTTTTGAAAGGGTCTCATGCAGTGAACTTAGTGATAAATTCAATTGTTTAGCTCGTCAGCGAACCGATGTTCTGGGGCTACTGTTATATTGTCAAACACAAGAGCAGTGTCTTCTTGTGTTCGAATAGAACGCGGTCGTCCAGTTCTCTTAACGTTTGAAACATGACCCGTGGTCTCAAACATCCGAATCAACTTCCGAATTGATAATTCGGTTGGAGCAGCATTATGTCCGAATGTCACAGGTAATTCGCGAACGGTTTCCTTGGAACTTTCACTGATTTTGTAATAACTTTTCATCACTTGGATAAGTTTCTCAGTTGTCCTCTGGTAAATGACGAAAATAAACATCAAGAAACAGTGCTCACCACACAAAAGCTATCAGGCTACTAATGGAAAGGACCGCAGATAACAAATATGAAAAAACCGTGGCTGCCAACCGTCATATGACAAAATAGCGCATATTTCAAATTCGTCCTTACTTCCCGGACACCCCATACACGCAATTTGAAAGTGGATTCGGTAATAACTCCAAAGTAGCAAAATAAGAGGCATTCTGCCGTGGCAGTCAATTACTGTGCCATAGGCCTGGTTTAGAGCTGTGCTTTACCACACAACTCTGACTATCCGTTCCCTATATCAAGACGACGAGCTTCGCTATTCAGACTGGGAACCCAAGCAACAACCTGCCTGCGCATCAGGGACTACTCGGATGCGCTACGTGTGAGTCCACTAGGTATCACGAAGGTATTTTTTAACCATCATGCATAGTGGTCCTGCTAGACGTTCTTGTGTTGTGTTGTTCTATAAGCACAAACATACAAAGTCGTTATCAACTCCATACTACAGGTACTTCCTGCAGACATAACCCAGTTTCATAATAAGCTGTTTTTTCCTACTGAAAGTCTCACTAACTTTACACACAAAAATATATTCAGACGGGTAGTCAATAAACATATCGGTTGTGAAAAGTTCCTGATAAAGTTACAAAAAATAATTTCTATTGCGAAGAAATTATTCAAGACACTCCCATAATTCACACTGCTGGCCGAAATATCATGTAGGGCTTATATGAGCAGGCCACGTTTTCCTCGAACATATACACAACACATCACTTAAGATTAATGTTTGTTGCTTACAGTAGACAGTCTGAAATGTTAGTAATAATCAAATGTGCCAGAACCGATTAATTATTTGTCTAGTATCTATAGTTCTTTTACTACTCCGTAGAACAAACGGTCTGCAACATATTTGTGCCATTACCCACAAACTTTTGTTGACCTTCGAGAAACACTTCTTGTCACCGCCGCATGGCTGCATATCCCTGAGATTTCACACTCCTAAATATCATTGGCTCAAGTAATGAGGAAAAATTCTCTTATATCACTGAATGCCTGGAACAATCTACACTGAAAAGCTAAAGTATTAAGACCACTGCACAGTGAGAAGTTGGATGCCGCTAGGTGACACGCGCACGTCACACTCTATAAAAAGTTTGTTAGGGCCACAGAGACGGACGGGGATCACCCTAACGAAGATATGGGCTGCAAAAGTGGGAAATCCACTGAGATAAGCAACGTCGACAATGGGCAGATAATTATTAAGCAACGCCTATTTTAAGTAGGCTGTTTATATTTTCTTATTGGCAACGTTACGTAGCGCTGTGTATGAAAATCACTGGCTGTGCTGTGTGCAGTGTGTGGCTAGTTTGCATTGTTGTCTGCCATTGTAGTACTGGGCAGTTGGCTGTTAACAACGCGTAGCGTTGCGTAGTTGGAGGTGAGCCGCCAGCAGTGGTGGATGTGGGGAGAGAAATGGCGGAGTTTTGAAATTTGTAAGACTGGATCTCATGAACTGCTATGTATATTATGACTTTTGAACACTATTAAGGTAAATACATTGTTTGTTCTCTATCAAAATCTTTCTTTTGCTAACTGTGCCTATCAGTAGTTGGTGCCTTCAGTAGTTTGAATCTTTTATTTAGCTGGCAGTAGTGGCGCTCGCGGTATTGCAGTAGTTCGAGTAACGAAGAGTTTTGGTGAGGTAAGTGATTTGTGAAAAGTATAGGTTAATGTTAGTCAGGGATTTTTGAAAGTCAGATTCCGTTGCGCTAAAAATATTGTGTGTCAGTTTAAACACAGTCATGTATAATTTTTCTAAGGGGACGTTTCACTGTGAACGAGTATCTTGAAAGCGTCGAAGCTGGTCGAATGCTCACGTGCTACTGTCGTGAGCATCTACTGAAAGAGCTAGGAGGACAGTGAAACTACCACTAGGCGCTAAGTGGTTGGACGCCCACGACTCTTCGCAGAATTTGGTGTTTGGAGGCTTGTATGATCCGTAATGTGTGGCATCTCTGCCGAAACAACACAATGCTGCATCCAAGCCATTGTCAGATACAATTGCATTGAGCATGGGACCATCGGCATTCGACCATCGACGACTGGAAATGTCTCAGCTCTTCGGGCGAATCTAATTTTTGCTATACTACGCCGTTGGTCGTCTCCATAAACGCCTTTATAGAGGTGAACGGCGGCTCGAAACGTGCAGCGCTCCACGGACGCAGTCTGGTGGCAGCAGTATTATGCTACGGGACACGTTCTCCTGCTCTTGCATGGGACCTGTGGTAGTAATCGAAGACAAGCTGACGGCTGCGAACCACCTGCTTCCCTTTATGCTTGATGTCTTCCCCGACGGCGATGTCTTCTTTCAGCAGTATAATTACCCGTGTCTCGGAACCAGGACCCTGCCACAGTGATGTGAAGTGCATTATAGTGAACTCACGTTGATGTCTCGGTGACCAAATTCGCCTGATGTAAATCCTATGGAATCCATCAGGGTCACTATCGGACGCCATCCACGCGTACTCAGATCAGCGGCCCTGTATTTAAGCGAATTACATAATCTGTGTGAAGACATCTAATGCCACAGTCTCCACAAATCTACCTGTCGGATCCATGATACGCAGAATAAGCTACGTATTTCATTCCAAAGATGGACAAACAAGCTATTAAGGAGGTGGTCATACTGTTTAGGCTCACCAGGGTATAGTCAAACAGAGTTAGCAACTGCCGAGAGTGGTGGCCGCGAGGTTTGAGGCGCCATGTCACGGACTACGCGGCCGGAGGTTCGATTCCTTCTCGGGCGTGTGTGTGTGTGTGTGTGTGTGTGTGTGTGTGTGTGTGTGTTAGTTTAAGTTAGTTTAAGTAGTGCATAAGCCGGGGGCCGGTGACCTCAGCAGTTTGGCCCCTTAGGAATTCACGCACATTTTTTTTTTTTTCGTTCGAATAACCCATTTGGAGGGTACGATGAATCAACTTTGGCTACTCTTCATTGTATTAGATTTCTTCAGTTTCCAAATTTCCTTCATCCTTTTAGAGTGTTGTTCCCTTTCTTCTTGAGTCCACTTTCGTCTAGTTATTTTCCTTCTCTCCTGAAATTCTGCCTTTTGAACTGCCTTTCTGATATGTGTTCTGTTTTCTATTGTGTCTATTGTAACTCCAGCATTTTCAATGTCCTTTTCAGTCTCTATGAACCACGCTGGCTTGGACTTGTAGCTATTGAGTAATGTGAATATCCGCTTGGTTAGTCTGTTGTTATCCATTCTGAATATATGTCCAAAAAACTGTAGTCTCCTCTTCCTCATTACATCAGTTAGTTTCTCCGTTTTCAGATATAGCTCTCTGTTTGGTCTTAACCTGTATTCGGCATTATCGTTTTTTTTAGCTCCCAGTATTTTCCTTAAAATTCTTCTTTCGACCTTCTCTAATTTCTCAAGATCTCCATTTCTTGTTAGTTTAAGTGTTTCTGCCGCATTGAGAGCTTCAGGTCTGGCCACTGTTTGGTAGTGTCTTAATTTCGTGTTCCAGGACAAGGATTTTTTATTATAAACGTTTTTGGTCATATGAAACACTCTTTCCATTTTGTGCACTCTAGTTTCTATAGCTATCTTTTCTTTGGCATTGTATGTAATCCACTCTGCTAGGTATGTAAAGGAGTCTTTTTTGTGTATTGTGTTGTTGTCAACTGCAATATTTTGAGGAGCATCACAGACGTTTGTCATAAACTTTGCTTTTTCATAGGATATTTGTAGTCTTACTTTGGCTGCTTGTTTTTGTAGTTCTCTTAGTTTTTAGTTAGTAATTACTTATTGTTATAAAGAAAACGCTCAGTGTGGAAGAATATGAATATATTTTACAGCACTGCATAGTGAATACTGAGTAAGTAGGCTGTTTATGTTTTCTTATTGGCAACATTACGTAGCGCACTGTATGAAAATCACTGGCTGTGCTGTGTGCAGTCTGTGGCTACTTTGCATTGTTGTCTGCCATTGTAGTGTTGGGCAGTGGCAGCTGGATGTGAACAGCGCGTAGCGTTGCGCAATTGGAGGTGAGCCGCCAACAGTGGTGGATGTGGGGAGAGAGATGGCGGAGTTTTGAAATTTGTAAGACTGGATGTCATGAACTGCTATATATATTATGACTATTAAGGTAAATACATTGTTTGTTCTCTATTAAAATCTTTCAGTCGCCATATGAAACGTCCCCTTTTGAACATTTATACAAAACTGTGCTTAAACTGACACACAATATTTTTTTAGCGCAACGCAATCTGACTTTCAGAAATCCCTACAAAGGAATGGCCCTGACTAACATTAACCTGTACCTTTCACAAATCACTTACCTCACCAAAAATCTTCGTTACTCGAACTACTGCAATACAGCGAGCGCCACTACTGCCAGCTAAATAAAAGATTCAAACTACGGAAGGCACTAACTACTGATAGGCATAGTTAGCAAATGAAAGATTTTAATAGAGAACAAACAATGTATTTACCTTAATAGTCATAATATATATAGCAGTTCATGACATCCAGTCTTACAAACAGTGGGTCTGCTCTGTGATGACCTACCTACCAATCTTCTTCAAAACGTCGAATGACTCTGCTGTGGGTTTGCTCTGTTGTGGCCCATTACCTGTCAGCATGTCAAGAGTCAGCACTGTCTTTCAGTTGGAAGGACAACACTACTTCTTCAAGACTGCATGGAAATCCACTACTTCTGTGTGCAATTTCTTTTACTAATGAGACTTTGTGAAAAAAAAACTGTACTTACTATTATGATGAATGATCAGGACTGTCTTTATGGACTGTGAGAAAATTTTAGCTTTTGACCAACATTGTATCAATAAGTGTGTACATTTGATTTCTTTGTTATTGTAATTACGATTATGAAAAATTTTAACAAATATGTATTGCCCAGTGCCCAAAACAATTTGTAAAATTTTTTGTGGGGAGCATGGGGGCTATGTAAGTAGGCTGTTTATGTTTTCTTATTGGCAACATTACGTAGCGCACTGTATGAAAATCACTGGCTGTGCTGTGTGCAGTCTGTGGCTAGTTTGCATTGTTGTCTGCCATTGTAGTGTTGGGCAGCGGCAGCTGGATGTGAACAGCGCGTAGCGTTGCGCAGTTGGAGGTGAGCCGCCAGCAGTGGTGGATGTGGGGAGAGAGATGGCGGAGTTTTGAAATTTGTAAGACTGGATGTCATTAACTGCTATATATATTATGACTATTAAGGTAAATACATTGTTTGTTCTCTATTAAAATCTTTCATTTGCTAACTACGCCTATCAGTAGTTAGTGCCTTCCATAGTTTGAATCTTTTATTTAGCTGGCAGTAGTGGCGCTCGCTGTATTGCAGTAGTTCGAGTAACGAAGATTTTTGGTGAGGTAAGTGATTTGTGAAAGGTACAGGTTAATGTTAGTCAGGGCCATTCCTTTGTAGGGATTTCTGAAAGTCAGATTGCGTTGCGCTAAAAAAATATAGTGTGTCAGTTTAAGCACAGTCTTGTATAAATGTTCAAAAGGGGACGTTTCATAACTGTACAGAAAGAGTTTGGAGACGATGATTCTATCAGTATTACAATGCATTCTCTACAAAAGCAGCATCTATGAGACAATGGTTTGTAGACAATAGCATAACTGAAATTGAGTGGCCTGTCCAGGGTCCTGGCCCGAACACAGAGGTACACCTTTGGTATTAATTCGAACTCTATACTCCAGACTTCAACATCGCTAACTTCTCTAGACTCAGCTCGTAAGGCAGATGGTCTCCCTTTCCTCCACATAGATTCAAATGCCTCATTTAACGTTTGTTGTCATGTATCGATACCATCCCATGGGCATCGCGAAGTTGCAATGTTATTACAAGTTTCTGTAAGACACCAATAGAAATAATGTGGGGTGGAGCAGGCCCGCTGAGCCATGCCTCCAGCGTCTCTGTACCATGAGATCCCCCTGCCAACGCTATACAGGACGGCTGGCGGGAGCCAGCACTTGGAGCCTCTTCGCTATGTGACGATACACAGATGTTGCCTAGTGCTCATCCTAGTTGATACTGTGATAGCTGCACTCTATCTCTTGCTGCAGTATATGTAATGTGTCTTTGTATGCTTCGAGCAATACAAGTTAACTAAAGGATAGCTACAAGTACTTACCAAGCCATCACAGCTTCAGAAAGACGTGAAAGTAGGAGAAAAAATGTTCGTTTGTAGTTCAAAAATCTGAACAGTTTATAAGGTGACAGACGCTTAATTTCTTCATTAAACATTTTCTCTGTTGTACGGTGTCATTATCGCTGCAAGCGAAATTGCTACGAAAAACTGTTTACCTCTTTTTACTTTATGGGTTTCACTCTGGCAGCACAGTGTGGATCATGTTTTGCTTTGGTTCTCATATGTTTATGCGACGATCTTTTTCGGTACTCTAGTGAGAAACTATTGAAATTGAACGTCTGTATATGTCGAATTATTGGTTGTACTGAAAAAATCCTGTTGACATAGACTAGGCCTGGTAGTGAGAGAGACACTGACCTACCTTAGAACCGAGCAACTCAGAAACGCGATGGGTTGCACCTGGCAACTTACATTGCACTTGTGTAGTACTGTAACTGTTGCATGATGTTCATCGGCTTCTTGACTGCAAAGCGCAATTTTGTACTTGGGCTGGCAGGAATCTGTGAAATAATGTTTTCCTTGTCTTTCACTTTGAGTGCTGTGTTTTGTGTGACGAAACTTTACTGCATTGTATCAAATATGACGTCACCAATCGGCGTTGGAAACACGTGTTCTCTGGAAAAGTGGTACAGTGATACTGGGTGTTCGTGGGTATATTGTGTAATTTTTGGGGAGAAGCTATTTTGTATCAGATTAGTGTTTCTTGTTAGGTGATACATAACAATAAGCGATTTTCCAGGTCATAACCAGTACCAATTATAGTGCAGTAGAGACAGCAGCCAATTTCATCGAGATATTATCGATTAAAGTGTGTCGCTTCTACGCAGTACATTACGGTGATGACAAAAACAATAGCTTTCGAGAGAATTGACACAGTTTAGTGTGACATTAACATGGTCACTATATTTTTCTAAGCTAACTGCAGACGAAAGCCGTATGTGGCAAATCCAAGTTTTATTTTGTACCTCAACTCGGGATGAACATCGATACACTTCTGACGGAACGGAACGGAGATAAATTCTGCACCGCGTTTTAAACGGAGGCATTCACACAGGTCGGAGAGGAGAGCAACGTCAATTTTTTTGGCAGAAAACCATGATGTTGACATAGTTGGGGGGATGGTGACATCGTCTGCTAACATAATAAGTTGAAATGCTATCTATGGAGTGATCATTCGGATGCGTAGAACAACATTTCCGTCCGCATCATCTCCTATAGGTCAAGTCACATGATTTTGGGAGAGCGCATTTTTGACTGTAGAGCGCTTAGGGTATTTTGAGTGCGATTACTTCACTGCCACAGCTAAATCACCTTCAAAACTACGGTGAAACTTTGCATTCGTTTTTTACAGACGTTTTAACCCTAGGAAGGTGATAGGTTCTATTTTGAACCACAAGGGTTTCCGATGCTCAATAATATACAGAATATTTGGTTTTAATGAATTACCCTCACTGACTTTGTTTACCTCTTAGCGAAGCATGTTTTGACTTAAAAAAATTATTTAGGAGCTTCAGTTTGTCATCCACTGAAATAGTACTTCTCAAGCTGTTTGGATCCTTTTAGATCCTGTGTATTTTAACCTTCATTATTAGAGCAAATTCTGACAATACTCAATTTGCCAACAATGGAAAGTGTATGGGTGTAGTAAGGTGGATATAAAGAAGTGAAGTCATTTTTGTTTTGAACAATGGAATGTATATTTCTCTAGAAAGGAGGGAAGTGGGATTGCAAGTCATTGTTTTTCCTGTAACCAAACCAGTTTGTAAAGTGGTTCACTTCTAGTCAGGTCACTTAGTTTTTACCTTTACAGTACATATAATTTGGAAGTTTTTTCCGCAAGACAGTGGCCTCATTGCAAGATAGGGAAATAGCAAACATACTGATGAACGTATCTGATAATGATGATTTAGTTTCGGAGGATTAAGATCATGTTTCAGAATGCAGCTCTTCGCCTTCACTAGAAGATGCAGGTGATACGCCAGAACAGCAAACGGTGAGAAGTGCAATTATGACGTCAAAGAATAAATCAGCTGAATGGAAGACGGAATCCCCACCTCATCTGGGACGCCATGGAGCATGAATATAGTTCACCTGACTACACCTGACTCCAGTACCAACAAGGTATGCCACCTGTCACATTGCAAATGAATACTCTGCTTTCAAATTGATCCCTCCTCCATCAATTGAAAGTATTATATTCACCCTTTATAATGCTGAAGGAAGATGTTCTTGATCTAAATGCTTACACAGGTCTCTCGTTATCAGCATGCGTTTATTAGTCATGTAATGAGTCCACTGAAAGCTTATGCGATGATTACAAGGGTCACCTAGTTTCAAGAGCTACAATGTCACTAGAAACGTTCAAAGAGATATCAAGGGTCATTCGTTTTGGTGTTCGTGAGACAAGGCTACAAAAACGTGAACAGGATAAGTTTTTGTTTATAAGGGATTTGTGGCAGAAATAGGTGGAGATATTACCCAAATTATACAATGCCAATTTGTATTACAGTAGAGGAACAACTTGTTGCTTTTATTGGAAACTGCCCTTTCCGCCTAACCAGCAAAGATTCAAACGATGTTCTTCTCTCTGCAGTATTTCCTCTTGGAAGTTGTCCTTGTCTCTTCATACCCCCATTAATTAGCTGCTCGCCAACGGTTTCTAGGAACAGTTCTTCGCTAACCAGCAAAGATGGGCATCAAGTTTTGGGTACTTTGTGGCAACGAAACAAGTTATGTATGGCATATTCAGCCATGTAATGAGAAACGACCAGGTAGTGTCAGTGAAAAGAACCAAGGTCTAATGGTTGTAACTCACTTGGAGGCTTGATAGGGCATATATTACGTGTGACAACTTTTTCACCTCTTATGTGCTAGGAAAAATGTTGATGATGAGAAATATCGGAATGATTGGAACTGTGCGATTAGAATCCTTCCATACCACCAAAACTACTGCACACCGGCGAGTGGGGGGGGAGGGATCCGTAATTAACATCAAAATATGCTTTCCCAAACGACACAACGCCTGTACCATACACCCCAAAGAAAAGCAAATGCGTTAGTGGGCAAAGCAATCTATAACGCAATGCAAAAGCCAATGAAAGCATGAAGAGGAAACCTCAAATTATTTTAAACTACGCCGATTCGTAAGGAGCTGTGGACACAGTTGACATGATGGTGCGAATTGTGCAGTAAAAAGGAAGACCATTAGATGGCTTATTGTTGTGTTCTCATATATCAAAAAATGGTTCAAATGGCTCTGAGCACTATGGGACTTAACATCTGAGGTCATCGGTCCCCTAGAACTTAGAAGTACTTAAACCTAACTAACCTAAGGGCATCACACACATCCATGCCCGAGGCAGGATTCGAACCTGCGACCGTAGCATTCGCGCGGTTCCGGACTGAGCGCCTAGAACCGCTAGACCACCGCGGCCGGCTCTCATATATCATGGACATATCTGCTTGCATCTATTCTGTGCTGTATAAGGCATTTTATCACCAATGGAAACAAACAGCCTACAGCGAAGAACTGTTCCTAGAAACCGTTGGCGAGCAGCTAATTAATGGGGGTATGAAGAGACAAGGACAACTTCCAAGAGGAAATACTGCAGAGAGAAGAACATCGTTTGAATCTGTACCGTCCACATCGGAAGAAAATGATCATAGGATTAGAAAAAGCGGCAGATGGCATTTATGTGGAAAAAGTTCAGTGAACTGTGTTAGGTGCAAAAGTTCACTTGCGTGGAACATCTTACATGCATACGTAAAATGTATTAGTGCAAGTTAGGAAAGCTGTAACAAAATCAACAGACACATAATTATAATGTTCTGTTATTGTACTCTTGTACTACTCTGTTGTTAAATATGAATGATTAATACATTAAACTATCCAACTTATAACTTTACTTATGATTTCACGACCCAAATGTGTCAATGTATACCTGCAGAAAACAGAAAAAAGCGTCTTTTTTCATCCGAACATCTTAAGTATACGTGCAAAATAAACATCATAGCAGGGTTAAAGAAGTGAAGAGCAATGGTATCGTGCTTTTTATCCTGAGTGTCATAGCTTAGTTACACTTCATTTACGTTTTTTCGATAATGTGGTAAGAAGTGACATCCAAGAATATGGTTTTCTGTCGCACTTATTCGTATTGTCGAACCCCCGTTCTAATTAATTACGTTAAAATGACACTGTAGCCACCGCGAAGCGCAACGAAAAAACAACGCATATGGAACTATGAAATTGTTACAGTAAACACGGTAAGCGATTTGCACCACCTGCTAGTTCACTATTATTGTTCTTTATTTACACCTATTCTTATTATAGACAATTAAACTATCGGTAACATTTTATCGCTATTTCATCAGAAAAGTAAAGCCGTAAACTAAGCACCAAAAAAAAAAAAAAAAAATACAAAATTGCTTCTTGAATTTCAGAGTGATAAAAAATATTACAGCCAAAAATATTCCTTTATGTGTTCTATTGCAACGATTCATATTGTCGAATCTCTTCTAGTAACGTTGCAGTGATACCATACAGAAAACCGCCTCATGCTGAAACAGATACACACAAGGGTTTGGAAACCTGCATAAACTGGTGGAAATTTATCAAACTGTTATGTATAAGTATTGTCTGCATATGAACATAGCACCAGTATGTAGACACTGACTGACAATTTTTTCAGACACACTTGCTAATTTATTTAGCACTTTGCTATTAAATTGCAGTAATTATACCAACAATACAACGCTTCATAATACAGTGTCTCGATATGCTTTAACATATACATTGCCTCATACCTGTGAGACATTTACGATTACACATTTTTTGTATTTACCCATGACACGTAAGAAATCCTCCTTCCATGTACTTCTCTTCACACCTGTAGCTACGACGATACTGCCCCTCAGTTTTTACGAAAACTAAACAGTGGAGAGTGGTACAATGATCACCCAAAGCATTATGACCACAAATCTCTTGTCAATGTAAACTCTTCCAGGTGGTAGCAGCATCACCTGGTGAGGGACGATTTCTTGTCAGACACACGCATGCTGCATCTAGTATCAGTGAGCGTGCTGTCTGTGTGTAGAATGGGCAAGGCGCGCCATCTATCTGAGTTTGGCCGAGGGCAGATTGTGATGAGCCGGAGGCTCGCAGTGTTTCGAGGAGTGCTGTGTTGAGTATCTTCAACACGTGGCAAAACTCAGGTGAAACCACGTCCAGATGTCGTGGGTTTGGGCGGCCACCCCTCATTACAGACGTAGGACGGCGTACGCTGGGCAGACTGGTAAAACAGGGAAGGCGGCGGGTTTTGGAGGAAATACCATCAGACCTTAATGCTGGGCAGAGTACAAGTGTGTCTGAACACACAGTTCATTAAACACTCCTAATAGTGGGTCTCCGCAGCCAACGACCCGCGCATGCGCCAATGTTACCACCACATCAGCAATCACGACGGAAATGGGTACTGGACGTTGCCACAGTGGCTGAGACTTGCGTGGTCTCATAAATCCCGATACCTTCTTCATCGTGCGGATGGGAAGCCGCGAATCCGTCGTCTTCCGTGGGAACATTTCCTTGACACCTGTACTGCGGTACAGAGACAAAGTTGGCGGCGGCTCCATTACACGCAGTGGATCACTCACGTGGGCATCCATAGCTCCAGTGGAGCTCGTGCAAGGCACCATAACGGCTAAGGAGTACAGTACACTGGTTTCAAACCACGTGAATCCCTTCATGCCCATAATGTTTCCCGACAGCAGTGATATTTTTCAACAAGATAATGCGGCATGTCTAAATGCCAGGAGTGTGATCGAGTGGTTCGAGAAATAGTGTGGCGAGTTGCAATTGAATCGGTAGTTGGAAGAAGGGAATAAACACCAAAATAATAAATCGCGACTTTGCTGAATTCGAGTCATGAAAGGGTACAAGCAACTATAGAATACAAGAATGGAACGAAAACCAACCCATCAAACCTTCAAAACCAAGTCTGAATATTCTGTAAGTTGGAAGAAGGAAACAAAGAGTCGATTTGTTACTGTCTTCCAACTACTGCCACGTATGGCCAAAAGATGGGAGCAGCGCACGGAACAAGTTCGTTCTTGCTCCATCTGCTGGATATTTTTTTAATAAGTTAGTTTGCAAACAGTTGTTTGATGTGATTACGTGTTCGTGTAGAACTTTTACTAATCACTAATTTCTTCATACTACATCATACTTATATAACGTCATCGATTTCCGAGAGTGATTCTGAATTGACTTGATCGTTCAGAAAAAAGCGGAATAAAGGAGTTCGCAATGTTCACTGTTATAAACGTGAAGTACAGAAGAAGCAGCGTCTTATTGGTGAACAATATGTGAGTACCTCCACAGGTAACACTATTCCTGCAAAATCAAACGGCAACATTTCGTGTTCTTGCAAGTGGAAATGTACAGATAACTTCCCTCCTGAAGAGAAGAAATATTTTCTAGATAATTTATATGATGGAGGAAACAAAAATGAAGACGATAAATTCCTAATAGGTCTGATAATACGACGTGATCCAGAACGCCGCCGTTCAAAGAACGAAAACCCCAAGAAACGAGACGTTTCCGATTTCTTTGTTCTGAACAATGCCAACAAAAGAATTAAGTTTGCAGAAGTGCATTTCATATGCCATTTAAAATAAAGCGCTTTCCCGTTGGACTACTCTAATTGCTTCTGGAAAATCTGCAATTGATATGCGCGGTAAACATATGAACTGGGGTAATGTCTTACCTCCACAAACACTAGGTGCTATTGATGGTCGTATAAATGAGTTCCCAATAGCCCATTCTCAATACTGCAGTAAGGAAATTAAATATCTAACTTGTAAGTGCTGAGCTGGACATAAAAACTTTGCACCTCCTGTTTTGTGAGAAATATCCGCATTACGCATTTAGGGTAAAATAAGATTTTTATCGGAAGTATTATAATGAGAACCATGTACGTAGATTCAGGAGGGTGGAAACTGACGTCTGTAGCACATGTGAGGAATTGGAAACGAAGGTCAAATCACCAGTTCTCAATGACACCGCAAAAAGTGTTGCAGTCGCTGAAAAGATTGTCCAGTTACGTCGAGCGAAGAGATTTTACTCCAAACAAAAAGAAGTGTTGCAACTGTGCGATGAAAACGAAGAAGTAGGGTGCCTCGCCTTTGACTACATGCAAAATCTTCCACTGCCAAAAATTCCGGTGCAAGAGATGTTCTATGTAAGAAAGCTTTGATTGTACGTTTACTGCATGCATGATGTGAAAACAGGATCAGCAAATTCTTGCACATATCAAAAGAAGGTGTGGCTAAAACAGGCCCTGATAAGATATGTAGCCGATTTTGGTTAAGATTCAGGACATGAGTCCAACTGTTAAGGAACATCACATTTTTAGCGACGCTTGCGGAGGTCAAAACCGAAATAATACTGACGTCAGGTTTCTACATGCCTTGGTATCACCTGGCCGTTCTGATACAATTCACCAATATTTTCCTATTCGTGGACATTCGTCCGTGCAGTGTGATAGGATCTTTGGTACCGCCAAGTGTAAGATTAGGATAATGGACAGAATATACACTCCGGACGAGTATTGTGTGTTGATACAAAAAGCGAGAGAAACTTGATATGCTGTGAGAAAGGTGACTTCAGAACAAATCGTTGACTATAAGGACTGGTGGCCAAAGTTCTTCACGAAATCAACAAAAAGTACTGACAAACATTCAAACTTTTGTATTTCTAAATGCCGACACATTCAATATTCACCGAGCAGGGTGGCGCAGTGGTTAGACACTGGACTCGCATTCGGGAGGACGACGGTTCAATCCCGCGTCCGGCCATCCTGATTTAGGTTTTCCGTGATTTCCCTAAATCACTACAGGCAAATGCCGGGATGGTTCCTCTGAAAGGGCACGGCCGACTTCCTTCCCAATCCTTCCCTAATCCGATGAGACCGATGACCACGCTGTCTGGTCTCCTTCCCCAAACCAACCAACCAATCAACCTTCAATATTCAACTGATTTGAAGGGTTCTGTAATAGCCTCCAAATTCATTGATGGCATTAAGGGTTCTGTATTAGCCTCCGAATTCATTGATATCATCATTCAGACAAAATTTGTCCTTCAAAAACCAAAGTTATTGGATGAAATAACGCTTCCTACAGAGACAGCATACACAGGAAAAATAACCATATATCAGAAAAAATGCAAGACGCAGAGAAGATGATAATCACCTACATTTCTACAGGAAAAAAGACTTCTACGAGGACTTAATGACCTGGCCTAATACCTCAGGTCGAGGTGATCATGATGATGAGTGATTTTTGTGTCCACGTTTTTTACTATAAAACTTACTGCGCAAATAATTGATGCCCTTTTAAACTTTCAACTATATACATTTTTCGAATAGCCTGTAGTGTTATGTTTTTACAAATTTGAATGACATATGAACGGCATCGTTCACTGATTTCTTTAATTTTAGTCACATTTTCAATCAGTTGGAAGAAGGAAACAAATCCATCAAGTTTTTTTAATTTTACGAGTAAAAGTACAATACCTGGATATTGTCCGAACACTGCAGACGGATGGAAATATTGTTCTGTATGTGCAATAAAAAATAATTTCAGGTTCAATAAAAATGCATAAGTTATACAGTCTTTTCAAATTTCCCAACGAACAGGTTTATGGAGTTATTTCCTTCTTCCAACTGCCGATTTAATTGATGTGTTGCCCTCGAACTCGCCAGATCTGAGCCCCATTGAATACATCTGCGATGTGATTCAAGTTTCGCTGTTACTGCAAGTTGCAGACAAGCAGCGTCCTCCCAAAATCACGTGGTTAGCTCGGTTTGATTTTGACAACATGCGCGGTAGACTATGCTCACCCCATTGATACATGTACTGTGTGGCTGTTATTGTGCCCATTCATGTTGAGTTTTAGTCTTTCTTGGCTATAGTTTATTTATTATTTGCTTTTGTTATCGGGATGCACTGCGAAAGTTCCATAATGAGAATTACATTTGTCTTTTGAGTGTTCCTCCACAGAACAGGCCAAATATCCGAAATCAAAATAATTAACATTTTACTGTGGCTGGATAATCACAGAGTCCGTACCGTGCATAAACAAGAACATAAATTGATTAAACAACTTGCATACAACAACCTCTTACTAACATTGAAAAACTTAATGCTATTGTGGGGGAGGAGTGTGGGTAGGGGGGGGGGTGGAGAATACAGTTTACTTGGGCGTTGTTTAACGCTTATGAAAAAAAGAGAAACGCAATGGATTAAACAAAAAGGGTGAATGTATTGCCGGGTATACAGTGTGTGATGGTTTTTGTATTTTTCCTGTCAGAGCCAACGATGTTATGAAGTATTGCGCTATATTTCACTTCTCAGCTGTGTAACAAAGAAACTGTATCAGGAATACCCTTTAAGAATTTACATTTAGCCATTAATAAATTTAAATATCGTTGTATTGTTAAGTTTCATACTATATTTGTAGTTTTTGTGGCACAGAAAGCGTCTCAGACTGGGCTAAGTGAAGTGACGTTGAGTTGACGTTCGTTCTAGTGTGAATGTACCAGTATTAGGCAATTACGTTTCCTTTCGTTCGGTTAATGACCGTTGTGTATCGGAATGAAGTGCTGTCTGCACCAGTCGACATACAAAACGCCTTGGTGAATATAAGGTACAGTACAAACGTGTCTAATAAATTAGGGCAAGTTGTACAAGGTTACTGAACCAGAAATGGGTGCAGCAGCAGAGAAAAGAAACTCAGACTCAGCTTTGTGGTACGTCGCGGAGCTCTCGTGGGAAATCACGGAGAAGCACCGCGGATATCAACTCCGCCATGTTAGCGGCAGTCCTCATCCGGCCCTGTTCTGAGGGAAGCTACTGCAGTAGAGGTACAGCGTGTACCAGAATAGTCTGCACTGTTCACCGCTAAACGCTGCAAAGTATTTCTCAACTGGTTATAAAACTCTTTTGGGTTAGAACAAACCCAAGCTGTGGAGTACGTCTGTTACAGACCTCTCGGTTTGCTGTGACAGGTAAAACGAATTTCACAGCAGCTTATAAAAATTTTTCAAGTTTTTTATTGTCTACTAACCGTGTTTCCAACCAACAGTACTATTAATGATTGTAGTTTTTTGCCTCATTCTGACAATATTACAGAACACTATGCCCTCTACCGCTTTACGAACCTCTGAGTGGAGACCTAACAAGATTTCGAACACATTATGATAGCATTTTAAGTTCTATTCCAGTTCAGTATTTTGTATAAGCAGTTCTCTATAGCTTCTAAGTATTTGAAGAAAGTCTTTGTGAAACACCAACAACATTCTTCACAATTAGGTGAGTGTCTAAGCCTAAAATTTATTATGTTCCACCAGTCGTGGAAATCTCTTGAGATCCTGTAGCACTTACAAACAGAGCGTTTCTAATATACACTGCCTGACAAAAAAAAAAAAAAAAATAAATAAAGTGAAGGAGCCAGAAGACATGATCGGTTGTCATTGTAACGTCTTACACGGATGCAGTATTGGTAGGTGCGAAAAAATTAGAGTTGCAGATCTGCTTAACAGGTAGGAATGCCTCCAGAGTGCGTTAGCGCAGCTCACGTTTAGTGTTGTTACTCAGTAGGGTATATAACGGGCGTGAACAGCAACGGATGTTGAGTGATCATTTTGACAGACATGGAGATGCGAGATGTCCGTGTGAGACAGCGAAATCAGCACCTGAAGAATTTGCTAGACACCTCATTGTGAGTGTTTATTTGCCAGTCAGGTCGCATCGTGCGATTCTGAGATTTGTGGGGCATTCGGATGTGACGCTGACGCGATGTTGGACTGCACTGCAATACGAGGGAAGGGCTGGATACAACAGGGGAGGATCGCCGTCCTGTGCACCCTGCACGTCGTAACCCCTTCATACCTGCGCCTGTTTTTAGCAAACAGAACACAGCATGTTGTTCTCAATGGAGAGACGTCTATAAACGTTAAAGTAACCTCTGGCGTGCCACAGGGGAGTGTTATGGGACTATTGCTTTTCACAATATATATAAATGACCTAGTAGATAGAGTCGTAAGTTCCAAGCGGCTTTTCGCGGATGATCCTGCAGTACACAGAGAAGTTGCAGCATTAGAAAATTGCAGGGAAATATAGGAAGATCTGCAGCGGATAGGCACTTGGTGCAGGGAGTGGCAGCTGACCCTTAACATTGACAAATGTAATGTATTGCGAATACATAGAAAGAAGAATTCTTTATTGTAAGATTATATGACAGCGGAACAAACACTGGTAGCAGTTACTTCTGTACATTATCTGGGAGTATTCGTAAGGAACGATTTGAAGTGGAATGATCATATAAAATTAATGGTTGGTAAGCCAGGTGCCAGGTTGAGATTCATAGGGAGAATCCTTAGAAAATGTAGTCCATCAATAAAGGAGGTGGCTTACAAAACACTCGTTCGACCTATACTTGAGTATTGCTCATCAGTGTGGGATCCGTACCAGATCGGGTTGACGGAGGAGATAGAGAAGATCCAAAGAAGAGCTGTGTGTTTCGTCACAGGGTTAGTTGGTAACCGTGATAGCGTTACGGAGATGTTTAACAAACTCAAGTGGCAGACTCTGCAAGAGAGGCGCTCTGCATCGCGGTGTAGCTTGCTCGCCAGGTTTCGAGAGGGTGCGTTTCTGGATGAGGTATCGAATATATTGCTTCCCCCTACTTATACCTCCCGAGCAGATCACGAATGTAAAATTAGAGAGATTAGAGCGTGCACGGAGGCTTTCAGACAGTCGTTCTTCCCGCGAACCATACGCTACTGGAACAGGAAAGGGAGGTAATGACAGTGGCACGTAAAGTGCCCTCCACCACACACCGTTGGGTGGCTTTCGGAGTATAAATGTAGATGTAGATGTAGATGTAGCCATCGAGGAGCAAGTAAAGGACTCACTGAAACACCTTGTGCCACCCCGCACCACTGGTCGGACACTAGCAGCAGCCGGGCTAGGGAATCACTGCCCCAAGTGCAGGCTGCAGTTGACGCCACACCACAGACGGCTGCATTTGGAGCGGTGCTGCGACCGGGAAGCACGGACTGCTGTTGAACGGCGTCGCACTGTGTTCAGTGACGAACGTCGCTGCAACATCACTCCGCATGACACCTGCGGGTGTGCAGTCGACTTGGGGAGTCGTCCCATGCTCCGAATGTTCTGAAAAGTTACCGCGGCGTTTCCCTGGCGTCATAATGTTGCGAGTGATCGTGTATGACTTCACGTCGGACCCGTTGGCGACTGAGGGGACACGCGTCGCGATGTCACGTCACCGATTCCCAGCGTTTTAATGTGTTACCTCTCCTGTTACAGTATCGTGGCACCATTTTTCAATGGCCACACATGGCCCGTGTCTCTATGAACTGTTTGGAGATTGTTGAGGTACTCCCGTGGCGAACAGTACCCCCAGATATGTTCCCGATATAACACGTGTGCGACCAGCTCGTACGTCTACTTTGTCTCATTGGCAGTGTAGAGGATATGAACCATCAATTACGACTGCAATGGACCAGATTGCCTCAGTGACTTTAAGACAGCCTTCACAGTCGAACCGTTGCATGCAAACAGGCCACAATGGGTGCAGCGTCATACTGATAAGTTATAAACGCCAATTACAATGTAGACGAAGATGGTCTTGTCAGGATATCGCTCTCTGTACAGTTCCGCTGGCTGCGTAGCATTTCGCCTACCTTCAACAACAACAATAAAAGAAATGTTATGTCGATGCAGTTTGTAGGAAGGACAGCCTTTGCTGTATGTCTGCTCTAAACTACAGTATTTAAAAGACTGAATTACTGTACTAAATGTACCCGTGCATAAAGAACAGTACTGCAATTACTGTTCTGCTAACTTATATTCCCCATAGATGAGTAGCATTCCTACCTTCTCCTTGTTGGTGTACATTCTACTCACACAACTCTTCAACTGACGATAGTTGACGGAATTACGGGTGTGCATTCTACTAATTTTTACATTTGTCCTTTGTCAACGCCAGCACGTGGATGTGTTGCATTACACCGAGTTCCTGCACTAATCGCTGGGAGCGTCAACGTCAGTGTTGTGTTATGTAATTAATAACGTTGTGTTTCAGTGAATGGTACACTGCGATACATTTTAACAAGCCTTTAGGAGAGTAAATGAAGTACCGAATAAAAAATACTTCGTGCCATTTAAAAAAGACGTACTGTTGTTCACATCTTTGTAAGAAGCAAAGCTACAACGAAGGCAATCAAGCTGACTGATGTCCCCCTGACGGCTAAAGAACATTTGCTTGAAACATTTTGTAATATGCATCTGGACAACAGTTATTTAGGATGGTCAAGATAAATGGGACACCCTGTACATATATATTCTCACAAGGACATACTTAAGAGCCGTGAATTATTTTTTCCGCCTCTTCGTCTACATTGTAACTGGCATCCGTAAGACAGTGAAAACGAGTAAGTGGTTATATGGAGGTGTTCATATGGGCCTCAAAGTAAGAGATATGCGTAACAAAGGTAGGCAGGATACATAGAAAGTACATTTTTTTTGTATGCTCGCTCAATTTCCGTTGTTGAGATTGTTGTAAAATGTTTTTATCTTTTATTCATTTCAGTACATTGTAGTGGTACCTTCTTATTTTATGAAGTAATGACGTCCTGTATATCATGTACTTAAAACTATTAATTATATTGCAGTTCAGTACGAATTAGGGTCTGAATTTTTCATTAGCTTCTGTTCTTCCGGAACAAAGTTCACATTGAACCTTTAGAAGCTTAGGGTGAAAACTAATTATAATAGAAACTAATGAATAAACTGAATATGATAAAAACGAAACACGCTGAAAAGGAGGGACAAAGGAAATGAAGCTCCACAGATTGACCTGAGTATGCTATGTTATTTCAGTGATTACTCATATATCGAGTAAAATTTACAAAGAACTTGGCAGTAGCAGCTCGTTCACCACTTATCAGTATGACGTTGAACCCACTGTGGCCAGTACGCATGCAGCGGTTCGATTGGGAAGGCTGCCTTAAGGTCATTGTAACCTCTGGTTACATCACACAGCTATAGCTCGTTAATTGCAAGGGTCAAAATTTTGCACACATCCTCAAGCCTGCGATACTACACGGCTGTAATATTGAGTCTACAGACTCCTTAATAAATGCGCCTTCGTCAAATGAAATGACAAGCAATCTCACAATAGTGACCATTAAGACATAAAGAACATTTATCTCTTTCTTTCTACCTCTCTCTCTATCTCTCTCTCTCTCTCTCTCTCTCTCTCTCTCTCTCTCTCTACCTCTCTCTCTCTCTTTTCCAAACGCGCGGTTATTAAGGAGTTTGTAGACTGAAAATAACAGCCCTATGGAATCGCAGGCTTGAAGATGTGTGCAGTAGTTTGAACCTTGTAGTTAACGAGTTATAGCTGTGTGATGTAACCAGTATATTACTTCCATGGACGATGTGGTGGTATCATTCTCAGCGGTTAGAAAACAGGGGTAAATAATATTTTTTTTAAATGTATATTTAAGTAATGCTGAAATCGAAAAGGTCAAAAGAACAAAGAATAATGCAGTATCAGGAGCAGGAAGCTGTCCGTTGCGTATCGCTTTTGTATTGTTTCAGTCTCTGGTGCTCAGCTCTCCGACTATTACACTTCCGCCCTCTTTTTGTTATGGGCATGAATTTTGGTAAGAGAACAATATAACTGTTTTAAAGGAAAAGTTAATTTCCACCCCGAGTTATCAGAAACAAAAATACTGGGAAATTAATTCCAAAAAAGTAGTTTGGTGTATGAACCAAGTTATCTGTTTCTGCAAGCAGCAGTTAACATCTATGGTTGCATTTACGAATCAGTGCCGCGGACGTAAGGCTGCGAGGGCGGGGCCTTGGGCCGTGCTTGCATAGCTCAGTCTGTAGAGCGCTTTTCAGAAAAAGGCAAAGGTCCGCCGCACAGTTTTAATCTGCAAGGAAGTTTCACATCAGCGCGCACTACACTGCAGAGTGAAAATTTCATTCCAGTCGGCACTTTTCATTATACGAGTAAATACTGAGTTTTACGGAATTCTCGTTTAACTTGTGGGAAAAACTAATATGCTGACAATTACGAAACGCCGGACGGTGTGGCCGTACGGTTCTAGGCGCTTCAGTCTGGAACCACGTGACCGCTACGGTCGCAGGTTCGAATCCCGCCTCGGGCGTGGATGTGTGTGATGTCCTTAGGTTATTTAAGTTTAAGTAGTTCTAAGTTCTAGGGGACTGATGACCATAGATGTTAAGTCCTACAGTGCTCAGAGCCATTTTTTGAATTACGAAACTGCATCTGATTTGAAAGGCTAAAAAATATTAACAAAATATTGTGGAAACGTATCTTGCTTTCGGCGCAGTTCCTTCCGTAGAACTAGTTGCGTGTGTTTCATAGTGAATACAGGCAGGCCGCGGAACTTCACCTTACAGTGACAGTTTCATTTAAAGAGCTAAATAACAGAAGACTGTGCAGTTCTTGTGCTCTTCTCATTATGGGAGATTCGCTCGCTTATTATTTTTTTTTTTTTTTTTTTTTTTTTTTTTTTTTTTTTTTTGTAATCTCATTTTGTTCGTTATAGTTCGTTGCAATTGTTCGTGGCGGACGTCCCGAGACGCCCTTTGAATTTCGTTATTGATCCATTCACTCAGTTTTTTTTATTACAGAGGGCAGCTAACCCTCTGACCGAACCCGCTGAGCTACCGTGCTGGCAGACTAAGAAATAACCGACTTGACTGATTCGCGCGCACTTACAACAACGGGGACGGCATAGTGACTGGTTACTTGGGGCCATTATTTCAGAAGCAGTGCGGACCAGTTTTAACGTCCCATTCATTTCATTTGTTGTCTAACTACTTACTTTCGTCTGCTCTGTTAAGGAACCTCATAACTGGTTCGCTGCCGGCCGAAGTGGCCGTGCGGTTCTAGGCGCTGCAGTCTGGAACCGCGAGGCCGCTACGGTCACAGGTTCGAATCCTGCCTCGGGCATGGATATGTGTGATGTCCTTAGGTTAGTTAGGTTTAAGTACTTCTAAGTTCTAGGGGACTGATGACCTCAGAAGTTGAGTCCCATAGTGCTCAGAGCCATTTGAACCATTAGAACTGGTTCGCTCATCGAAAAATCCGGGCGTGCAGTGCCCAAAGGGTGCAATATTCCGTCCGTCAGATATTTCGCTATCGTCAGCTGTACTGACGGACTGACCTCCTGAGGGCGCACGGCCGACTTACGTCCCCTACCCTAGTCCTCTCCGTACAAGGCGACTACGTCTGCGGCTGTGACCGTCAAGGACCAGAGGAGTGTCGTGGCCGCGAGCACATGGATTGGGCTTTCCGTCTGCCTTAGCTCTCTGCTATTATCTTTGCTGAGTGTCTTCTTCTTCTTCTTCTTTAATTTGTATATTAAGCAAACTCCCTGATGCATTACTCCATCTTTTGTATGGTTTCCGTAAATTCCTTTTTCCAGTGGCTTTATAACTGAAGTCTTTCTGCAACAGTCTTCCTCCCCCTATAAGGTCTTCATTTTCTCCTATTTCCTTTTATTTTGTAGTATAGGTTCTACTGTTGAGTGTCTCCTCCTTAATACGAGTCCCATAGCAGTTCTGAGACTGTATCCGCACTCCCAGTCGATAAAACCGTTCCCGGTGAGCATTTGCATGGGCTCTGTAACGACGCTATTCCTGTATTTCGATGTTTGTGGTAAAATCTTGGTGCGTCTGCGTTCCTGTGACTCTGGAAGACGTCGGCCTGCGATGCGAGTACTGACGTTCTGGGCTGTATCAGTCAAATGTGCCAAAGCTGTCCCGGCAGTGGTCTTAGATGATGCTCGTTCTTCGGCCAAAGTATGTTTTGCCACTTTGGTATAGAATCTGGTGTGCCCTGGCCTTAGGGAAGCCAGAGTCATCTTTTACGCTCCACAGTAATTCCCGTGTTGCATTGGGCTAGCACAAGGCGGATTTCACTCGGTGGTTTTATAGTAAGAGCCCGATATTTGCCTATACAGTTCTAGTGACAGTACAGAGGCTGAAAGGCAGTGGCTGCTTCTTTGTCTGCATACTTCGTCTGCACAGGTTGTGCTGTAGCGGTGGGAAGCAGAGTCCGTCTCTTCTGCCATTTCCGTTCTGTAGTGTTCCAGTGCTCGGGCAAGAATATCCCTATCTGAGATGGTGCGTACCTCGTGTACTAGCAGTCTGAATACCACAGTTATCTGAGCAGGGTGATGGCAGATACCGGCCAGAGTGCGTTTTCCGTTTTCTTTTAATGTACAGCGTGGTCCAAATAGCCAGCCGCTCTTCTCTCATCCATGACATCCAGAATGGTAGTCATCTCCCAGCTTAGTGACTCTGATGTTTGGATGTATACAGTTTAGATGGGCGGGAAAGTCATGGAGTTTCTCTTTTCCTTGCTACCAGATGACAGTCGTGTCCTTAATTTAACTGCAAGAGAAAGTAGGTTTCCATCTGTATGACTTCATGGTTTCTCCCTCAAAATACTCCGTACATACATGGCGAGTCACAGACGAGTGTGAGCTCCTCACTGTGACCCCCTCCGCCTGTTCATAATATTACCTGTCAAGTATAAAATTCGCTAAGGTGCGTTTCTTCAAAAGGTTAGATTTGTGACCAGGGAGATTTAGTAACTCTTGTAGAGGCACCCTGGTGAATGTGGTAACAACATCAGTGTGCAAACTCTAAACATTCTGCGTGGTGTCCGTTTGTTCTATATCGTGTCTCCCTACCACATTCGCGCAACGACGCTCTGAGCGTGTTTTTTAAGGAATTGACTAGTTTGAACCTGGGACCTGTTGCTGGTAAGGAGACGCTAGACCACACATGACATGTAGAATTCAGAAGAGGTCAGTGAGACTAGCGATGATATAACCTAATACTTAATGATTTCTGCGTCAGCTCCACTGCACTCCCTGTAAAAGAATCTTAATACTAATTAAATTTAGAGGAAGGGGTTCAACGCTTTCCTATTTTTAGTTAGCTGGTAAAATAACGTCGGAAAAGCAGTAAAGTTTACCATCGGAAATTTTATTCTGCTCTCAAAACATCGTTAAAAATTCCACTATTGATAAAAGGAAATGTTTTAGTACAGGATGGTAAAAACCAACTGCGTTCAACAAAAATGTGAACGAATATTCCCTGAATGGGTTTCCAAGTACTACAATGGATCGAAGAATGACCTATGCCATATCACATCTATAATCTAGGTTTAAATTAAGTTTCACAAGAGAGAAAACTATCAAAATGGTCTATAGTGACCCCTATTATCTTTAATTACTTATCTAACTTGTCGTAAATTACAGTGGCTGATGTGGCTTCTCAATAACTATATAACAGAACAACCATCGCGTTTCAGATTTTTACTTCAAGTGGCAAATGTGAACAACATGAGCTTTAATTGACGATCGTCACTAGTATTACGCAAAAAGGGAATGTAACAGATGAGACTTCTGCAGTTCTGAGTGAAGCCTTATGCGCTCAAAAATGCGGCATCGCGTGCGTTCATTACCTTGTCGGTGTTCGTCAGGGGGCGGCGGCCAGCGCAGCTCCGTCCAGCTCGCCCTCTCGGAAGCAACTTCCCTAACTTCTCCTTACAACAATTTACCGAAGTTGGTTTAAAAAAAAACTATCTGGCTGTGTTTTCATCTGACCAATCAGGGTCTCAATGTTAACCTTAAGCTCCACCTACAAAAATTCTGTCTATCCAATGAGAAACGTTATACTTTTCGTGGTGGGGAAATGTTTTTAAAGTTTGCAACGTAACAGAGACCCGAAAAAGTCTCACACTAAAACTTGAAGCTGGTGTGGTCCTTTTAGCGTTATCGTAAGATCTATACTGTTCTTCTGGAGGGCTCTAGCTTTTAAGATGGGCTGGGGGTGTGGTCCTAACGTGACAGAGATGTGACAAAGTCTCAGGCTAAAACTTGTGGTCCTAGCAGGTAGCTGGCGACATGGGTGTCCGTCCGTCCCTTATCGTAGGGCCTTCCAGCTTAACACGGTTCTGCTCTCGGCTTCTGTTCTCGTTTCTCCCCTCGGAACTGCGTCTGTCTCACGGTGGGAAGGTATGACATGCATTTAGGCATTCTTGTGTTAGTCTGTTGTATTCCATTTGATCACTCATTACTCGTATTACTTTTGGTTAATTTAATGTCACGATTTATTCGGAGCTATGTGACATACTACTGGATTTGCTTATCACGTCAGGGTTTTCATGGAAGGTGTTGGATTTGCCTGACACCCTACAACACAGCTGACAGCCTGAAGTTGTTGAGGCATTTCTCAAAGTCCACAGAATTGCGGATGTGAAGCGAGCATTCGCCCACATAAGGGCTCAGTATGTCTTTGAGGTATTTTGATAACAAGTACATAGGAGGCCTGATACTGCTGACAAAAGGGCTTAATGACGTCCTCTCTTTGTTGACTTTACGTATCCCATAACGTCTAAGCGGTACAGGTACTTGTAGTACCAGATTATAAGTCACAGCAAGTTTTCTGAACCAGCACTGGATCTGCTTAAGAAGACATGTATGCATATTGTAGTATCGCAGCCTATCCCACGTGCGGATATCGATAGTCGCCTCTCTGGTGAGTGCAGAACTGCTATATAACGGGCTCGTGGCTTAACTTCCGTGGTGTGTGAGCGTTATGTAGAGTCGTTGCAGCGGCTGCAGAACCCAGTTTACAGTAGGTGTTGCCGAAGTGATTGATATTCATCCGAATTCACTTGTGCTCTTCGTATCACTGTTGATGGTCCGGTATTGGTGATTTATCTGAGAATCTGAATTCCGAAATAGTCGTCGTGTCGGGATAACAACAGCATCGGGTCCGTTACGAGACAAATAACTGTACTGAACAAGTATCTTTCCTAACAATGAAAGTGAGAGAGCGACATAAAATTGGCCCGAAAAAACGAAACGGACGTCGATACTTTCGGCCCGGATACCATACTGCTAAATCATCAAACAGCATCGTCACGATCGGTCACGTTTATGCTCGTGAGAAGAAGTAATTACGCAACTATCTCTTATTAATGTCAATTGCAGAAATTTATAACAGCCTGTTTGAGCACTAGATTCCGCGTGTTTGTACTCTAGGCATTTGTACTGAGTGATTAACTTTTGGACAATAGATTTTCCAACGAACTACGAGGCAGGAATACCAATGAATGACTACATCGATTATTTGATGTATAAGTTGTGAACTGTTATTGCTTCCCCAAGGCTACTTTTGAAAAGTAAGTATAAAATATACAAGCTATTAGCATTTTTTATAAAAGCCGAATATTATTCTGACATTAGAAACAATGAGAAAATCTGTAATTATGTACGTTTAGTAAGTATTTTCTTTATTGTTGCTGAGGACTATGATAAGGATGTATATAGGAGAAACCAACATGTAATCGCTGGCTGTTATCATTTAATACATACAGCGTGAGTCAATAACTATTGCCACCAAGAACAGCTCCGAAAGTATGATAGTAGCTGAATAGTTTGTGGGACAAAAGTTGCCTTGGACAGCGGGGGCACTAACATGACGCTGGTTTTTTGTTGCTAGGTGGGGTCGCTGCAGAGATATGAAGCTCAACTTCGTTTCTTCCTTTTTTTTTTTTTTTAATGGGATGCTGTATTCTGGTATTTATTTTCTGATAGCGGCTGTCGAGACGAATCAAATTATGTGTAACAGTAAGGCATTTGAAGGTCAACGAAGGTCACAAAGGTGGCATGAACGTCTATTTACAGAAGGTATTCGAAGTAATGACCATTGGTATCAATGCAGTGGTGCAACCGTCTTATCATGGACTAAGTGGTGTAGCGTATAGGGTGAGTATGTTGAGGATATCTTTCAGCGTGTAAGTCTCTAGCTCTCACTGAATTTCGTTGGCATTCTCTGTAAATGAGAGGCATATCGACTTGTTCTTCGAAGGAATAAATCATTGCCATTTACTTAATTCGACGATACTAGTCTTACCGTTCCTATTAGTACTGTATTGCGAAACGGTCGAATGGTGTTTACATGTCAGTGGCACGTTAGGTGGATACGCTGTATTCGGTGAATATTTACTATTTGCACGATATGCGAGAGAGAATTGTCAGAGCACGTGCTTCGCTAAAGTGCAGATGTGATAAGAAATACCACTCAATCCGTGATATGAAGATTGCAGCACTGCATTGATACCAATGGTCATCACTTCGAACATCTTCTGTAAATGGACGTTCGTGCCTCCTTCAAAGACCTTACTGTTACACATCATTGGATCCGTCTCGATAGCCGCTATCAGAAAATAAGTGCCAAACTATAGCATCATATTTAAAAGAAAGCAAAGTTACCTTCATATCTCTGACGCGATCCCACCTAGGAACAAAAACCCAACGTCATATTGTAGCCCCCGTTGTGCCATACAACTTCTGTCCCACAAACTTTTCAGCTACTGCCATACTTCCGGAGTTATTCTAGGTGCCATAAGTTAGTGACTCACGATGTATAATCCTGCTAAGATATTATCTTTGGGGTTCTGTTCGTTTTGCTCTCTGTTGCTACTGTCTTGTCCTTCGCTTGCTATTGCTCTGCTGTACTCGAAGTGAGTAACACCCGATTTCTGTACTCACGTCTGTTGTTCTATTAAATTTCATTTACTGTGACATAGAGACTTGGCAGTTAACTGTGCTTACATGTTTTCCGTTATAGAAATGTAATTTCCTTTTGCCAGATTCTTGAGTTTTCATCATTTTCAGACCACGCTGCTGCGGGTTTAACTTAACATGGCTGGTATCCTTGTTGTCCGCCATTAAACGAAAATATAAATTTTCCGTAAATATTTATGAAATACCGCAACCTTAATTCACAGACAGCTATATTACCATTCCACAGAAGCTCTGAGATCTGACTATCTCAAATACTTTACCACAAAGGCATAGAACTGACGTAAGTGAAAAGTCCAGAATGGATAATGGCTGGGCTTGAGGTTTAAGGTAAAACAATTGATTCTCAGTTTATGCTGGTATGAAAGTGAAAGATGTTGAACCTTTACAACATTACTGATTTATGGAAGATTTTTTGCTGAAACTGTTTTGCTGGTGTATAATTTGTGAGGTACTCGCCCACTCATCGCTGATACGGTGCCTATGGGCTGCAGCGTTCTCTGAATGCTATACGACTCAAACAAATAACATTTGTAGTTTTATTTCCAGGAAGCAAGTTGACAATACTTAACTTGACTATAGCAAATGTCGCTAGCGAGAGGCGACACGAAAACAGTGCAGTTCTTTTTTACACAGAGTCCAAGGAAACGCTAGATACGGATCGCTAAAGCGTAGCACTAATCCCGTTGCAGACTCGGGTCGATTTGAGCGGCTGAGACAAGCAGGAGCTGCGTTTATTTGCACTTGTTGCAGGGAGCTCGCCTGTCCCGAAGCGGTCCGATTCCGCGCACCTTTGGCCGCTGTTTCCTCACAGCCTTCTGTGCTCTTGCGTTCCGCCTCTTCGTTCCGGCGTTTGTGGTTACGCCAGAACATAATTCATACTTTATGGGCACGTAAGTATACACGCTTTCTTAGATAGGTGGAGTAAAACATTTGGACTTGTGCCAGAATACTTTCAAAGACTTCAGCTCCAGTTACTTTCACATTTATAGACGAAGTATTAAACTTTCTTATCTTAAAGAGTGTACAACCTTTAAACATTTACGACGTACAGCACTGGCAAAAATTTGGTGTCCGTAACAATAATAACTTCTCCTTCCAAAAGATACTAACTAACTAACAAAAAATATTGTAATACTTTCCACTAAGGCACTACACAGTGCAGGCAAAAAATGAAGCAGTTTGACGGTCGGAATGTATTTGTATCTTGTCAGGTAAATTTGGATGCGATTATGTGAGGATCTCCTCAGTCTGGTAATTCATAAACATTCCAGCATTCAGCTTCTTGCTGGCAGTATGCAGGGTAACCAGGTACCAGGGGTTTAGGCGCGTAGCCGTAAAATATCTGATTTTAGGGAACTGAAAACATACTCGAAATCTGAAGAAAGTAGCTACGGTGATAGGATACCTGTGGTATCGACAGCTTCTTCGTCGGCCTCGCCTGGCGCGCCGTTAAGTGCAGAGACGGCACTTTTCAGTCTCCCACCGGCGGGCCCAGGGTGAGGCTCCCCGTCAGTCACTCGCTGCGTCCGAAGAGAGGGGACGCCGCGAATAGCCACCAGCAGAGGATGCCGGAGTGACGGCACCTCACTGCGAACAACTATGATAGGCAGCCACAGTTCACTGCTTGGCCCCAGATAGAGGACATCTGTAGACAAACGAACATGTATGTGGAACACTGCAGTGAGGAACAATACGTCGAAGCAGCGCAACGATACTGAAAATTAGTAGCATTCAGAGACTCACATTTGTGGATCAGCACTCAAGACTCTTTCGTTACCCGCCAGGGTATTTTATTTTTTTATTTATTTATTGCCAAATTATAGACCTGTTACCTGATGTTTAAAACAGGTCGTACATCTTACAATTTTCGTTTTCATCTTTTTACAGTTTTCTTTCCTTTTGTTTTATCTACAACATTTACAAAGAATGACTCGAAATAACAATAATTTGAGGTTGAAATATAAATAATATTTTGTTGTTTTTAAGAAGAATATAAAAAGAAGGTAGGATAGATGAGAGATTTGTTAGTACCACCACCGAGTGTTACTGACGGTGAATACATTGGAATGGTTTCATCGAGCCGTTGACCGCCAGTCACACACACACACACACACACACACACACACACACACACACAAATGGTTATTAGTAGAGAAATAATGTTTCTTATCCTATTTGCTACTAATCCTATGTATTAACTACATTAGGTGCGCATCCATGTACAGCATTTGGTGTTTTCTTAGCTAGATTGCCAGCAATTTGCTTATTTACTGTCACATCTCAGCTTCCTCCTCCTGTTCCTCCTCATTGTCACTATTTTCGCTGTCACTGTGGGTATCGGTGTCCATCCTCTGGAGATTTCTGTTACGCTGCACCTAGGCATGTCTGTGATATCGTGTCCGCATATACTCTTCATGTGTTGTTTTTGAAATACTGTTTGTCAGTGCGTTTAATTGTGCACTTTGTTCTTCGTCTCTTATTGCTGTGTATATATCTATGTCTGTATCTGTGTAATCTAAGTGTAGTGTATGTCTATTGTTCGCCTATTGCCCGCAGAAAAAGACAGTGTGTTCTGGGGAGCCTTCTTCCCCGCATGTGCATGTAGGTGTCTGCCTCAGACTCACGCGGTTTAAGTGCGTGGGATAAGGTCCGTGCCCGCTTAAAAATGTACCATACCGCGGCTGGGATCGATATGTCTCATTCTCAACCACTCCCTTACGTCAGGGAGGAAGTTGTGCAGTCTACGTCCCTTATCACTCACCTTGCCATGTATCCAAACGCCAACTTTTAAGGTGACGTATCGTCTCTATGGGCACACCGGTTATTGTGTGTACCTTATCTAGTCTCCCCACCTTTAACCAGTACCTTGCAGGTCTGTATTTGATCGTGATATCTATGGGGCATATTCCGAGCACCACACACAGTGCATCCGCTGAGGTGGTACCGAAGGCTCCAGATAGCCTAAGTAGGACGCTTCTCTGCCCTCGTCTGACGGATGCTTTGTTGGTGACCACGTTCAGTCTATGTGCCCACGTGCTAGCTGCAAAGCTGAGTACTGATTCGAAGAGCGCACAGTGGTATGTACGTATGACTGGTAGAGGTAGTCTGTACTGTTTGGAATTTAGCCTCACCAGTTTGTGGAGTATTTTTGCTGCTTTGTCTGTTGTTAGCCTTATGTGTTCGTGGAAATTCAGTTTTTCATCTATGTGTACCGCAAGATAGCGCGTAATGCGTGCTCGTTTGATGTTTGTGTCCCCAATTTTAACCGAAGGATTCCTTTGGAGTGGTCCTTTCAGTAAAGTGTATGTTGTTTTGTTTTCGGCTATCCTGGGTTTGTTGTTGTGACACCACTGAGTAATTGTTTGTAGTAATCCACTGGCTTTCTCTTCTAACTGGGCTCTGTTGTTTGCAGTGACTACAACTAATCGGTCATCTGCGTAGGCGACAATTCCGTCTGACCTGTCATCGTCATCCAGAAGTTGTAGGAGGGGTTCGATTGTTATGTCCCAGAAGATGGGGCCGCAGATCGACCCTTGAGGACAGCCTTTGGTAATTCTTTTAATTACTTTCCGGCTGTCCATCTGCCATTCGACTACTCGGTCTTTACAGTAGTCCAGAAAACTGTTGTACAGTGATTGCGGTACCTCCAGATGTCTTAGCCTCTGAAACAGCGCTGGCCACCAAAGATTATCAAATGCTCCGGCATTGTCAATCATTATTGCCATGGCGTATTTCTGTTTTGTGGTGTTAACTATGTGCAGGTCCTGGTTGATGGCATCATCTATTGATCAGCCAGATCTGAAGCCGAACTGGTGTTGGCTCATACGCCTGAGAGCTCTGTGTGTTTGCAGGCGCTTACACAGTAGCTTCTCCTGAATCTTTGCTAGGGTGTTTATTAGGCATATTGGCCTGTAAGTCTTTGGATCTGAAGGATCCCTGTCCGCTGATTTCTTAATAATGATTGCTTTGGAGGTTTTCCATACTGTAGGTACCCTGCCCAGCCGTAAGGCATCGTTCAGTAACGTTGTTAGGAACGGGGTGATCAGCGGTGCTAGTTTTTTCAGTGTTTGCGAGTGGATACCGTCTGGTCCTGGTGCTTTTTTGTTTTTGAGCTCTGAGATTGCTAGCGCAACCTCTTCTTGAGCAAAAGGGCAGGTAGCCGCCAGGGTAGCCGAGAGCGCTAACGCGCTGCTTCCTGGACTCGGGTAGGGGCGCCGGACCCGGATCGAATCCGACCGGCGGATTAGCGACGACGGCCGGTGTGCCGGCCAGCCTGGATGTGGTTTTTAATCGGTTTTCCACATCCTACTAGGTGAATACCGGGCTGGTCCCCACGTCCCATCTCAGTTATACGACTCGCAGACATTTGAAACGCATTCACGCTATTTCACGATTTACTCTAGACGCAGACAGCTGGGGTACACTAATTCCGTCCGAGGAGGTATGGGGTGGCGGCAGGAAGGGCATCCGGCCACCCCTTAACATTAACATGCCAACTCGGATTAACCATGGCCGACCCTGCGTCACCGCGGGACAGGGCGCAAGCGATAGAATAGAACTGAAGACTATGACGTTCGACCCAGAATAATATTGTAATTTGCATGTAACTCAGCGTCGCAGGTGTACCTACAGCACTAAAAGTTACGTGTGACTCGGTTATTACGTGTACACAGTATAAATAAACTTATAAATGCATTACCTTCTTGTAGATGTGTGCATGTATTAACTTGCCACCTCCAGGACCTATATTACAAATGGTTCAAAAAATGGTTCAAATGGCTCTGAGCACTATGGGACTTAACATCTATGGTCATCAGTCCCCTAGAACTTAGAACTACTTAAACCTAACTAACCTAAGAACAGCACACAACACCCAGCCATCACGAGGCAGAGAAAATCCCTGACCCCGCCGGGAATCGAACCAGGGAACCCGGGCGTGGGAAGCGAGAACGCTACCGCACGACCACGAGATGCGGGCAATGGTTCAAATGGCTCTGAGCACTATGGGACTCAACTGCTGAGGTCATTAGTCCCCTAGAACTTAGAACTAGTTAAACCTAACTAACCTAAGGACATCACAAACATCCATGCCCGAGGCAGGATTCGAACCTGCGACCGTAGCGGTCTTGCGGTTCCAGACTGCAGCGCCTTTAACCGCACGGCCACTTCGGCCGGCCCCTATATTACATTAGCTCCTTACCAAATTCTGAATTACGTTCGGAAATTACCATTATCACCACTAAATGTGATAGACAACTTAGCAACAAGGTAATTCTTATTTAATGAACGAAGGTAGAGCGATATAACCCAGTTTATTCAAGAGTTGATGCATGTATTCGCATTTAAAAGGAAAAACTGACAGTATAAAATTAATCTGTTACAGTGCACAGTAAATTTACTCGTCCCAGGTAATACCTATGACAATACAGTCAACAATTTATCCGCTAAAGATGACACAGATTCCCTGTTTCTGTACCTCAATGGCTCACTGTGAGAAAGAGGGTAAGAATAACATCTCTCTAGTTTCAGATTTTGGTTTCGGTGGTCTCCCGGCGAACATCTACCAGTGACAGAAGCAATACGCTTCTTTATTGGGGGTCGCGTCTCCACCTAAGTACGGCTAATGCGTTTCTCGACGTGTTCGGTCCTAGTGGAAACGTAAAGCCGCCACGTCAGTGGGATTCTGTAGACATGGTGTTCCCTACAGAAGTCGCAGCCAGTGAAATATTGCTCCAGCTACGTTCCCGCAGGCGGTAGTAATTCTCTGCACGTGGTTCCATTCTCGGCAGCAAGATACAGTACAGGCGTCCCAAGGAAAAGAAACAGTGGCACAAAATTAAACAGTGCTAACGGGGGAGGGGGAGGAGGGGCTAAAAGGTGTGCTCTCTGATACCTATCAGAATATCACACGTTTAGCAATGCCCTTAATGCAAAAACTGAAGTGCTCTAATTGCTGTAAGTCAAGTTTTAGATCACTAAGTACTACTCATAACTCCTACACTAGTAGTTTCCATGCATTGTCCATAATCAAAAAAGGGAAAAGCACGGAACATACACTCCTGGAAATGGAAAAAAGAACACATTGACACCGGTGTGTCAGACCCACCATACTTGCTCCGGACACTGCGAGAGGGCTGTACAAGCAATGATCACACGCACGGCACAGCGGACACACCAGGAACCGCGGTGTTGGCCGTCGAATGGCGCTAGCTGCGCAGCATTTGTGCACCGCCGCCGTCAGTGTCAGCCAGTTTGCCGTGGCATACGGAGCTCCATCGCAGTCTTTAACACTGGTAGCATGCCGCGACAGCGTGGACGTGAACCGTATGTGCAGTTGACGGACTTTGAGCGAGGGCGTATAGTGGGCATGCGGGAGACCGGGTGGACGTACCGCCGAATTGCTCAACACGTGGGGCGTGAGGTCTCCACAGTACATCGATGTTGTCGCCAGTGGTCGGCGGAAGGTGCACGTGCCCGTCGACCTGGGACCGGACCGCAGCGACGCACGGATGCACGCCAAGACCGTAGGATCCTACGCAGTGCCGTAGGGGACCGCACCGCCACTTCCCAGCAAATTAGGGACACTGTTGCTCCTGGGGTATCGGCGAGGACCATTCGCAACCGTCTCCATGAAGCTGGGCTACGGTCCCGCACACCGTTAGGCCGTCTTCCGCTCACGCCCCAACATCGTGCAGCCCGCCTCCAGTGGTGTCGCGACAGGCGTGAATGGAGGGACGAATGGAGACGTGTCGTTTTCAGCGATGAGAGTCGCTTCTGCCTTGGTGCCAATGATGGTCGTATGCGTGTTTGGCGCCGTGCAGGTGAGCGCCACAATCAGGACTGCATACGACCGAGGCACACCGGGCCAACACCCGGCATCATGGTGTGGGGAGCGATCTCCTACACTGGCCGTACACCACTGGTGATCGTCGAGGGGACACTGAATAGTGCACGGTACATCCGAACCGTCATCGAACCCATCGTTCTACCATTCCTAGACCGGCAAGGGAACTTGCTGTTCCAACAGGACAATGCACGTCCGCATGTATCCCGTGCCACCCAACGTGCTCTAGAAGGTGTAAGTCAACTACCCTGGCCAGCAAGATCTCCGGATCTGTCCCCCATTGAGCATGTTTGGGACTGGATGAAGCGTCGTCTCACGCGATCTGCACGTCCAGCACGAACGCTGGTCCAACTGAGGCGCCAGGTGGAAATGGCATGGCAAGCCGTTCCACAGGACTACATCCAGCATCTCTACGATCGTCTCCATGGGAGAATAGCAGCCTGCATTGCTGCGAAAGGTGGATATACACTGTACTAGTGCCGACGTTGTGCATGCTCTGTTGCCTGTGTCTATGTGCCTGTGGTTCTGTCAGTGTGATCATGTGATGTATCTGACCCCAGGAATGTGTCAATAAAGTTTCCCCTTCCTGGGACAATGAATTCACGTTGTTCTTATTTCAATTTCCAGGAGTGTATAATAAGATAAACATATGAGGCTCTTGAGAAAATTAAATGACTGTTTTATATAATGCAGAGTTTTTTACAACCGAAATGTCACCCCTCAAATAAACGATTTAGTGATAACCACATAGTTATCCTTTTAAACATTATTCAATTATTCAAAAACACTCATTCCACAGCATTCTAAACTAATTAGTCTCGGATAATTCTAAATGCAAAAAAAGGAACAGATTTCGAACACTTATTGCTTATAATCTACAAAAGGTAGAAACACAGTTCTAACGTTACTGCTAAGATCCGATTTCAAATTTTTGGGCATTCAATGGGAGTACCACGTATCACATGGCATATCTCAGAACGGTGGCTCAATTTCTGCCACACACGAACCAGATGGTCTCTCGTTATCAAATTCAGAGCCTCAGCAACGCGATGTCGCAGACCGTGAAGAATGTCAGGCATAGGGGGGATGACAACGCGGTCTCTTACGTAACCCCACAGACAAAAGTCATAAGGAGTGAGGTCTGGAGACCTGGGAGGCCACCTCTTAGAATCCAACGTCCCAGTCCTCACACATTGTGACTTTCATCTGTGGGGTTACGTAAAAGACCGCGTTTTCATCCCCCCTATGCCTGACATTCTTCAATGTCAGCAGCATCGCATTGATGAGGCTCTGAATATGATAACGAGGGACCATCTGGCTTTTGTGTGGCAGAAAATGAGTCCCCGTTCTGATATTTGTTGTGTAACACATGGTGCTCACACGGGAAGCATTAAAATTTGAACTTCTCTCTTTGCAGGAACGTTGTAATTGTGTTTCTATGTTTTGTAGTTTGGAAGCAATTCATGTTTGAAATCTTTTCCTTCTTGTTGAATAACCCTGTATAGTGAAAGAAAAGTGGAAGTTTAGAAAACTACTACAGCGAGCACCTACGTACTAGGACAGTGATTCATATAACTTTATTTATCTTTTCAGGAGGTTAAGATTCGTGGAAAATGTTTGGTATTAATATTACTTTTGATGACACTGTATTAGCTAATAGTCTCCTAAAATATCGAAATTCGCTAACAGAACAACTAAGAGTGGACGCACATAAATTACTGACCATGAACGCAAATATGGTACAGAAGGACAGAAATAGCAATAAAAAGTGATAGTTAGTTCATTATCAGTAATCTTCCTGCGTAACATCCCCCTCACGCCTAGTCCCTAATTTTGTCGCTTGGAAGTACATGCTTCGCGCCCCGACGAACGATTTGACTGAAAGACAAATGTTGAGGTTAGTCCGTCTTTGGGCCAATCTCACAACAAGCAATTAGACAGTCTCCTGCCCGCCCTATCGCAGTTGCTTCTACGAAGCGACGAAGTGTGACTATGGACAATGGTCCTTGCCAAATTCTTTTTAAAAACGGCACTGAAGATAAAGGAATCGCTTGGAAGTGTTCTGTCAGTGTTGGTCACAAAGTAAAGAAATTGAAGGAATTATTGTAGTCACTTTTAATTAAATGTAAACAGACTTTCCACAGCTCATAATCGACTGTTGCACGGATAGCTTCTTCTACTATCTATGCTTTTGTGATCTACGCATTTGTTTACCTTCAAATATCTGCTGTACCCAAACGCACCCTTGGTGAGTGGCAGAGCGGACACATGTCCATATTTTAAAATCACGCTTCCCCCTAGCATTGCCTATGATGGACGCAATTAAGTTATTCCTACTTGCCTAATAAGTACAGCCTCTCCCGTTAGCGTGAAATGAAACAGTAGAATACCAGCAACAGGGTTCAGACGACGTACTTCACGGACAATGTAATGAGGGAGGCGATCGAGGTGACAGTGTCAGATAATTTAATAGGCGGGGGTGAGACTTCAAGGAAGGCGAGAGATACGGCGCTCAATTAGTCCTCGTTGGAAATCACATCAGTTCGAGACGGAGAACGCCTCTGAAGCGAAACTGCTAAGGAGTGTCAGTATCGGCATCACGACAATATCACTGACTTAAAAATGAAACGCAAAGCTCAAAAGGCACGGCTTTAAGTCAGTTTTGACAGGCAGGAAGTATTACTCGGAGTTCAAGTGAGCAGAAAGTGCCTAAATATGAAGAGAACCTGAAAAGAAAGGCATTAGGTATTCACTGCAGATGCAGCAGATGATTTAAGGTAAATGTTACCTTGTACGCAAACTGGAACACACACGACGCTGTTTTAAGCACTCACTAGCGATACATGACCGTCCAAAAACTTCCGAGACTCATTTTATTCCTGGCATACAAGCAACGTCAGAGCAGTATGTACGGCGGCACCTCGAACTAGCAACTGTAAACAACAGATGTGCACTCGACTATTCAGTTGTGAGCAGGCAGTGTCATATTGCAGACGTGCGGCCATAGTGTTCCAGAGATTCCCCAGAATTTTTTGAACAAGAGGAAAGGATGTGCAAAGTCTGCACCGCACACCTTGACTCCCGAACAAGAGGATAGACGCCTGCCGCAACTTGATTGAAACGCAAAACACGCACAATCCTTTTTTGGAAGAAATCACCACGGATGACGAGACTTGGCGCTATCAATACGATCCCACCACCAAACTGCAAAATGCAGAAATTCACATGAAGAGTCGGCTCTTTGACAACATAATCCACATTCAGACCAGCGTGACACACGTGTTGAACAACTTTCCAAACAAGGTCTTTACGGGCGGTCTCCCACGGTTGTCTGAACATTCTGTGTGCTGTGTGCAAGTAGGTGGAGACTATGAGCAGCGCCTGAAGCATTAAAACCGCTTCTTCACGTTTCTAGCCGGCCGGTGTGGCCGTGCGGTTCTAGGCGCTTCAGTCTGGAACCGCGTGACCGCTACCGTCGCAGTTTAGAATCCTGCCTCGGGCATGGATGTGTGTGATGTCCGTAGGTTAGTTAGGTTTAAGTAGATCTAAGTTCTAGGGGACTGATGACCACAGATGTTAAGTCCCATAGTGCTCAGACCCGTCTGAACCATTTTTCCCGGTTCTCTATCTTTTCATCGATGTAAATGAAAAGAAAACTGCGGTTGAGGTGGGAGTGAGACATTCGGAAAAATCTAAAGGAAACCACAGAAACATGTGGAGAATGAATTAAAGTTCAGCTAGAAGAAATGGAAACTTTATGCTTTGCGGATGACATTGTAGAACACTCAGGGACAGCAAAAGAATTGGAAGAGCAGTTGAACTGTATCCACAGTGTCTTGATAGATGGCAGAAGATGAACATAAACAAAAGCGGAGCAAGGATAATGTACTGTAATCGAATTAAATCAGGGTGTGCTGGAGGAACAAAGTAATGTTCAACTATGTAGTGAGAGTATAAAGTGCAGGCAGGCACTGGCAAGCGAAGCGTTTGGGAGGAAGAGAAAATTCTTAACATCGAATATAAATTCAAATGTTAGGAAATTTTTCTGGAGGTATTTGTCTGGTGCATGTCCTTGTACGGAAGTAAAACGTTGAAGATAAACAATTCAGGCAGGAAGGGAATAGAAGCTTTTGAAATGTGGTGTTACAGAAGAATCCTGAAGATTAGATGGGTAGCTCATTTAACCAGTGAAGAGATACTGACTATAATTAGAGCAAATACTGTGCACAACTTGTCTAAAAGAAGGATAGTTTGATGGGACACATTTTGAGTCATCACTGTATCACCAGTTTAGTAGTGAAGTGAAGTGAGGGAGGTATTTATTGTCGAGGGACACCGAGAGATGAATACAGTAAGCAGGTTTAGGACAGAGTAGCGTGGAGAGCTAAATAAAACCGGATGACAACAACAACTTATGATGTAACGATGAAAACACAACCTGAGATTAAAGAACGACACACGCCACGAGACTACGCGTACACCGCGAATAGGATCTAAATCTGCACCTCGTTTATTTCGTGAACAGCTCAGATACCGAAACGAGGTTTTAGAGAAATGATAATTGGCATATGCGTTAGATGAGTATGTGCCAAGCAAGCTCGTAGGAGATAGAAAAGAGCCACCGTGGTACATCAACAGAGTTAGAAAACTGCTGCGGAAGCAAAGGGAACTTCATAGCAAACATAAACATAGCCAAAGCCTTGCAGACAAACAAAAATTACGCGAAGCGAAATGTACTGTGAGGAGGGCTATGCGAGAGGCGTTCAATGAATTCGAAAGTAAAGTTCTATGTACTGACTTGGCAGAAAATCCTAAGAAATTTTGGTCTTATGTCAAAGCGGTGGGTGGATCGAAACAAAATGTCCAGACACTCTGTGATCAAAATGGTACTGAAACAGAGGATTACAGAATAAAGGCCGAAATACTAAATTTATTTTTCCAAAGCTGTTTCACAGAGGGAGACTGCACTGTAGTTCCTTCTCTAGACTGTCGCACAGATGAAAAAATGGTAGATATCGAAATAGACGAGTGAGGGATAGGGAAACAATTAAAATCGCTCAAAAGAGGAAAGGCCGCTGGACCTGTTGGGATACCAGTTCGATTTTACACAGAGTACGAGAAGGAACTTGCAACCCTTTTTGAAGCGGTGTACCGTAGGTCTCTAGAAGAGCGTAGCGTTCCAAAGAATTGGAAAAGTGCACAGGTCATCCCCGTTTTCAAGAAGGGACGTCGAACAGATGTGCAGAACTATAGACCTATATCAGTAACGTCGATCAGTTGTAGAATTTTGGAACACGTGCTATGTTTGAGTATAATGACTTTTCTGGAGACAAGAAATCTACTCTGTAGGAATCAGCATGGGTTTCGAAAAAGACGGTCGTGTGAAACCGAGCTCGCGCTATTCGTCCACGAGACTCAGAGGGCCATAGACACGGGATCACAGGTAGATGCCGTGTTTCTTGACTTCCGCAAGGCGTTCGATACAGTTCCCCACAGTCGTTTGATGAACAAAGTAAGAGCACATGGACTATCAGACCAATTGTGTGATTGGATTGAAGAGTTCCTAGATAACAGAACGCAGCATGTCATTCTCAATGGAGAGAAGTCTTCCGAAATAAGAGTGATTTCAGGCGTGCCGCAGGGGAGTGTCATAGGACCGTTGCTATTCACAGTATACATAAATGACCTTGTGGATGACATCGGAAGTTCACTGAGGCTTTTTGCAGATGATGCTGTGCTGTATCGAGAGGTTGTAACAATGGAAAATTGTACTGAAATGCAGGAGGATCTGCAGCGAATTAATCCATGGTGCAGGGAATGGCAATTGAATCTCAATGTAGACAAGTGTAATGTGCTGCGAATACATAGAAAGATAGATCCCTTATCATGTAGCTACAAAATCGCAGGTCAGCAACTGGAAGCAGTTAATTCCATAAATTATCTGGGAGTACGCATTAGGAGTGATTTAAAATGGAATGATCATATAAAGTTGATCGTCGGTAAAGTAGATGCCAGACTGAGATTCATTGGAAGAATCCTAAGGAAATGCAATCCGAAAACAAAGGAAGTAGGTTACAGTACGCTTGTTCGTCCACTGCTTGAATACTGCTCAGCAGTGTGGGATCCGTACCAGGTAGGGTTGATAGAAGAGATAGAGAAGATCTAACGGAGAGCAGCGCGCTTCGTTACAGGATCAATTAATAATCGCGAAAGCGTTACGGAGTTGATAGATAAACTCCAGTGGAAGACTCTGCAGGAGAGACGCTCAGTAGGTCGGTACGGGCTTTTGTTGAAGTTTCGAGAACATACCTTCACCGAAGACTCAAACAATATATTGCTCCCTCATACGTATATCTCGCGAAGAGACCATGAGGATAAAATCAGAGAGATTATAGCCCACACAGAAGCATACCGACAATCCTTCTATCCACGAACAATACGAGACTGGAATAGAAGGGAGAACCGATAGAGGTACTCAAGGTACTCTCCGCCACACACCGTCAGGTGGCTTGCGGAGTATGGATGTAGATGTAGATGTAGAGACGTAATTCTGTATTGTGGTTAAGGCCTTTAAGTCTTGTATCGACCGACATATGAGCAAAGTATTTTCGATAATGGAACGATGTACTCAACTTTATTCGAAAGCTCTTGAAATAACGAATGATACTGCGTTCGCCATTGTTTGCTTAGAAACTGTTAGCAAAATATACGAGGCGCAACACATTCCAACTTCAGGTGATTGAGTTAGTTGCCATAGCTGCACATTAATTAGTCAAACTGGGTAGGGGAGGACCATATTGGATCAGTCCTTGCGTGATAAAACTCTCTTCCACTGTCAAAAGTCGGTATACTGCAATAATCTCGTCGAATACATCCCTGATTTGCACTTGACTCAAATTAATGTAGCTTTCAGAATATACGTTTTCCAACCTTCGTTGTATGCTTTATCGAATCAAAGGGCTCTGAGCTCTATGGGACTCAACTGCTGTGGTCATAGGTCCCCTAGAACTTAAAACTACTTAACCCTAACTAACCTAAGGCCATCACACACATCCATGCCCGAGGCAGGATTCGAACCTGCGACCGTAGCGGTCGTGCGGTTCCAGACTGTAGCGCCTTTAGCCGCTCGGCCACTCCGGCCGGCTTTATCGAATCAGTTGTTATTGTTCTGAACAACACAAAAAATTAGATCTTATGCAAGAACCATTAACATGATCGTGTTTAAAGTTCTAATAGAGAAAATAAAAGGTGGTGTAGATGGCATTAAATTCGAATAACCACTTTCAGTTTACTTTCTATCCCGCTCTTTGAGAAGCATTGTTATTCATATGTTTTTCTACTTGTTTTTGTTAATATTCAACGGCAATTACTTAACCGTGCTTCTTTTTTTTCACTTCCATGTTTCCAATATCATTAAACCTAACATTTATGGGATGTGACTGAAAATATTTTTCTTACTATTTTATAGCCTCATTTCGTAACTAAAGGGATAGACATAGTTTAATGATATCAAAAAGTAATAGCAGCCCGTTAAATTAAAAAGGGACATCCATACTCACAGACTGTTAATGATATAGTAATGAAGCAGCCTTACCTTTTAGGTATTGAAATACTCGGCTTCTGAAATACTAACTGGACAACTGTTGAACATATGAGATACAGTATGTTTTGTGTATTTCCTGCAAATTTGTTGAAATTTGCAGTTTCGTGATCGTGCACCATCTTGAAAAAACTCCTGTGGACGCCCGTTGGCGGTTCGAAGTTGGTATCACGAAGCGCTTATAAGTTAAGTATTGCTTTGTTCATTCCGTACTATCTTAAATTCGTTGATCTTAATTTTCATGGAGTGCAATATTTCATTTTAAAAATGCCACAGCGGACTTTTTTAGTGGATGTTGCATCGGTTTGTAAAGTTAAATGTACGGTTGGAGCCCCCTACGAACTATTCTTCGTGATGCTTTTGACGTCAATACATTCGTTCTTAAATCCCGTCTCAGTCATTTACCTCTTGTGATATCGTCTTCTTATTGTTATTAACCTGTGTCAATCTGTGTGCCCGTCGCAAAAACGAAATCTCATACGATTTTATGCATACACGGGAGGGGTACTGCCCCAGTGCATTGCTGGATGATGCAGGCGGTAGGCTAAGACATGTAGAAGGTAGTTTACGAACTTTTTCAGTTTTGCTCTATTCACAGTTGCAAGATATGAGGAGTCTCATTGTGCTAATTGATGAAAGTGTGTGTTCTGCGGCTTCTTTTTATACTTCTCCTACTTATGAATTATTCCAACCTGTCTTGGTAGAACTATTTCATATATAAGGTTTCATAACAAGAAAAATTGTTTCTTTTTTCTAATTTCTAACTAGTTTTCGGCTTATTGGGCCATCTTCAGGAAACAACTAACTGCCGTCCGCAAGGGACACTAATTCTTAGGTAGCAAACATTGTAAGCACAGATACAATCCACTTGCACAAAATGGCGTGCATCAAACTTGCTTTTTTAACGCTGTAAATTACATGTTAAGCGATGGACAATATTAGATGCAGTAAGTAAGTAAACTACACAACATTACACTATTACAGGTTGCCGTATTTTACGGACTATAAGACGCTCCTTAACCTTCAAGCAATTATTTTAATAACGTTTTTACCATTTTTATTGCTGGGATCCAAAGCCAGACTAAAAAAATTTCAGTTTATAAAACCGAACTGACCTTTACAATCCCTGAAAATCATCGCCTGAACTTTCTTCTTCTTCTTTTTCTTCCGCCTCCTCCTCCTCCTCGTCGTCATCGTTGTGCTCTTTATATGTAAGATGGTCTTCGTTGCCATCGAAAGCTTCACTTATGCCGCAATTCTTGAAAGATTTAACAAATAATGTCTTCTGTCACTCTACACCACCCCTGTTTTATCCACTGACACACTTGTCTGATTGTGGTTCATTTTAAAGCGCCGTTCGGTGTGAATTCACTTCATAAACCTGTAGCACCAACCAACTCCACTCTTAAAGTCTGTTAAGTTCACTGTAGCTGTAGCTAACGAGCGGGCATTTGAATTATTTTTGTATTGATTTCAGTGCTATTTTTATGGTGTCCTTGAATCCATTTCAGTACGCCATGTTCTAGTTTTGGCCAGTTTGCATTCAGTTCTCTATTTGCACATTTAGTCTTTCTCATTTTTTCAGGTATTCTTTACTAGCCCAGAAATGAAAAATGTTTCAGCCTCTAACACGTCACAGTATACGCCACATTCTGAACATTTGTCACACTCACGCAGACATTATAATTTAGGTAACTTACACAGAGTACGTAACTTACATTCCGAAGAGACACAGACAAATAGATTGTCATACAATTCTGGTCCTGCACAGACAGAATCAAAATTATCGTCTCTGAATAAGTACTTTCTGTCCGTGAGAAAATATAGGGTATTTAAGAATGACCGAACACAGATTCACCCTGGATTGGATTGGATACAACAATTTAGTTTTGCTTTTCCACCAACTTGGTCTGCAACACACAAACTTGAATTTATTTGCAGTGTTTTGGAAGGCGAACTGGAAACTCGCATGAGATCGATCGCGAGACAATGTTATTCAGCCGAAGAATTTCAGAATGCTTTTCTGTCGGCGTCTTGGTTTAAGACGACACAGCGCGGAATCAAGGATCAGTTAATTAGCTTTCCGAACTATGAGGACTCGAATTTTCCCAGTGACACGCCATTTTTTTAACACGTAGTACAACAAAACCAATATTTATGTGAGCCATACAGTGAATCAGCACTTATCCAATTATGTAATTCAAAATAACCACGATGGTTAAGAGTATCACTTTTAACAGGACATCAGAAAGAAAATATTTCGGCATTACAGATCTGCTACAGCTCTTGGAAGTCAAGCAATCGGATTATTCCGTCATATTCAAAAAATTTTCACAACATAACCATGGCCAACAAACATATAGTAAATATGATCAGCCACACTACTTTAATAGCAAAGGTGACAGACGCACAAGGAATGACGACCACCACAACTTCAATAACAGACAAAATTATAATTATCAGTATCGTCAACATTATTAGCAACAGCAGACATATTTTGCTAACAGTAGAGGGTTTTCCCCACAACAACAACAAAACCAGCCGGCTAGCATACCTAACCCACAATGTGATTTGCAAGGTCAACCAAGCTTCAATGTTTCGCCGCCTACACGTATAGCGTCAGATCCGCCAAATGGTAACGCACACCAACAAGGAAATCACTACGTACAGAAGACACATTATTTCAACTCCTATCGCAACGCGCCGTATAGTAATGACTGTCATGACAAAAGTAAAAATAATGAGCACAATTTTCAGCGTACATTTAATAACAGTAGGTATTATCAACAGCAGAATGATCCACAACAACAGATTGTCATGAATGAACCAGACAGTCGATATCATCCCGAACCTAATACGTCAGGACGAAATAACAGAACAGTACAAATAGTCGAAATGCCACAGCGTCCTCCTGCAACTAACAGCACGTCAGAAAGAATTTGACTACATACAGTACATGTTGCATCTTCCAGCAACGTAAGCAATACTTTTGACGCAAATAATCTTGTTCACGAAAATGTTATTACTTTTAACGACATCCGAGTCACACTTTTGCATGAAAAACCAGTTATTCAAAAAATCATTTCCCACCCTGTTATTGAAGTAAGGATTGGATCATCCACATTTTGAGCAGTAATCGATTCTGGACCACCTATGTCAGAAGAAACTTTCAATGAATGCAACAAAGAGAACACCTATCCGATGTTAGCATTACGCAAATCTAAAGTAAAAGGAGCAGTATCTGGTAAAGAAGTAGATGTAAAACTACAAACACACTTATCATTTTGTATTGCAGGTCATACGTTCCAATCAAATTTTTGGATTGTTCCCTTATTGAAAACAGACGTTATTTTAGGTACGAATTTTTTGGTTCAGCAAGACGCAATTACTGACTTTCAAAATACCTATTTAATGTTAAAGGATGAAAAGGTACAGCTGGCATTAGAATTTCAGCACGCTTTATCTGCAGAAGAATAAGCAATTAATCGAACAGAGGTCATATCTACATCGCGTAACATCGACTTTCATTCCCCATTGTTCACAGATACGTATGTATATAACTACAATACACCAGACGAAGCCAACTATGACGTTATGCAAATGATTTCTGATAAAGTAAAACAGAGCAACGCAAATACAGATGACGAACGTACGCAGCTGCGCAAAATTCTTTTACAGCAACCTCCAGTTTTTGACATACATACCTGGTACTATGTCCGGTTTCATGTATGAATTTCAAGTTAAACAACACGACACATTTTAAGCCAAACATTATCCTATTCATTATATCCACAGAGAACAAGTTAAGAAAGAATTGCAAGCTATGCTTGACCAAGGAATTATTGAACCAGCAGTTAGTCTGTACATAAACCATATGGATATTGTTAAGAAAAAGAATGGTTCACTTCGCCTCGTACTTGATTCGCGTCATGTCAATGACATTATTATCAGTGAAACAGATCGCCCACAGACAATAGAAGAACTTTTACAGAAATTTCAAGGCACTGCTATTTATTCCACAATAGATTAGAAATCGGGATTTTGCCAAATTCATCTCCATCCGAACTGCAGAAAGTACACAGCTTTTCTCTGTTATGGTGATTGTTATCATTTTTGCAAATTGCCGTTCCGGCTAACAATTTCTTCAGCAGCATTTATTCGCGGTTTGAATACTATATTTCCGATAGAACTTAAAGACAGAATCACAACGTATGTAGACGACATCCTTATTGCTGAAGCTAACTGGTCTGTACACAATTTGATTCTGGAACGACTGTTGCAAACTTTTCGTGCACAAGGACTTACAGTTAATGTTAGTAAATCGCACTTTGGCAAAACTTCAATAAATTTCTTGGACATGTAATTTCAGCAGAAGGCATTGCGCCTGACCCAGAAAAACTTCAAGCTTTACGTGAAATTACTGTTCCAACGACGAAGAAATAACTACGCAGCTTTCTGGGATTAATTAACTTTTTCCGTAAATTTATTCATTACGCTGCTTTAGACACCCCTAGATTATGCCAATTGAAAGGTAAAAACACTGTTTGGTCCCGGAATAGCCAAGCACAGTCTGAGTTTCTTACTCTGAAACATGCCTTATTGAACGCACCACTTTTATCACTCCCAGATCCTACCAGAAATTTTTCCATTGCCACCGACAGTTCTAACACAGCTTTAGGCGTACAAATTTTTCAGGAAATTGAAGAAGACGGTACTACAGTAATTAAAACATCGCCTTTGCAAGTCAAATTCTGTGACCTGCTGAACTCAGTTATTCTGTTACAGAACTTGAAACATTATGTGTTGCATGGGCATTTACCAGATTTAGGCATTTTCTTTATGGGAGACATACTACCGTATATACAGATCATAAAGCTATACAGTTTTTACTTTCCGCTACATTTACACATGAGAGGTTAAGCAGATGGAAGCTTCATTTACAGGAGTTTAATTTTACAATCGTTCGCATTCCCGGAACACAAAATATTGTATCAGACGCACTATCCCGTTCCCTCAGCAGCAATCAGCATGACATCGCAACCAACTTCTGCCAAGCAAATTTTACCCTCAGGTATATTCAGCAAGTTGCATTTGAAAATTTCATTTCGTCGTCATTACGAGGCATAGCACAAGAGCAGAAATTAAACACCTTTGGCAAGATAGGAATAACGTTACCATTAGAAACCATTATACTGTACGCAATAACTTTCTGTTTCGCCGCTTTCACCCTGACAGCAACAACTGGTTATTATTTGTTCCTGACGAGCTTGTTAACAAATTAAATTGGTATACTCATTTAAGTTACGCACATTAGGGAGCTAGGAAATGTTTCCTTATACTGAGATAGAACTGTTATTTTGCTAAACCAGACACGACTTCTCATATTCCTCCGCTACATCCCATTTTACCGATTAAATTAAGACACATGGCCGCTGTACACATTTTTGGACCGATTTCCAGATCTAACGGTTTTTGCTTCATCTTTGTCGCTGTTGAACTCACTTCGAAATTTATTATCTTCACTCCGTTACGCCAAGCTACTGCTAAATCTATTTCGAATGCATTTGTAAAGCATTTTCAATTTCATGTAAGGATTGTACTGAAAGTAATTTCCGACAATGGACCACAATTTCGATCTGCGATATGGACACGTATGTTACGAGCTAGAAACATTCCTCCGATCTATATATCCAGGTATCACGCTTCTTCGAACCCTTCGGAACGACTGATGAAAGAAATTGGTAAACTATGTAGACTATATTGTCATAAAAGACATATTGATTGGGACAGACACATACTCTCATTCCAGGATGTAATTAACTCCATACCAAATGAATCTACTATGCTATCTCAGACTGTTATACCACAGAGCGCCGGAGAAGACAGGAAAAACAGATTTGTATACGCCGTGACTTCCACATAGGACAGAAGATATTAGTGCGCACACACTATTTATCCACCAGATGAAAGAGTAGGTGCTGTAAATTTGAGCTTCAATACGCAGATCCATACAGAATTCGCAGCATTCCTCACCCCAATGTAGTACATGTCGAAACTTTGAGAACCAGAAAAAGCAAGGGCAATCACCATATTTCCAATATTAAACCCTTTATTGAATAAACATACTTTATGATATATCACACTGTAACGCCATCTGCAGATATTTACATGAACACTTACCGATGATGATCATATCTTTTCTTGGCAAGTTCCCGGCAAGGTAAGGTTAGCAGGTCGGTTTTCTTGTCGGTATGTATCAGACCGTGCTCATTTTCCATTTTTTAAATGTATATATGATGGTTTTCCTATGGAAAGTGGAATTTTCTCTGTATGCACTATGAAATCTTTAAGATATAACAAACACCAGTTGACTTTGACATTTTGCATTATGATATCCCAGTATCTTGACTATCCTACATTTTTTGCTACTACATTATGATATATTATGTACAGTTTTGCGCTTGAAAATTGTCTATGGTTTTGACCTAATAAGTTTTCTGTCATGCTATGCTGTATGCTTAGTTATACGTGTAGAAGCAAGTTTTCATTTAATGATTATATGATTCAAATGTTAGGCATTAATGCATATTCATCATTTTCAGAAAGCAATACTGTATAAAACAAATAAATTAAACAACCACAGTGGTTTACTGTGAAATGGAAATTTCACAATTGGACTGAACGAAAGAAAATGCAGTACCTTGTCATGAAGAGTAAATGGATTAGAATTAAAAAGCATTAACAATAATATGCTATACACACTGTATGATAGCAGTCTTGACTAATTATTTTCCTTTCAGAATATGAGGCGATTATTGCAGGCTGTCACACAGTATTACAGATGTTAATTTTAGTGATGAAATATGCTAGAAGTAAGAAACTCTATAACATATGAAATAATGTATAAATAATGAATAGTTGTATGAGGAAAATGGTAATATGAATGTGAATAATGAATAATGAAGTGTCTATTTTTTGCAGATGGTAATAAATTGTGATTAATAGTCTTATGAAGAATATGGTAAAATGAATAATGAAGTTTTTCTTTGGAGATGATGATAATGATGAAGTTCATATATTTTCTATTAGTTATGAGCTGCTATGTAGTTATTTAAGCATTGGTTCTTTTTGACAGTGTGTCATATGTCGCATAGTATAATGAATGTTTTGGGAAAGACAGCTAGAGTACATACGTGTTAAGTACATGTTTATTACTTATTAATTCGAAGTTTAAGACTTTTCAGCATAACATACATTCGTTCTTTCAGCTCAATAATCCACTTTCTACTTTTTCCAGGAGAAGATTTTCATGATATTAATATGCTACAAGCACTTAGTTAATAAATCTGTTCTAGTACTTGCATTTCTTTTACCCTGTTGTGTGTATCATTCATGAATGTTATCACATATACTCTACTTGTTTCATAACCTTGCTACAGCTGACTCATGATGAATGACGTTATTACTCCTTATTTCCAGCAATAAGTCAAAAGCACATATTTTCATGCCCCAGCAATTGACTATCGATCCCAATGCAAGCATTGCTAGAAGTCAAAAGCACATATTTTCATGCCCCAGCAACTGACTATCGATCCCAACGCAAGCATTGGTAGCACAAAAAATAAATATTATTACCAGTCCCATCTACCACCAATATACAACTAAATAAAGCTACCAGTTTAAGATATATTTCTAGTCCTAAATATAATGCTAATTTTTCTGGTGTATTAATTCCATTATGTCTATGTATTATTGGACCAAACACCTTGAATACCAGTTTCAATGTCTTACATTTTAAATATGTCTTATGTCGCTTGCATGATATCATATATAAACACTAGCAGCTTGATGCTACATGCAATAACTCCTGATTTGAGTGATGACTTCTGAATAACACTGAATAATGCTTTGCATTACTACATAAATGCATTGTAACTGGTCAACGAGTGCCAATAATTACTGTAATGAGATGACTTACGGATGATGTTTTGTAAGACTCCACACATACTACATAAATGTTTTGTAACTAGTCAATGAGTGCCAATAATTATTCAAATTGGTTGATACACTAGTGTAATTCTGAATGATGACTAGCATAAGACTTAATCTGTCCTACACCTTCTGACCTAACTACCACCAATTACTGCGATATCCGTATGTCCTGTCCATCCTCGAGATCATGGAGCACTCTATTTGGATTTTGCACTAACTCTGTGTTGATGTAAGAGTATGGATTCTACAAGAATGTGGTGTTGACATATCAAGCTGTCCACCACTTTCAACGATGGAGATGTCATTATGGACCTACTGTTTGCTGTACCTAATGTACTAGCACAATGGTGTCATACAATATTAATACAACATTTCAGAGTTTTGGCTACACTGATAAATACTTCAGGGAAAAGAACTTCAGATTGTCTCACTTTGTGTTGTGCTTCTGTAGAAATATATGGACTTTTATTGCAGCTATGTGCAACTCACTGTGCTACAACCATGTTGTTATCCTTCCCACTCCTTTACTAGTTCTTATAAAATGGTCAGGAATTATACAGTGCGTGTGCACTTTATTTCATTTCTCAATGTGTTTAAATTCTTGTAAAATGGTAAACACTTATACAGTGCATGTGCACTTTATTTCATTTTTCAATATGTTTAAATTCTTGTAAAATTGTAAAGACTTATACAGTGTGTGTGCACTTTACTTCATTTCTCAATATGTTTAAATTCTTGTAAAATGGTGAAGACTTATAAAGTGCGTGTGCACTTTATTTCATTTCTCAATATGTTTAAATTTTTGAAAAATGGTAAAAACTTATGCAGTGCATGTGCACTCTAGTCCATATCTTAGTATGTTCTGTACTCATTGCGTGTGCACTCTATTTCATTTATTAATATGTGCTGTACTTATACTATTTATCAATAATGTTAATGTTGTATATGTGTATATTCTCTGTGACTGTAGGCTTAGTAAACTAAATACGTTACTGAAAAATATGTTGCTCATGGCAAGTCCAATTGACTCACCATCACTGCCAAATTTTTGCCCCCTCTCCCCTGTGGAGGGTGGTGTAAGAGGTCCATGACTAGGGAATTTATTGCTAGCGCACTCGAGCAGAGGTAATTTCGATGGATTGCTCACGTGCTGCCTGCGATATGTAAGCTATAAGAGAATCTCAGACCAGAGAGCAGTGTTGGCTGCAGTAAGAGCAGTGTCAGTAGGAGAAAGTAGTAGCTAGCAGTCGGGTGTATGCGCGCATGTGTGGGCGTATGTAGTTTGTTACAATTAAATTTGTACTATTGTTATACCAAGTCTCATATAAATGTTTTAAATTTTTTTGATAATAATCATTGTTATAAAATTAACATTTTGACAATCATTCATCTGAATTTAAAGAATTTACTAATTTCTGCAATCCATGGTCATCCCGATTATCGTAAAGAAAAATCAGTTGTTTCTTTTTATTAATGACAAATCTAGCGACCAGCATTGCACTGGGCTGTGCCAGAAAAATTTCTTATAGGATCAGATATATACGCGTTATCCGGCAGCTTCATTGAGGTAAGAATTTTCAATTTATTCAGAATGATTTTTCAGGGCCATGACGCAGCACTGCTGACGTCCCCATTTACCAGTTTAGATTCACAGTCGATTGATTATTGAAAGGTTATATATGAACCACAATTTTATTGAGAGGTTAGTAACATTTTTATTGCGAGATTACACAAGTAAACTGTTGGGAGGCTTTACTAAAATGTAAATGATATAAAAAAATATTTCTTTTGGGAGGTTTCAACTTATGCAGTATAAACAGCATCAGGTTAACCAAACTGATTTTTAATTATCTTTGGGACAAGAAGTCAACAATAGCCTGGATTCAAGAAGTTAGGAGGGATTTGGAAAGAAACAAGATAAGTGACAAACATGCACCAGAAAGAGAGGTTTTCAAGAGAAAAGTTTTATAAAGGGAAGAAATCAAAGGCAGGAGGGAGAAGAAGACTGGGTTAAAAAGGTCTGAGGAGAGAGAAAGGATATACAGAGATAAGATGAAAGAATACTGGAGGAAAAAGAAAGAACAAAACAGGTAAATGGTGCGTGGTCCGTAGATGACCCAAGCGAAGAAAGAAGAAGAAAATACGCAATATTACAGCATTAGGGCTTATTGGTTATTCGGTTATTGTGATATCGTCTGTTAGGTCCTGACATTGGTCGAGAATCGTCTGATTACTAATCACTTAAGCTATGTCATAAATATGTTTCACATTATAAAGTACAGTTTATGTAATGGGCAGTATTAAACACAGTACATAAGTCAATACATATTTTCAAATCAGACCACGTTTTCGGATTTGCCTTTTTGAGCCTTAGAAACTTATTTTCCGCGTATCTACAAATACATGTTTCATCTCCCACGACGTATGCCAGTTGTGTAAGGTTTGGTATAGTCTGACGAAATAATTTCCAACGTGGCACAAACTGCAAGTAGTACTGTTCAAGTCTCACACAGTAGCGGCTGGCGAGCTTGCTTCCTCGTGAGACGTATGGCGTGCCTTAAAACTGAAACAGCAGAGTCCACAATATTAATTGTGTATTTTATCAAGCGTCAGAATCTAAAAAGCGTTGGTTACTGAGAGCTACATGTTAATAAATTAGCATATTTGTAATCAAAAACGTTTGTCGCTATCAGTGAAAACCACATTCGATTGTGACTGGCACAAATCCTCGAACCTGACAGCAATGTTTCTAGCCAACCAGAAATTCATTAAATAAATTAAATTTGTGTATGTACCGCAACCGCGAGTATAGACAGAACGGAAAAGTAAGGTTTGGTCGTTACAGTGGCCGTGTGTCCCTACACGCATGCACTCCTTTCACACTGTAATAGAAAAACATCTTACGACTGATCATGAGTAGTAATAATCTAAACTGGTGACAATACTTAAGTTTTTCATGGCAGCTCACGGGGATGAAACATGATTTTCGGCAAATATCTGCAAGCTTCCGGTACGAATTACTGAAATAATTAAATAAATTTTCGGTTTATAAGCTGTTGGTCCGAAATGTGTGTCTTGGCTAGCTGACGAGCGTTAGTGTTTTAAATAATCTGTAGTGGTGAGAACGAATTCTTTCACGACGGCACTGCTGTATAAAACGCTCTCGGACTTGCAGCCGCGTCATTAAGAGATAACCTCGAGCTGCCGACGGTTACCTTCATCGTCTTCGTCAGGGAGTAACTAACTGTGCAGCTACACAATGCGGTCTAGTCTGGGCCGTAATTTTCGTATGGCAGCGAAATTTGGTAGATATGCTAATGCTTTAACGCGGAACCTATTTACGCCGGAGAACACATTAGTATCAGTTGTGGCCACCAGTTGCAAGTCTGGCGCTGTACACTGCCTGCCTGACCGTATTACATCCTCGCTGTCATTTGATAAGCCGTAAACGTCGTGAACAGTATGGCTATCGAGAAGATAGACCGTACGCTGTTTGTGAAACTTCTTTATGTGAACCGCAGCATTTCCAGTGATGCACACGGAGAGTATCGCCGACCGAAAGATCTGAGGTGAGGCCCGGATGTCATTAAATGGAGTTGGAAGAAGCGGTGAGAGTCTTGTGGCACACGGAAGAGGAAGGTGTTCTATACCGGTGGAAATCAGTGACGAGGTTGCTGTTGCTGTAAGTGACCACGCAGCACGTGGCCTGGGTAGTGCAGGTGCTCGCGCAGTGTCACGGGTATTGTCCGCCCCATAGTAACCAGTACGGGAGTTAAGCGGTCTATATGACACCTGATCCCACACAAAATTCAGACTTGGAAACAACTGAAAGCTCGTGAGCCACAGCAACGTTCTGAATATGCTCTTCGGTTTCTGGCGCGGATCGTCGCTGATGACATGTGGCCAGGCAATATTCTATGGAGTGACGAGGCACTGTTTACACTACAGAGTGCAGTGAATATGCAGAACTGCCGAATTTGGTGTACTGTTAAAAGGCGCGCTCTTCATGAAAAGACATTGTACATGCCGTATGTGGCTGTACGGCGTGGATTCACAGACACCTTTATTCTCAGTCCGGTCTTCTTTGAAGAGAATACACCCAGAGGGCCTGTCAGTTGTACCGTAACGCCTGCACGTTATCGAATTCTCCTTGTACAGAATCTGTTTCCTGCTCCGGAAGAGCTCAACTCTGTGGCAACCATTGTTTTAATGCATAATGGTTGATAATAAAATTAACACTATGCCTTTCTCACTTGTCTGACTTCTTCTGATCATGTCCAGTTCCTAATACACATATCGAGACATTTCTATACGTCTTCCTCGCATCTGCAGCGCCAGATTTGCACCTGCTGACCATTAACGCGTAAGCATAGTTCAGAATGGTTCAAATGGTTCTGAGCACTATGGGACTCAACTGCTGAGGTCATAAGTCCCCTAGAACTTAGAACTACTTAAACCTAACTAACCTAAGGACATCACACACATCCATGCCCGAGGCAGGATTCGAACCTGCGACCGGAGCGGTCGCGCGGTTCCAGACTGTAGCGCCTAGAACCGCTCGGCCACTTCGGCCGGCATATAAGCATAGTTACCAAGTTTCGCTGACACACGATAATTACAGACCACACTGCACTTCCGTGGGTAGCAGTACTTTAATTGTAACCACTCATTGTCACTCAGTCTCAGCCCGCTTTCTGTTGTTTATACTCTCAATGAACTTTATAATGACTGAGCCGAATAACGATTATCTTGTTTCATCATTTTCGATTAAAAGTCATGAAAAGATATCTGTTGCTATCCACCTTTTATTACCAGATTCTAATCTCCCCATCTCTTTGTAACTACTTGCGATGGCGAGGTTCTTTCCGTCCCTTTACGACGAACATACACGTACCTGTGAACATTGTCTAAGCAGATCATCAGTAGGAAAGCCGAGTGAAACCTGCTGTACTTCGACGTGAAACAGGTTGCAATTTAAGTCACTAATCTACGTTTCGGGAGAAGCACGAAATGACAGTTTGGAAATGTTGTCCTCAATTAGTACATTCTGAAACTTAGGTGAACTAGTATCACTGCCAAGCCCGTGCTAGTCTTAACACAGTCACTCACAATACCTTTCAGTCACGTTAGCAAGTTTATGGTGTTGCATTTCCCGAAAACGTAATAGCTACAAAAATACTGATTTATTTTGATTGATAATGCTCGCCAAATATTAAGTCTGTCCGTAGCAAATGCAGTCACAGTTTTTAGCCACCGACCTGCTCAATACGCCACGCAGAATATATGTCTTTTCTCGTCACAAAATTCACTTAAAAATTCCGAAATTTCTGCACTCCCATCGGAATAATTAGGCCGTCACTATACCACACTTTTGATCTAAGAAACACTGCTAGATCCGGCAACTTATCATTTCCATCGGAACTACTACTACACACGTCCCAACTGTTTCATGGCTAGGCTCCGACTCTTCTCTAGAATACTCTAAATCTTCTCCACCAGCAGAGAAAGGCGCGAGAAGAATTTTGCTTTAGCATTGGTCAGTTTACTCAACAGTCAATAGCAAAACAACACTCTCTCGCGTCAGTCCGCGCTTTCCATCAATAACCAATAGCAAAATAGTAAACCTAACGACTGCACTTTTTACCGACGTAGTTTTCTAATATACTGAAGTTTTGCTTATGCATAAAGTTATTTACTATTGTTATTTATACCTGAATCAACTTTCCCTTTACCATAAACTTACTTTACAAATCTACACTCCTGGAAATTGAAATAAGAACACCGTGAATTCATTGTTCCAGGAAGGGGAAACTTTATTGACACATTCCTGGGGTCAGATACATCACATGATCACACTGACAGAACCACAGGCACATAGACACAGGCAACAGAGCATGCACAATGTCGGCACTAGTACAGTGTATATCCACCTTTCGCAGCAATGCAGGCTGCTATTCTCCCATGGAGACGATCGTAGAGATGCTGGATGTAGTCCTGTGGAACGGCTTGCCATGCCATTTCCACCTGGCGCCTCAGTTGGACCAGCGTTCGTGCTGGACGTGCAGACCGCGTGAGACGACGCTTCATCCAGTCCCAAACATGCTCAATGGGGGACAGATCCGGAGATCTTGCTGGCCAGGGTAGTTGACTTACACCTTCTAGAGCACGTTGGGTGGCACGGGATACATGCGGACGTGCATTGTCCTGTTGGAACAGCAAGTTCCCTTGCCGGTCTAGGAATGGTAGAACGATGGGTTCGATGACGGTTTGGATGTACCGTGCACTATTCAGTGTCCCCTCGACGATCACCAGTGGTGTACGGCCAGTGTAGGAGATCGCTCCCCACACCATGATGCCGGGTGTTGGCCCTGTGTGCCTCGGTCGTATGCAGTCCTGATTGTGGCGCTCACCTGCACGGCGCCAAACACGCATACGACCATCATTGGCACCAAGGCAGAAGCGACTCTCATCGCTGAAGACGACACGTCTCCATTCGTCCTTCCATTCACGCCTGTCGCGACACCACTGGAGGCGGGCTGCACGATGTTGGGGCGTGAGCGGAAGACGGCCTAACGGTGTGCGGGACCGTAGCCCAGCTTCATGGAGACGGTTGCGAATGGTCCTCGCGGATACCCCAGGAGCAACAGTGTCCCTAATTTGCTGGGAAGTGGCGGTGCGGTCCCCTACGGCACTGCGTAGGATCCTACGGTCTTGGCGTGGATCCGTGCGTCGCTGCGGTCCGGTCCCAGGTCGACGGGCACGTGCACCTTCCGCCGACCACTGGCGACAACATCGATGTACTGTGGAGACCTCACGCCCCACGTGGTGAGCAATTCGGCGGTACGTCCACCCGGCCTCCCGCATGCCCACTATACGCCCTCGCTCAAAGTCCGTCAACTGCACATACGGTTCACGTCCACGCTGTCGCGGCATGCTACCATTGTTAAAGACTGCGATGGAGCTCCGTATGCCACGGGAAACTGGCTGACACTGACGGCGGCAGTGCACAAATGCTGCGCAGCTAGCGCCATTCGACGGCCAACACCGCGGTTCCTGGTGTGTCCGCTGTGCCGTGCGTGTGATCATTGCTTGTACAGCCCTCTCGCAGTGTCCGGCGCAAGTATGGTGTGTCTGACACACCGGTGTCAATGTGTTCTTTTTTCCATTTCCAGGAGTGTATTCTACAAAAATCCCCTTTGTTCATATCCATACTTCTTTTAAATTTTCCCACACTATATCCTACTACACAACTCGTTAAACAATTTTCTTCGTATTAAACTTAAACCACACTCACGCATCATTCATACTGATAAAACACATTTATAACATTTTACATACACCAAACGAAATAACAACACTTTATGAAAATACTAGAAGAGTTTATGAAAAACATTCTGTTAATTTAGTGCACTATAGTGGGCACAATCGAAACTAAAATCACAGTTCCGCTCTCCAATATTGTCCTGTATCGGCTGATACATAAACTACGTGCGTGTCCAGTCTCGCGTCACCATCTGTCACTATCCAGCTCTGAGACACATCTCCCACTTAAAACCGCCTCCAAGGCAGGATCGTAATACGGCGCTACGCCTCGTACTGTCCCTGTACCTGTACCTGTACACACCATCCAAGTTCTGTTTGACTCAATGCCCAGGCGTATCAAGGCCGTTATTACGGCCAGAGGTGGTTGTTCTTGGGACTGATTTCTCAGGATCCATGCACCCAAATTGCATGAAAATGTAATCACGCGTCAGTTCTAGTATAATATATTTTTCCAATGAATATCCGTTTATCATCTGCATTTCTCCTTGGAGTAGCAATTTTAATGGCCAGTAGTGTATTACAATGTGAAAGGAGTGTATGCGTGTAAGGACACATGACCACTGTAAGGACCTGACCTTACTTTTCCGTTGTGTCTATACTCTCGGTTGCGGAACATACACAAATTTAATTTATTTAATGAGTTTCAGGTTGGAAAGGAATATTGCTGTCAGGTTCGACGATTTGTGCCAGTCACAATCGAATGTGGTTTTCACTGATAGCGACAAAGTTTTGTAATCACAAATATGCTCATTTATTAATATGTAGCTCTCAGTAACCAACGCTTTTTACATTCTGACGCTTGATAAAATACAGTTAATATTTTGCTATCTTCCATAACCAGGAACTTGTTTGGAGTTTTCTAGTATTTGTTTGCCATTACTGCCTCTTCGAACTACAAGTTAATTAACTGAGGATGCCGTTGCGGTACCCCTGTATGCTATCCTTTCATCTAGCAACGAACTTCCGTAACGATCTTTCGTCATACGTGGAGTTCTTCTTTATTTCGTACTCCATCATTTTATCATTTTGCTCGGTTTGCAAAACTCTTCTATTGTACCGCATTTAAAATCTTTTCAGTCTGCTTGTTCTCTGTGTTTACGATTATGCAAGTTTCAGTTCCACACAATCGTGTTTTGTAGTCGTACACATTCACAAACTTTTTCTGGCATTTTCATTTCAAGCTGTGATACCAGCAGAGCTCTTTTATTGGGGACAGATTTCTCTCCCAGTAGTAATGCACTACTGAGAACTGCATTTTTTGGTCATCCTTGCTAACGTAGCGTTCTAGATAGAAGAGTTCCGTCAGTTATTTCATTATTGCGTGGCTCCAATTTTTTTCTTTTATTTGTTAAGCAAGTCTCAATTTTCCTTTTCAGAACACCTCATTGCCTTCCCCTTTCTTTGTCTATTCTGTATCTAAATACCACGATAAGTACGTTGCTCATTTATTTAATCAGGTCTTGTAAGTCTTTCTTACAATAGCCCAGGACTGTTCTTCATTCTGCCAACATTAGCACTTGTATCCTTGCGACTAACACTATGTTTCCTATTGGCAGGATCAAGATAGCAACCTTAATCCTCCAGGCGGGACTCAGGTATGGTGACTATTTGCCAACTTTTACCTGTAAAACACTTGCTTCTGTCTTGCAGCTTCAGCTACCTTCAATGCTGACGTGCCTGATGTTAAAATAAGAGTTTCTTCCTTTGTTACTAACTAACGTAAGTGTTTTTTAGCTAACAGCCCATCCTGAAGACATTCCTCCAGGTATCTATAACTTCTGCTCTACAAATATACAGATGATGATGTTATTGTATAATCAAAAGCAGTCCGTCTGTTGGCCACGACCTTCTTTAAGCTGACAAAAGCTACGATAATGATGAGTGAGGTAAAAGTGAAGAAACATAAGCTGTTAATTTTTCGCATGTATAGGACACGTCCAGAGTATCAGCAGGAGACCTTCGTTTTCAGTCGCATTGCCAAACACCACTCGCCGAAGTTACCGTACTTGCCGTCGTCATTGAATGCAACGACTGTTGGAACACGATACCTATTGGAGGTCCATTAGGACATCAGAAGGCACAGAGCGAACTCCGTTACCCACTGAGCTATGGCGAGCTGGCGCTAGTGTTATTTTGTTCATGTATCGTTGAGATCGATTGTGTTTGAGCTAAGTTATCTTTGATTTTCGAGTGTCTTATCTTCCAGGTTGGCAGGCGAAAGGGGTTGGTTGTTAGCCTACGGCGGGTAATCCTCGAGATCTCGTGGCATTCGTGGAGAGACGAGTGTCAACGGCTGCCGAACGAGCGTTGATGAACGTTACAAGTTGTGGTGTGAAATGGGTGGGGCGTTTTGCTGACATGGATAGCTAGGAGATACAAGTTCTGTGACTTCCCTAGGAACAAAATTTTGATGTGAAGCGGTGAAGCTATGGAACCCGCTCTCTCGTATTGTATACCTTATATGAATTAACTCGTCGTAATTGTGTTTGTTCACCGACGGACTCAGAGCTATTTAATCTTTATTATTATGGTGAGACTTTCATAGTCGAATCTTAAGCCGGTGTGGCTTAAGTTAAATGGAGGACGTTATTTTAAAGTATTCTCAGAAGTTTTACTAGTGCTTGGTGTCTCTTGCAATCGAATGATTTTATGTTGCCGCTTTTAAAGCCTGCACTCTATTAATACAGTTGTCTATGTGTGAGTCACAGGTTCTGCCGTGTGTTTCTATGTTTCACAGTTATTGGAATGTTTTTTGTGATTCGGGCAGAAACTTTTGATTGTGCCAGCGCCTTGGTGGTGAGTGAAATGTCATCATTAAGTCTAGGCCTGGCCACTACCGGAGTTGTTCACATGTCGCCTTCCAAAGTTTAGTATTTATCTTCCTTCCGCCAAGCCGGTTTAAGTTGGTGGATATATAAGTACATATTAGGTGTAACCTGTTCGTATATGAACTTGTTTCCTTAAATTTTAGGGACTGGCTACTTGCTAAACCCTAAACTGCGTAGCATCTTCTGAGTTTCTTGCGCTGCCTTTTCTAATAATTTTTTTTTTTGTTAATACATCTGAGCACGTGAACGTTTATTTTTAAAGACCAATATTTCTGCTGTAGTTTTTTTTTATTTAAGTGGTTCTATCATGTTATGTAATTGGATCTTAGCTTGGCACCAGTGTCATCGAGTAACCTTTTACTTGTAATTGTTTTATTATATGTATTTTCAGGGAAATCCTGTATGGGAGTGTGAATTTTTGAAGTTTGTCAGTAATTTTGTTTTCTTAATAAAGGACTGTTTTAGTACTGAGTACGTTGGGTTTCTAACTGTATTTGAAAAGCTTTAGCTAGTGGCTCGTCCACAATTCGTAATTGTCAAATTTTTTAAAGGCATAATGTCAATAAAGTGGCTTCATTATAAAGTGTGACTACGAACCATGATTCCATCCCTCTTCCTCTTTTATGGTATTTAAGATATGGTGTGCAAGTGTGGTACGACTATGGAATCACGTATCATCCTCATTTCATCTGATTAATGTGGATCAAAAGTTTCCATTACTTGATTAATTCTGTAGGAACTGCCACGAATGGTTTAAAAATAACGTTAATGAGTTTTAAAGGAATTTTTGAAACGTTCATCTGCAGCACAGCACGTAACTCTGTTAGTTGCTAAGTTGTTGACACATCCATAGATCAGTTTGTAATGATTCTAGTTATTTCTGGTTAATACAGCAATAAAATTCACTTAAAAGATAACAAAGCTTCAGGCTTATAATTACCCAAAGCCCTAACTAATGATCACTGTTTATTCGTATTTAATAACAAGTCAGTTACAAACACTCCACTCATTGCACAGCATACACATACAACCGCGCGGATTGCAGCAGGACCATGATGAAACTGCGGTGATCTGCTAAGGCATCAGGAGGGTAGGCAAATGCTTTAAAGTAGTTTGATATTGTTCTGTCGTTTTTCTGTACGTTTTCCTTCCTAAGTGTGTTTAAGTCCCACTTCGTTCTAATGTCGAGCGCTACAGAATGCCTTTAAATGGATACTTAACAGCACTTTTATTTAGTCCTTTTAGCAGCATCATAACATAGTACATTACGACGTGTACAGTAGTTGGTAAGGAAAATAATAACACTTTGTTTTCTCTCTTTTCGGTTCATCGTTCTATTTTTACTACGAGGAAACAACCTTCTTTACTGTCCAGTATATTATCGACTTGAGAGACGCATAATGGACAACAGACAGAACCATCATTCGAAGAGGTGACCGAGAGAGAACTTAGACTTAAATTTTGAATATATCGTTGTGTGAGAATAAGAAAAACAACAAAAACTGGAAGAGATTAATGTATTTAACAAATTATATTTCGTAAGGTGACATACCTTTTGGCTATGAATCGTAAAACATTTGAAAGCGCGAAAGAACTGACATATTTAGGAGCAGTGCTCAGTGAAAGGAATGAGACAGACAACAGGAAATAATGGTGGGCATTGAGGCAGGAAAGAGATGATGGTTTGCACACTGAGAGCTGCTCATGTCAGGGATTCTATCGAGATTCATGAAGATTAGAATCCACAGGAGAGTTATACCCCGTGTGGTACTACTTGAAGCAGACACCTGGACTCTAGGCCCGGACATCAGGCTGGTGGTGGAGGAAGACATCAGCGGCAACAGATCGAAGGGAAGAGCGCGGCGCAGATGGACTGACGGGATCGAAGAGGATAACAGTACGGCGGGGGTAGCTGGCCAACAGCACGTGGACAGGAGCAGATGGAGGGGGCTGGTAGGTGAGGCGAAAGGCTATGGTTTGTGTGGCCAACCAAGCAAGTAAGTAAGTAAGGCGACAGTCATCACGGGAGTTAACGATAACTATTATGTTGTATGGAGAAGGAAAGTTTAATTTTACTTCACTTTTATCTTTTTCTACTTGCATAGGTTGGTGTGAAACGTCAAAATACACTCCTGGAAATGGAAAAAAGAACACATTGACACCGGTGTGTCAGACCCACCATACTTGCTCGGGACACTGCAAGAGGGCTGTACAAACAATGATCACACGCACGGCACAGCGGACACACCAGGAACCGCGGTGTTGGCCGTCGAATGGCGCTAGCTGCGCAGCATTTGTGCACCGCCGCCGTCAGTGTCAGCCAGTTTGCCGTGGCATACGGAGCTCCATCGCAGTCTTTAACACTGGTAGCATGGTAGCATGCCGCGACAGCGTGGACGTGAACCGTATGTGCAGCTGACGGACTTTGAGCGAGGGCGTATAGTGGGCATGCGGGAGGCCGGGTGGACGTACCGCCGAATTGCTCAACACGTGGGGCGTGAGGTCTCCACAGTACATCGATGTTGTCGCCAGTGGTCGGCGGAAGGTGCACGTGCCCGTCGACCTGGGACCGGACCGCAGCGACGCACGGATGCACGCCAAGACCGTAGGATCCTACGCAGTGCCGTAGGGGACCGCACCGCCACTTCCCAGCAAATTAGGGACACTGTTGCTCCTGGGGTATCGGCGAGGACCATTCGCAACCGTCTCCATGAAGCTGGGCTATGGTCCCGCACACCGTTAGGCCGTCTTCCGCTCACGCCCCAACATCATGCAGCCCGCCTCCAGTGGTGTCGCGACAGGCGTGAATGGAGGGACGAATGGAGACGTGTCGTCTTCAGCGATGAGAGTCGCTTCTGCCTTGGTGCCAATGATGGTCGTATGCGTGTTTGGCGCCGTGCAGGTGAGCGCCACAATCAGGACTGCATACGACCGACGCACACAGGGCCAACACCCGGCATCATGGTGTGGGGAGCGATCTCCTACACTGGCCGTACACCACTGGTGATCGTCGAGGGGACACTGAATAGTGCACGGTACATCCAAACCGTCATCGAACCCACCGTTCTACCATTCCTAGACCGGCAAGGGAACTTGCTGTTCCAACAGGACAATGCACGTCCGCATGTATCCCGTGCCACCCAACGTGCTCTAGAAGGTGTAAGTCAACTACCCTGGCCAGCAAGATCTCCGGATCTGTCCCCCATTGAGCATGTTTGGGACTGGATGAAGCGTCGTCTCACGCGGTCTGCACGTCCAACACGAACGCTGGTCCAACTGAGGCGCCAGGTGGAAATGGCATGACAAGCCGTTCCACAGGACTACATCCAGCATCTCTACGATCGTCTCCATGGGAGAATAGCAGCCTGCATTGCTGCAAAAGGTGGATATACACTGTACTAGTGCCGACATTGTGCATGCTCTGTTGCCTGTGTCTATGTGCCTGTGGTTCTGTCAGTGTGATGATGTGATGTATCTGACCCCAGGAGTGTGTCAATAAAGTTTCCCCTTCCTGGGACAATGAATTCACGGTGTTCTTATTTCAATTTCCAGGAGTGTATTTAGTGCTCAGAGTCATTTTATGCAGTTCTGACACGAGACGGAATTAATCAGAGCTAAGCAGTAATCAAAATACACATATCAAAAAAAGTTTTTCGTCACCTAGGTTCCGAGGCTTCCGGAACCCGTACAGAAAATTGGAATACATATCAGCAAAAACATCATTTTCGCCTTTGTTATTGTTCACGAAAACACACGTTGCATGTTGTACCACCATGCAGAGAGGCTTCAGAGGTGGTGGTCCAGACTGCTGTACACAGTGGTACCTCTAATACCCAGCAGCCCAGTAGCATACCTGTATTCGTCGTGGCATACTATGCACAAGTTCATCAAGGCACTGTTGGTCCAGGTTGTCCTACTCCGCAACGGCGATTTGGCGTTGATCCCTGAGAGGGGTTGGTGGGTCACGTCGTCCATAAACAGCCCATTTCACCCTATCCCAGGCATGTCCGATAGGGTTCATGTCTGGAGAACATGCTGGCCACTCTAGTCGAGCGATGTCGTTATCCTGAAAGAAGTCATTCACAAGATATGCACGTGTGGGGAATCGAATTGTCCTCCATAAAGACGAATGCCTCCCCAATATGCTGCCGATATGGTTGCACTATCGATCAGAGGATGGCATTCACGTGCAGCGCGGGATTAGCCGAGCGGTCCAGGCGCTGCAGTCATGGACTGTGCGGCAGGTCCCGGCGGAGGTTCGAGTCCTTCCTCGGGCATGGGTGTGTGTGTTTGTCCGTAGCATAATTTAGGTTAAGTAGTGTGCAAGATTAGGGACTGATGACCTTAGCAGTTAAGGTCCATAAGAATTCACACATATTTGGACATTATTTTGGCATTCACGTATCGTAGTGCTGTTATGGCGCCTCCCATGGCCAGCAGCAGCGTATATTGGCCCCACATAATGCCACCTCGAAACTGCAGGAAACCTCCACCTTGTTGAACTCGCTGGACAGTGTGTCTAAGGCGTTCAGCCTGACCAGCCTGCCTCCAATCACGTCTCCAACGATTGTCTGGTTGAAGGCATATGCGATGCTCATCGGTAAAGAGAATGTGGTGTCAATCCTGAGCGGCCCATTGGGCATGTTGTTGGTCCCATCTGGACCACGCTGCATGGTGTTGTAGTTGCAAAGATTGACCTCGCCATGGACGTCAGGACTGAAGTTGCGCATCATGCAGCCTATTGAGCACAGTTTGAGAAGTAACACGACGTCGCGTGGCTGCACGAATAACATTATTCTATATGGTGGCGTTGCTGTCAGGGTTTCTCCGAGCCATAATCTGTACGCAGCGGTCATCCAGTGCAGTAGTAGCCCTTGGGCGGCCTGAGCGAGGGATGTCATCGAGAGATCCTAACTTTCTGTATCTCCTCCATGATCGAACAACATCCCTTTGGTTCACTCCAAGACATCTGAACATTTCCCTTGTTGAGAGCTCTTCGTGGCACAAAGTTACAATGCGGACGTGATCGAAGCGCGGTATTGACCATCTAGGCGTGGTTGTACTACAGGTGGAGTGACTAGAACTGACCGGCTGTCTGATCCCCTCCGTCAAATTGGCGCTGCCCATGCATGGTTGTTTACATATTTGGGTGGGTTTAGTGACATTGACACGTCCCCTTAGAAAAATTATAAATGACTGTGCTTCAACTGACACACAATATTTTGTTTAGCGCAACGCAATTTGACTTTCAATAATCCCCAAATAAGAATGGCCCTGACTAACATTAAATTATACCTTTCACAAATCACTTGCTTCACAAAGATCTTCTTGCTTTCCATTATCTTACCTCATCATTTATTTCCAAGAAAATCCTACCTAAACCTGTTGTCCCTAAACCCTACTTTTTTGTTCTTATCCTCTTTTAAAATACTTTTTTGGCCAAACCATTTTCTTATAGCTTCTCAATGCATTTCTTCCAATTCATCACAACTCGTTCTCTTATATAGCCTACCCCATCTGAAGTTAACTTAAATCTACTGAGCTCAGATGCTAAACTAAGGGATGAGGCAATGCAGCAGCATAAAACAATTAACACAAACAGCAATGACAAAAAATGCAAATTGGCAAAGCAAGCAGCAATAAATATACTTTAGCAAAGCAACTGCAATATTAAAACTAATAAGGCAATGTGCAGCAAACAAGAAAAATAAATCAGTAGTAAAACTGGCTTAACACAGTAATACAAAATAAAATTCAGTAGCACCATGCCTGGCAAACAGCAGCAGCAAATGCAATAAATTATACCTAAACATGACAATGCTCATACAGAAAAAATATTGCAGTAAAGATGGCCATGTCTAATACCAATGTCACATCTTAACACTAGAGTGACGCATCTCGCTAAATTACTCTATGAAACAAGTTACCCACTCATTGACAAAAATTATGTATGCAATTCCTGTGAAGGGAAATGTCTTTTTGTGCTCCCTGGCTTTTTTGGAAGTAGATCATAAAATTATTATTTACTGGATCTGTAGGCATAAAATATCTATATTAGTACATCTATTAAATTTTATTTTGATCAATCCTGCAGTGCAGCTAGAAACTAGATATTAAACAAAATGAGCAATCTCTCAGATGTAAAATGTTTCTCATCATTTCATTTGGCATTATAGTAAATATCATAAATTAAGAGATCCACTGTGTAATCATATGTTTTCAAGTTCGACCATGTCGTATTTGCGATGCTTTCTACAAAGAAATGTCAATAGCGAGGATAATGGCCTCCTTTTTTCTTCACCTGTGCCTCTGAAAGGCACACACTAATGGCTTTTTTTCCAGGTAACTGTCGCTCAGATGGGCCTCTACAGCAAATTACGTCAAGGTCATATACCTTCTTTACTGAAATATTTATGGCAGCAGTTTCCACTACAGTGACAACCTCATATAAAATAAAAAAATTCAAAGGTTAGACATTTACATTAGAAGTGTGTAGAAACATAATCTAATATATAACAGTGTCCAAAAAATTTTGTCGGCGTTGTAATACATTCACACATTTACACACACTTCATAACTCTTAAAGTACGATTCTTGGTTTCCAACCACATTTTTCACAAATCAGAGTCCCTAACCGCTACTCATTATTCCTTACCTTATTAAACAATTCGTCGACACTTCTTCAATATTTCATCATAATAAATACATAGCCTAATCAGATTCCTCATATAGCACCATCTCATTGATCATAAACATACCTCAACAGCATAATACACATCGTCATCGTAATAATAACATCATAAAACCTCAGCCAAATCTCAAAATCGTTGGAGCTTCCTCCAATAATTTCAAAACCTAAAGAAAATTCTCTGCTAATTTCAGTAGTGTCATCTGCCTCAAACGTACTTTAAAAATCATGATCCCATACCAAATACATCATTCAAAGCTCTCATAGTATCACAATGGTTCCGAAAAAGAAATATGAACAGTTCACGAAGTACAGACAAAATACAATTTCGTAAGTGTGAATCTGTCACTGATGTAGTAAAAAATGTTTGTCTCTCTCAGTTAAATGATCAGATAGCTTTGTAGTTCTGTGTTATGGAAATATGGTACCGATGTGTAAAGTTGTATAAGCAAATACCATATTAGCTAGGGATCCTTGTGCTTGCCAAACACATGGTACACCAAGTAAGCGTGTATCCCCCGAGGATTAATGTAATTATACCCTCAGGTGTTAAAGAATACAGAAATGGAATGAAATGAATCACTGAAAACTTTCTTTGTAAGTCAAAAATCTTTAAAAATAAATGTTTGAAGTATATATTTAATCACTCAAATACGTGTACTATTGCGCTGGTTTAAAAATGTGCGAAGTGTCGTAATTATCGTCGTCCGTAAGCAGGGTTCTGTGGAAGTCAATGTACTCACCTCGTAATAAACAAAAGCGAAATGCGATGCTTATAGATATCATAGTTACTAGGTACATTACCATGATCAAGAAAGTAGTATACTGTAACGTATTGTTGTGCTACGAAAAAGCTGTCTCAATGTAGCTATACCACAAAAGTTACTACTAAAACATGTTTTACTTTCCAGAAGAATTCAGAAAAACTGTGCAGATATAAAACAGATACACCATAAAAGCAACAATGTAAATTGTGTCACACATTAGTAGCGTAGTGATATAATCGTGTAGCTGTCAAAGAAACCAAATGCTAAGTCATCTTTAATCTCACAGAATGTACTTCAAATAAAGAATGTCATTTCAAGAAAACCAAAATGTTGCATTAAAATCTCATTAGCAGTACGATATATGTTCTAAGTATGTAAGCCTTATAGTCATTACGTAATCGTGCAACTAACAATCAAGAATGTACACACACAATAACACTGTGTCCTCTGTTCACTATAACAATTCATTCATAATTACTGTCTAAATATTTTCCATAGGTTCTTGACTGGATAGTTCACTTTAAAACATAGTTGCATGTTAACAGTTTCTAAGTATGACAAAGAGTACTAGTAACGTGAGGTAAAAAATTTTATAGCAAAGACTAAGTTAAAAAACGGATTATCTCTCAATAAACGGTTTTGCATGTGAAATGTGGTGCAATCCTTTACTCTTCCTAGTATGTAGAGTTTCAACTTCAAAGCAATAACATGTTGTATACGTCGGTAAGGAATGCTAAAATTTTTCTCAAGGTTAGCGTCTATGTTATTTTTCTCTGAGCCAGCCGGTGCACGTGGGATTAGGAGACCTAACTTCTACAAATTCACCTTGTTGAGAGGGCCCAGCCCTGTTTGAGTCCCGCCAGTTCTGGTGCAATTCAGGTCTGTCATTACGATTATATCGTCTGTCATCATGTCGGTAATTTCTGTAATTATTTTCTTCTCGGTTACGTGGTGGAGAATTTCTCCCTGTATTGTAACAGCATGCTGAGCTGTTGCATCTGAGGTTATTCTGTCTCCCGTGATAATAATGGTTCTGGTTGCCATAATGTCTGTTTCTATGGTTGTCTCAGTCACATTCAAAACTATGGTAATGCGATCTTTCTCTTTTATTATTACTCTGCCAGTGGTTGTCATGCGGGTGGTGTCTATTTTGGTCACGATTTGTGTTGTGAAAATAGCCTTGTCGTGTCCAGTTATTATTTCTGTCATCGCAGAATTGTGTCGGATGTGACCTGTAATTGTTGTGCTCCTGTTTTCGCGTTCCGCCATTGTCAGTGTCAATTTCCAATTCTTGTAACAGTCCCTGAAAATCTTCAATGTCGTCTTTGCAACATTCTGCCAAAATAATATGTCGTGAATCTTCAGGCAATTTGTTTAAGCAAATGTGGATGAGTTCTGAGGGGCTGTATGGGTTTGAAAGATACTGGTTCTTACGTAGCATGTCTTCGAAATATGTAACAAGACTAGAAAATTCCGATTGTTCGAAATGTTTCATCATTATGATGCTATGTTTTACTCGGTCTTGTGTAGCTTCAGACCAATATGCTGAGAGGAAGGCATGATAAAATTCTCCTTCACTGTGACAATCGTGAATGACCAATCGCATTCTTACTGCTGGTTCATTCTCTAAGTAGTCTCACATAAATTCTAATTTGTGCTCCAATGACCAGTTGGGAGGAAAACAATGAGAGAACTGATGAAGCCACGCTTGTGGATGAATGTCGTTGCCAGAATTCTTAAACGTTTTGAATTTACGTGTAGTAATGAACAGCTTATAGTCAAAATCATCGTGTCGGCGAGTAGCATATCGGCCATTGTTACGTCGTGTCGGCGGCTCGATCTCAAAATTCAGTGTGCCTTGCCAATTCCTTTCATAATTTCCGAAATGCCCGGTGTTATTATTTTGTGACTTTTCCGTATTTATAAGTCTCTCTTCCTGTGTTGGAGCGCGAGTCTCCTCTGAAATATGTAATTCTTGCATTACCTGTGTTAACTGATCTTGTACTTCCCGGATTTCTCTTTAGTGTTGCGTATTAATTTGATTCTCATTTTGTGTAAATATCCTAATTTGTACGTACTCTACTGTATCATTAGAGACTACCGGTCTTGTGTCATTCAGATTATCATCTACCTTCGTAGATAAATTATTTAGCTGATCCCAAAGTTCGACTACTTTCTCTGATAATGAACTAATTTCCTCCATGTGTCTTTCTGAACCAATTTTCAGAGGATCTAATGTGTCCTTTAAGGTTTCCTGAGTTTTTGCAAGTTGTGTAACCGAATCGGTAGATGCAACTGAGTCAAGTTTAGGCCGCAAGGTCTCGTGATTTTCATGAACAATAGTTTGCAGTTCTTTTATGGCTGCTTTGTGATTCTGTAATGCATCTTTATGCCGCGAGAAAATAGGCTGAAAATGCTCACAAATTTCTGTTTTTACGTCATTACAGACTTCTTGACATTTCGATTCGATGTTATGTAACTCAGTAGTTAAATCGTCACGTGTTTGTTCAAGCGTGGTGTGTAACTTTTGAAGATTTTGTTCCATTGTGTCTAACTTTTGAAGATTTTGTTCCATTGTGTGTAACTTTTGAAGATTTAGTTCCATTGTGTCTAACTTTTGAAGCTTTTGTCCCATTTGTTGTATTAATTGTAATAGCAATGCACTGGTGTCTGAAACATTTTCCTCAGTGCTTTTTGGCAGTGAATTTGCACCAGCAACATTCACATTTTGACAAGCAGAAAATTTGTCTTGACTTATTTGAGAAAACGGTGAGGATCCAAAACCTGAATCTACAGTATTTGCGAAAGTGTGTCCTGTCATTTAGAATTCCTGAGGCGAGCTGTTGCCGACCGATCGATGGATAATGCTTCCCTGTTCACTAATTGTTTCACTGTCCACACCATTATTTGCAGCCCGCTCCATTTCCCTATGCACGATTACCAAATCACTAGTTTGAACATTAGTTAATTCATTACATGGTGGCGCTAACACACTGCTTTCGTCTTCACTGTCATTTCTCTGTTTACTTTGGAGCCTAGTATTACGTTTTTCATACGCCATTATTGTCACAATATTTCACACAATAACACAGGAAAGCACAATATCAAGAGCAAAATAAGAAAACACATTAGCATAGCACTGAAAATACTATCTAGTTAATTGCAAGCGCAGCTGCGAAATATTTGGTGCAAATCTGCATGCATGCCACAACTGTTTTACTGTACAACAATGAAAAACTACAACTACAAAGAAGATTCTCTCTACAACTGCGCGCTAGCAATAAACAATAGCTACACTTATTACACAAACTACAAGGAAAAAATCAGAAGATTCCAGTGAGTTATCCTCGGCTAAGGGTCCACGTATGAAACGTCCCCTTAGAAAAATTATAAATGACTGTGCTTAAACTGACACACAATATTTCTTTTTAGTGCAACGCAAACTGACTTTCAATAATCCCCACAAAAGAATGGCCCTGACTAACATTGAACTATACATTTCCCAAATCACTTACCTCACAATTATCTTCGTTACTCAAACTACTGCAATGCAGCGAGCGCCACTACTGCCAGCTAAATAAAAGATTCAAACTACTGAAGGCACTAACTACTGATGAAATGAAAGATTTTGATAAAGAACAAACAATGTATTTACCTTAATACTGTTCAAAGGTCATAATATATGTATCACTTCATGACATCCAGTGTTACAAATTTACTGTCTCTGATGGACACACTTCCAGATCATCCGCTCTCAAAACTCCGCCATCTCTCTCCCCACATCCACCACTGCTGGCGGCTCACCTCCAAGTGCGCAACGCTACGCGCTGTTAACAGCCAACTGCCCACTACAATAGCAAACAAGAATGCAAACCTGCCACAGACTGCACACAGCACAGCCAGTGATTTTCATATAGAGCGCTACGTGGCGTTACAAACATAAAAACCTAAACAGCCTACTTACAACATCTCTGAGAAGTCAAAGGGACTGCGTCTGAGATACAATATCCAGAGTCAACGTATATCTTCTGGATTCTGAGACCCAGTGTGATGCAAAACCTTTATTTTTTTTTTTTTTGATGTGTGTGTTTATGCTTTTTATGTGGGGAGAATAAATTGAATAGGAGCTTTGAGCAGTCTCTTGGAATTGTCTTTAAATGTACTCTAAGGTGAGAAAAGTAGTGGGATAGTGATATGGACATATACAGATGGCAGTAGTATCCGATGCACCAAGTACAAAAGGGAAGTGCAAGGCGGAGCTGTCATTTGTACTCAGGTTATTCCTGTGAAAATGTTTCCGAAGTGACAGTGGCCGCACGACCGGAATTAACGGACTTTGAACGCGGAATGGCAGTTTGAGCTAGACGAACGAGGCATACCATTTTGGAAATCTGTAGGGAATTCAATATTCCGCGATCCACAGCGTCAAGAATACCACATTTCAGACATTACCTATCACTACGGAGGACGCAGTGACCGATGGCATCCACTTAACGACTGAGAGCAGCGGCGTTTGCGTAGAGTTGTCAGTGCTGACAGACAAGCAACACAGCGTGAAATAACTGCAGAAATCAATGTGGCACGTGCGACGAAGGTATCCGTTAGGACAGTGCCGTGAAATTTCGAGTTAACGGGCTGTGGCCGCTGACGAGCGACGCCAGCGCCTTTGCTAACAGCACGGCATCGCCTGCAGCGCCTCTCCTGTACTCGTAACCATTCCGATTGGACCGTCGACGCCTGGTCAGATGAGTCTCGATCTCAGTTGGTAAGAGCTGGTGGTAGGGTTCGAGTGTGGCACAGAGCCCACGAAGCCATGGACACCAGTTGCCAGCAAGGGGTTGTACGAAACGGTGGTCGTTCCACGATGGTGTTCGGACTGCTTGGAGACCATTTGCAGCCATTCGTGGACGTCATGTTCCCAAAAATCGATGGAATGTTTACAGATGACAATACGCCATAACACTGGACCACAATTTTCACAATTAGTTTGAAGAACGTTCTGGACAAGTCAAGTTAAAGGTTTAGCTACCAAGATCGCCTACGAGAGTCCCATGAAATACTTAGGGGACGTAAGATGTCGGTTCGTCCACAAAATTCTGAACCGGCAACACTTTCGCAAGTGTGGTCGACTGTATACTCAACACAGCTCCGTATTTCCGCAGGGGGCTTCCAACGACTTCTTGAGTCTATAACACGTCGAGTTTCTGCACTACGCCGGGCAAAAGGAGGTCCGACACCAGGTTGGGAGGTATACCACGATTTTTGTCACCTCAGTGTACGCGGCCTATGAGCTACGATTCCATTTATATGGCTTCAGACGCACAAACTTGGGGATAGTTCACCTCTAAAGAAAAAGAGTTAATGAATGTTCAGAATTTTATATCAAGTGCACTCCCAATTATACTTTCAAAGTTGTTTCATTATTTTATGCCGAACTGTCATCCAGTTTCTGTTTGGCACAAACAACAATCATTTGAAGAAACATCCTGGCAGATTAAAACTGTGTACCGGACCGAGACTCGAACTCGGGACCTTTGCCTTTTCGGGGGGCAAGTGCTCTACCAACTGAGCTACCCAAGCACAACTCAAACCCCGTCCTCACAGCTGTACTTCTGCCAGTACATCGTGTCCTATCTTCCAGACTTTACTGAAGCTCCCCTGCGAAACTTGCAGAACTAGCACTCCTGAAACAAAGGATATTGCGGAGACATGCCTTAGCTATAGCCAGGGGGATGTATCCAGAATGTGAGCTTCTGTCAAGTTTGGAAGGTAGGAGACGAGGTACTGGCAGAAGTAAAGCTGTGAGGACGGGGCGTGAGTCGTGCTTCGGTAGCTCAGTTGGTAGAGTATTTGCCCCCCGAAAGGCAAATGTCCCGAGTTCGAGTCGCAGTCCGGCGCACAGTTTTAATCTACCAAGAAGTTTCATATCAGCGCACACTCCGCTGCAGACTGAAAAATCTCAATCATTTGAAGTGTTTGTAACTTTCGTTTGTTCTCAGATTATACACATCCCTTTGAAGGAAACAAGACAATGGGTTACACGAAACAATTTGATAATGAAACTTTTCAGTAGAAGCAGTTCATTTATTTGTTCAGTTCTGGGAGATCCGCGATATTGCGTACGATTTATTACTATTTTAACTTTCTGGGTTTTCAGAATGTTAAGCTTTTAGTTCACATGGTACAACTTCCACCAAACCTTCCGTAATTAAACAGTATAGTAACCAAAGGAAAGTGCCGGCCGGAGTGGCCGAGCGGTTCTAGGCGCTACAGTCTGGAACCGCGCAACCGCTACGGTCGCAGGCTCGAATCCTGCCTCGGGCATGGATGTGTGTGATGTCCTTAGGTTAGTTACGTTTAAGTAGTTCTATGTTCTAGGGGACTGATGACCTCAGAATTTAAGTCCCATAGTGCTCAGAGCAATTTGAACCATTCTTTGAACCAAAGGAAGAACCAGAGGTCTAGAGCACTATGCTCTATTTACATTCCTACGTTTTCTCTAGTTTTTCGTTATGATTTGCCTGGAAGACGTTTTCATAAATGGAGACGGCTGAGAACCGCTTTATTTCGATGCTGACATAATACGACGTTACTATGCCGCAAGCAAAAGCAGGGTGATACAGAGAGATTAGGAATACTCATTGGACCAAGTTACTTCGATTAACTACAGTCCAATGATTTTGCGATGGAAAAAAGAAAGCGCTCGGCACTTTGCTTTCGATTACAACCAATTACACCGATTTTTCATTAAAATACGACATGCCATTGGCTTTGACGAGACATTTACACGTAATAGTACTTCGAATGACGAAAAGCATAAAAAATAAGAATAATAACTAATTTACAGAGAATCATTAATTTTCAACGAGCGTGAGGGAAACACCCGCCAATGGTTAGTGTTCAGCTTAACGCGAATTTGCTTTCTGAAACTATCGACACAATGTCCTTGCCTATCCATTATACTGTTTGTGCGTCTCTGTTTGCCTGTCTGAGAAACGGAGTCATTATCCCTCAATAGTGAAGGAAATGTTGAACTCAGGAAGATACAAGTAAGTGAGCATTTTCTGTCACAAATCTTGAGCATGCAACTTCCACTTATACGCGTTATACTCTTCAGGTATGCTGTGGAATGACAGTGAATTTTATATTTTTAAGCAATCCTTTAACATAAAGAATACAGTATTTATCCTATGTGTTTCTTCCGCTATTTGAAGCGTCTCCCACGAAGCACTGCTTGTCTCATGTGTCACAAATATGAGCAAATCTTAAATTATTTGTTAGTAAACTTCAATTGATTTTGTGTAGTCCCCTATTCCTGCCCCACTGAGTGAGCCACCCTCTTTTCCAAAAAAATTTCATTCCAAAAGCATTCGTGAGTAATCTTAGTTTTCTGATATCTGCCTCAAATCTGCTAACTCTGAGTCCTGTTAGTTGTATAAAACATATGAGGATCTCTCGTTCTGTCGATGATAAGACCTTTGACGCGGTGCAAGCATACCGCAAAATGACTATGTGGTTAAATCGGCCGATTACAATATGAAATAATGTACACTGCCTGGCACAGAAGAGACGCACACAAATGACACAATCGGATGTCGGTGTTAAGATACACTGAAGCGCCAAACAAACTGGTATAGGCATCCGTATTCAAATGCAGAGATATGTAAACAGGCAGGCAACGCCTATATAACGCAACGAGTGTCTGGCGCAGTTGTTAGATCGATTACTGCTGCTACAATGGCAGATTATCAATATTTAAGTAAGTTTGGACGTGGTGTTATAGTTGACGCACGAGCAATGACACACAGCATCTCCGAGGTAGCGATGAAGTGCTGATTCTCCCGTACGACCATTTTACGAGCATACCGTGAAACTGTGAATATCAGGAACCCGGTAAAACATCAATATCGCTGCGGCCGGAAAAGATACTACAAGAACGGGACCAACGACCACTGAAGAGAATCTTTCAATGTGGCAGAAGTGCACCCGATCCACAGATTACTGCAGATTTCTGAATCCTGAGCCATCAACAAGTGGCAGCGTGCGAACCTTTCAACAAAACATCACCAGTATGGGCTTTCTGGGCCGAAGGCCCACGCGTGTATCCTCCATGACTGCACGACACCAAGCTTTACGCATTGCCTGGGCATGCTAACACCGACATTGGAGTTTTGATGACTGGAAATATGTTTTCTGGTTGGACGAGTCTCGTTTCAAATTGTAGGGAGGGCCTGGACGTGCACGGGTATGGAGACAACTTCATGAATCCATGGACCCTGTATGTCAGCAGGGGTCTGATCAAGTTGGTGGAGACTCCGTAATGGTGGGGGGCGTGAGCAGTTGGACTGATATGGAACCATTGATACGTCCAGATACGACTCTGACAGGTGTCACGTACGTAAGCATCCTGTGTGATGAGCTCCATCCATTGACGTCCATTGTGCGTTCCGATGAATCTGGGCAATTCCAGCAGAAGAATGCGACACCCCACAAGTGGAGAACTGCTATAGCGTGGCTCCAGGAACACACTTCTGAGTTTAAACATTCCCAAATTCCCCATACATGAACATTATAGAGCATATCTTGGAAGCTTTGCAACGTGCTGATCGAAGAGATCTCCGCCCCCTCCTACTGTTATGGATTTGTGGCCAGCGCTGCAGAATTCATGGTGTCAGTTACCTCCAGCACTACTTCAAACATTAGTCGAGTCAATGCCACGTCGTGTTCCGGTAAATTCTGTGTGCTCGCGGAGGCCTTACACGATATTAGGCAGGTGTACCAGTTTCTTTGGCTATTCAGTGTATTATCCGTATACAACATGGGATGGTTTGTAAGCGGTTAGAGTTTCAAATCTCTGTGACTTACAGATGTACACCAGGTGGATTAGTGTTGTTCATGTTTAGTGTTATTGACAGACCTGGTAGGACATATAAAGGGAACGAACAGTGGCAGATGACGAGTGATTATTGGGAAGACATGAAGCAACTGTGTACTAGTGAGGCAGCAATATCAGTACATTACAGAGTATGGATGGGGCCCTTTGTAGATCACTTGGCCAGCTGGTCGGACTGTGCAATATCGAGATAAGCTCGTCATTCTAATGTGATGGTGGACCAGTGCCTGAAACATGGGCAGATATACCCGCCGTCAAGATACCAGTGAACCACGTCTGACCGCCACGAGGGAGGATCGCCTTTCTGTGCCCCTGGAACGTCCCAGCCGCTCCACGTCTTCGACAACCGTTTGAAAACAAGTAATGGACTCCTTGCAACTTCCTGTCATAGCGCACCATTCCCAGGAGACTAGGAGCGGTCGAGCCGGGGAATTGCCGTCCCACGTGTAGGTTGGCGTTAACACCACAACACAAACGGCTGCGTTTGCAATGGCGCAATGACTGCGAAGCGCGGGCTGCTGGTGAATGGCGTCGCATCATGTTCAGCTATGAATCGCGGCTCTGCACTATCCCGGGTGACCATCGTCGGCGGCGACTGTGGTGTCGGCAGCCATCCAGTATGACTTCTGGCCATGGCTGGTAGCGATTGATGGAACTCTGGAAGAACAAATGAACGTCACGGACATCCTGGGTCCTTATGTGTCAACTAGCGAGTTCTGTGACCTCGTAAGGATAAATCATTTAGATTGCAATTACAGGTAGTTTAGTACAGATTACTCTGTGAATAAGACTATTGTTTGCTTTTTAGACTCACTATTAAGGATTCCGCTTTTCTTTACGTAATATTCCAGAAAACGTGGAGAGATCGTAAAGTCTGTTTGTTGCATTTTTGTTTACGTTTGGCGCAGGAAAATTGGAGAATCTCTTTTAACTGTTACTTTATCTTTTTACCAATGTAGGTAGAGTGTATCCCTTTATCATTTAACGAACGTATCCGGAGAGTAATGAATAATTTTAGTCATTTATCTAGAAACTTTCCATTAATAGTTTGGTTACATTTATCTGCCTGTAGGTCTAATGTTTGTAAACGCATTTTCTGGTTTATTAGTGGTTTTATTCACTTATTATTGTTATTTTGTTACTAGCTATACCCGACGAACTTTGTTCCGCCTCTGAAAATCTTTATATGTTATAGCTGACCCGGCAAACGTTGTTTCCCCATATAAATTTTCTCTAGTCTACAAGAATAATGTATACGTGTAACACAAGGTATACGTGTAACACAATAGCCGCTGTTGGCGGCAGCTCGTGACACAAACAATAATAATGGCTGAAAACTGTGTAAGGGGTGAAAAAAGGCTTAGGGGGAAGTCCGGCAGTATCGTCCACTATTAGTTCTAGCGTCTCTACGGTAGATCGCGCGCATTTAACAATTGCAGCCGATACACGGCTCGTCCATGAGCATACAAACATAGCGGCAATTTCGTGTCGAAACGTGTACGCCAGCATTATGAATAAGGCCAAGCGCACACGCATCGATTTTTATCGCACGTAAAAATATTGTACTATTAAATTATTTTACAGGAACAAAGGAGAGCATAGGAACTTCTTTTTCCACTAAAATAATTTGATCGTACGACATATTTCCGTAAAATAAAAATCGATGCGTGTGCACTAGACCTAAATGTCAGTTTGGCGAATGACGCGTGCTACCTAGTTAAACTTCTCGGTCTAGTTACGTCGATTCAAAGAAGGATATTCGAGTCGTTGCTTTTGGTACGTGTTCATTCGTTACCTATCTATCGAATAGTGAAAGACTATCACCGGTAGACACCTGGCGGGGATAACTGATAAAGCGATAACTGATCAGTTATCGACCGGGGTTGAAAATTATTAAATTACTAAAACCACTATTAATAAATAGGGATTGGTAGTAGAAGGGTGACAATTTAGCGTTGTGTGTATTTTGTAATGCCACATCATACAAAAATAAAAATGATAAGTTCTGTCCAAAAAATAAGAAAAATATTTTTGGGTGGACCACCCTTATCACTTAGGGTTGTGAAAAATAGATTACGACCGAGTCTCAAACGTACCGAATATACATATAAATTTCATCAGATCGATCGAGCTGTTTCGGAGTAGCGTGGCAACTAACACTGTGACACTGGAATTTTAAATATAAGGATATTTATCATGAGTCAAAAATGCCTGACTTGCCGTAGAATTGTTAACTCTGGCGTTTGGTGTGAAGAGCGCTGCAGTTTCTTTTCCATTTCGCAGACAGTAGTGGCGAGGGGACTGGGGAAGTCACTGAGGCTATTCAGTAGTTTTGCATAAAGAAGGATTGTAGAACAGGAGGGGAAAGTTGCCGCCCTTCAGGCAGAAAAAGACAACGGTAGGGAAGATCTGGACGGGTTAAGGGGTGAAAGAGTAAGCAGAGGATCGGTGTTGGGGGAGGGCGGGGGATTGGCAACGGGCAACGGGAATAACTGGCATAGTTCTATGTTTCACAGCTTTGTGGTGAATGAGTTTGATTTGTTGCTACAGTCAGAAACTGATGAGCCTCAAGCAGTTGCTACTGTAGACAGTGCACTATAAACTTTCAGCAGCGTACTGAAAAGTAGGAATGTAGGAAAATAATTAAAGAGAAATAAGATTTGTTGTTAATTGGCTCTCATGGCAGAGGTGCTACCCAAGAGGATGAACTAGGATCAGAATACCAGGGCATTAATTGTCTTAAAACCGAATGCTGGTCTGGAGCAACTGAAAGAGGATTTAGTAGCACTCCGCAAAGGCTTCGCCAAAGAAGACACCGTGGTTATAGCGGGTGGGCCATTAATAGTACTGAAGAGATACTGGATACATTATACAGGGTGTTACAAAAACGTACGGCCAAACATTCAGGACACATTCCTCACACACAAATAAAGAAAAGATGTTATGTGGACATGTGTCCGGAAACGCTTAATTTCCATGTTAGAGCTCATTTTAGTTTCGTCAATACTTCCTCGATTTACCGCCAGTTGGCCCAATTGAAGGAAGGTAATATTGACTTCGGTGCTTGTGTTGAAATGCGACTCATTGCTCTACAGTACTAGCATCAACCACATCAGTACGTAGCATGAACAGGTTAGTGTTAATCACGAACGTGGTTTTGCTGTCAGTGCAATGTTTACAAATGCGGAGTTGGCAGATGCCCATTTGATGTATGGATTAGCACGAGGCAATAGCCGTGGCGCGGTATGATTCTATCGAGACAGATTTCCAGAACGAAGGTGTCCCGACAGGAAGACTTTCGAAGCAATTGATCGGCGTCTTAGGGAGCACGGAACATTCCAGCCTATGACTCGCGACTGGGGAAGACCTAGAACGACGAGGACACCTGCACTGGATGAGGCAATTCTTCGTGCAGTTGACGATAAACCTAATGTCAGCGTCAGAGAAGTTGCTGCTGTACAAGGTAACGTTGACCACGTCACTGCATGGAGAGTGCTACGGGAGAACCAGTTGTTTCCGTACCATGTACAGCGTGTGCAGGCACTATCAGCAGCTGATTGGCCTCCACGGGTACACTTCTGCGAATGGTTCATCCAACAATGTGTCAATCCTCATTTCAGTGCAAATCTTCTGTTTACGGAAGAGGCTTCATTCCAACGTGATCAAATTGTAAATTTTCACAATCAACATGTGTGGGCTGACGAGAATCCGCACGCAATTGTGCAATCACGTCATCAACACAGATTTTCTGTGAACGTTTGGGCAGGCATTGTTGGTGATGTCTTGATTGGGCCCCATGTTCTTTCACCTACGCTCAATGGAGCACGTTATCATGATTTCATACAGGATACTCTACCTATGCTGCTAGAACATGTGCCTTTAAAAGTACGACACAACATGTGGTTCGTGCACGATCGATCTCCTGCACATTTCAGTCGAAGTGTTCGTACGCTTCTCAACAACTGATTCCGTGACCGATGGATTGGTAGAGGCGGACCAATTCCATGGCCTCCACGCTCTCCTGACCTCAACCCTCTTGACTTTCATTCATGGGGGCATTTGAAAGCACTTGTCTACTCAACCCCGGTACCAAATGTAGAGACTCTTCGTGCTCGTCTTGTGGACGGCTGTGATACAATACGCCATTCTCCAGGGCTGCATCAGCGCATCAGGGGTTCCATGCGACGGAGGGTGGACGCATGTATCCTCGTTAACGGAGGACATTTTGAACATTTCCTGTAACAAAATGTTTGAAGTCACGCTGGTACGTTCTGTTGCTGTGTGTTTCCATTCCATGATTAATGTGATTTGAAGAGAAGTAATAAAATGGGCTCTAACATGGAAAGTAAGCGTTTCCGGACATATGTCCACATAACATATTTTCTTTCTTTGTGTGTGAGGAATGTTTCCAGAAGGTTTGGCCCTAACTTTTTGTAACACCCTGTAGAGTATGACCAGGAAAAGGCGGCATCATCATAGAGCATAACAATGTTCAGTTTGTATCTTCTTTGAAATGTCATGTTGTTGTTGTTGTGGTATTCAGTCCTGAGACTGGTTTCATGCAGCTCTCCATGTTACCCCATCCTGTGCAAGGTTCCTCATCTCCCAGTACTTACTGCAACCTACATCCTTGTGAATCTGCTTAGTGTATTCATCTCTTGATCTCCCTCTACGACTTTTACGATCCACGCTGAACTCCAATGCTAAATTTGTGATACCTTGATGCCTTAGAACATGTACTATCAACCGGTCCCTTCTTCTTGTCAAGTTGTGCCAATTCTGTTCCATACCTCCTCATTAGTTATGTGATCTACCCATCTAATCTTCAGCATTCTTCTGTAGCACCACATTTCGACTAGTCCAAACTATTTATCGTCCATGTTGCACATGCGTACATGGCTACACTCCATGCAAATACTTTCAGAAACGACTTCCTGACATGTAAATCTATACTCGATGTTAACAAATTTCTCTTCTTCAGAAACGCTTTCCTTGCCATTGCCAGTCTATATTTTATATCCTCTCTACTTCGACCATTATCAGTTATTTTGCTCCCCAAATAGCAAAACTCTTTTACTACTTTAGGTGTCTCACTTCGTAATCTAATTCCCTCAGCATCACCCGAGTTAATTCGACTACATTCCATTATCTTAGTTTTCCTTTTGTTGGTGTTCAGCTTAAACCCTCCTTTCAAGACAAAGTCCATTCCGTTCAACTGCTCTTCCAAGTCCTTTGGTGTCTCTGGACAGAATTACAATGTCATCGGCGAACAACAAAGGTTTTATTTCTTCTCCGTGGATTTTAGTACCTACTCTGAATTTTTCTTTTAAATTCTTTGCTGCTTGCTCAATATACAGATTGAATAATATCGGGGAGAAGCTACTACCCTGTCTCACTCCCTTCCCAACCACTGCTTCCCTCTCATGCCCCTCGACTCTTATAACTGCCATCTGGTTTCTGTACAAATTGTAAATAGCCTTTCGCTCCCTGTATTTTACCCTTGCCACTTTTAGAATTTGAAACAGAGTATTCCAGTCAACATTGTCAAAAGCTTTCTCTAAGTCTACAAATGCTAGAAACGTGGGTTTGCCTTTCCTTAATCTTGAAATGTCATAACTGACAATATTTGACCCCTTCTCTTAGGAAAGTTAATTTGGGGCTGTAGCAGTTGCTTAAATCGGGTGTTGCCATGTCACATATTAGTGCAATTTCTGTTGATTCCCTCAGTAGATGGAATTATACTAGCCATGGCACTAACCTCAACAGGAAAGGGAAGGATATACTTGAAATCTTGTTTCGCAGGTCAGGGCGGATCATTTTGTGGAGAGGGGCCAAGGTCAATTACGGTTAGTTATAGAAAAACACATAAAACTTTATTCCTCAAACCAATGCACAGATTTCTCTTTAAAACAACAAAGATCAATTCACGACTGAGGGCCCAAGTAACTTTTTCAGAATAAGTTTAAATGATTGCTTTTAAAACACCAGGATTTACAGTATCGGCTGAAGGCCTTACTTAAGTAAAATTACAGTATCTTCTCGGCTAAAGGCCGAAATAATATTTCAGATCAGCTAAGGACATTTTTAAAAGTCAAGAATTTGCAAATTCAGGCTAAAGGTCATATTAAGGAAAATTCAAGTTAACTATTCTGCTGAAAGCCCAATTTAAACAAAAAATACTTTATGTAATAAAAGAGAGACATTAAAGTTATGCTTTTACATAGTACAACAGAAAAACATCTTAAGAAAACTTGAAGTGTCTTGTCGGCTGAAGGTCCAAACAATTATTCAAGAATATTTAAAGACAACCTAAAGATAAACATTTACCAAACACGGCTGAAGGCCGTGTCAAGAATTCAAGATAATTAAAGAGAAAGCTTACAAACAAGGATTTACATATTAAAGCCACAGATTCTGTAATAAAAGCGGCTGAAGGCCTAATTTAAATCATTAGAACAGCATTAATACACTAGAGAAGGAAGAGCACAGTATTAGAAAATTACAAAAGGCGAAAACACAAATTAAAAAAATCACAAGTGGTTTTCAGAAAATACTCCAGTATCGGCCTGAGAAGGTCCCTTAAGGGTGTAGTGAAGTGGGACAGGCAGCCAAGGCTTAAGGTCAGATAAGAGAAAGCAGCACAACCTAGGGACGGTTTACGACCGACCCACAATCTGACCGATTTCCAACCGTCAGATCCAACTGCACAAATAATAGAGAATACCGGCCAATGACGAGTAAACCAAGATACCTATAACTTCGGACACGGCCTTACCAAGATCAAGGCATCAAACACCACTCAATACAAGTTTAAAAGAATACAGATAACACAAGTCACAACTGTCAGATCACTACAGGAGAAGGCTGAGGGTTCTAGGGAACAACAACCACCACTCATTATCACACGTGTCAATGGCTGAGGAAAGAACAATCCACAACGAAGAAATCGTAACAGTCGAGTTTTAAGAGCAGGCAACTAATTACTGAACTAGTAGATCCTGCTTTGGAGGAAGGCAGGAAGTCGCTCACATAGCTAGCTCCTCCAACTGCAACAGCGTGTGCCCGCCGCCAAGAGCCCCAGCCTGCTTCGCGCTGAGGAAAACTCGGAAAATGGTATCGTCCTGAGGATCCAAGACGTCGTAGAGAGAGACGATCGGCCGAGCAAACGACCAAGGGCAGCTTACTTTCGCCACCAGCGGTCCTGGCGAATACTAACATCATATAGATCCGACCGTTGCTGGCTGCCAACTCTTCCCCGACTGATACTGGTGTCAGTGCTGAGCAGATTACATCCGACGACCAGCCGACCGACCAACTTCCTTCCGTCTGCGTTGACCACGGTCCGGGCGCGTACTTGCACCGTGCGGACCTGCCTGCTACTAACTGCCAACTTGTCCAACAGCTGAGTAACGACGACACCGACTCATTCCACAACCCAAAGGGGACTGAGACTCAGAGCTGACTAACATGCTACTGTCTGCCTTCCGACTCACTCCACCGACTCAAACCCATTGACTCCCTCTTTCCTGTCAGAGCAGAACCCGGAAATACTCGCGGTCGCTCCACAGGTAGTAACACGAAGCTACTATCGATTGCGCTGGTGCTGCCACACGCACTCACACGCACACACACACACACACACACACACACACACACACACACACACACACACACACACATATATATATATATATATATATATATATATATATATTCTCGCAGTTTCAGAAATGCAGGAAAGACAGGTCATGAGCCACGCACGGCTCAACACTACCTGAAGCAATATCATAAAATTTAAGGGGAGGGGGAGTGGAAGAGTGGCACTGTCATGAGCCATAAAATACTAGTGGTTGCAGTGTTCAAACCAGCACATTTTCTACAGTGCAATGGGCGGGAAGAAACCGACTTTTAACAGAGCTTTGAAGTGAAACAAGCATTCAAAAGGAAAATAGACAGCATAATTCTGCCATACCGCACCAGAAATTAAAAACTTTCGAAATACGGTAGAAATCACATGTAAACACATTTTACTCCAGTTAATGTGAAATGTCAGTCATCCATACTGCAGCATAATATTGGAGAACTATGGACTCAAATTGATGAGCTAATTATTTTCGCTGATGCATTAGTGTCATCCAACCCAGTAAATATCATCTGACTCTCTCGAAATCATGTGACGATTGGTATAGTTAGGTGTTACAGGATTTACGTTAGCATCTCGATTTCGAGAGCAGATATGGAGAAAGGAGGAGCTGCCACATTCATAAGGAATTTTAATAAATTTATGAACAAACACATTGATATACACTCCTGGAAATTGAAATAAGAACACCGTGAATTCATTGTCCCAGGAAGGGGAAACTTTATTGACACATTCATGGGGTCAGATACATCACATGATCACACTGACAGAACCACAGGCACATAGACACAGTCAACAGAGCATGCACAATGTCGGCACTAGTACAGTGTATATCCACCTTTCGCAGCAATGCAGGCTGCTATTCTCCCATGGAGACGATCGTAGAGATGCTGGATGTAGTCCTGTGGAACGGCTTGCCATGCCATTTCCACCTGGCGCCTCAGTTGGACCAGCGTTCGTGCTGGACGTGCAGACCGCGTGAGACGACGCTTCATCCAGTACCAAACATGCTCAATGGGGGACAGATCCGGAGATCTTGCTGGCCAGGGTAGTTGACTTACACCTTCTAGAGCACGTTGGGTGGCACGGGATACATGCGGACGTGCATTGTCCTGTTGGAACAGCAAGTTCCCTTGCCGGTCTAGGAATGGTAGAACGATGGGTTCGATGACGGTTTGGATGTACCGTGCACTATTCAGTGTCCCCTCGACGATCACCAGTGGTGTACGGCCAGTGTAGGAGATCGCTCCCCACACCATGATGCCGGGTGTTGGCCCTGTGTGCCTCGGTCGTATGCAGTCCTGATTGTGGCGCTCACCTGCACGGCGCCAAACACGCATACGACCATCATTGGCACCAAGGCAGAAGCGACTCTCATCGCTGAAGACGACACGTCTCCATTCGTCCCTCCATTCACGCCTGTCGCGACACCACTGGAGGCGGGCTGCACGATGTTGGGGCGTGAGCGGAAGACGGCCTAACGGTGCGCGGGACCGTAGGCCAGCTTCATGGAGACGGTTGCGAATGGTTCTCGCCGATACCCCAGGAGCAACAGTGTCCCTAATTTGCTGGGAAGTGGCGGTGCGGTCCCCTACGGCACTGCGTAGGATCCTACGGTCTTGGCGTGCATCCGTGCGTCGCTGCGGTCCGGTCCCAGGTCGACGGGCACGTGCACCTTCCGCCGACCACTGGCGACAACATCGATGTACTGTGGAGACCTCACGCCCCACGTGTTGAGCAATTCGGCGGTACGTCCACCCGGCCTCCCGCATGCCCACTATACGCCCTCGCTCAAAGTCCGTCAACTGCACATACGGTTCACGTCCACGCTGTCGCGGCATGCTACCAGTGTTAAAGACTGCGATGGAGCTCCGTATGCCACGGCAAACTGGCTGACACTGACGGCGGCGGTGCACAAATGCTGCGCAGCTAGCGCCATTCGACGGCCAACACCGCGGTTCCTGGTGTGTCCGCTGTGCCGTGCGTGTGATCATTGCTTGTACAGCCCTCTCGCAGTGTCCGGAGCAAGTATGGTGGGTCTGACACACCGGTGTCAATGTGTTCTTTTTCCCATTTCCAGGAGTATATTTTGCCTTGGATAGCATGAGTTGATATACGAAACGGAAGTAGAATTCCATAATAAAACCTTCATGATTATAAGTATGTACCGAGCAGTTGCAAGTCAATTGATCTACCAATAAACGACCTTGTGTTGGGCTGGCCTGTTTTCCTACAAAAAACAAAGACATAGTGGTTCTTGATGATTTCATGTTGTATGTAGGCTGTTTAGGTTTTTCCTACTGGTAACGCTACGTAGCGCTCTGTATGAAAATCACAGGCTGTGCTGTGTGCAGTATGTAGCTAGTTTGCATTGTTGTCTGCCATTTTAGTGTTGGGCAGCTGGATGTTAACAGCGCGTAGCGTTGCGCTGTTGGAGGTGAGCCTCTAGCAGTGGTGGATGTGGGGAAGTGAGATGCGGATTTTTGAGAGCGGATGATCTGGACGTGTGACCATCAGAAACAGTACATTTGTAAGAATGGATGTCATGAACTGCTACATATATTATGACTTTTGAACACTTTTAAGGTAAATACATTGTTTGTTCTCTATCAAAATGTTTCATTTGCTAACTATGTCTATCAGTAGTTAGTGCCTTCAGTGGTTTGAATCTTTTATTTAGCTGGCAGTAGTGGCGCTTGCTGTATTGCAGTAGTTCGAGTAACGAAGATTTTTGTGAGGTAAGTGATTTGTGAAAGGTATAAATTAATGTTAGTCAGAGCCATTCTTTTGTAGGGATTTGTGAAAGTCAGATTACGTTGCACCAAAAATATTGTGTGTCAGTTCAATCACAGTCATGTATAATTTTTCTAAGGGGACGTTACATATGTCGACTCTTAGCTGAGGATACCTCACTGGAATCGTCTGATTTTTTCTTGTAGTTTCTGTAATTAGTGTAGCTATTGTTTATTGCTAGCACGTAATTATAGAGAGAATTTTCTTTGTAGTTGTAATTTTTAATTGATGTACAGTAAAACAGTTGTGGCATGCATGTAGACTTGCACCAAGTACATCGCAGCTGCGCTTGCAATTAACTAGATAATATTTTCAGTGCTATTTTAATGTGTTCTCTTATTTTTGCTCTACAAATTGTGTTTTTCTGTGTTATCGTGTGAAATATTGTGACAATAATGGCGTGTGAAAAACGTAACACTAGGCACCAAAGTAAACTGAGAAATAATAGTGACGACGAGCATAGGTTATCAGCACCACTGTGAAGTGAATTAACCTACATTCAAAGTAGTAATTTGGTAATTGTGCATACGGAAATGGAGCGGGCGGCAAATAATGGTGTAGACAGAGAAACAAGTAGTGAACAGGGAAGCATTATCGATCGATCGGTCGGCAACAGCTCGCCTCAGGATTCCGAAATGACAGAACACAATATTACAAATACTGTAGACTCAGGTTTTGGGTCCTCGCCGTTTTCTCAACTAAGTCAAGACACATTTTCTGCTTGTCAAAATGCGAATATTGCGGTTCAAATGCACTGCCGAGTAGCACTGAGGAACATGTTTCAGACACCAGTGCATTGTTATTACAATTAATGCAACAAATGGGACAAAAGCTTCAAAAGTTAGACACAATGGAACTAAATCTTCAAAAGTTAGACACGATGGAACAAAATCAGAGACAAACACAGCAAACGCTTCAAAAGTTAGACACAGTGGAACAAGATCTTCAGAAGTTAGACATCATGCTTGATCAAACACGTGAAGAATTAACTACTGAGTTACATAAAATTGAATCGAAATGTCAAAAAGTCTGTAATGACGTAAAAACACAAATTTGTGAGCATTTTCAACCTATTTTTTCGCGGCGTGAAAATGCATTACAGAATCACGAAGCAGCCATAATTGAACTGCAAACTATTGTTCATGAAAATCACGAGACCTTGCGGCCTAAATTTGACTCAGTTGCATCTGCCGATTCGGTTACGCAACTTGCAAAAACTCAGGAAAATTAAAGGACACAGTAGATACTCTGAAAATGGGTTCAGAAAGACACATGGAGGAAATTAGTTCATTATCAGAGAAAGTGGTTGAACTTTCGGATCAGCTAAATGATTTATCTACGAAGGTAGATGATAATCTGAATGACACAAAACCGGTAGTCTTTAATGACACAAAAGAGTGCGAACAAATTAGGAAATTCAAACAAAATCAGAATCAAATTAATACGCAACGCCAAATAGAAATCCGGGAAGTACAAGATCAGTTGACACAGGTAATACAAGAATTACATATTTTAGAGGACACTCGCACTCCAATACGGGAAGAGGGACATAGGAATACGAAACAGCCACTAAACAATAACACAGGGCACTTCGGAAATCATGAAAGGAATTGGCAAGGTACACCGAATTTTGAGATGGAACCGCCGAAACGAAGTTACAATGACCGATATGCGACTCGCCGACATGATGATTTTGACTATAAACTGTTTATTACTACACGTAAATTCAAAATATTGAAGAATTCCGGCAATGACATTCATCCACAAGTGTGGCTTCATCAATTCTCTCATTGTTTTCCTCCTAACTGGTCATTAGAGCACAGGTCAGAATTTATGTGTGGCTACTTGGAGAATGAACCAGCTGTAAGAATGCTATCGGTCATTCACGATCACGAGTGAAGGAGAATTTTACCATGCATTCCTCTCAGCATATTGGTCTCATGTCACGCATGACCGAGTAAAACATAGCATCACAATGATGAAACATTTCGAACAATCTGAATTTTCCAGTCTTATGAAATATTTTGAAGACATGTTGCACAAGAATCAGTACCTGTGAAACCAATACAGCCTCTCAGAACTCATTCCGCATTTGGTTAATCAAATTACCTGAACATTTACGACATATTATTTTGGCAGGACGTTGCAAAGACGACATTGAAGCTTTTCACGGACTCTTACAAGAATTAGAAATTGACACTGACGATCGCGGAACGCGAAAACAGGAACACAACAATTACAGGTCACATCCGTCACAATTCCGCGATGAAAGAAATAATAACTGGACACGACAAGGCTATTCTCGAAACACAAATCGTGAGCAAAACAGACACCACCCATATGACAACCGTTGGCAGAGTAGTAATAATTACAGGGAAAGATCACCTCTCCTCGGTAGTGACTATCACAGACAAAATCAGAGAAACAGACAATATGGGAACCAAAATAATTATTATCAAGGGAGACAGAATATCTTTAGACGCAGTGGTCCAGTGCGCGGTTATGATTCAGGGAGAAATTCTCCACCACATGACCGAACAAGAAAGAAACTATGGAATCTACCGACATGACGACAGACGATATTATCGTAACGATAGACCTGAATTGCATCAGAACAGGCGGGATTCAAACAGGGCAGGGCCCTCTCGCCAAGGTGAATTTGTAGAAGTTAGGTCTCCAAATCCCAATAACAACGTGCGCCAACAAAAACACAATAGGCAATGACTCATATCGCTGGCAGCCACAAAACGTACTTATTAAACTGACGACGCAGCTGCCACAGCTAGTAATTACATAAAAATGGAAGACATTAGGGACATCTTACTCCAGGAACACGACGTCTTTCACATTACAGTAAATGACGTAAAATTTACGGCAGTACTTGACTCTGGCAGTCCCATTTCAGTAATTAGTGAAACAGCCTTTAGCAAATGCAACAAATCGAACGATTGCCCCACACTTCCGTTACGTAAGATTAAATTACAAGGAGCAATCATAGGAAAAAGTGTAGATGTACACCAACAAACCAACTTAGAATTCTTTTGTCAAAGTCACAGCTTCTCTATGAACTTTCTTATTGTTCCATTGTCGTCGACGGAAATTATATTGGGAGTAGACTTTTTTAATGAATACAAAGCAATCTTAAACTTTCATGATGCTGAAATAAGTTTAGAGAAGGAAGGTAAGTCAATAGCTTTGAAATTTGAAGATTGGCTCTCAAACCATGACGAAGAAATTAATCGGCTTTACCTCCTGTTAGACAACAGTTCGGAATTTCCGACGGAACTTGACACTAACAATCACTCTGTAAGTACTGACAGGGATGATATCGACAGCGCATTTAATACTAATGAGTTAATTCAGAATAAAATTCAAACAATTGAGAATTGTAATGACACTGATAGGCAAGACCTTTTTGAGATTTTACAAGCACATTCCACAGTTTGTACTCACAAAACAGGAACAATCAAGGGATTTCAATACCAATTTCGTGTTCGTGAGCATACTAAATTTTGTGTTAGACCATTGTAATTCCAGCACATTATAGGGACCGTGTTAGAACAGAAATACAATCTATGCTTGACGAGGGCATTATTGAGCCTGCAGTAAGCTCATACAACAATCCATTACATGTTGTTGAGAAGAAAAATGGATCAATCAGGCTTGTCTTAGATTCGAGACAAATAATACTATCATCATTCCTGAAACGGACAGGCCGCAAACGTTGGAAGAACTTCTTCAAAATTTTAATGGTGTAAAAGTGTTGTCTTCTATTGATCTCAGATCCAGCTTTTATCAGATCGAACTTCATCCAGAATGTAGAAAATACACAGCTTTCCTTTGTTTCGGCGTTTGTTATCAGTTTCGGAAACTTCCTTTTGGTTTGAACATTTCTTCGGCAGCATTCATTCGCGGGCTAAATTCCATATTACCTGAGTTCTTAAAACGTCACATCACCTTATATGTGGACGATATTCTAATAGCAGAAGCTTCATGGGAACAACATAATCACATCCTCAACAGTTTGTTACGTATTTTTTCAGAATCTGGAATTACAGTTAACTTGGAAAAGTCTGAATTCGATTGGACAAAGGTGAAGTTTTTGGGACATATTATTTCTTCATTCAGGCATTCAGTCGGATCCTGAAAAGTTAGAAGCAATCAGAGCCATTCCAGTTCTATCCACAAAAGTCCGCAGTTTTCTAGGTCTCGTGAATTTTTACCGTCTTTTTCTGAATATGCAATTTCTAGTTAAACCAAAACTATGTACTCTCACTGGAAAAAATACTATTTGGAACTGGGACGAACAAGCACAGTTGGAATTCAGTTCTTTGAAAGAATCGCTACTTAACGCCCCAATACTAGCTCACCCAGATCTGTCACAAGATTTCGGCCTTAGCATGGATTCTTCTAAAATCGGTCTTGGTGCCCATTTATTTCAAGAAGCCACAGAAAATGACACTACTGTTCAGAAAACCATTGCTTTTGCTAGCCGAGTGCTAACAAAATCAGAAAAAAATTATTCCGTTACTGAATTAGAAGTTTTAGCTTCCGTTTGGGCACTTAACAAATTCCGTTTCTTTCTTTCTGGTAAGCACGTAAAAGTATACAGTGATCATCGTGCATTGCAATTTCTTATGTCTTCAAAATTAAATCATGACAGGTTAAAACGTTGGGCATTGTTTCTGCAAGAATTCCACTTTACAATAGTCTACATTCCCGGCAAGGAGAACATTGTTCCGGACGCACTGTCACGCGCACCGGCTGGGCTTGAGAAAAGTAACACAGAAGGTAACCTCGAGAAAAATTTCAGTATTCTTTACATTCAGAAAGTCGCCAAAGAAAACGTCATTACCACATCTTTAAAGGACATTGCACATGAACAAGATAAAGATCCGATTTGGAAAGACATCAGAAGTAAATGGCATGAAAAAACACACACTCAGATTCGGCATTATTATCTGGTTAGAAACAACATACTCTTCAAACGCTGCACTGTTGATGACAAGCTATGGGTACTTTGCATTCCAGATGATTTTGTTAATAAGCTCATTTGGTACATTCATTTCAGCTACGCACATTTTGGTCCACGAAAATGTTATCATATTCTGCGAACGACTTGTTATTTTAACAATATGGAAAAGAGAATTCGAAGAGTCTTGTCTGCTTGTAAACTTTGTCAAAAGGCGAAACCATTTGCTATCTCACATCGTGCTCCGTTGTTTCCTATCATTCCTTCTAAATTAAAAGAATTTGCTGCTGTTGATCTCTTGGGAACCCTTGTCAGAACATCGAATAGATTTTCGTACGTTCTATTCGCTGTTGAACTTACTTCAAAATTTGTTTCTTTCACTCCGTTACGTAAAGCCACTGGACAGTCTGTATCCAACGCCTTGATTAAAAATTTCTTACGTGAAGTTGGACACGTTAATAAAGTCATTTCAGATAACGGACCGCAATTCAGATCTGCTGTTTGGTCACGCATGCTTCGGAACCATAAAATCAAACCTGTTTTTATTTCATTGTACTCACCACATTATAACCCGTCTCAACGGATTATGAAAGAAATCAATAAGCTTTACAGACTTTATTGTCACAGAAAGCATCAGCATTGGGACAGATGTTTACACTTATTTCAAAACGTGCTGAATTAAATGCCTCATGACTCCACTGCTTTACCACCCATTCTTGTACTAAAGAATGAAGAACCACCGAACAATATCAGAGAGCTTGTACCTTTTCCGAATACACGTAAACTTCGACACAATGACATAATTGATTTAGCTATTAAAAATATAAAATCTGCAGCAGACAAAAGGAGAAAACTACACGATAAAGCAAATGCAAAGAAATTACATAATGGTCAGAAAGTTCTCATTACAGCTCATTCATTGTCACATAAGAAGAAACACTTGAGTCACAAATTCTTTCTAGTTTACAGTGGACCTTACAGAATCCGACGTATACCACATGATAATTGCGTTGAAGATGAAACTCTGCGTACTAGGAAGAGTAAAGGTGTACACCACATTTCACATGTAAAACCATTTATTGAAAGATAACCGGCTTTTTAACTTTGTCTTTGCCATAAAACTTTTCACTTCACATTTCTAGTATGCTTTGTCAGAATTAAGAAACTGTTACCATGCAACAATGTTTGAAGTTAAATATCCAGTCAAGAACCAACAGAACTTATTTAAACAGAAATTACGAATGCATTGTTATAGTTAACAGATGACACAGTGTTGTTATTTGCACATTCTTGCTTTTTAGTTGCACGATTACGTAACGACTATAAGGCTTACATACTTACAACATATACCAGTACTGCTAATGAGATTTTACTGCAACATTTTGGTTTACTTGAAAATACATTATGGATTTAAAGTGCTTTCTGAGAGATACCAGATGACACAGTGGCTAGTTTATGTGACAGCTACACGATTATATCACGACGTTACTAATGAGTGACAATTTACACTGTTGCTTTTGCGGTGTATCTGTTTTATATCTGCACAGTTTTTCTGTATTATTCTGGATAGTAATACATGTTTTAGTGGTAACTTTTGTGGTGTAGCTACAATGAGACAGCCTTTTCCGTAGCACAACAATACGTTACATTATAGCACTTTCTTGATCACGGTAAGGTACGTAATAACTGCGATCTCTATACGCAAAGCTTTACACTTTCGTTCATGATGAGGTAAGTACATTGACTTCAGCAGAACTTTGCTTATAGAGGACGATAACTACGACACTTCCACAGAATTATCTTACAGCAAGACACACATTTAGAGCTACAGGACACGCATTTGAGTGATTAATTTAGTTCTTAAAACATTTATTTTTAACATTTTTGAATTACAAAGAAAGTTTTCCGTGATACATTTCATTCCATTGTTGTAATCTGTAACACCTGAGGGTTAACTACATTAATCCTCAGGGGGGTACACGCTTATTTTGTGTACCATGTGTCTGGCAAGCACAAGGAGTCCTAGCTAACATGGTATTTGCTTATACAACTTTACACATCGGTACCATATTTCTCTAACACATAAATTACACAGCTATCTGATTATTTGACACAGAAACAAACATCTTTTCACTACATCAGTGACACATGTTTACACAATAACACAGTAGGATAACTTCACACTTATGAAACTGTATTTTGTCTGTACTTTGTGAACTGTTCATATTTTTTCGGAACCATTGTGGTACTATGAGAGCTTTGAATGGTGTATTTGGTATGAGATCATGATTTTTAAAGTACGTTGGATGTAGATGACACTATTGAAATGAGCAGGGAATTTTTTTAGGTTTTGACATTATTGCAGAAAGCTACGTTTTTGAGATTTGACTGAGGTGTTATGATGTTATTTTTATGACGACGATGTGTATTATGCTGTTAAGGTATGTTTATGATCAATAAGCTGATGCTATATGAGGAATTTGATTATGCTACATATTTATTATGATGAAATATTGAAGAGGTGTTGATGAATATGTATATGTGTAATAAGGTAAGGAGTAATGAATAGTGGTTAGGGACTCTGACTTGTAAAAAAGGATGTCGGAAACCAAGAACCGTACTTTAAGAGTTATGAAATGTGTGCATATGTGTAATGTGTCACAATGCCGACGAAAACTTTTTGGACACTGTTATATTTATAGGATTTTGTTTCTACAGATTTGTAATGCAAATTCTCATCCCGTGAAATTTTTTATAAGAGACTGCCACTGTAGCGGAAACTGCTGTTGTAAATATTTCGGTAACAAAGTTAAGTGACCTTCACGTAATGCGTCATGGGCACCCAGCTGCATGACAGTCATCTGGAAAAAAGCTATTAGTGTGTGCCTTTCAGAGGTACAGGTGGAGAAAAAAGGAGGCCATTATCCTCGCTATTGACATTTCTTTGTAGAAAGCATCGCAAATACTACACGCTCAAACTTGAAAACATATGATTACACTGTGGAGCTCTTAATATATGATATTTACTAAATTGCCTAATGAAATGATGAGAAACATTTTACATCTATTGTCTTTCTAGTTGAGAGATTTTTTTACTGCCTTTGGAGATGACATTTGCCTAGTGAATGACGTTTCACACATTGCTTTGTATATATTTGGTGGTGGGTAGTGTTTAACGTCCCGTCGACAACGAGGTCATTAGAGATGGAGTGCAAGCTCGGGTTAGGGAAGGAGTGGGAAGGAAATCGGCCGTGCCCTTTCAAAGGAACCATCTCGGCATTTGCCTGACACGATGTAGGGAAATCACGGAAAACCTAAATCAGGATGGCTGGAGACGGGATTGAATATATATTTGCTCAATTCGTTTAATATCTAGTTTCTAGCTGCACTGTAGCACTGGTTAAAATAAAATTTTATAGATGTACTAATATAGATATTTCATGCCTACAGATCCAGTAAATAATAACTTTATATGATCTACTTATAAAAAATTGAGGGAGCATACAAAGACATTTCCCCTCACAGAAATTCATACATAATTTTTGTCAATGACTGGTAACTTTTTAGTAGTGTAAGTTAAGGTGATGCATCACTCTAGTGTTAAGATGTGACATAGGTATTAGACATGGCCATCTTTAATATTATTTCTGCTTGAACTTTGTCATGTTTAGGTATAAGTTATTGCATTTGCTGCTGCTGTTTTCCAGGCATAGTTCTACTGAATTTTACATTGTATTAAGCTAGTTTTACTACTGATTTATTTTTCTTGTTGCTGCTCATTGCCTCATATTAGTTGTATTTGCTTTGCTAATTTCTATGCTGCTTCCTTTGCCAATTTCCATTTTTTTGTCATTGCTGTTTGTGTTAATTGTTTTTTGCTGCTGCATTGCCTCATCCCTTAGTTTATGCATCTGAGCTCAGTAGATTTAAGTTAGCTTAAGATGGGGTAGGCTATATAAGAGAATTGTGATGAATTGGAAGAAGTGCATTGAGAAGCTATAAGAAAATGGTTTGGCCAAAAAAGTATTTTAAAAGAGGATATGAACAAAAAAGTAGAGTTTAGAGACAACAAGTTTAGATAGGATTTTCTTGGAAATAAATGATGAGGCAAGATAATGCAAAATAAATAATGAGGTAAGCAATATGTGAACATATAAATACAGAAAGCATGCTTGGATATGATGTTTTGGTGGAAACAAATGTTGAAATAAGACGAAAGATCTATGGAATGAAGTTTTGGGTTGGACTGCAGTACCAAATGTTACACTGAAAACAAACCCTGCCCTTTCCTTGTGTGTTATCCCACTATGTGTTTGTGTACCCTTGGGTATTTGTGTTCTTCCTGTCTTTATGTGTTTATCTGATGAGAGTTACATTGTAGAATTTTTCTGATAATATGTTATATACTTTGTAAAGATGTTTAGACATTATTTATTCTGTTTTGTTTTAATGCTCATGTGTGAAGTTGACGTTTCAAAAGTATTTCTGATCTTTTATGTTTTTACTTATGTCATAATTCCTGTAACACTGATGTATATGTTTATTTCTATTCTTTTGTAAAGCCACTATTACTACAAAGGTTATTTGTATTATTAAGTTTTTAACTATGTTTTCTGTATCTTTGTAACTGTATTCTCATGTTATAAAATAGTAATGGACACCAGTTCAGAAAATTAGGTAACTAGTAAGCATTCATTTCAGTGTACATGTTTCTGTTGGTCATAGTAATGCACAAAATGTGAGAAGTTGGGACAGTGTTGGCACATATGTTAAAAATTCAGCAAGGGACTGGATAACAGCATTGCTGGTTCTAAGGACAATTCCAAAAAATTTGTGAGTGCACAAGTGGTGGGTTATGGACTTGCTACATTCTCCGCAAGACTCTTCGATGGTGATTGTGCACCAGCACAGGCGCAACAGACGGCTGTTGGCCGTCTCTACAAGGACTACAGTGGGTCTGCACATTTGATGATCCACCAATACCATTATTTCTACAAGGACTGCAGTGGGTCTGCACCTCTGGTGGCCCACCAATACCATACTCTCTACCAGGACTACAGTGGGTCTGCTCTGTGATGACCTACATACCAATATTCTTCAAAACTTCGACTGACTCTGCTATGGGTTTGCTCTGTTGTGGCCCATTACCCATCTGCATGTCAAGAGTCAGCACTGTCCTTACGTTGCAAGGACAACACTACTTCTTGAAGACTGCATGGAAATCCACTACATCCGTGTGCATTTTCTTTTACTGCTCAGACTTTGAGAAAAAAAAACACTGCAATGTTACTGTGACGAATCATCAGGACTGTCTTTATGGACTGTGAGATTATTTTAGCTTTTGACCAACATTGTATCAATAAGTCTGTGCATTTGATTTCTTTGTTATTCTAATTCTGATAAAATTTTAACAAATATGTATTGGCCACGGCCCAAGACAATTTGTAAAATTTTTTGTGGGGAGCATGGGGGCTATGTAAGTGGGCTGTTTTTTTTTTTTTTTTTTTTTCTTATTGGTAACGCCACGTAGCGCTCTGTATGAAAATCACTGGCTGTGCTGTGTGCAGTCTATGGCTAGTTTGCATTGTGGTCTGCCATTGTAGTGTTGGGCAGCTGTATGTTAACAGCACATAGCGTTGCGCAGTTGGAGGTGAGCCGCCAGCAGTGGTGGATGTGGGGAAGTGAGATGGCGGATTTTTGAGAGTGGATGATCTGGACGTGTGTCCATCAGAAACAGTACATTTGTAAGAATGTATGTCATGAACTGCTATATATATTATGACTTTTGAACACTTTTAAGGTAAATAAATTGTTTGTTCTCTATCAAAATCTTTCATTTGCTAACTATGCCTATCAGTAGTTAGTGCCTTCAGTAGTTTGAATCTTTTATTTAGCTGGCAGTAGTGGCGCTTGCTGTATTGCAGTAGTTCGAGTAACGAAGATTTTTGTGAGGTAAGTGATTTGTGAAAGGTATAGGTTAATGTTAGTCAGGCCATTCTTTCGTAGGGATTTGTGAAAGTCAGATTACGTTGCGCCAAAAATATTGTGTGTCAGTTCAAGCACAGTCATGTATAATTTTTCTAAGGGCACGTTACAATGTAGATTACTTTAAAAGTTCCTCCAATAAGAATTTATTAGTCTGTAACAACATCATTTAACTTACATCCTACAATTTACTTCCCAACTAGGGTAACTAATTGTTCACAAAGAACCATTGATAATATCTTTATAGAAATGTATAATGAACAAAACTGACTTATCAAACCAGTAGCCATTGGAATCCAGGCTTTCACAAGCAGTTACTGTGTTAAATGTCAACACTGAACAGAATAAAAAATCTATTAAATAGATATTCTAGAGGGTATAGATATTCTAGAGGGTATAGATATTCTAGAGGGTATTATTTTGGGATGCTCTTCCAAGACATGAACTATAGTGGTGTATATAGTGCTCATGGACGGAATGAAAAATACAACAATTTACTAATAAACAACTTACCTCATTTGAATATTGTGTTCCCCCAGGACTAATCCTGATTATGTTTTTGTATGGGGAACCACAGCTGTTCATGACTGTAAGAAAATGGGACGCCTATAGCGATCCTTATGATCTTATTTCTTGTGTAGCTACCAGTTTCGACGCTTCACTGCCCCATCTTCAGTATCCTGATAACCCCTTCAGCTGTGTCCGCCGCTCGTGGTCTCGCGGTAGCGTTCTCACTTCCCGAGCACGGGGTCCCGGGTTCGATTCCCAGCGGGGTCAGGGATTTTCACCTACCTCGAGATGACTGGGTGTTTGTGTTGTCCTCATCATTTCATCATCATCCAGGAAAGTGGCGAAATTGGACTGAGCAAAGGTTGGGAAATTGTACGGGCGCTGATAACCACGCAGTTGAGCGCCCCACAAACCAAACATCATCATCCTTCAGCTTCAACTAAGACGTGAATATGGCGCATTGTAGTGCCAAATCTATTAGCTACACAATAAATACGACCATAAGAGTAGTGGGGCAACCTATGAGTCACTTCACTCGGCATTGTTACAAAATTTATTCAAGATGGCGGCGCTGTTGTCATCCAAGATGGCGGTATGTAGATTTGGCAACAGCACATGACATCATCCAAGATGGCGGCTTTTGGCGGGAAAATAGGCCAATTGTGCTATGTGCACTAACCTAACCCCCAGAAAAAATGGCCGGAATTTTGATTTTTGGCGAGAAAATAGGTCAATTGGGCCACATCCACTAACCGAAGTCCACCAAGTTTTAATTTTCGTAGTCACTTATGCTTCCGCCACTAAATTATTAAAATCTCATCACTTGTACTACGCTAAGTCACAAGGTGAGAAAAAGACTCTATCTTTCAGTAATTACGAAACTGCAGAGCGCAGCTGACGTACACGCGGCCGGCTGAGGTGCTCCGCTTTCTCCGAGACCCCGCATGCCAGGTAGGCAGCGACCATACCCCGGCTATGGGCGTCGCAGAGTCCGCCACACCACTCGCCTTAAGTAAACACGATTTAGCGAGCACTTAACACTGGACAGGTTGGAACCTGTCCATGGCTATGTCACAACGATCGGCCGTTCGATCCAGCGCACGGTGGACTGAGAACGCACTTTCGCACTTTTGGCGGGAAAGTTTTTTTTTTGTGGACAGGTTCGAACAGGTCCATATTCACGTCAGACACCCGCCGATCGGTCCGCGTTTCACCACGTGTCTCAGTCGCGGGAACAGAACACGTTTTGCGCCAAAGTTGTTTTTCGGGACACTGTAATCTTCCCTGGCGTCACACAATGGTCTGAGATGTTTGCTACAAGCACCAATGTTCTATCATGAGACCCGCTAAAGGCTATTCTTTATTACTATTCATTATCGTTTATTATTATGATCCATTATCAGTCATTATCATTCAGTATCATTTATTATTATTATTATTATGTGACCGAGAACGCCGTGCTACACTTTTGGCGCCCAAGTTTGCTCAACAGTTGAATCTGCCATAACTGTACAAGAGCACGTTTGGTCGCCACAAGACCCCTCGCTAAGTTAGTTGAATCTCTTTCGCACACGCGTTATAACCGGACACGCGCCACGACCCCCCCCCCCCCCCCCCGCGGACGTCCGAGCGCTTACGTCACACACCCTTGATCGCCCCCTCCATACACGTGATGGACATAGTGTTCTGTATATACGCTAACAACCACATCGCCCATCTAACCTATCAATTACCTAAGTACTTAATTCCATTTCAGTTTTAATCATATTAAATAATTCAATTTACAATTTCATATACGTATGCAAAGGTGTTCAATTACCTACTTTCAACTACTTTCTGAGGACCAGACCGCCACCTCCTCCTAGGAACACTCAGCGAGTTTGAATTCTGTCAGTAAAGAAAGGTCACTGGCGCTTTCGCTACCAACCTAAGAAAATTGCACGTAAAGAAAGGACACTTGTACTAACCTCATCCTCCCGACCACCACTTCCTCCTAGGATCAGGCGCCAAGTGTGAAATCTGCAAGTAAACAAACCTCACTTGCGTCTTCGCTAACAACGTAAGAAAATTACTGAAAACGATGCATACCAGCACCACCACTTCCTTGGGAGCGGGTTGTAAAAGGACTCATACTGCACTATGCTGATGGAAGGAGGAAGGGGTGTACTTTATTTCTTTGGGTGTAATTTATTTAGGGATGGAGTATATGTTTCACAGAATACACGCTCTTACATGTCCCCACAGCACACAGACCTGCAAACTACTCCTACGTAACTCATGTATAAGGCTCTACACATACTTTTGCTAATTGTAAACCTTCAAAAAAGTCACTGCACAGCCTACAGACATGTGAATCACACCCAAATAATTCAAAACATTCACGTCCATAGAACTGAACAACTCTTAATTTCTCTAAACAATAATCCATATAAAATCGTCAACTTTTCAAAATCATATACGTGTCTTTATTTAAACAACTACAGACAGACAGCACCACTACCCTCTGTATTCGCCACTCAGTCCACGATCCAGCTGACTTAGTGCACAGAACCATCGACACCGGACAACGCCCCTGACATCAGATCATTACCCGAGAACAGTTATCCATTATGTCGGCAAACAGCGTGTTCTCCACTAGGTCTCAGTCCCACCACCACACTACTCTTTTATCCTTTTCTTGACGTAAACCAAGATCCTCTGCTTTAAAATTGCGCAAAAACCACTCAGACTGAGCTGTGCTGCTCGGGGGAGTAAGGAAGGACTGCACTTTATTTATTTCGAGCCCTTTCATTTAGGCATGGAGCATATTTGTCACAATATAACCACACTGATCTGCCTGTGGTCACGTGACACAGCCCATAAACACGTTAACAACTCCTAATTTCACCACACAATAGCAAACGTCCCTCAAATAATACAGTATACAATATCTGCAGACGAGCTCTGTACTCTTAAACTCTCCAAATAACGCACAGCACAGTGTACAGACATGTTCGCAAAAAAGTGCAACAGACGCGCCACAACACCCTCACCCAATACCTTTCCCCCAGCTGCCAAACCAACCGAAAGTCTCTGCTCGGCCTCCCCCAAACATGACCTCCTCACAGTCGCATTCGCGCCCAACACCGGAGAAATTCATATCACCTATGCGCCCTAGATTACGCTGCAAGGCAGGCCGTGCGCGCACGCGGTCGGCGGGAGGGGGTTTCCAGAGCCTCCAGCCAAGTTCAGCTTGCGCGCACTCGTGACAGCCGACCAGAAAGGGCACTCTCCTCTGACACATGTGAAAGCTGCATTGTTTTTCTCATGTATACCGCCGGCGTCTCAAATCTGGACCCGCCTTCACGTTGCATGGGGGCTTAATTAAAATAAATATGAATGCAAATATTTTTAGTAGCTGTATGTCCGATTACGCAAGTCTCGTAAACGGCTGGCCCTGACTAGTATTATTACGCAATCTGACTGCATGAAACAACAACAAAGAATGAAAAGAAAATTTCAGTTAATACAATTAATTAATTAAGTCCCCAGCAACTATAAAACCTACGAAACCAACAAAGCACAAGTGTAGCTGTTCTGTATGTGGTAGTATGACTCAACGCACATCTGGCACGGTTCTTCTTCAACAAGACAAGAATTTTTAAATATCATTTATACTGACGTGATAAAAGAAAATTAGAAATACTATAATTGTGTAAGAAACCCAGAATTATACTCTAATACAAGAACACACGCCAGATGCTTTGTTGACTGAACCTGTAATGAAGCATTATTCAGGACACACAAATAATAAGAAAATAAAGAACAGTAGTTAGTTACCTTAATTTATATTGACGAAAAGCACTCAGATCATTACAATATCTCCATTGGAACAACATCTGCTATCTCTCCCATCAAATAACTGCATAAACATGGAACAACACTCTCCACAACCGCATCTCACTCTGACTTCAGCTACAAGCAGTGTCCACCACTGCAAGCAAGAACTGCTTGCCGCTACGTCTCAATAATCACTGCCAGTGGAGGCGGCGGAACAATACTCTCTGGCGCGATTTTTGGCGCTGTGGCTCAGTGTAGCCACCTTTCAACGTCTATTGTCAGAATAGCTCGTTGACACACACGATTAACGCCGCCGTGAAAACACTTACTACTCGCCTGCAACCAAGATGGTGACGGAAAACCAATCACTCTGATCTGCGCTGCAGGGTCGTGTAATGATTGACCACACTCTATTTATTTTTTGAATCAACTTATTTAACCATATAGTATATCTATCACACTATCACAAAACACCCACCCAGATATGCTCTGGGCCATGTTGCACAGCCCACAGACAAGCACCCAACTCATAATTTCAGTACACACAATGGAAAACTGCTACTAAACAATTCTTCACACTGATGTGTAGATGCGCTCAGTAGTCATAAACTATCCACATAACCCATAGCTGAGTCTGCAGATCCTCTCGCAAAATAACTCAGCAGACGTGCGCAGGTATCCCCCCACCACACCCTGTCCACTGGATAGTGATTTCACTCATTGGTCTGATTTCAGACCTCGCAGAGCCCTGCTCGGCTTTCGTAAGCGTGAGTTGGTGCGGTCGACGCGCTCGTAAGCTGTCAAAGCACACACACTCTCCAGCCCAGGACCGTGATCCGTCACAATCCCGAGCCGCGAACAGGGAACGCGGGTGAAAGTCAACTTTATATCAACGTAGCATAATTCCAAAGAGCAGCCTCCATACGCTAGACACATCGTAGCAGCACATTTCTTTACCTCCTATGACACAATAGCACACTGCGCATGGCTCCTGACACGACATTACACGTCCCTTTAACTAAACATAACTCACATCCCTGTTCTCGCCTCGTCGCGTGACCAGCCATCTAAAACCTCCTCAATATTATTTTTACTTTACATTATTATTTTTTAAAATAAGATCTAATCTACTCCTCTCACCACACCTAACCTCACACCTGTCCCACCAACAACATACGCAAACGTCGTCAACCCTATCTTGATGCTCATATATCACCCCACAAACCATGTCCATCAGTCAATTTACCATTCTCATCACCTGTTTTCGAATTAAAAACGTAGCCTCTATCTAAATCATCTTTCTCGCACTTTCAACAGTAAAATTAATTTACACACACCCTGAAATACCAAACGAAATTAAAGAGTTAAACTTTTATACAGACCATTAAGCACATACCACACTCACACCAATATTCAAAGCCTGGTCCATATTTACCACCTCCAACTTGAATTAAATATTATTACCGTTGCCACAACATTCTACCAGCGCTCGATTTAGACCTATTTATTCGCTCTTAACTGTTGTCTCTAGCAGTCGAATATCACTATCTACAGAGTGCATAAATTTCCACATTAAAAAGTCTCGTCCAATTACCTATGTCCTCATGCTGCACCCTCTCACGTTAGCATAAAAACTCAACTTCTCTACTCATTATACAACTTTTATCAGCGACACGTCTCAGTCGCTATTCCCGATAAAGAATACCAGACCAGCGTGTGTAAGGCCTGTGAAGACATCGCCGACGCGGGTTTGTGTACTGTAATCATCACATTTCATCGAAAAACAAGGAAAGACGCGAATTCGCTCGTCCTCGATGTTCTAATGTCTCACTCCTTCTATCATGCATTACACTTCATCCATTCAACATACACATTCATTCGCGCCGCCGTTTAGAGACTCCTATATCCGAACACATAGCATCATTCAACAACTATCACTTGCTCTTATCTAATAACTCATCCATCAGGTCTGGGGGCTAAGTCATCCCTTTCTTTCAGCAGCAGACAGCTATTTTTTACCATGGTAGCTAAATTGCGCCATCAACGTGGCATCACTAATCACGAAACATATCTTCAAATACGTAAACACTCTTACTCAATTACACAGCGTTCCCGCTGAGGACATGATCTTCAGTATTACAGTTCTTAATCCAATAACCACCGAAACAAGTACTAAATGCTCAAACTAATCCCATTGCACCTTACAAAGCGAGCGTCCGAGCGGCACCGGCAGCATGTCAAAGCCACATATCTGTCCATCTAAACAGCCATCCACTCAGCCCCAGGACCAGCATGCTGAAGTTTGCTGTCTCTAAACCTGCTCTCTAGCTATTTTCGAACGACATACAGTGCACAGATGGATTCCTGAATAGCGCAGATCTCTATCCCCCCCCCCCCAGCCCCCCACCCTGCATCTCCAACTGGACATGTAAACAGTGTCTCCCCCAGCCAGCGAACCCGACGTCATTCACGCTTCACTGACAATTTCCACTCACAAATCTTAAAGACTCGCATATATAAAGGCCTATTCACTCCTCCCAAAACTCACTTAATAATAATAAAGAAGCATTCTCCCTTTCTAAGCATAGATGAGTATGCACTTAGAACAAATAGACAAACATAATTCCAAGCAGAAGTTATAAGTATGATTTTAAAAAACCTCAATTTAGGTTATCTGACATTTATGCAGATGTCCTAATGATACAGTCGTAGATGAGTTGTGTCAACCACTCGCTCATTCCTTCAACACACGCTTTCACAGAACTTGTTCTACTTATATGCCACCCACCTTGTTATAATAATTTTGTACAAGCATTTACGCCCCCACACACAACCCAGCTCAATAGAACATAATAATTCCTTTCTCCACAGATAGTCATATTCAGTGAACAATTAAATGTACTAAATTAAGCATTCATGTAGTCAAAAAAATGGTTCAAATGGCTCTGAGCACTATGGGACTTAACATCCCTGGTCATCAGTCCCCTAGAACTTAGAACTACTTAAACCTAAGTAACCTAAGGACATCACACACATCCATGCCCGAGGCAGGATTCGAACCTGCGACCGTAGCAGTCGCGCGGTTCCGGACTGCGCGCCTAGAACCGCTAGACTACCGCGGCCGGCTCACGTAGTCAAATAAGAAAATACTTTTACCAACATACACACCCCTCTCACTGAGGGTAGGGCATTAGATATTATACACTTAAACACAGACCAATGATAACAATATTCCGATGCGCAACTTGTCCTTGTAGTAAAGATACAATTCATTTTCCTATATCATACAAAATGACCATTTCACATCATAGCACCCTCACTCGACCTAAGTTGCTCTCAGAACAGTTCAGCTAATTCGAGAGCATTTTTCCGTTGGCAGAAACGAGTCAGTCTTTCTGATCAGAGCCTGGTCCCTTTTCTACAGGCATCTCCAGACTCGTGTATTAGAAGACCAAAAATATTTTTAATATAATATTATAAAAGTCACCTGACACTCGTCAATATTAAGCACAGTCCTAGTTCTTTAGCGTGCCATAGACCTCTGACTAACTAGAATTCCTGCCCTGCACAGACATTAACACCAACTGATGCACGGCCTCTCACAGGAAACTATACCATGCACCTTGTAAATCATATTTTTACAGTCCATAGCATAACACTGAATGATTTTAAATAAAGGACAGCCACAACACAAGGAAACTAGAAGAGCCTGGTGGCGTTGTGGCACCTTCCAAATTACCCCCTCCCTCCACCCAAAAGTGATTGACGGCCTCTACATTTAAACTCATATGTCGCAATGACCCAATAGTTGATAACTCTGCGTTCCATTTCTAGTGATTGTTAATTTTGCACATAAGTACGGGATCACCATTTTCGCTGATAGCAACCCCAGAAGTTGCGGTCCATCAACCAAAATTTGTTCCCCAACTCAAACAAGCATTGTCACTCAATCATTATGTCGTACCCAATGCACTGATGGGATGGATAAGACACCACCGATCTACTGTAATATTATCCATCACAGCTGATATCGCGAAAAGTTTTACAGTAAGTCCAACACTGGCCAGTTATGTGACAGCATATTTTACTAATTTCGGTATCATAGCTAAACCATACCTCCTCTACTTTGCAAGTATCATTGCGAGAATTGATAGATGACTGCTCAGTACGTCCACTCGCACTTAATTCTCGAACACATAAAAACGATCACAGTATACCAGACAACGCTATACATACACTCCTGGAAATTGAAATGAGAACACCGTGAATTCATTGTCCCAGGAAGGGGAAACTTTATTGACACATTCCTGGGGTCAGATACATCACATGATCACACTGACAGAACCACAGGCACATAGACACAGGCAACAGAGCATGCACAATGTCGGCACTAGTACAGTGTATATCCACCTTTCGCAGCAATGCAGGCTGCTATTCTCCCATGGAGACGATCGTAGAGATGCTGGATGTAGTCCTGTGGAACGGCTTGCCATGCCATTTCCACCTGGCGCCTCAGTTGGACCAGCGTTCGTGCAGACCGCGTGAGACAACGCTTCATCCAGTCCCAAACATGCTCAATGGGGGACAGATCCGGAGATCTTGCTGGCCAGGGTAGTTGACTTACACCTTCTAGAGCACGTTGGGTGGCACGGGATACATGCGGACGTGCATTGTCCTGTTGGAACAGCAAGTTCCCTTGCCGGTCTAGGAATGGTAGAACGATGGGTTCGATGACGGTTTGGATGTACCGTGCACTATTCAGTGTCCCCTCGACGATCACCAGTGGTGTACGGCCAGTGTAGGAGATCGCTCCCCACACCATGATGCCGGGTGTTGGCCCTGTGTGCCTCGGTCGTATGCAGTCCTGATTGTGGCGCTCACCTGCACGGCGCCAAACACGCATACGACCATCATTGGCACCAAGGCAGAAGCGACTCTCATCGCTGAAGACGACACGTCTCCATTCGTCCCTCCATTCACGCCTGTCGCGACACCACTGGAGGCGGGCTGCACGATGTTGGGGCTTGAGCGGAAGACGGCCTAACGGTGTGCGGCACCGTAGCCCAGCTTTATGGAGACGGTTGCGAATGGTCCTCGCCGATACCCCAGGAGCAACAGTGTCCCTAATTTGCTGGGAAGTGGCGGTGCGGTCCCCTACGGCACTGCGTAGGATCCTACGGTCTTGGCGTGCATCCGTGCGTCGCTGCGGTCCGGTCCCAGGTCGACGGGCACGTGCACCTTCCGCCGACCACTGGCGACAACATCGATGTACTGTGGAGACCTCACGCCCCACGTGGTGAGCAATTCGGCGGTACGTCCACCCGGCCTCCCGCATGCCCACTATACGCCCTCGCTCAAAGTCCGTCAACTGTACATACGGTTCACGTCCACGCTGTCGCGGCATGCTACCAGTGTTAAAGACTGCGATGGAGCTCCGTATGCCACGACAAACTGGCTGACACTGACGGCGGCGGTGCACAAATGCTGCGCAGCTAGCGCCATTCGACGGCCAACACCGCGGTTCCTGGTGTGTCCGCTGTGCCGTGCGTGTGATCATTGCTTGTACAGCCCTCTCGCAGTGTCCGGAGCAAGTATGGTGGGTCTGACACACCGGTGTCAATGTGTTCTTTTTTCCATTTCCAGGAGTGTATTTGTAAAACCTCGCGCATAGTACTCGATCAATCTCTCTGCGTATGGCGGTCATAGAGCAATCTCGCCCTCTTAAAAGATCATCCTCACCTCAGCATTGACCATCCTACCCCGCAACATCACTACCCAATGAATCCTCAACTGAGACTCCACCTATCTTTACTGAATAGAGCTTCCCTAGTCCTAACCCCTCCAAGTGCACCACATTTCTCGAGATGTAACCAGGTCTTGGAGCTTAGCACACCATCTCGATCTACATCTACATCTACATGGTTACTCTGCAACTCACATTGAAGTGCTTGGTAGAGGGTTCATCGAACCATAATCATACTGTCTCTCCACCATTCCACTCCCGAACAGCGCGCGGGAAAAACGAACACCTAAACCTTTCTGTTCGAGCTCTGATTTCTCTTATTTTATTTTGATGATCATTCCTACCTATGTAGGTTGGGCTCAAAAAAATATTTTCGCATTCGGAAGAGAAAGTCGGTGACTGAAATTTCGTAAGTAGATCTCGCCGCGACGAAAAACGTCTTTGCTTTAATGACTTCCATGCCATCTCGCGTATCATATCTGCCACATTCTCTCCCCTATTACTGGATAATACAAAAGGAGCTGCCCTTTTTTACACCCTTTCGATGTACTCGGTCAATCCCACCTGGTAAGGATCCCACACCGCGCAGCAATATTCTAACAGAGGACGAACGAGTGTAGTGTAAGCTGTCTCTTTAGTGGACTTGTTGCATCTTCTAAGTGTCCTGCCAATGAAACGAAACCTTTGGCTCGCCTTCCCCACAATATTGTCTATGTGGTCTTTCCAACTGAAGATGTTCGTAACTTTTACACCCAGGTACTTAGTTGAATTGACAGACTTGAGAATTGTACTATTTATCGAGTAATCGAATTCCAACGGGTTTCTTTTGGAACTCATGTGGATCACCTCACACTTTTCGTTATTTAGCGTCAACTGCCACCTGCCACACCATACAGCAATCTTTTCTAAATCGCTTTGCAACTGATACTGGTCTTCGGATGACCTTACTAGACGGTAAATTACAGCATCATCTGCGAACAACCTAAGAGAACTGCTCAGATTGTCACCCAGGTCATTTATATAGATCAGGAACAGCAGAGGTCTTAGGACGCTTCCCTGGGGAATACCTGATATCACTTCAGTTTTACTCGATGATTTGCCGTCTATTACTACGAACTGCGACCTTCCTGACAGGAAACCAGGAATCCAGTCGCACAACTGAGACGATACCCCGTAGGCCCGCAGCTTGATTAGAAGTCGCTTGTGAGGAACGGTGTCAAAAGCTTTGCGGAAATCTAGAAATACGGAATCAACTTGAGATCCCCTGTCGATAGCGGCCATTACTTCGTGCGAATAAAGAGCTAGCTGCGTTGCACAAGAACGGTGTTTTCTGAAACCATGCTGATTACGTATCAATAGAGCGTTCCCTTCGAGGTGATTCATAATGTTTGAATACAGTATATGTTCCAAAACCCTACTGCAAACAGACGTCAATGATATGGGTCTGTAGTTCGCTGGATTACTCCTACTACCCTTCTTAAACACTGGTGCGACCTGCGCAATTTTCCAACCTGTAGGTACAGATCTATCGGTGAGCGAGCGGTTGTACATGATTGCTAAGTAGGGAGCTATTGCATCAGCGTAATCTGAAAGCAACCTAATCGGTATACAATCTGGACCTGAAGACTTTCCCGTATCAAGCGATTTGAGTTGCTTCGCAACCCCTAAGGTATCTACTTCTAAGACACTAATGCTAGCAGCTGTTCGTGTTTCAAATTCTGGAATATTCCATTCGTCTTCCCTGGTGAAGGAATTTCGGAAAACTGCGTTCAATAACTCCGCTTTAGCGGCACAGTCGTCGGTAACAGTAAGATCGGCACTGTGCAGCGAAGGTATTGACTGCGTCTTGCCGCTTGTGTACTTTACATACGACCAGAATTTCTTCGGATTTTCTACCAAATTTCGAGACAATGTTTCGTTGTGGAACCTATTAAAGGCATCTAGCATTGAAGTCCATGCCAAATTTCGAGCGTCTGTACATTTTAGCCAATCTTCGGGATTTCGCGTTCTTCTGAACTTTGCATGCTTTTTCCGTTGCCTCTGCAACAGCGTTCGGACCTGTTTTGTGTACCATGGGGGATCAGTTCCATCTCTTACCAGTTTATGAGATATGAATCTCTGAATTGCTGTTGCTACTATATCTTTGAATTTGAGCCACATCTCGTCTACATTTGCATAGTCAGTTCGGAAGGAATGGAGATTGTCTCTTGGGAAGGCTTCTAGTGACACTTTATCGGCTTATTTAAATAAAATTATTTTGCGTTTGCTTCTGGTGGATTTGGAAGAAACGGTATTGAGCCTAGCTACAACGACCTTGTGATCACTAATCCCTGTATCAGTCATGTTGCTCTCTATTGGGTCTGGATTGTTTGTGGCTAAGTGGTCAAGTGTGTTTTCGCAACCATTTACAATTCGCGTGGGGTCGTGGACTAACTGCTCGAAATAATTTTCGGAGAAAGCATTTAGGACAATCTCGGAAGATGTTTTCTGCCTACCACCGGTTTTGAACAAGTATTTTTGCCAACATATCGAGGGAAGGTTGAAGTCCCCACCAACTATAACCGTATGAGTGGGTTATTTACTTGTATCTATAGTACCTATAGTAACAGATCTCAAAGTGCCTTAATTTAATAGCATACAGTTAAGAAGAACAAGAACAGAGTGATATTTATACGCTACGTAGTTGGACACATTTTTACTTAAATCATCCAACCTATGATTTGTAAAGTATTGTTCTAGAGTCTAGGATCGGTGTATCGAAGGTTCTGGTAAGAGAGAGAGAGGACATAAACACACACACTCCGAAGACTAGAACGTTCAACACTTAAAAACAGCCGATAATCTTAGATCGCCTACTTTTCCGTCCTGTTAGACATACATCCTTCTCCCCGGTTTCCCTAAGCTGAGCTATCTTTCCCCCCCCCCCCCCCCCAATCGTAAAACTTTTCCTTTGTATGATACGAGCGCAATATAGCCCTGCGGACATGTGTAGTGCCCACTGATCACATCCGGTCACGAGTTAGAAATTATACTATTGCTCCATCAGGTCTATATAAAATGATAGCAGTGAGCGGTACATCCTACAAGGAAAAAGATGCGCATAACAGCAGCGTCCAACATGTGAAAATTACAAGTCACTCCGTCACCAACTCTGTAAACAGCCCATCTTTCGGGTAAATGTGTACACAATGATTACAGCGCCTCACAAGTGCTCACAGCTAACTTAGATATGACGCTGAAGTCTAGATTTTACACAAAGTCTGCGACAGGGCGGGGATCGAGCAAATCAAATTGCGTTTAGAGGAATGTGTCAACTTTCATCACACGAGATGGAAGTCCTCTGATGACCGACGGGTTCACCGTTAACGATCGCAACTAGACAGTGCTTTAAACCACATATGGGACACGTAGACGCATACGACTACAACGTAGGCTATATGACGTGACTAAAGCATCCAGATAGAGCACTGGAAAAAATATTGACCTTCAGCAACTTGTCCTTCTCTAGAATAAGTCAGTCAACGTTTAAATCGTACCTAGTTACAGCTCTGTCTCAATCGATCATCCCGTACACTCTCTGTTATCCTTTAACACAGAGGTGAGTAAGTTTAGACATGAATGATCCTCAGTCCTCCTCAAAAGCATCAAATACAGTATTCAACTCGCGTGTATCACTGCTACCTCAGTAGACAATCACTATAATACGAACTCCACGAGAAAAAATCTTCCTGATTCCACTCGCTTCAGTGTCATCGTTTCTCTACATTCCACTTGATGCCGCATACTTGACTGTAGGTACAAATTGCTCCGTGCGAACCAGAAGATAAGCATGCACATTCCCATTTTCACCGCATTTCGGTGTATATTACGTTAGTTTACATCTATGCGCTAATCAGTTTTCGCATTTCTTTCGATTTTATTTCAGATCCATCCATGCGACCGTGACATAATCTATCGTTCTGTTTTCTAAAACTGTCTGTAAATGTAACCCAGGCATATCCAGTCACCTCCACATTCGGAGACCGCGTGCTCTGTTTTCTGTATGTCTGTGTACTTGCACGCCTCGCCGAAGGCTCCTTTCGCGGCCAAGTGCTCTACCAACTGAGCTCAGTTAGCAGAGCACTTGACCACGAAAGGCAAAGGTCCCGAGTTCGAGTCTCAGTCCGGCACACAGTTTTAGTCTGCCAGAAAGTTTCATATCAGCGCACACTCCGCTGCAGAGTGAAAAACCTCATTCTGGAAACATCTCCCAGGCTGTAGCTAAGCCATGTCTCCGGAATATCCTTTCTTTCAGGAGTGCTAGTTCTGCAAGGTCTGCAGGAGAGCTTCTGGTAAGTTTGGAAGGTAGGAGACGAGGTACTGTCAGAAGGAAAGCTGTGAGGACGGGGCGTGAGTCGTGCTTGGGTAGCTGAGTTGGTAGAGCACTTGCCCACGAAAGGCAAAGATCCTGAGTTCGAGTCTCGGTCCGGCACACAGTTTTCATCTGCCAGGAAGATTCGTGTACTAAGTAAGTTGGGACACACCTGCATGACTGCAATCCCTGAAATAAAGAGTCCTTTTCCCATCTTGTGACTTAGCGTAGTATAAGTGACAAGATTTTAATAATTTAGCGGCAGTAGCATAAGTGACCACGAAAATTAAAACTTGGTAGACTTACGTTAGTGGATGTGGCCCAATTGGCCGTCTTCAGTCACGTAATGGAGGTGGGGCAGATATCAAATAACACAGTGGGACAGGTACTTGATATAAATAATAATAAATAATAATAAACAGAAGCCCCCCTTTATCCTGTTGGAAATCAAATTTGCCCACATTTTTTTTGGAGGCTTAGGTTAGTGGACGTATCCCAAGTGACCTATTTTGTCGCCAAAATTAAAAATTTCCGCAACTTTTTCTGGGGGTTAGATTAGTGGACATAGCACAATTGGCCTATTTTCCAGCACAAAAGCCGCCATCTTGGATGACATCACGCGCTGTTGCCAAGTCTACATGCCGCCATCTTGGATGATGTCAGCACCGCCATCTTGAATAAATTTGGCAACAATGGAGAGTGAAGTGACACATAGGTTTCCCCACTACTCATAAGGACCGCTGTAGGAGTTTAATTCTCTTACAAAGCCAGATTATATCGAATTCTACAAAGAAGCCATGGATTAATCACATAGGAATGATATGTTGTAAAAATAAAACTATATCTGTCAGAAAAATTCTGATGCTAATACTATATAACATCAGAAGACACAGTGCAAAATATTAAAAATAACTAAGCGGATATCTACATCTACATTTACATCTACATTTATACTCCGCAAGCCACCCAACGGTGTGTGGCGGAGGGCACTTTACGTGCCACTGTCATTATCTCCCTTTCCTGTTCCAGTCGCGTATGGTTCGCGGGAAGAACGACTGTCTGAAAGCCTCTGTGCGCGCTCTAATCTCTCTAATTTTACATTCGTGATCTCCTCGGGAGGTATAAGTAGGGGGAAGCAATATATTCGATACCTCATCCAGAAACGCACCCTCTCGAAACCTGGCGAGCAAGCTACACCGCGATGCAGAGCGCCTCTCTTGCAGAGTCTGCCACTTGAGTTTGTTAAACATCTCCGTAACGCTATCACGGTTACCAAATAACCCTGTGACGAAACGCGCCGCTCTTCTTTGGATCTTCTCTATCTCCTCCGTCAACCCGATCTGGTACGGATCCCACACTGATGAGCAATACTCAAGTAAAGGTCGAACGAGTGTTTTGTAAGCCACCTCCTTTGTTGATGGACTACATTTTCTAAGGACTCTCCCAATGAATCTCAACCTGGTACCCGCCTTACCAACAATTTATTTTATATGATCATTCCACTTCAAATCGTTCCGCACGCATACTCCCAGATATTTTACAGAAGTAACTGCTACCAGTGTTTGTTCCGCTATCATATAATCATACAATAAAGGATCCTTCTTTCTATGTATTCGCAATACATTACATTTGTCTATGTTAAGGGTCAGTTGCCACTCCCTGCACCAAGTGCCTATCCGCTGCAGATCTTCCTGCATTTCGCTACAATTTTCTAATGCTGCAACTTCTCTGTATACTACAGCATCATCCGCGAAAAGCCGCATGGAACTTCCGACACGATCTACTAGGTCATTTATATATATTGTGAAAAGCAATGGTCCCATAACACTCCCCTGTGGCACGCCAGAGGTTACTTTAACGTCTGTAGATGTCTCTCCATTGAGAACAACATGCTGTGTTCTGTTTGCTAAAAACTCTTCAATCCAGCCACACAGCTGGTCTGATATTCCGTAGGCTCTTACTTTGTTTATCAGGCGACAGTGCGGAACTGTATCGAACGCCTTCCGGAAGTCAAGGAAAATGGCATCTACCTGGGAGCCTGTATCTAATATTTTCTGGGTCTCATGAACAAATAAAGCGAGTTGGGTTTCACACGATCGCTGTTTCCGGAATCCATGTTGATTCCTACATAGTAGATTCTGAGTTTCCAAAAACGACATGATACTCGAGCAAAAGACATGTTCTAAAATTCTACAACAGATCGACGTCAGAGAGATAGGTCTATAGTTTTGCGCATCTGCTCGACGACCCTTCTTGAAGACTGGGACTACCTGTGCTCTTTTCCAATCATTTGGAACCTTCTGTTCCTCTAGAGACTTGCGGTACACGGCTGTTAGAAGGGGGGCAAGTTCTTTCGCATACTCTGTGTAGAATCGAGTTGGTATCCCGTCAGGTCCAGTGGACTTTCCTCTGTTGAGTGATTCCAGTTGCTTTTCTATTCCTTGGACACTTATTTCAATGTCAGCCATTTTTTCGTTGGTGCGAGGATTTAGAGAAGGAACTGCAGTGCGGTCTTCCTCTGTGAAACAGCTTTGGAAAAAGGTGTTTAGTATTTCATCTTTACGCGTGTCATCCTCTGTTTCAATGCCATCATCATCCCGGAGTGTCTGGACATGATGTTTCGAGCCACTTACTGATTTAACGTAAGACCAGAACTTCCTAGGATTTTCTGTCAAGTCGGTACCTAGTATTTTACTTTCGAATTCACTGAACGCTTCACGCATAGCCCTCCTTACGCTAACTTTGACATCGTTTAGCTTCTGTTTGTCTGAGAGGTTTTGGCTGCGTTTAAACTTGGAGTGAAGCTCTCTTTGCTTTCGCAGTAGTTTCCTAACTTTGTTGTTGTACCACGGTGGGTTTTTCCCGTCCCTCACAGTTTTGCTCGGTACGTACCTGTCTAAAACGCATTTTACGATTGCCTTGAACTTTTTCCATAAACACTCAACATTGTCAGTGTCGGAACAGAAATTTTCGTTTTGATCTGTTAGGTAGTCTGAAATCTGCCTTCTATTACTCTTGCTAAACAGATAAACCTTCCTCCCTTTTTATTATATTCCTATTAACTTCCATATTCAGGGATGCTGCAACGGCCTTATGATCACTGATTCCCTGTTCTGCACTTACAGAGTCGAAAAGTTCGGGTCTGTTTGTTATCAGTAGGTCCAAGATGTTATCTCCACGAGTCGGTTCTCTGTTTAATTGCTCGAGGTAATTTTCGGATAGTGCACTCAGTATAATGTCACTCGATGCTCTGTCCCTACCACCCGTCCTAAACATCTGAGTGTCCCAGTCTATGTCTGGTAAATTGAAATCTCCACCTAAGACCATAACATGCTGAGAAAATTTATGTGAAATGTATTCCAAATTTTCTCTCAGTTGTTCTGCCACTAATGCTGCTGAGTCGGGGGGTCGGTAAAAGGAGCCAATTATTAACCTAGCTCGGTTGTTGAGTGTAACCTCCACCCATAATAATTCACAGGAACTATCCACTTCTACTTCACTACAGGATAAACTACTACTAACAGCGACGAACACTCCACCACCGGTTGCATGCAATCTATCCTTTCTAAACACCGTCTGTGCCTTTGTAAAAATTTCGGCAGAATTTATCTCTGGCTTCAGCCAGCTTTCTGTACCTATAACGATTTCAGCTTCGGTGCTTTCTATCAGCGCTTGAAGTTCCGGTACTTTACCAACGCAGCTTCGACAGTTTACAATTACAATACCGATTGCTGCTTGGTCCCCGCATGTCCTGACTTTGCCCCGCACCCGTTGGGGCTGTTGCCCTTTCTGCACTTGCCCGAGGCCATCTAACCTAAAAAACCGCCCAGCCCACGCCACACAACCCCTGCTACCCGTGTAGCCGCTTGTTGCGTGTAGTGGACTCCTGACCTATCCAGCGGAACCCGAAACCCCACCACCCTATGGCGCAAGTCGAGGAATCTGCAGCCCACATGGTCGCAGAACCGTCTCAGCCTCTGATTCAGACCCTCCACTCGGCATCAAAGCAAATACATTATGAGAAATAGATAATCACATCAAATAACAAAATGAATACAATATGGGACACAGTGAAGGCGGAGGCTGACATGAAGTGGGGCAGATAGCTTTAAGAGTGAATTACACATTGGTAACTAATGGGTGTTGTGTTGCAAAACTTTTAACAAGCATTTTCATAACTGTTACTGAAAAGACGAGACTGCCACATTCATTAGATGCTGCTATCAAGTACCTCAACCCAGTCATTGCAAATAACTTGACCAATATGAATATGACCCCCACTACACTATTAAAATAAATGTCCACATAAAGCCTCTAAAATCAAAAAAATTCTAATGCTTACGATAAAATATCAGTAAAATTAAACAGAGAGTCTGCTTCCTAGTTTATTAACCTATTAAGTACTGTGTAACCACTCATTTATCTGCGGAACATTTCCTGAACTGCTGAAATATGCTGAAGGTAAAGAAGTAGTTCAAATTTCCATCCAGGTCCACTTTGCAAGCATTCTCGAAATTCTAAGAAAAGGTAATAGACAAGTGGCTTCTTAACCAACTAGCAGATGATTATGTATTATCAAAATCCAAGTTCGGATTTATTTAGGCGTCCGACCCTGAGAAGGCTATCTATACATACAATTACAGTATGCTTAATTTATTGGACAACAAATTATGGGCTACTGGTATATTTTATGATCTAGCAAATATATTTGACAACATAGATGGCAATACGATTTTAAGTCAATTCGAATATTATTTTGTAACAGGAAATGTTGCAAAATGGTTGAGATCCAATATCTCTGAAGGAAGCAAGGGCTATCATTAGGAAAGGGACATGTATTAATTTTTCAGGCATCATCTAACTGAGAAGTATTTACATGTGGTGTCCAACATGGTTACATTTAGAACGCTATCTTTTTCTTGTATATATCAATGACCTTTTATCTGTAACATTACCAGATGCCAGGTTTTTTTCAGATGATACATATGTTCAATAAATATCAAATCGAGTTTTAGAGAGATCGGTGAGTGAAATTTCCATAAACACTGATGAATGGTTCCTAGTCAGTGAATTGTCACAAAACCTTAAAAAACACACATTATATTTGATGTAGAACTTATGTTTCTCACAGTACAACCAAAAAAATGACGACAAAAAGATAGAAAAAACTGACTGGATTAATTTATTGGACTTACAGCTTGACAACGTGATAATAAATTCAATTAGGAGGAGTTCACGACAGAACCTCTGAGGCACATAACATCGCTCTATTTGCAGTACGATTGTTGTCAGACATACGTCGTATAAAAAAATGTTGCATACTGCGCTTACTTTCATTCCATAATGTCATATTATCTTTTGGGATAACTCATCAATCCAAGTTGAAGTTTTCTGTGTCGAAAATCATGTAAGGAGAATTATTTGCAGTGTAAACTCAAGAATATCCAGTAGAGGCCTGTTTATGGCGTTAGGGGTATTAACTACTGTTCCTCAATATATTTGTTCCTTGATGAAATTTGTCATTGAAGACCAGCAACTCATTTAATTGAATCAGCACTTGAAAAAAGAGTAATATTTACAGACATTTAAAGTCACTTAATTTGGCCCAGAAAAATGTCCGTTATTCAGGAACACAAATTTTTATAACTTCTAAAAGCCATAAATTTTTTAACTTTTAATAACCTTCAGTTTAACTTGAGAGCAAAGGATTTGTTGGTGGCCAACTCATTCTATTCCATTGAAAAATTCCTTAGTGGAATCAAATGATATGGAATGGTTCAAATGGCTCTCAGCACTATTGGACTTAACATCTGAGGCCGTCAGTCCCCTAGAACGTAGAACTACTTAAACCTAACGAACCTAAAGCCATCGCACACATCCATACGCGAGGCAGGATTCGAACCTATGACCGTAGCGGTGGCGCAGTTCCAGACTGAAGTGTCTAGAACCGCTCGGCCCCCACGGCCAGCAAATACGTGTTATAAGATTATTCCTTTCTTGGATGATGCGTGCCTACAATGATCCATGCCCACAACAGCCTAACAACTGTCAGGTGCAACTGAGTGTATTGAAAAGTTACATGTTTCCTAACAAGCTATTATTAACTTTAAACTAAAATATGTTGAAGATTCTTTTTACTTTCTCCACGTCCATGACGACAATTTCACTAGGGACCTGCGGAAGGTATATTACCATATTTGTTTTCCTCTATAATCATTTACTGTGCATTCTCGTTTTTCTGAAACGTTCTACATCCTAGACGATCTCCTTACGGCGGCTCCATCGGAATGAAAAGTACATCTAATTTAATCTTATTTCTCAGGTGAAAATGTCCCATTTTCCAATATAAAAATGCTTTTTCACACGTGGAATGTGTCTCCATGTAGTGTGTATGAGATGTGGAAGTACTCCCATGGCCTCTGAAGTCATCAGATCTGTCCCATTGTGGGCCAGCTTCCTTCAGAAGAGGATGCAATGGCTTTGTGACGACCTCGCAAATCGATTCAGTGCATGTATCCAGTTGAGAGGGAATGCAACTTAATACTCACAGGTCGGCTCATACTATCAAGCACATTTTAGAACTGACTCGGTTTTGAATTCACTAAAATGGCATGATATACCCTCTCAAGCGATAGTGTTTCATTTCGTTTCCTCCTGCCTTAGTGGGATATCTGATTTTTCTTCTTCAGGCAGTGTAGTGTACTTATTCCGTACTGTCGACAGCCTAACCACAAATTCTTTTTCTTTAATGAAACCGCTGTAATTGTGATTCATGGTAGTTGCTGACATCGTAACAGGTTGGAAACTGGTTATAATGATACAAATGTAGGGCATGATTCAATCTTGGATCCTTCTAAGCACACAGTAAACAACTACCGTAATGAAATAAAGAACAATTTGAGGCAGCTATACAAGTGAAGTAATAGTTTTGTATGCGGCAGGAAACTAATACGATGGCAGATGAGTAGCTTAGGGAACAGAAATGTCGATTCCAGTAGCCAAAGAAATTCTCTCAGCGCTGACAAACAAAAGCTAGTGAAAACTTCTGCTAAAATATGCAAGCAGTACTTTGCGTGAAAAACATAGAATTATTGCGGCTCGTTTTTATTACTTTCTTCATCATCTCTCCTCTTTAACGAGCAACGAGGAAACCTCTTTAAGAACTTCCATCTTCTGCGTAGTCGGACACCATTGCAACACTCTCTCTTTCTTCTATTTTACACTCCCTTCTTCCAACGTTCAGCGCTGGACGCTGCTTTCCTTTAATCACACATTAATTCCTGCTAAATCCTGTACCTTCTATACCGCATACCCCAAACGTAAAATTTACCCAGTTTCTATTTACCTGGATTCACAGCTAACAGCACCTCTGCTGTAGGGGAAAGCGCTATACCTCTGAAACATTTCCAGAATTTCGGCTCTAGCTAACCTTTAGCCGAACTTTAATATCTTGTATTATTCCATTTGGAATTCTAGTATTCAGTTTACGTGTTTTAGAGTCGTTTTCTGAAATTACACAAATTTCTCCCGACAAGGAAGGCTGTTTGAAAAGGGAAAACTCTCAGAAGGTACAGTATGGTCATGTCCCTAGGTACAAATATTCTATTCCAGTGTAAAAGTACAGAAATCGAGAAAATCATTTCAGTGTTGTATTGAATGGTCTATGTATTATTAATGTATTACACCAGTAATAGTTAACTGCAAGCAAGTTACGGAAAAGTATTATGAGAAACCAGTTACAGGTCACATACTTTTCGAAATGTTATTGGCAACTAAGCTAGGGAAAATTGTTAAGACATTAAAGAAACTTTGTTTATTTGCAGGTATCAGGCACAAGACAGAGCACGAGCGACGAAGTGCGACTTCCGTGTCCACAAGCAATGCAAGCAGTTTTAAAAATATACTGAACTATACTCACCATTAATCTCTTTAGCTGAAGAATTAGCAACAACCTGTGAGTAGCTATGATACGTTACACAGAACATAAATACATAGAATTCGTAATATTCGCAAACGATGCACAAAACTGAATCTCACGTACAGTAAAAAAGGCCGGACAATGCTTATGGCAGTCTCTAGTGCGGATTCCTTCATGTAATCCTAAAATCAGTCACCAGATAGCAACACCAACCAGCAGACAGTGTTCATAGGTGCACTACCTTCCAGGTACAGCACTCTGCCCCATATTGTGCGAGGATTCATAACGTCGCAAAAGCTGTTCTTTCAAACTGGGAAACGGTGTTCTTTGTAGATCGGCAACTGACCTCAGCCACTTGAAATGTGTTTCATGTTATTCTACTAACTAATTTGTAGTTTTCGTCCTCGTCAGCCGTTTCCAACTCTTCTGTTACTTTGCAAGAGATAGCTGCTCTCTATTTACCTAGCTCTCAACACATCGTTTACATCAGAACCCTAAATTGTCTACAAGCCACTCCGATTGCGGAACTTTCCTTCCCATATTCCTATCCGTTCTTCTTGTCATTGCCCGCATCTCGTGGTCGTGCGGTAGCGTTCTCGCTTCCCACGCCCGGGTTCCCGGGTTCGATTCCCGGCGTGGTCAGGTATTTTCTCTGCCTCGTGATGGCTGGGTGTTGTGTGCTGTCCTTAGGTTAGTTAGGTTTAAGTAGTTCTAAGTTCTAGGGGACTGATGACCACAGATGTTAAGTCCCATAGTGCTCAGAGCCATTTGAACCATTCTTCTTGTCATTTTTAGCACTTGGCATGCGGCTGTCGTAATATTACGGCGGTGACGGAAAATGGGAACGTGCGTCAGACGTAACGTTACGTTGCCCAATTACGACGATTTTCCGCGGTGTCTGACTCCCACTAACATCTGGTCGAACTGCAGGCTTCATAGTGCTTGCTAGGTGGTGGTAGCGGTATCACTGAAAAAAATCGTCGTTTTTGAGGTCTTTGTTATCGTCTGCAGTTTCATAGGATTTAGCTGATGTTAGAATTCTCGCTGTTGCGTGCTTTTTGTGTGCTTTTGTGTTGATTTTGTTTCCAAATATGCAGCAGAGAGCAGAAACGTCTGGAGCAAACGAGTTATAACAAATTCCTTGACGTGTCTGCAGAGGATGAGAACGAAATATTTGATGACGATTGATTCGCAGATTGTGTTGTTACGAAGAATTTTCCTGCCTGTAAATTAGGAAATCAGTCTGAGCATGATTCCACTGAATGTAGTGTTGGACGATGTATCTCTCCACGTTTCAGTTTGTTTCATGCTGTACTACTTTATGAACGCTAAATTTCACCTTGTTCTTCTGTTTCGTGTTGTTCTTAATATTTAAATGGACTGTAAAAGAAATTTAAACAAAAAGATCATTTGTTTGCTTACCGGGGTAAGAGAACAAAAGATATCGCCATTTAAAATTTAACTATAACCCTCTGCTCAGTGTGTCAGTTTGGATGTTTACCTCAGTGACACGATCATCACGGCATAGTACACCAAAGAACCAACTCGTGGCCCGGTAAGCTACGGAATACCAAAGAACTAATAGATGGTGATTCTACATTTTGATAACTCAAGGACATACGTATTTTTGGAAATTTACGACACTGACAGAATGAAGCGCCCCAATCGTATTTTCACGAGTACAAGTTAATATTGATTTCTCTCAGATAGGACGTAGAGAATCACCGATTTCGCATTGCATATTAAACACTTAACGACATTGTTTTTCTTCCTTCAACATTTTAATCTGTATTCTTTGCTTGGAAAAACGAATTGATTGAGTTAGGTTTATGATTTGCGTGCCTACACATTACATTTAGATCTCGTCTTTAGTCTGTTAATAAGAAAGCCTGAAAAACAGTGGAGTCTCTCTGAATACACCAAACGGCTGAAAGACGGAGGGCTATGTGATCTCAAGAATTCACCAAAGATGGCTAGACGAGACTTGCTGCACCTCGAGAACACAGGCTTTACCTCGCTCTTTGGATACTCCCTCCAAAAGTAAGGCGCGAAGTGAATCGAGAGTGCCACGCACTATCTCGCAACTCAGAACCATCCTTTCATTGATGCAACCGACGAAGCTCTCAGCACGTTCCCACAGCTGGTGCACGGTCTCTCCTATCAAATCAAGAGGCTTTACAAGTCAAAAATAAATTCTACACGCACAGAGTTTGGCGCACAGCTATAAAAAAGAACATCGGGGCATTCCTGGGTTTCTCAAACAGTATGTATTACTGGAAGGATGGAGTGGCCACCCAGTCGTCATGCCATGGTTGCAGGTTGCCTGCCTAACGGCTACAAGGGCCAACGCTAACCTAATTTTCAGTGGTTTATACAACTGCTGGGGTCAGTGGAAGAATGTGCTAACCCACGAGCGTATTCTGAGTCACTGTACATCGTATGTTTGGCTAAATTCAAAGATTCGAACAAAAGTACAGTAGTATAAGATGATTTATACAATAGAAAGTGTTTCCTAACGACACATATTGAAAAATATCCGCTTTCAACTCGTGGAGGATTTTTGCATACAGGACCCATACATACCACTGAACGTATGTGCAAAATTGTACCATTCTAAACCACACAGTTCATGAGATACACGTCGCAAACAGTGAGATGCGTTAAAAAGCAGCTTCTATTAAAATTGAAAGCAAGTTTCCCAGACTACATTTTACATTGTCTTCACTTACCGTTTTGCAACAAACATTAAATGTACTACGAAACGTTTCCTAAAATTTTCTTTCCTACATTTCTACAAAATAATGAAAGGTAAGTAGTTTACTGGTCATTAAGTTTTTCTCGTTCATGCGGTAAAATATCTGTATCAGGCGTGGCGTTTCAATGTATTGTTTTTTTATTAGTACCTCTGTTCTCTGACAAATTTGCAGACAGTATTCGCACGAAGATATATAGCTACAAATTATTTTACTGATCAACAAATAGTTTAAGAGGAGATCTTACATTTCAGAAAATGTAAATAGTGCTTGACATCGAGAGTTTAAATGATTGCAGAATTAAAAACCTTCGTTGGAATGCTCGATTTTGATTTTTTCAATATGCTGTGGGTGGATAACCCGAAAATAATAAATCCAGTTTAATTAAGATTTTACGCCTTCAACCATAAATATTTTACATACTTCACATTAGATGTTTAACACCTCAACTCATTTATAGAGAAATCAGGCGGTTGAAGCTGTTTTATACATGGAAGTTCGATTATATAATGAACATAAGTGGAGAAATTACTGGTCACACAAGACTGCTTACGCTCTCCTATTTACAAGTAGAAGCCAGCCATAGTCCAGAACTTCAGGCAGTTGTGTAGTACTTTGCTCGACGATGAACTAGAAAAGTTTACCGGAAGCCAGTGGCAGCCCCTGAAAACTGATTGATCTTTCCTGATTATTAGTTCTATCTCACAAAGACCAGCATTACTGTTACAGCTGATCTAATGAATACGTGGAGTGTCCTACAGAGAAAACCGGGCAGCCAGCCCGCTTAACGAAGCTGCCCTCAGTAGCCCCACCTGCTGCGTGGTGCGGGAAACTAAATTTCGCCTCACATCGCGGGCAGCAGCGCGGCAGTTGGTTAAAACTTGTGCGGCAATCTCCAGGCGGCGCTTCCAGCGGCGACCGGGGATTACGACGCCTCCCCACGAATAAATTTTTGCGCCCCCCGTCGCAACGGGGCAAAGAAGAGGAGCAGTTCTGAGTTTTTATTCTCCCTCCCTCTTAAAATTCTGATACTTTGTCTCAGACCTGTCGGTCTATTAAGTGAGGAGAAGATAGGCACTGGAAGAATATAAGTGAGTGAAATTACTGGAGACAACGGACCTCCTGAGCATTTTCGTACCGCTTCAGTGAGCGCAGTGACAAACAGAACAAAAGCAGTGAAACCCTTGGGGAAAACCTTGTTTTCGATTACAACGTGTCCATTCCAGCAGACTCACATACGTAACAGCACAGAGACATACAGTTATGATTCAGTAGCTAGTATTCGACGTTAATATTCACACCAATTATCTTTGACGTATGAAAGGTTTGTATCCTAACTGAAATGCTACTAAGTCACAGTGAATTTGGAATATTAGAACTTGGAGCATCTTCGAATGAAAATACAGTGAAAATTAGCTGTTTAAACGGAATATTACCACTTTAAATATATTTGCATGTTAAACACATAAGCGATACACAGTGTCTTGTTTACAGAGACTGCAAGCTACTGGGTAACCACTCAGTCGATTCGCAGACTTTCCTAGTAGTAGTTGTGCTGTCGTGGTGGAGAGAGGGCGTTCTGTTGTGGTAGAATGAGCAACTTGGATAGCGGATGTGCCTCTCAGAGATTCCTATGTGAGATGTCCTCGATGTGTAACCTAAAGATGAAGGTTGATTTATGAGATGATTGTATAAAAAGATAAGAATTCAGAAAAATACAACTTATTTTGGGTTTGTTAGCTGCAAGTGCGAGTTGAGTATTTATTTTTGTGCTAGGATTTCATTGTCTCTAATAATATATACGTGCTGGTAATCAGGGAGACCTATCAGTCAAGTGCTCCCCATTCTGATTACAACCCCCCCCCTCCCCCATCTCATTTACATTAGTTAAATAATGTTGTATAAGGAATTCAAGGAAACAGATTTTATTGATACTATTATTATTATTCACGTATGGGCCGAATGGGCGAATGGGACGACGCGAGGTACAATCAATCAATATCCCTTTTGATGGTTCGCCTTTATTTGTGTCCAAATTCGTTTCCTCCTTACAGAATGAAGTCTCTTTCTTTCATCATACCACGGTGTTCCAGTCCGTTTTCTAAGTTCCCTCTGACCAACTTTCCAGTCAAATATCTTTTGTCTGGATGTTTTTTCTATCTGTAACGTCTGCCTGAGTTATACCGGCTACCTTAGGATCCTCCGTAATCGCAGCGATCTATTTAATTGGCCCAGTTTTGGTCTTACTTCTGTTTTCGAAGAATTCTATTTGCAACCTAGTTGGTGCCATTCTTTTAATATGCCCGTAAAATTTAAATCTTCGGTTTCTCATGTCACCATGTATGTACACTCCTGGAAAAGGAAAAAAGAACACATTGACACCGGTGTGTCAGACCCAACATACTTGCTCCGGACACTGCGAGAGGGCTGTACAAGCAATGATCACACGCACGGCACAGCGGACACACCAGGAACCGCGGTGTTGGCCGTCGAATGGCGCTAGCTGCGCAGCATTTGTGCACCGCCGCCGTCAGTGTTAGCCAATTTGCCGTGGCATACGGAGCTCCATCGCAGTCTTTAACACTGGTAGCATGCCGCGACAGCGTGGACGTGAACCGTATGTGCAGTTGACGGACTTTGAGCGAGGGCATATAGTGGGCATGCGGGAGGCCAGGTGGACGTACCGCCGAATTGCTCAACACGTGGGGCGTGAGGTCTCCACAGTACATCGATGTTGTCGCCAGTGGTCGGCGGAAGGTGCACGTGCCCGTCGACCTGGGACCGGACCGCAGCGACACACGGATGCACGCCAAGACCGTAGGATCCTACGCAGTGCCGTAGGGGACCGCACCGCCACTTCCCAGCAAATTAGGGACACTGTTGCTCCTGGGGTATCGGCGAGGACCATTCGCAACCGTCTCCATGAAGCTGGCCTACGGTCCCGCACACCGTTAGGCCGTCTTCCGCTCACGCCCCAACATCGTGCAGCCCGCCTCCAGTGGTGTCGCGACAGGCGTGAATGGAGGGATGTATGGAGACGTGTCGTCTTCAGCGATGAGAGTCGCTTCTGCCTTGGTGCCAATTATGGTCGTATGCGTGTTTGGCGCCGTGCAGGTGAGCGCCACAATCAGGACTGCATACGACCGAGGCACACAGGGCCAACACCCGGCATCATGGTGTGGGGAGCGATCTCCTACACTGGCCGTACACCACTGGTGATCGTCGAGGGGACACTGAATAGTGCACGGTACATCCAAACCGTCATCGAACCCATCGTTCTACCATTCCTAGACCGGCAAGGGAACTTGCTGTTCCAACAGGACAATGCACGTCCGCATGTATCCCGTGCCACCCAACGTGCTCTAGAAGGTGTAAGTCAACTATCCTGGCCAGCAAGATCTCCGGATCTGTCCCCCATTGAGCATGTTTGGGACTGGACGAAGCGTCGTCTCACGCGGTCTGCACGTCCAGCACGAACGCTGGTCCAACTGAGGCGCCAGGTGGAAATGGCATGGCAAGCCGTTCCACAGGACTACATCCAGCACCTCTACGATCGTCTCCATGGGAGAATAGCAGCCTGCATTGCTGCGAAAGGTGGATATACACTGTACTAGTGCCGACATTGTGCATGCTCTGTTGCCTGTGTCTATGTGCCTGTGGTTCTGTCAGTGTGATCATGTGATGTATCTGACCCCAGGAATGTGTCAATAAAGATTCCCCTTTCTGGGACAATGAATTCACGGTGTTCTTATTTCAATTTCCAGGAGTGTATTTTAATGCGATTCTGTCAGTTTTAATTATTCGAGAGTTGACCGTCTGGTTTTAAACTTTCTTTGCTTTTTGCGGCTAATTTGATTGGGAAACCGTTGAGATTGAACTTAACATATACATGGATGGACATGAGAAATGAAAGGTTGCAATAAATTTATCATCTGTGATTATTACTTTGCGTAAGAAATATTCTTTTGCAGATTAATAAAAACCAATTTCTTTGAATATTCCAAAATAATTATTCAAGTTTTACTTTTATTAAAGTACTAAAGCTGTTTGTGCAAGAATGAAAATATTATTGTCCATCGAACTTAGCAAACATTTTCACGTTGCAGTGGATTTTTGTTTACCGGGATATACCCCCAACTATCTTTGAAGCATAAAACTAATTTCACTATATGATAATGTTTTCTTTTTATATTGCTAAGCTCTCATGGAAATTTTCCACTTTTAAATACACTTGACGACATGTTCAGAATTTATCACTTTTTGAATGAAAATTTACAAAAGCTGCAGCTTGTATCCACCTGTGAATGCACAAGATAAAATCCACTATCTCTCTTTATTCTGCATCTGGAATGCTGTGAAAGAAACACTTTATTATTTTCGTTCATCTCTACCTGTACCCTTTTTTTTAGGATGTGGTCGTTATTACAATCGTATATTTAAATCTGCCGCTGCTGCAGACTACTCGCTCGCAGCACAGTTCCGTACCGCCAGCGATATCCAATAAAGTGCTGAAATTTTTTAAATAAAATGGGTAATGTCCGGTGCGAACTTTGCAGTAATTGTGACAAACAGATTTTACTAGATAAATGTATTTTAACAGAAACAATTAAAATCTTTACACACCTTTTACAATCCCAGCTACAAATGGCGTCGATCATCGACTTATGACAAATTAAAACTACGTAAGAGCCTAATGCAACGTCACGGATTCCCCTCCTATTCAGTCCGTTCAGAAGACAAGCGAGTCTATTACAATAATTGCCCATTTATATCTTAACTAATTCTTCTGCAGTCTCTGTCACTTCTCATTACATATCCTTTCTTCTGTGGCGGTTTTCACGTCCTCCGCCACAGATAGTATTTCACACTCTTTGAATAATCATTTATAATAGCAAAATTCGTAATTATACTTTTCCTCACAAAATTAAGTGTCCTTTGAATTAACAGAAATACATATAAATTATTTGTTACAGTGAGCATTATACATCGAAATGTTCTTTTAACTTTCACTTTGGATGCGTGCTGCCATAGAACGTTATAGTATGTGTATTCATCTATTTTCTTATTACTTCTCAGTATGCAAGTTTCTCCATCAGTAATTTTGGGGCCTAATATTTTCCTAATAATATTTCTTTCTTTCATTTGAATTTCTTCAATATACTTCTTTATATTTAAAATTAAAATGTCTGCTCCATTAACACATTCAGGTTTGATTACAGTGCTGTTAAGCCTAAGATTACTGAATTTAGAAAGTGACTTTCTTATTATTAATATTTTGTGTTAATCTGAATGCAGTTGACATTTTTTGACAGTGAGCTTTGTTTGCAGCTTTATCCAGCCCATTTTCTTGTGTGATTTCCCCCAAGTATTTAAACAGAGGAACCCTTTTTGTTTTTCCATATTTTGTGTTATAAAATTTTGGTGCTTGTTTGTTGCAAGTCATATATTCCGTTTTTTCGATTGATATTTGTAGTCCTATTTTTCCCGTAACTCCTTTAAGAATTTCAATTTGTTTTCGAGCTGTGGCCATGTCCCTAGTTAAAATTGACAGATTATCTGCAAAGGCGAAGCAATCTACTCTAATTCTACTTCTGCCTAACTTGATTGATTGATCTACGTCTTAACCTGACTTTTGCTCTCGCCATTCTGTAATCACCTTTTCCAAAAAAACAGACAAACAATAAATGGGAGAATCCATCTCCTACTTCAAGACCAGTTTGTATATCAAGTGGTTCAGAAGTTTCACCCGTGGGTTTAACTTTAAAGCTAGTGTCTCTTAACTTTCCCTTAATCAGTGTTAGAGTTTTATTATGTAGCCATTGCTCCTTTAAAATTTGGAAAACAGTTTCATGATCAACTGTGTAATACAGCTCCACAATCTACGTACAATATTGTTACCAGAAATCCTTTGGTGCATAATGATTAGCTTTAAATTAAGAATTTGTTCCAGACAGAATATGTTTGGTCTAAAGCCTGCATGGCACTCACCAATATTAGGTTCTTACTGTTCTTGGTTTCGATGATGTAACCATTGCGAGAAAATTTTGTATGTGAACGTGTGATGGTACGTCACATAAATGGACATTTGGAGAAAGGGAAAAGAAGTTTAATTTTTTTATGAGCTGTGTAAACCTTAAATTATCTAAAGACTAAGTACTTCTGCGCGACGTATAACTAATAGTAAAGAATGTAAATTATTATTATCCAAACACAAATATCGATGTCATTAAAAAAGAATAGTTTTTGTATAATCTGTGTAACAATAGGCCATGAAGATCAAGGACAATGCTTTAATTGAACTCGCTCTCCTCTGTTTGTTTCGTCTAGATTTAGGCCGCCATTGTGGTGCTGGATAATATTTAATGTAAGATTGGTTGTAATTTAGTAAAATACACTTGTAATTGTTATTAGAAAGTGTTTATTATTGACTTAATTGTCACGTCTCATGATCGCAACCACTAATTCTCATTAACCAAGTTTTTACAGAACTTCATAGTGCAGGGAGCTCATCTCCCCTAGCAGGATTTAGTCGGCCATTACGCTGACTGTATTATTTAATTAAAATTTCATGTCATAATATTAAATGTAAATGCGAGGGACTTCTCAGTTTTGATCTTTCAATTATTTCAAAGTTAAAAGGCATAGTAATAAATTTCGTTTACTAAAATCCACAGCACTGAATGAGTTCAGTACGTTTAATTTTGGGCGCCTAACGCAAACGAGATTGTCTCCAGTTTTGCCTTGCAAATAATGAACAAGAAATATTGAAAATCATTACACCCAATAAGCTCCGCCATATCTCAGCTAATCTTTGTGTAGTTTCGTCCATAAATAACCAGTAGCCCCTGAGACCCATATTAATAATTACAGTTTGGGTAGGAATACGCATGTTTTCTTTTCTAAATAGCGGCGTTCACGCAAACTATTTATTAGAAAGCGGTGAGTCACGTGTTGTGTTTAAAAATTATTATATCGTACACACTTCGAGGCAACCGATGTCCGTACAAGCTTTATCGCGGTATAAGTTAATTAAAAGTCTCACGATAGCCCACAATAGTTAAAGCCACCCCAACGAAAATCATAAAATATAATTATAAAAATAAAATTATATAATTATCCCGTAAGTGGCTACACATACATATATACTGCTATGCCGTGATAAACGGCATAGGAGAGATGCCTTGGTAATTATTAACATCCCTTTTATCCCCTTTTTTATGCAACGGATGAATTATGGCAGGTTTTCAGTCTTCAGGTATTTTGTCAGTTTGCCAGATAGGTCCTCTTAGTTGAATGATCTCTTTCATAGTGTTAGGGCCACCTGATCCTAGCAGTTCTGCAATTATACCGTTTTCTCCGTATGCTTTATTGTTTGTACGTCCCTTAATTTCTCTAGTTATTTCTATTCGTCAGGTTCTTTACTGTTAGGGTTGGTGTTATTAGTTTGCTGTGGTTGGAATTTATTCGCTGGTTCCGGATGTTCAATACTTTAAAAAAAAAAATAGCAAGTACCTTACAATTTTCGTGGCTGTTAAGAGCCAAACTGCTATTGTCATTTTTAAGCAAAGACGTCCAGGTTGGTAAACATTTAGTTTTGTTTTGAATGATTTATACAGGTTTCTTGTATTGTTCTTTCGGAAGTCTTTTTCGATTTCTAAAAGGTGGGCATTTTCGTAGTTTATTTTAGTCTATCGGATTAATTGAGTGGCTCATGCCTAAACTTAACTGATGTTTCACAATCTGCATTCCGTCAAGAATGTTTTTGTTTGCTTCCAAGTGAAATTGAATTCTGTGCTGTTTTGATGAATTTTTCTCTTACGCGTTGACAATTGTTGAATTATTTTTTGTCACATTAGGTTGTTAGAGTAGAGGTCATTTTCTGTCTCAAATTTTGGGATAACATTTTTTCTTTTGAAGAGTTTTTCAGGTTAAAGTTTTACTTTTATTCGCGTTAAATAACGGTCAAAATCAATTTTACTCCCTTTCCTTAGTTGGACGTCTACAATTTATTTGTAGTGAAGGTATGAAATTGCTACATGATCTATTTGAAATTCCCCAATAGATGTGTTGGTGTCCGCCAGATCTTTTGTTTAGAGCTCTTTTTGAAACGGGTTGGCAAGACTTAAAGGTTAAAATTTTTGCACTTTTCAACAAGTCCTTGGGCATTTTGGTTTGTCCAATTATGCGCAGGAAATCCAGCCACCGTTTTCTTATATTTTTTCCCTATACCTAATTGAGCATTAAAATCACCCATTACAATTTTAACATGGTTTGAGGGAATTTTCGAGATGATGGTTTCTAACGGTTCATAAGCTCCATTAACTGCTTCAGGTATCTTACGATTACATATGGGCATTAATTCAAGTGTATGCTTTATTTGTAATTTAAGAGAATTTGTCATTCTGTCATTAAAAGGATTTCAAAGTGTTTTGTTACCTGGCTTACAACTATTTCACAAAGCACATCCTCAGTGTTGAAAGCAATATATTCGACAAATTTTGCGTTGTCACGCCTTGCACTTCTGCATGAAAAAAATGACAATTTTTAAAATAGAATAAAAAATTATTTGCTAAATCATCACTTTAAAAGAATGGAAGAATAAGAAGCTAAACTGCCGCACAGTGATTTATTTTACATGCTCATTTGTAGTTCAGCCAGAGCGGAGTTATCCATTGCAAGGCAAGAATTAGTTGCAAGGCATTTTTGACAGAATATTATGAATATTTTTCTATTAGTCAATTTCCATGTAAATTGCAGAGATTCATTTTGCAATAGAGAACATTTAAATTAAGTAAAAATTAGAGTAATCTTGTGAATCATTGTTTTATGCAATCTAATTTACAGATAGACAGTTGCATTTTAGACTAATTAAAATCACTTTAATAAAAAGTAATTTGCTTAAATAAGCTTTTGTTCAAAAGGAGGGCAGCTATGCTGATTCTAAATCTGAATCTGTAATCGCCATTTGAAAATCCAGACAGCTTTTAGATAATTAGCGAGAAATTTAGTTACAGTTTCAGCGCACTACTCGCAACGGTATAGATAACATTAATATATTACAGTCCGTTTGTAGCTGCAGACGCATCACCGTCTCGCTTCACCTCAGCCCTTGGACCGGCATTTGACCCGTTAAAAGCTATAATTGGAATAGTGTGACATTATTTGTGATTTCAGCACAGTGCGCCAGGATCCACATAGATCCGTTGTGTCAATACAAAAGTTTAATGCAGCCGTATTGAAACTTAAAAACTATCCCAAACAAAAAAAAAAAAGATGAACTTACCCAAGTCAGTTTCCTCAAAATCTAAAGTCGTAGAGACGATGTACCTAGCTTATGAGAAACTTACACATGTGCATATTACAGTAAAAATTGCAAAGATACTAGCAGTGGGAGGAAAATAGTACCTATATGTGAATGTAGACTTTCCTCCTAGAAACGTCACGCTCTCTTTACACTGCCGCTTGGATGGAAGTACAAGAGACTTTCACCAAAGAGTTCCAAACTAATATTCAAATGCAACGGATGTATCAAAGTCCAGCGAGATCTTTTAGCTTACGTTTGCAGTCTGTTTTAAGCCGATAAATGAGCAGACCTGGCGAGGAGGATGGAAGCGTCTTCCCTATGAGTGACCGTCACCTTGCGCAGCCAATCACCTTACTGTGAGTGCGTGATGGACGGCAGCTCGATCGGCAACGATATTCCACTGTTAGCACGTGACAGCTGTACTCACTTCACCTTACACTGCAGTACCGCTAAATTGCAAAGCATATTTATGAAGAACACTGTCACAGCAGTTACTCGTGGAAGCATAAATGGTCAATCACTAACGCCCTCACTAAAATGTTTATAGAGAACGTTTAGTCCAAGTGGAATTCTGGTGGAAACAGCACTTCACCAAAATACAAACCATTTAAGGTAAAGTTGTAAGATAGATCTTTAATTTAATTGTGTTATTCACATAATTTCCTTATTTGCGAAACATGGTCAGATGGTGGGATTAAGGTCCTTGGTTATATCCGTCAAGGGTTTCACAAATAGAAATATTTTTTTCATTACAGTTTAGTTAAATAATGTTAAACGTAATATCCGTAGCAATGACAGTGAAGGGATTATACCGAGGAACCGTCAATGTCTTCTGTATTAAGAAGTTTTATTCCAAAAGCTTACTGCTATATCCACATTTTGATCGTCACAAGTGATCAGTCACATTGTCATTGGGTATTCTGTCCGTGGGTAAAATATAGTTGACTCATGTAATACGCTCCAACTTGTCTGGTGTTGGTACGAGAGACACCAGCGAAAAATTATAACCATAAAAAGGCATTTAAACCATCAATACCGTTATTTGACTGCTGTTCAAACTCGTAAATGTGCTAACGGACGCCAAAATGGAAAATATTGAAATAAACGATATCGGAATTGAAAAACAACTGCTATCACTTAGTAGCGGAAAAGCATCCGGACCAGACGAGATACCCTTACGATTCTACAGTGATTATGCTAAAGAACTTGCCCCCTTTCTATCAGCAATTTATCGTAGATCGCTGGAAGAACGTAAAGTACCTAGCGACTGGAAGAAAGCGCAGGTCGTTCCCATTTTCAAGAAGGGTCATAAATCAGATGCGAATAATTATAGGCCTATTTCGCTTACGTCAATCTGTTGTAGAATAATGGAACATGTTTTGTGTTCTCGTATTATGACGTTCTTAGATAATACAAATCTCCTTCATCATAACCAACATGGATTCCGCAAACAGAGATCATGTGAAACTCAGCTCGCCCTATTTGCCCAAGAAATTCACAGTGCCGTAGACACTGGCGAGCAGATTGATGCCGTATTCCTGGACTTCAGGAAGGCATTTGATACGGTTCCGCACTTACGTTTAGTGAAAAAAATACGAGCTTACGGAATATCGGACCAGGTTTGTGATTGGATTCAGGATTTCCTAGAAGAAAGAACACAACATGTCATTCTTAACGGTTCAAAATCTGCAGATGTAGAGGTAATTTCGGGAGTACCGCAAGGAAGCGTGATAGGACCTTTATTGTTTACAATATACATAAATGACTTAGTTGACAACATCGGTAGCTCCGTGAGGCTATTTGCAGATGACACGGTTGTCTACAAGAAAGTAGCAACATCAGAAGACTCGTACGTACTCCAGGAAGACCTGCAGAGGATTAATGCATGGTGCGACAGCTGGCAGCTTTCCCTAAACGTAGATAAATGTAATATAATGCGCATACATAGGGGCAGAAATCCATTCCAGTACGATTATGCCATAGGTGGTAAATCATTGGAAGCGGTAACGACCGTAAAATACTTAGGAGTTACTATCCGGAGCGATCTGAAGTGGAATGATCACATAAAACAAATAGTGGGAAAAGCAGGCGCCAGGTTGAGATTCATAGGAAGAATTCTAAGAAAATGTGACTCATCGACGAAAGAAGTAGCTTACAAAACGCTTGTTCGTCCGATTCTTGAGTATTGCTCATCAGTATGGGACCCTTACCAGGTTGGATTAATAGAAGAGATAGACATGATCCAGCGAAAAGCAGCGCGATTCGTCATGGGGACATTTAGTCAGCGCGAGAGCGTTACGGAGATGCTGAACAAGCTCTAGTGGCGGACACTTCAAGAAAGGCGTTACGCAATACGGAGAGGTTTATTATCGAAATTACGAGAGAGCACATTCCGGGAAGAGATGGGCAACATATTACTACCGCCCACATATATCTCGCGTAATGATCACAACGAAAAGATCCGAGAAATTAGAGCAAATACGGAGACTTACAAGCAGTCGTTCTTCCCACGCACAATTCGTGAATGGAACAGGGAAGGGGGGATCAGATAGTGGTACAATAAGTACCCTCCGCCACACACCGTAAGGTGGCTCGCGGAGTATAGATGTAGATGTAAATGTAGATATTTAAAGGAGCACGACAGATATTGAATATCAATTAAAATCACGTAAAGCGAGCAAGGCGCAAACCCCTGGCGAAATTCCTTTTAAATAGCAACTCAGTAACGCTGCAGAGTCAGCCCCATTCGTAGCTTACAACAGTAATGAACTTCTCGCTCATTATACAGCCGACCTAGTTTTGTAAGAAGAGCAAAATAACAGGTGCCAGAATGAAAAACCAATACCTCTGGTGCTCACCATTTGCAAGAGGTGAGACATTCAGGGAGGAAAGAAAGTTTCCTTTAGAAAATCAACACGAAACTTGTTTATCGTTCGTAAATTAGCTCAGGCGTCTGTCTAGCTCTCATAATCTTTCAATTACTAGGTGCAAGCAAACAAGTTCTGTCTTCTAAGATTACCAAGATCGTTCGACAATGATCTACACTGCCGAATCATAATGAAGAATCCATTCATAGCACCTACCAGAGTAACGTCACTAATATTAAGCAATTTTGGCCAATATAAAATATTGTGTTATAACAACGATTAACGTTCAATACACGCCAGTTATTTCCATGAAGACAGTTTAGACTGAGTGTTGCCGATTCTGTTATTTCCACAAACTTACTTTGGCTCAGTGGTTGGGAAGACGTTCAAAGTAAGTAAATAGTATGTTGACTTTCTGTGAGGTGCCAGCATAAGACGGATGGTGTGTTGTAAGATCCTGCCGGACGGTCGATGAAGGCAGCTGTCGGCCGCGGAGTCGCTATTCGTTATAAACAGTGGTGACCTTTTGGAAACTGCTACAAGCTGCCTGAATTGTGCTGAAGTAAACATTGGTGGCTGCAGCAATGTACAGAGTAGTTTCTAGTAAACAATTCGCTGCTACAGGCTTGAGTCTGTGACAACTGGCAACAATTGCCAGTGTATATTTTGTTCACGGACAGGAGTTAAAAAGTTATTAATATAAGTAACAATTCCTGCGTCCGCATCCGAATTGCTATCTCCAACGAAAGACGGCTATCCTAATGACCACGGAAACTGACATCTGGCGACTGTGACAGGCGGTAGACACTGTCAACAAAAAAGACTTGCGTCACAAGGGACTTCAAGGTTGCTACAGGAAATATGTCAGCAAATGGGAGGAAACGTTTCTTTTGAGAGTCCATGTGGCACCCTCAAATTTCACTCACATTTTTTCTGAAGTATTCTTTCTTCTTCGTCTTTCTGAAACATTTCTGGATTTGCTGGTCATTCACAGATCATCTGCCAAGCTTCTCTTGTCTCCCACAGTCTTTCATTTAGCATCTCTTACCATTGCTGTTCTCTTAGAATTGCACCATACTTCACCTGACCCGTCTACCTTGTTTGTGGTCTTGCAACAGTCCTTCGTCAAGATTCTGTCCATTCTGGAGCTCTTCTCAGCAGTCTTCCTGCCTCCAATCATTTAACATGGCCAAACCACTTAAGTCCATTATCCTTCATACTTTGTCCCAGGGGTTTGATCTGCAGAGTATTACATATTATTTCATTCCTTATCTTGTCCCTTCTCGTCTTACCAGGTATCCCTCAAAAGTACACGTCTGTTTCTTGTATTCTGCTCAGATCAACTCAAACATCCAACTCTGATCCGTTGGTCAGAATTGGCAGGTAATATGACTTTTAAATTATGAGCTTCTCTCGACAGTGCACCTTTGTTCCTTGTATTCTGCTTCGATCTTTCTTTGTCCAAGTCCAACATTCTGATCCACTGGCTAAAATTCGTGGATAATCTGGCTTTGCACGTATTTTCCAATTTGTAATTATGTCTGTTATACAATTACAGAATTTCGAATAATATCCTGTCCTCTCTGAAATTCCATCCACGATGTTTCCTTTCTTGGTTTATATACTTCACATATGAAATCAGTGAAAAAACCGTCTTGGTCGTGGGGTTATTTTATAAAAACGACCACTTTCGGCCTAGGCTTAGACCATCTTCAGACAGCACGATTAGCTGAAGGTGACTTTGTGTAGAACAGTCAATTGACTTCAGTCGCTGAAACTGTTCAACTTCAACTTCAGCTGATGGTGGTTTCTGAAGATGGCCTAAGCCTAGATCGAAACCGATCATATTAATAAAATAACCATCGCATCTAAACTGTTTTTTCGCTGATTTTATATAGATTTCCCAAACATATTACCAAAAACTTTGAATACTTCCTAGATACTTGAAAGCATCAACTTGTTCAATACTTCCTCCATCCAAAGTACAGCCTACATTTTTTCGTTTTACCTATAGATCTTCATTACTTCACTTTTTGATATGCTTATTTCAGTGAATGCTTCTTTAGTCACTCTCTGCCAGGTGTGTAGATGTTCTTCCAATTTTTACTCATTTTCTTCCAACTCATCCCATCATCTGCATATGCTATGAGCTTCACATCATCTGATGGTGATCCTTCGCGAAATTTCGTTATGATGTTGCCCACAACATTATTAAAAAGCATTGTGAAAGCACTGTTCATTGACTAAGCACTCTGTACATAGAAAGCACTCCTCTTCTTTGGACCGTTAGCTATGGGCTCCACTGAAGTGTAGCACCACTAATATTTTGTGGGGTAACCTTTGGGAATATGCCTAGGTTGTGAGGAGTGATTTCGAGGTCCCAGGCACATTGCAACACAGCTGAAGCAGGTGCCGCTGCGTCTCCCACCGCACTCCCCCATGCAGTCAGCCACCCGGGGGCTGGCTACCACGGCGAGTATACTAGCAGCCTCTGTCCTCAGCTGATGCCGTGTCTCACACTGGGCCCTGGTGGGAGCAACCCTGTGCTTGTGTGTTGCAACCAGCTTGCCAAGAGGGGCGTGTCTGATATGATGCATCGGCACAATGCACATATCTGAGCAAGATAATGTAGTACATGTCTGGATGTGGCTGAGGTGGAAGTGGAGTCTAAAAAAGAACAAGAGTTAATTTTTTAACTCCGGTAGGCAAACTGCCTTCCATTTATTGAAAAAAAAAAAGCATTTACTGATGACCTAGCCGGGGTACATGAATGAGAGTTTAGCGGCCCTAAGGCGCAAACAGATTGAGCCGGGGCTCAAAATGTGCACGGAGGCAACCGGCCAATGCGTGTGATCTCGTAGGGGGCCTGTCAATAAAAGAGAGCGATCCACACGCCTCGTTCGCGCAGCTCGGCGCGGTGGGCGCCCACACGTGATCTCCTGGACCTTTCCGATTGGCTGTTGTAGGAGCTCTGCCTAGGCAAGCGACGCTTCCCTAAGCGTCACCCCGTCAGCAGAAAGGTTGTTTGTTCGTCGAGAACGTGAACAAGCCACGGGATAGCGGCACATACTGGAAGAATCTGATGTGTCGCCAACCCAGGGCCCGTGCACGGCTTTGTGAAGATCCATTGCCATCCATAGCTCACGCATTTAGGAAAAAAAATCTCTTTTCTTTTATTGAAAATAAAGGACTCCTGTACTCAATCTGTCAGCACCTGTACATCTCCTTCCGTTTCCGCGGGAGCGAGGTTTTATGGTGAAAATTAGTTGTTGCTCGTTGATAAAGGAAAACAATTTGCTACCTTGGTCGTGTGTGCTAATATTTGCAAAAATGGGCGTGGGGTGAATCTAAGTTTTACAAAAACATCTATTTTTACTGGAGTGGTTTTACAACAACAGTCTGCAGCTCGTGGTCGTGCGGAAGCGTTCTCGCTTCCCGCGCCCGGGTTCCCGGGTTCGATTCCCGGCGGGGTCAGCGATTTTCTCTGCCTCGTGATCACTGGGTGTTGTGTGATGTCCTTAGGTTAGTTAGGTTTAAGTAGTTCTAAATTCTAGGGGACTGATGACCATAAATGTTAAGTCCCATAGTGCTGAGAGCCATTACAACAACATAAAAATAAAGTCCCTTTAAAAAAAAGATATTATACAGGAAGATAGTACATTTAGAGACACTGATCTTATCACACATAATTCAATATGATAATTTCCCATCATCATTACTGTATTAGAATGCAAATCTTAGCACTAAAAGTTAAAAGTATGTCAAAAGTTTCACAACATTGGAATGAAATATTACAGATTCTGTTACTCATATACACTTGCAACGCTAAACTCGGTGTAGGAGAAGTGTAGATGCTGGCCGAACTGAATCAGCGCTGACCGTTTGAAGGTTACAGGCGCTTCTAGAAATATGTAATTGTTTGTGTTGTTTGGCAAACGTTAAACTCGTTGCTACATAGTGGAATCAGTTTCAGAATATAAACTAAAATATGAAAGTAGTAATTGTAAGAAATTAGTTAATTCTACCAAATAAAAGTATTCAACTGACAAACGTAGTTAACATAAATAGAATATGAATATAGTAAATAATGGGATAAAACATTGAAATTCTCAAACTGTGAGGTAGTTTCTATGGTCAATAGTTTCAAAATAATAATTAAAGACTTATTGAAACACTGACAACCTAAAAGATTGCATCGTATACAGATAACAGACAGTTAAAACATGTTCATAATGTAACATAAAAGGCATTTGCTTCTGTGTAGGAACACTGATTGCAGTTGGTTAAACACAAAGTTCTAACTGTTGATGGTATATCTTCCACATATAATACAGACAATCATTGAAAAATAAATAGAGTTAGAATCTTTGGTTCAGATGCGGTGCTGTGATGGAGTGGCCCATGTGCCACTGGAGGAGAGCGAGGCAGCACAGGGCGCCGCGCAGCGATGGATACACTGTCATTCCCTCAGGTGGGGACGGCGGGAAGGAGGGACATGGTGGCAGCTGCTTATTGTGTAGGCAGGTACTGAAACACTCCCCCGGAGATAGTATCAGTAAAGTTTGCCGGGGTGGGCTTCAGTAGCAAATAGACTAAGGTTTCCTACATTCAGTGGTCATCTCTAGTATCTTTTCCTATAGTTTACATGATTATATTCATTGATACATTGATACATGATAAAAATAAGAGTAAATGAACATTAGACAATACAAACTTTATTTCAGTTAAAGAGTGTACTTCACTATGGTAGACCATGGCTGACATTACTCTTGTCGAAATTCACCCTCGGGCTGTGCCTCGGGTACAGTTGGTTGTGTTGACTTAATGTGTTTACAATATCCTTTCTTATACAGGCACCAGAGAAAGGCTCCTGCGACAATCAGGGTTGGAACAGTCAGGACACTAGGCAGAGTAACCGTATACAATTGTTTCTGTGTCCGCCAGGTAGCTATGTGAGCAACAGCTCGATCCAGGGCGATTTCGCCCTTTTTGTGAGCTAGTAATTCGTCAATTGACTGAAGTAATCGAGCATCGGACTCGTTGAGTAGCCTGGGTACATTATTGGGTGATGGTGGTACCACTGGTACCTCAGGTAAATAAAGTAAAAGGGTTCCGAGGCTCAAATTTTTCACTTGTGTTAGGTGTGCTGACAGTTTGACAGTAGGTGTTATTAAATCACAGGCGGACATGTTGAACAGTAATCCACTGTTTTGTAGTGCGAAACTATACGTCCGAGACACTAAAACATGGTCATAGCATGTTAAAGCAATTGTAGATGTCTGAGGTACAAAATATAATAAACTATCCCCTACTGGTTTAAACCAAGGCTCACGCAAGGTCGATAACATACGCGGACAGGGGGGGGGGGGGGTTGTTTCCTCTAAAAACAAGGCCACCTCACAGCCCTTAGTTCCAGTATGAATGGATAAGTTTGAACACATATAGTAATTAGTGTGAAGGCACTGATGGAGGTCAATCAGCTGCATGACAGAATGTCTTTGGCGATCTTTGCTAATAGCTAAGATATCATTAGTTTGCCAAGTCACTTGCTTTCGTAGGGCAACCCAAGAAACCGGAAAGGTGTGTAATCGGTAGCATTCAAACTCGCAGTTGGCGCATGTGATGGATAGAGAAATCTGTGCGCACAGTCCTTGAGAAGTTCGCACAAGATGTACTGTAGCTGCCGCATAATAATGAGGTAGCGAAGATTCCCATACAGGGTAAAGCATTTGCATTGGCGATGCCAGATGAAACGAAACATTAGCCAGATTTTGCCGGAACAGTTCTGTAGGCATTAACATAGGGCTAAGCTCGTGCTGTAGTCCTAGCAGAGTAATAGTATGGAAGGTGTTAATATGCAACTGAATGGTATGGCTGTTGTATAGTAAGATCTGTAGCGCTCTTGTTATCTCCAAAGTGTAGGTCACATTAGTTATGATATGATGTAAAAACTCAAGGACCCGTTGCATAACATTCCTAAATGTTTCGTACCGGAGTACAAGGTCAGTTGCCACGACACGAATTTGCCTAGTAGCAGCTAATAAACTGTCTTCAATATGGGTGAGGCGTAATTGCTTGTGGACCAGTACGTCCCGATTTTGTTTAGTAGTAAAAGTTACTTGGCGTAGGGTTTGGTCCCAGCGCTTAGCGTCAGCATGGCCGTTGGTACCAAAGATAGTTTTGAGTATCGCACCTCCGGCATTGAACCAGGCTCTCTTGACCAGAGTTAGGGGCACAGTGTCGAAGATGCTTCGTTGTTGTTCTTGAGTGTTTAGCAGTGCTTGTTTTAAATCCCACAGAGTGCGTAAGGTGGACGTCTGCCCTGATTGTTCGAATAAAGGTTCACAAGCCAATAGGCGACTGATAAGTTGTTGTAAAGCTAGCTCTTCTTCCTTAATGGAGCTTAGTTGTATATCGACACGTATTACCGCTTGATGGGGGGTATATAGCAAGTTGTCCAAACGTTCAAACATGATGCCTGACGATGACGGATGATTACTAAAGGGTGGGAGACTGACAGCTCCAGTAAAAACAATCAATAAAGCACAGCATCTCATCGGGTAATGTCTGGTCGATATTCTCCTGGTAGTTATTCAACAACTCCAATAGATGAGAGACACCGCCGAAGTGGCCGATGAAAGGACAGAGTGCATTCAGAAGAGAGAGAAGGCGTGAGAATATCTCTATGCGACTGTATGTATTAATGACGACAAAATATATCACAGCAGTGCGTAATAGTGTTTGGTTAATATTTACCGTGCAACGGAGTCGGAGAGTAGTACGTTCCGAAGAGGCGGATGCAACTTCACTGTTAATACTGAACTGGCCAGTAAGTGAGCGGTCACGGGTCTTTATACAATAGCAAGTAGCCAAAAGAGGGTTGTCAGCATTGCTGACAAGTACCTATAGTCAGCGATCACGTGTAGAAGACTGACACGGCAACTTCACAATCTGACTGAGTGAATTAGTCAGCGGAATAAACCCGCGGCTATGTAAGAAGTGTGACTGAAAGGAGATCAGCAGCGCCTACGTGTTATTTGTGTGTGTTTTTGTTTCATATATAGATATTTATGGATCTTCACCCAGAATATTGGTGCGATATCAGTGAGAGTCAATCTGTTGAGGTGGAAGGTTTCTTAGCCACTAGATGCAGATAAACGGTTAAGCGTGTTGATGGAAGTACTTAACCATGCCATAAAGTACATCACTGCTCGTTTCGTTTACAGAGAAGGTTACACACAGGTAGAGTATGGCGGTAATTACATTTTGTAAGTGACAACAATTTTCAGCAAATTCCGTAGGCCTTTTATCAACGGAGTTTTTATTTCCGGGGTCACTATTCAGATCGCTGCAGCTACCCCAGACAACACATTGCGCACTATGTTGAAAAGCGTGTTCTGCGCGAACTGTAACAGGTTTTCCCGGTGAGAAGTATCTAACGAATAATTTTCTCCAAATAAAGTGAGTAGGTGCAAAAGCGATAACCAGATAGAGGGTTTAGCCGCCAGAAATGCAAACAAAACAAGTGCAGCTGAACCCTTTTAATACATCTCCTGTAGTAGAATTTATACTCTCCCTTTCAGGGGATGGTGAGTATGACTGTGTATACCTATCATGTGGATGAGGTGTCTGTGAATGTGTAAGGAACGTTGTGCGGGTGTTCATGAAGCGATAACATGTAGTTCATACACTATGTCTGACAATATGTGGCTATTCTTCGCTGTGGGTTGCCAAAGCGAGATGGGACTTCATCATCATATAAGCACCAGAGGAGAAACCGGTGACAGCGGCCGTAGAAGAGATTCTGTTGTACAAGGTTTGCGATTGCCAGATGGGCTGAGTAGTGACTAACTTGAAGAAGGACTTGCTACTGCTGTTATTCAGTGGTGGAGATTCGTGGATTAAGCAAACCAGTGCATATTTACGAGGATAACAAAATGTTTCCTGGCGTCAGGTAAAAGTAAGGCAGAGCATGGCAGAAAAGGATGAAATAGCAAGCATTTACGGAGAGATGGTTACGTGAGGAGCATTGGCAACAACCGAGGACCACACTCGTTATGATATCAAGGCATTAAGCAAGTAACAGCAAGGTTGAAGTGGTGACTTCGCCCAGATTGCTTCAGGCAAATTGGGAACAGCAACTTAACAAGACAGATACTTCAGCTCTTTACTTCTAGCCCGCATCTCGTGGTCGTGCGGTAGCGTTCTCGCTTCCCACGCCCGGGTTCCCGGGTTCGATTCCCGGCGGGGTCAAGGATTTTCTCTGCCTCGTGATGCCTGGGTGTTGTGTGCTGTCCTTAGGTTAGTTAGGTTTAAGTAGTTCTAAGTTCTAGGGGACTTATGACCACAGCAGTTGAGTCCCATAGTGCTCAGAGCCTCTTTACTTCTATGAAAACTCGAGATTCGCTGACGTGACTGTTGGAGAAATGTGCCAACATCTGCCATAATACTCGGGGTCTAAGAAGGCAGCGAAATAACGCAGTATGTAATGACTGTAGTACAAGAATGGCGGATCAACATTTTAATAATGTATAGCATTTTAAAGCTCAGAGTGACTTACTGTCCATTCTGTGGATAAAGATTCTGAGAGGTGTAGCGTAGCTGAACAGTAGAGTATACCGGTTACAATACGTACGCGCGTGGCTGCTGATCAGGCAGCTCGTGCCCGTACGCACACGTGTGTTGCGTGCTGCACTGCTTCACAGTAGTACGCTCGGGGAATAAAACTTCCCTCTTACGCGACCGAGTATTGGCGTACTTAGTTTAGCGAGTTACGCTGAGAGATAATTTATGTTGGCACTAAGAAATGCGTGGTGGCTCTTCCAAGTACGTATCGTATCGTTGCTACGACGCAAATTACGCGTCGCACTTGTGTTTAGTGTCACGAAAAGTCACGAGCAGCAAGGAAATGTGAAAATGCAAGCACGATGATTGTATTTATGTACTTTAAGGGAGGGACAAAGCTCTCCTTAGGAACAACCAAGTAAGCCCATGGTTACTGATTCTTCGCTGGCTAGATAGCAGAGACACGATTCTCACTTCACAATAGATCGTCGGAGAATAGCTCAAACATGGACACTGCAACAAGGGAGGAGCGATACCTCGATGAGAAAAATGGCTGGAAAGACGGACAGGACCGGTATTGTTGGAGTAATTTACAGTACCACTGCATACTCATTAACAAAAGAAGAAATACAGGATAGATCCGAGGGCTCGGCAGTAGAGTAAGTAATAAAAGGGGAGGGCTTCAAAAATGAACTGCAATCACAGCCGACTGCAAGTATCCACCGATTCGGCAGCACGGATACCAGCATGTCGTGTGTTGTCAGTAGCGTGAAAAAACCGAGCCAACGAAATAGTTGTCCCTATTACTCGTTGTCCACTGTGAGTGCGAATCTGTCTCTCGCTGAACTAGCCAGTTGGGATTCAGGCCAACTCAGCAGGCATTCCTTTACCCTCGGATAATTACTACGTAGCGCTTGAGCCCATTCCTGAGTAGTTCCCATAATTTACTGAGTCCAACCTATCAATATGACACGTCAATGACTGTGTCAGATAGTCTTCCATCGCTGCGGTGGCAGTGAAACATTCCCACAGACAAACAGGTGTATTAGTCTTTATCGCGGAGCCGCTCCTTGTTATGCAAGGTAGCAGAGTGACCGGCATGGCTTAGATACTATTTGATTCATAAAGGAAAGATAATAGTAAGTAACTATCTCATAATACAGTAAGAGGAGGGGGAGGGTTGAGACATGGCCCCGTGTTCCCTGCATATACAAACTGAAGGTATACAACATAAAATGACAAAGAAATGCACACATACAACATAATAAACTGACATGAGGCATAATGCAATTAGCAGCACAATAAAATAATACAAAACAATAAAATGAAATACACAGCATAAATTAGCTTATGACTTAGATCGGTGAGCAAGCAATGCAAAGCGACTGGAAGGCAGTATAGTCGTCTCAGGACTGATAGATGTGCAATCTGCTACGAGTTGGCATTAAGACATTTAATTCCGGACGAATTACGTCACTTGAAAGGAGACTGTCATGGTCCATGGCTATTAATACTAAGGACATCCATTACTGGGTGTGTGAGAACATAACTTGTAATGCAAGGTGGTGTGATCGGTACAAAGTGCGTAAATGACGGTAATAGCAAATAGGAGCGAGTGGGACTGTGGTGATGTGAGTCAAATGTAGTTCATTGAGGTGTTAAATTGTAATAAAATCGTGGCAGTGAAATGATGAGATTCTGTCTCTTGTTTTTACCACCTACAATCCCTGCCACACTCTCTAATAAATGGTTCTTTCTTTAAATCTACTTACTCTGTTATGGTAAAGTATGCATATTTTATCTACAGTTACGCTATTCCATGCTGAATAACGACGGCTGTGAGGATACGTGAGCGTCTCGTCTTTTAATTAGTGACGCACTTGAATGGATTGACGAGATCCTCGCTTCCTATCCACTATCTAGCGGAACCACTGCCAAAGGAACAGACTGGAAAACGTTAGTGAAGAAAGAATACGCTATTGAGCTTGACTCGAAGTATAGACTTGCATGAGTAATTATGCAGACCAGCTGTTATTAACTCTGCCTCTATTATGGTCAGTAGGTGTGTGTCTTTCTATCATGTCTCTCCCTAATCCTGGAGACTTACCTGAGCACGTACTGTAGCACCACGGCGACATCTCGACGATCCATGACTTACCTGTGGCGTCTGCTCGGTGAGCCGCTGTTGCGATCAGTAAGACATAATTTTATGTGTGTCGTATGTAAACAGTGAATAATTCTCTGAGTTAGCCTTCAATAATGATCACTTGTATGAAAGCTAATAGTGTTCTATTCTTCATTAGCCAAGAAAAATGATTATCTGCATTGTAGAAGACCGCAAATGTGTATATGTGAGACGTATTTACACTAGAAGTGCGGAACCCGTTTCATGGCGTATCACGGCAGTTGTGTATCCTGTAATTCTCATACGTTGTTGTTGAACGCCAAAGGTTGCATTTAAGACAGCACAAGAGTGTGAATTAGTTACAAGGCTGTAGGTAAGGTAGGAATAATTTCGTTTGCTAGTGTGTTTTATGTAATTTGCGTTTGGTTAGGTATAAGATACTTCGTGTAGTAGTGTAATTCATCAACTAGGACGTGTGTGGTTCATTAGATAACGTAACAAATGACAAAATGTGGCGCAGTGATTCATTCGACGTAGTGTGTACTGGTGCGTGGGTGTACGTGCGGCTGCGTATCTAACGGAGTGCGTTGCTCTGGCGCCTCCAGCAAGGACGCTCTATCAGTCAGGTGTGCGCTTCTTCGTACGCTTAGTTATGTTTTTTTTTTTTTTTGCCTGCGATGGCGTGGCCTGTTATTTGTCACTATGTGGGTGAATGACTTTAGTGCACTAGTGTTTGACTATGCCAAACTAGTGAAGTTGCGATACTCAATACTTCAACTCTAACTACGATCCTGATTCTATTCTTTTTAAAGTAGTGCTCTCTATCGGACGATTCCGAGCCCAGTTCCCTTCCGTACATAGCCAGGTTGGATACAGAAATGCACATCTTAGTGGCCGGCTACACTAAGTTATGTATATCCGCCAATTCCTGAATGTGTATGTCAAAGGAGTACGCCCGAAGACGCCCAAGAGCGACACTACTTCCTTTAACTTGCAACCGCGAATAACAATAGTCTCTTTAACGGCGGAACACCAAAACTTTTAATCCCTGTTTTCCAAGATTGCGGAAAAATATTATTGGACGCTATAGTAACTGAGATGCATTACATTAGAAATGATTGTGTCCTCTACCAATTGCGTAGTAGTGCCAGTATACGTCAGCGCATAGACAACGATCTTTCTATGTGGACTTGGACTAAATAAGTTACTTTTTCATCACATAGTATTGAAGAATTTACATTGAATATTCACTTGGTTTGTAATCTGGAAAAAGTTTTCACTAGCTTCTGCTAGGCAATCAATAAAAGTTCCTTTTAAAAGATAGCAATTTGTGTTGTGTACGTTGGCAGACATCATTATGAAAAGGTGTACTTTATTTGAGCATTAGACAAAATAATTTGTGGTTAATAGCTATTGCAGCGATATTCAAAAGGGAAGTTACCAGTACTGTCGTATGGAGGATGACTGGCATAAATACTACAAGTGTAGTTCCCATAACCAGGTACCATAACACAGATCACTCCTCTTCACAGAACACTTACCTTTCTACGTTCTTTGACATACTCTCCAGCATTTCAGTGTAGGCATATGACGCGCTAAAACTTCGGTGCAGCTACCAGCTCTCTTTCATTACAGTGGCACTAGTAGGTGTATTTTGTTACTGATAGTCATACGTACTTTGCATAGGTGTAGATGGACAGTGTAACGTGTGAAAAGAAATATAATTAAAATTGCTGTGACCTTCCCGGCTGAATGTTAGGTTTGTACGTACTGTGTAATTATTTCTTTCGATTATAAATGATTCCTAAACCTCACTATTCTCGTCCTGTTACCTTATTGATACATAAATTAAACTCTGGGGTAAACTCCATAGTTCAAGCATGGATTTGTACTCTCAGGGTGGGAAACAGAGAGAGAGAGATGTGGTGTGATATTTACGACGAGGCAGATGAAGCTAGTATGAGAGTAACCCAGCGATTACAAGCATTGGGTCTGATATCCTCTAGTGTGATACACAGGAACTGCAGAAAATGTGGGCAGTTGTAATCATTCCGTTGTCTTAAGCTCTGGAGAATTTAATTACATGGGAGATACAAACAGTGGCTATAACTGATCTAATATCCCAGGATTGAGTTTTAAACTCGTGTTAGTGTAGGATCATGATAGTCTCGTATTATTTGTCAATTACTTTTTCCATTCAGGAAATGGTTAGGAGCTCTTGCGACAACTTATCGTACTATTTGAGCAGATATCTCCTCATCGAATATAATTATACTACCGTTCCAACCCATACTTCCAGCATTTTGCTTGCTCACTACTTACTCTACACTTTGCACTTACATATTAGTAAGCTACACTTAAGGCTGCAGCAGCGCATGCAACTGAACAAGTATTACATGAAACTTCAAATGAATTTGAGTTAACAGCTATGCTTGATACACTACAAAACAAGATACAAACTTAGTCTCTTGACCTCAATGCATAAGGATGCTTGTTTCTTAAGGAATATCTAGGTCTCGCAGGTAATGGTTTTACCTTTTTTTTCCTTACTTTACTCACTGTAGGTCCTGGCATAGTTGATACACTACTAGGCGATGGATCAGGCAAAACTGTCGGAATGGAAGGTGCTTTCCCATAAAAGGGTTTCAGACGATCAAAATGTACTATCACTAACCGATCTGGCAACTGGATTTCAGCATTTACTGGAGAGGTTAACCGAATGATAGGGTACGGTCCCTCATATTGAGGTGCAAACTTCTTTGTTCTTCCTCGTCTTACTGTTGGGTTATGCAACAAGATTAAATCTCCAGGCTTGTAAAGGGGCTTTACTGCATTCTTATTCATCATCATCATCAGTTATCTGCTATATTAGCAGGTCCTTTGCCTCTCCATTTTCTGCGATCCATTGCTTTCTTCTTAAGGCTGCTGTATGTTGCACCGTCCATCATGTCATCCAGTATCTGGAATCTCTTCCTTCCTCGCTTCCTTTTCCCTTCTACATAACCTTCTAAAACTGTTTTTATCAGTCCGTCATTCTTTCTTAATATATGCCCAATCCAATTTCTTTTTCTTCTCTTTATAACATCTAGTAACTGTCTTTTCTCTCCCACTCTTCTCAGTACCTCTTCATTTTTTACGCTGTCCATCCAACTTATTCTTTCCATCTTCCGCCATGTCCAGATCTCAAAAGCCTCCAGCCTTTCTCTGTCTTTTTTCCTCATAGTCCATGTTTCAGCGCCATATAGAAGAACACTCCATACAAGGCAGTTTATGAGTCTCTTTCTGAGTTCTCTGTCCAGACCGCTGCAGAAGATTCTCCTTTTCTTATAAAACGCCTCTTTTGCCATTGCTATCCTTGTTTCAATTTCTGTGGTGCACTTCCAGTCGGTGTCTATCCTGCTTCCAAGATACTTAAAATTTTGCACCTGTTCTAGTGTTTCTCCATTCAGCACAATTTTTATTTCCTTATTTCCTCCTATTACCAATACTTTTGTTTTATTTGTGTTAATTTTCATTCCATATTTTTTCCGTTAGTTGCAATGGTGTCCACCAAATCCTGTAATTCTTTTTCCCATGTGGCCAGAAGGACCATGTCATCAGCAAATCTCAAGCACCCTACTCTTCTTCCTCCAGTTTCTACTCCTTTGTCATCTAATGAGCATTGGTCAATCATATTTTCCAAGTACAGGTTGAAAGGAGTAGGTGATAAACAGCATCCTTGTCTTACTCCATTCCCTAGTGTGATCCAGTTTGTACTTTCTCCTCTCACTTTAACTGAAACTTTTTGATTAAGGTATAATGAGTTTATAAGTCTTCTGGTTTTCCAGTCCACTCTCTTTTCCCTCATAATAGTCGCCAGCTTGTCCCAAACCACATTGTCAAATGCCTTTCCTAAATCAATGAAGCACATATATAGGTCTCTTCCTTTTTCAATAAACCTTTCTCCCAAGACTCGTAGGAGCCCTATTGCATCTCTGGTGCCCGTATTCCGTCTAAAGCCAAACTGCTCCTCGCCGATATTCTCCTCTATTACTTTTTCAAGTCTTTTATTAATTATTCTTAAAATCACTTTGGCTGCATGTGAAATGAGGCTGATTGTCCTGTGCTCGCTGCATTTCTTGGTTCCTTGTTTTTTTGGTAATGGAATCATTACTGTTGTCAAAAAGTCCTCAGGCCATTCACCACTGTCATATATTTTATTACATAATCTCAATATTTCTCTTATTCCATTGTGGTTCAAGCATTTTAGTATTTCTCCCGATATTGTATCTGTACCTACTCCTTTGCCATTTTTCATTGCAGCAATGGCAGCCTTTACTTCTTCCATTATGATGGTCGGTCCTTTCTCTTCATCACTTACACTGTTGTGTGATTCAAGCTCCAGAGTTTCTGGTTTGCTATTTGTGTCATATAGCTCTTTTATATGTTCTTTCCATCTCTGGAGGACATCGTCACGATCTTTGTACACTACCTCTTCGTCTTTACTCAAAATTTACATTGTAGCACTTCCTGCTCTGTTTTGTTCCCATGTCATAGTCTTTACTCTGTTGTATAGTAAGTCGTATCTTCCCTTCCTGTCCAGTTCTTCAATTTCAATCACATTCCTCTTTTAGCCATTTTTTCCTAGCCTGCTCTGTTTCTCTTCGCAGTTCGTTATTTAACCTTCGGTATATCTTTCTTGCATCTTCAGTGATCTTGTTTTTCAATTTTCTTCTCTCCTCCATCTTGGAAATCATTTCTTGTGTGACCCATGGTTTTTTTGACCTTTTCCCTTTTACATATCCTACATTTTACTGTCCTGCTTTAATGACTCCTTCTTTCAGCATATTCCAGTACTCGTTGGCATTGTCAGGTGCTTCTTTGTCTCGTAATGTGTTTAGAAAGTCCCGAGAATGCATTTCTGTAATTTGTTCTTTGTTGGACCCTATCTTCTCTGAATCCCACTTCTTCACCATTGTCGCCTTTTTCAGTTTTTTCATTCTTATTTCTATTTCTGCCATAAGTAAGTAGTGGTCACTGTTAATATCTGCACCTGGTAATGTGTGCACCTTCTTGATTCCATTCCTGTATCTTTCTTCTACCAGTATAAAATTGATTTGGTTTCTGTATTTATCCCCTGGTGATTTCCAAGTGTATTCCCTCCTCTTATGGTTCTTGAACCTTGTGTTTGCTGCTATCAGCTGCCTTTCCCTGCAGAAGTCAATTAACCATTCACCTCTGTCATTTCTCTTTCCAAGACCATGACTGCCTACTATGTTTCCCTCTTTCCCTTCTCCCACAATGGCGTTCCAGTCTCCCATTACTATTTTGCAGCATTTTTTATTTTCGTCCATTATTCTCTCTATTACGTTGTACGTTTCCTCTTCAATTTGGTCATCATGTTCTGAAGTTGGCATATACACCTGGACAATCAGTAAATCTTTTTGTGCTCCTTTCAGCCTTACACCAATAACCCGGTCATTTGCATAGTCTACATATTCCACACATTTAGCCAATTCCTTTGTCATAATCATTCCTACTCCATTGATTCCTTTTACTTCTCCTCCTGAGAAGTAGAATATATATTCATCTGACTGCAACTCTCCATGTCCATTCCATCTTACCTCAGCAACTCCTACGAGGTCCACATGATTCTTTTCCATCTCTCTTTTAAGGTTTTCTAGTTTTCCTGCTTGTAGCAGAGTTCTTCAGTAATGAAATCTACACTGGTAATATACCTATGACACTCGGCTTTGCGCCTCTTTCAGTTCGTCAATCAAAACATCATTTATTTGAACTACCCTTACTTTACGGCTCATGGAGTCAGTATTAGACTGCAGTCTACCAGGTTTATGCTTAACCTCGTAGTCATATTCGGCAAGTTTTAAAGCCCATCTAGTTAAACGCCTGCTAGGATCTTTCAGATTCAACATCCAAGTTAATGCCGCGTGATCTGTAATTACGCAGAACTTTCTACCATACAAATAACATTTAAAATAGTTTACCCCGAACATAAGTGCAAGCAATTCCTTTTCAGTAGTACTATAATTTATTTCAGCCTGATTCATCTGGCGGGAGGCATACCCAACAGGTCTTTCCTCTCCGTTATATTCTTGGCTAAGGACTGCATCCAGAGCAAAATCTGAGGCATCGGTTGCAAGAACAAAAGGTTTTTCAAAATCTGGATAGACTAACAGAGGTGAGCTTGTTAGTACTTCTTTAATCTTCTTTACCGCTACTTCACATTCCTCTGACCACTCGAAAAGTGCACCTTTTTTCAACAACTTGGTTAATGGCTTAGCTATGGTGGCATAATCTTTCACAAACCGGCGATAGTAATTGTATAGGCCAAGCAGTGACTAACTCTTTTACATTGGTTGGGGTGGGAAAATCTCTCACAGCCTCAGTCAACCGAGGATCTGATTTAACACCTTCAGCACTAATGACATGTCCCAAGTACTGGACTTGTGACTGTGCAAATGAACATTTTTCTATCTTCAGACTTAAATTGGCACTCTGCAAACGTGACAAAACACACCTCAACCTTCCTGCATGTTCTTCAATAGTTCTAGAAAATACAATACTATCGTCTAAATAAACTAAACATGTAGTGGGCTTTAAACCACGTAACAATAAATCAGCAAATCTTTAAAAGGTTGCTGGAGCATTCCTGAGACCAAATGGCATGCGTAAAAACTCATACAAACCCAAAGGCACAATAAAGGCGGTTTTAGGTCTGTCCTTGGGAGCTATAGGAATCTGATGATACCCTGATCGCATATCTAAAGTGGTGAAATACTTGCAGTTTCCTAATTGATCGAGGGTTTCGTCAATACGAGGCAAAGGATAAGTATCAGGTGTTGTTACTTTATTCACCGCTCACATATCAACACAGAGCCTATAACTCTTCTCGCCATTGATTGATTTCTTACGAACCAGAACGATTGGGGACGACCAGGGACTGGCAGAGGGTTGAATAATCCCTGCTGCTAGCTGCTGTTGAGCTGTGTCTTCCACTATTGGTTGTAAATGATAAGGGATCCTATATGCCTTTTGAGATATAGGTCTAACATCCCCGGTGGGAATCTCGTGCTGTATGAGGTCAGTAGCAGGCAAATATTGCCTTTCCTCAAACAACCACGCAAATTCTTCCAATACGGGTCATATTAGCCTCTGCTCTGCTTTACTCAAATGCTCTAACTATTCATTAAATTGCTTTTGCAAAGAGGGTATCAGGGTATGCACACTTCTAATAGGGAACTGCTTCCTATTTTGACTCTTACCTTCATTTGTCACTGAAAAATTATCATCTCCTATTTCCTGACCTCTTGCTAAAACTGTTCCAAGTGGAATCTCTATCTCTCTCAAACCAAAATTATCGACACATACAGGTACACAAAACTTCTTTCCTTTTCTCTCCACAGCACATAAACCTCTCTTCACATGAACTTGTAACCTGTCCAACACATCATTTTGACGGAGCGGATCCACAAAAACGATTGAACTAGTAGGTAGTGGAACTTTGATATCAATCCATAGAACCTTGCCTGTCCCACTCTCAGTGGTAACTGGGCGTAACGATTTAATGGGCCATGTACGCGGTTCTGTCGGATCCTGTGAGAGCGGCCGTCCCTCGCAGTTTCCTTGCACGTTTTCGGTCTGAAAAAGTGAATTTCCTCACCAAATCGGACGGTGTGCATCCTATAATCGATTACCCCTTGGTACTCACTGAGGAAATAATTGCCTAGAATGATATCAAAGTCCCTCCTACATTTCCGTACAACCTCCATATTAAAACCATATGTATTTTTACTTAACTGAAAACTAACGAAAGATGACCCGGCAGGAATGATCAGTCCCTCACCCAACCCTGCAATGTGATAGCGGAGCAGTTCCAACCTCCGCTTATCGAGATAGGGGACAAACAGCACACTAATTTGTGCTCCCGTATCTACAAACACTCTAATTGTTATACCCCTGAGGTTACCCTCTAGCAAAACATTTGTCACCTCATCTTTCTGCTGTTTTTTATCCACCGGTTTCAATACTTTTATTGGGGGCGAGGGTTGGTGGCTGAGCCTGCCCCCCGACCATTTCCCTGTTGGTAACTACCCCGTTGCCTATTTGTCTGTGGAACATTTTGCTGCCTTTGTCTGGTGACATAGTTTTGGGGGCATGTGGCATTAGTATGCCCAATCTTGTAGCAGCTGCCACAACACGGTGCGTGGCAGCGCGCGGCAGTATGATTAAACTCCCCGCCGCGCTGACATTTTGCATCATTAAGAAACAAGCGCCGCGACTCGTTACTTCACGATGGGTTAGGAACAAATCTCCCTGCTTCCTCACGTAGCAGTGCAATTCGCACAGCTTCGTGCAATGTAGTAGGGGAAGCCCTTTTCACTTCTGTCCCGGTTTGCGGGTTAATCCCTCGAATGAACACATCTATAGCCCTTGCTTCTGCTTCCTCTATTAAAACTTCATTACGAGCCTGGCAGTCGCTAAGCACGTAAATGCGACACGATACCGTGCGGATTCGATCGGCAAATACTTCTAAATCTTCTTGGTTTTCTGTCGTAAGGTAGACAGCAAATCCCGATAATAACTGACACCTCTCTTACCGGAATAGCGCTCTGCCAACCCTTTAGCCAAGGCTTCAAAAGTGATAGCGTCTCGCAGAGCGTCGACTGACTCAACATATGTTCGAGCGCCTCCTGCTAGTTTCAGCTTCAGCACACTCAAAAGGAAACTATCAGGCCACCCACAAGTCCTGCCAACATCTTTGACACACTGCGAAAATGTTACATTTTCGTTAGTTTTACCCGCGAAAGTCGGGATGAAATTTACTGCAGGGAAACTGCCAACAAGAGTGGACATATGCGGAACTGGGCTAACTGCAGAGGCGCGACTAGCGCTTGCAGCTGCTTGTTCAGTTGTAACTTTTTTGTTGCTTTCCGCCGCTAGCGCATTGCACTGCTCTTACAATTCCATCTTTTGCTCGGTTAACTGTCTTATCAGTTCCTCTAACATAATGACAGGGTCTGCGCCAGGAATTTCGGCAGCAGCTCCTGCCTGCTTATTTGAACGGGTGTCAGGCATATTTACAAAATGACTTCACAAAAAAATCAAGGAATTGCTACAAAGATAGCGAGGCCAGGCTACTGAAATTGCTCGCCACTTACACTATTTCATTATGCTGGAGGCGGCGACGTTGGCAGCGAAGGCAGACGAAGCGGCAGCCGGGCGTTGACTGCCCCGGCAGCATCTGATACAGTGGCATCCGGCTGACTGCGGCTCAGCTGGCGGCATGATGGTCAACGCGCGGCGATGTCGCTGTATCGCGTGCGTTAATGCTGAAATAAAAGGGGCCACCAGGGCCGACACGACGGCAACAGAGACAGCTGCATGTAATAATGCAGTGTCGTATCAGTGCTTCCAGCACCACAAGAAGTTAATTTACTGCATGGCCCCAGGTCAAAGAAAATGTCCCGGCATCTAGCCGTAGTTTCAATACTTGTTAAACTGCATGGTGGGTCAGATCCCACTTCACTGACGACAGTTGTACATGTCAAGTGGGGTCTAAAAAAGAACAAGAGTTAATTTTTCAACTCCGGTCGGCAAACTGCCTCCCGTTTATTGAAAAAAAAAAAAATTTACTGATGACCTAGCCGGGGTACATGAATGAGAGTTTAGCGGCCCTAAGGCACAAACAGATTGAGCCGGGGCTCAAAAAGTGCACGGAGGCAACCGGCCAATGCGTCTGATCTCGTCGGGGGCCTGTCAGTAAAAGAGAGCGATCCACACGCCTCGTTCGCGCAGCTCGGCGCGGTGGGCGCCCAAACGTGATCTCCTGGACCTTTCTGATTGGCTGCTGTAGGAGCTCTGACTAGGCAAGCGACGCTTCCCTAAGCATCACCCCGTCAGCAGAAAGGTTGTTTGTTCGTCGAGCACGTGAACAAGCCATGGGATAGCGGCACATACTGGAAGAATCTGATGTGTCGCCAACCCAGGGACCGTGCACGGCTTTGTGAACATCCATTGCCATCCATAGCTCACACATTTAGGAAAGAAAATCCCTTTTCTTTTATTGAAAATAAAGGACTCCTGTACTCAATCTGTCAGCACCTGTACAATGTGTTTATTTTGATAGACGTGTTTCCATGGGCAGTCGCTAGCAAGCAACCCTACCACAACAGAGAATGTTTGGAACATTATGGGGAGGTCCCTCAAACCATTTAGGGATTTTGACGATATAACGCGACAGTTGGACAGAATTTAGTACGAAACGCCTCAGAAAACATGCAGAAACTCTGTTAGTCAACGCTAAGCCGTGAACTTCTTCCATAATGCCAGATGTGGACTAACACATTTTTTAATTGCTCAATTTGTGAAGCTCTTTCTCTAGAATAAATCACCCAAATCTCCTGATACTGTAATCATTCGTTTGTCTGTATATGTAATCACATCTACTGATTTCCGTCGCAGTCAAATAATTCCTTCCTGGCGCGATTTTTTGAGTGTGTGTCTGTGTTTGTATGTTTGTGTTTTTGTCTGTGTGTACAATGGAATTTTTATGTTCTACAATGCTCAGGGACGTGGCGGTTCCTGTGGTGCTGGTAAATTTGATTATTACTATTAAGGTAACACAGGAATACATATTTCTCGTTTGTATCTAGTAACCTGAATGTACTCATCGTTCTCTTCTGTTCTTTCCTGTTAGGGATTATTCATAACATTGTGGCGTTACACGACTATGTGAACTATTCAGCTGCGAGAGGATGTAAGTATAATTTATGCTGCTTTTTATCCTCTCAGATTGCAATGATTGTTACAGTGCTAAGCGTACCTTCTACAGTAAGAATAACACGGTTGATATTTGCTTTACATTTGATATTCACGAATACTCAGAGGTTCAACGGCTGTCCTCGGCGTGAAATAATAAGGAAATTACTAACGAAAACAACAATATTTTCACTACATAGACGCCACAGTTCGTTTTCCTCATCGTATTACGTCAGCAGTACCGGATTTTGTTCGACTTCGTTCATTTAGCCTTCCTATACATTGTCGGCACACATTCTATAGTCTCTATTCCATTTAACTTATCAGCCAAGTCCTTTGTCGTCACTGACACAATTACTATCTCATCGATAAACGGCATACTGAATGGTGCTTAACAATACAGGAATTTTGCGGTAACCAAATTTTTATTTACGGCTAATGTCTCAACTCTAAATCATCCAGCCATGTTCGGAGTGAGCCGTTAAGAGTAAAAGTAACGCATGTCCTTTCATCATGTATGTAAAGACACTGTTTTAATATCACGTGAAGTCTACAGTTGTAACGCTTTTAGACCGTTGAACGTATTTACTTACTGCCAGGTCGATAAAAAACACACAGACTACTTACTTCGAGAGTCGACCCAGCTACTGCATGGTCGTCCTTACTACAAGGATGCTGTAGTCAGATTTGAAGCCAATGGCACAATTTCGACGAGACTATGCTATGCCACATTATTCGGAATTTAGCAGATTTTATCGGCAAGGTGAGGACTTTGAGGCCCAATAGACTTCGGTATAAAAGGGTCCATAACCACTTCGAATTTATGAAGGCAATAAGTGCATCATATTAAGTTAATTCATTTTCAAACTAAAGACTTCATTTCATTGTTTTACGCTATTAATTAATTTCGCCCTCCTGCGATTTTCGAGTCACATGTGCTGTTGGTGTCACAGCGAAAAACAGTGTGTGGTGTTCGCTGGGTTATTCAGTGGTTTGGTATTTAACTAATTTGTAAGCGGAAATGATAACCTTATTTTATTACATTGAGTAATTACTAAATAATTTTTCTCCCGGCTAAAGATTTGATCAAGTTGCTAAAGAACTCCAAGTTAACGTCGTGTTAAAGTATTGTCTGTAAGTTGTGTAAGTGTCACTAAATCACAGTTCATACAACGGATTCTATACAACTATGGATTATGAGGGAAACAGTTATCTTCAGCAAAATGATCATTAAAACCACCGAATACCAGCCGCGCACAACACTGACGTATGTTACCTGAGACAATATTCTTCGCAACTCGTGCGTAATTAATTTCGGCTCCATACATCAGCTAGAAAAGTTTGTTATAACGATCGTGCTATGAGCACTGTTTTTAAAGAACCAATCTGATTCGAATTATTTTCATTAAAATGAGTTCGGGACCACCGGTGCACATGTATTTTTACACAATTGTATTACGTTCAGCATTTGTGTCTGCGGAGTTGCGTAATTTGAATTTACCGCTGTGATAATTGTTGAGATGGCGGCAGACAATTGATAGAGACTTCCTATTGTTAGAGCAAATAAGTAAATATTTAAAATGTTTATTAAACGCTATAAACTATACTTTCATATTGTGCAGTATTTAGACCTCATCAAGCAAACATTTGATTTGTTTCTAAGGAAAACACAGACAAAAACGCGATACAAATCGCTATCATCAATGGCTGCTCTCGTTGCAGCGGAAAGAAATAATTAACACAGATAATGGTTACTGAGAGAGGAATTAAAGTTACAAATAATTATTTACTCATGTTTATAATAATAATGAACTCTATTTTCAAGTAATAATTAAAAAATTATTACAGTTTCTTCACAGACCTCAGTTTGATACGCGTCCGCAGTCTACAAAAGGCACCCGACAAAAGGTAAAAACAAAGGATGACAAACGCGGATCATAAAAGGAATTTACAATTATCATTGTCTTTGTATGATACACATCGATATGTCCAATTACATTTTTTCATATGTCGAATAGAAAATGTTTATAACTGTTACAGGCATAATTTCCTCTCGTCGCACTGTAGCCAAAAATTTATCTCGTGGATGTTACAAGTGGTGACCTACAGTAGTATCTTACCTTCCACATGGGTACGTGAAGGAAGCTCCATTTGATGGTGTCTTTCACATAAATCTCCTATGATCTAACAGCATAGGTTTGACTTAAAAATTCATTAAAATTTTTCAACCAAACCATGACTATAAAAAGCGATATATAGAAGGATCGGTGCTTTCAAATCTTGTTAAAAGTGTTGATTTTTCTAACGATGTTAAATGTTTTTGACAGTTGTTAGAAAGTAAATGGAATAATAGAAATTGTTTAAAGAAGCTAAAGCCGTAATAATGATTGATTCATATAATTATACAGACTGTAATATTCACACGTTATTAGAATATGTATCTTACTTTTGACAAAGCAAGTCGGGAATTCACTTTGTGTTTTCAGCTCCTGGTTGTGTGGCTGACCTTGGCGACAAGTGGCGGGGGAAGGAGGAAAGAAACGAAAACACAGCAGTCGTAGGTTGCGTAGCCTGGTGACTGCCACGTTTGGCGACGTCACAATTTTGTGAGGGCTAGAACTGTGCGTAATCGAGCGAAAGATAGGGTGGCAGCGGTGTTTGTGTCTTAAAGGCGTCGTCAGAAATGGCAGTTTGTGGAAGCCAAGGTGGAACTTAGAGCCGACGCAACGGAGGCGTGAATACCCTAGCCATTATCTTTCTACAGTCTTCAACTGCTGCACCACGACAACCACGATAAACGAGGCAAGACTTTTTTTACAACTAAGTAATCAGAAGTGTAACGAATATTACAGCCACAGTTGTCACATCTTTTTGTTGTATACATTAAGTTACTTAAACGTATCTGTTAAAGTGATTATCCTAAAGTCACAAACTGAATAATCGATTCCATATAATTGTTTGTTTAAATAATTTTGTGTAAACCTAAACACTTAGATGTTCGTATAAATAGTATCAGAATCATGGCAATGAAAGTTTGTCAAAAGTGCATTCAACTGGAAAGCGTAGTTTTAAAATTGTTTGTGTAGGAATAAAATAATGTGGTCAGATTGCTAATTCACTTAATACTTCAGATTTTCAGAATGCTTTCACGTGATCTTAAGTCATTCAGTGTTCATTAGTGCATCACTACGAATTTTAAAGATAGCAGCCATTGAGTTACGTCAATACCTCACAGCTTGTATAAATCTTGGTTCTATGCAGAACATTGAAAATTAATTGTAACATCGTAATGTCATTGCAGTGAAAGTTAAATAATTTCTGAACGAATGCAGTGAAACTGCTCTTTCATAGCTAGGGATGACAAATTTGCACATAATTAGTTTCGTCGAACAGCAACATTATACCAGTCTACAATCCGTTTGCTACTGTGGTGAAGACAAAACTGCAACTGCCTGATTCTGTGACCGAGCGGTTCTAGGCGCTTCAGTCCGGAACCGCGCTGCTGCTACGGTCGCAGTTTCGAATCCTGCCTCGGGCATGGATGTGTGTGATGTCCTTAGGTTAGTTAGGTTTAAGTAGTTCTAAGTCTAGCGTACTGGATCCCTCAGATGTTAAGTCCAGTAGTGCTTAGAGCCATTTGAAACATTTTGTGAAAACTGCAAGGAAAGCAGAGAAGTGTTTATTTAATGTGATATCCGTTTCCGTCTGTCGAAATTATTGCAAATCGAACTACATTATACCCACAGCGCTTTAGAGACAGATCCAAAAGAAAAACAGGTGCGTAAAATTAAGGATATTCCGTTAGGTTACACATTGTCAATTCAGTAATAAAATATTGTTAGAACCAGAAAATAGCGAGAGTTATATATCGCAGATTAAATGCAAACTGTCAGCTGAGTGAACATTAGGCTTTCGTTTTCTGGGAACTGAGAGTGGCGATTAAGAGGGTGTTTTGTTACGATACGCAAGGCAGCAGTTACGTTGTGCGTTAACCGATCGCAAAACAAGACGATAGAGCGCTTCTTTTCTAGTAGCTCGTTAGGTATCAAAGAATTGTCTTCCCAGTAACTTAAAACGTTATTGTGTACCATGTTAAACGTCATAGAAAGCAAACACATCTAAGATAACAGCTAAAATTGCTATTTTCTCAGTTAAGAAGAGAAACTATCAATGCTACAAAAACATTCAAAAGTTCTTTGGCATGAGTTTTTTGTACTTTAAAAATAAAAGATTAATCGATCACACATGGAATCGGTGGATTCGGTTACTCGTGGTTACCGTGGCATGGTTTTTAAGACTTTTCTGTTGAAAAGGGGCTTGACTTCTAATATTCTAAATTTTAAAAAATAAAAGGCGAAATGCCAGGATAAAATACATGACGACAGCTAGTAAAGTAGTGGAATGATGGCAGTTCAGGACCACACAACAGTTGGTACTACATTTTACTTGGATAAAAGTGAGACTGAAGTCATTGTATAGCGATATGAACAATACTGATGGCTGTAGAATCGCATACTCAGTTCGCATTGTTAGAGGTGTCATGTGTGCTCAGGTAATTCATGTGAAAGAGTTTCCAACGTTATTACGGCCATACGACAGACTTTGAATGTGGTAGTATAATTGTAGCTAGACGCCTGTGACATGTCGGATATCGTTAGGGAAATCAATACTTCAAATTCCTCAGTTTCAAGAAATTGTCAACAATTACAAATTTCAAGCACTACCTTTTACCATGGAAACGTTGTGGCCGACAGACTTCACTTAACGCTCGAGAGTAACGGCGTTCGCGTAGAATTCTCAACCCTAACAGAAAAGCAATCCTGCGTGAAATAACCGCAGAAGTCAATGTGGACGTACGACGAAGCTATCCGTTAGGGAAGAGCGGCGAAGTTTGACGTTAATGATCTATGGCAGCAGACGACCGACGCCAGTGCCTTTGCCAACAGCAAGACATCCTCTGCATCGCCTCTCCTACGTTCGTGACCATATCGTTTGTACCTTGGCGACTGGAAAAGCATAGCTTGATCACGTGAGTCCCCACTTCACTTGGTAAGAGCTGATGGCCCCAAGCCATGGACCCAAGTGGCATTGTGCAAGCTGGAGGTGCCTCCATAATTGTGTGGGCTACGTTTACGTGGAATGGACTGGGACCTCTGGTCCATCTGAACCGATCTCCGACTGGAAATGATTATGTTTGGCCACTTGGAAACCATTTTTAGTACTCCTTATGCCGTGCAAAAATCAGAGCTATCGAGTAAAGAGGATAAATACGACGTCAAACCAAACAGGGAGGCTAGCATCCGACGGATTTCATAAAAGATTGTGAATACTTTCAACTATAGAGCGTGAGAGATCGGGAGAAGATTCATTTATCAGTTGGTGCTATGGCTGATAGTTCAAAAACATGGAGTTTGAACTTAGACTCGTCAAATATGACGTTCTTGGAGTTGGAAGAGAAGTTTTTAGAGAATTTCTGGTCTGTGATAAAACATGATAAGTTGTGGCAAGAGTTCGTCGCCGCAAAAATGCCAGATAGAGCAACAGAGATCAGAGAGAATATGGTTCTCAAGAGCTGAAGGAGGAGCTTATTGTCGCGAATAGTAAAAGAAGTGGATCAAATGGCTCTGAGCACTATGGTACTTAACACCTGAGGTCATCAGTCCCCTAGAACTTAGAACAACTTAAACCTAACTAACCTGAGGACAGCACAAACATCCATGCCCGACGTAGGATTCGAACCTGCGACCATAGCGCCTAGAACCGCTCGGCCACCTCGGCCGGCCAACTGGTATTAATGAAATCTAAAAAGAAGGAAAATAATGCCTGTAATATTATAAGTCATTTTGTCGATTCTGATAATATTCTGTGACAAATACTGTAAATATTTTCCATTAATCGCAAAGATAAACGATACTATATTTCAATATGTTCCATGAAAGCATGGAACTTGAAGTGTAATATACACACATCAAAAAGTTTGCATCAGCCCGGTTCCCAGAACTCCTGAAGACACACGTTGACTATGGATATTGTATCACAGACACTGTCCCTTTGACTGTTCAGAGATGTCACTAAACTCGCCCAAAGACGTAAAAAACCGTGCATGAGCACCGCCTATTAGACGGAGAGGGCCCGACAGCCGATCAGATCTAGTCATTACACCAGGAAGGAGGTACACGGCTCGTGTTGTCTGTAGTTTAACCATGCCTAGAGGGTCAATACCGCGGTTCGATCGCGTCCGAATTGTTACTTTGTGTCAGGAAGGGCTCTCAACAAGGGAAGTGTCAAGGCATCTCGGAATGTACCAAAGCGATCTTGTTCGGACATGGAGGAGATACAGAGAGATAGGAACAGGCCGTCCAAGGGCTACTACTGCAGTGGATGATCGCAACCTATGGAGTATGGCTCGGAGGAACCCTGGCAGCAACGCCACCATGTTGAACAATGTTTTCGTGCAGCCACAGGACGTCGTGTTACGACTCAAACTGTGTGCAATAGGCTACATGATGCGCAACTTCACTCCCGATGTCCATCTTTGTAACCACGTCACCATGCAGGGCGGTACAAATGGGCGCAACAACAGGATTTTCATCACGTTCTGTTCACCGATGAGTTTCGAATATCCCTTCAACCAGACAAATGTCGGAAAGGTGTTTGCAGGCAATCCGTTCAGGCTGAACGCCTTAGACACACTTTCCGGCGAGTGCAGCAAGGTGGAGGTTGCCTTTTATTTTGGGGTGGCATTATGTGGGGTCGACGTACGCCGCTGGTGATCATGGGAGTCGCCATAACGACTGTACGATACGTGAATGCCATCCTCCGACCGATAATGCAACGTTAGGGGCGTCATATTGGCCAGGCGTTCGTCTTCATGGAGGACAGTTCGCGTTCCCAAAAATGTTCAAATGTGTGTGAAATCGTATGGGACTTAACCGCTAAGGTCATAAGGTCATCAGTCCCTAACCTTACACACTAGTTAAATTATCCTAAAGACAAACACACACACAACCATGCCCGAGGGAGGAATCGAACCTCCGCCGGGACCAGCTGCACAATCCATGAATACAGCGCCCCAGACCGCTCGGCTAATCCCGCGCGGCCCTTCGCGCTCCGATAGTGCACTTCTTGTGAATGACATCCTTCAGGATAACTACATCGCTCGAGTAGGGTGACCAGCATGTTCTCCAGACATGAAGCCTATCGGACATACCTGGGACAGATGGACGACGTGACCCACCGACCACTCTGAGGGATCTACGTCAAATCGTCGTTGAGGAGTGGGACACTCTGGATCAACAGTGCCTTGATGAACTTGTGAATAGTATGCCACGACCAGTACATGCATCCATCAGAGCAAGAGGACGTGCTACTGGGTATTAGAGGCACCGGTGTGTACAGCAATCTGGACCACCAATTCTGAAGGTCTCGCTGTATGGTGGTACAACATGCAATGTGTGGTTTTCGTGAGCAATAAAAAGGGCGGAAATGATGTTCATGTTGATCTCTGTTCAAATTTTCTGTACACGTTCCGGTTCTCTCGGAACGGAGGTGACGCAAAACTTTTTTTGATGTGTGTGTGTACACAAGAGCCATGTTGCTCGCCCCTGTTTGCTGTCTCTTTATCGCCTGTTTGTTTTCTCTCTCCTGTGGATCGATGTATGTATAACTACTGTCTGAGCTTTAAGGTTAGAATATATTGTTAACTGAAAGTATCTTACGTTTCCTTTCTAAAATACCTTTCCCTCCATGTGAAATTTATTTAAAGATAATAATGATATTGCTGTCGATTGTCCATCTGGCTTGACTGTTTAGGTGGCGTTGAGTGCGCCATTACCTGTATTAAAATATATTTCAGTGTTTGCGAGCTTCACTTGCAAAGGAAAATAATTCTAACAGCTTTTATGAATTTTTACAGTCAATTTTCAATATTAAAATTAGTTAATATTTTTGATTACGAAACTTATTCAGAAATGTAATACCGCAAGGCAAACCTTTGGTTTAAGATTGGTTCAAATGGCTCTGAGCACTACGCGACTTAAATTCTGAGTCATCAGTCGCCTAGAACTTAGAACTAATTAAACCTAACTAACCCAAGGACATCACACACATCCATGCCTGAGGCAGGTTTCGAACCTGAGACTGTAGCGTTCACTCGGTTCCAGACTGTAGCGCCTAGAACCACATGGCCACTCCGGCCGGCCTTGGTTAAGATATTTTCAGTTAATTCAAAGGGTTAAAAGTTAACTCACTTCTTAGAGCGATGAAGTTAAAGAAATTCTTCGCAATTATTTCAATAATACGCAGGTGTCTGTACCACTCTTTCTTTCTGTGTAACATTAGATTAATTTGCGGGAAAATAAATCATTTCATACTCTATATTATCGCTGGGTTAGCTGCATATTACTTTATGTTATCATTAACTGAAAGAGAGCGTAATATTCCCATTAACAATAAATAACTTTTTGCCTGCGTATTGAGATTACGTCACAGTGCGTTTATTTAAGACGCATTTACTCGAGCTCAAAATGTACGTGGTGTTCCAAACACAATATTCAGAATTTAAACTGCTTCATTACGTTATCATCGCTGTAGGTTGTTACTGACGCCTGCGCGCGTATTTAAAACCGCATGTAACAATGTGCGCTGACTTATACGAAATAACTAAATTAATTTTAGAGCACAACAGTTACCCAGAAAAGAGGTAACGGTAAACAACGCAGCTCCGTTACAGACGCCAATTTTGGGGGCTAAGTTTAGCGCCACCACCCATCGGAATTTCACGAAACTGTAGGGGCTGCCGCAGTAATACTCCACGATGTCTCACAACAAATTCCGCATTTCTTTAGCTTAAACTGACGGATAAAAACATGGGTTGCACTACTTACTGCAAGCCCCTTCTAAATATTTATTATCTTCCTAGTGGGCCTGAAAATAGTTTCAACTCCTTACATACCAACACTTTCACAATGGGATCTGTAATCTTACTAACAAATAGAAGAACAAATTCCACGTTGGGCATTTTTCCGATTTTCCTCACCATGCGTGGCTTATGCACATACCTTAAAGCCCAACGTACCAAGCGCTTGATTGATTATAGACACATCCAAAAAATTACGTTGCCCGTTCTCTCGGTCCCCATAGTGAACTGGAATTTTAATAACGGTCAATTTACTTTTTGCCTATATATTCGGCGCTCCCTCGAATTCTGAGTGTAGTTCGCCGCTTCACCTTCGAGGACGTCTCCCGTAGGCGGAGACGAAACGTTCTGGGAATGTTTTACATGTTGATCACGGCCTGTTAGTCAAGAGGGTTTCAAGTCAAGTTAATACAGCCTTGAAAGCCTACAGTTCAATCCAGGGGAAAAGATTTTAGGCTAGATCTAAAACTTGCCATGTTACCTGTGAGATATTTTACGTCATCTGGAAGAAGATCGTAAATTTTTGTTCATGGGAACTGAAATGATGTGTGAGTCACTGACACCATTAATAGGACGACGAAGGTGGTTTTCTGTTAGTGCTGTACGTATGAAACTCACTATTCCTCTCAAAATGTGATGGACTACTTGTGACTGTTTTCATTAGTGGCAAAACTCCTTGTAATCCCAGTAGCCCTCGCGGCCTAACAGCGCAGTGGCGCAGGTTTCGTGACAGAGGCTGCTTCATACTGATACTGTGTTGCTCCGTCGAAAAGTCACGTGTTAGAGGCTGCTTTGTATCTGCAATACATGGCACAGGGTCTTTCATAACAATGTTGTTTGTCCGAGGGTGCTTTCTGGCTTCATAGTACGATGCATGGTGGCACAAGATGCTTCGTAAGTCTTTCGCGTGGCTGAGAATGCTGTGGAACTAAATTACGTGGCAGAGGGTGCTTCGAACCAATGTTGCAAAGCAAAGAGTGCTTAATACCAGTGTTACACGGCAGACACTTCCGCTGCTTTGTACCGATATTGCATGGCAGAGGTTGTTCCTTACCGACGTTACATGGCAGAGGATGCTTTATAATGATGTTGCATGGCAGAAGGCGTTTCGTAAAAAGATTTTTGATTGGGAAATGCTGCTTTGTAACAACATTACGTGTGTGAGGGTGCTTTTGAATGATTTTGAACAGTAGAGGTTGCTTCGTAATGATGTAACATGGCGTGGGGTAATTTGTACTGATGTTGTCTGGCAGTGGGTGCTACAAAAAGACGTTGCGTTTCAGAGACTGCCTCATGACGATGCTGTGTTGCAAGAAGACGCTACTTACGAATGTTGTGTGGTATACGGTTGTGCATACTGATGTTGCGTAGCATAGGACGTTGCTTATCAGAGGTATCTCCAGAACTACGTTCCGTGGCAGAGAGTAATTCGCAATGAAGTCGTGTGTGGGAGAGTGCTTTCTCAGGGGATAGGCAAAATAATGTTAGCACCTGTACTTACTTGCTAATGGTTTATTAATAAGGAGTTGGACCCCATTTTGCTCGTAATATAACTGCGATTCTTTTTGAAACACTGGCATATTGTAATTGTATAGTCTCCAATGGAATATTATGCCACTCTTCGATCAGAACCTCTTCTCACTCCTGTATTGACGAGGGAGGCGAAAATCTGCTCCGGAGTCTGCGCACCAATACCACCCACAAGGATTCGATAATGTTCAGGTCTGGAGACTGTGCTGGCCAAGGAAGACGCTGCAGTTCAGTTGCATGCTCCTCATACCACCATTGTACTGTCCTGGCTGTGTGAATGGGTGCATTACCTTCCTGAAATATGCCATAATTGTTGGAGAACATCATTTTAATCATGTGGTGCACCTGATCACCTAAAATGTTCATATAATCGTTGTCTGTAAGACGGCCTTTGAGAGTAATGAATTACCAGAAGAATACCAAGGTATTGCTGCCCACACCATTACACTTCCACTTTCATGATTAGCCTTTGGAATCAAACAATCAGGATTGTAGGCTTCTTTTGGCGTTCTCCAGACGTAAACCCGGCCTGATGTTGGAAATAACATGAACGTTAACTCGTCGAACCATATGACGTGTTTACACTGATCAGCCGCCCAGGATTTATGCTCCTGTCACCATGTTTTACGCTTCTTTGCGTTGTTTGCCGTCACTAATGGTTAGGGTACAGCAGCTCGTCCATGAAGATTCGCGGACAGTGTCGATAGACACGTGGTCTCGAAGATGACTATTGACCTCTGCAGTTACATTAGCCACCACAGTTTTGTGTTGTTTTGACACGATTCATGTTAGCGTAAGACGATCTCTGTCACTTACTTTTGATTTGTGCCCACTATTACACTTGCAGGATGATGTCTTTCCATGTTTTGTGTAGGGCGCAAGACTATTGGTATAGTTGTTCTTGAAACATTGAATAACTTGGCTGTCTCGGTTACTGTTGCTCCAGCTAATCAGGCCCCCAGCTATCCGCCCTTTTTGGAACTCTGTTAGGCCTCAGAACGCAAATACGAAGTGCGGACTAATCTTAAACAACCTGCACTGATACGTAGTCCGTACTGAACACGCACAGTCCAAAGCGACACGTGCCTTACATGGCGTTGTTGACTGTCAAACACAACCACCCCATTACTACCACGTTCACATTATTTTGCGTCCCCCTGCATGCTACATACACTCCTGGAAATTGAAATAAGAACACCGTGAATTCATTGTCCCAGGAAGGGGAAACTTTATTGACACATTCCTGGGGTCAGATACATCACATGATCACACTGACAGAACCACAGGCACATAGACACAGGCAACAGAGCGTGCACAATGTCGGCACTAGTACAGTGTAGATCCATCTTTCGCAGCTATGCAAGCTGCTATTCTCCCATGGAGACGATCGTAGAGATGCTGGATGTAGTCCTGTGGAACGGCTTGCCATGCCATTTCCACCTGGCGCCTCAGTTGGACCAGCGTTCGTGCTGGACGTGCAGACCGCGTGAGACGACGCTACATCCCGTTCCAAACATGCTCAATGGGGGACAGATCCGGAGATCTTGCTGGCCAGGGTAGTTGACTTACACCTTCTAGAGCACGTTGCGTGGCACGGGATACATGCGGACGTGCATTGTCCTGTTGGAACAGCAAGTTCCCTTGCCGGTCTAGGAATGGTAGAACGATGGGTTCGATGACGGTTTGGATGTACCGTGCAATATTCAGTGTCCCCTCGACGATCACCAGTGGTGTACGGCCAGTGTAGGAGATCGCTCCCCGCACCATGATGCCGGGTGTTGGCCCTGTGTGCCTCGGTCGTATGCAGTCCTGATTGTGGCGCTCACCTGCACGGCGCCAAACACGCATACGACCATCATTGGCACCAAGGCAGAAGCGACTCTCATCGCTGAAGACGACACGTCTCCATTCGTCCCTCCATTCACGCCTGTCGCGACACCACTGGAGGCGGGCTGCACGATGTTGGGGCGTGAGCGGAAGACGGCCTAACGGTGTGCGGGACCGTAGCCCAGCTTCATGGAGACGGTTGCGAATGGTCCTCGCCGATACCCCAGGAGCAACAGTGTCCCTAATTTGCTGGGAAGTGGCGGTGCGGTCCCCTACGGCACTGCGTAGGATCCTACGGTCTTGGCGTGCATCCGTGCGTCGCTGCGGTCCGGTCCCAGGTCGACGGGCACGTGCACCTTCCGCCGACCACTGGCGACAACATCGATGTACTGTGGAGACCTCACGCCCCACGTGTTGAGCAATTCGGCGGTACGTCCACCCGGCCTCCCGCATGCCCACTATACGCCCTCGCTCAAAGTCTGTCAACTGCACATACGGTTCACGTCCACGCTGTCGCGGCATGCTACCAGTGTTAAAGACTGCGATGGAGCTCCGTATGCCACGGCAAACTGGCTGACACTGACGGCGGCGGTGCACAAATGCTGCGCAGCTAGCGCCATTCGACGGCCAACACCGCGGTTCCTGGGTGTCCGCTGTGCCGTGCGTGTGATCATTGCTTGTACAGCCCTCTCGCAGTGTCCGGAGCAAGTATAGTGGGTCTGACACACCGGTGTCAATGTGTTCTTTTTTCCATTTCCAGGAGTGTAGAAGACATTGCTTCGTAACAGTTGTACATGGCAGATGCTGCTTAGTGACGGCATTGCGGGGCTTAAAGTGCCACGTGACGTTATGTAGCGATATGCTTTGTACTTATAATACCTAGCGGAGATTGATTTGTACCATCGTTGCATGGCAGATAGTGCTGACCGCGCGTCGTACTGACTTTATGTGTCAGAGGGTGGTTAGTAACAATGGCACTAGCAGAGGGCACTTCATAACCCTGTTGCGTGGCAGAAAATGCCTCGACACGATGTTGCCTGGCACAGACTGCTACAAAACAATGTTGCATGGCTGAGGGTGCTTCTTTATGATGTTTCAGGACAGAGGCGCTATATAGCATCACTGTGTACGATAGGATCTTTTGTAACGCTACTGTCTGGGAAGGGTGCTCTGCAAGAATGTTGCTTGCTGGTGTTATGCGTCAGGCGTCCCTTCTTACCGATATCATGTGGCAACGGAAGTTTTGTACCAGTGTCACATAGGAGGGAACGTTTCGTAACAGTGTTGCTTGGCAGAGGGTGCTTGGTGACAGTAATGACTGGCAGAAGCTGCGTTGACAAACCACCTGTTGGCTTCTGGGTCAGGTTCTGTAACCGGCGTTTTCTCAAAATTCGCCAGCACGAGTGGCTGTTATTGCGAATCCTTCACCCTCCATTGATGATGGAGGACTAGAGTCAAGCTCGGTGCTCTAGATTATATGTGCCTTTCGTGCCAGCGTCCTAGGGCTTCCCTGTAGCGATTACCGCTGTCGTTAAACTCTTGCTACCTGCATCGGCCGATCACTGCTGGACGGGAATCAAGGAACCATTCACCTTCAGGCTGTCCTCCTTCTTGTAGATGCTGCTGTTATGTTTGTGAATCTCTAAGGCTTCACTGAACAAGAATGTCTGAGCCACAGCGAGATGCACCACCGGAGAAACCTTCTGAGGTGCGATGGGTACACCGCCAGTAACGTAAGAACTGCGACGGGATCTGTCACTCACCGAAGTGACACATCAGATGAAGATGTGTTGGGTACAGATTCTGTGCGACACATCCCCAGGGAGGTGGACAGAATTGGGCGTATGTTGCACAGACACGTCATAAAGAGTATATTTAAATCGATAATGAAAATCTGACACACATCTCCAGGAAGGTGGACAGAATCGGCCGTATGTTGCGCAAAAACAGTTTCAGATAGGTAAAGTACAAAAAGAACCCACTCGCAATTTCGAGAGTATACCACATTTCGTGTACATGAGGAAAAGTCTGCATTGGAATGGCAGGAGGATCCATCATCACCAGAAGCGTCGAACATAAACGGCACTGCAGGATGGGACAGGTCGAGGAACTGATAGTTGCGGAGCACGTATTATGTGAGAAAGACCGAGAAATAAAATTCGCCGATACGCGTGTTCTTCTTATGGAGAGGAGCTGTCGGGCTTGCTTCTTCAGGGATCCACAAACATGACAACCACTTCAACAAGAAAGTGGAAAATCTCAAGGTGAACGAATCCTGGATCCTCGTGCTGCAGCGAATAACAGTTGCAGGTACCACGGGGAGAAGCACAGCTGGAATGACCAGGGAAATCCCCTCAGATGTTGGCGTCGAGGTAATGTAATTTGCTGCCGCGAGCTCGACTCCAGTCCGCCATCAGCAATGAATGGAGAGGCTTTGGCTATGTCGGCCACTCGTGCTACCGTAACGTGAGAAAAATCATGATAAAAACATCATACCAAGAAGCCACCCCGCAATTAGTCAACAAGTGGTCACGACACCCTCAATGATGCAGATGCTGCTTCGTCATTATTTTTCGTCTCATAGCACGATTTTCAACAGGTTTTTTTGTGGAAGTGGTGCTTCATAACCGAGTTACGTGCCAGACGGTCCTTTGTAATGATTTTGAGTGGCAGAGACTGCTTTGTGTCAATGTTGCATGTCCGAGGTTTCTTTGAAACGATACTGCGTAGCAGAGAGTCCTTCTTACTGATGTTGCGTGGCAGAGGATACTGCGTATCAAACTTGCGTAATATAGTAGTATGTCTCTCATGCAGGTTGTTTGTTCATAATGATATCGTGAGGTAGACAGTGTTTCATAGTGATAATGCATGGCAAAAGGTTCTTGCTACCTATACTACGTGGCAGAGAGTGCTTCGTGACGACTTTACGTGCCAAGAGGGTACAGAGTGGGCTTTGTACAAATGCTACGTTGCAGAGGGTGCTTTGTACCGATTCTGAGTGTCGGAGAAAGTGCTTCATACCGACATAACGATGCTCCTTGGAAGAGGGTTCTTCCCAACTATGTTCATTGGCAGACGGTGCTGAGTAACGTTATCAAATGACAGTACTGAATGGCAGAGAGTGCGTCGTGACAACGTCGCTTGCCAGATGTTGTTTTGTAACGATGTTATGTGACAATGGGTAATTCGTAAAGATGTTGCGTGATGGTAGAAGCTCAGTACCAGTGTTACTTGAAAGAGATTGCTTCCTAACACTTTGGGTTGCAGAGTGTGCTTCGTGTAAATGCTGCATGGCAGACAGTGCTTTGTACCGATGTTACATGACACAGAGTGCATCGTGACTTTCTTGTAGTAGATGGTTATTCATGGCCATGTAGCGTGGTAGAGGTTCATTCGCAACGATTTTGCACGTGGAGGGTCGTTTGTGATTATATTCCGTGTCAGTGAGTGTTCCCTACCAATTCTGTGCGACAGAAGGTACTTTGTACCTTTCTTACATGGCAGAGGGTGCTTTCTGACGATATTTTATGGCAGAGGGTGAAGATATATGGTGCGTGACGAATTTGTATCGCAGTGGCTGCTTCCATAATGACGTTGCCAGTCGGAGTTTTCTACAAAACAGCGTTGCTTCGCAAATCATGCTTCATAACGATGTTACGTGGCAGAAAATGCGACACAGCGTTATTGTGTGGCTGAGGATGCAGCGTACTAATTTTTGTTGATAGTGGCTTTCTGTATTGATGTTTCAGAGAATAGGATGTTTTGTAGATTTATTACATGCGGAAATGTGCGAAAATATCACAGAGAAAATGTAGCTCTTGCTGGGCTGCCTCTGGAGTCAAATAGTAACAGCCGGTCGTCGTATACTGAGGAAACCTCCATTGCACTCGGGCTGGCTACGTTGCACTGGTTCTGCAGGCTGGGGGCAAGCAAGTGTCCACAGCTGGCGTCGAACTGGCGCTAGAGTCAGGCGGTCTAGGCTGTGCTCTAGCTGACAGCTTCGTAGTTGCCTTCATTGGCACGAGATGTAACTCTAAACGACAGTTAAACATGGGGCAGATAACTTTCCCGCTTCGTGAAGTACTTCTTGGCATGTGCTGTTCGAATTGTTAAGTTATATGAAAGTTTAGGCATTCAGTTAGATAACCTTCTTTCCCGAATTTAAATCGTAATTCCGTATAATGGGCTTTAAACGTAATTACTGCCATGCCAGACAAATCATCCGGTCGTAGATACCCAGTGACATCTGTGTAAAGGGGCAGAGGGGGTGGGGGGGGGTACTCATTAGTAGATATTTACAGCGTGACTCGAAAGTACGTTAACATTTGAAAATTCAACACTTCACGGAACAGTGTAGCCAGAGAGGTGAAAATTGATTCACATGCTTGAAATGTCACAGGGTTTCACTGAAACAAATATAAAAGTTTACAAAATGACCAACAGCTTGGGCACCATATGATACAAAAGTAATAGCACAACTATTGACTTTTAGCAAAGACGATGTTATTTATAATATATGCGCAACACGTCGTCCGTCATTCATGATAATCCCTGTAATCGAACAGCTTGTACAGCATTTGCTGGCGCGCACGAGTCCCTCTTCCATTGCACCTCATTTTATACACGATTCTCACGTGGCGCGATTAACATATTGCGTCTGTAGACCATTTTATGCACTTGTTTCGGCTTTCAGTAAATCCCTGTTTCATTTCGGGCATTTTTGTCAATTTTCACACCTCTAACTACATTAGTATGTGAATAGTACATTTTCAAGTGTCAAGGGATTTTGGCGTCTCCTTGAAAAGGCGCCTCATCGTCACTTCTGGTCAATCGATACCGTCTTCGTACGTGACTGCGAGTTCCAGTGGTATCCTGACCTGTCACCACATCTGATCCATTCTTTAGCTTTGACAACACAAATAGACCAAAGGTACGAAACTATAGTCATGGATTTCCTCTCGAAAATGATCGTTTAACGGTACTAGTTAGCATTCTCAGTGTTCCAGAGGTACAGTTCCTGTCTTCCCTTTTCGTTTGGTCCCCTCTTTTTGATTTGGAATTATCAGAGAAGAACACAAATCTCCCCTCCCCATCGCAAAACGAAACAGATCAACTGCGTAACACTAAGCAGTGGCTGAAACGGTGATAGGCTGCAGCTCATAGGAAAGAACGATAATGCTCCCTTCCACAGGTGGAGACATGAAACTCCTCACAGTAACCTAAACCTTACAGGGACAGAACGTAAGTTCTGTTTAGTGACACGGATTATAACCTCTAATAATTGAACTTGTGCCACCTTTCCCGTTTCGCCGGTTTCCAAGACCCAAATCTGGAATGTAAGGGGGCAGTTATGCCAAATTATGGCAGCCCAGTCTTCTGGCGCCGTTGTGGTGCTGGAGAGGTGGATTTCGGAAACCCAGCTCCATACTGTTTAAAACTTACATCGCGTACTATAAAAGCCATGCTACAACTGATGTGCCCGTATCTTTGGACACTTTCAGCGAGAAAATGTCCTGAAACACCGCCCACCTGTGCAATACGACAGCTATACCGGATAACTATTTAACCATAGATAGAGATACTCCTTATCCCTACCTGATGAATCTATTGCAAAAGCTGCCACCAGTCTTTCTCCTACACAAGTACTTCAATGTGTGTCAGGAAAAAAGTCCAACAGAGAATTTATTTCTCAGTTGGAACTCTGCCTGTTTAACATACAATGTATTCTATGTTGTATATGACTTCGTACACAATTGTAGGGAGAGGTAGGCTACAGGGTGGTGCCATAACCCTTGTTGTAGGAAAGCTGGACAAATTCAGAAAGGATTAGGGGACAAGCTACTCACAGGAAACAGAAGATTTGCTTAACTTGTATTTATCCAAGGCAACGAGGGCATTACAGGTATTGCAGTAAGAAACAAAGTCCTGCAAGATGATGTTGCAGCAGCGACTAGGCAACATCTGTGTGGCGTCCCATAGTGAAGAGGCCCCAACCACCAGACGGCTGCATCGCTGCCACAAGCCATCGTATCTTCAGGCTGCAGAGGACGCTCGACGTATAGAGTGACTCAGCAGGCGTGCGGCATTGGCACCACCAACTACCATCTGGCCGCTATCACCATCAAACGCAAATTCGTAATTCCATTGCTATGTCGCTTGCGGTTGGGCATCGACACATGACACCTCACTGTTGAGCATCGAATGTACTACACTGCTGAGATTAGCGTAACACTCATCTCACAATACTTCCTGCAAACTTGACGTCATTTTCACAGTCGATGCGGCAATATCGATAATCGATGTGACAGGCACCATGCTAATTGGGCATATTTAACTGTTTTATATTATGACTTGCTGCTAGCCATTTCAAGGAAGCAGCACACTGAAAATGTATCACGAACACGTCACCCGTATCATTAAATATCAGTTAATAATGCATCAACTATGTAAGCCTTCTACAGTTGACAAGAGACTAATACCAATCGTTTAAGCCATAGCGTAATGGATAATGATATGGTTTACTGGAATGAAGCCTGCTGGTTCACATCGTGCTGTATGCCAATATTTATTTCATTTTTCTATTGTTAACACATTCTGCGACTTTCTCATGAATCCAGTACAAGTAATTTGTGTAATATTCGATATTATTTAACAGTTCCATCTGATTAGGATGAAATAAATACTTAGGTGTTTGTTTTTAAATGTGCAGCGATTGTGCGGTTAGTTAAGAACCGAAGAGAAGAACTTAAATTGCTTCAGGTCTAGTGAGGAGCAACAGCATTCGTATTCTTCCCTGTCACAAATGCTTCACTATTCATTTCCGGATATGTGACGATTTCGGAGTGTTTGACTAGGCAGGAACCTAGGAGGATAGCTTAAATTTCTGCTAGTGAAACGAGGAGCAATTGCGTTCGTGTTATTCCTTGTCACAAATATCTCGCGGCCAAATCTTACTTCACAGGACTATCTGCAAAGTAAAGGCATCTCCGGTTAGTACATTTGTGACGCAAATAACATGTGTAAGGTATTACCCATACGATTGAGACGTGCACCAAGCGCTAATGAAAGTCGATAAAAGTTCCTGCAGTTGTCGATACTGCATGTGACATCAAAAGATGTCACGTTTGCAGGAAGTGTCGTGAGACGAGTGTTATCCCCATAGATTACGGCGCCAGCCCAAGCATCTGCTCCTGGATTCGGTGGAACATCTACGAGGTCATGCGTAACAGCGGCCTCTCCTCTACCACACTCAGTATACATCAGACGCCATTATACAGGTTGATTCAAAAAGGACTTTATATCTCTAAAATTAAATAAATCTACTAAAAGAATATATAGAGCTGGGTTTAGTGTTTTCTTGCAGAGAATCACATCAAATTTTCTTATCTTAAACTAAAGATGTCGTAACGTCTCCTGGCAAAACACATATTATATGTAGCAAAAAAAAAAAAAAAAAAAAAAAATAGCTGAATGATTGTAATTGCGTGGACAATGAGTGTGTGAACGTTAAGTAAAAAAGAGGAACTATTATGTGTCATGTTTTATATGTACATATATAGAATTATGTTCCGATATTTTTAAAGATAATATCGGTGTCGGCGAGTACTGAAACCGCCATGTTGTTGATGTTGTTGTGGTCTTCAGTCCTGAGACTGGTTTGATGCAGCTCTCCATGCTACTCTATCCTGTGCAAGCTCCTTCATCTCCCAGTACTTACTGCAACCCACATCCTTCTGAATCTGCTTAGTGTATTCATCTCTTGGTCTCCCTCTACGACTTTTACCCTCCACGCTGCACTCCAATGCGAAATTTGTGATTCCTTGATGCCTCAGAACGTGTCCTACCAACCAGTCCCTTCTTTTTGTCAAGTTGTGCCACAAACTCCTCTTCTCCCCAATTCTATTCATTACCTCCTCATTAGTTATGTGATCTACCCATCTAATCATCAGCATTCTTCCGTAGCACCACATTTCGAAAGCTTCTATTCTCTTCTTGTCCAAACTATTTATCGTCCATGTTTCACTTGCATTCATGGCCACACTCCATAGAAATAATTTCAGAAACGACTTCCTGAAACTTAAATCTATACTCGATGTTAGAAAATTTCTCTTCTTTAGCAACCCTTTCCTTGCCATTACCAGTCTATATTTTATATCCTCTCTACTTCGAACATCATAAGTTATTTTGCTCCCCAAATAGCAAAACTCCTTTACTACTTTAAGTGTCTCATCTCCTAATCTAATTCCCTCAGCATCATCCGATTTAATTCGACTACATTCCATTATCCTCGTTTTGCTTTTGTTGATGTTCATCTTATATCCTCCTTTCAAGACACTGTCCATTCCGTTCAACTGCTCTTCCAAGTCCTTTGCTGTCTATGACAGAATTACAGTCTCATCGGCGAACCTCAAAGTTTTTATTTCTTCTCCATGGATTTTAATACCTACTCCAAATTTTTCTTTTGTTTCCTTTACTGCTTGCTCAATATACAGATTGAATAACTTCGGGGAGAGGCTACAACCCTGTCTCACTCCCTCCCCAACCACTGCTTCCCTTTCATGCCCCTCGACTCTTATAAGTGTCATCTGATTTCTGTACAAATTGTAAATAGCCTTTCGCCCCCTGTATTTCACCTCTGCCGCCTTCAGACTTTGAAAGAGTGTATTCCAGTTAACATTGTCAAAAGCTTTCTCTAAGTCTACAAATGCTAGAAACGTAGATTTGCATTTGCTTAATCTTTCTTCTAAGCTAAGTCGTACAGTCAGTATTGCCTCACGTGTTCCAATATTTGTACGGGATCCAATCTGATCTTCCGCGAGGTCGGCTTCTACCAGTTTTTCCATTCGTCTGTAAAAATTCGAGTTAGTATTTTGAAGCTGTGACTAATTAAACTGATAGTTCGGTAATTTTCACATCTGTCAACACCTGCTTTTTTGGGATTGGAATTATTATATTTTTCTTGATGTCTGAGGGTACTTCGCCTGTTTCATACATCTTGCTCACCAAAAGGTAGAGTTTTTTCATGACTGTCTCTCCCAAGGCCGTCAGTAGTTCTAATGGAATGTTGCCTACTCCTGGGGCTTGGCCGGCCGGTGTGGCCGTGCGGTTAAAGGCGCTTCAGTCTGGAACCGCGTGACCGCTACGGTCGCAGGTTCGAATCCTGCCTCGGGCATGGATGTGTGTGATGTTCTTAGGTTAGTTAGGTTTAATTAGTTCTAAGTTCTAGGCGGATGATGACCTCAGAAGTTAAGTCGCATAGTGCTCAGAGCCAATTTTGAACCTGGGGCCTTGTTTCGACTCAGGTCTTTCAGTGCTCTGTCAAACTCTTCACACTGTATCTTATCTCCCATTTCATCTCTATCTACATCCTCTTCCACTTCCATAATATTGTCCTCAAGCACATCGCCCTTATATAGACCCTCTATATACTCCTTCCATCTTTCTGCCTTCCCTTCTTTGCTTAGAACTGGGTTTCCATCTGAGCCCTTGATATTCATACAAGTGGTTCTCTTTTCTCCAAAGGTCTCTTTAATTTTCCTGTAGGCAGTATGTATCTTACCCCTAGTGAGACAAGCCTCTACATCCTTACATTTGTCATCTAGCCATACCTGCGTAGACATTTTGATCTTCCTGTCGATCTCATTTTTGAGTCGTTTGTATTCCTTTTTGCCTGCCTCATTTACAGCATTCTTATATTTTCTCCTTTCATCAGTTAAATTCAATATTTCTTCTGTTACCCAAGGATTTCTACTAGCCCTCGTCTTTTTACCTACTTGATCCTCTGCTGCCTTCACTACTTCATCCCTCAGAGCTACTCATTCTTCTTCTACTGTACTTCATTAGCCCATTCCTGTCAATTGTTCCCTTATGCTCTCCCTGAAACTCTGTACAACCTCTGGTTTAGTCGTTTATCCAGGTCCCATCTCGTTAAATTCCCACCTTTTTGCAGTTTCTTCAGTTTTAATCTACAGTTCATAACCAATAGATTGTGGTCAGAGTCCACATCTGCCCCTGGAAATGTCTTACAATTTAAAACCTGATTCCTAAATCTCTGTCTTACCATTATATAATCTACCTGATACCTTTTAGTATCTCCAGGATTCTTCCATGTATACAACCCTCTTTTATGATTCTTGAACCAAGTGTTAGCTATTATTAAGTTATGCTCTGTGCAAAATTCTACCAGATGGCTTCCTCTTTCATTTCTTACCCCCAATCCATATTCACCTACAATGTTTCCTTCTCTCCCTTTTCCTACTCTCGAATTCCAGTCACCCATGACTATTAAATTTTCGTCTCCCTTCAATACCTGAATAATTTCTTTTATTTCATCATACATTTCAGCAATTTCTTCATCATCTGCAGAGCTAGTTGGCATATAATCTTGTACTACTGTAGTAGGCGTGGGCTTAGTGTCTATATTGGCCACAATAATGCGTTCACTATGCTGTTTGTAGTAGCTTACCTGCACTGCTATTTTTTTATTCATTATTAAACCTACTCCTGCATTACCCCTATTTGATTTTGTATTTATAACCATGTATTCACCTGACCAAAAGTCTTGTTCCTCCTTCCACCGAACTTCACTAATTCCCGCTATATCTAACTTTAACCTATACATTTCCCTTTTTAAATTTTCTAACCTACCTGCCATCCGTAGAACGCCAGTTTTCTTTCTCGTGATAACGACGTCCTTTTGGGAAGTCCCCCCCCCCCCCCCCCCCCCGGATATCCGAATCGGGGACTATTTTATCTCCGGAATATTTTACCCAAGAGGACGCCATCATCATTTAACCATACAGTAAAGATGCATGCCCTCGGGAATAATTACGGCTGTAGTTTCCCCTTTCTTTCAGCCGTTCGCAGTACCAGCAGGGCAAGGCCGTTTTGGTTAGCGTTACAAGGCCAGATCAGTCAATCATCCAGACTGTTGCCCCTGCAACTCCTGAAAAGGCTGCTGTCTCTCTTCAGGAACCACACGTTTGTCTGGCCTCTCAACAGATACCCCTCCGTGGTGGTTGCACCTACAGTACGGCCATCTGTATCGCTGAGGCACGCAAGCCTCCCCACCAACGGCAAGGTCCATGGTTCATAGTTCATGGTTCATGGTTCCATAGACGATACTTATTAAATATCGAACAAAGATGAAAATATATCAAACCGAGTATAAAAAGTAGTGACCGAGCATTTATTTGTCTACTTTTTGAGTTACGTGAGTAGGAAGAGCCTGTGACGCTATATTGTATCCCTGTGTAGCATTCTTTTGTCAAGATTGAGAGAAGGACGCCATAAGGAATTGATTTGTAAAGGTGTGTATGAATATAATCTTTCTAAATGTTTTAAATAGAGTTACTTAGTGAAAACTTGCATTATGATTTGTAATAAGCTTGCCTGGTATTTTATCCCATCCTTTTAGGACATTTTCAGCTATTTAAAGTATTATTCGTGGTGCAGAGCTGCGCTACGAACGAACGAGCCGCAGCCGCGGCGCATTCAAACTACATTAAATGAAACCAGTCAAACCGCAAAGAAGCGGACAGGTAACAGTGGACTAAAATTATTTCTTTCAGCTTTCGGGATTGCAGGGCAGAGCAGCAGATTTTATGATGTGTTTTACAGGTGAGTGCGGACTGGGGATGATATATTATTACCAGTACAAAAAGATAATTTACCTTCATGACATAAAAGGAATCTTACACGTTGTTCTGGTCTGGTAAACATTATAGTAAATACATTTTTCTCTGATAATAGTCTCATGTTCTCGTGTTAGTCGTCGTACTTAATGGTGTTTTACTGTTAACAAAAATCCACTGCAAGATTATTGATGTTGAACAAAAATTGCGTACTGTAACATCAGTACTGATAACGAAATAATTTTCAGCAACCGTTTCAATAACTGTTCTCTTTTATAGAAAGCCAGATACAGAATAATAAAAAACATAATATATTTCCTATTGTTGAAAATTAAAGATCCAAAGAAAGTCACAGCACAGCATCCCTAAAAAGTATTTCAGTGCTCTTTTCGTAGCAACATAGTAATCTCATCCATTTATCAACATATTAGTTGTTACGCGAGCAATAACAAAGAGAGAGCGAAAATGTTGTTACGTGGCTTCCGCTGGTTATCCTGTACACATCCCACCGGAAGTCAATCTCTTCCGAAACTCGCTGCAGCATTGCAAGTGTAACTTGCTCAGAGGCGGCGTAAATTCTTGCTCTAAGTTCAGTTAAGAGAAGCCGGTACAGGAGGTACAAACACGACTTCCTTGATGAAGCCCCATAAAAAAGGCGTGTGGTGTCAGGTCTGGAGAATGTGGGGCTATGCAATTGGCGCATCACGGCCAATCCATTTACCTGGAAAGCGGTCACCGAGAAAATGCGGACATGTCAGGTAGTGGGTGGTACACCATCATGCATGAAGTCTTTCGTTCTTGGTCACCTTCATCGATCGATGGTATCAAAACTTGTTCTAATATATCCCCGTTACTATCCCGTTGATGGTTCTCTCTAGGAAAAAAAAAAGAGGCTGTACACTTTGATCTTGCTCAGTGCGCAAAATACGTTCAGCTTAGGCCTAACATGAACATGTTGCGATGTTTAATGTGGATTTTTACTGCCCCAAATCCTACAGTTGTGTATGTTAACCTTGTCATTTAAGTGACAAATCGACTTGTCAGAAAAATGATTTTGTCTAAGAATTGTCCATTGCCATGTAATGGATTCCATATATCCGCAAGGGAGGTCTTGCGAGCAATTTTATAAGTGTTTTTTATTCCTTGTACGATCGTCAATCTGTACGGTTTGAAATCCAAACGGTTTCTCAACTCACGCAAACAGTCGTATGTAGGATTTGCTGTTCGCGAGATGCACGCCGAGTCGATTGTTGTGCAAATGATGGGTGGGTTGCGCAGAAAGTGTCGCCGCTTCTTTCGCAAAGCTGGTCGTAGGTGATGCTCCAAACACGAACGATAATACTGTGCATTGACGGTCTGCCGTGGAATAACGTAATGCGTTAGGATAACACCATCACAGTCGTACACGAGAATCACCGTAACTTTAGACCACGCCATTCGTACCATCAGAAGAACTGACTCTGCTAACGGTATACTACGGCTTCCACATCGATGGCAATGGGTCCTTCACAGCGCTGGTGACTAGTTTGAAGGACAGTAACAGGTGCAAACGCGTAACTCTTTTGTACCGGTTGTAAATAAATAGGAGCCACTATTTAAGTTTCAACCCTCGTATATGACTTTTAAAAAATTTAAAGTCCTATTTGAAACACCCTGTACAAGCTGTAATTGATTTCAAGACACTTAGAACTAGAACTCACTAGTGTAGCGAAAACTTTAGCCATTGAAGGAACCCAAAGCAAAATATTCTCCTTTCCTTGTATCATACACCCAATTCACTCGACTTCCCTGGGGAAGAGGAGACTGATGATCCAGAAATTTAATCGCAATAAACCCATAATCATATTCATCTAACCCTTTGTGGAACAGGCTACATTTCTTCCATGACACAAATCGCTTATGGTTAATATGAAAGTAGTGTCGAGAAATGATTTAATATGCATATGTCTACATTTCTTTTTAAGGAAGAATTATTTACACGGAAGTCTACAACCCAATAATAGACTGATGCTCGTACATCTTATGTCTTCCTCAATATATGAAGGCATGATGAAACGTACACTGAGATCACAAAAGTGGTAGTGTACCTCCTATTATTGTGTCGGACATCGTTTTGCCCTACGGGGTGCAGCAGGGAATCAAAAAGTCATTATGAATCCCCTGCAGAAATTCTGAGCCATTCTGTCTGTATAGTAGTCGAAAATGGCGAAAGTGTTGCCTGTGCAGGCTTTTGTGCATAAACTGACCTCACGATTATATCTCATAAATGTTCGAGGGGATTTATGTCGGGTTATCTGGGTGGCGAGATCATTCACTCGCACTGTCCAGAAAGTTCTTCAAACCAACGTGAACAGTTGTGGCCTGATGACATGGCGCATTGTCATCCAGAAAAGTTACATTGCTGTTCGGGAACATCAAGTCCATGATTGATAGAAAACGGTTTCCAGGCAGCCAAACATAGTCATTTCCAGTCTATGGTCGGTTAAGTTGTACCAGAGCATTCAGTCCATTCCATGTAAACATAATCCATACCATTACGGAGACACCACTACCAGCTTGCACAGTTCCCTGTGGACAACGTGGGCCCGTGGCTTCGCAGAATATGCGTCACAATAGATTCCTGCGCCAGCTCTTACCAACTGAAATCGGGAGTCATCTCACAAGGCCGCGGTTTTCCAGTTTCTAGGGTCCAAACGGTAATGTCACGAGGCCAGGAGCTATGCTGCAGATATTGTCGTGCTGTTAACCAAAGCACTCTGGTTGGTCGTTAGATGCCGTACCCCATAAACGGCACGTTTCGACGCACTGCCGTAACCAATACGTTCACCGTTCGTCCCACATTGATTTCTGCGGTTATTTCCTATGGAGTTGTTTGTCTGTTAGCACTGAGAGGTCTATGCAAACGTCGCTGCTCACAATCGTTAAGTGAATGTCGTCGGTCATTGCGTTGTCCGCGGTGAGAGGTAGTGACTGAAATATGGTATTCTGCGCACTCTCCTGACGCCTGCGGATCTGGGAATACTGAATTCCCTAACGATTTCCGATATGGGATGTCCCATGTGTCTAGCTCCAACTACCATTTAGAGTTCAAAGACTTATAATTACCGTTGTGCGATCATAGTCAAGTCGGAAATCCTTTCACATGAATCATCTGAGTACAAATGACAGCTCCACCAAGTCAACTGTGCTTTATTCCTTGTGTAGCGATGCTACCGCCGTCTGTATATTTGCATATTGCTATATCACGAATTTCGTCACCTCAGAGTAATGCCTCCGAATTTTTAAGGCTTTTTTAATAAGAGAAACTATATTAACATTCTACACATTTATTCTTCATATCTAAGCGCTGTATTTACTTTTAAATACAGTCACTTGGGCGAAGAACAGATTTCTTCCAATGAGAAGCTCTTGATTTCGTCACTGTAGAAGGTTTGACTTTGCTGACGGAGTCACAACGTCATCTCCTCTTGCACCACAACATCATCTCTGCTTCCACGGCTTCACCACCGTCAGAGTGAAGTCTTAAAAGGTGTACTTTAAGTTTTGAAAACATATGAAAATCGGAAGCGCCCAAGTCGGGATTGAATGGAGGATTATCGATAACACTGAACTGTGAGAGATATCACAGCGTCGTTTGTGGTTTGGCATTGTCATTCAGGAGAGGAGGCTCCATGTGTGAGCGAATTACTAGAATTCGAAACGCGGTTGAGGCACACGCTTATTCACGCAATCATGTAGGTACTTTACCCATCGCCACGTTACAAGTCAGAGCCCTCTACAGGCAGAGGGCTGCAATTATGTAGACATGAAGAATAAAGATGTAGAATGACAATAAGTCCTGCTTTATTTACAATCACTTTTCATCGAGCATTCTCTATTTTAACACCAACAGATTCCGTTCGGTCCATTGATATTGTAGTATTTCCTTTTAACTTCCAGCTATGATCGCTTGCTGCATTATTGCCGAGCAAATTAGAAGATTCCGTGGAGAGCTGTAATTCGGACTCCAGAAAACTTAATGGGTCACTGAATGAATGTAGATAATGTCGTTAACTAACAATAGCAATGTGTTTTAAATAATGTATAGATAAAATATAATGTCCAAGAATGTAAAACTCAAACTCTGACTGAACCTTGATTAAAACAAGAAACCCGAAAAGTAAAAATCCAAAACAAAGAGAAAAATTGATAAATAAACGAAAGGTTTTTCATTTCTGTATTATGAGCTTTAGGAGCTTTTACAGAAAAAATTCGAAGAGATTACATTTTAGAACACCCTCATATGAATGAACTTGAAATATATTAAGTCATGGTATCATTTCTAGAAAATCTACAGCATGTGTTCCATTTTAAAGCTGCGTATTACATAGAAATCTGATGTAAAATTTATTTTATGGGGACTTAACGAAGATAATATGACTTGTGAATGTAAAATACTAAGACAATATGTGAGCTACACAAATAAATATTTAAGCATGGTAGAGCACCTCGTATATCCAGTGAATAAAAAAGTAGAAAAATATCAAAATGAAGGAGATAAACATCAGGATTTTATATAAAGTTCGATTTATTATCAACTCCTTAATTTTGAATAATACAAATGCCGTATGGCCAGCGAGTAATACAATAATTTGGAGAACACGGAGATTGGTGAGGAGCATGCTGGTAGAACACTAGCCAGAGTCGCGGTCATCTCTGAGGCACCCCTGAGCGCTGGATGTAGAATAGCAGGAACGGTCTGCGGCCCAGGCAGATGAGAGCCTATCAGATTTTACGCATTTAATGGGATTGAGCACCTCCTTGCCGGCCTGTGCTTTGAAACCCGGAAACGGAGGCGGTCCAATAACACGACGTCCCCTTAGTTTCACTTCTCGCTGCGAAGACTGTAGTGAAGTCGTGCGGGACCGGGACCCAAAAGCTCGGAAAGGGGGAGGTCCAGTAATGAGACAGCCTCTTAGTGTAGCTTCAGTAGGTATGGAGTGTTGCACGTCCCTGGGAGCCCGCGCCCTAAACGCCGGAAATGGAGGGGGTCCAGTGACAAGACAGCCCCTCAATATTGCATCACTCTGTGAGACATTTGATATGCATCTGGCGTCCCCAGGGACTTGTGACCTGAAGGCGCCGAATGGTGGTGGCCCAGTAATGCAAAAGCCCCTTAACGTTGCCTCCCTTTGAACGGCTTCTGGTATGGTCCAAGCAACCTTACTTGGAAATGCAGGATACGGTGGGGGGCCAGTCAGGTCACGACCCCACAGATACTTAAGTCTCTGAAGATCGTCACTAGATTCTGATACCTTGTCCACTGGTTCATCAACCAGGTTAGAATGCAACATGTGATTCTCACAGTTTGCTTGGAGCTTACTTATTCGATCAGTTTCGACCTCTGAATATTGGCTCTCGACATACTCACCAAGGGAACGACTCACAGTGATCTGTTCCTTCTCCTCATCTGAATCGGGTCTTGCAAACATCCCAACATTTCTTTCAAGCTCCTGCATCAGCTGGGGCTCTTCATTCAAGTGCACGCTTGGAGGCACATCGTCCACAGCTAAGAGCACACTATGGTGCACACTTTGTTCATTTCTATCAAATTCTTCAGAGTGCTTTTGAATAGCATGTAGGCTGTTTATCTCACTGATTTTATAGCCTTCCTCAATTAAATCGGGGCTTGCAATATTACCATTATTTGTTTCAAGCTCCTTCATCAGCTGGGGCACTTCACTCAGGTGCACGCTTGGAGGCACATCGTCCACAGCTAAGAGCACACTATGGTGCACACTTTGTTCATGTCTATCAAATTCTTCAGAGTGCTTTTGAATAGCATGGAGGCTGTTTATCTCACTGATTTTGTAGCCTTCCTCAATTAAATCGGGGCTTGCAATATTACCATTATTTGTTTCAAGCTCCTTCATCAGCTGGGGCACTTCACTCAGGTGCACGCTTGGAGGCACATCGTCCACAGCTAAGAGCACACTATGGTGCACACTTTGTTCATTTCTATCAAATTCTTCAGAGTGCTTTTGAATAGCATGGAGGCTGTTTATCTCACTGATTTTATAGCCTTCCTCAATTAAATCGGGGCTTGCAATATTACCATTATTTGTTTCAAGCTCCTTCATCAGCTGGGGCACTTCACTCAGGTGCACGCTTGGAGGCACATCGTCCACAGCTAAGAGCACACTATGGTGCACACTTTGTTCATTTCTATCGAATTCTTCAGAGTGCTTTTGAATAGCATGGAGGCTGTTTATCTCACTGATTTTATAGCCTTCCTCAATTAAATCGGGGCTTGCAATATTACCATTATTTGTTTCAAGCTCCTTCATCAGCTGGGGCACTTCACTCAGGTGCACGCTTGGAGGCACATCGTCCACAGCTAAGAGCACACTATGGCGCACACTTTGTTCATTTCTATCGAATTCTTCAGAGTGCTTTTGAATAGCATGGAGGCTGTTTATCTCACTGATTTTATAGCCTTCCTCAATTAAATCGGGGCTTGCAATATTACCATTATTTGTTTCAAGCTCCTTCATCAGCTGGGGCACTTTACTCAGGTGCACGCTTGGGGGCACATCGTCCACTGCTAAGAGCACACTATGGTGCACACTTTGTTCATTTGTATCAAATTCTTCAGAGTGCTTTTGAATAGCATGGAGGCTGTTTATCTCACTGATTTTATAGCCTTCCTCAATTAAATCGGGGCTTGCAATATTACCATTATTTGTTTCAAGCTCCTTCATCAGCTGGGGCACTTCACTCAGGTGCACGCTTGGAGGCACATCGTCCACAACTAAGAGCACACTATGGTGCACACTTTGTTCATTTCTATCAAAGTCTTCAGAGTGCTTTTGAATAGCATGGAGGCTGTTTATCTCACTGATTTTATAGCCTTCCTCAATTAAATCGGGGCTTGCAATATTACCATTATTTGTTTCAAGCTCCTTCATCAGCTGGGGCACTTCACTCAGGTGCACGCTTGGAGGCACATCGTCCACAGCTAAGAGCACACTATGGTGCACACTTTGTTCATTTCTATCAAATTCTTCAGAGTGCTTTTGAATAGCATGGAGGCTGTTTATCTCACTGATTTTATAGCCTTCCTCAATTAAATTGGGGCTTGCAATATTACCATTATTTGTTTCAAGCTCCTTCATCAGCTGGGGCACTTCACTCAGGTGCACGCTTGGAGGCACATCGTCCACAGCTAAGAGCACACTATGGTGCACGCTTTGTTCATTTCTATCAAATTCTTCAGAGTGCTTTTGAATAGCATGGAGGCTGTTTATCTCACTGATTTTATAGCCTTCCTCAATTAAATCGGGGCTTGCAATATTACCATTATTTGTTTCAAGCTCCTTCATCAGCTGGGGCACTTCACTCAGGTGCACGCTTGGAGGCACATCGTCCACAGCTAAGAGCACACTATGGTGCACACTTTGTTCTTTTCCATCAAATTCTTCAGAGTGCTTTTGAATAGCATGGAGCCTGTTTATCTCACTGATTTTATAGCCTTCCTCAATTAAATCGGGGCTTGCAATATTACCATTATTTGTTTCAAGCTCCTTCATCAGCTGGGGCACTTCACTCAGGTGCACGCTTGGAGGCACATCGTCCACAGCTAAGAGCACACTATGGTGCACACTTTGTTCATTTCTATCAAATTCTTCAGAGTGCTTTTGAATAGCATGGAGGCAGTTTATCTCACTGATTTTATAGCCTTCCTCAATTAAATCGGGGCTTGCAATATTACCATTATTTGTTTCAAGCTCCTTCATCAGCTGGGGCACTTCACTCAGGTGCACGCTTGGAGGCACATCGTCCACAGCTAAGAGCACACTATGGTGCACACTTTGTTCATTTCTATCAAATTCTTCAGAGTGCTTTTGAATAGCATGGAGGCTGTTTATCTCACTGATTTTATAGCCTTCCTCAATTAAATCGGGGCTTGCAATATTACCATTATTTGTTTCAAGCTCCTTCATCAGCTGGGGCACTTCACTCAGGTGCACGCTTGGAGGCACATCGTCCACAGCTAAGAGCACACTATGGTGCACACTTTGTTCATTTCCATCAAATTCTTCAGAGTGCTTTTGAATAGCATGGAGGCTGTTTATCTCACTGATTTTATAGCCTTCCGCAATTAAATCGGGGCTTGCAATATTACCATTATTTGTTTCAAGCTCCTTCATCAGCTGGGGCACTTCACTCAGGTGCACGCTTGGAGGCACATCGTCCACAGCTAAGAGCACACTATGGTGCACACTTTGTTCATTTCTATCAAATTCTTCAGAGTGCTTTTGAATAGCATGGAGGCTGTTTATCTCACTGATTTTATAGCCTTCCTCAATTAAATCGGGACTTGCAATATTACCATTATTTGTTTCAAGCTCCTTCATCAACTGGGGCACTTCACTCAGGTGCACGCTTGGAGGCACATCGTCCACAGCTAAGAGCACACTATGGTGCACACTTTGTTCATTTCCATCAAATTCTTCAGAGTGCTTTTGAATAGCATGGAGGCAGTTTAAATCACTGATTTTATAGCCTTCCTCAATTAAATCGGGGCTTGCAATATTACCATTATTTGTTTCAAGCTCCTTCATCAGCTGGGGCACTTCACTCAGGTGCACGCTTGGAGGCACATCGTCCAAAGCTAAGAGCACACTATGGTGCACACTTTGTTCATTTCTATCAAATTCTTCAGAGAGCTTTTGAATAGCATGGAGGCTGTTTATCTCACTGATTCTATAGCCTTCCTCAATTAAATCGGGGCTTGCAATATTACCATTATTTGTTTCAAGCTCTTTCATCAGCTGGGGCACTTCACTCAGGTGCACGCTTGGAGGCACATCGTCCACAGCTAAGAGCACACTATGGTGCACACTTTGTTCATTTCTATCAAATTCTTCAGAGTGCTTTTGAATAGCATGGAGGCTGTTTATCTCACTGATTTTATAGCCTTCCTCAATTAAATCGGGGCTTGCAATATTACCATTATTTGTTTCAAGCTCCTTCATCAGCTGGGGCACTTCACTCAGGTGCACACTTGGAGGCACATCGTCCACAGCTAAGAGCACACTATGGTGCACACTTTGTTCATTTCTATCAAATTCTTCGGAGAGCTTTTGAATAGCATGGAGGCTGTTTATCTCACTGATTTTATAGCCTTCCTCAATTAAATCGGGGCTTGCAATATTACCATTATTTGTTTCAAGCTCCTTCATCAGCTGGGGCACTTCACTCAGGTGCACGCTTGGAGGCACATCGTCCACAGCTAAGAGCACACTATGGTGCACACTTTGTTCATTTCCATCAAATTCTTCAGAGTGCTTTTGAATAGCATGGAGGCAGTTTAAATCACTGATTTTATAGCCTTCCTCAATTAAATCGGGGCTTGCAATATTACCATTATTTGTTTCAAGCTCCTTCATCAGCTGGGGCACTTCACTCAGGTGCACGCTTGGAGGCACATCGTCCACAGCTAAGAGCACACTATGGTGCACACTTTGTTCATTTCTATCAAATTCTTCAGAGTGCTTTTGAATAGCATGGAGGCTGTTTATCTCACTGATTTTATAGCCTTCCTCAATTAAATCGGGGCTTGCAATATTACCATTATTTGTTTCAAGCTCCTTCATCAGCTGGGGCACTTCACTCAGGTGCACGCTTGGAGGCACATCGTCCACAGCTAAGAGCACACTATGGTGCACACTTTGTTCATTTCCATCAAATTCTTCAGAGTGCTTTTGAATAGCATGGAGGCTGTTTATCTCACTGATTTTATAGCCTTCCTCAATTAAATCGGGGCTTGCAATATTACCATTATTTGTTTCAAGCTCCTTCATCAGCTGGGGCACTTCACTCAGGTGCACGCTTGGAGGCACATCGTCCACAGCTAAGAGCACACTATGGTGCACACTTTGTTCATTTCTATCAAATTCTTCAGAGTGCTTTTGAATAGCATGGAGGCTGTTTATCTCACTGATTTTATAGCCTTCCTCAATTAAATCGGGGCTTGCAATATTACCATTATTTGTTTCAAGCTCCTTCATCAGCTGGGGCACTTCACTCAGGTGCACGCTTGGAGGCACATCGTCCACAGCTAAGAGCACACTATGGTGCACACTTTGTTCATTTCTATCAAATTCTTCAGAGTGCTTTTGAATAGCATGGAGGCTGTTTATCTCACTGATTTTATAGCCTTCCTCAATTAAATCGGGGCTTGCAATATTACCATTATTTGTTTCAAGCTCCTTCATCAGCTGGGGCACTTCACTCAGGTGCACGCTTGGAGGCACATCGTCCACAGCTAAGAGCACACTATGGTGCACACTTTGTTCATTTCTATCAAATTCTTCAGAGTGCTTTTGAATAGCATGGAGGCTGTTTATCTCACTGATTTTATAGCCTTCCTCAATTAAATCGGGGCTTGCAATATTACCATTATTTGTTTCAAGCTCCTTCATCAGCTGGGGCACTTCACTCAGGTGCACGCTTGGAGGCACATCGTCCACAGCTAAGAGCACACTATGGTGCACACTTTGTTCATTTCCATCAAATTCTTCAGAGTGCTTTTGAATAGCATGGAGGCTGTTTATCTCACTGATTTTATAGCCTTCCGCAATTAAATCGGGGCTTGCAATATTACCATTATTTGTTTCAAGCTCCTTCATCAGCTGGGGCACTTCACTCAGGTGCACGCTTGGAGGCACATCGTCCACAGCTAAGAGCACACTATGGTGCACACTTTGTTCATTTCTATCAAATTCTTCAGAGTGCTTTTGAATAGCATGGAGGCTGTTTATCTCACTGATTTTATAGCCTTCCTCAATTAAATCGGGACTTGCAATATTACCATTATTTGTTTCAAGCTCCTTCATCAGCTGGGGCACTTCACTCAGGTGCACGCTTGGAGGCACATCGTCCACAGCTAAGAGCACACTATGGTGCACACTTTGTTCATTTCCATCAAATTCTTCAGAGTGCTTTTGAATAGCATGGAGGCAGTTTAAATCACTGATTTTATAGCCTTCCTCAATTAAATCGGGGCTTGCAATATTACCATTATTTGTTTCAAGCTCCTTCATCAGCTGGGGCACTTCACTCAGGTGCACGCTTGGAGGCACATCGTCCACAGCTAAGAGCACACTATGGTGCACACTTTGTTCATTTCTATCAAATTCTTCAGAGAGCTTTTGAATAGCATGGAGGCTGTTTATCTCACTGATTCTATAGCCTTCCTCAATTAAATCGGGGCTTGCAATATTACCATTATTTGTTTCAAGCTCTTTCATCAGCTGGGGCACTTCACTCAGGTGCACGCTTGGAGGCACATCGTCCACAGCTAAGAGCACACTATGGTGCACACTTTGTTCATTTCTATCAAATTCTTCAGAGTGCTTTTGAATAGCATGGAGGCTGTTTATCTCACTGATTTTATAGCCTTCCTCAATTAAATCGGGGCTTGCAATATTACCATTATTTGTTTCAAGCTCCTTCATCAGCTGGGGCACTTCACTCAGGTGCACACTTGGAGGCACATCGTCCACAGCTAAGAGCACACTATGGTGCACACTTTGTTCATTTGTATCAAATTCTTCGGAGAGCTTTTGAATAGCATGGAGGCTGTTTATCTCACTGATTTTATAGCCTTCCTCAATTAAATCGGGGCTTGCAATATTACCATTATTTGTTTCAAGCTCCTTCATCAGCTGGGGCACTTCACTCAGGTGCACGCTTGGAGGCACATCGTCCACAGCTAAGAGCACACTATGGTGCACACTTTGTTCATTTCCATCAAATTCTTCAGAGTGCTTTTGAATAGCATGGAGGCAGTTTAAATCACTGATTTTATAGCCTTCCTCAATTAAATCGGGGCTTGCAATATTACCATTATTTGTTTCAAGCTCCTTCATCAGCTGGGGCACTTCACTCAGGTGCACGCTTGGAGGCACATCGTCCACAGCTAAGAGCACACTATGGTGCACACTTTGTTCATTTCTATCAAATTCTTCAGAGTGCTTTTGAATAGCATGGAGGCTGTTTATCTCACTGATTTTATAGCCTTCCTCAATTAAATCGGGGCTTGCAATATTACCATTATTTGTTTCAAGCTCCTTCATCAGCTGGGGCACTTCACTCAGGTGCACGCTTGGAGGCACATCGTCCACAGCTAAGAGCACACTATGGTGCACACTTTGTTCATTTCCATCAAATTCTTCAGAGTGCTTTTGAATAGCATGGAGGCTGTTTATCTCACTGATTTTATAGCCTTCCTCAATTAAATCGGGGCTTGCAATATTACCATTATTTGTTTCAAGCTCCTTCATCAGCTGGGGCACTTCACTCAGGTGCACGCTTGGAGGCACATCGTCCACAGCTAAGAGCACACTATGGTGCACACTTTGTTCATTTCTATCAAATTCTTCAGAGTGCTTTTGAATAGCATGGAGGCTGTTTATCTCACTGATTTTATAGCCTTCCTCAATTAAATCGGGGCTTGCAATATTACCATTATTTGTTTCAAGCTCCTTCATCAGCTGGGGCACTTCACTCAGGTGCACGCTTGGAGGCACATCGTCCACAGCTAAGAGCACACTATGGTGCACACTTTGTTCATTTCTATCAAATTCTTCAGAGTGCTTTTGAATAGCATGGAGGCTGTTTATCTCACTGATTTTATAGCCTTCCTCAATTAAATCGGGGCTTGCAATATTACCATTATTTGTTTCATGCTCCTTCATCAGCTGGGGCACTTCACTCAGGTGCACGCTTGGAGGCACATCGTCCACAGCTAAGAGCACACTATGGTGCACACTTTGTTCATTTCTATCAAATTCTTCAGAGTGCTTTTGAATAGCATGGAGGCTGTTTATCTCACTGATTCTATAGCCTTCCTCAATTAAATCGGGGCTTGCAATATTACCATTATTTGTTTCAAGCTCTTTCATCAGCTGGGGCACTTCACTCAGGTGCACGCTTGGAGGCACATCGTCCACAGCTAAGAGCACACTATGGTGCACACTTTGTTCATTTCTATCAAATTCTTCAGAGTGCTTTTGAATAGCATGGAGGCTGTTTATCTCACTGATTTTATAGCCTTCCTCAATTAAATCGGGGCTTGCAATATTACCATTATTTGTTTCAAGCTCCTTCATCAGCTGGGGCACTTCACTCAGGTGCACACTTGGAGGCACATCGTCCACAGCTAAGAGCACACTATGGTGCACACTTTGTTCATTTCTATCAAATTCTTCAGAGTGCTTTTGAATAGCATGGAGGCTGTTTATCTCACTGATTTTATTGCCTTCCTCAATTAAATCGGGGCTTGCAATATTACCATTATTTGTTTCAAGCTCCTTCATCAGCTGGGGCACTTCACTCAGGTGCACGCTTGGAGGCACATCGTCCACAGCTAAGAGCACACTATGGTGCACACTTTGTTCTTTTCCATCAAATTCTTCAGAGTGCTTTTGAATAGCATGGAGCCTGTTTATCTCACTGATTTTATAGCCTTCCTCAATTAAATCGGGGCTTGCAATATTACCATAATTTGTTTCAAGCTCCTTCATCAGCTGGGGCACTTCACTCAGGTGCACGCTTGGAGGCACATCGTCCACAGCTAAGAGCACACTATGGTGCACACTTTGTTCATTTCCATCAAATTCTTCAGAGTGCTTTTGAATAGCATGGAGGCTGTTTATCTCACTGATTTTATAGCCTTCCTCAATTAAATCGGGGCTTGCAATATTACCATTATTTGTTTCAAGCTCCTTCATCAGCTGGGGCACTTCACTCAGGTGCACACTTGGAGGCACATCGTCCACAGCTAAGAGCACACTATGGTGCACACTTTGTTCATTTGTATCAAATTCTTCAGAGTGCTTTTGAATAGCATGGAGGCTGTTTATCTCACTGATTTTATAGCCTTCCTCAATTAAATCGGGGCTTGCTATATTACCATTATTTGTTTCAAGCTCCTTCATCAGCTGGGGCACTTCACTCAGGTGCACGCTTGGAGGCACATCATCCACAGCTAAGAGCACACTATGGTGCACACTTTGTTCATTTCTATCAAATTCTTCAGAGTGCTTTTGAATAGCATGGAGGCTGTTAATCTCACTGATTTTATAGCCTTCCTCAATTAAATCGGGGCTTGCAATATTTCCATTATTTGTTTCAAGCTCCTTCATCAGCTGGGGCACTTCCCTCAGGTGCACGCTTGGAGGCACATCGTCCACAGCTAAGAGCACACTATGGTGCACACTTTGTTCATTTCCATCAAATTCTTCAGAGTGCTTTTGAATAGCATGGAGGCTGTTTATCTCACTGATTTTATAGCCTTCCTCAATTAAATCGGGGCTTGCAATATTACCATTATTTGTTTCAAGCTCCTTCATCAGCTGGGGCACTTCACTCAGGTGCACGCTTGGAGGCACATCGTCCACAGCTAAGAGCACACTATGGTGCACACTTTGTTCATTTCTATCAAATTCTTCAGAGTGCTTTTGAATAGCATGGAGGCTGTTTATCTCACTGATTTTATAGCCTTCCTCAATTAAATCGTGGCTTGCAATATTACCATTATTTGTTTCAAGCTCCTTCATCAGCTGGGGCACTTCACTCAGGTGCACGCTTGGAGGCACATCGTCCACAGCTAAGAGCACACTATGGTGCACACTTTGTTCATTTCTATCAAATTCTTCAGAGTGCTTTTGAATAGCATGGAGGCTGTTTATCTCACTGATTTTATAGCCTTCCTCAATTAAATCGGGGCTTGCAATATTACCATTATTTGTTTCAAGTTCCTTCATCAGCTGGGGCACTTCACTCAGGTGCACGCTTGGAGGCACATCGCCCACAGCTAGGAGCGCACTATCGTGCGCAAATTCATGTCCAACCAATCTTTCTGAGTGGTTCGCAGTTAATTTGAGGCTGGTTATCGGTTTGATTTTATATTGTTGGTCATCTGTATCGGGGATTGGATAGTTTACATCGTATGTTTCGAGCCCCTTCATCTGCTCGGCAACTGTATTTAAGTGCTTGAGTTTAGGCTCATCACCAATAGATCTGAAGTCACTTACTTTCGCTGATAGTTTTTTGAGATCTAATATTTGAACGTGTAATGCCTCAGGTTTCTCATCATTGCTCATGGCTGTTGGCTCTCTACAGTGTTTTCCGTCCCTAACGTGGGATGATACACTTATGTTCACGGTGTTCAGCACTGGTGTCCCGTTGTTTTTGCTGCAAGATGTTACTGCTGCGTTCCGGTCTTCCCCGGACCTCTGTTGGGAAAAAAAACAAGGTATAAGGCTCTGCATGGAATAATGAGAGTTTGTGTAGCGTTAGTCGATTATTCCTCAATACTATTTTGCGTTGCTTTATTATATGGTTCTGAGACTATTTTTTCATATATTTTTCTACTGTAAGCGGATTTTTGTGTAATTTCTTAGTTATGTCTAATCTCTAACACAATACTGCGCCAAACCCCAAATGTATTACGATTTGTGTGATGAATGTTATGAGTTATGTCCTCATTTCTTTTATTACGTTTCTCTTCGACATTGGCCTGAACTGTGGAGATTGGTTGCAGCATTTACCTGAAGTGAATAACTACTCAACTTCCAATTACCGTGATCAACTCAATAGCAGGGCCCCATGATCTACATCTTGTGCATTGTTCCTACTGTATCTGTGCTAGGGCTGGTCTCACATCCTGTGGACATTAAATGACTTATTAATTCGGTGATTCGTCACATTGAGCATAACCTGTCGTCAGGGAGAATCATAGGGTATTTGCTGTACACCACTGTACACAATGAGGAAGAGACTCACCTATCAGCAACTACTTCAGTAGCATGTATTGTTACATTGTAGTGTTACATTTCCGTTTAGGGACACACTGAAAGACGTAGTTGCTAATTCCACTTCCTTGAAAATATAGTGCTTATGTAGCAATAATTATAAGTGGTTGCTGATTTTCGGGCACGGTTTGCTTTATAACTCAGATTGGTGCACAATTTCGGAACGTTTTTGTTTTGTGTGTTGGGCTTTGGTTGCTATGGGTTTATTCATCAATTGTCATTTCTTATTTGTACCTGACTGTACTGAGGTTACGCATTGTGATTTTGTCACCAGGAGGTAGTGAGAGGAGTTGTGGACGCCATTAAGCGAACTGCCAAGTGAAGAAATCGAAATATTTCTCACATATTCTCCTGTTCCAGTTCAGTAGAGATGTGACAGCAATGTGGGCAGCCAGAAAAATTTGTGCCGTGTATGGTGACGTTTTAGGATGATAGGTATGACATTAGTGACACCCCACGTTCAGGAAGGGTTTGATGAAGATCGTTTAAACGCATTAATCCTCAATAACCACATCAGGTTACTCGAGAATTGGGAAATTGAATGAACTGCGGATATTCCACCTTCGTGCGTCATTTGCATACTGTGTTGAAGATTCAATGATCCGGTGTGTAGGTGTGCATGCTCTAGGCCAAAAGCACAAAAATCAGCGGAGGGCCATAACTACGTCTCTGCTTCCTCGTCATCAACTAGCTTGTGAACAATACCGAATATTCATATCCTATATCGTTACTGGTAATGACTAACTGCTTACGCAACAGAAAGAAAGGAATGGCTGAGCGAAACAAATGAGCAACTTCTTCTAGAATGACTGCGAGCATTTACGAAAGGTAATGTTATTCATCTGCGGGAACAGTAGTGTGAATTGCTTACCGCAGATGTAATCATCATTGTTGACATTTATTGTCTTACAGACGCATTTCGGGTACAACGACCAGCACGACTTTATGAAGTTTTGCTACTCCTCGGTAACGCACGCCGGCATCCTGCTGGACCGACGAAAAACACTACGCAGACGTTGGTCTGGGAAGTCGTCACGCACGCAACCTGTTCACCTGATCTTGCGCCCTGGGATTTTTCACCCCTTCCGCCATCTGTCGAACTACCTACGAGGAACTTCCTTTCTGGATGAAAGTGCGCTTGCCGTTCGGTTTGAGGCGTCACGTCACGGACTTCGCGGCTCCTCTTGCCGGAAGTTCGACTCCCCCTCTGGCATGGCTGTGTTTGTAGTTCTTAGCATAAGTCAGTTTAAGTTAGTTTAACTAGTGTATAAGTCTAGAGACCGATGACCTAAGCAGTTTGGTCCTTTAGGAATTAACACATTTGAACATTTTTTGAAAGTGCCCTCCGAAAATCGCTCGAAGAGTTCTTCACCTCAAAAACACATGATTTCTGCAGTAGCAAAATCGACAAATTGCTCCAGCGTTGGCAGACTGTTGTAAATGGTGAAGGAGAATATATTATTGATGACTAAGGTCTATGTTAAGTCCCATAGTGCTCAGAGCCATTTGAACCATTTGACTAAGGTCTCTATTATGCATATCTGTCGTGCTAACTGAACTTACGGAAAACGCTACGAATTTATGCACCTAACTAACATAAGATTATCAAATTTAAAAATGACTTGAGTTTCAGTTAAGGTGCAATATCCGTAGTTATTCCGTAGAACACCAGCGAATAAAGTTAGCAACGTCAATAAGCACACTTCCATCGAAGTCAGGTCAGGAAAACAGTACATTATTTCAAAGTTGCTTCTGCGCGAGTGTCTTAGCTAAGTGCACAAGTATTCGGCAGGCAGCGGTCGGTCGCCTTGGAGGGCTGCAGATGTGTGTACCTGGTACCATGAGGTCACGTGACAGTCCATTACTGACGTAAGGCGCGGCAACGAGGAGGTGTGCATGCTGCAGTCGGGTGCCTGGAGTCACTGCAGATGTGTGTACCTGGTACCATGAGGTCACGTGACAGTCCATTACTGACGTAAGGCGCGGCAAAGAGGAGGTGTGCATGCTGCAGTCGGGTGCCTGGAGTCGCTGCAGATGTGTGTACCTGGTACCATGAGGTCACGTGACAGTCCATTACTGACGTAAGGCGCGGCAACGAGGAGGTGTGCATGCTGCAGTCGGGTGCCTGGAGTCGGTGCCCAGAGATGGGTCGACATGGAACACGAGACACAGGCTCACAAAAAGCTATCGTGTTTCGACCGGCCCATAGGCAGAACGTCCAATGAAGTATCTGGCTATGTAGCAATGCGAGCAATGAGGGAATGGTTTCATGATGACTTTGGATGCAAACTTTTTGCCACACTATCAGAGTAAAACCCCAAAGTCTTTTTAGCCTTACGTAAAATCAGTAAGCAGATCCAAGTCACTTGTTGAGTCACTCAGGTACCATACTGGAGCAGAATCTGAATTCGACAGGGAGAAGACCGAAATAATGACTTCGGCTTTCCGAAATGGTTTCAGGGCGATAGATCGTCATACATCACGTCGTTTCAGTCATCGTACGGCAACTAAACGGAAGATTTTGATATAAGTGATCGCGGAATTGTAAAGCAACTGCAATCGCGCAGTAGTGGAAAGGCACCAGCACCAGATCAGATACCTGCAAGAATGTACAGAGTTGATGCGGAAAAAACTTGCTCCTCTTCTAGCAGCAGTTTCTCGTAGGTTTCTGAAGCAATAAAGGGCATCTAGTTACTGGAGAAAAGTGCCGGTCATTTCTATTTTCAGGAAGGGTTGTAGAAAAACATCGCACAATTATTGACCTGGTAGCGGAGTACCCTACTTTTCCCGACTGTGTAATTATTCCATTTCTTTTTATTAGCCCATCATCTCGATCCCCCTCTCTTTGTCCATCTCCTCCAAACTCCTCTCTGTCCGTATCATTCTCCTCCCACCACCCCTCGCCACTTCTGCCCACCTTCTCCACCAAGCACTCTCTGCCTATCTCCTGCTTCCATCTCTAGAACTATGTCTTGTACAGTGATGTAATTTTGTATGTACATTCAGTAATATAGGTGAATATTGTCCACAAAATTTGTCGTGAGTACTGTAAGTAGTTAAGTAGTAATAAATTAAAACTTCATTCACGTCGCAGCAGGTTTCACGCATATAGGCGTTTATGACGTCATATATCCTGACCTGTGTGTTGTACAATGGTGTAATACTGTAGGTACATTGATCGGCGTATGTGGATATATGTGGATAATGTCTGCGAAATTTGTGGCAAATAGAGATAGTAGCAGATAAAATACATTTAGAAGTCACAAATGATGCTGCAGTTTTACTGTATTATCAGCGAAAATATAGTGGGCGATAGTTTTTCCTGTATGATCAGCGAAAATAAGTAAGCGATAACCTTTTTTTCCTGTTATCTATTTATGAGGGTCGTTACCGAGAAGGAGTTTCGTAAGGGCTTGAATTTATATATAAAGTTTGTTGGAAGTCAGTAAGTTCTCTCATTCTCAAACACTGAATGAATCAAGTCTGTCACTCGTGTCACGAGCTACACAACTTTGTCAGTCGCACTCCTGCTCTTTCCCTTTGATAGATATATTATTCTCGTCCCCACAGCCATTCTTTCCATACAGCAAGATATATGTGTACCAAGTACGGCTGAAATCGGTTCAGTGGATTAGGAGGACATGTGGAACATACATACATACTTACATATGTACATAAATAGATTCATACGTACATCCAGTTTTATATACCATGTATGTATATTGCTGACCTCAGTCTGTTGCAGAATGATGGAACATATCTTATGACGACTTAGTATGACATTTTAGAGAGCAAAACTATCCTCTATAAAAATTAAAAAGGATTATGCAAACAGAGCTGCTGCAAAAGTAAGGTCGTTCTTTTCCTCCATGAGATCCACAGTGGTGTAGACATCAGCATTTAGCATGATGTCTTCAGGAAAGCACTTCACACGGTCCCGCTCTGCTGTATATCGGAAAAAATACGAGCTTGCCAAGTATCGGACTAGATTTGGGACTGTATTCAAGACTTCCTAGCAGAGAGAGCTGAACATGTCACTCTTAACGGAGCAAAATCGACAGATGTAAAAGGAGTTATTGCCGGAAACTCCATAAGGCTATTCGTAGATGATGTGGTTCTCTACAGGAAGGTAGCAACGTTGTAAAAGAGCACCGATTTGCAGAAGGACCAGCAGACGATTAATGAATGGTGCAGGCTCTATCAGCTGTCCCTGAACGCAAAGAAATGTCATGCATGCAGCATACATGCAACAAGAAATCGACTAGTATACAACTAGTCCATTTATGACATATTTCTGGGTACCACACTCGCTATAAAACCATCCAGAGCGACCTCAAGTGGAATGACCACATAAAACAAATTTTAGGAAAAGCAGATTGCAGGCTGAGAAAGGCAGGAATAACCTCAAGGAAATGTATGTCATCCATGAAACAAGTGGCTTGCACCACACTTGTTTCACCGATCCTAAAGTGCTGTTCATCCCCTAAGACCCTCATTAGCTAGGAGTGACAGAAGAAATAAGAAAACATCCAACAAAGAGCTGCGTATTTCGCCACTGAGTCATTTAGTCGGCTGGAGAGCTTTGGCAGACGCTACAAAAGAGGCATTGAGCATCATGTAGTAGTTTGCTGTTGAAATAGCGAGAGAGTAAGTTCCAGGTGAAGTCGGATGACTTGTTGCTTCCTACCTCAAATGTATGGTGTAGTGACAAATTAGAGCTAATACAGAGGCTCATGGACAATCATTTTTCTCTCAAGCCATTCGCAACTGAAAAGGGAATGGGGTTGTAAGGTAGTGGTACCAGATCTGCCCTCCGCCAAACACCGCCAGTTGGTTCACGGAATATTCATGTGGTTGTAGGTGTATCAGTGCCAAATGCCCAATGCGTCTACAAGGAATGCACTGACATGGGGAAACGTGAGACGAATGGCGTACGAGCAATGGGCGTAAGAAGATCCGTTCGTGCAGGGGATGGGGAAGAATGTGTCACGCCTTCCCAATGACCACTGGTTTGCAACTGGACTAAAATGGCCGTTGCAATGAATGCAGGTCTGTATCAACGTCTTTCCAGTGGTCACCAGAAGTGCTAGACGTTAGGAGTCTGGAGTCTTGGAGAAGACTGTTGCTTGCAGTTTCACATGAAGCTGTACATCTTCAGTGTGCCAAACAGCTATCAAGTAGAACAATGGCTGAATGGTGGCGTACATTCTGGTTCGAGTGCCTAATGTTTCCTCCTCTTTTCAAACAATTCAAGCCATCAGGATCATTTGGAGGCCAGTGGATGTTTAAGACACCGTATGTGGAAGGTGTTGTCCAGGACAGAACTGGTATTGTAATGTTCATTTCAACTTCTCGTGGCGTAATGAACTGTCCATTAAATTTCAGGCATGCATCTGCGCAAATAAAATTTGCCCCTGTGATATTTCGGCCACGTATCGTCAGGCCATCCTTAGAGTAAGTCGCTAGACTGACAATAAGGTTAATTTTTACATTTGTTGTAATTTCGTGCCCCTGCCCCACATGGGCAGGGGAGGGCTGGCAGCAGCACAGTCCGCCGCTCTTCAGCCAAGGGGCTTTACAAAATATATAAAAAGGGAACTCATACAGCAAAAGGGCGAGAAAGGGGGATATAAAAACACAGTCAATGGAGATAAAGGAAGTTAAAATATACGCTAACACGGGGACATTCACTGGGGGGCAGTTAAAAACTCCACATAATGTTGAAATAAAACAGCTGACAATTCGTGGGGCACTTACAACACTGGAGTCAAACAAGTTAAAAGTCGGCCACCGTAAAAGAAAACACACAGAGTGAGAGGCACTTAAAAAAAAACTGTAAATAACAGAGCACACACGAAGTATAAAAAGCGCTGGTAGGCACCTGCTGAGGGATGGGAAGCCTGAGAGGAGGGAAAATGAGGCGTAGAAGTTGTGGTGGGGGGCTGGGGAGGGGGGTGAGAGGAAGAGGAAGAAAGGGAACAGGAGGCGTACCAAGAGGCAAGACATGGGTGAGATGGGAGATGAAGAAGGAAGACAAGGCAGGTGGGAGCACAGAGACACAGAAGGGGGAAACGGGAAAGGGAGGGGGCATGTAGGGGGTGGAAAACCACTCAGGGAAAGGGGAGGGGAGAGGGAACCTTGAGGAGTAGGGGGGAAGGTGGGATTAGAATTGGTAGGAGGGGTAGATGTCAGGGTGAAGCTCATCATCTGGGAAGGGTAGGTGCTGGGAGTCGCATTGGGAAAGGAGTCGGAGGATGTGGAGATGGAGACAGGGCGGGAAATAATGGTAAAGGTGCGGCAATAGGCTGGGCGTGGAAAGGAAGGTGGACACCTGAGGGTGGAGTGGATCGAGTTGGCAGACGATGTACAAGTAGCAGATGTGTTTGAGGGAAAAAAGAAGGTGGGGGAAGGGGATGAGGTTGTAGATAATGCGCAAGAGGTCGGAAGGTAGATATACCAAGGTGCCAAGCGCAGCCTTATTTGCTCCACCGTGGTGGTACAGCACATGCCAGTCACAGATGCTGGTTAGCTGCAAAGAAATAAGCTTACACAAGTGCCGCCTGTGGTGAAGACCTACAGACATTCGATTCGCTTATTCAGCAGGAAAATGTACACGCTATAGTGGAAACCAATTTCCAAGTTTGTTTCTTCGATCAATGTTTGGTGCTGCATCACGAGTAACGTGTTTATAAGTCCAGTCATTTGAAAAAAGCTAATGATGTGACAGAATGATATCCATTTTTTGAAAAATTCGTTTGTTGAACACCTTGAAGACGTGGAATGCAATGTACTTGCAGCATGATGAGCCCCTCGACATTATATTGAGGGAACACCTCAACCGGATATTCTAACTGCTGCTAGTGCAATGAATAGGTCACAAAGATCGCCAAACCTTAGCCATCAGGTTTTTTTTCTAGGGTTAGATTAAGTCTGATGTGTAGAATCCAGAAGTGAAAAAGGTGAGATGAACTGCTTGGTCTCAGCATGGGTGCTACTGCCTCATTAGGGGACGTACAGAGGCACTCAGGCATTCAACACCACATGTATCCGGTGGAACTTTGGGCCCAGTTCTCGCCCTTGCAAAGAATTATAATGAGTTATTATGGATCACGTTCTAGGAAGTACACAATTCTTATTTTCTTTAATGCCCTAGATCACCGCCATAGTCGTTTTACCACAAATGTGGCCATCTCAATGGGTTGTTTTTGTCTTCTAGTTTCTTCTTTTTCTTCTTTTCAGAAAAATAAAAGAAATAAAGCCCACTGATGATGCACAACTGCGGTGAAATATGTTTGGGTGTTATAAAAAGTCATATACTTTTAAAAAGTCAGAGTCATCCTTAATTCATTCTAACTCACGAGTGCAAAAATGCATTGATGTTGATATTGTGATACACGAATGCTTATTGTGAACTGTATAGCAGCTGAAATGTGACGTGTACAAAAATGTTTTAAGATGAGTGTGCTAAAAGAGGTATTTTCAATAGGTACTGTGTGAAACGCATATTGTTGTGTTTGCTGTCATACACTGTAGGACTCACAATGTATTGAATAATACAGAAAATAAATGGCAATGTATATTAAATGTGTTCTATGTCGGAAACCATTCTGAGTAGGGAAACGGCTCATATGAAGCTTTTTACTTCAAATGATCGTTCCTGTGACATCCTTGAGTATTGATCATTGCTCTTGGAACCACCAGTACGTCTTGAGGCAGCGCAATCAGTCGCATGCAAATTTCCAGACTTCGAGAATAATACTGCCTTGCAGTAGATTTTGCACATAGCTGCAACGTTTATCGGACTTTTTGCCCATAACACCGCCCACAAAACAACGAAAGGAAACGAGTTTGTAAGGTGCTATATTTCAACCTCTATCCGCAGAGCATTTCGCAGACAATGTCCAAATATACCACTGAATACTTGCAAAAGTGTATGATACTGAACCTGAAATATTTATCACATTATCTCATTAGTAAAGTAATGAGACTGATGACGCTATTGTATATATAAAAGTGGTCTTAATTTAGAACAATGCACAAACACTTCCATCGGGAAGCTAAGTTTGAGGTTGTGACTGAGATTTTGTGGTCAGCACAGTGCGTGTGGTAGACACGTGATATTTACATATACAGGGGAATCACATAAGACGTAACACCACTTTTATTACGCGAGTGGGTCAAGATATCCCAACTAAGTTTCCGACGGACGGTAGTACACAATGGTGCATGTAACTTTGCTGTACTCGTATGTTCGATCCTTTTAAGTCTTAGACCAGCCAACACTGAAGTAAGTACACTATTGGCCATTAAAATTGCTACACCACGAAGATGACGTGCTACAGACGCGAAATTTAACCGACAGGAAGAAGATGCCGTAATATGCAAATGATTAGCTTTTCGGAGCATTCACACAAGGATGACGCCGGTGGCGACACCTACAATGTGCTGACATGAGGAAAGTTTCCAACCGATTTCTCATACTCAAACAGCAGCGTTCCCTGGTGAAACGTTATTGTGATGCCGCGTGTAAGGAGGAGAAATGCGCACCGTCACGTTTCCGACTTCGATAAAGGTCGGATTGTAGCCTATCGCGATTGCGGTTTATCGTATCGCGACATTGCTGCTCGCGTTTGTCGAGATCCAATGACTGTTAGCAGCATATGGAATCGGTGGGTTCTGGAGGGTCAAACGGAACGCCGTGCTGGATCCCAACGGCCTCGTATCAGTAGTGGTCTAGATGACAGGCATCTTATCCGCATGGCTGTAACGAATCAAGCAGCCACGTATCGATCCCTGAGTCAACAGATGGGAACGTTTACAAGACAACAACCATCTGCGCGAACTATTCGATGACGTTTGCAGCAGCATGGACTATAAGCTCGGAGGCCATGGCTCCGGTTAACCTTGACGCTGCATCACAGACAGGAGCGCCTGCGATGGTGTACTCAACGACGAACCTGGGCACATGAATGGCAAAACGTCATTTTTTCGGATGAATCCAGGTTATGTTTACAGCATCTTGATGGTCGCATCTGTGTTTGGCGGCATTGCGGTGAACGCACATTGGAAGCGTGTATTCGTCATCACTGTACTGGCGTATCACCCGGCGTGATGGTATGGGGTGCCTATGGTTACACGTCTCGGTCACCTCTTGTTCGCATTGACGGCACTTTGAACAGTGGACGTTACATTTCATACGTGTTACGACCCGTGGCTCTACCCTTCATTCGATCCCTGCGAAACCCTACATTTCAGCAGGATAATGAACGACTGCATGTTGCAGGTCCTGTACAGGCGTTTCTGGATACAGAAAATGTTCGACTGCTGCCCTGGCCAGCACATTCTCCAGATCTCTCACCAACTGAAAGCAACTGGTTAATGATGGCCGAGCAACTGGCTCGTCACAGTACGCCAGTCACTACTCTTGATGAACTGTGGTATCGTGTTGAAGCAGCATGGGCAGCTGTGCCTGTACACGCCATCCAAGCTCTGTTTGACTCAATGCCCAGGCGTATCAAGGCCGTTATTACGGCCAGAGGTGGTTGTTCTGGGTACTGATTTCTCAGGATCTATGCACCCAAATTGCGTGAAAATGTAATCACTTATCAGTTGTAGTATAAAATACTTGTCCAGTGAATACCCGTTTATCATCTGCATTTCTTCTTGGTGTAGCAATTTTAATCGCCACTAGTGTATGTTATTTCAAAGGAACGATATTCCATAGAGATATGCCTAAGATCTTGAAATGATTGGTACAGTGACGAAACGCCGGTTAATGCATCGAATAAAATTATTTCTGATGTGCGTACACTGCCTGTCAAAATCAGTGAAGCATCGAGAAGGGAAGGAGCTAATGAAATGAATGTTCTTAGGTCAAGGGAATACGTTACTTCATTTTAGTGATTAAGATATCGAGTGAAGTTTACAAAGACATTGGCACTATGAGCCCATCTGCACAGGTCCAGGTTGTAGCCGCTTGTGGTCTGGTAGCATGCACTGATACGGTTCGGAGAAGGTACCATAAAACCGTTGTATACCGTCCTGAGGGAAGCTGGCCCACAGCTCTAGAAATATATCTTGGATATCTCGTACACTGGCACTCGGACGGAGCTGATGTGCGTGTTAATCACTCGCATATTCTGTTGTGGTCAGATCTGGGGAGCTAACAGGCCACGAGAGTACCTCACCATCAGCAGACCTGTGCACAGAGTGGACGAGCCGTGCTGTGTTGGAAAATGGTGCCCCCGATACTGTCGCACGAATGGCATCGCATAAAGACGCGTGACATTCGTGAAAACCGTTGTGCAGTCAAGTGTTATCTCGGTCAGTACTAACCGTGACCTGTGACAACCAATGGCTCCCAATACCAAGAGGTAATTGTAAACTGCCGAAGCTGCGTTGGTAAAGTACCGGAACTTCAAGCGCTGATAGAAAGCACCGAAGCTGAAATCGTTATAGGTACAGAAAGCTGGCTGAAGCCAGAGATAAATTCTGCCAAAATTTTTACAAAGGTACAGACGGTGTTTACAAAGGATAGATTGCATGCAACCGGTGGTGGAGTGTTCGTCGCTGTTAGTAGTAGTTTATCCTGTAGTGAAGTAGAAGTGGATAGTTCCTATGAAATATTATGGGTGGAGGTTACACTCTACAACCGAGCTAGGTTAATAATTGGCTCCTTTTACCGACCTCCTGACTCAGCAGCATTAGTGGCAGAACAACTGAGAGAAAATTTGGAATACATTTCACATAAATTTTCTCAGCATGTTATAGTCTTAGGTGGCGATTTCAATTTACCAGATATAGACGGGGACACTCAGATGTTTAGGACGGGTGGTAGGGACAGAGCATCGAGTGACATTATACTGAGTGCACTATCCGAAAATTACCTCGAGCAATCAAACAGAGAACCGACTCGTGCAGATAACATCTTGGACCTACTGATAACAAACAGACCCGAACTTTTCGACTCTGTAAGCGCAGAACAGGGAATCAGTGATCATAAGGCCGTTGCAGCATCCCTGAATATGGAAGTAAATATGAATATAAAAAAAGGAAGGAAGGTTTATCTGTTTAGCAAGAGTAATAGAAGGCAGATTTCAGACTACCTAACAGATGAAAACGAAAATTTCTGTTCCGACATTGACAATGTTGAGTGTTTATGGAAAAAGTTCAAGGCAATCGTGAAATGCGTTTTAGACAGGTACGTGCCGAGTAAAACTGTGAGAGACGGGAAAAACCCACCGTGGTGCAACAACAAAGTTAGGAAACTTCTGCGAAAGCAAAGAGAGCTTCACTGCAAGTTTAAACGCAGCCAAAACCTCTCAGACAAACAGAAGCTAAGCGATGTCAAAGTTAGCGTAAGGAGGGCTATGCGTGAAGCGTTCAGTGAATTCGACAGTAAAATTTTATGTACCGACTTGGCAGAAAATCCTAGGAAGTTCTGGTCTTACGTTAAATCGTGGATCGAAACAGCATATCCAGACACTCCGGGATGATGAAGGCATTGAAACAGAGGATGACACGCGTAAAGCTGAAATACTAAACACCTTTTTCCAAAGCTGTTTCACAGAGGAAGACCGCACTGCAGTTCCTTCTCTAAATCCTCGCACAAACGAAAAAATGGCTGACATCGAAATAAGTGTACAAGGAAAGTGTTATGGGACCATTGCTTTTCACAATATATATAAATGACATAGTAGATAGTGTCGGAAGTTCCATGCGGCTTTTCGCGGATGATGCTGTAATATACAGAGAAGTTGCAGCATTAGAGAATTGTAACGAAATGCAGGAAGATCTGCAGCGGATAGGCACTTGGTGCAGGGAGTGGCAACTGACCCTTAACATAGACAAATGTAATGTATTGCGAATACATAGAAAGAAGGATCCTTTATTGTATGATTATATGATAGCTGAACAAACACTGGTAGCAGTTACTTCTGTAAAATATCTGGGAGTATGCGTGCGGAACGATTTGAAGTGGAATGATCATATAAAATTAATTGTTGGTAAGGCGGGTACCAGGTTGAGATTCATTGGGAGAGTCCTTAGAAAATGTAGTCCATCAACAAAGGAGGTGGCTTACAAATCACTCGTTCGACCTATACTTGAGTATTGCGTATCAGTGTGGGATCCGTACCAGATCGGGTTGACGGAGGAGATAGAGAAGATCCAAAGAAGAACGGCGCGTTTCGTCACAGGGTTATTTGGTAACCGTGATAGCGTTACGGAGATGTTTAACAAACTCAAGTGGCAGACTCTGCAAGAGAGGCGCTCTGCATCGCGGTGTAGCTTGCTCGCCAGGTTTCGAGAGGGTGCGTTTCTGGATGAGGTATCGAATATATTGCTTCCCCCTACTTATACCTCCCGAGGAGATCACGAATGAAAAATTAGAGAGATTCGAGCGCGCACGGAGGCTTTCAGACAGTCGTTCTTCCCGCGAATCATACGCGACTGGAACAGGAAAGGGAGGTAATGACAGTGGCACGTAAAATGCCCTCCGCCACATACCGTTGGGTGGCTTGCGGAGTATAAATGTAGATATAGATGTAGATGCGAGGAGTATCGCCAAGGTGTGGCTCTCCATAATATTGCCATAGTGAGAGATATCCCTAGATCGTCGCCATAGTGGTTACTGATTGTCATCGGCAGTCCGTGCCCCCTCCCCCCCCTCTCGGCGAAACTGCAAACGCAGACACTTGTGTTGTTATGTTAACAGCAACCTAGCCGTGATACGGCAGTTACCTAGAGCGACTCCTGTAAGTCTCCGACCGGCGGTGCGGGGTGACACAGAGAGGGGCAGGGAGTCTGTTACTATTCTCGGATGACAGATAGGGATGTGTAGTGGCTACAGTGTGCGTGGTGCACCACACAGCTGTCGTCCCTTGTGTTAGTCAGACGAGAACAACCGGAATCTTGACGACAAGCTTGATTACTCTCACAAGCCCGATAAACGCAAGATATCTGAATGCCCCACAATCGTGCCTGTGGTACTTTTCGGCCAGCCAGCCAAATGAAAACATAGAATAATGCACCATTCGAACTCTCGGGAGCTTATAACTCTGTCTCACATGCAGAAGCAGAAACTGAGTGCCTTGAACGATGGTTACTCAACAAGTGATACTCTTCACGCCATTTGCATAACCTACTAGGTCTGGTAGCAATTCTAAATACAAACAGCACTGACTGACTCTGGACACCGTTCTAGTCTCTTACATACCTAAGATGGTTGCTACGTTCACGAGGTTACACTGGCATCCGATCATGTCTTCTGGGTGCTTCACCTTTATTGTCACGCAATGTACATTTAACTGAAATGATTTTGTGGTAACATTTAAATTGTCGAAATGCTAGATACAACGACGGAACATGCTATGAGATTTCACCTGGCATTGTTTAAAACCCAATCGTCGATGTTGTTACGTCTTAGGCGACGCTCCCCGCAAAGCTGCTGCTCTTATCGGTACTCACCTGCTGAGCCGTCTGGTTCTTCTTCGGCAGCTTACTGCGTCTCCGCTTCTGCTTCTTGCAGGGGATGCACGGACAACACGCTTCACATAAACGCAGCATCTTCTGCAGACAAAAGCGCGTGTCACTTGTTACCCACTGATTTACGGTATGATATTAGCTGTTTTATACCGCACTGGAGGAGTTACCTCTACCCTATTAGGTAAAATGTTTTCTCATTGAGAATTTGCGGGAGAGGTGCAAAAAGATGCGACAGCAGTCATCACCAAACTGGTATACCCTAACGCCTAATCTGCTTCTACATTGGGCACCTTAGGCCAGTACCTCATGCGGCCAAATATTTACACTGAAGAGCCAAAGAAACTGGTACACCTGCCTAATGTCATGTAGGGCGTCTGCGATCGTGCAGAAGTGACGCAACACGACGTGGCACTGACTCGACTAATGTCTGCAGTATTGCTGGATGCAACAGAATCTATGAATCTTGCATCGCTTTTCATACATCCGGAAGAGATGAAGGGGTGGAGGTCTCTTCTGAACAGTGCGTTCGAAGGCATCCAAGATATCCTCAGTAATGTTCATGTATGCGGAGTTTGGTGGTGTTTCAACTCAGAAGAGTGTTTCCGGAGCCACTCTGTAACAATTGTGGACGTCTAGCATGTCAGATTGTTCTGCTAGAATTGCCCAAGTCCGTCAGAATGCACAACGGATATGAATGGGTACAGTTCATCACAAAGGATGCTTATGTACGTCCACCTGTCCGAGTCGTATCTAGACGTATCAGCGGGACCACATCACTCCAACTGGACATGTGCCACCCCATTACAGTGACTCCACCAGCTAGAACAGTCTCCTTCTGACATGCAGGGTCCATGGATTCATAAGGTTGTCTTCATACCAGTACACGTCCATCCGCTCGATGCAATTTGAAACGAGACTCGTCCGACAAGGCATCATATTTCCAGTCGTCAACAGTCCAGTTTCGGTGCTGACGGGCCTAGGCGTGGCGTAAGGCTTTGTGTTGTGCAGTCATCAAGGGCATACGAGTGGGCCGTCGGCTCGGAAAGTCCAAATCGATTCGGTCTAAGGCGCTGCAGTCATGGACTGTGCGGCTGGTCCGGGCGGAGGTTCGAGTCCTCCCCCGGGCATGGGTGTGTGTGTTTGTCCTTAGGATAATTTAGGTTAAGTAGTGTGTAAGCTTACGGACTGACGACGTTAGCATTTAAGTCCCATAAGATTTCACACATATTTGAACATTTTTTTCGAAATAGATTAAGTTTCATTGAATGGTTCTCAAGCTGACACTGGCTGATGACCTATCATTGAAATCTGCAGCAATTAGCGGAGCGGTTGCACTTCAGTCACGTTGAACGATTCTCTTCAGTCATCGTTGGTCCCTTTCTTGCAGCATCTTTTTCCGGGCTCAACGATGTCGGACATTTGATGGTTTAACGGATTCCTGATATTCATGGTACACTAGTGAAATGGTGGTACGGGGAAAAACCCCACTTCATCGCTGTGTCCCATCGCTCGTGCGCTACTGTAGCACCACGTTCAAACTCATCTAAATGTTGATAACCTAACACTGCAGCAAGAGTAACCGATCTAACAACTGCGGCAGACACTTGTTGTCTTAGACAGGCGTTGCCGAGTGCAGCGCCGTATTTCTGCCAGTTTACATATCCCTGTATTTCAGTACACATGCCTACACCAGTTTCTGTGGCGCTTCAGTGTACTGCGAGATACGCGGCTTGTTCGCTGTGTCCTGGATGTGAACTGGGCGCCTGACAGGCGTGTTCAAGTTGTCGCTATTTCATTGTCACTGATCAACTCGTCCACTATCATCAGCGGGTTCTCTTCACGGCAAATACGAATAACGACTTGTATTAGTAAGTACACTGGTGGCGATTTAAAGGCTTCCATCTCAGCTGTTGTAAACCATTATTGACTTTTTTAAAGCTCACACGGAAGGCCAGTTTCGTCCCTATAGTCCGTTCAAAGGTGCAGTCTACGAAAACAGAGCAAAGATACAGCAATTTTATGTTTAGCTTGTTGACATGCAACAGAATGTTTTACAAAATCCAGCATAAAAGCTATACTTACAGGTGCCAATATATTTTCCGATTACTAAACGACTGCATAGCAGATACGAGATCGCGCACACAACGTACAAGAGTCAGAAAATTAAAAGAAGAAAATATACTGAGCGCTGTAACAGTCATCCCCAAAACTGAATCCACATTTTAAATCACTGCATGTGCTGACTTGCGTCATTGAGCTCCAGTTATGACTTCTGTTCCCGCGGGAAACAGATACAGCAAAGACCCAACAGTATAAATCAGTGTGTCTCTGGATCCATAAATCTATAACAGGTATAGCGTACTATATGTTATTATAGCCGTATACTGGATAGTCGAAATTTTACCAAACAAGACCAGTTCGAACAGTTGCGCGGTTCCTTCCGTCCCTTTTACCCACACTTACCTGTCAACTCGTCGCAGCAGGTCGCCGGTAGGAAAGCCGAGCAGAATTCTACCGAACTGCGACTCGTACCAGGCTGCATACAACGTAACTATTCTAAAAAATGAAAGATGAAAATACTGGCAAAACTTCGGTTTATTCTGAAGTCGAGAATTACACGTTCACTCCCAAGCCCGTGCTGATCTTAACACAGTCATGCACAAACCCTTTCATTCACTTTAGCAAGTTTATGGTAACTGATTTCCAGAAATCTGAACAGCTACTAAGCACGGATTGTTCTTAAATGAAAACGCTCGCCACGCTATTAAGTTTATCGTTGTGTAGTGCACTCAAGTTTTTTAGTCACCGATCTGCTAAATATGAAACGCAGAATTACTGCCTTTTCTCATTCACAAAATTACTTTAAAAATCCGTACTTTCTAAAAAACACACACACCGGCGTAAATATGCCTTCACTTTAAAGCACTTTTGAGGTATGTAGTACAACTAAAACCGGCAAACTATGACTTCCTTCGGAACACATACTACACACGACCGTAGCATTGAAAGGCTGGGCTCCGACCACGTAGACTGCTGTATGCAATCTACACACCTGGAAATTGAAATAAGAACACCGTGAATTCATTGTCCCAGGAAGGGGAAACTTTATTGACGCATTCCTGGGGTCAGATACATCACATGATCACACAGACAGAACCACAGGCACATAGACACAGGCAACAGAGCATGCACAATGTCGGCACTAGTACAGTGTATATCCACCTTTCGCAGCAATGCAGGCTGCTATTCTCCCATGGAGACGATCGTAGAGATGCTGGATGTAGTCCAGTGGAACGGCTTGCCATGCCATTTCCACCTGGCGCCTCAGTTGGACCAGCGTTCGTGCTGGACGTGCAGACCGCGTGAGACGACGCTTCATCCAGTCCCAAACATGCTCAATGGGGGACAGATCCGGAGATCTTGCTGGCCAGGGTAGTTGACTTACACCTTCTAGAGCACGTTGGGTGGCACGGGATACATGCGGACGTGCATTGTCCTGTTGGAACAGCAAGTTCCCTTGCCGGTCTAAGAATGGTAGAACGATGGGTTCGATGACGGTTTGGATGTACCGTGCACAATTCAGTGTCCCCTCGACGATCACCAGTGGTGTACGGCCAGTGTAGGAGATCGCTCCCCACATCATGATGCCGGGTGTTGGCCCTGTGTGCCTCGGTCGTATGCAGTCCTGATTGTGGCGCTCACCTGCACGGCACCAATCACGCATACGACCATCATTGGCACCAAGGCAGAAGCGACTCTCATCGCTGAAGACGACACGTCTCCATTCGTCCCTCCATTCACGCCTGTCGCGACACCACTGGAGGCGGGCTGCACGATGTTGGGGCGTGAGCGGAAGACGGCCTAACGGTGTGCGGGACCGTAGCCCAGCTTCATGGAGACGGTTGCGAATGGTCCTCGCCGATACCCCAGGAGCAACAGTGTCCCTAATTTGCTGGGAAGTGGCGGTGCGGTCCCCTACGGCACTGCGTAGGATCCTACGGTCTTGGCGTGCATCCGTGCGTCGCTGCGGTCCGGTCCCAGGTCGACAGGCACGTGCACCTTCCGCCGACCACTGGCGACAACATCGATGTACTGTGGAGACCTCACGCCCCACGTGTTGAGCAATTCGGCGGTACGTCCACCCGGCCTCCCGCATGCTCACTATACGCCCTCGCTCAAAGTCCGTCAACTGCACATACGGTTCACGTCCACGCTGTCGCGGCATGCTACCAGTGTTAAAGACTGCGATGGAGCTCCGTATGCCACGGCAAACTGGCTGACACTGACGGCGGCGGTGCACAAATGCTGCGCAGCTAGCGCCATTCGACGGCCAACACCGCGGTTCCTGGTGTGTCCGCTGTGCCGTTCGTGTGATCATTGCTTGTACAGCCCTCTCGCAGTGTCCGGAGCAAGTATGGTGGGTCTGACACACCGGTGTCAATGTGTTCTTTTTTCCATTTCCAGGAGTGTATATCTCCAAGAAAAAAGACGCGCGAAGAATACTCCGTGACGGTTGGTCAGTTTTCTTTAAGGTCAACAGAAAAACATTATTCTCCCACGTTAGTCTGCGCGTTTCATGACTAACAAATCAACAAAATACACACTTTGAAATTGCACTTTTTCCGATATAAATATTTAACATTCTGATATTTTGTTTATACTTTACCTTATTAACTATTTCCATTTGCACTCGAATTGGCTTTTCTTTTACCACAAACTTACTTGACACTATGATACAAAATTCCCCGTCGTCTGCATTCACACTGTCCTTAAAATTTCTCACGCTATTTCGTACAGCGTTTGTCAGTATAACAATGATCTACGTATTTACTGTAGGTCACGTCCACACATAATTCACACTACTAAAAACATATACAAAACTGTAGAAACATAAATAAAAAAGCCCTCAAGAAATTAACACAACAATTCACAAAAAAGGTCTCTTGATCTGTTTGTTGAATATTATGTATCTGCTACTGTCCTCTAGCAGATGAAAACTAGAACTACGTACTCGACTGAACCCGTTTCAGACCATCTGTCACTGTACACACATGAGTCATTCTCCCGATACACAAGCTCCAGACACGAGTGATATAAGGCGCCACGCTTCACAGTATGACAAATCATATTGCATTTTGTAAATAAAATAATTAAAAATATAAGGCTGCAAGATGGTACGTCATCAGATAAAAGCCGCGCGGGATAGCCACGGGCACGGGGGTGTGTGTTGTCCTTAGCGTAAGTTAGTATATGTTAGATGAAGTAGCATGTAAGCTTAGGGACCGATGACCTCAGCAGCTTGGTCCCATAAAATCTTACCACAAATTTCCAAATTTCCAGAAGATAAAATAGGTGCCTATTGTAAGATGGTAAAGTGAGTATTTTATTTCGGACAGGAAACGCTATTAAGAATACCATTAGGATCACAATTAACAGGACACATCAACTAACAAAATGAAGTATATATGAATTAAATAGCGACAGTTGTGGAGCTATGCATTTAGGGCAGACTGTGTTTGACGAACATACAAAAACATAGTGAAAACAATCCGTCCACTGCCTCGTCACACCTCAGGAATAATTAACACCCCGCTTCAGATATTTATCAATGTCTAAAACTTCTACATCATGAAAAGAAAGGGAAGAAGATGAATGTGTCAAAAGAGGTTGTGACACGAGGGCGTGATCAAAAATAAAGTCTAAGAATATTTTATGTGCAAACTCTTTAAGGCTTTTTAAGCAAAACAAAGTTTATTAACGTTTTACATCATTATTATTCTTGTCTACATATTTGCAAACCTTCCCCACCAGAGGGTTCCGAATTGTAGCGTGTAACATTGCGGTATGTAACGTAACTTTGTCGGTCTCAGACAAACAGCGTACTGTAATCGCGTTTCGAATTCGTAAAGTTCGTCCACATGGAGTAACCTCTCCTTCGGCATGGCATCGCCACAACACGCACGAGCGCTCCGACATCTCAGCAGTCCGTCACCCTGGGTTCCCTGTCAACGACCTTCCCCCTCACAGTCCCGACTTCGCCCCATCGGATTGTCACCTGATTTTACAACGTAAAGAACACCTTCTAGGACTTCGCGTTGATAATGGTGAAGCGGTGCAGGCAGAGATGAGGTTGTGGCCAAAAAAGTCAAACATTTTTCAGCGGCGGTATCAACAGACCTGTATGTCGTTAGGAGAAATGTAGTTGTCACCAGCGTGACTACAATTGAAAGATAAATACAGTATGTAGACATGAATAACAAATATGTAACATGTTAATAAAGTGTATTTTGTTTAAAAATCCATAAGAATTTTCAAATACAAAATTAAAGTAATTAGTACCTTTCAGTACGTCCTCGAATCTCATCCTCCTATAACATATTTATCTTTCTTTCCTTTTCAAGGAGTGGAAGTTTTAGAAATAGTGGAATAACTGAAGCGTCTGTTTATTAGTCCTGAGGTGTGACATGGAAGTGGATTGATTGTTTTCGCTATGTTTTGTGTGTTTGTTGAACCAGTTCTGAAAGTCCTCCCTGTCTGTCCTCTCTACATCATCTACATCTACATCTACATTTATACTCCGCAAGCCACCCAACGGTGTGTGGCGGAGGGCACTTTACGTGCCATTGTCATTACCTCCCTTTCCTGTTCCAGTCGCGTATGGTTCGCGGGAAGAACGACTGTCTGAAAGCCTCCGTGCGCGCTCTAATCTCTCTAATTTTACATTCGTGATCTTCTCGGGAGGTATAAGTAGGGGGAAGCAATATATTCGATACCTCATCCAGAAACGCACCCTCTCGAAACCTGGCGAGCAAGCTACACCGCGATGCAGAGCGCCTCTCTTGCAGAGTCTGCCACTTGAGTTTGTTAAACATCTCCGTAACGCTATCACGGTTACCAAATAACCCTGTGACGAAACGCGCCGCTCTTCTTTGGATCTTCTCTATCTCCTCTGTCAACCCGATCTGGTACGGATCCTGTCCATCCTGCACACACAGACATCCTGCGCAGTAAATAGGGTCGGTCTCACACTTTATCTTTAAAACATCGCATGTTCGAGGCGGCAGAAGGTCGTGTGGTTCCAGAATTTATGTGGAAATTCTCGAATCATTACCAGACATTGATTTAAACTGATGTATGTTTGCAGTATCTGTTTTCCGTGGCATGAACGGAAGTGACAGCTGGTGTTCAACAACAAAAGCGAACACATGCAGTTATTTAACACGTGGATTCAGCTTCGAGATTGACTATTACTGTCCTCAGTAATTATTCGACTTTTAATTTTCTGAATCTTTCACGTTATATTATAAGGCGTACACATTTTTCAGACCTTACTTGAGCTTCATAATTACGGTACAGTATAAAATCCCTAGAAAATGACTCTATATTGCTTACAGGAAGCAATTGTAATAATCTCATGTATAGAATAACAAAACAATATGTACCCTTATAACGACAGGAGCATGCGTAAGTGAGATAAAGTGAACGCAGTTTAGAGGTGGACTGTGCATATGGTTAATGGCATTGGGAAACCCCAGTTAACATTAACAAAAGAAGTCCCAGCTGCAGCACAGAAAGAAATAAGGTGACAACAGTGCAACACCTTTTAAATGAACACAGCCGACACAATGGGTAAGTGGCTAGACAGCATTAACAAGGCTAGCGGCGACCTGCCAAGAAAAATTAAAATTCACCTACACGAAGGAAGCGGTTGGCTGAAGCCATACTGTGTGATATACAAGAGACGTGGTGAGAAGAGTCACGTCATATAAAAGCATTTTTGGGAACTAAATTAACAGAGCTCTCCCGTCTCGCAGCGGGCCACACCTATGCGTGGAAAAATAGAGAAGACATTGAGACCTTTGCGTCTGCGAAGTGAGGGCGGTACCCTTCATGTATCATGGAGACAGATGTAAAGCGGTAGTTCATATTCCTGCAGGAATTTTTGGGGCAGAGCATTATGAACATCGCTCCATTCCTTAGCGACTGTACAATAACCATTATTTCGACTAGGAAAAATTTAACGTTCTACGTAACGCAGAAAAGTTGCGACTGAGTGATTCAGTCAAGGCCATAGTAGGGAATTGGCGTGTCAGATCAGGCAAGTAGACATCACCGCTACAGTTCCCGATTGCTAATATACAAACGCGCATTACAAATGGCAACGAATTAACACCATATTGATAGTCTGACAGGATAGAAATCTGACAGATTGAGGGTAAGCAAGAAACTGATGCAAGTTGGAGAAAAATAAATTTTATAAATGTAAATGTGACTCATCTGTTTAGTAGTAAGTAAATAAGTAAGTAAGTAAGTCAGTGTAGATAGAGATGTATTCACTGTATGTTTAATTGCTGCTGCAATATGTTGTTGAATTGAGTTGTGTTGAGTTCTGTCTCAACTCCAGTAACTAAAAACGCTAAATGAAAGGTGAGGAAACGGATTGAATATAGGACTGTGTGAATGATATTTTGGGGTAGAGTCAAGTCTTATAATCTTATGTTAACGCATAGTCAAGTTCGAAAATTTCACGAACAGCGATGCTTAGAGGAACGCTCAAAAATGACAGAAAACAAGAGGTAAAGGCAGAGAGAAGTAATGGCGGATCTTGATAGGATCGAGTTGGACATGCATCAGCTATATCAGCGTGTACAATACGAAACAGAGGACGTAGAAATACCGAATGAGACGGATAATGTAAAACGTGGTGTTCAATCTGGTCAAAAGAATGGATATGAGAACAGCGTTGCAAAATGATTCAGATTTAGAATCCGTTGCCAGTGATTTACAGTATGTAGAACCGAACGTGATCATATAGATTCAGACCGGTTGGTAATAACATGAAAGAACGAGTGTTAGTTCTTCCACACTATGTTCGGAAGAGAAGGAAACGGTTCACGAAAAACTAGATTGGGAACGGTTACATCAGATGGCATCAGGCGATAATGGTGTAGGAGTAGAAAACGCCAACATATTAGGAATGTTGCAGCGGTTATTACAACAACCTCAGGAATCAGAAAAGCGTTTATAAGGGCACATAACACAAGGGCAAAAAGAATTAAAACTGGGGCCGAGAGAAACTAATAGGGAAATACAAAAAAGACGAGATAGTATACAAGGCCAATTAGATCAAATCCGAGCTCAAGAAGCACAAATTACGCTTCAAACGCCTGTTACAGGACACGCACAAATGAGAACAGACATTGACACTGTCCAAGCAGACATGAATACGTTACGCGAAGCTACGGAACAAAGTGTCAAAAAAGATAAATAACAGGTCGAAACTTTCGCCATTAGAGCGGCGACGAAAGCGAGACATGTAATTGCTGAGACGACGTCCTACAAAAGAACAACCAAAGTTGCGTTAGAGTAATTCGATGTTCGTATTTTAAAAATACAAGAGAAAACCGAACATAAATTTCAGCAGATCGGAAGTTTTGCGTTGAATAGCAAGTCGAGGAGACGCATAAAGCGTTAGTGAGGAATCGCAAACGACGACAGATTCCACGTTAATGTCGGTAGATAATACTGTGAACACGGCAAAGTAAACAGTCGCCAATAACATGACAGAAAGAGAACGCGAAAGTACGTGTGACGGAAGACGGAAAGCACATGTGAATGTCAGTCCGAAACCGCAAACAGAGAGCAGAAAATTAGTCCAAAACAACATATCCCAGAACAGTCCGGTAACAGTAGGGGACAGAGTGGATTGCGACCACTTGTTGACGAAAGAATAACAGGTCAGCCGGTAATATGTATGTGTGGTTTGCAGCAAGATTCCGCACGTCAAGCACGAATCGTCACATACACAGATCATAACGTATGAGACGAATATCGATGGGTCACTATACGGTATCTAACGAGCCACAGTTGCTTACACGACAAGATACAGAGCTGGTAGCGAGTGTTATGCGCGCATATTGCGCAATGTAGTAGTAGGTGAATATGGATTGGGGCTATGAAATGAAAGAGGAAGCCGCTGGATAGAATTTTGCACAGAGCACAACTTAATCATAGCTAACGCTGGTTCAAGAATCATAAAAGAAGGTTGTATACATGTAAAAAGCCTGGAGACACTGACAGGTTTCAGATAGATTATATAATGGTAAGACAGAGATTTAGGAACCAGGTTTTAAATTGTAAGACATTTCCAGGGGCAGATGTGGACTCTGACCACAATCTATTGGTTTTGAACTGTATTTTAAAACTGAAGAAACTGAAAAAAAGTGGGAGTTTAAGGAGATGGGTCCTGGATAAACTGACTAAACCAGAGGTTGTACAGAGTTTCAGGGAGAGCATAAAAGAACAATTGACAAGAATGGGGGAAAGAAATACAGTAGAAGAAGAATGGGTAGCTTTGAGAAGTGAAGTAGTGAAGGCAGCAGAGGGGCTAGTAGGTAAAAAGACGAGGGCTACTAGAAATCCTTGGGTAACAGATGAAATATTGAATATAATTGATGAAAGGAGAAAATATAAAAATGCAGTAAATGAACCAGGGAAAAAGGAATACAAACGTCTCAAAAATGAGATCGACAGGAGGTGCAAAATGGCTAAGCAGGGATGGCTAGAGGACAAATGTAAGGATGTAGAGGCTTATCTCACTATGGTTAAGATAGATACGGCCTACAGGAAAATTAAAGAGACCTTTGGAGTAAAGAGAACCACTTGTATGAATATCAAGAGCTCAGATAGAAACCTAGTTCTAAACAATGAAGGGAAAGCAGAATGGTGGAGGGAGTATATAGAGGGTCTATACAAGGGCAATGTACTCGAGGATAGTATTATGGAAATGGAAGAAAATGTAGATGAAGATGAAATGGGAGATAAGATACTGCGTGAAGAGTTTGACAGAGCACTGAAAGACCTGAGTCGAAACAAGGCCCCGGGGGTAGACAACATTCCATTAGAACTACTGACGGCCTTGGGAGAGCCAGTCCTGACAAACTCTACCATCTGGTGAGCAAGATGTATGAGACAGCCGAAATACCCTCAGACTTCGAGAAGAATATAATAATTCCAATCCCAAAGAAAGCAGGTGTTGACAGATGTGAAAATTACAAAACAATCAGTTTAATAAGTCACGGATGCAAAATACTAACGCGAATTCTTTACAGACGAATGGAAAAACTGGTAGTAGCCGACCTCGGGGAAGATCAGTTTGCATTCCGTAGAAATATTGGAACACGTGAAACCTACGTTTCTAGCATTTGTAGACTTAGAGAAAGCTTTTGACAATGTTGACTGGAATACTCTCTTTCAAATTCTGAAGGAGGCAGGTGTAAAATGTAGGGAGCGAAAGGCTATTTACAATTTGTACAGAAACCAGATGGCAGTTATAAGAGTCGAGGGACATGAAAGGGAAGCAGTGGTTGGGAAGGGAGTGAGACAGGCAGTTTTAGCCTATCCCCTATGTTATTCAATCTGTATACTGAGCAAGCAGAGAACGAAACAAAAGAAAAATTCGGAGTAGGTATTAAAATCCACGGAGAAGAAATAAAAACTATGAGGTTCGCCGATGACATTGTAATTCTGTCAGAGACAGCAAAGGACTTGGAAGAGCAGTTGAACGGGATGGACTGTGTCGTGAAAGGATGGTATAAGATGAATATCAACAAAAGCAAAACGAGGATAATGGAATGTAGTCGAATTAAGTCAGGGGATGCTGAGGGATTTGATTAGGAAATGAGACACTTAAAGTAGTAAAGGAGTTCTGCTATTTGGGGAGAAAAATTGCTGATGATGGTCGAAGAAGAAAAATTTGTTAACATCGAGTATAGATTTAAGTGTCAGGAAGTCGTTTCTGAAAGTATTTGTATGGAGTGTACCCATGTATGAAAGTGAAACATGGACGACAAACAGTTTGGACAAGAAGAGAATAGAAGCTTTAGAAATGTGGTGCTATAGAAAAATGCTGAAGATTAGATGGGTAGATCATATAACTAATGAGGAAGTATTGAATAGGATTGGGGAGAAGAGAAGTTTGTGGCACAACTTGACTAGAAGAAGCGATCGGTTGGTAGGACATGTTCTGTGGCATCAAGGGATCACCAATTTAGTATTGGAGGGCAGCGTGGAGGGTAAAAATCGTAGAGGGAGACCAAGAGATGAATACACTAAACAGATTCAGCAGGATGTAGGTTGCAGTAGGTACTGGGAGATGAAAAGCTTGCACAGGATAGAGTAGCACGGACAGCTGCATCAAACCAGTCTCAGGACTGAGGACCACAACAACAACAACATTGCGCAATGAAACCTGCGAGTGATTCTGCGGCACAAATGTCACAGAATGAGCCAAATTATATACGTTTTCGTAGACCTGATACAAACCTGGGACAGAATTCCAGTTTCTAAAACACAGATGGTATACCACAGAGCGAAGCGAGAAGTATTGATGGTAATCATTTTCTGACAGTGCGCAAATACCAGCACTATATGGAAGATGCAAATAGTCTTCATTCTCGCACATTTATTGGTCAATTCAAAGTAGGTATACCTGCTTGTTGGCCTTGAAACATAAATTAGATTTCATTTGTGCACACATGGAAGGAAGTATTGCGGAAGCGATGCAGAAGATAGCGGATACTTGGGATTCGTATGATTCGTTTCGAGCAGCCTTTATGGCCAGATGTTGGTCACCTGAGGCGCAATTGAGAATAAAGTATGGCTTATTACAAAATGTCTCATTTGAAAATTCGCGCGAGATAACAGCAATCAAATTCTCTGAGAATCAACCAATATTTAGACAGCCCGTATAGTGACGGAGAATTGATAAAGATATGCAAAACGAAACTACCGATGAAGTATCAACAAGCACTGATAGGACGTGGGGGCGATAATGTAGAAACCTTCAAAGGAGTTTTGTGAGAAGTCGAATTCATGTATGAAAACGACGCTCGAAGAAGTCGTGATTCAGGACGCAATAACTTTGAAAGAACAAATAATAATAAGGACAATAACAGTAATGGTAGCAATGGTGGGCTGGTATTGGGAATGAATTCGGGACGAAACGGAAATAGTTACGTAAATAGGAATAATGGAAACACGAGACCACAACGTAATGGATATGGCTTTAATAATAATAATGGAACAGGACAAATAGGGACGAAAATAGGAATGGAATCTGGAGAACTCGGGAAAACCGACAAACTGATTTTAATAAGTGATCGCCAGGTCAGTGGAGAGAAAGCATATGGGGAGGTGGTGCAAAAATGCAGCCACAGCCAAATACTTCAGGTACTTAGCGGAGAAATGTACCACAGAGCGAAGCTGAATTACGACCATCAAATCCCAAGAAGCTTGTGGAATAACAGACGTTAGGTACTGTAGGGGCTCTAGCAGATAATACACTTTCTGCACAGACGGATAACAAAGTAACTGCAGCGAGAAATAAGTTAGGACAGCAATCGGAAGCGGAAATAGGAACGCGAGAAGGATCGTCGAAAGTATCCGTGCAGATGCCGCAGATAGGCACGAAATCACAACTGAAGTGTTGGGATGAGATAAATTGGAGGGATAGTAACGATGAGGACAAACTCCTAGCTTTACGTAATAATGAACTATGGAATAATGTGGAAGAAGTGATGTATATGGTGCAGATGTTTGATTCTGCATAGGCGACAGATGATTTTCTGCAGAATAATACAGATCCTAACGTACTCAGTCGCAGTACGATTGATACAGGCGACAAGAGTAACCAACAAAATACGACTAATATAGGTCAGAGATAAAAGAGGAAATTACGAATAAGTACACCTGGATCGGAAAACGAACCAAATCATAAAGTATCTGAACAGGCAGATAAATAAGAGTCTAACGTATACAATTGTGGTACATATGAGGACATAGTACGGCAGTATTACCGAGTCCACGTACTCATCAAACCAGATAGAAGTCGAAGTTGAATGTCTGCATCTGCAACTCTCAGTGGCAGACAACAAAGATGAAAACGAAGTGAATCAGGATGCGAGTACAGCTACACCTAATGTAGAATCTGACGAATCCCCAGAATCTAAACGTGAGGTACTATCACATTTAAAGAATACGTACCATGTTTTAAAATCCAAATGAAATTCACGCGGATGTGTGACGAAGAGACACATCTAAAAGAGAGAGCAGGGTGTCAAAATGAGCCTTTAAAATCTAGATTGGTTAAGGTAGAAGCTGTTCCAAAAGCGGCAAGAATGCAGTTTAAGAGGAAATACGTCTCCCCAAAATATCGAACCAACACAAATAAAAACGAGAGTACTTCGTACATAAGTCCAATACTGCGCGTAATAGTAAAGAGTATTGTTGTTAACGCAGTAATAGATAGTGAGAGTGAGTTAATGGCGATACCAGAGCCGTTATTTAATCGTTGCTATACTGAAAGTGATTTGTTAGTGCTCTAAACACGAAAGGTTAAAATACACGAACCAAATATGGGACGTTTGTCGAACGTCAAAACGCAGACAAGACTTGCATATGACCACCAGCGTCATATAATATAAATTAATTTTGTCATAGTGCCAAAGGTGTCAGTCCATATGATTATTGGAGGTGATTTTCTTAGTCAATATAAAGCTGTGTTAGACAGGGGCAGAGGAAGTGTCTCTTTCGGAGAAATCACTTTAAAGTTCGAAGTCAACCTGAGTCATGAAGAAATAGGCGGAAATTATACACAGTTACAGAGGCTAGTTGATGGAGATATTGCGTGTCAGGATAATCCGCGATGTCAAACGATGAACGAATCAGGGCCTATGAAAGTAGAAATACTTGAATCCATTCATGCAGAGATCGAGAAAAAAAATACAGTGTCTAGAGGGATTGAAAGATCAGCAAAAGTTGGATTTAGATGGAGTATTACGCAAGCATGTGATGGTATTTGAACCGAAACCCGGAGCAATTAAAAATTTGCAATACAAGTTCGCGGTTAAGGTCCACAAACCTTTAAGAGTAGCTCGATATAATATTCCATTGAGTTACCGACGAGCTGTATTCTTGGAGTTAAATAAGATGGAACAAGAGGGTGTTATTGAACAGGTACCATCAACTTATAACAGCCCGTTGCGTGTTGTAGAAATGAAGGATGGAACAACATGTTTACTATTAGATTCCAGACAAATTAACATAATCATAATCCTAGAAACAGATCATCCCGAGAGACTAGAAGATTTACTACAAAAATTTCATAATGTGAAGGTATTATCATCACTCGATTTACGAAGCAGTTTTTGGCAAATTGGACTATCGGCAGAATGCAGAAAATATACTGCATTTAGTGCTTTTGGAAAGTATTATAGATTTAAAAGATTCCCTTTCGGATTGAACTTTTCAACCGCAACTTTTATTCAAGGTCTACGAAGTATGTTACCTAAGGAATTACAGAACGAATTGACATGTTATGTAGATGACATCCTCATAGGAGAGTCATCATGGGAGAAACATAATGAAATTTTGGATACATTACTGAAAACACTTAAAGAACATGTGGTAACGGTAAATTTGGAAAAATCCCCATTTGGAACACAGCAGAGAAACTTTCTAGGAGATGTTATATCTGCATAAGGTATAAAGCTGAATCCAGAGAAACTACAGTCAATAAGAAACTTTGTAACACCTTATAATAGGAAGACACTCAGAGGGTTCCTGGGACTAGTAACGTTCATTAAAAGGTTCATCAGTATATATACTCTAGATACACCCTGAATACGCAGTTTAACTGGTACAAAGACTCCATGGACATGGGATGATACGGCAGAATAAGAATTTCAGAAGTAGGAAAAGGCGTTAGTGGAAACACCGATTCTGTCACACCCAGATCTTACACAAGATTTTTGTATGGCAACAGACAGCGCAAAGACTGGATTAGGCGTAGCATTATTTGAACACTACGAACAAGATGGACAGAAAGTACATTAAAAAATTGCATTTTAGAATCGTGTCTTATCAAATAGCGAGAGGAATTATTCTAATACTGAGCTGAAGCTTTAGCAGTAGACTGGGGTTTCCGAAAGTTTAGATATTTTCTATTCAGGCGGAAAACTATTGTAGACACAGATTATAAAGCTCTCGAGGTTTTACTCACAGCATATTGGATACATGGTAGGCTAGCAAGGTGGATTTTAATTTTGCAAGAGTATGATATCTGTGTAAAAAATATTCCAGGACCAGCTAACACCTTAGGAGATTTTCGTTCCCGGTGTCCACATGGTGCAACCCCAGGTAAGTTCGGTAAAGATCAAGACTAAGTTGGCATATACTATATAGGAGGACTTCCTTTTGAGAATTACATCACAACAGCCTTTTCAAACATTGCGAACGGACAGAACAAACATCCAGAAGTGTTAAGGGTCAAACATAAGTGGAAAGACAAGAACTCGGATGAAATTCGTCAGCATTATTTTCTGAAGAATAATGTACCGTTCCACAGACCAGACCCAAGCACTAGTTTGTGGACAGTATGTGTTCCTGATGAATTAATAAACAAGTATATATGGTACACTGATTTCGGTAATGGACACTTTGGGGCGAAGAAATGTTTTATGAAACTTAGACTGCACATTTCCCCATCATGGACAGACGAATTCGTCAAATACTTAAAAATGTAAAGATTGCCAAATAGCCAAATATGTTACATTTCAGACTAGACCACCATCATCACCTATAATACCTAAAAAACGTAAACATCTAGCATCATCAGATTTGATGGGATTGGTACCAAGGACACGGGATGGGAACACATTTATTTTCGTAGTTGTAGGATTAACATCAAAGTATGACACATTGACCCCTTTGAAACTTACAAGGGGTATTACAACCAGTAAAGGACTTCAACGTCATTTCACCAAACACGTAGGACCTGTAGAAAGGTTGATTTCAGATAATGGGAACCAGTATAGATCTAAACCATGGTTGGCAACTTTAAAAAGACATAAAATTAAACCCATCTTCATATCCAGATACAAACCAAGCGCAAATAGTGCAGAACGAACAATGAAGGATATTGGGACATGGTGTCGGTTGTACTGTAGTTCACGACACTATATGGTATGCAAATTTCCATCAGTTACAAACTATCATTAATGAAATGCCACACAGTTCTGCACGCTTACCGCCAATCACTGTACTCAAGAATAAAAGACCAATGGATAGGGTAAGAGAAGTGGCACAGTTCCCACCATCCAGAAGACCATCACACCAGCAGATAATAAAAGCGGATCTTGAAAACATCAAACGAGCAGCGGAAAAACGGAAGCTCAAAGCTGACAGAGGTGCGTCCACACCAGTATTCCAAGTGGGACAGTTGGTTCTCGTTAGGACTTACTTGTTATCGAATAAAGGGAAACAGGTTTGTCATAAATTTTATCCTGTGTATAAAGGACCTATGGGAATTCATAAGGTTGTTCATGCCAATGCAGTGGAATTGGCGAACACAAGAACGGGAAAGACTATAGGTCTACACGGCGTCAGTCCCCTTAAAGCATATTATGAAAAAAATTTATTGCAGTAGTCATATGGCCATTAGTCAGGAAAACAGAAATAAATGTATCACAGATAATACAGAAAAACCGTAGTAAGTTTCAGGAAGCAGCAAAAATCAAGAAGCAAATAAAACGAGCTACAAGCAAGTAATTATTCTAAATTAAGTACCATAATACTAATCAATTAAATTGTTAAAGTAGATCAGGAATTAATAATAAAAGGGAACTTGTAACAACACTAACGTTATCCTACTGTATATGTAATAAATTTTTCTTTGCGAATTTCGATAAATTAGTGTAATCGATATTCTGATTTCATTTCTTTTTTGTTTCATGCTATTATGTTAAAGAAGCTATAAACAATTTTCGATGTAAATTTTAATATTTACGTCAAATTTCAAGCAATGTTGTAATCAAAGGAAAGTGTACCTGATGTTGAAACTATTGTAAGATGTGAAAGTTGTATTTGTACGCCTGGTCCATACGTAGGCAATGTATTAGAATATGTGGAATGTGAAACCTTTGGTGAATACCCTGTCTGTAGGGGAGCGGTAAAAGGTGGAGGCAGGCGAGCGCGGGAAAATACACACGGGCACTGCACGGCATAACGGGCTCAGCAGAGTAGTCGGAGTTGGGCATCGATCTGAGAAACACGTGCTGGATCGAGGAGGCTCTCCTGGAAAAAGTGGTTTCGTTGACCCTCGGATGCGCTGTTTCCGACGTCTATACAGCATGGCAATATTTCATAGGCACTAAATGGAAAAGAATTGCGACGCTATGAAGAAGTAAAGTGCCGATATTTCATGAGCCGCTGCTGTAATTGCATGTGTGCTTTGTGCCTTGCCATCTCGCCGCCTGCCGACCGCCTCATCGATACGAACAGGTAGAAACTTTCAGTACTGTATTCGTGTGGACCAGTGTCACTTTTGCTACATACTGTTCAATAATAACTTAAATTTTACCAGAACTGTCCTATCAATTAATTATCCTCACAACTAACCTAGACAGGGTCCTTTCCACATGTTGTGCAATCCGAGTATCCTAAGATGAAGATTTAAAGTTTATGTTAATAATAATTACCTGCAGACCTATTACTGTTAAAAGGATATTTAATGAACTTTGTTGTTAATGAATACTGGACGAATAATATAGGTATGACAAAGTTGGAAGATAATGTTGAAATTGGTTTAGTAATGAAGTTTATTTAAATTGAGACAAAAATAACGGTAGTTAAATAAGCAGGAAAAAAGACAAAAAAGAGTGATAAATCATATTTTGGAAATCTTGAATGCTTAATTCTTTCAATAATTAAAATTCCAATGCAGTGATCATAACAGTTTCAGGGTCTCCCCCCCCTTTCTTTCTTTTCTATTTATTTAAATCCTGAAGTGTACTGAACTGCTTTGACCAGCAAAGTTAAAGTCAATATAAAACCTAAATTTATCAGTGTTTTACCCTTTTTAAAATTGACATTGTATGTGTGTTTCAAAAGTGCTTTTTCTAGGGTAACCTATGCCCGATTTCAGTCGGATCAATAGACAAAACGCAGTTTGTAGTAATCATTATAGTGCAATGTTGTGTATTTATAGCTTGTCCAAATTAGTACAGAAAGTGAAAATATTAGTTCAGTAGATTTTTCTGGTTCAAAATTTACCATATAATGCAGTATTACTACGTGTTGTTATGCTTGCATGTACACCCACTTGTACAGGGAAAGAACTCAGTTAATGCCTAATTAGGCTGGCGACCGTATTTTAATAATTGGTAGCATCTGCTGTGTATGTTTCTTGTCCGTCCAAACGTGTAATTGCACTTTAGACTTGATTGGCGTATCATTGTTGTTACTGAGTGGGTGTAAGTCTGATTTTTCCTCCATTCAGGTACACACGGTCAACATATTTACCAAAATCGTTTCTTATAATGTGAAGCCCATCAACTTACCACAGTACAGGCTTTAAAGAGTTAACGTACGCAGGAGCGGAGATGTTACAAGTGGCTTCCCGGTGACAGGACATCCAGTTGTTGTCGGTCACAAATTAACGTGAATACCGAACAGTGGATGTTCAGTGGCACGAATTGCAATATTATTCAGTAAAATAAATAGCAGTGAACCCCAAGTACGGTAGTGTGGGGTAGTTTGCATTCAGTATGGACAGGAAAGTAGACAGGGTAGATGTGCCGAGCGTAATGGAAGAAGCGCATGGCAACAGCAGGAGTTTACGCGGCCAGATAACAGACGGCGTTAGCGAAAGGCAATTGGCGTATATACAATATCACGAACATGTCAATGAACAGATTGATATGTCGAGATTGCTTCGAACGCAGCAAGGGATAAAACAAGAAGCAGGAGATGACTTTGTAGACTAGTGGGTACGTGAACGAATCCACCGACATGTTTGATTCTCCACAGATAAAGAAAGAACCTAAAGAAACTTTTGAAGTAGGATCGGAACACACCGATTCCGTAGAACAAAACAGTGTGAAAATTTTAAGCATGAACGATTGATTTGAACAATTAACCAAACAAATTGCAGGGCAGAATGATCAGCTTCAAAAACAAGTCGGTAATCAGGTTAGTCAGCTTAAAACACACGTTGCAGAGCAGCTCAAAACACAAAATGATCAGCTTAAAACGCACGTTGCAGAGCAACTCGAAACACAAAGTAATCAGCTCAAAACACAGAATGATCAGCTTAAAGCACAGGTCGAAGAACAAGGAAATAAAATTAGTAAACAAATAGAACAGGTAGAACAAAAAGTGGATAGTTTAAGTTCTGTGGTTAATACTATGAAATTTGAAATTGACACAATTAACAAAAATATGGATACTATGCAGGGAGAAATTGACAACATTAACAGTAGATTTGATGTTGAAATTCTCAGCATCCAAGAGAAAGTAGAGCCTCTGGTTGAAACAAAAGTAGACGAAAAAGTTTTCGGTCTTAAAACTGAGATCGTAAACGAATGTCAACACGGAATATCACAGTTGAGAAAGGCAGTTTCAGACACTGAAAGAGAATTAGGCGAAAAAGTAATCGGATGTGTACAAAAGTGTGAACAAAATACTTCGAAAATTCAAGGCAAAATTTTCGATCTTGACGGTAAAATTAAAGATAGGCCTGGTGTTATCTAAAATGGGACACCACTTACGAAGCTATTGGAAGGTGAGGAACGCTTCGATCCCACCAAGAAACATAACGGATGGCATCCGTTAGATTTCATCAAAAATTGCGAGAAAATATTTCCTGAACACTTGTCTGATCAGGAAAAGATAAACGTAGTAATTAGTGCCTTGGCAGGTGACGCTAAGTGCTGGGGAATTAATTTGAATATCGAACGAATGACGTTCACAGAATTTAAGCAAAAGTTTACGGAAGAATATTGGTCCGAACAAAAACAGGATCATTTGTGGCGCGAGTTTATCATGGCCAAACTTCATGATAAGAGGGGCAGGAATTCTTTGAAAGATTTCTGCGAATATTGGTACCGAAAGTTGACACATTTAAGAGGGAGAAGGTCCGATTCTGAAATAATATGGGAGCTATATAAAAAGCTTCCAGAAGATTCAAAGAGATATGTGGGAAGCAATCATCGTAGCTTCCAAGCATTTCTCGAAAGGGTCGAAGACGAAGACCACTGGCGCGAAAGTCGTGCCATTTATCAGAATTTTGGCAATAGAAATAATCGTAATAATGACGAGAGAAATGATGGTGAAGGGTTTCGCGTCAACATGATACAGAGAGGAAGAGGCAGAGGAAGAGGAAGGGGAAGTTATCTAGGTCGCGGTAGAGGGTATACCGCGCAAGATAATAATGATGCGGGAAACTGATTTCCGTGAACGTTGCGGGCCAAACGGAAGCGGACAATACATACCGGCCCCGATTTAAGAAAAGATACCGGACTGACAGTAAAGTTATGAGACAGGTTGGAGACAGGCGTGGAACGACGCAACGTGTTGTTGCGAAACAAGCATCAGGTGCGGGCATAAATGAGTCATCGTTGCCGCGCAGAGCGCTACATGTTAACAGGCGAGTGGAGCATCAGAGGGCAACGGCCCAGCCTAGCAGAACAGCTGTTCAGAGAGAAGCCGCTAGCAATGCGGCAGCATTAGGTACGAACATTGCCGTAAGAACTGGTGAATATATTACGAGTGGTAATTCCGTGGCGAAGGAAATAGTAGATGAAACAGTAGATACACAGAGAGGTGCGATTAGCAGTGTTAGCAATAAAGTAAATGGCGAGAATGAACTAGCAGAAGTAACTGATTGGTGTGTGCAGATCGAAGATCTGTACAAGGGCCTAAAGCAATGTGAGTGGGAGGATTTTAAGAAGGAGTATGAGGCAAGGAAGTTAATTAGTGAAAAAGGAGATAATAGGGACGTCGATAAGGTGACGTGGCCCAAAGTTGAAGAGGAGAGAGTAAACAGCGCCGCGCTGAGTACGCGTGCTGCCGATAGGACAATGATTAAAGATAGGAAGGAATTAGAGGATGAAATCCTAAGCATTGAGGAGGAAGTAACTTCTGTTAACGATCTGCCAACAGTACGAGCTGCTACCGAAAGGCTCTGTGAGGAAGAGGCAGGTAATTACCTGAAAGTAATTGAAGTCCACGAGGATTACACTAAATATGAAGTAACAGTAGATGCGAGTAAAGCTGGTAAAGAGACCGTTTTGCCAAAAGAGGAGACTGAGTTAAAATCTAAACCTGACGAAAATGCAGAAGGAGAACTAAGTGCCTGTCTCTGAAAAGCTTTTATGTTAGAACCTGAAAGCGATCCAGAATGGTCGGATTCTGACGATAGTTCAGATGACGAATATTTCGGTACTAGTGAAAATAATGGGGATACAGCTAATTGCGATATTATACTTAATGATGACGAAGTTTCAAAAAAAAATCCAGATGCTGAGACTGAACAAAGAAAGAAAGAGCCACCTGACGACTCAGGGTCTATTTTACAATGAGTTCAAGTAATCAATGACTTTGAACTCCCGGAACCAAAGAAACCGCCAGATATAGGTGGGGTGAATGTTAAAAGCATATCTTGGGACGATGTTATCGTCGACCTGGATTTGCTTAGGGAAGACCACAACAATGAAAAACTTTCGACAGTGAAACAAACTGTAATACCAGTTGAAATTTGTAATGTGAAATTGCAGGTACTTCTTGATACTGGATCTCAGATAAGCGCAATCTCCCAGTCGTTTTTCGAACACATTTGTGATGAGCCTGGAATAGTAATTATGTCAGTGACGGGTGTAAAAATTGTTGGTGCTACTGGCAAGACAAGCAAGCCGGTAAAGAACCAGGTTTTGGTTGAATTTAGTATAAAAGGACAAATATTTGAACACGATTTTTTGGTTGTGCCAGAGTTGAGTACTGAAATGATTCTGGGAATAGATTGGTTAGATAAAGACAATGTTATTATTAATTGTAGCCAGGAAGCGATCAAAATTAATAGTGCATCTAGGAATTTAGAAGTAAAATTTGAGGAAAATGGGAAGGTGTTCGATTCAGAAATTGATTCTTTATTGTTGGAGATCGGCCAAGTGAATGATGGTTTGACAAACAAGTATGAGGTGTACCATGTCCAGAGGTTAATAAATGAGAGTGACAAGCAGGGGCATGATTTTAAAGAAATGGTGGAAAATTTGAAGGAAATATCTCCCGAACAGAAAACAGAATTGCTTGATATTTTAGAAAGTAACAGCACCGTATTTTCGGACAAACCTGGCCTAGTTAAGAACTTTGAATACCAGATTGAGACAATAGAGCATAAACCTTTCTTTGTAAGACTGTTTTCGATACCCATATCAAAGAGGCAGGCTGTGCAAGTGGAAATAGATAAAATGATAGAATGGGGTGTAATCGAACGGAGTAACAGCGAATATAATAGTCCCCTTATCATCGTGAACAAAAGGGATGGGGGAGTAAGAGTAGTAATTGACGCCAGGACTTTGAACAAAATTGTAAAAAAAAGGAAATAGACAGACCTGAAAATCTGGACGAAATGCTTCAAAAATTTTATAATGTGAAGTATTTAACCAGTCTGGACATGACTGCCGGATACTGGCAAATTCCTTTGAGCAAAGAATCCCGTAAATATACCGCTTTTCTATTTGCTGGGAAATGCTATCAGTATAAAGTAGTACCATTTGGGCTTAGCACTTCGGTGGCAGTATTTATTAGGGCACTGGACTTTGTATTAGGGAGAGAATTGAGTTCCCAGCTAACCATTTATGTAGATGATTGACTGATTGCTACAGAAGAATGGCAAGAGCATTGTGAATTATTGCAGAAAGTTTTTGTTGCTCTGCAAACAGATGGCATGACGCTTAAGTGGAAGAAATGTGAATTTGTGAAGTCGGAAATAAAGTTTCTGGGGCACATTATTACTACTACCGGTATTGGCAAGGACCCAGAAAAGTTAAATGCAATAGCAGGGTGTCCAGCTCCTAGAAATAGAAAACAGTTGAAAGCCTTTTTGGGTTTATGTAGGTTCTATAGAAAATTCGTCAAGGGGCAAGTTTTTAATAGTCCTCATTTGAATAATCTACTTAAGAAAAATAGTGCTTTTGTGTAGACCGAAGGGTGCACGAGAGATTTTGAAAATTTAAAAAGTGAACTTTTGAATGACAATATTCTGCATCACCCCATACTGTCAAAACCTTTCCATATGAGTACTGACAGCAGTGCTTATGGAATTGGTATAGAAGTTTTCCAGGAAATCTGTGATGGCAAAGAAATCGAACACAGGACTATCGCGTTTGCAACCAGAACTCTGACAAAATACGAGAGAAACTACACTATATCAGAAAAGGAAGCCTTAGCCATTATATGGGGGTTAATGAAATTCAGAAATTATCTGTGGGCCCATAAGCTCATCATACATACTGACCACAAAGCTTTAAGTTTTCTTAAGGATTGTCGTTTACTTAATGGCAGGTAAACTCGTTGGGCTTTTTACCTGCAACAGTTTGATTACGAGATTTGCTATGTTAAGGGTACTGAGAATTATGTGGCAGATGCTTTATCTCGATTGCCTAATGGTATGAGTGAAGTGCCCAATGAAAATGGTGAAGAGGGTACTTTTCAGATAAGGTAGTATATGAAAGAGGTTTCAGGAAAAAGGAAAATTGAACTAATATGTAAAAATATGAGATACCATCAGAATGAGGATCCGACATGGAAATCTGTGAAGGTAAATTTTGACAGTGTGCAGTATCCTCAAATTAAGAAGTATTACAAAATCTTTAAAGGCATTTTATATAGGAGGAATGATTTAGCCACTGAGGAATGGAGAGTATGTTGGCCACACCAGTTCGATACCGAGGTCATAGACTATTTTCATTTAGCATTGGGGCATAGTGATCTAAAGAAATGTTTGGATAAATTGAATACTGTAGTAGTGATTGCTGGTAGTGTCAATAAGAGGAAAAAGGAACGAATTAAGTAGTGTGATATCTGTCAAAGGGCCAAAGTACCGAACAGAACTAATAGAGGTCCAATGCAAAGTACATTACCTGAAGACACCCTAGAATTATTATCGGTAGATTTATATGGGCCCCTCCCAAAAACTTCGGGAAATTGTGCATATATTTTAGTAATTTTGGAAGTATTCTCAAAGTTTGTGAAATTATACCCCTTGAAAAGAGCAACAGCAAAAGCTGTATTTAGTAGGATGGTCGAATACTTCCGAACCATCGGGAAACCCAAGGCAGTACTATCTGACAATGGACCCCAGTTCATATCCAAAATTTGGAAAGAAGGAATGGAGCAAAATGGTGTGGAGATTAAATATATCTCAGCTTATCATCCTGCTAGCAACCAGGTTGAAAGGTACACGCGAGAAATCTGGAGATTGTGTAGAACGCACTGCAGTCATAACCATAGGGCCTGGGGCAAGTTTATATCGGACTTTGAGACAGTCATGAACACACTACATCATGAAACTACTGGGTTCCCACCGGAAGAAATTTTGTTAGGCAGCAGAAGTAAAAGTTTAATTGAGGAAAAACTAGAGTTTCCGCCTTGTACAAGCTTGGGGTTGAGTCAAAAGAAAGAATTAGTCAGAAATAGGGCAAAGCAAAAAGCTGAATCTAGATCTAAAAGACATGATAAAAATCTGAAAGTTTCAAAATTTAAAATTGGAGATTATGTTCTTTTAAAAACCCACGAAAAATCTAGTGAACTGAACCACGAAATTTCCAAATTTAAATATATTTATAATGGACCGTATGTAATACAGGACCTTCCACACGATAATGCTTACTACCTGATCTACCCAAAATCCAAAAGACCTTTAGGTGTAAGAAATGTTGTGGACCTGAAACTGTATGTTCCTAGAAGTGAGTGAACTAAGTACAATCAGAAAACAATTTACAGTAATAGTGCTGTATATAATGCTGAAACTAATTTATGCCAAATGTAACAAATCCTTGTAAATATATGTAGACCAATATCAGTATGCTAATGTACTTATGTGAGTTTCAGATTTCAAATGTATTATAAATGTAAAGAGGTATGGAGAAAAAGGGCTGAAAAGAAAGGATAAATGCTGTAAGCCAGATAAAAGATGGGACTGTCAAAAATGAAAAGGGGCAGTATATGAGGCATAATATAAAGGACTGCCAAACACCAAAGAGGGCAGATAAATAGTCAAAGGAGAATTGTAAGTGTGGTACAGGAGATGTGATAATATGATGTGAAAAGGACTGCCCAAATCTGAATAATAGGCAGCAAATATATGTGGTAATTTTCTTAATATTATTGTGTGTTTTTTTTTTTTGTAAACAAGGAAATGGACTGCCATTCAATGCAAGCAGCAACAAATTGTTTTATAGTGTATATAGACATTTGTATTTGCTTTTGGAAATAAGTGTTTGTGTTCCAAATTTGGTTTTTATTTGTCTGAGAAATTGAACAATGATGAGTAGTTTGCTATTTAAATAATGTTGTGATAGGAGGTTGGACTGTGCCAAAGGCACTTAAGCAAACGATAGGAACATGTTCTTGATATGTTAAAATATTATAGACTTATGTAAAGTGAGTGAAAGGAAGTTTGTGGTATAAATTTTTTTTGATGGGACAATCACGCAAAGATTCAGAATCATTGTATAAAGTTCAGTGTTCCCATCAAATTTGCACTTAGTGAAATTTAATGGAAACAGGGGCATGTGTAACAACACTAACGTTGTCCTACTGTATATGTAATAAATTTTTTTTCCGAATTTCGATAAATTAGTATAATCGATATTCTGATTTCATTTCTTTTTTGTTTCATGCTATTATGTTGATGAAGCTATAAACAATTTTCGATGTAAATTTTAATATTTATGTCAAATTTCAAGCAATGTTGTAATCGAAGGAAACTGTACCTGATGTTGAAACTATTGTAAGATGTGAAAGTTGTATTTGTACACCTGGTCCATACATAGGCAATGTATTAGAATATGTGGAATGTAAAACCTTTGGTGAATACCCTGTCTGTAGGGGAGCGGTAAAAGGTGGAGGCAGGCGAGCGCGGGAAAATACACACGGGCACTGCACGGCATAACGGGCTCAGCAGAGTAGTCGGAGCTGGGCATCGATCTGAGAAACACGTGCTGGATCGAGGAGGCTCCCCTGGAAAAAGTGGTTTCGTTGAGCCTCGGATGCGCTGTTTCCGACGTCTATACAGCATGGCAATATTCCATAGGCACTAAATGGAAAAGAATTGCGACGCTATGAAGAAGTAAAGTGCCGATATTTCATGAGCCGTTGCTGTAATTGCATGTGTGCTTTGTGCCTCGCCATCTCGCCGCCTGCCGACCGCCTCATCGATACGAACAGGTAGAAACTTTCAGTACTGTATTCGTGTGGACCAGTGTCACTTTTGCTACATACTGTTCAATAATAACTTAAATTTTACCAGAACTGTCCTATCAATTAATTATCCTCACAACTAACCTAGACAGGGTCCTTTCCACATGTTGTGCAATCCGAGTATCCTAAGATGAAGATTTAAAGTTTATGTTAATAATAATTACCTGCAGACCTATTACTGTTAAAAGGATATTTAATGAACTTTGTTGTTAATGAATACTGGACGAATAATATAGGTATGACAAAGTTGGAAGATAATGTTGAAATTGGTTTAGTAATGAAGTTTATTTAAATTGAGACAAAAATAACGGTAGTTAAATGAGCAGGAAATAAGAAAAAAAAAGAGTGATAAATGATATTTTGGAAATCTCGAATGCTTAGTTCTTTCAATAATTAAAATTCCAATGCAGTGATCATAACAGTTTCAGGGTCTCCCCCCCCTTTCTTTCTTTTCTATTTATTTAAATCCTGAAGTGTACTGAACTGCTTTAACCAGCAAAGTTAAAGTCAATATAAAACTTAAATTTATCAGTGTTTTACCCTTCTTAAAATTGACATTTTATGTGTGTTTCAAAAGTGCTGTTTCTAGGGTAACCTATGCCCGATTTCAGTCGGATCAATAGACAAAACGCAGTTTGTAGTATTCATTATAGTGCAATGTTGTGTATTTATAGCTTGTCCAAATTAGTACAGAAAGTGAAAATATTAGTTCAGTAGATTTTTCTGGTTCAAAATTTACCATATAATGCAGTATTACTACGTGTTGTTATGCTTGCACATACACCCACTTGTACAGGGAAAGAACTCAGTTAATGCCTAATTAGGCTGGCGACCGTATTATTAATAATTGGTAGCATCTGCTGTGTATGTTTCTTGTCCGTCCAAACGTGTAATTGCACTTTAGACTTGATTGGCGTATCATTGTTGTTACTGAGTGGGTGTAAGTCTGATTTTGTCTCCATTCAGGTACACGCGGTCAACATATTTACCAAAATCCTTTCTTATAAGGTGAAGCCCGTCAACATACCATAGTACAGGCTTTAAAGAGTTAACGTACGCGGGAGCAGAGACGTTACAAACTATTAGCATGAAGAACTAACTAACACATCCACATATCACCAATCCATACTCATTCATGAAGTCAATGAATCGTTATAAAGAAGTCAAAATAACAGTAATCTAAAGTATGTAAATGTTAAATTCGTGTTAAGTACTGAGGAAAAAATTACTATCCATCATTTAATTCACTGGATTAGTCAGGTGCTAGGCTATTCATGTAATTATTCGATGCAAAATTTCATATTTTTCATGTTATCCATGTAATCCCCCACCATGAACGATGTCCGTTGGTGGGGAGGCTTGCATGCCTCAGCGATACAGACAGCAATACCGTAGGTGCTACCACAACAGAGAGGTATCTGTGGAGAGGCCAGGCAAACGTGTTGTTCCTGAAGAGGGGCAGCAGACTTTTCAGTAGTTGCAGGGAAACAGTGTGGATAATTGACGAATCTGGCCTTGTAACATTAACCAAATCGGCCTTGCTGTGCTGGTACTGTGAACGGCTGAAAGCAAGGGGAAATACCGCTGTAATTTTTCCTGAGGGCATGCAGCTTTACTGTATGGTTAAATGATGATGGCGTATTCTTGGGTAAAATATTCCGGAGGTAAAATAGTCCTCCATCTGGATCTCCAGGCGGGTACTACTCAGAAGGACATCATTATCAGGAGAAAGAAAACTGGCGTTCTACAGATCGGAGTGTGGAATCGCAGATCCCTTAGTCGGGAGGTAGGTTAGAAAATTAATAAGTTAAAGTTAGATATTGTGGGAATTAGTGAAGTTCGGTGGCAGGAGGAACAAGACTTCTGGTCAGGTGAATACAGGGTTATAATGAATAGAAAAGTAGGAGTGAGGGTAAGCTACTATAAACAGTATAGTGAACACATTATTGTGGTGAAGATGAACACGAACCCCACGCCTACCACAGTAGTACATGTTTATATGCCACCTAGCTCCGCAGATGTCAAAGAGATTGATGAAATGTATGATGAGATAAAATAAATTATTCCGATTGTGAAGGGAGACGAAAATTTGATAGTAATAGGTGAGTGCAATTCGATAGTAGGAAAAGGGAGAGAAGGAAACATAGTAGGTGAATACGGATGGGGGGTAAGAAATCAATGAGGAAGCCGTCTGGTAGAATTTTGCACAGAGCATAACTTAATCATAGCTAAGACTTGGTTCAAGAATCATAAAAGAAAGTTGTATACATGGAAGAATCCTGGAGATACTAAAAGGTATCAGGTAGAATATATAATGCTAAGACAGAGATTTAGGAACCAGGTTTTAAATTGTAAGATATTTCCATGGGCAGATGTGGACTCTGACCACAATCTACTGGTTATGAACTGTAGATTAAAACTGAAGAAACTGCCAAAATGTGGGAATTTAATGAGATAGGACCTGAATAAACTGACAGGACCAGAGGTGGTTGAGAGTTTCAGAGAGAGCATTCAGGAACGACCGACTAAGTGGGGGAAAGAATCCAGTAAAAAATGAATGGGCAGTTCTGAGAGGTAAAATAGTGAAGGCAACAGAGGATCAATTAGGTAAAAAGACGAGGGTTAGTAGAAATCCTTGGGTAACAGCAAATATATTGAATTTAACTGATGAAAGAGAAAATATAAAAATGCAGTAATTGAAGCAGGCAAAAGGGAATAGAAATATCTCAAAAATGTGATTCACAGGAAGTGCAAAATCGCTAAGCAGTGATGGCCAGAGGACAAATGTAAGGATGTACTGTCATATCTCACAAGGGGTAAGATAGATAGTGCCTACATGATAATTAAAGAGACCTTTGGAGAAAAGAGAACCACTTGTATGAATATCGAGAGCTCAGATGGAAACCCAGTTCTAAGCAAAGACGGAAAAGCAGAAAGGTGGAAGGTGTATATAGAGGTTCTATACACGGGCGATATACTTGAGGACAATATTATGGAAATGGAAGAGGATGTAGATGAAGATGAAATGAGAGATACGATTCTGCATGAAGAGATTGAAAGAGCACTGAAAGATCTAAGTGAAAACAAGGCCCCAGGAGTAGACAACATGCCATTAGAACTACTGATAGGCTTGGGAGAGCCATCCATGACAAAACTCTACTATCTGGTGAGCAAGATGTATGAGACAGGTAAAATACCCCTCAGACTTCAAGAAGAATATAATAAATTCAATCCCAAAGAAAGCAGGTGTTGACAGATGTGAAAATTACCAAACAATCAGTTTAATAAATCACAGCTGCTAAATACTAACGATAATTCTTTGTAGACGAATGGAAAAACTGGTAGAAGCCGACCTTGTGGAAGATCAGTTTGGATTCCTCAGAAATGTTGTAACACGTGAGGCAATATTGACCCTCCGACTTTTCTTAGAATATGGATTAAGGAAAGGCAAACCTATGTTCAACCATTTGTGGACTTAGACAAAGCTTTTGCGAATGTTGACTGGAACACGCTCTTTCAAATTTTGAAGGGGGCAGGGGTAAAATAAAGGGAGCGAAAGGCTATTTACAATTTGTTCAGATACCAGATGGCAGTTATAAGAGTCAAGGATAGCAGGGGTGGAGAAGGTAGTGGGACAGGGTTGTAGCATATCCCTGATGTTTTTCAATCTCTATATTGAGCAAGTAGTAATGGTAACAAAAGATAAATTCAGAGTAGGAATTAAAATCCATGGAGAAGAAATAAAAACTTTTAGGCTCACCGATGACATTGTAATTCTGTCAGAGACAGGAAAGGACCTGGAAAAGCAGTTTCACGGAATGGACCGTGTCTTGAAATGACAAAATGAGGATAATGGGATGTGGTAGAATTAAATCGGGTGATGCTAAGGGAATTAGATTACGAAATGAGACATTTAAAGTAGTAAATGAGTTTGCTATTTGGGGAGGAAAATAACTGATGATGGTCGAAGTAGAGACAATATAAAATGTAGATTGGCAATGGGAAAAGAAGCGTTCCTGAAGAAGAGAAATTTGTTAACATCGAGTATAGATTTAAGTGTCTGGAAGTCGTTTCTGAAAGTATTTGTATGGAGTGGTAGGACATGTTTTGAAGCATGAAGGGATCACAAATTTAGTATTTGATGGCAGTGTGGAGGGTAAAAATCGTAGAGGGAGACCAAGAGATGAATACACTATGCAGATTCAGAAGGATGTAGGCTGCAGTAGGTACTGGGAGATGAAGAAGCTTGCACAGGATGGAGCAGCATGGAGAACTGCATGAAACCAGTCTCTGGACTGATGACCACAACAACAACTATCTATGTAATTATGTGATGTAAACTTTTTTGAAAATTTTGGACAGATACTAGTAAGTAGTTGTCACAACGTGATACATAAGACGCTGGGCCACATCATTACCATCTTCTGGGGAAGAGAGAAGAAGCCAAGCTGATGAAAAAAGCGCAAAATCGATGGGAAGCTACAGGTCTGAGTTAGAGAGTAAATGATTTTACAACAGGGAATTAGCAACTAACCAGCGATCCAAAGGAAAGATTTCACTGACTCACGTCTTTTCATTAGGCCAGGTGGATGTTAAAAAATGTGTCTCACTCGTCACCCGATTACCGGAAGGACAGGGGAAATCCAGCGACAGCGCAGGAGAAGGGTCGCACACCTGCATGGAAGGCAAGCGAACCCCATTAACGATGGATAATAGCAGCCACAACAATAGCAGCGACCGGAAACAAGCGCCGCATTACCATTACGACCGCCTGGTAAAAATAAACATGAGAATATTTCTCTTAAATACCACATGGACAAATGTATACCTGAAGACAGATTATAACTTCCATGATCGATTCAAACTTCATATTTCATACCAAACAGAACTGGTAATCCTTTCAAATAATTTTCATGCATATTGGGGACTTCATACATCAACCTGCAACAATCGTTGAGGAGTTACTCTCACCCACCTCGATGGAAACTGAACCAAAAAAGGGACAAGGACACCTCAGTCATTACATCATGACAGTGCCTTGGACGAATGGACCATGTAATAGCAGTCCTAATCAGTCACTCAGGACTGTAGACGCCAATGATCTTCAGCAACAGTAGAGTCCACAACTGACTATCCACATCAGCCACCAATAAGCAACAACAGAACCATTGAGAAGAAACCATGCCCAAATTTAAAGGGAAAGTGTAATGAAAATAGTGAATGATGGCAAAGTCATTGTAATAATTTAAAAATAGTGGGAAAGGCTCTCAAATGAACAAAGTATTAAAATACCAGTAAATAATAAATCACCTGTACCACTACAGATTTGCATTACTGTAGTTCATTGAATTTTATAATTCCACTTGTTAATTGTAATTTAATTAAAAAATGTATCAGGTTTCTATATTTTGTATTTAATATATATATAGTTAAGTAAGTTAGTCTAATATTTGAGTAATGAAGAAATTTAAAAAAAACCATCTTTGTGAAGATACATATAGTGAATGAATGTAAAGTTTGTATCATACAGAAAATTATTAATTATTTTAGAAATGATAACAATTTAATTAAAGTAACAGATGTGTTGAGATTATAGATAATAGAAACAAACACTTCCTTAACTTCAATTCATATTCCATGAATCAACATGATGAGTGTTTGATAACTGTGGAATGCCTGGAATTATTAAAAGAAATAGGACAATATAAGGAGTGGATGAACCATTTGACATAAGTTAACAACAAGACAAAGGAAATATTGTAGGATTAAATTAATCAGAACCGCTATAGAAGACTGTAAAGAAAAAGCAGTAATTAACTAGATAGACAATACCATGTAAAGCCAGATTTCAAATAAAAAATTTAGAATATTAAGACAAGATCATCTAGAATAAGCTCAACCAGTAGCTGAAAAATGATCAAAATTTAATTGAGTTTATAATTTTGTACTGCAATTACCAATGCCTCAACCATTGCTATCAGATGCACGAAATCAAGGAAGGCATGGCCTGAGTAAGGCGTCTGCATTTTTCGGACCTTACATAAGCTTTATAATTACGATACAGAATAAAATCCCCAGAAAATCATTCTGTATTGTTTACAGGAAGCAATTGTAATAATTTCATGTACAGAATAACAAAACAATATGTACCCTTATAACGACACTGGCATGCGTATATGAGATGAAATGAAAGAAGTTTGGAGGCGGACTGTGCACGTGGCTAATGGCATTGGGAAACCCCAATTAACATTAAAAAAGGAGGCCCAGCTGCAGTGCAGAGAGAAATGAGGCAAGAACAATACAATACCTTTTAAATAAACACAGCCAAGATCGTGGTTAAGTGGCAATACAGCATTAACAAGGCTAGCGGAGACGTGCCAAGAAAAATAAGTGGGCAGAGAATTGTGCACATCACTCCATCCCTTAGCGACTGTGCAATAGCCATTTTTTCAGCTAGGCAAAATCTAACGTTCTATGGAATGCAGGAGTGTTGAGACTGAGTGATTCTGTCTAGGGCACAGTAGGAAATTAGTGTTTCAGATCCAGCATGAAGACAACGCCGCTGCAGTTCCCAGCTGGAAATGTACCAACAAGCAATAGGCAACATTAAATGTTGCGTAGAGAGTTTATCACTCCAACCTGCATACATTTAAATACAGAATTTCAAGAGTTGAATACTAACATACCCTCCATTGAGTCCATGAGGGTTTGATTAGTTTCATTCTCCATCAACTTAGTCCACTGAACAGCCACAACAACATGGATGTAAATTTCACTGATGAAGGTTTAATGGCTTTGCTTGTTATAACATTGTCATATATAGAGATAAAGATTTATTAATCACATATTCAATGTCTAAATGTTAATTATTTTGTTGAGAGTTGAATGTAACTGAACTTGCTTGTTATGTATCACATGAACCATGAAAGCACTGATAAATTAAATGTAGAATGAAAAAGGCAGTAGAAAAAGGCAGTAGAATGAAAAAGGCAGTAGTAGTCTACTGAGACAGATGCTGCTTTTGTGACATTTACGAGTTCCTAACCAGTAGCGAATTATATTATATCATCTGTGTGCTTCAATAGTTTAGTTTCTTCGGTTTCTGTGTGAAAATTTAGTATCTAATAGCCACTGTTCTCGCGTTTTCATTTGCGCCGGAAAGTAAATCGATTTCGTGACCGGTTTCGTCAGGGTCTACAGTATATTCCCACAGCGCGAGTCGATAGTCCGTTTATCTGCGTAGTTTAGTTTCCCGCGGCCTTTATTATGGGCAGGGACTGCGATTGTTGTGTGCGGATGCGGGCCGTGGTGGTGACACTTCGCTCTCAACTTCAGGCTGTGATGGCTTATGTTACACAGCTTGAGGCAGCAGTGGATGGATACCACTGTTGTGGGCCAGACGTGGGGATCCAACCGACGTCCAGCACATCTGAGTCATCCGATCGGTCCTCACTGGGGGCCAACCCAGTTACTGGTCGCATTGAGGCTGATCCCTCATCTGTGGTCGATTGTGAGGTCGCACTTTGGCAGAACAGTCGGCGAAAGACTGCCCAGGCGACCGCACGTAAGGTCTCCCCGATCTGTCTGACAAACAGGTTCCAGGTGCTGTCTGTGGCTGACACTGTCGCTGATCCAGATGCTGTCACCTGTCCTGTTTCAGAGGGAACCACTCAGCCTGATAGATCCAGGCTATCACGGAGGGTTGGATTATTGGTAGTTGGGAGCTCCAACCTTAGGTGCGTTATGGAGTCCCTTAGGGACATGGCTGACAAGAAGGGTAAGAAAACCAATGTGCCCTCCGTGTGCATACCGGGTGGAGTCGTTCTAGATGTGTATAGGTTCCTCCTGGATGCCATGAAGAGCACAGGGTGCAGCCAACTACTGGTGGTTGCTCACGTCGGTACCAATGATGTCACTTTGGATCAGAAGAGATTCTCTCTCGTTTCGAGCGGCTAACAAAAGTGGTAGAGATTGCCAGTCTTGATTGCAAGATGAAAGCAGAGGTGACCATTTGCAGCGTAGTCGACAGAACCAATTGCAGACCTCTGATACAGAGCCGAGGGGGGTCTGAATCAGAGGCTGAGACGGTTCTGTGACTGTGTAGGTTGCAGACTCCTCGACTTGTGCCACAGGGTGGCTGGGTTTCGGGTTCCACTGAATAGTTCAGATGACCACTATACGCAGGAGGCGTCTACACTGGTGGCAGGGGCTGTGTTTCGTCTCGGTTATGCTCTTACTCTAGGGGATCATTATGAACAACACTCATTGCCAGCTGGCTGCAGTGTTTTCACTCCCTGAGCTGGTCACCATCTTTTGCGCCCTAGAGTATATCTGCTCCTGCTCAGGTGAGTCCTTCCTTATCTCTAATGACTCCCAGAGCGGTTTACGAGATATTGACCAGTGTTTCCCACGCTCTCGTCTGGTGATGGCTATCCAGGAGTCCCTCCTTTCTCTAGCCCGTTTCGGCCGCCTTGTGGTCATTGTGTGGAACCCGGGTCATGTAGGCATCCCGGGAAATGAACGTGTTGACACGCTGGCCAAACAGACTGCCGCTGCACCAGTCTTGGAGATTGGCCTTTCGAGAGTGACCTCAGGTCAGTATTGCGGCAGAAGGTACTTCGCACGTGGGGTGAAGAATTGCGCGCCCTGCCTTCACCCAACAAACTTTTGGCCGTCACGGAGGTTACCCGTGCGTAGTGCTTCTCCATGGGGGTCTCTTGCAAAGACTCTGTTGCCCTGTGTTGGCCGCGCATTGGCCACACCCGGATAACGCACAGCTATTTACTTCGCCGCGAGGACCCACCTTTATGTCGCTGGGGGTCAGCTTTGACCGTGGTCCACATCTTGTTCGACTGTTCGCTTTAACTCCGCTCCGGCAGATGTTTGCGCTGCCTGATCCGCTTATTGCGCTTTTATCAGATGACGTTGCGATGGCAGATTTAGTTTTGAGTTTTATTCGTGCAGGGGATTTTTATCGCTTGATATAAGTGTTTTTCGCCTACGATTTTAGACTGGGGTTTTTATTGCGTTTCTTGGTGGTTGGCTTTTCCTTTTTTGTTTCTATGGTCGGCCAACCACTGTCACATTCGGTGTGATTTTAATTCCTTTGTTCTGGTCTTTGTCTATGTCTTCCTTGTGCTGTGTCGTCTCTTGTTATCTCCATTGTTTGTTTTCATTCCTTGTGGGGATTTCAGGTTCATGGAAAAAGGGACCGATGGCCCTAGTAGTCTGGTCCCTTCAATCCCACCAACCAACCAATCCCCTCAGTAAGGTACCAGGGGCTGTGTGGCGTGAAGTGGGCAGTTTTTTAGGTTAGAGGGTCTTGGGAAAACACAAGGAGAGTTTCAGTCACAAAGGGTGTAGGCTGAACAGAGGAAGAACGTAGATACAGGAACCATCAGTATAACAGTTGTAAATTGTCGTAGCTGTGTTGGTAAAGTACCAGAGCTCCAATCGCGAATACAGAGCACTGATGCTCAAATCGTTATAGGCACTGAAAGCTGGCTAAACCCGAATATAAGCACAGCCGAAACTTTTGCGAAGAACCTAACGGCGTTCCGAAAGGAAAGGCTAAACACGGTTGGCGGTGGCGTGTTTGTTGCTGAAAGAAATAGTCTACCTTGTCGCGAAATTGAAGTAAATAATTCCTACGAGTTAGTATGGGCAGAGGCCATTGTTGGAAACCAGAATAAAATAATTAGACCCTTTTACCGACCTCCCAATTCTGATGATAGTTGCTGAAACTTTCAAAGAAAACTTGAGTTTGGAAAATATTTCGAGTAGATTTCCCCACCATGCTATAGTTCTGGGTGGAGATTTTAATTTACCGGATACAGACTGGAAGACTCCAACGTTCATAACGGGTGGCAGGGACAAAGAATCCAGTGAAATTTTTTTAAGTGCTTTATCTGAAAACTACCTTGAGCAGTTAAACAGAGAACTGACTCGTGGCGATAACGTATTAGACCGTCTGGTGACAAATAGACCCGAACTATTTGAAGCAGTTAACGCAGAACAGGGAATCAGCGATCATAAAGCGGTTACTGCATCGATGATTTCAGCAGTAAATAGAGATATTAAAAAAGGTAGGAAGATTTTTCTGTTTAGCAAAAGTGACAAAAAGCAGATTACAGAGTACCTGACGGCTCAACACAAAAGTTTTGTCTCAAGTACGGATAATGTTGAGGATCAGTGAACAAAGTTCAGAACCATCGTACAATATGCGTTAGATGAGTATGTGCCAAGCAAGATCGTAAGAGATGGAAAGGAGCCACCGTGGTACAACAACCGAGTTAGAAAACTGCTGCGGAAGCAAAGGGAACTTCACAGCAAACATAAACATAGCCAAAGCCTTGCAGACAAACAAAAATTACGCCAAGCGAAATGTAGTGTGAGGAGGGCTATGCGAGAGGCGTTCAATGAATTCGAAAGTAAAGTTCTATGTACTGACTTGTCAGAAAATCCTAAGAAATTTTGGTCTTATGTCAAAGTGGTAGGTGGATCAAAACAAAATGTCCAGACACTCTGTGACCAAAATGGTACTGAAACAGAGGATGACAGACTAAAGGCCGCAATTCTAAAAGTCTTTTTCCAAAACTGTTTCACACAGGAAGACTGCACTGTAGTTCCTTCTCTAGATTGTCGCACAGATGACAAATTGGTAGATATCGAAATAGACGACTGAGCAATAGAGAAACAATTAAAATTGCTCAAAAGAGGAAAGGCTGCCGTACCTGATGGGATACCAGTTCGATTTTACATAGAGTACGCGAAGGAACTTGCCCCCCTTCTTGCAGCGGTGTACCGTAGGTCTCTAGAAGAGCGTAGCGTTCCCAAGGATTGGAAAAGGGCACAGGTCATCCCCGTTTTCAAGAAGGGACCTCGAACAGATGTGCAGAACTATAGACCTATATCTCTAACGTAGATCAGTTGTACAATTTTGAACACGTATTATGTTCGAGTATAATGACTTTTCTGGAGACTAGAAACCTACTCTGTAGGAATCAGCATGGGTTTCGAAAAAGACGGTCGTGTGAAACCCAGCTCGCGCTATTCGTCCACGAGACTCAGAGGGCCATAGACAGGGGTTCACAGGTAGATGCCGTGTTTCTTTACTTCCGCAAGGCGTTCGATACAGTTCCCCACAGTCGTTTAATGAACAAAGTAAGAGCATATGGACTATCAGACCACTTGTGTGACTGGATTGAAGAGTTCCTAGATAACAGGACGCAGCATGTCATTCTCAATGGAGAGAAGTCTTCCGAAGTAAGAGTGATTTCAGGTGTGCCGCAGGGGAGTGTCATAGGACCGTTGCTATTCACGATATACATGATGATGCTGTGGTATATCGAGAGGTTGTAACAATGCAGAATTGTACTGAAATGCAGGAGGATCTGCAGCGAATTGACGCATGGTGCAGGGAATGGCAATTGAATCTCAATTTGGACAAGTGTAATGTGCTGCGAATACATAGAAAGATAGATCCCTTATAATTTAGCTACAAAATAGCAGGTCAGCAACTGGAAGCAGTTAATTCCATAAATTATCTGGGAGTACGCATTAGGAGTGATTTAAAATGGAATGATCATATAAAGTTGATCGTTGGTAAAGCAGGTGCCAGATTGAGAGTCATTGGAAGAATCCTAAGGAAATGCAATCAGAAAACAAAGGAAGTAGATTACAGTACGCTTGTTCGCCCACTGCTTGAATACTGCTCAGCAGTGTGGGATCCGTACCAGATAGGGTTGATAGAAGAGATAGAGATGATCCAACGGAGAGCAGCGCGCTTCGTTACGGGATCATTTAGTAATCGCGAAAGCGTTACGGAGATGATAGATAAACTCCAGTGGAAGACTCTGCAGGACAGATGCTCAGTAGCTCGGTACGGGCTTTTGTTGAAGTTTCGAGAACATACCTTCACCGAAGAGTGAAGCTGTATATTGCTCCCTCCTACGTATATCTCGCGAAGAGACCATGAGGATAAAATCAGAGAGATTAGAGCCCACACGGAAGCATACCGACATTCTTTCTTTCCACGAACAATACGGGACTGGAATACAAGGGAGAACCGGTAGAGGTACTCAAGGTACCATCCGCCACACACCCTCAGGTGGCTTGCGGAGTATGGATTTAGATGCAGATGTAGAGTTTGATTTCAAACACGTACCCGACTCATACGATAATAGTTGGTGGTGTCTTTAATTTACCCTCGATATGTTGGCGAAAATACATGTGCAATTTCGGTGGTACGCATAAAATATCATCCGAAATTGTGCTAAACGCATTATCTGACAATTATTTCGAGCAGTTAGTTCATGCGCCCACGCGAATAGTAAACGGTTGTGAAAATACACTTGACCTCTTAGCAACAAATTATCCTTTAGTTAATAACGAGCATCAAAACAAATTTAGGAATTATTGAACACAGGTTTGTAGTAGCGAGATCGAATATTCTAATCCCCAAATCCTCGAAAAATATGCGAAAAATATAGCTATTCAAAGAAGCAGATAAAAATTCACTTGATGCCTTCCTGAGAGACAATCTCCTTTCATTCCAAATTAATCATATAAGTGTAGACCAGATGTGGCTTGGATTCAAAGAGATAGTATCCGCAATAATACCTAGATGTATACCGAATAAGTTAACAAACGCCGGAGCTGATCCTCCTTGGAACACAAAACGGATTAGAACACGGTTGCAGAAACAACGAAACAAACACGCAATATTTAAACAGACGCAAAATCCCCAAGATTGGCGATCTTTTATGGATGCTCGAAATTTAGCGCGGACTTCAATGTGACATTCTTATAACGTTTTCCAAATTGAAACTTTGTCTCAAACCTGGCAGAAAATCCAAAGAGATTCTGGTCGCATGTGAAGTATGTTAGGGGCAAGAAACAGTCAATGCCTTCTCTGCGCGATAGCAATGGAGATACTATTGACGATAGTGCTGAAAATGCAGAGTTGCTAAACAAAGCCTTCCGAATTGTCTTCACAAATGAAGACAAAATAAATATTCCAGAATTCGAATCCAGAACGGCTGCAAGGCGAGTAACGTAGAAGTAAATATCCTCGGAGTTGCGAAGCAACTTAAATCACTTAATAATAGCAAGTCTTCTGGTCCAGACTGTATACCAATTAGGTTCCTTCCGCAGTATGCATTAGCTCCATACTTAATAATCAAATACAACCGTTCTCTCGACGAAAGATCTGTACTCAAAGACTGGAAAGTTGCACAGGACACGCCAATATTCAAGTAAGACAGCAGGAATAATCCACTAAATTACAGGCCCATATCGTTAAATGCAGCAGGATTTTGGAGCACATATAGTGTCCGAAGATTTTGAAGTACCTCGAAGAAAACGATCTATTGACACACAGTCAACACGGCTGTAGGAAACGTCGTTCCTGTGAAACACAACTAGCACTTTATTCACATGAAGTGTCGAGTGCTATTGACAAGGGATTCCAGAACGATTCCGTATTCCTGGATTTCCGGAAGGCTTTTGACACGGTACCACACAAGCGGCTCGTAGTGAAATTGCGTGCTTATGGAATATCGTCTCAGTTATGTGACTGGATTTGTTATTTCCTGTCAGAGAGGTCGCAGTTCGTAGTAATTGACGGAAAGTCATCGAGTGAAACAGAAGTGATTTCTGGCGTCTGGCAAGGTAGTGTTAGAGGCCCTTTGCTGTTCCTTATCTATTTAAACTATTTTGGAGATAATCTGAGCAGCCGTCTTCGGTTGTTTGTAGTTGACGCTGTCGTTTATCGACTAATAAAGTCATCAGAAGTTCAAAAGAAACTGCAAAAAGATTTTAAAAAGAGATCTGAATTGTGCGAAAAGTGGCAGTTGACTCTTAATAACGAGGAATGTGAGGTCATCCTCATGAGTGCTAAAAGGAATTCGTTTAACTTCGGAATTCGTTTAACTTCGGTTACACGATTAATCAGTCAAATCTAAGAGCAGTAAATTCAACTAAATACCTAGGTATTACAAATACGAACAACTTAAATTGTAAGGAACATACAGAAAATGTTGTGGGGAAGGTTAACCAAAGACTGCGTTTTATTGGCAGGACACTCAGATATGTAACAGACCTACTAAGGAGACTGCCGACACTACGCTTGTCTGTTCTCTTTTAGAATACTGTTGCACGGTGTGGGATCCTTACCAGATAGGACTGACGGAGTACATCGAAAAAGTTCAAAGAAAAACAGCACGTTTTGTAATATCGTGAAATATGGGAGAGAGTAGATCGAAAAAGTTCAAAGAAAAACAGCACGTTTTAAAATATCGCGAAATATGGGAGAGAGTGTCACAGAAATGATACAGGACTTTCGATGGACATCATTAAGAGAGAGACGTGTTTCGTGGCGACGCAATCTTCTCACGAAATTCCAATCACCAGCTTTCTCCTACGAACGGGAAAATATTTTATTGACACCGACCTACACAGGAAGAACGATCACCACGATAAAATAAGGGAAATCAGAGCTCGTACGGAAAGATACAGGTGTTCATTCTTCCCGCGCGCTGTAATTATAGAAAATTGTGAAGGTGGGTCGATGAGCCCTCTGCCAGTCACTTAAATGTGATTTGCTGAGCATCCATGTAGACGTAGATATATGTGTAAGGAGGAGGTTGTGTTGTCATTAAAAAAAAAAAAAAAAAACCCAAACTCTCATTTATGTCAATTTGTGCATTCTTGTTATGTCACAACAGAACTTCTAATTAATTTGAGACGATCCGCACCTAACATTAGCGGTATTACAGGGCTAAATTTAGTAGCTATGTAGAATGTCTGTTTACCACACTGGGCTTGAGAAGACAGTAAGATACGTTATCCACTTGCGGACGATCACAAAATAGCTTTACCAACCAGCACTTTACAAAAAATAACACGTTAGTATGTGCTCTAGGATACTATTAAAATATACTGAAAAATATTTTCAACGAAATTAAAGTCCACGTTTCCGGTCTGATATTTGACGGGAAACGGAATGAGAATATCCAGTCGGCTGGAATCAGATGCACATGGCAGGGGAAGAATGCCACACTAACGTTATTTTGGACGATTTTTTTCTGTTTTTCTGTTACTAGTGGATCAGTGCTTCAATTTATTCTCCTGGTAAACACTAGACGTTGTAGGTTAAAAGAAGCGCTGAAATGGAATTTATGTTAAATATCGTAATGAGTCAAGTAACACTCTGTTCCATTTAGGATTTCAATCGAAAGTGTCTTTCCGCTTTAAATATTACAGACAGTAAATTCCCGTAATTTGAAAATAGCACTTTGACTGTATTAGAGAATTATAAACTTGTTGGCTTCCTGTACGTTGTACAAGCGGTGCAAAGTACTGTTGTGCTTATACCACGCAGTGTTAGTCTAACTCTTTGTGGGCATTTCAGCGATGATCAGTACACTTTTCGAATTCTGTTTTTCATTTGAACATTCCCTGTGGTCGACTGTTGATACACCGACCTTTCATTTGGCGCAGAAAAGCCTATCCGGCCCTGCTTGTCAGTGGGAACCCGGGTTCGAGTCCCGGTCGGGGCACACATTTCCAGCTGTCCACATCGAGGCATATCAACAACAACTGTCGGCAGCTGAAGGTGTCAGTTAGTCATCATTTATTCCAGGGAAAAGCTGCACGGTCATCAACAGTATTCTGTTCTTACGAGAACAGTTACTGTCTTCATATATATGATTTTAGTGATATTGGCAGCTGAGAATTTATTCAGTGTTCATGAAGTTTAAGAGATTAATCGGGAAGAATCAATGCGTAAAGTGGGATACAGAAGTCCTTAGGAATGAAGAGATACGCTTGACTTTCTCTGAAGTTATAGATACTACGATTATTAATAGCTCAGTACGCAGTTCGGCTGAAGAGGGATGGACATGTCTTAAATAGGCAGTCACAGAAGTTAGAAATAAAAACACAGGTAGAAGGAATGTAACTGCAAAGAAAACATGGGTAACAGAAGTACTTCAGCTTAGCTGAGAAGTAAAACAATCTTCAAGGTAATTCAGGTACACAAAAATACGATCGCTTTGGAATGACATAAATACGAAGTGCAGGGAAGTGGTTACATGAGAAATTTGAAGAAATCGAAAAGATAGAATTGTCGGAAGGACTGTTCCTCAGCATACACAAAAGTCAAAACAACCATCGGTGAAATTAAAAGTAAAACGGGACCATTAAATGTATAGGAGAGAGCGGATGGGTCCCTAAGAGGTGGAAGATATGTCTGACGACGTGATATAAGATGGAAAAGGAGTCGACAGGGATGATATAGGGTATTTAGTACTATTAAAAGAGCTTTGAACGACGTAAAATCAAATAAGGCAAAAGGGATGAATAAAATTCCAACAATTTCTAAAATAATTGGGGGAAGTGGCGAAAAAAGGATTTTTCACGTTGATGTTTGGAATGTATGAGACTAATGATATACCTTCAGACTTTCAGAAAATCATCGAATTCCGAAGATAACGAAAATCAACAAATCGAGAAATATCGCACAATCAGCTTAACAACTTATTGATCCAAGTTTCTAGCAGGAATAATGTACAGGAGGTTGGAAAATGAAACTAAGGCTCCGTTAGATGACGATCAGTTTGCTATTAGGAATTTAAAGGCGGCAAATAAGCAGCTCTGATGTTGTGGTTGATAACAGAAGCAGGACTACAGAAACATCAAGACATGTTCGTAGAATTCGTCTACCTGAAAAAATGGTGCAAGACGTTAGGAATTCTGAGATAATTACGGATAAGCTGTAGGGAGAGATGGGTGACAAGGAAAATGTACAGGAATCAAGAGAAAGCAATAAAACTGGAATGCCGACAATGAAGTCCTCGGATTACATACGGTGTAGGACAGGGACGTAGTTTTCCACTAGTACTGTTAAATTTTTACATCGAAGAAGTCATGACGGAAATAAAAGGTTCAGAAGTGAAATTAAAATTCAGCGTGAACGGACTTCAATCATAATATCGGCTTATGGCATTAGTATCGTCAGTGAAAGTGAAGAATTACAGGATATGTTGAATTGCATGTACAGTCCGAGTAGAGAATATGCAGTGAGAATAAATCGAACATAGGCGAAAGTAATGAGAAGTAGCAAAAATGAGCACAGCAAGCATTTTGATATCAGAATTGGGGATCGGAAAGTAGATGAAGTTAAGAATTCAGCTACCTAGGCAGCAAAATAGCCCATGATGGATGGAGCAAAGAGGACATTAAAAACAGACTAGCACTAGTAACGAAGGCATTTCTGGCCAAGATAATTCTACTTGTATCTAGGAATCTAGGATAGGCCTTAATTTATATAAGAAATTACTGAGAATGTAAGTTTTGAGTTTGGAATTGTATTGTAGTGAAACATGAATAGTGAGAAAATTGGTGTTGAAGAGACTCCAGGCAATTGAGATGTGGTGCAACAGAAGAATGTTCAAAATTAGATAGGCTGAGAATGTAACAAATGAGGTGCTTCTCGTAGAATCTACGAGGAAAGGAATATATTGAAATCACTTGCTATAGGAAGGGATAAGACGATAGAACATCTGTTACTGCATAAGGGAATATCTTCCATTGTTCTAGAGGAGGCTGTAGAGGGTAGAAACCGTAGAACACAGACGGGAATACATCCAACAAATAACTGAGGACGTGGGTTGAAAATGCTATTCTGAGATGATAGACACTTACAGACACTTTCCCCACTGAATTCCTTGATTCGGTTTGGATTCGATCTTCTGCACACATTTTTTTTAACTAGCCAGGAGGCTTCAAACAAGCACGCACTTCGCCACAGTGGGAAATACATTTAGCTAAACTATTCTCGATCGCAATTCTGATGCAATACTCACTGCAAAAGCTGCACAGCTGTAAGCAGGCGCCGTAGACAGTAGAGGTGTAAGCATTACCTCTATAGCCAGTTGTCGAGTTTCTCTTCATGTACATCCGTTCAACCCATCTCTTATAGTTCGTTTAAAGCACGCTGGCTAGAAGCTTTGAAATTACTTTAAAAGTGTGTTTCAACGTATGTGCATAGTATTCCATCTGAATTGTGCCCTACACCTTAATAGCTACGTGTGTAAGGTGGAAGGATAATGTTTACCACCTAACATGGTAATTTACTCGTTATTTCGAGTCTAGCCGTTAAGCCGATTCGTTTGATATTTCACAAGCCACACTTTGAACACAATTAGGTGATTTGCATACTACAAAGTACCATAAGAACATCTGTTTCTTTCCTCCGTGTACACGGTACAACCAGTTCCTACCCCATTAGCATGCAGATAGAAACGCAATAGTGTGGTAGCGAAATGAAACTGCAGTGAGAAAGGTTTGCCAGTTGACAACACAGAAGTGCGACAGGGAAATACACTTAGCGAATTGCAACAGAGCGACCCTCGCAGCACGATGTCCGGTAATAGGCTATGGTTGTGGCCCTTGGATTTGCACGGGACGAAAGAACAAAATGTAGCATCATTTCGTAAACAGTAAAATAACGGCGGGGTGCGACTGTGAACAGTGCGCACTGCTTCACTCGCTGAGTACCTGGCCTCGTGGAGCTTTTCAACGCAAGTACGGGATCTCGAACGCTGGTTGGTGAGGAAGAGTCCAACATAGTTAGGAATTTAGTTCGGACATTCTTATTGGTCGAGTAAGCGACCAGTCACGGGAAGAAGCGAAGTTGTGGTACAGTGGGGGAAGTTAGCGGCAGTATAGTCAGTTACTTAGGGATAACTGAGGCCAATATCCCTCCGGAGGTACTGTGTGCTGCATGGATCACCTAATGCTCTGTGGTTATATATATATATATATATATTTCCCCTGCGAACATTTTGTTGATTCAGCTTCGTGTTAGGCCTATTTGTGCTGGATTTTACGTATTTCTCCATAGTGCAGTACACGAAAAAAGCTGTCATAGTTAACGCTCTTGCTATAATTTTTTAGAGACCCATCCGCTCCCTCCTATACATTTAATAGTGGAATATCTGCTCCACTCTTAATGGCCCCGTTTTACTTTTAATTTCACCGATGGTTGTTTTGACTTTTGTGTGTGCTGAAGAACAGTCTTACCGACAAACTTGGTGAGTGTACAAAGCCATTTGTACGTACGGAAACATAGGGAGTTCTTAGACCATTAAATTCAGTCACAACCCAGCATAGTTATGTCAGGTCAACAAGTACAAGAGGCGAAACACGGCGACTGCTGCCGGGATTATCGCTGCATTCTGCGAAAGTTAAAAGACGCATCACTCAAGCGTTAAATGTTGAGGTCACCAGCGTGCTTTCTCTTCAGGTATGCATTAGACAGGAGTAATTATTCGCATTCTCTCAGGTCCATGCCAGCCAAGTAATTCACGTGTTATCTTGAGGTTTAAATTGCAGGAAGTGGTCTGGAAGATACAAAATATTGGCTGGGTACAGAAGTTTAGTTTATATTGTCATTGTACACAGATCTGTTCTGACAGGATTGTCAATTGAAATACTTTTAGTAGTCTCATGCTCATAAATTAAGGATAATTGTAGAATGTGGTGCCACACAACGTGGCACTACACAAAACTAGCACTAATAGAATAGGCACATAGGGAACACACACGACACATATCTAGGTGATAAGTTGAGAAAACCGTCCCGAAACACATGTGCTACAAAACGCCACTGTTACTCGCGCATGTACCCCGACACCAATATGGGATATGATGATGATGATGATAATGTTTGGTTTGGGGGGGCGCTCAACTGCGTGGTTATCAGCGCCCGTACAATTACCCAATCTTTGCTCAGTCCAATTGCGCCACTTTCCTGGATGATGATGAATTGATGCGGACAACACAAACACCCAGTCATCTCGAGGCAGGTGAAAATCCCTGACCCCGCCGGGAATCGAACCCGGGACCCCGTGCTCGGGAAGCGAGAACGCTACCGCGAGACCACGAGCGGCGGACTATGGGATATGATCACCATGCACACGTACACAGGGCGCACAACGGGTTGGGATACTCTGGATCAGTTGGTCGAGCAGCTGCTGGGGTATGGCCTCCCATTCTTGCACTAGTGCCTGTCGGAGCTCTTGAAGTGTCGTAGGGGTTTGAAGACGTGCAGCGATACGTCGACCGAGAGCATCCCAGACGTGCTCGATGGAGTTTATGTCTGGAGAACAGGCAGGCCACTCCACTCGACTGACACCTTCTGTTTCAAGGTACTCCTCCACGATGGCAGCTTGGTGGGGCCGTGCGTTATCATCCATCAGGAGGAAGGTGGGACCCGCTGCGCCCCTGAAAGGACGGACATACGGGGGCAAAATGACGTCCCGATACACCTGACTTGTTACAGTTCCTCTGTCAATGACTTGCATGGGTTTACGTGCACCAACCATAATCCCATCCCACACCATCAAACCATGACCTACATTCAGGTCCCTTTCAAGGACATTAAAGGGTTGGTATCTGGCTACTGGTTCACCCCAGATGAAAACCCGGCGAGAATCACTATTCAGACTATACCTGTAATCGTCCGTGAACATAACCAGGGACCACTGTTTCAATTACCATGTTCTGTGTTCTTTACACCAGGCTTTACGGGCTCCTCTCTGACCAAGGGTCAGTGGAATGCACCTTGCAGGTCCCCGGGCGAATAAAGCATGTCCGTTCAGTCGTCTGTACACTGTGTGTCTGGAGACAACTGTTCCAGTGGCTGCGATAAGGTCCCGAGCAAGGCTAACTGCAGTACTCATTGGCCGTCTGCGGGCACTGATTGTGAGATATCGGTCTTCTTGTGGTGTTGTACACCGTGGATGTCCTGTACTGTAGAGCCTGGACATGTTTCCTGTCTGCTGGAATCGTCGCCATAATCTTGATCACACTTTGTGGCACACAGAGAGCCCGTGCTACGACTTGTTGCATTTGACCAGCGTCCAGCCTCCCTAACATTCTACCCTTCATAACGTCATCAATATGTGTTCTTCGAGACATTTTCAACACAGTCACCATTAGCACGTCTGAAAACGTCTGCACACTTACTTGATGCACTGTACTCTGAGATGCAACAACACACCTCTGCCTATGTGGACTGCTGCCAGCTCCATCGTGCGATGACCGCAGGCCAAATGCACCGCATGGTCATACCCTGAGGTTGTTTCACCATGTATCAGCATTATCCTTAATTTATGAGCATGGGTGTATATTTCTCGGTATTAAGTTGCTAGTGACATTAAAAAAAATATTTTCTTTTTATTCATTTTTACATGGAATCTTCCTAGTTTGTACAGGATTTTCCTACCATTTCCGCCCGCCGAAGTGGCCGTGCGGTTAAAGGCGCTGCAGTCTGGAACCGCAAGACCGTTACGGTCGCAGGTTCGAATCCTGCCTCGGGCATTGATGTTTGTGATGTCCTTAGGTTGGTTAGGTTTAACTAGTTCTAAGTTCTAGGGGACTAATGACCTCAGCACTTGAGTCCCATAGTGCTCAGAGCCATTTGAACCATTTTGACCCTACCATTTCCGCATCTTGAACCCAAGTGTGTATGGCAATTTGTCACAAGCTCCTTTTTGCATGGAATAGACTTTTGTTTGTACTGGACTTCCCCCCCCCCCCCTCGCCTTACTCACTGAGGTGTTTTATTTACACCAACTGCACCTGTTCTGTTGTTTAACACTCGGCGTGGCTGGGATCTCGACACCTGGCAGGACCTGGGTTGACCGGCTTAAGATCTAATTTTCCGTTTCAGAGGATTCTTTGTGAGCTAATTTCTTGGGTAAATCATACCAAATCAGCACGAGCTCTTCAGACAATATATTTCAAATAATAGGCAAGAAGTTGTAGATTTGTACTGTTGCAGGTAAAATCGCATTACAGCGGCCTTCACATAAATCGCATCTGCGACTGGTACTGCCTACATGAGGAATAAAACTTTAATTCATGTAGTTTACATCGCACTCTCCCTACAGACTGTTCCTCTCATCACACAGATCCATAACTCAGACCGTGCGGTATTAAAAATTAGCTGTCAACATAGGAAGACAATAAATCTAAAGGTATTTGATGCTTACGGTGTCTTTTAGGAGTCTTCACCGCGGTAACTGGAGGAATTCTCGTAACTCGTACTCCAATGTATTCCGTATCCACTCAGACTGTTGCTAAGAGACGGTACTCGATGCTTCCAGCTGCAGCCCGTCAGTGAGGGCTCCATCCGTCTTCGATGGTAAGTAGGGGAGAGAGGGAGGGTTCCTCGCCGTCGCAACAGACGCCCTTTTCGATTCAGACGTTACAGACGGCGTCTACCTGACGCTCTCAGAAACAGTGACCTAGATCTTGACGTGAGCCCAAATGAAAATAAGCAGTCTTATTATCATTGCTATTTGCGATGTATTGGACTTCAGTTTTATGGTAACTGTAACGAATGCAGTGCGTGCAGTCATGCTGATAACGATGTTAGAGCTGAGAGTCGGTGCGTTTGATAAAGAGTAGCTAGTTACCTATTTACTTTCCATCCTGTATCCACATGAATACTCGGCAATTAATAAGTAAGTGTTTTGCCTAGAGCTCACAGAACAACATTCAGACCGTTTATCGATCGTTCCGCTCTCATCTAGCATGTGGGACTTGGGAGGATGACAACACTAATATTTCCATGTGCAGGGGATAACACTTGTAATTTCTTCTACATCTACAACTACATCCTGACTCCGCAAGCCACCCGACGGTGCGTGGCGGAGGGTACTTTGAGTACCTCTATCGGTTCTCCCTTACAACTAACTATAGGGAACTGCCAGCAGCTCCACGAAAGGTAAGAGCTACGGAAACTAGAAGGGCACTTTTAGTTCCATTTCACGCTAAAGGACAGGTTCGAGTTTGAATTCTGGATCTGCACACAATTTTAACCAGCCAAACAGCTTCGGACCCGCACACAGAAAGATTAACTTAGGAATAATTACCAAAATACTGTATTTCTAATTCCTAAGAAATACTCGTTGCAACTGATGCAGGTCTGTCAGTACACGCCTTATCATTGGATTCATTCACATTCACTTTACAGCGGTTTGTCTAGTTTCCCTTCATCTACGTCCTCTTAACCCATTCCTGAATTAGATTTACTGCGTGCGAACTGGTAACTCTGAAATTTGAATACAGATATGTATATTTCAATAGATGTACGTGGTATGCCCTCAGAATCGTGCCTAGGCACTGTTGGAAACTAACTTTCACACCATTGTGTGTTTCATGACGGAAGAGCAGTTATAAATTGTAACTGACCTGGACGCGCCCCCATTTTAGCGGTGTTCACATATATCCCCAAGGCCACTTGTACTGCTCAGAGGCAGAATAGAGATGCATTTTGTGCAGTTCAAATCGCGCATTCACCACGGACTGCGTGTCTTGTCACGTAAGAGTTACCTTTGATGGCAGTGCGCAACAGGAATGCCACATAGAAGAGAGTACACATTACCGGATTCGTGCACGCTCAGTTTTACTGCTGTTCGAATAATACGTGCAGCACAGTACGCGACTGGAAAATGCGGGACAGCTCTTCTTTGTGCCCAAAATGCCCACAGTACACTCAGGTTCACCGTGTTATTCCGACGGTACATGAACGAAATGAAATGTTGCGTCCAACCCGAGTGAAACTGTGCCAACAATTTAACCACAAGCGACGATGTCCAGGCAGAAGAGGAACTGATTCGAAAGGATCACGAAATTTACTACGATGAAGACCTGCACATAGTGGATTCTCATTTGTCTCTATGTCCGAGGAGCTAATTCCTGTCGTCGAGGAACTGAACGATCTGTAGAACGTTCCGATATTGTTAGCATTGTCTACGTCGAAAAATGGTCTCATATATCTTTGTCACTTTGAAATGTCAGGTAGCACTCGGTCGATGTTACTTCGTCTGCTAAAATAATGTGTAATTTACTTTATCAAGTCCGTTCAGAGCGCCAACTATTTATTATCAACACAGGAAGACAATAAATGGAAAGTTATTTGATGCTTACGGTATCTTTCAAAGAGTCTTCACCGCGGAAACTGGAAGGATTCTCGTAACTCGTACTCGAACGTTTTCCGGACCCACTCAGACTGTTGTTAGGCGACGATACAAAAGCCTTCTAGCCACGGCCTATTGTTGAGTGATCTGCTCATTGGTGATGTTCAGCAGTAAAGAGGGGGTTCCTCAGCGTCACAAGACAAGCCCTTTCCAACTGTGACGTCAGACACCGCGCATGGCAGTCACCGTTAATTATATACTGAAGAGCCAAAAAGCGTCGTACACCTGCCTAATATCGTGTAGGGCCCCCTCGAACAGGCAGAAGTCCAGGAACGCAACGGGCCATTGACTAGACTAATGTCAGAAGTAGTGCTAGTGGGTACTGGCACCATGAATCCTCCAGGGTTGTTCATGATTCCGTAAGGGTACGAGGGGGTGGAGGTCTCTTCTGAACAGCACGTTGCAAAGCCTCCCAGATATCTACATCTACATCTACATTGATACTCTGCAAATCACATAAAAATGCCTGGCAGAGTGTTCATCGAATCACCTTCACAATTCTCTATTATTCCAAATTCATATGGCGCGCAGAAAGAATGAACAGGTATATCTTTCCGTGCGAGCTCTGATTTCGCTTATTTTATAGTTATGGTCGTTCCTCCCTATGTAGGTCGGTGTCAAAAAAATATTTTCGCATTCGGAGGAGAAAGTTGTTGATAGGAATTTCGTGAGGAGATTCCGTCGCAACGGAAAACGTTTTTCTTTTAGTGATGTCCAGCCAAAATCCTGTATCATTTCTGTGACACTCTATCCGATATTCGCGGTATTACAAAACGTGCTTATCTTTCTTTGAACTTTTCCGATGTACTCCGTCAGTCCTAACTGGTAAGGATTCCACACTGCACAGCAGTAATCTAAAAGAGGACGGACAAACGTAGTGTAGGCAGTCTCCTTAGTAGGTCTGTTACATTTTCTAAGTGTCCTGCCAATAAAACACAGACTTTGGTTAGCCTTCCCCACAACATTTCCTAAGTGTTCCTTCCAATTTAAGCTGTTGGTAATTGTAATAGCTAGGTATTTAGTTGAATTTGCGGCATTTAGACTAGACTGATTTATCGTGCAACCGAAGTTTAACGAGTTCCTCTTAGCACTCATGTGGATGACCTCACACTTTTCGTTGTTTAGAGTCAACTTCCACTTTTCGCACTATTCCTATATTTCTCCTAAATCTTTTCGCAGTTTGTATTGATCCCCTGATGACTTTATTAGTCGATAAACGACAGCGTCATCTGCAAACATCCGAAGATGGTTGCGCAGATTGCCTCCCAAATCGTTTATATAGATAAGAAACAGTAAAGGCCCTATAACACTGCCTTTGGGACGCCAGAAATCACTTTTGTTTTACTCGACGACTTTCCGTCAATTACTACGAATTTTGACCTCTCTGACCGGAAATAACCAATCCAGTCACATAACTGAGACGATATTCTATATTTTGCAATTTTACTACGAGCCGCTTGTGTGGTACAGTGTCAAATGCCTTCCATAAATCCAGAAATACGGAATCGATCTAAAATCCCTTGTCAATAGCACTCAGCACTTCATGTGAATAGAGAGCTTGTTGTGTTTCACAGGAACGGTGTTTCCTAACCCATGTTAACTGTGTGTCAATAGACCGTTTTCTTCGAGGTAATTCATAATGGACGAACACAATATATGTTCTAAATCCTGCTACGTATCGACGATAACTATATGGGCCTCTAATTTAGTGGATTACTTCTACTACCTTTCTTGAATAATGGTGTGACCTGTGCAACTTTCAAGTCTTTGGGTACGGATCTTTCGTCCACCGAACGTTTGTATATGATTGTTAAGTATGGAGCTAATGCTTCAGCATACTCCTAAAGGAACCTAGATGGTATACAGTCTGGACCAGAAGTCTTGCTTTTATTAAGTGATTTAAGTTGCTTCACAACTCTGAGGATATTTGCTTCTACGTTACTCATCTTGGCAGCTGTTCTCGATTCGAATTCTGGAATATTTACTTCGTCTTCTTCTGTGAACGCATTTCGGAAGGCTGTGTTTAGTAACTCTGCTTTTGCAGCACTGTCTTCTATAGTATCTCCATTGCTATCGCGCAGAGAAAGCATTGATTGTGTCTTGCCGCTAACATACTTCACATACGACCAGAATCGTTTTTGATTTTCCGCCAGGTTTCGAGACAAAGTTTCGTTGTGGAAACTGTTATAGGCATCTCGCATTGAAGTCCGCGCTAAATTTCGAGATTCTGCAAAAGATCGCCATTCTTGGGGATTATGCGTTTGTTTAATTTTAGCATGCTTGTTTCTTTGTTTCTGCAACTGTGCTCAAAGCTGTTTTGTGTACCAAGGAGGATAAGCTCCGTCGTTCGTTTATTTATTTGGTATAAATCTCTCTATTGCTGCCGATACTATCTCTTTGAATCCAAGCCACATCTTATCTACACTTATATTATTAATATGGAATGAGAGGAGATTGTCTCTCAGGAAGGCATCAAGTGAATTTTTATCTGCTTTTTTGAGAAGGTATATTTTTCGATTATTTTTCGAGAATTTGGGATTTAAATATTCAATCTCGCTGCGATAACCCTGTGTTCTCTAATTCCTGAATCGGTTTGTATGTTCGTTATGGCCTTTCTAGATCGAAACTATGTATGTGGTTGTGGTAGCAATAAGATATCCGTGTCTTTCTCAGAACCATATCCTCGAAGTTATATTTATTTGTGAAGTTATATTAGGGAATAGCAGAAAAGTAGGCCAGATTTACTTCTTCTGCTTTCCTAAAACTTATCCGTTTATTTGCCTATACAGGGTGTTACGGAAAGGTACGGCCAAACTTTCAGGAAACAATCCTCACACACAAAGAAAGGAAATATGTTATGTGGACTTGTGTCCGGAAACGCTTACTTTCCATGTTATAGCTGATTTCATTATTTCTCTTCAAATAACATTAATCATGGAATGGAAACACACAGCAACAGGACGTACAAGCGTGACTTCAAACACTTTGTTACAGGAAATGTTCAAAATGTCCTCCGTTAGCGAGGATACATGCATCCACCCTTCGTCGCATGGAATCCCTGATGCGCTGATGCAGCCCTGGAGAACGGCGTTTTCTTTCACAGCCGTCCACAATACGAGCACGAAGAGTCTCTGCATTTGGTACCGGGGTTGCGTAGACAAGAGCTTTCAAAAGCCCCCATAAATGAAAGTCAAGAGGGTTGAGGTCAGGAGAGCGTGGAGGCAATGGAATTGGTCCACCTCTACCAATCCATCGGTCACCGAATCTGTTGTTGAGAAGCGTACGAACACTTCGACTGAAATGTGCAGGAGTTCCATCGTGCATGAACCACATGTTGTGTCGTACTTGTAAAGGCACATGTTCTAGCATCACAGGTAGAGTATCCCGTTTGAAATCATATAACGTGCTCCATTGAGCGTAGGTGGAAGAACATGGGGCCCAATCAAGACATCACCAACAATGCCTGCCCAAACGTTCACAGAAAATTTGTGTTGATGACGTGATTGTACAATTGCGTGCTGATTCTCGTCAGCCCACACATGTTGATTGTGAAAATTTACAATTTGATCACGTTGGAATGAAGCCTCATCCTTGAAGAGAACATTTGCACTGAAATGAGGATTGACACATTGTTGGATGAACCATTCGCATAAGTGTACCCGTGGAGGCCAATCAGCTGCTGATAGTGCCTGCACATGCTGTACGTGGTACGGCAACAAGTGGTTCTCCCGTAGCACTCTCCATACAGTGACGTGGTCAACGTTACCTTGTACAGCAGCAACTTCTCTTATGCTAACATTAGGGTTATCGTCAACTGCACGAAGAATTGCTCCGTCCATTGCAGGTGTCCTCGTCGTTCTAGGTCTTCCCCAGTCGCGAGTCATAGGCTGGAATGTTCCGCGCTTCCTAAGACGCCGATCAATTGCTTCGAACGTCTTCCTGTCGGTACACCTTCGTTCTGCAAATCTGTCTCGATACAAACATACCGCGCCACGGCTATTGCCCCGTGCTAATCCCTACATCAAATGGCATCCGCCAACTCCGCATTTGTAAGCATTGCACTGACAGCAAAACCACGTTCGTGATGAACACTAACCTGTTGATGCTACGTACTGATGTGCTTGATGCTAGATAGTACTGTAGAGCAATGAGTCGCATGTCAACAAAAGCACCGAAGTCAACATTACCTTCCTTCAATTGGGCCAACTGGCGGTGAATCGAGGAAGTACAGTACATACTGACGAAACTAAAATGAAAATTAAGCGTTTCCGGACACATGTCCACTTAACATCTTTTCTTTATTTGTGTGTGAGGAATGTTTCCTGAAAGTTTGGCCGTACCTTTTGTAACACCCTGTATAGGCTGGCGACCGTAAATCCAATAGACAAACAGCTTAATGAACTTGTTACAGAAAGGTCCCAGAATACTATTCCGTTTCTACTGTGTTTCTTTCTAACACCCAGAAATCTCTTTGGAAAGGAACTAATAGTCTGATTTCCATATCCATTAATCATACATAGCGGTCACATGCTGTAAAAGGGTAACATTATACTATTGGCACTATTCGCCATGTAATAGTGTTACATGTGGCTCCGCATTACAGGACTTTTGGTTGCTTCCTACACAGTAAAAATCCTTTCTGAGGTATAACATTTTCGGAAAGTACTAACATAATAGCAGGTGGTAGTGTTACATGTGGCGAGTGTGACATGACCTTTTACAAGGCTAAAGAGTCCAGAAGTAGCTTAGTACTATTGTACATGTCACATATAGGTAGGATTCTTTGAAAGAAGTAAAAAGGTTTCAAGGACACGAGTTTGGTGTAGCAGTCTGGAGAAGGAGAGAGCAGCAAATACAGTAGTACAAGCGACAATTATTGAAAATGGACAACAAAAAATATATGCAGTATAGGGAAGTAAAACACAACCATAAGGGTCGGGAAACTCCTATAAACAGTGATGACGAGTAGCACACGGATGGATCTGTTATGCAATTAGAAAACAGTTAGGGAATATAGATCATAGGGAAGAACTTCTATGCTGTTAAGCCCATCTTAATAATGTTCATGTCTGGGGATCTTGGTGGCCAGCAGAAGTTTTTAAGTTCAGAAGAGTGTTCCTGCAGAAATTACGTAGCAACTCAGGACGTTTGGGGTATCGCATTGCCCTGCTGGAATTACCCAAGCCCGTCGGAACGCACAATGGACGTGAATGGATGCAGGTGACCAGACAGAATGCTTACGCACGTGTCACTTGTCAGAGTCGTATCTAGACGTATCGGGGATCCCATATCACTCCAATTGCACTCACCCCACACTATTATAGAGCCTCCACCAGACTGAACAGTCCCCAGCTGACATGCGGTGTCAGACCAGGCAATATGTCTCCAGTCATCAACTGTCTAATGTCGTTGTTAACTGGCCTAGGCGAGACGTAAGGTTATGTGTCGTGCAGTCATCAAGGGTACAGAAGTAAACCTTCGTCTCGATATTTCGATGAATAGTTCGCGTGCTGGCACTTGTTGATAGCCCAGCATTGAAATGTGCATAAATTTGCGGATGGTTGTACTTACGTTGCTTTGAACGATTCTATTTAGACGTAGTTTGTCCCGCTCTTGTCAGATCTTTTTCCAGCCACAGCAATGTCGGCGATTTGATGTTTTACAGTATTCCTGATATTCATGGTAAACCCGTAAAATGGTCGTACGGAAGACCCCCGCTTCATCACTACCTAGGAGATGCTGTGTTCCATCGCTTGTGCGCCGACTATAATACAACGTTCAAACACACTTAAACCTTGATAAACTGCCATTGTATCAGCAGTAAACGATCTAAGAACTGGGCCAGACAATCTTTGTCTTATATAGGCGATGCCGACCGCAGCGTCATGTTCTGCCTGTTTACGTGTCTCTGTACTTGAATACGCTTGCCTATACCAGCTCCTTTGGCGCTTCAGTGGGGTAGTGTAGATCTCAACAAAAGCTCAAACGTAAAAACGCAGCTTCTTGTTTCATTATCTTTGGTATTTATAATTTAGAGCAGCTCGTTTTTTACGACAGCTGTGATGGATGCGGTGTATACGATCAGACTGATAATGAAGACAGGCTGAGATCATTCGCCTCTGATATTTTCACTAGGTCGATGGTTCCGTACCTATTTTTTATACTCGTATTATCTCCTTCTGCATCCACAACACTACTCTGCCGTTCACACTTTGCTATATTGTAGAGGGACAAAGGAACCAGTATCGGATTATCTCCTCGACCGCTCCAGTCTCAAACAGCTCGTGGGAAGAAATGAATACTTTAGTACTTGTGTGCGAGCTCTGATTGGTATTTTCTTCCAATGAACATTTTTCAGTATATAGGCGGGAGTTAACAAAACGTTTTCGCCTTCGGAGCCGAAAGTTCATAATTGTAAATTTTATGAAGGTATTCGCCATTGCTAAAAATACCTTTGTTCTAATAATTTCCATACCTGCTGCCGCATCATATCAATGACACACTGGTACATAAAGCGATAATACAAAGCTAACTCCCTCCTCTTTGGACTTTTTCGCTGTCCTCTTCCGTTAGTTCTATGTGGCGAGGATAACATGCAACGCAACAATACTCCAAAGGACGGACAAGCGTTGTGGTGGCTGTTTTTTTAGCAGGTCTGTGGCATCTAAGTGTTCCGCCAGTAAATGTCAATATTTGATCAACTTTCCACCCTGCGTTATCTGTGTATTGGTTCGAAATATTCAAGCTCTTCATTGTTGGAACTCCTAAGTGTTAAATTGATCTGACAAGCTTTTTATTTTTAAAGGACAAGTGCTACTTATCGGACTATACACATCTTGTATTAATCATATTGCAATTTGCTATCATCTTTGTTGACCTCGCTAAAAGGGAAACGGCATAATAGTCTGCAAACACTCTAAGAGGGCTACTAATGTGTCTCGTAAATAGTTTATATAGTATAACAGCCGTTTTACACTTCCTTAAGGAAACTCTAATATCACTTACTATTCAGTAGATTATAACCCGTCAGTTACTACAAAAAATGACGTATCTGAAAGGAAATCATGAATACAGCCCCACTACTGAAGCAATGCTCCACAGACATGCCACTCATTGGAAACGACCTGTCGGGAATGGTGTTGAAAACCTTCTCGAAACTTAGAAATGTGAGAGTAACTTGAATTCCTCCGTCAGCATCGCTCGTTATTTCGTGTGAATGGACAATTTGTAGTAACATCTGGAAATCCACGCTGAAAAGACTTCGGACATCTATTTGAATCATGCTGTCTGCAGAGACAGTGAATCAGAGTAAGCGTGCGTTAAATTCCAGGAACGCATGCACACACACACACACACACACACACACACACACACACACAAATACACTCACTGTCTTTCAGACAGTTTGAACTGTAAGTAATGTAATCGAAGAAATATGTGCAGTCATATTCCGTTGTAGAACTTCATTGTGATACATCAGGAGGTCTCAAAGAAGAGACAAAGAAATGAATGGAATAAATGAAAAAAGATCTGAAGAGAATTACCAGCCTTTCTAGAAAGTTGTTAAAAATGAAGCAGTCAATGTGCCGAAGTAAATGGGGACCACATTATAAAAGTTATATACAGTAGCCGCGTCTATTCTCTACAGTACGGTTCATGCGTTGCTCGCGATTCCGAGACGTAATTTGTACTCTTGAGTGAGAAACATAGTTTGTATGCGCCATATAGAATGCAGAGATATCTTAAAATTGTGATAAAACTGGGAATGTGACACTTGTTCCATCTTGTGTATGCAAGTATTTATCGCATCGAAGATTTGACTTCCGGACTGATTACCGTAGTGGGTAATATCTTCTATCTATAAACGTTAATCAGCAACCGAGAGCTCATCAAAGCAGAATCAAATGTGACACAAGGAAGTTATTTCCACTATCAACAGTGTTTCCAATTGGCGGAAGCAAGATGAGGTTCGGAAAAGGGAGGGGGGTTGGGGGAAGGTGCAGAATTTTACCGAGATAAGTGTTTTGAGTATTTTATTTACGTGGTCTCGTAAACTGATTGGCAATGACTGATGCCACTCTTTTACGATTTTCAAGGAATTCCTGATAAGTGAAAAATAAGGCAAACGACGTGTAATGTTGCAGCAGCTTACGAAAAACATCCATACTTCTGCAAGAGATGAGAAGGCGAGATAATGACAGCTCCAAATGGGTTGCTCGAGCGACGCCGATGCATGCACACAACTCACGAGAGTGTTGGCCATCATATGGAATTCACTGCATCCCATCTGTGTTTCACTGTGTCCTTTGGCAGTGTCAGAGGCGTGAATTTCTAGGTCGATACGGTGTAATCTCTTCTGCTGACCATCCTAACCACTGCAGAAATCATTTCTGTCAGAAACTGAGTCATGATATAGACATTTCAGTAAGAACCTACAATTTTAGTTCACTATTTTTCATTTTTATGTCTCGTTCAATCGATTCTGTAGTTCCTACTCCATTCTCAAGTAGCGCTTCTTATTGGGTACAAGAGGGAGTCAAATGACATTATGTGCATCACTAATAAATATGACCGTTAATAATGCGGGAACAGGCCTTCGTTACTCTTAGGAGGCATTAAACGAACCAACTAGGGTTGATCCCAACGTTCAGTCCATACATTAAGACGTTCAGTCAATGCATTAAAACCACGGAGCTGTTAGAGGCCGTAGGGCAACATCTTTAATGGATGGCTTTGTGTGGAACAGATATCATTTGGTTGATTACCGAGCTACGCTGCAAATAGCTTGCGGAATTGGAAACCTCTGTTAATCGCACTAAACATATTACTAACCTCACATAAGAATAGGACTGCTAATTGGCAATAATGACATGAGACCCCTTGTGGCAGTAGCCAAGAAGCGTCCAAAGCTAGGCGCTCTGATCCCAGACTCTGAGAATAAGAAATACTCAGACCTTTATCAAAGCAGCTATGAGCGTGACTCTACAGAGGTTTAGCAGTCAGAGTCTTGGACCCGGGAAGCCCATGGTATGATTCAATTACGCTGATGGAATCGTGGTTGACAGGTGCGATTTGCAAGGATGGCGGTCGTCCAGCTGAAGCAAAACCGTATTGTATCTGCCCAGCAGCAGTTTCTGTTTACACACCGGATATAGTACAGTTTTAAGGCGAGTACGTACGGCGGAATTGGTCCAAAAGTGACATTTTCTGATTATTATCTCTTATTAATATTTGATCTCTCCTGAATAATTGGATGCATTATTTGTCGAAAAATTCCAATTGGAAGTGTAGTTTTTATCATTTCAAAGTTAATAGTGCGTGTGTAAAATTATCCGGTCGTTCAGCACTAACTTGCCTAAGTATCTCCATCTCTTGAACTATTCAATCTAGAAAGCTGTGGTTTTTAGCTATTTATTCCTTGAAACCATGTTAATGTTCATGTTAAGAGGTTGGATGCACTGTGTAAACAGAAATGGCGGTATAGCACATGCTTTTTGTTCATTTACTTTGTGGTTGTCGTGTTTCGTAAGTTTTGAACTGAAAACATAGTGGTTTGGTGTGTTATTATACGCTCTTATACCTCTTTTCAACATGACGAATGGAAAGGGTTGTTATAAGAAGCGACATTTCCATGGAAATCATCATATCACAAAATCAGAGTCCAGTGTTGATCCTGAAATAGATATTTCACAGACCGTGATAAGGACACGCCTACTAGTGCTTCGAAGAGGAAACTTGGAGACCATGAGGATTTATTTATTGGCAAAGATCAAAATAGTTTAGGTTATGTTCTTTTAGATTTGAGTGTGTTAGGACAAGTTTTACAAGATGTTGGGTCATGTACGGTTTGTGGAGGGCAAATTAGCATCTCTGAGGACTCATCTGCAAGGACTGGATTGGCTAACAAACTTGATATTCAGTGAGAAGTTTGCAGGCTCTCGGCATCATTTTGGACTTCTGAAAAGTGCAAGAACGACTTGTTTGAGAGCAATGTTAGATTCCTGTATGGAATGAGGTGAATTGGGAAAGTATTGACTGCGGCTGAAGTATTATGTGCAACGCTGAACTTGCCAAACCCACCAACCAGATCAAGTAAGTACACAGAAGTAATTGGTGAATGTGTCAAATCTGTTGCTGTTGCTTCTATGAAAGCTGCTGCTAAAGAAGCAGTAGAATTAAATAGCACAACAGACTTATCTGTGGCAGTTGATGGCACATGAGAGGTCACACATCAAAAAATGCAGTTGCAACTGTCACTAGTGTTGACACAGGTAAAATTTTAGACATTGAAGTGCTAACTAAATACTGTCATCAGTGTAAATCAGTTGATGAAACAAGTGAAAGCCATAAAACAAATTGTGCTAAGAGTTATGAGGGAACTAGTGGGGGTGTGGAGGCTAGTGCAGTTGTTTCTATGTTCAGACGTTCACAACAGGAGAGAGGTGTGTGTTACACTGAGTACTTCGGGGATGGTGATTCAAAAGCTTACAAATCAGTAGTGGGAAGCCCACCTTATTGTAATCAGCAGATTTTTAAGACTGCATGTTCAAAAACAGATGGGAACACGTCTCCGAAAATTGAAGCAGACAAAAGGAAAAGAGAAGTTATCAGAAGGAAAGTCTAAATGGTAAAGGAAGACTTACAGACAAAAACATTGATGAACCCAGCATTATTATGGAATGGCAATAAGAAATAATACACACGACCTACAAGGTTCAAATGGTTCAAATGGCTCTGAGCACTATGGGACTTAACATCTATGGTCATCAGTTCCCTAGAACTTAGAACTACTTAAACCTAACCAACCTAAGGACATCACACACATCCATGCCCGAGGCAGGATTCGAACCTGCGACCGTAGCAGTCGCGCGGCTCCGGACTGAGCGCCTAGAACCGCTAGACCACCGCGGCCGGCGACCTACAAGGGATGAAACGAGCAATGTGGGCTACATTCTTCCACAAATCTTCCACAGATGATTCACCTGTACATGGTCTTTGCCCACCTGGTGCTGATTCATGGTGCAAGTACCGCAAAGCTCAGGCAGCGGGCACCGAGGAACAATTGAGGCACAAAAATAGCATACCATCTGCAGTGATGGAAGCTATTAAACCAATATATAGAGAATTAGCTCATCCTGACCTCCTTTCCAAATGTCTCCATGGTCGAACACAAAACCCGAATGAGTCTTTCATTAATGTAATTTGGACCAGCATACCAAAAAATGTCTTTGTAGGAAAGAAAACTGTATGCTTGGGTGTTTGTGATACTGTGATAACATTTAATGATGGTATAAAGGGAAGAATTTGGGTACTAGAGGAACTTGGTATCACTCCAGGTGCCAACACACTACAAGGCTTTCAGCGAATGGATCGACTTAGGATCATGAAAGCCCAGTGTGCAGCAGAGGAAATGACTAAAGAACCAAGAAACATGGTTTGCAGGATAGTCAAGTACAGGATCCAGATAATGCTGATTATGGGCCTGGCTGTTTCTAGAAGCTGGCATGCCCCCATGTGTAAATTAATATCAAATAAAATGTTTGAACTTGATTTACCGGAAATGACATTTTTAAAATTATTTGACCCATTATCTCAGGAACTATTACACATACATATCTCTTATTTTACACTATGTTACAACTGAGTATCCTACAGCTTCTGAACCTCCCAAAACAGCTCTATCTCTAACGGTATTTTACTTACGGAAGAAAAAGTGGACTTTGAAAGGAAAATATTGAACAACATCTTTAAAAAATCATAACTAGCTAATTATTTCTCTGTACATTTTGATTCAGGTTCAGTAATCAGAATAGGAGTGATACTATACATCCCAAAATTTCAGATCTCTATCTGTCACAGGTTCTGAGAAATGGGTCATCAATATTGCAAATTTAACACTGTGTGTATAGGACGTACGTACTCCCCTTAGTTCTAACGCGCTACTGTGGAGAACTGAATTCTATCTTTGTATGTTTGTGTGATCAATGGACTGTACTAAATTCTTGTGTCCGCTTAAATGTCTGTGTAACTACTGTGTATCTTGACTTTCGAGCGTAGCAAAGACTCGGAAGGTGTTAAGCAGCAATACTTAGGGGTCGTCCAGCGACTGCTTGCTTTAGTCTTATCTTCCTTGTGCTAACGACGAACATTGACTGAAGATGGACAGAGAGCATACCTGTAGGGTACTGATGAACGGAGAACTGGCCACTGACCAAAAACAGTTCGAAGCTGTGTTTGGTATGGTCGACAAGCCTCAGGCCGCTACCTTAGGCTACGGTGGAATTGGGCCACTGGATACGAATGCTTTGGCATCCTTGGTGCCAGTAGCGTCGCCTGGGTTTCCTAATACAGCGGCGCATTCCGAATCGCTCCTCCTGGTCGTTCGCAACTTAACTAACGCGAATGGCCAACAGAGTTGTGGTAGCGATCTTCTGAATGGAAGGCGAAGACACGTACCAAACACACTACTGCCCCTTCACGCATTACAAACAGGTCTGAGGTACTTGTAATCTCCCCTCCTTCTTACTTCTATCTATTGTCCATATTAAACAATTTCCAGGCCAAGATAATTAACAACTAAAGTCCTTTATGAAGATTTGAGAGGAGCAAAGATTACAATAAACTTTCTAGTTTACTTAGGTTGGCGTGTTGAGATAGCTACAGTTCTTCTAGTCTAGAAGTCTGATTCTTGAAGCTGAAAATGTCACATTTTAGGTCCTCACAGTTGGGTTTAACTAAATTAATCTGAAGATTGTTGTTGCAGAGTTTTTGTTTTTACGAAAGTATATTTTCTCATATTTTAGTATATCATACAGTCTTTTGATTTTTCACATTAACAAAACCGAAATTACTTGTTTTCACAAAATAGAAAAATATGTCCGATCACATCAGAGGCATGCTTTCGACTTCCACACTTTGCCGAAATAACAATATTCCAAAGTGTTTACTATTTTTATTGGGTAATCAATAATAGAAATTATAAGTGCGCCAATAATTCGTAATTTCAAACGTTTCTAAAAAAATAATTTTAACTCTACATTCAGAACTAATACTTATCGATTATAAAATCTAAACTAATATATTTTATAAAGTAAGTTCTTTTCATAGATTTTTTCTTGAAATGTAACATACTATGTATTAAATCACACGAAAATTATCAGGAAAGCTACTGAGATAATACTGATCGGTCCAAAATTCGAAAAATAATACTGGTATCGACTACTACTGTTGAGAAAACGTAATGATAGGGGACGATGTCCCGTCACATCCTGCCCGCTGCTGAAAGTGCTACCAGCACGAGGCACCTCGCCTATTGCGACTGGACCCTATCTAAGTAAGTTCCGGTAACGCAGAGGACGGTATTACATGTCATTACGAGGTCCAAAGACAGCCCGCTGACGGACCCCTAAGGAAACAGCGGACAGATCGGGAAATAAGACCTGTCCCAAACTCTTTGTTTGACGGAGAGTCACTCTCTACATCTGCAACGATAATCCACAAGCTCTCGTTCGGTGCGTGGCGGAGGGTACCGTCTACCGCTGCTAGTAATTTCCTTTCCTGTTCCACTGGCAAATAGAGCGAAGAAAAGTTGACTGTCTGTATGCCTCCGTATGAGCCCTCATTTCTCGTATCTTATCTTTATGATGGTGGTAATAGAATCTTCTGCAGTCAGCTTCAAATGCCGGTTCTCTAAAGTTCCTCAGTAGTGCCCCTCGAAAAGAAATTCATCTTTCATGCATGGATTCCCATTTGAGTTCCCGAAGTATCTCCGTGTCACTTGTGTGTTTTCCGAGCCTACTAGTGACAAATCTAACAGCTCGTCTCAAAATTGCTTCGTTGCCATCCTTTTATCCGATCTGTTCCGGATTCGTAACCATCGAGCAGTACTGAAGAATAGGTTGCACCGGCGTCCTATATGCGGTCTCCCTTACAGGTGAACCACATTTTTCTATAATTCTCCCGATTAACCAAAGTCGACAATTCGCTTTCACTACCACAGTTGTCACTTGTTGATTTTATTTCATATCGCATTGCAGCGTTACCCCCACATACTTAAACTACCTGACTGTGTAAAGCAGGGCACTGCTAATACTGTACACGCAATAACTTACATTTTTCCACATTTAGAGCTAGCTGTCATTCACCACAACAACTAGAATTTTTTTTTAAGTCATCACATATTTTCCTTCAGTCACTCAAGTTCGACACCTTACCGTACACCACAGCATCATCAGCAAACAACTGCAGATTGCTGCCCACCTTGCCAGCTAAATCATTTATGTATACAGAGACCAACAGGGGTCCTATCACACTTCCCTGGGGCACTCCTGATGATACCTTTGTCTCTGATGAACACTCGCCGTCGAGGACAACATACGGGTCCTACTACATAAAAAGTATTCGAGCCACTCAAATACCTGTATGCGTATGCCATACACTTGTACCCACGTTAACATCCTGCAATGGGGCACCGTGTGAAATGCTTTCCGGAAATCTAGAAGTATGGAATCGGCCTGTTGCTCTACATCCATAGTTTGCAGTATACAACTTGAGAAAAGGGCAAGCTGATTTTCATAGGAACGATACTGTCTAAAAATCTTGCTGATTCGTGGACATGAGGTTCTCAATCTCAAGGAATTTTATCATATTCGAACCGAGTATACGTTCAAGGATTCTGCAGCAAACCAAAATTAGAGATATCAGTCTGTACTTTTGCAGGTCCGTTGTTTTTCACTTCTAATATACACGAGGCACCTACCCTTTTTTTCCAGTAGCCTGGGACTTCATACCTCTCGAGGAAGTTCGAGGAGGTTCTGCCGATAGCGACCTAACACAGTGGCGGTAAATCCATTGCTGCAATTCGCCTCGAATGACGCCTGCTGCATGGATTAGCGGCAATCTTTGATTGGTACAGTCTGCTGGCTGCCTTGGTGAAGACAGCTAAATTTTCTCTCGAGGTGGACGCGTATCTAGTGTTTTACAGCAGTGCTCCTAGAACTGATCGTATTCCTTTTGTCTGCAGTGGACTTAAACCAGAGGCTCAGACGATTCTGTGATGATTGTAGATACGACTTTCTCGACGACCGTTATTCGTAAACTGTAGGAAATGCCCCCCTCCCCTCACCACCATGACTTGCAGACTACACTGGACTAGACTAAAGTAGCGGAGATTTTATGATCTGCAGATGTGGGTTTTATTAGAATACAGAAACCCCTTAACAGACTGGAAGCGATATGTTCCGATTTCAGACAGAGAAAGGTATTAGCTATATTAATTAAAAATTGTAGTATTAGATACGCCGGACCAGAGAATAGAAGTTAATACAGTGTTAGTTAACTGTAGGAGGTGTTGTGGTAAGGTCCTACAACAATCCCTTCATAATACTATGACAGCAAGTTGTCTGAAGATGGATATTAATATCAATGAAATTCTAAATTCCGGTTGGATTGCTATCACAAGGATCGGTTGAACACCGGTGTTGGAGGAGTGCTAATAGCTGTAGAAAATACCTTGACAAGTAACTGTAGATTCACAACGCGTTATAATTCGAATCAAAATACGTGTTAAATGTGGATGAGTCGTACTCATCATTTGCTTTTATAGACCTCTGTTTCAGAAGCAGTAGTCGCGGAACTTAATGGGGGGAGTCTTGGGGAAGATATGTCCTAAATTTCGTGGGTGTATTATGGTGTTTGGTGAAGATTTAAGCTGACGAGCTATAGGCTGGGAGAGTGAAGAACTGTAGGTAGGAACAGAGAATTAAGTGAAATTGTTGTGAATGCCTTATCCGAAAACGATCTTGAGCAGATACCGGAGAACCTATTCGTGTAGGTAACATATGAGATCTCATGATTTCCAATAGACCCACACTTTTCGATTCAGTGAAGAACAGGGACTCAGTGCCCACAAGGCCATTACACTATCACTAAGTATGAAGATATTTATGCTGATCAAGAACGAACAGAGAGTTGATTTAAGATTTCTTGAGTTGTAAATGTGAAAAATCCTCTTCCAGACCGAAAATGTTTGACAACAAGGGAAAAAGCTCAAAGGTATTGTACACTACACCTTTGATATGCATATGCTGAACAAAGTTGTGAGGGATGGGAAAGATCCGCCCTAATTCAACAGCCATGTTAGGAAGCTGCTACGAGGGGAAAAATATTATCACTACAAATTTAAATGTAGGGAAATTCTCACAGACAAACAAAAACAAAACAAAACCAAAAGTAAACCATGCGTGAAGCGTTCAGCGAATTTCAAGGTAAAATTTTATATGCCAACATGATAGAAATATCTATGACATCTTTGTCCGATGTTAAATCATCTGAAGGGACGAAGCCATCTGTCCAGACACTCGGTGATCAAAATGGCATAGAAACGGAAGTTAACAGAGTAATGGCCGAAGTACTAAATGTCTCTTGGCATAAATCTGTAACTGAGGAAGATTACTGTGCTTTTTCCTTTAAATCGTCACAGGAACGAGCAAATACACTGAAATAAGTGACCACTAGCTAGAAAAGCAACTGAATTCTATCGATAAAGGGCAGACCACTTCGGATGTTGGAGTACCAGTCAGATTGTACATAGAGTATGCCAAAAATCTGACCTTTCCTCTTGCATAAGCGCACCGCAGACGTCGGAAAAAAACACAGCTCATTCCCATTCTCAAGAAGTGTTGTCGAACAGACGCACGAAACTTTGGGCCTCTGTCTATATCGCCGCCCTTTTGTACAATTTTGGAACATGTTTTATGCTCGCTGAGGACTAGCATTTGATGATTCTACAGACACGATCCTATATCAACAGGAGCATGGTTCCATTGGACGTACTCATATCACTGATGAGCAAGAAAATTGACGTTTATAGTTCATAACACCAGAGGGACTTGTTTGGAGCAAAATTGTCTTTTGCAGATCAAAGGATAGCACTTTTCATTCTCCGCTCTTTTCTTTCTCTTTGTCTTTTCGCAATGTTGCTTTTGCAAGATCAACGTGTCGATATTGTACCTCTCCTTCCAAGTCTACAACTTCGAGAGCTTCCATATTTCCACAAGTTTTGTCTAGTACTCTTAGTTGGTTTAAAATTGAAAGATATCACATTTCTTGCTGGGATTTTTCATGATTTAAATGCGACGGTTAACTCAGTTTTCAAAACTTTACACTTTCCTCAATAAGTTGCTATTTGCACAGCCTCCACATTAAATAACAATACCCTTCCCAATTATGTAACCTTTGAAGCTTAAAATTTATTGTGTAGCACCTTAGAAAGCCAAAAATTATTCTTATTTACAATCGTTGAATTCTGCTGAGATCATGTAGCAGTAAATGAAACAACAAGTTTACTGTTACCAGTCACCGTTTTATTTATTTCCAAGACGCGTTTCAAAGGTTTAAACCTCCACCATTGGGTGGATTTACACTATTTAGTATGACATTTGTGTGTGTGTTGTGTTACGATTTCGGGAGGAACTTGTAGCACTGCCTAGTGGAGAAACAAGACACTATTTCAGAACATGGTTTTGGACTTCTTGTGACAAAAAATTAAACTGATATCTAATGGTAAACATAAAATAAGTAAAACAGAGTACCTCCAGTGCTCACAGCTTCCTATTCACTGTCGTAACACATCACATGTACTCTGTCACATTTGTAAACAAATATGGCGTCTTGAATCTGCTGGGTGCAAGGTTCGTATAGCAGAAGAGAAGACATAATCGCAAAGTACATAGGATATACATCGTAACAATTACAGAATAATTATTTAAAGGATTTGGAGGTGTTTGTTTTGAGTTGTGGAATATATGTTTGTCTACTTCAGGTGGCATATAAATACGATTTTCACTAGTTAAAGCAGCTTAACATTCTTACTCGTTTATACAATCAGGTGACATGGCCTTATCACTGTAGCACGTATAAACAATGTGTTCCTAGTATACACTGACTGACAAAAGAAAGTGTAGAGAAGAACCCATAACACATGGTCGGTTGTCACTGTAACTTCGTACACAAACACAGTCAGTGGGTATGCAAATAATTATAGTTGCGATTCTGTGTGTGTGTGTGTGGGGGTGGGGGGGTGGGGGGGGGGTAGTACTGCCACCTAAGAGCGTTACCAGCTGCTTCACCAGTAGGGTATACGACAGGCGTCCTAAGCGACGGATGCTGAGTGATCATTTTGGAATACGCGGAGATTCCAGGTACTCGTGTGAGACAGCGATATCGTCACCTGAAGAATTTTCAAGACGCCCCATTGGGAGTCTTCATTTGGCACCCTGATCGAATCGCGCTATACCCAGATTTGTGAGGCATTCGGTTGTGACACCAGCACGGAGTTAGACTGCACTGGAGTACGAGAGGAGGTTTGGCAACCACAGGTGAATATTGCCGTACTGTGCACCGTACACGTCGTAACGCCAATACACCTGCGCTTACCGTTCAAGAATGAGTAATAGACTCCCTGCGACAGTCTGCTGTATGTCATAGCGCACCACTGGTGGGACGCTACCGGCAGCCGGCCTAGAGAATTAGCGCCCCACGCGCAGGCTGCCGTTAACACCACAACACAGGCGTCTGCTGTTGGGGTGATGCTGTAACTGCAGGAAGCATGGAATTCTGCTGAATAGCGTGGAACACTATGTTCAGCGGTGAACGTCGCTGCGACACTGCTCTGGACGACATCTGCCGATGTGGAGTCGACTTGGGCAGTCGCCCCTCTCTCCCGATGATTTGGAAAGATACAGCAGCGTTTTTCCTGCCGTCCTAATGTGGCGAATCATCTTGTAAGACTTCAGGTTAGACTTCAGGTCATGGATATCCAGCGGCCTCTCATGTTACAGTATGGCGACGGCATTTTTTCGACGGCAAGATGCCACACGAGGCTCGTGTCTGTATCACCTGTTCACGGGATGCTGTGGTACTCCCGTGGTGAACAATATCCCCAGATGTATTCCCGACAGAAAATGTGTAGGACCAGTTCGTACGTCTACTGCGCCTCAGTGCCGGTATCGAGGATATCAGTGGTCATTTACAACAGCAGTGGGTCAGCTTGACTCAGAAAGGCTACAGTGGCTTTATGACAGTCTTCCCAGTCGAACCACCGCCTACATCCAGGCTTAGTGCGTGCAACGTCATACTGCAGAGTGGGTTCACACTGCAAAGTTCTTTGCAAATTTGTCTGCATTATGTAATCGCTGCAATAACATTGCATACCCAGCTAAACCTGTAAAGTTTCATTGCCTCTATTCCTCACTCTCTGCGTGCTTCACTTTTTTTCTCAAGTAATGTATTCTTTACATTTTATTCGAATTAGTTTCCACAGTAAGCTTCTAATGAATTACTGTAAATTTTTGTTCCTTTTTTTTCCAGTTGATTAAGTATTCAAATCTGTTTAGCATCTTCAAACAACTGAAAATTTCATGTTCTGACGAAACACAAAAACTAATTATATAATCAGACCGTAATTTGTACTGAGCTCTTGTGTAATTAAGTTTTTATGTTCTTCGTATATATGTGACGTTATTACTTCACGAAATTACAAGGAAGTACGTATAGTGTACAGAAATGAGTAGTAAATAACGTCTTTTTACACCAATCTCAACAACATAAATTGAGTATACAAAAAGCAGCACTTTAAAATTTTCCTGCCTGTCTTTGTTACATATATCTCTCACTTAGAGGTTCACATTATCCCGTACATTAAAAATCTTACTTGTATTTCACTCTCTTACGGATGCCAGTTACAATGTAGACGAAGAGGTGTAAAAAAATAATTCACGACTCGTAGGTAACTCTTTCTCGGAAGAAAAAAGAGAGAGACAGAGGGAGAGAGAGACAGGGAGACAGAGAGTCAGAGAGAGAAAGGGGAGGGGGATAGGGAGACAGTGAGAGAGAGAGAGAGAGAACACACACACACACACACACACACACGCATTTTCTTTATGTATTAATGCTTGCATTTGTGAGACTGCTTCTCATTTCACTTGACGATGGTGTATTTATTAATGAAATTTCACATTGAAAATGACAGTTGTGTCGTATCGCAGACCTCAAGACCCAAGCAGAATTTTGAATCTTGTAATTAGCTACACTATGTGATTACCCGGAGACCTGGCTGAAAAGGACTTACGAGTTCGTGCCGCCCTCCATCGGTAATGATGGAATTCAATATGGTGTTGGCCCACCCTTAGCCTTGATCACAGCTTCCACTCCGGCATGAATACGTTCAATTAGGTGCTGGAAGGTTTCTTGGGGAACGGCAGCCCATTCTTCACAGAGTGCTGCACTGAGGAAAGGTATCGACGTCGGTCGGTGAGGCCTGGCACGAAGCCGATGTTCCAAAACGTCCCTAAGGTGTTCTATAGGATTCAGATCAGGACTCTGTGCAGGCCAGTTCATGACGGGGATGTTTCTGTCGTGTAACCACTGCGCCACAGGCCGTGCTTTATAAACAGGTGATCGATCATGTTGGAAGATGCAATCGCCATAATCGAATTGTTCTTGAACGGTGGGAAGCAAGAAGGTGCTTAAAACATTAATGTAGGCCTGCACTGTGATAGCGCCACGCGGAACAAGGGGTGCAAGCCCCCCTCCATGAGAAACACGATCACACCATGACACCACCGCCTCCGAATTTTACTGTTGGCACTACACACGCTGGCAGATGACGATCACCAGGCATTCGCCATACCCACACCCTACCATCGGATCGCTACATTGTGTACCGTGATTCATCACTCGACACAACATTTTTCCTCTGTTCATTTGTCCAATGTTTACGCTCCTTACACCAAGCGAGGCGTCGTTTGTCATTTACCGGCGTGATGTATGGCTTATGAGCAGCCTGTCTACCATTACATCCAAATTTCTCGCCACACGCCTAACTGTCATAGAACTTACAGTGGATCTTGATGCAGTTTGGAGTTACTGTGTGATGGTCTGGATAGATGTCTGCCTTTTACACATTACGAACCTCTTCAACTGTCAGTCAACAAACCAGGTCGGCCTATACCCTTTTATGCTGTACGTGTCCCTTCACTTTTCCACTTCACTATGACACCGGAAACAGTGGACCTAGGGCCGTTCAGGAGTCTGGAAATCTTGTGTACAGACGTATGACACAAGTGACACCCAACCAACTGACGACGTTCGAAGTCCGTGACTGCCGCAGAGCGCCCCATTCCGCTCTCTCACGATCTCTAATGACTTCTGAGGTACCTGCCAGTAGCTATCAGCACAATGCACCTAATATGAAAAAAGTATGTTTTTGGGAGTGGCCGGATGATTTTGATCACTTGGCGCAATCATTCTTTCATTTCGATGGAAGATTCTTATCGATTAGAAAACATTAGAAAACACGGGGAAATAATGTTTTTAAAAATGTGTACTTAAATAATACTGATATCCTATAGCTCAAAAGAACTAATAGTAATGTAATATAAGGAACATGAAGCTGTCTGTAGTGTATCGCTTACAGATTGTTTCACTCTCTGGTGTTCAGTTCTCGCACTACTACATTCCTGCTCTCTTTTTGGTTATGTTCGTGTATTTTGATAAGAGAAAAATTTAACTGTTTTAAAGAAGTTAATTTCTACCCGATTTACCAAAACAAAAGTACAGAAACATGTTACAGAAAAAGGATTTTGGTGTACGAACGAAGTTAACTACTGCTGCGAACGAGAATTAAGATCGCCGGTTGCATTCACAAGCTTGTCAGCGACTGAAACCTTGCATATTAGGGAAGTATGCCGGACAGAGACCCGAACTTGGGACCTTTCTCTCTCGTGGACAAATGCTCTACCGACTGAGCTACCTAAGCCCATGTGCCCTCACAGCTGTACTTTCGGCAGTTACAGTCAAATTAAAACCGTGAGGACGGGTCGTGAGACGCGATTGTGTGACAGGAGCTCACTGCAAGCAACCCTGATTGGCAGCCACAATTCAGTCTTTGACCCAGACGTCGGCATCTGTGCACAAATAAACATGTATGTGGAAGACTGCAGCGACAGACAATACGCCGAAGTAACACGAGGATAATGAAAATGAGTAACATTCAAAGACTTATATATGTCAATCACCATTCAAGACAATTTGGTTCGATCCAGAATAATACTACCATTCGCATGTAACTCTGCACCAAAGACGAAACTACAATACTCTAAGTTTGTATAACTCAGCTATTACGCGTACACAGTGTACATATACTTGTAAATATGTTACGTTCTTGTAGATGTCTGCTTGTATTTATTTCCCACCTCCGCTGTCTATATAAACTCGCCTTGCCTGAGTCTGAATTACACTACTGGCCATTAAAATTGCTACACCTCGAACATGAGGTGCTACAGACGCGAAATTTAACCGACAGGAAGAAGATGCTGTGATATGCAAATGATTAGCTTTTCAGAGCATTCACACAAGGTTGGCGCCGGTGGCGACACCTACAACGTGCTGACATGAGGAAAGTTTCCAACCGATTTCTCATACTCAAACAGCAGTTGACCGGCGTTACCTGGTGAAACGTTGTTGTGATGCGTCGTGTAAGGAGGAGAAATGCGTACCATCAAGTTTCCGACTTTGATAAAGGTCGAATTGTAGCCTATCGCTATTGCGGTTTATCGTATCGCGACACTGTTGCTCGCGTTGGTCGAGATCCAATGACTGTTAGCAGAATGGAATCGGTGGGTTCAGAAGGTTAATACGGAACGCCGTGCTGGATTCCAACGGCCTCGTATCACTATCAGTCGAGATGACAGGCATCTTATCCGCATGGCTATAGCGGATCGTGCAGCCACGTCTCGATCCCCGAGTCAACAGATGGGGACGTTTGCAAGACAACAACCATCTGCACGAACAGTTCGCCGACCTTTGCAGCAGCACGGACTATCAGCTCGGAGACCATAGTTGCGGTTACCCTTGACGCTGCATCACAGACAGGAGCGCCTGCGATGGTGTACTCAACGACGAACCTGGGTGCACGAATGGCAAAACGTCATTTTTTCGGGTGAATCATGGTTCTGCTTACAGCATCATGATGTTCGCATCCCTGTTTGGCGACATCGCGGTGAACGCACATTGGAAGTGTGTATTCGTCATCGGCATACTGCCGTATCAGCCGGCGTGATGGTATGGGGTGCCATTGGTTACACGTCTCGGTCACCTCTTGTTCGCATTGACGGCAATTTGAACAGTGGACGTCACATTTCAGATGTGTTACGACCCGTGGCTCTACTCTTCATTCGATACTTGCGAAACCCTACATTTCGGAAGTGTAATGCACGACCGCATGTTGCAGGTCCTGTACGGGCGTTTCTGGACACAGAAAATGTTCGACTGCTGCCCTTGCCAGCACATTCTCCAGATCTCTCACCAATTGAAAACGTCTGGTCAATGGTGGCCGAGCAAGTGGCTCGTCACAATACGCCAATCACTACTCTTGATGAACTGTGGTATCGTGTTGAAGCTGCACGGGTGGCTAGCTGCACCTGTACACGCCAGCCAAGCTCTGTTTGACTCAATGCCCGGGCGTATCAAGGCCGTTATTACGGCCAGAGGTGGTTGTTCTGCGTACTGATTTCTGAGGATCTATGCACCCAAATAGCGTGAAAATGTAATCACATGCCAGTTCTAGTATAATGTGAATACCCGTCTATAATTTGCATTTCTTCTTGGTGTAGCAATTTTAGTGGCCAGTAGCGTACATTCTGATTTTGCCACTTCAAATGGTTCAAATGGCTGTGAGCACTATGCGACTTAGCTTCTGAGATCATCAGTCGCCTAGAACTTAGAACTAATTAAACCTAACTAACCTAAGGTCATCCCACACATCCATGCCCGGGGCAGGATTGGAACCTGCGACAGTAGCCGTCGCTCGGCTCTAGACTGTAGTGCCAAGAACCGCACGGCCACTCCGGCCGGATTAAATCTAATAGACAAGGTAGCAACAAGGTAATTACTATGTAATTTACTAACGTGGGTTGCTGCATCCCAGTTTCTTCATGTTGACGCACATATTCGTATTTAAAGGGGAAAACTGATTCTATAAAATTAAAATTTCGTAGTGGACATTAAATTTACTCGTCCCTGCTAATTCGAGCACGTGGTGCATCGGTGAATTAAGTAACTAGCTACACACCTAAAACAGTGAAATATACAATTTAACCTCTAAAGACGATAAATACTCGCTCTTTTTGTACCTCAATGGCTCATAGTGAGGAAGAGGATATGGTTAACATCGCTTCGCTCTAGTTTCAGATTTTGGTATCGAATGTCGCCTGCAGTACACCTACCTCCGACAGTAGCTATACGCTTCCTGATTGCTCGTCGTGTCCCCACATACATAGGCGTAACGCGTTTGTCGACGGGTTAGATCCTTGCGGGACGTAGAGCCGCCACGTCGAAAGGATTCTGGAGACATGGCGGCAAACTAAAAGGGGCCAGCGTTCCCTACAAATGTCGCAGCCAGTGAAATATTACCCCAGCTAGGCTGCCACAGGCGGGAGCAATGCACCGCGCGTCGTTCCATTCTCGGCAGCAAGGCGCGGTGCCGGCGTTCCTCAGAAGAAGGGCAGAGGCAACAGCACTGAACGGTGCTAACCACACATAGGTAAAAATTTAAAGGAAAGGCGCGCTTTTCGATAGCTATTAGAATATAACACCTTTAGCAGTAACTTTAACGCAAAAACTAAAGTGTCCTAAGTTCTGTAAATGAAGTTTTATATTACTAAGTTCTATTTATCACAACTACACCAGTAGGTTATCTGCATTGTCCATAATCAAAAAAAGGCAAAATCACGGAGCATATTAGTCGGGAAAAAGGAGGAGACTCCTGAGGAAGTTAAATGCCTGTTTTATATGATGCACGGCTTTTAGAAGCATAATGTCACAACTTAAACATGCGTAATTAGTGATAACTACATAGTAATCCTTTAAAACATTATTCAAACACTATGATTCCATAGCATTCTAAACGACTTAGTCTTCGAGTATTCACGAACTACTAGAGCAAACAACTACCAGGAGCTTCTCAGGTCACTGATTGAGATTCGATGAATACATTTCGTATTAATATTACTTTTGTTGACACTGTATTAGCTATGAGTCTTCCAAAATATCGAAATTCCCTAACTGAAGAAGTACGGCTGACGAACGTAAATTACTGATTATGCACACAAATATACAACAGAACAACAGGCATAACAGTAAAAAGTGGGAGTAAGTTCGGTACCAGTAATTTTGCTATATAACATCCCCCTCACCCTAGTCCCCAGTTCGTTACTTCATATTAGATGCTCCGCCCGAAGGCAACCTTTGGGTGCCCTACAATAATACCGGCAGTTCCGACTAACTGAACGACACAAGCTGGGGTTAGTCCGTCCTCGGGTTAGTGCCACAAGCAAGCTTTTAGACAGTCTCCTGCCTGCTCCATTGCAATCGCTTCTAAATAGCAATGAAGTGCGGCAATAGACGATGGTCCTTACAGAAGTCGTTTTAAAAACGGTACTGAAGGTAAAGAAATCGTTGTAAAATATTTTGGCAGTATTAGTCAGAAAATTAAGGAAATTCAAGGAATTCTTCTGGTCATTTCTAATTAAATGTAAACTGATTTCCCACAGCTCATAATTGTGTGCTGCACGTATGGCTCCTTTTAGGAGCTGTGCTTTTGTAATCTTTACATTTCTTAACCTCCAGACGTCGACTGTACCCAAACACACATTCTCAGAAATAATTCACCTTGGTTGGCGGCAGCGCAGACGCATGTTCACATTTTAAAATCATGCTTCTTCGTAACATTGACTGTGATGTGAGAAATTAAGTCGTTCCTACTTCCCACGTAAGTGCAGCCTCACCCTTGGGCACGAAATTAAGTACCAGGATACCAGCAGCAGGGGTCAGGCGATGGACTATGGGACAGAGTAATGAACGAAGCGATCGAGGTTACAGGGTCAGGTAATTTAATAGACAGGGGCCCAACCTTAAACAATGTGCGGGATCCGGCGGCCAGTTTAGCTTACATCTCGTCGAAAAGAGCATTATTTTGAGACGGAAAACGACTCTGAAGCGAAACTGCTAAGCAGCACCACCATCGCTATGGTGAGAATACCGCTGACTTAGCAATGAAATGCCAGGCTCATAAGAAAGAGGAATAGATCAGTTTCTGGCGGGAAGAAATTTTTCCTCGTAATTCAGGTGTCCAGAAAGTGTCTAAATCTGCAATGATCGGTATATGGTATTCACTACTGATACACGCGAGGAAGTAAGGGAAACTTTTGTCTTGTGCGTCAATGTGAAGAACTATGCTTGAGTTTTAAATACGCACTAACGATACACGATCCGTCCAAAAAGTTCTGAGAGTGATTTTATTCCTGGCATAGAAGCGCCATCGCAGTAACTACAGTGGAAGCTTGAACTAACAACACTAAAGAACAGACGTGCATTCGACCAGTGAGTTGTTAGTAGGCTGTGTCACAAGCGGACGTGCCGTCGTAGCGTTAATGGGGCACAAATCGCAATGCGGCAACAACTCTAATTCAAATGTTCAAGACATCCTCAGGAATGTTTTGAGGAGGAGGAAATTACGGAACTTGCTGTCCGATTAAAACAGTGCGCCGGACCGAGACTCGAACTCGGGAGCTTTGCCTTTCGCGGGTAAGTGCTCTTCTGCGAGGTCCACAGGAGACTTTCTGTGAAGTTTGGAAGGTAGGAGACGAGGTACTGCCCGATTTAAAGCAGTGAGGACTGTCCTGACTCGTGTTTCGGTAGCTCAGTTGGTAGAGCACTCGCCCGCGAAACGAAAAGGTCCCGAGTTCGAGTCTCGGCCCGGAACACAGTTTTAATCTGCCAGAAAGTTTCATATCAGAACACGCTCCGCTGAAGAGTAAAAATGTCATTCAGAAGGAAAGTATATGAAAAGGCTTTCCCGCACACCTTGATCACGAGCAAAAGCCGGTTCCTGTGGCCGAGCGGTTCTAGGAACTCCAGTCCGGAAACACGCTGTTCCTACGGTCGCAGGTTCGAATCATGGCTCGGGCACGGATGTGTGTGACGTCCTTAGGTTAGTTAGGTTTAATTAGTTCTAATTTCTAGGGGACTGATGACCTCAGATGTTAAGTCCCATAGTGCTCAGAGTCATTTGAATCAGTGTGAAAGTGTTGCGATGAAAGGAGTTGAAACTATGTTCAGGCTCACTAGGAAGCTAAAAAATATTAACGATGCACCTTCACAGCAATATATTGGGTCCTTAGTGTCACACACTGATACTGCCTTAGACAGAGTAATGCTTACCACGACGGAACGTGATCAAGTTGTCATCAATGTAGGTAACGTCATTGAGACTGTTCCAGTTAAAGCACATGAACAGCAGAAAGCAAATAGTGCTACATGGTACTAATAAAGAAAACTTCTTGCTAATAATTACTAACATCCCACTAATTTCAGTATACTAAACGGGGAACATCTGATTAAGAAGCTTTCGAATCTAACAATTACTGTCGATACGTATTTAACGTCGTTAGACGTTACAAACATGTTCTCCAGTACTCCTGTAGACCAAGTTCTTCACATAGATGCACACAGCTTGGGAACATATTGTGCCAGGCCTCAAAATGAATAAATTTCTTTTATTACTTGACAAAAATTTAATTATTTTTCTTTTCGCTATACACTTTTATTAACAAGCGTGGGTTGACAGTGGGTTCGCAGCTCTAATACTGCCTTCCCAATATTATTATATCTGTTTTGTAACCCCCCCCCCCCCCCCCAACCCCAATGAACCATGGACCTTGCCGTTGGTGGGGAGGCTTGCGGGCCTCAGTGATACAGATAGCTGTACTGTAGGTGCAACCACAACGGAGGGTATCTGTTGATAGGCCACACCAAAGCGTGGTTCCTGAAAAGGGGCAGCAGCCTTTTCAGTAGTCGCAGGGGCAACAGTCAGGATGATTGACTTATCAGGCATTGTAACATTAACAAACAAAAAAAATGTTCAAATGTGTGTGAAATCTTATAGGACTGAACTGCGAAGGCCATCAATCCCTAAGCTTACACACTACTTAACCTAAATTACCCCAAGGACAAACACACACACCCGTGCCTGAGGGAGGACTCGAACCTCGGTCGGGATGAGCCGCTCATTAACCAAAACGGCCTTACTGTGCTGGTACTGTGAACGGCTGAAAGCAAGGGGAAACTACAGACGATTTTTTTCCCGAGGATATGCAGCTGTACTGAATGGTTAAATGATGATGGCATCCTCTTGAGTAAAATATTCCGTAGGTAAAATAGTCTCGCATTCGGATCTCTGGGCGGGGACTGCTCAGAAGGACGTTGTTATTAGGGTGTTCTACGGATCGGAGCGTGGAATCAGATCCATTAATCGGGAACGTACGTTAGAAAATTTAATAGGTAAATGGATAGGTTAAAGTTAAATGTAGTGGGAATTAGTGAATTTCGGTGGCAGGAGGAACATGACATCTGGTCAGGTGAATACAGGGTTATAAATACAAAATCAAGTACGGGTAATGCAGGAGTAGATTTAATAATGAAAAAAATAAAAGTGCGGGTAAGCATCTACGAACAGCGTAGTAAACGCATTATTGTAGCCATGATAGACACGAAGCCCACGCCTACCACAATAATACAAGGTTATATGCCAACTATCTCCGCAGAACACAAAGAGATTGAAGAAATGTATGAGATAAAATAAATTATTCACATAGCGAAGGAAGACGAAAATTTAATAGTAATGGGGGACTGGAATTCGACAGTAGGAAAAGGAAGAGAAGGAAAAGAAGTTGGTGAAAATGGAATGCGGATAAGGAATGAAAGAGGAAGCTGCCTGTTAGAAAATGGCACAGAACATAAGTTGATCATAGCTAACAATTGGCTTAAGAATCGTGAAAGAAGGTCCTATACGTAGAAGAGGTCTGGAGACACTTGGAGGCTTCAGATAGAGTATATAATGGTAAGACAGAGATTCAGGAGCAAGGTTTTAAATTGTAAGACATTTCCAGGGGCACATGTGGACTCTGACCACAATCTATTGGTTTTGAACTTTACATTAAACCTGAAGAAGCTGCACAGAGATGGGAATTTAACGAGGTGGGACCAGGATAAACTGAAAGAACTAGAGGTTTCAGAGAGTTTCAGAGAGAATATTTGGGAACGACTGACAAGGACAAGGGAAAGAATTACAGTGGAAGAAGAAGAATGGGTAGCTTTGAGATATTATAGTGAAGGCAGCAGAAGATGAAGTAGGTAAAAAGACGAGGGCCAGTAGGAATCCTTGGGTAACAAAAAGATATTGATTTTAATTGATGAAACGAGAAAATATAAAAATGCAGCAAATGCAGCAGGTGAAAAGGAGTACTAATATCTCAAAAATGATATCGACATGGAGTGTGAAATGGTTAAACAGGAATTGCTAGAGGGAAACTGCGAGGATGTAGAGGCATATATCACTAGGGGTAAGATAGATACTGCATATAGGAAAATTAAAGAGACCTATGAAGGAAAGAGAACCACCTGTGTGAATATAAAAAGCTCAGATGGAAAACCAGTTCTAAGCAAAGAAGGAAAATCAGGAAGCGTGAAAGAGTATATAGAAGGTCTCTACAAGGGCGATGTACTTGAGGGCAATATTATGGAAATGGAAGTAAAGATGAAATGGGAGCTATGATACTGCGTGAAGAATTTGACAGAGCACTGAAAGACCTAAGTCGAAACAAGGCCCCGGGAGTAGACAACATTCCATTAGAACTACTGGCTTGGGAGAGCCAGCCACGGCAAAACTCTACCATCTGGTGAGCAAGATGTTTGATACAGGCCCACTACCCTCCTACTTCAAGAAGACTATAATAACTCGAATCTCAAAGGAAGCAGGTGTCGACAGGTGTGAAAATTAGCTAACTATCAGCTTAAGAAGTTACGGCTGCAAAATACTTACACGAATTCTTTAGAGACGAATGGAAAAACTGGTAGAAGCCGAACGTAGAAACGTTGAAACAAGAGAGGCAATACTGACCCTACTACTTACCTTAGAAGGTAGGTTAAGGAAAGGCAAACCTACGTTTCTAGCATTTGTAGACTTAGAGAAAGCTTTTGACAATGTTAACTGGAATACTCCTATTTCAAATTCTGAAGGTGGCAGGGGTAAAATACAGACAGCGAAAGGCTATTTACAATTTGTACAGAAACCAGATGGCAGTTATAAGAGTCGAAGGGCATGAAAAGGAAGGAGTGTTTGGTAATGGAGTGAGAGAGGTTTGTAGCCTATCCCCGATGGTATTCAATCTGTATATTGAGCAAGCAGTAAAGGAAACAAAAGAAAAATTTGGAGTAGGAATTGAAATCCATGAAGAAGAAGTAATGGCTTCGAGGTTTTCCGAAGATATTGTAATCCGGCAAAGGACCTGGAAGAGCAGTTGAACGGAATGGACAGTGTCTTGAAAGGAGGATATAAGATGAACATCAATAAAAGCAAAACGAGAATAATAGAATGTAGTCGAATTAAATCATGTAATGCTGAGGGAACTAGATTATGAAATGAGACAGTGAAAGTGGTAGATGACTTTGCTATTTGGTGAGCAAAATAACTGATGATTGTAGTAGTAGAGAGGATATAAAATGTATACTAGCAATGACATGAAAAGCGTTTCTGAAGAAGAGAAATTTGTTAACACTGAGTATAAATGTATGGATGTGAAACATGGGCGATAAATAGTTTAGACATGAAGAGAATAGAAGCTTTTGAAATGTGGTGCCACAGAAGAATGCTGAAGATTAGATGGGTAGATCACGTAACTAAAGAGGAGGTTCAGAATAGAAATGGGTTGAAGAGAAATTTGTGGCACAACTTAACTAGAAGAAATGATCGGTTTCGTAGGACACGTTCTGAGGCATCAAGGAATCACCAATTCGGTGGAGCGTAAAAATCGTAGAGACAGACCAAGAGATGAATACACTAAGCTGATTCAGTAGGATGTAGGGTGCAGTACATGCTTGGAAATGAAGAAGCTTGCACAGGATAGAGTAGCATAGAGCGCAGCAGTAAACCAGTCTCTGGACAGTAGACACAACAACAACGTAACATGTAACGACGCAATTCCAGCTGAAGCCAATACAATCACTAAATAGCGCGGGTGTGAAGATGGTATGTTGTTTTACACGTGCACTAAAGAATGCTGCTACAATATTGTAAATAAAATTACCCCTTTCATACTGTCATTCAATTTACTATGCAACAAAATGTTGACGGAACTGTACCCTTTTCCCATCTCATGAATTCCCTGCAACGACCCACTACTCATTACAACATTTATAAGAAGCCCACCACCACTGACTTGTTAACTCAGCAGTTAAGATGACCACCCCCACCGTCTTAAATTTCCACTCATGTGGAATTACTACGTCGAATGTACAACAGTCCCGATTCCAGTGAAGTTAGGGATAAACACTATCAGCTGGTTCAGTACACTGTATTTACTAACTGTTATGAGACCAACTTCTTCAACAGCCTTCACAAGGGATTTCTGAGAAAACTGAATAGATGAAATCGCCAAACTACGAAGCGAATATAATCACTTTGGTTAACGCGGAATCTCGCTAGCAGATCAACGCTTCTTGTAACCGTATCCATTCTTCGGTAAGATTTCGGAGAAAGTTGCGTCACAGCTACGAGAAAACAACATCAAACAAGCCTTCTTCATACCACACTACGTCGAAAAATATATACAGGCACACTGAACACTCTACAAATAGAATACGCAGTACTACTGGGATATAGTGCATTGCGTACGACAACTGTCCTATGATATAGGAGTACATTAGAGAAAAATGTAGATCGCCCTGCACCAGATTTAAAGAAATTCTTAGTCTAACTCCAAGTCAGCCTTAACCAACCTCTGCTTGAGGAGGGACACGGTACTACTAATCTGTAAAATAGTGCGAAAATTCTTCATTGGGAAAGAAAGGGATATAATCTCAATATTCTCGAAGAGATGGATATATTAAGATTAAGACAGCTTCTTCCAGTTCATATCCCCAGTGGGCTACTAGAGATACGCCCTGCACCAGATTTAAAGAAATTCTTAGTCTAACTCCAAGTCAGCCTTAACCAACCTCTGCTTGAGGAGGTTAATGTAGCTTTCATCACCTACACATATTATCATTTTTGACAGTTTTACATGCATCTCGCTCACCGCTATATCCTCATTCATGACGTCCTTTACCACAGTGCTCAGCACACTGGACTCCCATTCGGGAGAAAGACGGTTCAATCCTGCGTGCGGCCATCTAGATTAGATCTTCTGCGATTTCGCTATTTCGCTCCAGGAAAATGCCGGTATGGTTCCTTTGTAAGGGCACAGCCTATTTCCTTCCCTATCCTCAATGCTGTCCGAGCTTGTGCTCCGTCTCTAATGACCTCGATGTCGACGGGACTTTAAATCCAATCTCCCTTTCTTCCTTCGAGATGATGTTCCCTGCATTCTTCAGTATTTTAAACTGACTACCAAACTCTTGACGGATGAACGTTTATATTAAAATTGGTTGGAGAATGTTGAGTCGTTTACTGGCTATCGCTTGAGTTAAATTATGAAATAAATCTGAGTACATAATTTTCCTATGAAATTTCATGTATAGTTGAACTAAATTTTAATCTCTTGTTCATGTACCTGAAGATGTGGCTCTAACGCACATGGACGTCTGTCAAGATTTGGCTGAAATGCAAAACATGGACAATCCTTTTCTGAAAAAAGTAAATCATCACAGGTGATGAGACTTGCTACTATTAATACCAGCCTACCAGGAAAAGATAAAATGTCGAAATTGATATGAAGTGTCAGCTCTTTGTCAGCATAACCAACATGCAGATCGGTTTCACGTGCAAGCTGAACGACACCGCAAGGAAGGACTTTTCTGATATTTTCATATGGTTATGTGAGTGTTATGTACGTTGTACTCACGGGGGAAGACTACTTAAAACGCCTCAAGCTTTAAAACAACCATCTAAATGTTTCTCTATTTTTCGATTACCTAGAAACTTTTTGGATTGTCTCAATGCAGAAATTTCCCGCATTTTTGTTAAAACATGGAGACGGGTGTTTATGCTTATACTTTCTGTAAAGACGATATATTCGTATTAGAGTACATGAAAAATTTCAATTCCAAAAGCAATAAGCGCGTGTTTTGTATTATTACTGCTACTCGCATCGGTAGCGTGGTTGCTAATGCATGCGCGGCTGGCGATGGTTTCGTCGCAGGTACTCAGTGACAAACTGGTACTGGTACTGGAGATACGTGTTCGGCAAGGAGGGAACATCGTCCGCCGCTCGTGGTCTCGCGGTAGCGTTCTCGCTTCCCGAGCACGGGGTCCCGGGTTCGATTCCCGGCGGGGTCAGGGATTTTCACCTGCCTCGAGATGACTGGGTGTTTGTGTTGTCCTCATCATTTCATCATCATCCAGGAAAGTGGCGAAATTGGACTGAGGAAAGACTGGGTAATTGTACGGGCGCTGATAACCACGCAGTTGAGCGCCCCACAAACCAAACATCATCATCATCAAGGAGGGAACAGGTGACGGCGTGAAGTTCCTTCTCGCCAACCATAGCGCCAATATCCTGGATGAAATTCCAAACCTCTGCACAGTGTCTCATGCAGTGACAGCATGTAATTCTATTAATGGTGATGCCTCCTTCAGTTGGTGAGGATGTTAAGACCAGCAAACCCCCTTGGTGCTATTCTGGAGGAGCAGAATTCGTGCTGGCAACACGTTCACCCTCCCTTTTCCCATTATCGTGCAACACAAGCATGAAACCACACCATACACATACGCAACAGATATCCATCACACGCATACCCCGCGAAGAAACAGGCCACTTTGGTGGAAGGAAGGTAAACCTTCCGATCACGCAAACGAAAGCATCCTTCCGGTTCTCCCAGCCATTACAATGGTACGACTCAGTCCCTCTTTTCTTTCCTAATGCTTCCTATTCAGAAATTGGATAGCTATAGGTACTCACGTAGTGTAAGGATGACAACACAATCATTAAAGGACGACAGAGGGAGCACGCGGAAGGCGTAGTGTAAGGTGACACGATAACATGCACACACGGCGCAAAGCGCCTAAAACTTGCGTCACTTTTCTTTCATGAATGATTCAAGAGATCGAAACTAGGTATTCGGGGCAGATAATTTTGTTGTTTGATTAATCCTCTTACCTCAGTATCAACCGAGATACTGAACGAATCATTTTTTTTTTAAATTGGACGATATATTATCTTCAACTGCATAAGAAAGCTCTTGAAAAGAAGACCACAGCTATATGAAGCCCACCAATGTTGGCATCGAAAACTTTTCGCAAAAATATAGCTACTGCTTTCGTCACATGTCGATGGGTAAACCTAAAGGCTTTGTGTTGTCTCCCATCCCCTTTAACATTTATATTAATGATATGCCAAAAGTCCAGCACTGCCACCGGCCGCAATACGCCGATGATATGGCGCTTTAAACGACGGGACGCCACACGGACCAGCTCACTGCTCGTCTCCAGAGGCAGGTGGACGTGACAGTGACCTGGTGCCGTTCAAACAAGATTGCCCTCAATTTCGCCAAAACTACGGCGGTCTACCCCACCAAACGGCGCCCAGTCCTCCGCCACTACACCGCAGTTGCAGACGTCCAGGTCCCGTGGTCCCCTGATACCAAATATATCCAAGTGTCTGGGTGGATAAAAAAGTGCTCTTCCATCGACATGCAGAATACGTCGCCCAAAAAGGACAGAAGCTGATAGTAGGGGACAGAACCCAGAAACCAAGCTCTTACTGTACCAGATGGTTGTCCGCCCATTCCTCACCTATGGCTCCACTGTGTGGACCACGATTAGTGCCTCCCAGATGCAGACCCTCCAGCGCCTGCAAAATAAGGTGCTTTGGTGGAGCCTGCAGGCCCCTCCCCCCTCGGGGGTAGTTACCCTTCACGAGGTAACAAACATGGTCGCTCTGAAGATGCCCATTCGAGGGAAAGCAGGGTATCTCTACGAGAAAATGGATTCCCGCACGACACGGTCGCTGGCTTATAAAACATTGGCACCACGAATCCCCAGCACTGGCACCGTCACCCTAATCCTCTCACCATCCTGAATCAGACTGGGACCTTGGCTAACAATAGCCCTGTTACAGATACTAATGAAATGTCAGAGTTGATATGGCCACTCAGTATGTGTCGACTATCATACGCCACCAATATCAGTACCTAATGTAGTTGTTACCTACTGTCTGCACCTTTAACTTTCACCGTCTAAGGGTGATATGGGACTTCAATTCCCACCACCACACCTTCAACGTGCACTCCAATGATGTCTCTGGAATGACATCATTGTGAGATAGAACCATTTTACCTTTAAACCAAGACAGTAAGAATGAGATCCACCGGTGACGCTATACTTATCGGCGAGAGCGGCTTAGCCTTTCTCACCTCATTTGATTATGGCGGCCTGGTGGACTGTGGAAATATCGTGTGGATGACAGTTTTATCCGGCTTACGACCCAGCAACCATCTGAAAGGTCAATGTTGACTAAGGGAGCCCCAGGGAATGGTACAAATTTTCCTGTTGAACTGAGGTCAAAACTTTTGTTGTTAAAACCATGTCTCATCCATTTATTTATAATGAAATATTCTTTTGTAAGTAAATTGTCGAATGTGCCACACCATGTGGCCACCATCATTTAGATTGATTTGCTGACTGTGTAAGTAGGCTGTTTATGTTTTCTTATTGGCAACGTTACGTAGCGCTCTATATGAAAATCACTGGCTGTGCTGTGTGCAGTCTGTGGCTAGTTTGCATTGTTGTCTGCCATTGTAGTGTTGGGCAGCGGCAGCTGGATGTGAACAGCGCGTAGCGTTGCGCAGTTGGAGGTGAGCCGCCAGCTAAATAAAAAATTCAAACTACGGAAGGCACTAACTACTAGTAGGCATAGTTAGCAAATGAAAGATTTTAATAGAGAACAAACAATGTATTTACCTTAATAGTCATCAAAAGTCATAATATATACAGCAGCTCATGACATCCATTCTTACAAATATCAAAACTCCGCCATTTCTCTCCCCACATCCACCACTGCTGGCGGCTCACCTCCAACTGCGCAACGCTACGCGCTGTTCACATCCAGCTGCCGCTGCCCAACACTACAATGGCAGACAACAATGCAAACTAGCCACAGACTGCACACAGCACAGCCAGTGATTTTCATATAGAGCGCTACGTAACGTTGCCAATAAGAAAACATAAACAGCCTACTTACATAAAGAAAACATAAACAGCCTACTTACATAGACTACAGTGGGTCCGCACCTTTGATGACCCACCAATACCATTATTTCTACAAGGACTGCCGTGGGTCTGCACCTTTGATGACTCACCAATACCATTATTTCTACAAGGACTGCAGTGGGTCTGCACCTCTGGTGGCCCACCAATACCACAATCTCTACCAGGACTACAGTTGGTCTGCACCTCTGGTGGCCCACCAATACCGTAATCTCTACTGGGACTACAGTGGGTCTGCTCTGTGATGACCTACCTACCAATCTTCTTCAAAACGTCGAATGACTCTGCTGTGGGTTTGCTCTGTTGTGGCCCATTACCTGTCAGCATGTCAAGAGTCGGCACTGTCTTTCCGTTGGAAGGACAACACTACTTCTTCAAGACTGCATGGAAATCCACTACTTCTGTGTGCAATTTCTTTTACTAATGAGACTTTGTGAAAAAAAACTGTAATTACTATTATGATGAACAATCTGGACTGTACAAAATTGTTAAAGCTTTCGTGGCCACTTGTTGACAAACTGCCTATTGGCTTTTGTCTCGGGTTCTTCGGCCGACGTTCATCTAATGATTTTTCTGACGTTTCGCCAGCACGAGTGGCTGGCATTGTCAAAGCTTCACCCTCCATTGCCGGTGGTGAACTGGAGGCGAGCTCGCTGCCGCAGGCTATATGTATCTGGCGCGCCAACGTCCGAGGGCTTCTCCGCGGTCATTTCCGGTGCGTTTCTCCTCTTGCTACCTGCGACGGTCGTTCGCTGCAGTACGGGAAGCCAGGATCCGTTTACCTTAAGGCTTTCCTCTTTCTTGTTGAAACTGTTCGCGTGTATTTGGATTTCTACAGCTTCTCTGAACAAGCGCGTGTGATAGTGCTTCTCTACAGACAGAACTTCCGTGTCGACGAATTTTATTACGTGGTCGGTCTCATTCAGTGCGTGGTCTGCCACGGCCGATTTCTCCACCTGCCCCAACCTGCAATGTCGCTTATGCTCTTTAATCCTGGTGTTAATGGATCGTCCAGTCATTCCGACATAAACTTTTCCGCATGTGCAAGGTATACGGTATATTCCCGACATTGCAAGTGGGTCTCTTTTCTCCTTCCCCGATCTAAGACACTCTTTGATCTTCCATGTCGGTTTGAAAATCGTCTTTACGCCGTGTTTGCGCAATATACGGCCGATTCTGTCCGTCACTCTGGGAATGTATGGCAGAAAGGCCGTACCCGACATTTCTTTTTCTGGTTCCTTACTTCGCCGAGTGTTTGGCTCTGTTACACTTCTAATGTAATTTGTGGAGTACCCATTGCTCCTCAGAACAGTTTCCAGGTGTTGCATTTCTCGTTTCAGGTGTTGAGGCTCACATATTCGTCCTGCTCTCGTTACGAGCGTATTAATCATGCCTCTTTTCTGGTTCTTTGCAGTCTTCGAAAGGGAGGTAAGAAGGAAATGACAAGTATTTTGGACAGGTCAGGAAAACTGTTGGTGAATCCTGTGGATGCCTTGGGCAGATGGAGAGAATATTTTGAAGAGTTGCTCAATGTAGGTGAAAATGCGATCAGTAATGTTTCAGATTTCGAGGTTGAATGGGATAGGAATGATGATGGAAATAGGATCACATTTGAAGAAGAGGAAAAAATGGTCAACAGATTGCAGTGCAATAAAGCGGCTGGGGTGGATGAAATTAAGTCGGAACTCATAAAATACAGTGGAATGTCAGGTCTTAAATGGCTACACAGGATAATTGAAATGGCCTGGGAGTCGGGACAGGTTCCATCAGACTGGACAAAAGCAGTAATCACACCAATCTTTAAACATGGAAACAGAAAACATTGTAACAACTACAGAGGTATGTCTTTAATCAGCGTTGTGGGTAAAATCTTCTCAGGTATTGTTGAAAGGAAAGTGCGATTATTAGTTGAGGACCAATTGAATGATTATCAGTGTGGGTTTAGGCCTCTTAGAGGTTGTCAGGACCAGATCTTTAGCTTACGGCAAATAATGGCGAAGTGTTATGATTGGAACAGGGAACTGTATCTATGCTTTATAGATCTAGAAAAGGCATATGACCGTGTTCCTAGGAGGAAGTTATTGTCTGTTCTACAAGATTATGGAATAGGAGGCAAACTTTTGCAAGCAATTAAAGGTCTTTACATGGATAGTCAGGCAGCAGTTAGAGTTGACGGTAAATTGAGTTCATGGTTCAGAGTAGTTTCAGGGGTAAGACAAGGCTGCAACCTGTCTCCACTGTTGTTCATATTATTTATGGATCATATGTTGAAAACAATACACTGGCTGGGTGAGATTAAGATATGTGAACACAAAATAAGCAGTCTTGCATATGCGGATGACTTAGTTGTGATGGCAGATTCGATTGAAAGTTTGCAAAGTAATATTTCAGAGCTAGATCAGAAATGTAAGGACTGTGGTATGAAGATTAGCATCTCCAAAACGAAAGTAATGTCAGTGGGAAAGAAATATAAACGGATTGAGTGCCAAATAGGAGGAACAAAGTTAGAACAGGTGGACGGTTTCCAGTACTTAGGATGCATATTCTCACAGGATGGCAACATAGTGAAAGAACTCGAAGCGAGGTGTAGCAAAGCTAATGCAGTGAGCGCTCAGCTACAATCTATTCTCTTCTGCAAGAAGGAAGTCAGTACCAAGACTAAGTTATCTGTGCACCGTTCAATCTTTCGACGAACTTTGTTGTATGGGAGCGAAAGCTGGGTGGATTCAGGCTACCTTATTAACAAGGTCGAGGTTACGGATATGAAAGTAGCTAGGATGATTCCAGGTACTAGTAGATGGGAACAATGGCAGGAGGGTGTCCACAATGAGGAAATCAAAGAAAAACTGGGAATGAACTCTATAGATGTAGCAGTCAGGGCGAACAGGCTTAGATGGTGGGGTCATGTTACACGCATGGGAGAAGCAAGGTTACCCAAGAGACTCATGGATTCAGCAGTAGAGGGTAGGAGGAGTCGGGGCAGACCGAGGAGAAGGTACCTGGATTCGGTTAAGAATGATTTTGAAGTAATAGGTTTAACATCAGAAGAGGCACCAAAGTTAGCACTGAATAGGGGATCGTGGAGGAACTGTATAAGGGGGGCTATGCTCCAGACTGAACGCTGAAAGGCATAATCAGTCTTAAATGACGATGATAATGATGATGATGATGATGTAGCCATGTATGGAAGTGAAACATGGACGATAAATAGTTTGGACAAAAAGAGAATAAAAGATTTAGAAATGTGGTGCTACAGAAGAATGCTGAAGATTATATGGGTAGATCACATAACTAATAAGGAGGTACATCTCATACACCAGCGGCTTCAGGTTGTAGATGATGTTGCTCGATGGCCGCACATTCGACTCATGATTGGTGCGGAGACCATGTGGATGAATGCACGGTGCGAAAGGGAATGCTGCTACCATCTGACCTGAGAGTTCTCGTTGTTGTTGTTGTTGTTGTTGTTGTTGTGGTCTGCAGTCCGAAGACTACTTTGAAGCAGCTCTCCATGTTACTCAATTTTGTGCAAGCCGCTTCGGCTTCGGATAACTACTGCAACCTACATCTTCCTGAATTTGCTTACTGTATTCATCTCTTGGTCTCCCACTATGACTTCTTCCTCCACACTTCCCTCCAGTGTTACATTCTTGATCCCCTGATGTCTCAGAATCTCTCCTATCAGCTGATCCCTTCCTCTAGTAAGGCTGCGGCACAAATTTCTTTCCTCATCTGTTCTATTCAGTACCCCCTGATTAATTACGTGATCTAGCCATCTAATCTTCAGCATTCTTCTTTAGCGCCACATTCTTAAGGGTTCTATTTTCTTCTTGACTTAACTGATTATCGTACATGTTTCACTTCCAAGCATCGCTATACTCCAGACAGTTACCTTCAGAAATCACTTCCTAATACCTAAATCCATAATCAATGTTAACAAATTCCTCTTCTTCCGAAAATCTTTTCCTGCCAGTGCCAGTATACGTTTTATATCCTCTCTAAATCGACCATCATCAGTCATTTTGCTACCCAAAAGAGCAAAATTCATCTATTACTTCAAGTGTCTTATTTCCTAATCTAATCTCCTCAGCATGACCTGATTTAATTCGACTACATTCTAATATCCTTGTCTTGTCTTACATCAACCTTTCACAACACCATCTATTCCGTTCAGCTGCTCTTACAATTCGCTGTCTCTGATAGAATACAATGTCATCGGCTAACCTCAAGTTTTTTATTTCTTCAATAGGAACTTCAGTTCGGCGGTTTCCTTTACTGCTTGCTCAATGCACAGGCTGAATAACATGGGGAATAGGCTACATTCACGTCGCACTCCCTTCTCAATCACTATTATAACTGCCATCTGGATTCAGTAAGTTGTAAGCACCCTTTTGCTCCCCGTATTTCACTCCCTATTACCTTCAGAATTTCAAGGAGTGTAATCCATTAACATTGTCGAAAGCTTCCTCTAAGTCTGTAAAAGTTATAAACGCAGGTTTGCCTTTCCTTAACCTATCTTCTAAGATAAGTCTTAGTATCAGTATTACTTCCGGTGTTCCAACGTTTTTATGGAACCCAAACTGATCTTCCCCGAGATCTGCTTGTATCAGTTTTCCATTCTTCTGTAAGGAATTCATCTTAGTATATTGCAACCATGATTTATTAAACTGATAGTTCGTAATTTTCGCACATGTCAGTATCTGGCCTGCCATTGTGGCCGAGCGGTTCTAGGCGCTTCAGTCCGGAACCGCGCTGCTGCAACGCTCGCAGGTTCGAATCCTTCCTCGGGTATGGATGTGTGTGTTGTCCTTCGGTTAGTAACGTTTAAATAGTTCTAAGTCTAGGGGACTGATGACTTCAGATATTAAGTTCCATAGTGCTTAGAGCCATTTGAACCATTTGAATTAGTATCTGGTTTCAATCCAATTGCAATTATGATAGACTTCTAGAAGTCTCAGAATATTTCGCCTGTCTCATATATGTTTCACACCAGATGCAAGAGATTTGTCATAGCTCACAAGGATATCAGTAGTTCTGACGGAATGTTGTGTTTTACCGGGGCTTTCTTTCGACTTAGGTTTTTCAGTGCTCTGTCACACTCTTCCCACACTATCATGTCTCACATCTCATTATGTACAACGTCTACTAGTTCTGTAACACTGTCTTCGTCTCCCTTACATAGCCGCTCTATATGCTCCGTAGTAGCACTAGTGGTCTTGGGGTAGCGTCTTTGAATCATAGTCTATGAATCATAGTCCTGGGTTCGAATCCTGCCTCTACTTAAACTATGATTAATAATCAGCATTGGCGGCCAAGGACTCCCAACGTAAGAAGTCACCTACATTCTGTCAACGGCCTTGTAAAAGAGGGCGGAGGAACGGACAGAGTTTCAGGGCACTCTCTTGTCCTAGGGGTGGGAAACTGCCCCTAAAGGCGGAAGAATTAGCAATGATCAACGGCATGAGGATGCAGAAGGCAATGAAAACAATTGCATTAAAGACACGTAATAATACCCACAGGACATGTGGCCTCCAATTGAAGAGGTGTAATGATGATCTCTCCATTGGCAAAAGATTCCGGAATAGTCCCCCATATCCGGGAGGAGACTGCCAAGGGGGAGGTTACCATGAGAAAAGGATTGACTAATCAACGAAACAATAACGTTCTACGAGTCGGGGCGGGGAATGTCAGAAGCTTTTACGTGGTAGGGCATCTAGAAAATCTAAAAAGGGAAATGCAAAGGCTCATCTAGATATAGTTGGGGTCAGTGCAGTGAAGTGGAAAGAAAACAAAGATTTCTGGTCAGATGAGTATAGGGTAATAACAACAGCAGCAGAAAATGGTATAACGGGAGTAGGATTCGTTATGAGTAGGAAGGTAGGGAGGAAAGTGTGTTACTGTGAAAAGTTCAGTAATAGGGTTGTTTGTATCAGAATCGACAGCTAACCAACACCAACAACGATAGTTCAGGTATATGTGCATACGTCGCAAGCTGAAGATGAAAAGATAGAGAAAGTGTATGAGAATCTTGAATGAATAATGTAAAGGGAGATGAAAATCTGATAGTTATGGGAGACTGAAATGCAGTTGTAAGGGAAGGAGTAGAAGAATTGTCTACGGGAGGATATGGGCTTGGGAAAAGGAAGGCTAAAGGAGAAAGACTAATTGAGTTGTGTAACAAGTTTCAGTTAGTAATGGTGAATACTCTGTTCAATAATCACAAGAGGAAGAGAATACTTGGAAAAGGGCGGATGAGAGGAGAATATTTTAATTACATTACATCATGGTCAGACAGATTCCGAAATCAGAAACTGGATTGTAAGGCCTAGCCAGGAGCAGACATAGACTCAGATAACAATTTGAAAATGATGAAGAGCAGGCAGTAGCTTGGGGCATTAGTTAGGAAGAATCAATACACGAAGAAGATATGGAAGCAGTAAGGAATGACGAGATACCGCTGAAGTTCTCTAAGGCTATAGATCCAGCAATAAGGGATAGCTCAGTAGGCAGTACAGTTGAAGAAGAATGGATATCTCTAAAAAGGCCATCACAGAATTTGGAAAGAAAAACATAGGTACAAAGAAGGTAACTGCGAAGAAACAATGGATAACAGAAGAAATACTTCAGTTGATCGACGAAACGACGAATTATAACGTTCCGGGAAACTCAGGAATAGAGAAATACAAGTCGCTGGGGAATGAAATAAATAGGAAGCGCAGCGAAGCTAAGACGAAATGGCTGCATGAAAAACGTGAAGAAATCGAAAAAGAAATGATTAACGGTGAGACTCACTCTGCATACAGGAAAGTCAAAACAACCTTCGATGACACTAAAAGCAAGGGTGATGACATTAAGAGTGCAACCGGAATTCCACTGTTAAATGCAGAGGAGTGAGAAAGAATACATTGGAAGTCTGTATGAGGGGGAAGATTTGTCTGAAGTGATAGAAGAAGAAACAGGCGTCAGCTTAGAACAGGTAGGGGACCCAGTTTTAGAATCAGAATCTATCCCTTCTACCGTATTTGATTTTAAGTCCTTCAAAGCTCTTTTAAACATTCCATCAGTATTTCTAAAATCGTTGGAGGAAGTGGCAACATAACGACTATCCACGTTGGTGTGTAGAATTTATGAGTCTGGTGACATTCCATCTGACTTTCGGAAAAACATCATCGACACAATCCGCCCAACCGCGCGGCCACTCTGTCCGGCAATCAGTTTGGCTTTAGGAAAGGTAAAGGTATGAGAGGCAATTCTGACGTTGAGGTTAATAATGTAATGAAGACTAAAGAAAAATCAAGACACGTTCATAGGATTTGTCGACCTAGAAAAAGCGTTAGACAATGTAAAATGGTGCAAGATGTTCAAAATTCTGAGAAAAATGGGGATAAGCTAAAGGGAGAGACGGGTCATATGCAATATGTACAACAGCCAAGCGGGAATAACAAGAGTGGTGGATGTCTTTCAAGTTGACGCCACTTTGGCGACTTGCGTTCTAACATTCTGCGTGGTGTCTGTTGTTCTAAGTCGTGTCTCCCTACCACTTTCGCGCAACGACGCTCTGAGCGTGTTTTTTAGGGAACTGACTAGTTTGAACCTAGGACCTGTTGCTGGTAAGGAGACGCCAGACCACACATGACATGTAGAGTTCAGAAGAGTTCAGTGAGACTAGCGATGAAATTTTATTCTACACACAAAACATTGTTTATAAATTGCACTATTGATAAAAGGAAATGTTTTAATACAAGATGGTAAAAACCAACTGCGTTCAACAAAAATGTGAACGAATATTCCCTGAGTGGGTTTCCAAGTTCTACAATGGATCGAAGGATGACCTATGCCATATCACATCTATAATCTAGGTTTAAATTAAGTTTCACAAAAGAGAAAACTATCAAAATGGCCTATAGTGACCCTCAATTATCTTTAATTACTTATCTAACTTGTCGTAAATTACAGTGGCTGATGTGGCTTCTCAATAGCTATATAACAGAAAAATCATCGCGTTTCAGATTTTTACTTCAAGTGGCAAATGTGAACACCATGAGCTTTAATTGACGATCGACACTAATATTACGCAAGAAGGGGGTGTAACAGATGAGTCTTCTGCAGTTCTGAGTGAAGTTTTATGCGCTGTTATTCGGCATCGCGTGCGTTCATTACCTTGTCGGTATTTGTCAGGGGGCGCGGGCAGCACAGCTCCGCTCACCTCGCCGTCTCGGAAGCAACTCTACCCTAACTTCTCCTTACTACAATTTACCGAAGTTGGTTTAAAAAAACTATCTGGCTATGTTTTCATCTGACCAATCAGGGTCTCAATGTTAACCTTAAGCTCCACCTACAAAAATTCTGTCTATTCAATAAGAAACGTTATACTTTTCGTGGTGGGGCAATGTTTTTAATGTTTGCAACGTAACAGAGACGCGAAAAAGTCACACGCTAAAACTTGCAGCTGGTGTAGTCCTTTCAGTGTTATCGTAAGATCTCTACTGTTCTTCTGGAGGGCTCTATCTTTTAACATGGGCTCGTGGGTGGTCCTGACGTAACTGATATGCGACAAAGACTCATGCTAAGGCTCTAGCTTTTAACATGGGCTGGGGGGTGGTCCTAACGGTTAGCTGGCGACGTGGGTGTCTGTCCCTTATCGTAGGGCCTTCTAACTTAACACAGTTCTGCTCTCGGCTTCTGTTCTCGTTTCTCCCCTCATAACTGCGTCTGTCTTACGGTGGGACGGTATGACATGCATTTAGGCATTCTTGTGTTAGTGTGTGGTATTCCATTTGCTCACTCGTTACTCGTATTACTTTGCTTAATTTATTGTCACGATTTATTCGGAGCTATGTAACATACTACTGGATTTGCCTATCATGTCAAGGTTTTCATGGAAGGTGCTGGATTTGCCTGACACCTTACATATCACCACCCTTCGAACTTAATTTTTGCACAGAATTTAGGCAATGATTGAAACGTTGTCTAAGTCAGTCAAAAATTATTCCTTTATCTAAATTTTGTGGCCTACTGTTCAGCCACATTATTCTGGTTCTACGCTGGTTTGTACTACTAATTAATATTTTTATATTCTTCCACATTATTCTCAAAAATGACAAGAGAAGAATATTTTTATGCTATTATTAATTTTTAATTATTTTCTTTCTTTATTTAAGTGTGAAGTTTGTTTTTTAAGAAGTTTGTTATCGAAAGTGAGGAGTCTTTCACATCGATTTTCTTAGAAATATAGTTTTTATAAATTTAGTAATTAAGTAAAATCTATTCCTAATACATTTTCTGAATATCATGTACAAGTAAAATGTTCTTGTTTCTAGACACTCATTTCAACATTGTTACACTAACAAATAAGAATTATTTCCAAGAATTGCTTTGATAATGAAATATACACACACAAGTATTGATATATTATCCTAACAAATGGTACAAATCTTAAAAAAAAAAGAAAACATCCAACAAGATAATTTTTTATTCTTTGTTTTTATAAGTGGAAAATAAGTAAAATATAGTTATTCTTTTAATTTTATGACGAGAAAATAAGTGGCATATAGTTTGAGTGTTTATTGTAGCTTACTTTTGTTCTTTATACACTGTCCATTTCAGAACTAATGACTTATTTTTATCGATAGTATATTTTTTACTTAAGTCCATAGTCAATGACTGTTATTTTGTAGTTTATTAGCTGTCTGGTGTGCTTAACTTATTTAGTTTTTCACACATTTCTTTTGCACAATTCCTACATCATATAATTTTATTTCACACTTTCACCCAATCCTATGAATGTTTATGAATGAGGTTGGCGAATGTTTGTTGCACGAAGGTGATGGACTTGAGCGAGATAGATGTGGGCAAGTGTTTGATGTACAGCTTTGTTCGTCATTCCTTGTTGGCTTTGCAAGTGTGTGTTGCTGTTGTGGAGGTCCCATGATGGAATGGAGCTGTGAGTGCAGAATCTCGTGGTGTACTTGCTTTGTATGCGTGAAAGTCATCGTTATGTGTCGCTGAAAGTGTTCGTTTTCGTTGTAATACTTCACAGACGACTAGTTTACAATAGGATAGGGATTTGGGAAGGTATGTCGTCTGTTCTTCACCCATCTTCTTTCTTGGTCTCAATCTTGTGATTCATCAACTTCTGTTCTTCCTGCTTTTTCTCTGCTTCTTATGTGATTCTTGGTTCTGCTCTGGGCTGGATATGGAAATATTTATTGATAACTAGTCGCTTTGAAGTTCTCTTCTTAGTAACAGTTTGATAAATTGTTTGGGCATATCATTTTTACTTTGTGTAAGTTTTCTTCAGTTTTGTGCATCAGCGTGCTGTTTAATAGCAGTAGTGTGACTTTTACACATATTTTTTGCCAGTGGTGGCTTGCCCCAGCAGTCTTCTCGTCAGGCCGTTTTTTGCTCGCTCCGCTGAGTGGGGGCGTCCCGGGGTTTACGAGCGGTGAAAGTCCCGTGTTTGCTTGTCAGTCCCTGCACCCGTCCCTTCCATGTTCCGCCACCCTGTCGTTCAGCAGATATACAGCCCACTTCAGCTACAAGGGCCTTCTGTGGGTTTTGCTGTCCTTTCCCTTCTCTCGACACTTCTGCCTTGTAGGAATCATGTCTTGCTAATTACGTCCTTTTCTTTCTTGATACTTCTCTCGTTGCAACTAGTGGGTTGTAGCATCTTGTCCTTGCTGGAGTTTTTACAATGGTTCTTACAAAAAAGTTTTACTTATATTCATCTAACATATGTCTAGTACCTGGACTGCTTAATGCCTTCTTAAAAAGCTTTACAAATTTTGGCACCCTTTCCATGTTACAATTCTAAGATATTTTGAGTCTCAATGTATACAAGAAACCTCAAATTCGTTTTTTACTTTTGTGTAGTGTCGTGGTGTATAGCATTTTAGTATTTCATGCTGTTACACTACCTACGCTTTATCCCTTCACCTTAATCTATGGTACTATTGGTGTTATTTTTGTTTATGTTTTTTTGAAACTGCTTTCCTTTTGCCACCTTCCTCTCTTTTCATTCTTCTTCCTCCTGACGATCTTATCTGCAACATAATCTTGAAATATTTTGCTGATTATTTACCAGTAATGAAATTAATCATCAAACTTGTACTGAAAGTGTTTAATACTGCCAGTCTTAGGTAAAATTACCTCTGCTTTATCTCGTAAAATACCCTCTAATTCTCTTTTACTGTGTTCCGAAATACCTTGAACTTCCTGCAATTTTTCATCGATTTCTTTATGGACTTCTAACATGAGTTGAGGTGATTCCCCCTATGGTGAATACCATTCTAATTCTTCATCCTCTTTATCTCACGTCATTCTTAATTGTTTGTTTATAAATGGTATTTCTTCTGATTTTAGCTTTTGCTCAAAGAGAAGTGACTCATTCCCGAATGTTACGCTACCTTTCCCCATATCTATTATCGCTCATCTCTCATTTAAAAAATCTGCACCTATTATCAAATCTACAGTTAGTTTAGGTATAATCACGAAGTAGGCTTCGATATTTTGACCTTGACACGAAAGAGTTAACCTTGTTTGTCTCGTAACTTCCGCACCATTGTTTCTAATAGGACCTCTTACTTTAACCTTACGTGTTTTCAGAACTGGCAATTCCTCATTGGAATTACACTGCATGAATAAATTTTCTGAGATCGCAGTCAGTTCACTTCCGCTATCAATTACAATATTGACTGGGATATGCTTTACCATGGCCTTCACAATTGGTTGAATTTGAAAGGGCTGGTTCAGTTCTTCTTCTTCTGGCATCAACGAATCCTCCACTGAATCGTACATGAGTCTTTTTAGGAATTTCCCTTGTGAATTTGAACTTTCTGTAGGATAAGCTTCGACTGCTACTTCTCTCTCTTTTATTTCCTCTTCTCTATTTCTTCCTTCATTTACACTTTCTTCTACATCCTCAACTAGGATAAGCTTCGACTGCTACTTCTCTCTCTTTTATTTCCTCTTCTCTATTTCTTCCTTCATTTACACTTTCTTCTACATCCTCTACTAGGATAAGCTTCGACTGCTACTTCTCTCTCTTTTATTTCCTCTTCTCTATTTCTTCCTTCATTTACACTTTCTTCTACATCCTCTGCTTTTTCTTCATCCTCGTCTATCTTCTCCTTCTTCGTCGCTACTTCCACATAATCGCATCTAAATGCTCTAATTATCGCTTCATAACTTCAATCATTATATACGTTTGGTTTTGTGCCCACTAGTAACTTATTTTCAACTTCTGTCGACTGCACATTATCCTTGTTGAATTCGCTTTCCCTGGTTCCCATCTCAAATAGCTCTGCAATACTCATTACTTCGTCCTTTCCTCCTGCATTCGTTGTGCATGCCTCTGGTAATTCATCTTCCTCGTCAGTATTCTCCCAATTAATTTCATCCCAACACGATATTGTTATTTTCCTGTCTTCGTCTTCATCTGGTCCCTGCGGATTTGTTTCTTCCTTCTTCTCTTCTCGTGATAAGATTTTTTTTTTCTCTGTTCAAGGTGCTGCAATTGTCCTGGGTCGGTGCGTCATTCTCTTTGGCATGGTTGCTTAGCTGTCAATTCGAACGTTTATCGGGGTTTGGTGGTCTTACCTCCACCTCTTCTATCTGTATTCTCTTTTCTTGTTCACCTTATTGATAGTGGTTGCTTTGTTGATAATTTGTCGGTCTATTCGTTCTCCAGTACCCGTTCCGGTTGTTATTCCCTCTGTAATAGTTGTTGCCGTTCCTGGGTGAATTTTAGTTATTGCTATATTCTCTTCTAAATCCATAACCGTTTCTTTGTTGAAATCTATCGTCGTTTCTTGGTGCGAAGTTATGACATGGTTCGTAATTATTGTTTCTTCGTACTGTGTCTTGTGGATTCCAATGCTTTTTCCTTTCGTTTTCACGCGCGCTTCGTCTTTTTCTTGCGTCATCTTCCGAAAATATGAACTCTAGTTCCCTTAGAATACCTTTAAATGCTTCGACGTCATTGCCTCCGCGACCTACTAATGATTGCTGGTATTTCACGGGACTCTTATCTCCTGAATTTTCAAAATATGGTTTCTGTAATAATTCGTACTTCACTCTGTTCTGTGCTTCGCTGGACCAATATCGTGAGAGAAACTTCTCTCTGAAATCTTCGTACGACTGGCATGTCGCTGCAACATTCTGCATGGTTTCTGCGACTGTCCCTGACATATGTGCACATATAAAGTCTAATTTGTGTGCTAGCTTCCAGTGTTCTGGTAATCCTAATCGGAATTGATCAATAAAAGTTCGTGGATGTATTGAGTTTCCTTCTCGAAAGAGTTGAAATTTTCTGACTGTGAGGAAATGACCGTTCTCGTACTCGTCCTACTTCCATATGAAATTCGCGATTTTTCGCCACTTTTGTTTCTGGTCATTTCTCCCGTCGTTCTTTCCGGTTGTGGTAGATCCATTGGATATTGTCCACTGTAACTTTCGCCTACTCTTGCGTAGTATCGTTCGAGTGGTACGCAATAATTGTCTTCCATCGGTTGTGAACGTGTAGCTGAATGCATTGCCGTGTACTCTTCGCGACCTGGCTTTCCATTGTCAGGTATTGGTTCGGTATCTTGTCTGCCTAACCTTGCTGCTTCATTGCACGATCCAAACTGTCTTGAAACATACATTTATGGTTCCGCATGTGTTTGTGATAACGTTTGCTCATCAAGAATTTCGAAACGTGTTTGTTCTGAGCAGGCTGTCTGATGTCACGTATGTTACTTTCCGCCTGTGATTGGAATCGCAAATGAGTAATATCTTCGTTAATCGCTTGTTTTTCCGGTGCTGTTACAGATTCTGATGAGGTTGCAGACTCTGTGCTTGTTCGATCCTGTTCACTACGCTCTTCAATGGTTTGCAACAACTCTGTTCGCAATTTATGAAATTGTCGCTTCGTTTGCGCTTCTATTTTGACTATGCGGTTATCATATCTTTTCAGCGCTGCTTTTGTGATACGTTTGTGTAAGGCACTGTTTTCAACAACTTCATCGCGCTGTAACTGCTGCTTGTCTAGTAATTTCGTTTATCTGTTTCTCTAGTTTCTTGACTTCTCCCTGGGTGTTGTTACGTAATGTTTTGATCTCGTCCTGAATGTCATTACGCAATGTTTGTACGTCCGCTTGTACCTTGTCAATGTCTGTTCTCAATTGATTGTGACCTGTTATTTAGTTTCCCGTCACTTCTAGAGATTCTTTTGCCTCGTCTTCAATATGACTTAGGTGTAATTGAATTTTTTTGTTTTGTTCCTTAATCGCACGCATTAGTGTCGTGATTTCTGCATTCTGAATTTGAATTTGGTTCGCTATGTCTTTACTTTGCCTTGTCATGGTTTCCATAATTTGTTGTCATAATTCTGCCAGATTGTTGGGTCCTATTGCGTTTTCTTCCGACGTCCTACGCTCTGTGTTTTCGCCCAAGTGTTGGTTCGCAACCGATTGCATTGAACTGTGCTGTGACACGTTTCTGCTCGCATTCCTTTTACTCTGTGGTGAGGGAGCTTTGATTACTTGTACTATGGGTTCTACGTATTCAAGACGCAAGTTAGAATCCTCATCGACTGTCTCTCTACTTTCCTGCTCCTCTGTCGTATGCTGACTTATGTTTTCTATGCCTTGACGTACATTATCCTTGTTATGGTGCGTTGTATGTCCAATTTCTCGCGATACTGCATCGTCTGTTGTACTGTCCTTATTACCTGTCCATTTTCATGCTGGGTCTCTACCTCAATTCGGTCAAGGTCTCGATCTGCCATAGCTAATCATTCCGAATCCCTTATTTTTTGTTTTAAAAGTAATTCACGCGCTCTACTTCGAGTCAACATGCGGTCATACGATCTCACGCGTTTCATAAACTGTTTGCACACACGACTTGACAATCAATTCATTTACTTGTTGGGTCAGAACCAAATTGTCAACAATGTATCCGCCATCTGTGCGCTTGTATTGGAGAGAAAACCTAATTCTAACAATATTAAAATTCATAACTTAATTATGCTATTGTCTCTGCCAGAATGTCTCACTTTTATTGAATATTTTCTTACTATCTATCGCTGCAGCTACTGTTTTCGACTATTTATAACGTTCAAAAAAATTTTTTTTATTACGAAAATTTTTTAACAGGATATTTTTCTGACCTAGTTAGGCATGTGGTCGACCTTCAATCATGGTATTTTACCATCCTGGCAGGGTCGCCATTTTCTAACATTCTGCATGGTGCCTGTTTGTTCTAAGTCGTGTCTCCCTACCACTTTCTCGCAACGACGCTCTGATCGTGTTTTGTAGGGAATTGACTAGTTTGAACCTGGGACCTGTTGCTGGTAAGGAGACGCCAGACCACACATGACATGTAGAATTCAGAAGAGTTCAGTGAGACTAGCGATGATGTAACCAAATACTTAATGATTTCAGCGTCAGCTCCACTGCACTCCCTGTAAAAGAATCTTAATACTAACTAAATTTAGTGGAAGGTGTTCAAGGCTTTCCTATTTTTAGTTAGCTGGTAAAATAATGTCGAAAAAGCAGTTAAGTTTACCATTGGAAATTTTATTCAACTCACAAAACATTGTTTATAAATTCCACTAGTGATAAAAGGAAATGTTTTAATACAGGACGGTAAAAACCAACTGCGTTCAACAAAAATGTGAACGAATATTCCCTGAGTGGGTTTCCAAGTTCTACAATGGATCGAAGGATGACCTATGCCGTATCACATCTATAATCTAGGTTTAAATTATGTTTCACGAAAGAGAAAACTATCAAAATGGTCTACAGTGATCCTGAATTACCTTTAATCACATATCTAACTTGTCGTAAATTAATGTGGCTGATGTGGCTTCTCAATAACTATATAACAGAAAAATCATCGCGTTTCAGAATTTTACTTCAAGTGACAAATGTGAACTCCATGAGCTTTAATTGACGATCGACAGTATTACGCAAAAAGGGGGTGTAACAGATGAGACTTTTGCAGTTCTGAGTGAAGCTTTATGCACTGTGATGTCGCATCGTGTGCGTTCATTACCTTGTCGGCGGTCTTCAGGGGGCGGTGGGCAGCACAGCTCCGCTCACCTCGCCGTCTCGGAAGCAACCCCCCCCCCCTAACTTGTCCTTACTACAATTTACCGAAGTTGGTTTAAAAAAACTATCTGGCTGTGATTTCATCTGACCAAAACGGTCTCAATGTTAACCTTAAGCTCCGCCTACAAAAATTCTATATATCCAATGAGTAACGTTATACTTTTCGTGGTGGGGCAATGTTTCTAAAGTTTGCAACGTAACAGAGACGCGAAAAACTCTCACGCTAAAACTTGCAGATGGTGTAGTACTTTCAGTGTTATCGTAAGATCTCTACTGTTCTTCTGGAGGGCTCTATCTTTTAACATGGGCTGGGGGGTGGTCCTGACGTAACAGAGACGATAAAAAGTCTCACGCTAAAACTTGCGACTGCGGTGGCCCTTTTCGTGTTATCGTAAGATCTATACTTTTCTTCTGGAGGGCTCTATCTTTTAACATGGGCTGGTGGGTGGTCTTGACGTAACAGAGACGCGAAAAAGTCTCACGCTAAGCGTCTAGCTTTTAACATGGGCTGGGGGGTGGTGCTAACGGTTAGCTGGAGACGTGGGTGTCCGTCCCTTATCGTAGGGCCTTCTAACACGGTTCTGCTCTCGGCTTCTGTTCTCGTTTCTCCCCTCGGAACTGCGTTTGTCTTGCTGTGGGAAGGTATGACATGCATTTAGGCATTCTTGTGTTAGTGTGTGGTATTCCATTTGCTCACTCGTTACTCGTATTACTTTGGTTAATATAATGTCACGATTTATTCGGTGCTATGTGACATACTACTGGATTTGCTTATCATGTCAGGGTTTTCATGGAAGGTGTTGGATTTGCCTGACACCTTACAACGTGCCGATGAAGATGAAGACATGATGATAAGGTCAACACAACACCCTTTCCCTGAGCGGGTAAGATCTCTGACCCAGCCGGGATTCGAACTCTGGCCTTGAGGTATGACATTCTGTCGCACTGACTACTCAGCTACCAGGGTCGGACACGAACTAGAGGAAGTTAAGGAATTCTGCTACCTAGGCAGAAAAATAATCAGTGACGGAGGGAGCAAGTAGAACATCAAAAGCAGACTTGCAATGGGGAAAATTCCTGGCAAAGAGAAGTCTATTAATACCAAATATCGGCCTTAATTTGAGGATGTAGTTTCTGAGAATGTACGTCTGGAGTACAGCATTGTATGGTAGTGAAACATGGACAGTGGGAAAAGTGGAACAGAAGTGAATCGAAGCATTTAATATGTGGCCCTACAGACGAATGTTGAAAATTAGGTGGACTGATGAAGCAAGGCATGAGGAGGTTCTGTGCAGCACCGGAGAGGAAAGGAATATTTGGAAATTACTGATAAGGAGAAGGGACAGGATGACAGGACATGTGTTAAGACATGAGGGAATGATTTCCATGGTACTAGAGGGAGCTGTAGAGGTAAAAAATTGTAGAGGAAGACAGAGATTGAAATACATCCAGCAAGTAATTGAGGACGTAGGTTGCAAGTGCTAATCTGATATGAAGAGATTAGCACGGGATAGAAATTCGGATCTATGGTTCATAGCCAATAAATTGTGGTCAAAGTCCACATACGCACCTGCAAATGTCTTAAAATTTAAAATCTGGTTCCGAAATCTCTGTCTTACCATAACATAATCAATCTAAAACCTTCCGGTGTCTCCAGATCTCTTCAACACATACAACCTTCCTTCACGATTCTTAAACCGAGTGTTAGAGATGATTAACTTAGTACTCTGTGTAAAATTCTACTAAGCGTCTTCCTCTTTCATTCCTTTTTCCTAATCGTCCTTTTCCTACTATCGAATTCCATTCCCCCATCGCCATTAAATTTCAGTCTCCTTTAACTGTCTGAGTATTTTCTTTTGTCTCATACATTTCTTCAGTCTTTTCAACTTTTTCGCATATAAACTCTTACTATTGTCGCCGGTATTGTCTTTGTGTCTGTCTTGGCTATAATAATGCTTTCAATATGCTATTCATAGTAGCTGAGAGTACATTGCGCAAAACGCCCAGATGGCCACTTTTTTGAAACCCCTTAATATCCTCCCACTGCGACGCCAAAGTGTGAGATTTGACCCAAACCCTCTAATCTTCGTTTGTAATGCTGCAACAGAGTGTCACCCTGAAACACCACCTTCGGGCTCTTCGGCGCTTTAAACGGGAAGGTATCGAAACTTGCCAAAAATCAGGCGACAGCACAGAGGTTAATGTGAGGTGTAAGACGAGTCAGTGATGCCACACTGGCAACACTAAACTTCACCACAGTTGTGCGTATCGCCAACGTGGACGTGTCACCCCCCCCCCCCCCCCTCTTATACCGACATATCAGCTCTTCTCTTCACGCCTTTGCTACGGAGGTGAAAAACTGCGACACCCAACACGGAAATCACGTGATTTTGTTATGAGTGGCCGAGGAAACCATTAGACTCACCGATACGTAGATACAACATGTAAAGACCTGAGGAGTAAACGTAAGAGACGTACATGTTGTTTGGGGATTTCATCTAAATTTCGGAAACAACAGTATGAAAATCGAAGTCCAACGTAACGACGTTCCCTACAATTTTTTACACTGCTAACACCCACCACACGGTTCATATCCTCTTTGAGGGGATGGATGAGCTGCGACCCCTTTGAACGTGATCTGACCTCTTTGGAGTGTAGCACGACCGCAGTTTTTCCTCTGCTATACCTGTTGGATCCATCGGGGACCTATTGGAACTATTCGACGAAATCTGAATGTGATCCAAAGCAGCAAAGGATATTTATGTTTGCATTTGACGTGAACTCAGGGGAGAGAGGTTCGAGGAGGAGAGACGACATTGACATGAATGTCAATAAAAAGGCAAGGGTGTCCTCTATGACTCCTGTTTGATACCATCTTCGTACCTTTTTTTGAGCACTTGAAAAATGTGGCGATGCAGAGACAACCCTTTACCGTTTCACTCGACACCCTCCAGTTAAATGGCACTACGCTACTGCTCTAGCGGTTGTATGTTGACATGCAGACTCTGAGAGCAGTCGAAAGGGTTGCCTGTCGATACGCACTTGTGAATCACGCAATGGATGTCTCTGTACAGATACATTTTAGATCGCTCAACAAAGGTTTCCAGGTAGCACCGAGGGTCTTGCCGAATACAGGAGTCTCAGAGGAATCCTTTGACGTTTTATTGACGTACATGCCAATGATGCTACAGCCGTCCCCGCCGAAATCTCTCCCTGCTCCTCCCCCACCCCCCCACCCCCCCACCCCCCCACCCCCGTCACCACGCCACAGCAGGGTATGAAATAGGAGGGCTGAAAACGTACACTCCTGGAAATTGAAATAAGAACACCGTGAATTCATTGTCCCAGGGAGGGCAAACTTTATTGTCAAATTCCTGGTGTCAGATACATCACATGATCACACTGACAGAACCACACGCACATAGACACAGGCGACAGAGCATGCACAATGTCGGCACTAGTACAGTGTATATCCACCTTTCGCAGCAATGCAGGCTGCTATTCTCCTATGGATACGTTCGTAGAGATGCTATGCTGGATGTAGTCCTGTGGAACGACTTGCCATGCCATTTCCACCTGGCGCCTCAGTTGGACCACCGTTCGTGCTGGACGTGCAGACCGCGTGAGACGACGCTTCATCCAGTCCCAAACATGCTCAATGGGGGACAGATCCGGAGATTTTGCTGGCCAGGGTAGTTGACTTACACCTTCTAGAGCACGTTGGGTGGCACGGGATACATGCGGACGTGCATTGTCCTGTTGGAACAGCAAGTTCCCTTGCCGGTCTAGGAATGGTAGAACGATGGGTTCGATGACGGTTTGGATGTACCGTGCACTATTCAGTGTCCCCTCGACGATCACCAGTGGTGTACGGCCAGTGTAGGAGATCGCTCCCCACACCATGATGCCGGGTGTTGGCCCTGTGTGCCTCGGTCGTATGCAGTCCTGATTGTGGCGCTCACCTGCACGGCGCCAAACACGCATACGACCATCATTGGCACCAAGGCAGAAGCGACTCTCATCGCTGAAGACGACACGTCTCCATTCGTCCCTCCATTCACGCCTGTCGCGACACCACTGGAGGCGGGCTGCACGATGTTGGGGCGTGAGCGGAAGACGGCCTAACGGTGTGCGGGACCGTAGCCCAGCTTCATGGAGACGGTTGCGAATGGTCCTCGCCGATACCCCAGGAGCAACAGTGTCCCTAATTTGCTGGGAAGTGGCGGTGCGGTCCCCTACGGCACTGCGTAGGATCCTACGGTCTTGGCGTGCGTCCGTGCGTTGCTGCGGTCCGGTCTCAGGTCGACGGGCATGTGCACCTTCCGCCGACTACTGGCGACAACATCGATGTACTGTGGAGACCTCACGCCCCACGTGTTGAGCAATTCGGCGGTACGTCCACCCGGCCTCCCGCATGCCCACTATACGCCCTCGCTCAAAGTCCGTCAACTGCACATACGGTTCACGTCCACGCTGTCGCGGCATGCTACCAGTGTTAAAGACTGCGATGGAGCTCCGTATGCCACGGCAAACTGGCTGACACTGACGGCGGCGGTGCACAAATGCTGCGCAGCTAGCGCCATTCGACGGCCAACACCGCGGTTCCTGGTGTGTCCGCTGTGACGTGCGTGTGATCATTGCTTGTACAGCCCTCTCGCAGTGTCCGGAGCAAGTATGGTGGGTCTGACACACCGGTGTCAATGTGTTCTTTTTTCCATTTCCAGGAGTGTATACAAATCTTTTTCTGCTCCGGATCGTTTTCAGATTTTCTAGTGGAAGCCTAGGGGCAACGTCGAGTAAAATTTCACGCTTCTGCCTCGCAGGAAGCCACCATTTTAACTCTTTTGCGTAAGGTATGTATACTTGCTCCATACAGGTGCGTAGTCAGATAGTGGACAGTGAAACGTTACTTTAAGCAGCAGCGTCTGGCAGTCTACTGCTTCGGTAGACAGCTGCATTGCAGAATGCTGCACCAGCATTACTACAGCGGCTGTCAAAATATTATTATACAGGGAGCTGGCATGAATGATCTGTGGTTGGCTACTGTGGCCCGCCCTTTCCCGATGCCACAAAAAATTTAAATAGAAATATATGATATAGGAACTAGCATTACAGATATTACATCCGTATCTTTCTCCCTAGCGTATTTCGTCTGTGTATATATCTTTTAATAAGAAGGGATGACAAGAAGAAAGAGCAATAGTTTTACCGGACAATCCTGTGCGAGGTTTAGTAGTTCGATAATGGATTTCGGAATTAGTGATTCTAATGAAATTTAGCTGAAATGGGTGATCAGATATAAAGAAGTAAATTTCTTACGCGAAGACGTATGTGCGTGGGACTGGCTGGAAGAACTGTAATGTGAGACAGTATTAGCATTTGTGCCACTCCCTGTTTAACGAGAGCAATCCTTGACCGTGTGTTTTGAAACTGATCAATGACAAGATAATTTGAAGGCATCGGACTTTTAAATCCCTGAACTAAGAGTTCGAGAAGAAAGATTTCATAGATATTTTGGCCGTGCAGTTTGCAATAACAGCATTGACAATTTTTGGTGGCGAAATCTCTTTGTTATCTGCATATCGTAACAGTCCCTCAGTCAATCTAAAGCAGTAATGAGAAACATGGATTATTATTTAATGTAGTAGCGATTGAGATTAATTAAATTATTGGAATAACCGATTGAATTAACTTAAATACACTTTACGATATTTACGTAAATGTAACACATTACAAAATTGTTACCGCACCTGTAATGGAAAGGGCGTCTAGTCGTAACTACAGGTAAGACCGAAGTGTGCCTCCTTCTCGGCAACGAAGGAGACGTAAAACCATCATTCATTTATTTAAACAAAATGCGTCACAGGGAGTAGATAAGGTTCTTAAACGCAGCTCATCGCTGCTTTATCGATAATTGGCGCTACAGTATCATGACTTAAATTATCATCTATCGATTGTTTCTCTCTCTGAAGTCACTAATGAGACCTTGTCTAGTAGCTCGTATAACACATTCACGTTCACACTCCGTTCAAGTAGTTGCTTTTACCGACAAGTGAAACCATGTACGTTATGTAGGGACACAGGTATCCTGCAAAGCTGTGAAAACCCTAACTGCGTAACTAAGTTATAGAGTGTGTTGAAAAAAAATGACCATACAGTCATCTTTTACCATGGATAGCGTCAACGATGTTTGAGTAATACTCAGTTCTCTAATAGGATGGCGGACCCCTTGCTCTTAGGCCCACTCTTGTCGTGTTCGTGGAAGTGTTTCATTTCTATACAATGATGTTTTCTTCGTTGAGTTCACGAACTTCCACCGCCTTTTCATTTCAAACTCTGATACCAGTAGAGCTCTTTTATTGAGGAAATCGTTCTAGACATATGCCAGCGTACATTTGATAACTTACTTTTTCAGCATCCTGTGTAACGTTGCATTGTATATAGGAGAATGTCATCAGTTCTTGCATTACTGGTTCGCTATAAATTTTTTTGTTTTAAGCCACTCCCAATTTTCCTTTTCCTCATCGCCTACAGCTTTTCTTTGTATAGTGATACTCTAAATACCGTAATAGGTATGTTGCCCGTTTCTTTCAGTAGGACTTGTATATCTTCTTTACAATAGGCCGGGAATGTATGTATTCTAGCAGCCTTAACATTTGTATCCTTGCGATTGTTAGCATCAAGATAACAACTAGTATTCTCCATGTGGGAATCAGGTGTGCTGACTATTCTCAACTTTTGTCTGTAAAAAGCTTGCTTCTGTCTTACAGCTTCTGCTACTTTCAATGTAGAAGCTCCTCATTTTAAAACCAAGTCCGTTTTCTTTACTGCTATCTAACGCAGCTGCTTCTTAGCTAACAGAAAAATTTCTTAGCTAACTGTTCACCTTCTACTATAAAAATATGTGAAATATTAATAGTACATTCTAATCAAAAGCAATCTTTGCTTAATATGTCCATGATTTGACAACGACCTTCTTGAAGTTGACAAAAGCTACGATAGTGCTACCTGAAGCAGACGTGAAGAAAAATAAGTCGTCAATTTTTCGTGTACATCCGAAACATCAAGAGTATCAGTTACAAAAGCTATGTAATTGCTACCAACAATTCGATGTTAGAGGCCTTGTTTTTCAATAGCATTCCCGAACAACACGCTCCGAAATTACAGCCGTACTTGCCATCGCTACTGAATGTTGCGACCATACGGACGTGATAGCTATTGGGTGTCCATTAGGACATCAAAAGCCAGAGAGGAAATTCCGTCACCCACATTTCATCTGATTACTGTAGATGAAAGTTTTCCATTACCTGATTAATCCAGTAGGAATTGGCAGGAATGGTTTACAAGGAACATTACTGAGTTTAAAAGGATTTCCTGAACCGTCCATCTGTAGCACAACAGGTAATGCTGTTAGCTGCCAAGTTGTTTACTCACCCATCGATCATTTTGCAATGATTCTAGGTATTTCAGCTTAATACAGTAAAATGCACTTCGAAGTTAACAGGCTTTCGGGCTTGTAGTTACTTACAGGTCTAACTGATGTTACACTGTTTATTAGTATTTCATACCCAGTCAGTACAAACACTGCACTCGTCGCACACCACACACACACACACACACACACACACACACACACACAACGACGCGGATAGCATCAGGACCGTGATGACACTGCAGTGATCCGCTCTGCTATAAGGAGAGTGAGCAAATGCTTCAAAGCAGTTTGTTAACGTTTTATCGTTTTCTACATGTATTCCATTTCTGTCTCCCTTTGATTAATTACACTTCACATCTTTGTTATTTCCAATATTATTTAGAGTACTGGCAAATGCCTTTAAATAGATACCTAACAGCATTTTTATTGCGTTATTTTACTAGCAGCATGACCTATTACGACATGTACAATGGCAGGTAATGAAAATACTAACACATTTTTTATTACGACAAAATCTGCTGCTTTACTGCCTAGTATGTTAGCGACTTGAGAGACTCACAATAGACAACAGGTTGAACCATCATTCGGAAAGGTGACCGAGAGGGAATTTGCAATCATGTCATTGTGTAAGAGTAAGAAAATCAATAAAGTTGGAAGAGATTAATGTATTTAGCAAATTTTGCTTTGTAAGAATACAGACCTGTTCAATATGGATGACAAAATCTTTGAAAGAGTAAAAAGAAATGAAATAGATTGGAGCAGCATTCAGTGAAAGGAATGTGACAGGTCACATAATAATGGCAAGAATTCAAGCAGGATTCGGCTCAGATTTTGCACTCAAAAAGCTGCTCAGTTCTCGGACTCTACAGAGATCCAAGCACATTAGGGTCCACAGAACAGTAATGCAAAGTGAAGTCCTATCCGAAGCAGAGACCTGGACTCTGAGGGAAAAGATACAATGAAAACTCCCGGAATTTCAGAAACCTTTTCTGAGATAGATTTTTCGATCAGTGAAGGTTGGAGACCATAAAGGAGAAAGGGAAAATCGAGAATTGCTGGGGTTGTACAAATCACTGGTCATTGTGGCTGTGATTAGAGAGCGAGGACTGAAGTGGTATGGGCACGTAATGCGTATAGGCTCGATCACCAGGCAGGTGTGGAACAAGACATCAGAGGCGAAACACCGAGTGGAAGAACACGGCGCAGCTCAATTGACGGGATCCGAGAGGATGAGAGTTGGGTGGGACTTGCTGGGGAGGAGTACGTGGACAGCAGCAAATGAAGGGGGTTGTTTGGCAAGACCAAAGGCCGACTATGGTTTGTTTGGCCAACCTGGTAAGTAAGTAAATAAACCATCACGAAAACTAAAGATAACTTTTACGTAGTATATAGAAGAGAAGCTTAATTTCACTTCACTTCTTTTTCTACTTGTCTTGCCTGTTCTGAAAGAGTAAAATATTTAGTTATCACAACCACTTTATGCAATACTGACGCGAGACTGAATTAATCGGAGTCAAACAGTAATTATACAGGGCGATTCAAAAAGAATACCACAACTTTAGGAATTTAAAACTCTGCAACGACAAAAGGCAGAGGTAAGCACTATCTGTCGGCGAATTAAGGGAGCTATAAAGTTTCATTTAGTTGTACATTTGTTCGCTTGAGGCGCTGTTGATTAGGCGTCAGCGTCAGTTGATGCTAAGATGGCGACCGCTCAACAGAAAGGTCATCATTCCCATAGACTTAAACCTAATGTCCGTATATGGGGCACTGAGAATCCGCGGGAAACAACTCAGTATGAACGTGACTCGCCTAAGGTGAACGTTTTCTGTGCCATTTCAGCCAATAAAATTTTTGGTCCCTTTTTCTTCGAAGGTGCTACTGTAACTGGACTACAGTATCTGGAGATGTTAGAGAATTGGCTGTTCCCTCAGCTCGAACAAGAAGCACAACAATTCATATTTCAGCAGGATGGAGCGCCACCACATTGGCACTTATCTGTTCGTAACTACCTGAACGTCAACTACCCGAGGCGATGGATCGGCCGCCAGGCAGCCCGTGACAGAGCACTTCATCACTGGCCCCCAATAAGCCCTGATCTTACCCCCTGCGATTTTTTCTTATGGGGGTATGTTAAGGATATTGTGTTTCGGCCACCTCTCCCAGCCACCATTGATGATTTGAAACGAGAAATAACAGCAGTTATCCAAACTGTTACGCCTGATATGCTACAGAGAGTGTGGAACGAGTTGGAGTATCGGGTTGATATTGCTCGAGTGTCTGGAGGGGGCCATATTGAACATCTCTGAACTTGTTTTTGAGTGAAAAAAAAACCTTTTTAAATACTCTTTGTAATGATGTATAACAGAAGGTTATATTATGTTTCTTTCATTAAATACACTATTTTAAAGTTGTGGTATTCTTTTTGAATCACCCTGTATTATTTATGGATTTTATACGGGGAGAATACATTGAATAGGAGTTCTGTACAGTCTCTTGGAACTGTCTTTAAATGTAAACTGAGGCGTCAAAAGTTATGGAATGTCGATATGCACATATACAGATGGCGGTAGTATCGCGTAGACAAAATATAAAACGAAAGCATATGGCTGACCTCTCATTTGTACTCCAGTGATTCACGTGAAAACATTTCCTACTTTATTACGGCCGCTCAATAGGAATTAACAGACTTTGAACGCGGAATGGTAGTTCGAGCTAGACTCACGGCACATTCCATTTGGAAAATCTTTAGGGATTTCCGTATTTCACGATGCACAGGGTCAAGAGTGTGTCGATAATACCACACTACCAACATTACCGCTCACCATGGATAACACAGTCTCCACTTAACGGCCGAGAACAGCGGCGTTCACTTAGTGGTGTCAGTGCTAACACACAACCAATACTGCTTGAAATAATAGCGGAATTCATTCTGGGACGTACGACGAACTTATCTGTTAGGACAGTGCGGGGAAATTTGGCGTTAATGGACTACGGAAGCAGACGACCGACGCGAGTACCATTGCTAACAGCACGGCATCGCCTGCAGCGCCTCTGCTGGGCTCGCGAGCGTATGAGTTGGACCATAGACGACCTGGTCAGATGAGTCCTGATTTCAGTTGGTAAGGGCTGATGGTAAGGTTCCAATGGCCGCAGACCCCACGAGCCGTAGACCCAAGTTGTCAATTAGGCACTACGCAAACTGATGGTGGTTCCACAATGGTGTGGACTATGTTTCCATAGAATGGACTGGGTCCTCTGGATATTTGGCTGCTCGGAGACCATATGTAGCCACTCATGGACGTCATGTTCCCGATCAAAGGATGAAATTTTTATGGATGACAAGGCGCCATGTCACCGGGCGACAATTGTTCGCTTCTGGTTTCAAGATAATTTTGAACAATTCGAGCAAATTGTTTGGCCACTCAGGTCGCCCGACATGAATCCCATCGAACACATATGGTACATAATCGAGAGGTCAGTTCGTGCAAAAAATCCTGCACCGTCAACTGTTTAGCAGTAGTGGACGGCTGTAGAGGTTATGTGGCTCAATATTTCTGCAACGGCGTTCAGGTGACTTGTTGAATCTATGTCACATCGTGCTTACTGCCTTACGTCGGGAAAGAGGAGTTACACTTGATATTAAGAGGTATCCCGTGTCTTTTCTCATCTCAGTGTAAGCCGCCTATGAACTATGATTCCATGTACACGACTTAGGACGCACAAAAATAGGGATAGTTCACTTCTAATGAAAAAGAGTCAGTAAACGTTCATACTTTTATATCAGGTGCAAACATGATTTAACATGTACTACCGATTGTACTTTCAAAGCTGTTTTATTATTTTGTACCGAACTGTCATTGAGTTTCTATCTGGCACAAACAGCCATCATTGTAAGACCTTGTAAATATCACTTGTTCGTAACTTCGAGAAATCTCTGTGAAGTAAGGAACACAAATGTTGAGACGGAACAGTATTTCGATAAAAATTTGCAGTACATGTAATATATTCACTTGTTCTATTTTGAGAGGTATATCGCATTATGTACAATTTATTATGTGTTTTAAGTTTTTGGATTTCCATTATGTTAAGGCATACAATGCGCACAGGCCAACTTGGAGTTATCCTTCCGATGTTAAACGTAATAATAACTGCAGGAAAGAGCAGACGTCCAGAACACAGTTCTACATAGGAAATACTGAGCTGCCACCATATTTACATAATTTTTCGTTATGAGTTGCCCCCAACACCTTTTTGTCAAATGGTGACAACAGAAAACTAGTTTATTCCGATGCTGACTCTATGGAAGGTTACTACATCCGGTGGAAAACTGGGTGATATTAAAGAGATAGGAGCCGACCTCAGTGGCCACGCGGTTCTAGGCACTGCAGTCCGGAGCTGCGCGACTGCTACGGTCGCAGGTTCGAATCCTGCCTCGGGCATGGATGTGTGTGATGTCCTTAGGTTAGTTAGGTTTAAGTAGTTTTAAGTTCTAGGGGACTGATGACCTCAGATGTTAAGTCCCATAGTGCTCAGAGCCATTTTTGAACAAAGAGATAGGAATACTCATTGCACCTATGACTCCGATCAACTGCAGTCCAGTGGTTATATGATGGAAGAAAGAAACTGCTGGACACTTCGCTTCTGATTACAGTGAATGTCATTGAAATGTAGCGTGTTTTTGGCTTTGACCAGACAGCTACACCTAATACTACTTCGAGTGACTAAAAGTATAAAAAGTGAGAATAATAGCTAATTCACACAGTTTCACTGGTTACGACGAACTGAATTCGATTATATTTTTACTTAAAGGACGTTATTAGATTTACGTTTAACAAGATACCCTATGCTCGACAGTGAATGTAATTGTGTGTTTATCCCTCATCCCCGCTCTAGAGTTATGCATATTCAAGAACTGTGGCCTGTTATTTCATCAAAAGTCTTCCCCATAAACAGAACGAAAGGGAAGTGCCTGCGCGTGATATTTTCAGCCTCACGCCAGCCTCCTTTCTGAAGCTTTCGTCACAGTACCGTTGGCGCGCCATTATATTCTTCATCCATCGCTATTTTCCTGTCGGATAAACGCGATCGTTAACCTCCATAGTGAAGAAAATGTTGAGCTTACGGGGATGACAGTAAGTGAACATTTCCAACAACAAACCTTGGGCATGGTACTTCCGTTGATATACGTTGTATTCTTTAGGCATGTTCTGGAACGAAAGAGAAGTTTAAATTTTTTATTAATCCTTTAACGAATATAATGCATTCTCCAACCAGTGTCTTTTAATTGTTCTTTGAAGTGTCTACGTATTGGTCATTCCACAGACGACAAACAACTGCTTTTCTCATGTGCCATGGCTTTGCGCATCTCTAGAATTATTCGTTTGTAAACTTTAATTGATTTTGTGTAGTACCCTTTCCTTCCAATACTGAATGAATCATGCTCTATTAAAAAAAGTGTTCATTCCAGTAGTATTCGTGAATAATCCTTAGTTTCCTGAGCCGGCCGCGGTGGCCGTGCGGTTCTAGGCGCTGCAGTCTGGAACCGCGGGACTGCTACGGTCGCAGATTCGAATCCTGCCTCGGGCATGGATGTGTGTGATGTCCCTAGGTTAGTTAGGTTTAAGTAGTTCTAAGTTCTAGGGGACTGATGACCTAAGATGTTAAGTCCCATAGTGCTCAGAGCCATTTGAACCATTTTTTGAACCTTAGTTTCCTGATATGTCCCTCAAATCTGCTAACTCTGAGTCCTGTTAGTTGGATAAAACATATGAGGTTCTCTTGATCTGTTGATGAAAAGTCCTTTGATGTTGTGCAAGTATATTAGAAAATTACTAAATGGTTAAATCGGCCTATTGTAATATGTAATAATGTGCAGTCTGACAAAGAGTTGTAGATCTGTCACATATAGAATGTTACCATACCTGGTAGGACGTATAAAAGACACGAACAGTGACAGATGATGGATCGTCATTGTGAAGGACATGGAGCTACTGTGTACTCATGAGACAGCAGTATCAGCACACTACAGAGCTTGAAAGGGGCCCTTTGCGGGTCGACATTTGGCCGGCAAGTCGAATTGTGCAGTAAACAGATTTCTTAGTCATTCGGATGTGACAGTATGGAGGGCAGACATACCCATCATCAAGGTACTGGTCTACTACGTCTGACCAACACAAGAGGGAATCGCCGTTGTGCCACTAGAACACCACTACCCCTTCACATCTGGACTTGGAATTCGAGAACACCCTGCAACATCCTGTCAAACGACACTATTGCAGATAGGCTAGCAGCAGCCGGTCTAGGGAATTGCCGTCCCATCCGCAGTCTGTTGTTAACACAATAACACATACCGCAGCGTTTGGAGTGGAGGTGTGATCAGGAAGCGTGGATAACTGCTTATGAATGGCGCCGCATTATGTTCAGCTATGAATCGCGGCTCTGCACTATCCTGGAAGACCATTATCGGCCGGTATTATTCCTGACCTTATGGTCTCGGAAGCCACTGGGTATGACTTTGAACATGGCTGGTAGTGATTGAGGGAACTCTGAGGGAGCAAATGTACGTCACTCACATCGTACGCCCTTATGTTTTGTGATCTGTGTAAATATAAATCATGTAGACTGCACTTACCGGTGGTTTAGTACGAATTACTAAGTTAATACGTGTATTATTGTCTTTTTATGCTCAGTATTAAAGGTTTCACTTTTCTTCACGTAATATTCTAGAAAATGCGGGAAAATCGTACAGTCTATTTGTTGTATTTTTGTTTACTTTTCGGCGCTGAAAACTTAGAGAATCTCCTTTAACTGTTGCTTTATCATTCCACCAGTTTAGGTAGAGCATAGTCCTTTATCATGTAACTAACATTTCCGAAAAGTAATGAAAATTTTAAGTTGATTGTTCAGAAACTTCCCATTAATAGTTTGGTTACATATAGCTGCAAACAAGTCTAATTTTTATAAACGTGTTTTCATGTTTATTGGTAGTGTTTTTGACTCACTCTTATTAAAGTATTATATTTATCATGAGTCAAAAGTGCCTGACTTGCCATAGAATTCTTAAGTTTGGCGTTTCTTGTGATAGGCACTATAGTTTCTTTTCCATTTGGCAGACTGTGATGACATGGGATATGGGGAAGTAAATGAGGCTATTCAGTAGTTTTGTAGGATATGTAGTACAGATAGAAGGACTGTAGAACACGAGGGGAAAGTTGCTGCCCTTCAGGCTGAGTAAGACAAGGCTAGGGAATATCTGGACAAGTTTAAAGGGTGAAAGAGTAAAGAGAGGAGAGGGGTGGGGGATTGGTAACAGGCAATAGGAGTAATAGGCTTAGTACTACGTTTGACAGATTTGTGGTGAATGTGAAAAATAAGTTCGATCTGTTGCTACAGTTAGATACTGATGGGCCTGAAGCAGATGCAGGTGTAAACAGTGCCCAACAAATTTTCAGCAGTAAACTGAAAAGTAGGAATGCAGGAAAATCAGTAAACACAAAAAATTTATTTTAAGTGGTTCTCATGGTAAAGGTGCTGACCAACATTATCAACTAAGATTAGAATACCAAGTCATCAATTTTTTTTAAAACCTGGTGCTGGTCTGGAGCACATGACAGGGGATTTAGGACCACTCTGCAAAGGTTTCACAAAGGAAGACACCGTGCTTACTAGTGAGGTCCTTACTGATTCCCTCAGTACGTGGAAAGATACTAGTTATGACATGAATCTTAACTGGAAAGGGAAGGATATACTGGCTGGACCAATAGTAGAAAATTTAAGAGAGGGGGTGGGGGGCGGGGGATGTAACACTTCCATGAGCGACAAAATACCGTTGTTTGCAGGGTACAAATCACCACAATTTTTACAGTAGAGAGGACGGATATAAACCAAGTTTTAAGAGAAGTTAGGGTTAAAATAAACTTTCAGAAAAAAACTAGACAACATAATTCTGACATACTGCATCAGCAGTTAAAATTTTTGAACATACAGTACAAATTTTGTTAAATCCATTTTAACTCAGTTAAAGTGAAATGTCAGCCATCGTTATTGCAGCAAAATATTCGAAAATTCATAACTCAAATTAATGAACAACACATATAAAAAAGAGTTTTGCATCATCTCGGTTGCAAGAGTTCCAGAACCTGTACATAAAATTGGAACAGAGATAAACATAAACATTATTTCCACCCTTTTTATTGCTCATGAAAACCACACATTGCATGTTGTACCATCATACAGCGAGAACTTCAGGGGTGGTGGTCCATATTTCTGTACACACCGGTACCTGTAATACCCAGTAGCACGTCCTCTAGCAATGACAGATGTCTGTGTTCGTCGTGGCATACTTTCCACAAGTTCATTAAGGCATTGTTGATCCAGATTGTCCCACTCCTCAAAGGCAATTCGGCGTAGATCCTAAGAGTGGCTGGTGGGTCACGTCGTCCACAAACAGCCCTTTTCAATCTATCCCAGGCATGTTCGACAGGATTCATGTCGTTGTGCTGAAGGAAGTCATTCACAAGATGTGCACGATAGAGGCGCCCACTGTCGTTCATGGAGACGAATGCCTCACCAATATACTGCCAATATGGTTGCACTATCGGTCAGAGGATGGCATTCACATATCGTACAGATATTACGGCGCCTTCCATGACCACCAGCGGAGTACGTCGGCCCACATAATGTCACCCCAAAACATCAGGGAACCTCCACCTTTCTGCACTCTCTGGACGGTGTGTCTAAGGAGTTCAGCCTGACCGGTTGAGTCGATTGTTTGGTTGAAGGCATATGTGACACTCATCGGAGAAGAGAAAGTGATGCCAATCCTGAGCGGTCCATTCGGCATGTTGTTGGGGTCATCTGTACCGCGCTGTATGGTGTCATGGTTGCAAAGATGGACCTCGCCATGGACGTCGGGACTGAAGTTGTGCATCATGCAGCCTATTGCGCACAGCTTGAGTCGTAACACTCTAACATTCTGCGTGGTGTCTGTTGTTCTAAGTTGTGTCTCCTACCACTTTCGCGTAACGACGCTCTGAGAGTGTTTTTTAGAGAATTGACTAGTTTGAAGCTGGGACCTGTTGCTGGTAAGGAGACGCCAGACCACACATGACATGTAGAGTTCAGAAGAGTTCAGTGAGACTAGCGATGATATGACCAAATACTTAATGATTTCAGCGTCAGCTCCGCTGCACTCCCTGTAAAAGAATCTTAATACTAACTAAATTTAGTGGAAGGGGTTCTAGGCTTTCCTAGTTTTAGTTATCTGGTAAAATAACGTCGAAAAAGCAGTTAAGTTTGCCATTGGAAATTTTATTCTACTCACAAAATATTGTTTATAAATTGCAATATTAGTAAAAGGAAATGTTTTAATACAGGATGATAAAAACCAACTGCGTTCAACAACAATGTGAACGAATATTCCCTGCATGGGTTTCCTAGTTCTACAATGGATCGAAGGATGACCTATGCCATATCACATCTACAATCTAGGTTTAAATTAAGTTTCACAAAAGAGAAAACTATCAAAATGGTGTACAGTGACCCTCAATTATCTTTAATTACTTATCTAACTTGTCGTAAATTGCAGTGGATGATGTGGCTTCTCAATAATTATATAACAGAAAAATCATCGCGTTTCAGATTTTTACTTCAAGTGGCAAATGTGAACACCATGAGCTTTAATTGACGATCGACACTAGTATTACGCAAAAAGGAGGTGTAACAGATGAGACTTCTGCAGTTCTGAGTGAATCCTTATGAGCTCAAAAATGCGGCATCGCGTGCGTTCATTACCTTGTCGGTTTTCGTCAGGGGGCGGCGGCCGGCGCAGCTCCATGCTTCTCGCCGTCTCGAAAGCAACCCTCTCCTGGCTTCTCCTTACTACAATTTACCGAAGTTGGTTTAAAAAAAACTATCTGGCTGTGTTTTCATGTGATCAATGGCAAACTTACCTGCCTTTTCGACGTTATTTTACCTTAAGCTCCGCCTAAAAAAAATTCTGTCTATCCAATGAGAAACGTTATACTTTTCGTGGTGGGGCAATCTTTTTAAAGTTTGCAACATAACAGAGACACGAAAAAGTCTCACGCTAAAATTTGCAGATGGTGTGGCCCTTTTAGTGTTATCGTGAGATCTATACTGTTCTTCTGGAGGGTTCTATCTTTTAACATGGGCTGGGGGGTGGCTCTGGCGATTACTTTTCGTGGTGGGGGCAATGTTTTTAACGTCTGCAACGTAACAGAGACGCGAAAAAGTCTGTCGCTAAAACTTGCCGCTGGTGTGGCCCTTTTAGTGTTATCGTAAGATCTATACTGTTCATCTGGAGGGCTCTAGCTTTTAACATGGGCTGGGGGGTAGTCCTTTCGGTTAGCTGGCGACGTGGGTGTCCGTCCCATATCGTAGGGCCTTCTAGCTTAACACTGCTCTCGGCTTCTGTTTTCGTTTCTCCCCTCGGAACTGCGTCTGTCTCACGGTGGGAAGGTATGACATGCATTTAGGCATTCTTGTGTTAGTCTGTGGTATTCCATTTGCTCACTCGTTACTCGTATTTCTTTGGTTAATTTAATGCCACGATTTATTCGGAGCTACGTGACATAGTACTGGATTTGCTTATCATGTCAGGGTTTTCATGGAAGGTGTTGGATTTGCCTGACACCTTACATATCACCACCCTTCGAACTTAATTTTTGCACTGAAGTTAGGCAATGTTGTCGTTGCCTAAGTCAGTCAAAAATTATTCCTTTATCTAAATTTTGTTGGCTACTGTTCAGCCACGTTATTCTGCTTCTATGCTAGTTTGTAGTACTAATTAAATTTTTATATTCTTCCACATTATTCTCAAAAATATGGTTATATTGACAAGAGAAAAATATTTTTATGCTATTATTTTTTAATTATTTTTTTTCTTTATTTATGTGTGAAGTTTGTTTTTTAAGAAATTTATTATCGAAAGTGACGAGTCTTTCACATGGATTTTCCTAGAAATATTTCTTTTTATATATGTAGTAATTATGTAAAATCTATTCCTAACACATTTTCTAAATGTCATGTACAACTAAAATTTTTTTGTTTCTAGACACTCATTTCAACATTGTTACACTAACAAATAAGAATTATTTCCAAGAATTGCTTTGACAAAGAAATATACATACACAAGTATTGAGATATTATCCTAACAAATCGTACAAATGTTAAAAAAAAGGGATAACATCCAACAAGATAATTTTTTATTCTTTATTTTTATAAGGAGAAAATAAGTAAAATATAGTTATTCTTTTATTTTTATGAGGAGAAAATAAGTGGCATATAGTTTTAGTGTTTGTTATGCCTTACTTTTGTTCTTTATATACTGTCCATTTCAGAACTAATGATTTATTTTTATCGATAGTATATTTCTTACTTAAGTCCATAGTCAATGACTGTTATTTTGTAGTTTATTAGCTGTTTGGTGTGCTTAACTTATTTAGTTTTTCACACATTTCTTTTTGCACAATTCCTACATCACATAATTTGATTTCTAACATTCACACAATCCTATGAATGTTTAAGCATGAGGTTGTCGAATGTTTTTTGCACGAAGGTGATGGACTTGAGCAAGATGGATGTGGGCAAGTATTTGATGTACAGCTTCGTCCGTTGTTCCTTGTTGGCTTTGCAAGTGTGTGTTGCTGTTGTGGAGGCCCCATAATGGAATGGAGCTGTGAGTGCAGAATCTCGTGGTTTACTGTCCTTGTTTGCGTGAAAGTCATCGTTATGTGTCGCTGAAAGTGTTCGTTTTCACTGTAATACTTCGCAGACGACTAGTTTACAATGGGATAGGGATTAGGGAAGGTATGTCGTTTATTCTTCACCCATCTTTTTTGTTTGTCTCAATCTTGCGAATATGCAACTTCTGCAACTTCTGTTCTTCCTGCTTTTTCTCTGCTTCTTACTTGATTCTTGGATCCTCTCTGGGCAGGATATGGAAATATTTATTGATAACTAGTCGCTTTGAAGTTCTCCTCTTAGTAACAGTTTGATAAATTGTTTGGGCGTGTCAGTTTTACTTTGTGGAAGTTTTCTTCAGTTTCTTGCATCAACATGCTGTTTAATAGCATTAGTGTGACTTTTACACTTTTTATTTTTATTTTTTTTTTTGCCAGTGGTGGCTTGCCCAAGTGGTCTTCTCATCGGGCCGTTTTTTGCTCGCTCCGCTGAGTGGGGGTGTCCCGGGGTTTACAAGGGGTGAAAGTCCGGTGTTTGCTTGTCTGTCCCAGCACCAGTCGCTCTCCTTTTCCTTCTCTTGACGCTTCTGCCTTGTAGGAATCGTGTCTTGCTAATTACGTCCTTTTCTTTGTTGATACTTCTCACGTTGCAACTTGTGGGTCATTGCATATGGTCCTTGCTGGAGTTTTTACAATGGTTCTTACAAAAAGTTTTACTTATAATCATCTATCATATGTCTAGTACCTACATTGTTTTATGCCTTCTTAAAAGCTTTACAAATTTCGGCGTCCTTTCCATGTTACAATTCTAAAATATTTTGAGTCTTAACTTCTACAAGAATTCTGAAATTCGTTTTTTATTTTTGTGTAGTGTCGTGGTGTATAGCATTTTAGTATTTCATGCTGTTAGACTATCTACGTTTTATCCCTTCACCTTAATCTTTGGTACTATTGGTGTTATTTTTGTTTTTGTTTTTATTGAAACTACTCTCATTTTCCCACCTTCCTCTCTCATCATTCTTCTTTCTCCTGACGATCTTATCTGCAACATAATCTTGAAATATTGTGCTGATTATTTACCAGTAATAAAATTTATCTTCAAACTTTTTGATATGGCTCACATGGTGAAGTTCTAAGGTTTTGCCTGTTTTTGGATTCATTAGCTCCACAGCATTATCGTGAGAAATTCGGCTAATTATGACAGGTCCCTTGTGTGCAGCATAAAACTTATGTATTTTGTGTTTATGTTTGCTGGAGAGATGATGTGTTTTTATCTAACATTTTCTCTTGTTATGTTTGGGGGTTCAATATTTTTAAATACAGTAACTGGAGGTAGTAGTGTAGTGCTATGTGGCATTTCATTTATTACTTCTTGAAAATCTTTAAGGTATAAATCCCAAGTGTTGTCTTTTGCCTGAATATAATTGGCATAAAGTGCCTATGTCCTTCATAGATCGTTCTGCTGGATTTACGCTAGGTTTGTACTTAGATATGTAGATGTGTTTTATTTTGTGTTGTTTTAAGGTGTTCTGCTGTTGCACTGATTTGTACTGTGGGCCATTATCCGAAATTATTCTTTCCACTCGACCTACTTGTCTGAGAAAATCTTGTCTAAATGCTTTACTTATAGTTCGACCTGTTGCCCGTTTTAATGGTGTCAAGGTAACATTTTTAGAAGTAAGTTCCAAAACAACAAATATGAAAACATATCCGATATGTGCGTGGGAGGGGCCCCATTAAATCTGTTGCAGCTATTTGTTTTAATTTTTTTGGGATTATTGGAAACATAGGTGGTCTGGTTTGGAAAGTGACGTGTTTAGCCATCATACATTTTTTGCATTTAACTAATACTGTTCTAATTCGTCTTTCCATATTAGGAAAATGGCTTGTTTGTTTTATTTTTAAAAAGCATTTCTTTGGTCCAAAGTGGCCATTACTTAAATGTGTATACCATATGTACTTATTAATTAGTTCATCTGGGATATAAATTAACCATTTATTCGTTGCAACATTTCGTCAAAAAAATAAAACATTGTTTTTTTACGAGATAGTGCTGTCGAATGTCTGGAAAATCCTTACTTCTCCACTTGTGTTTGATTCCTAGTATTTTGCGATCTTTGTCCTGTTCTTTGCCTATGTTTTTCAATGCTGTCGTAATGTAGTTTTCGAAAGGTACTTGTTTCATGTAGTACATTGTAAACTGGTCTGCTGCTTCCAAACATATGTTATTGGATGCACCCTGTGGACATCGTGATAAAGCATCTGCTAATACATTCGCTGGTACTGGTATGTGTGTAATAGTGAAGTCAAATTCTTGTAGTATTAACATCCATCTGGCTAACCTCCCATGAGTTAATTTGGCGGATAACAGAAATTCTAATGCTTTGTGATCAATGTATACTTTTGTTTTTCTTCCGAATAGGAAGTATCGAAAACATTGGAAGCCCCATACAATGGCCAATGCTTCCAGCTCCATGACTGAATAGTTTTTCTCGCTTTTTGTGAGTACACGACTGGCAAATGCAATTGTTCCATATGATCTTAGCCCTGCCTGTTCATATTCATGGCATAAAACAACTCCTAAACCTGTTTTCGCGCTATCATACAAAAATTTTGTGTTAGATCAGGATGTGCTAAAATCGGTGCTGTTGATAGTGCGTTTTTCACTTTTAAAAATTCTTCATTGGCTTGTTGATCCCATACCCATGGCGTGTTTTTCCAGTCAATGCACATGCGCGTGGTGTTGCGAGAGAGTCGATCCAAACAAATTTTTTATAGAATCCATTGAGACCTAGAAATCCTCTGAGAGTTTTCTTATTATATGCCATTGGTTTTTCTGGATCGGGCATTACCCCTTTCTCTGAAATTATGTGTCCTAGAAGTTTGACCTCTCGCCTTCCTAATTTGGATTTTTTTAATATTTACTGTGACCCCATGCTCTTTCATGATCTTAAAAACTGATTTAATGTGTCGTTGTGATGTTCCCAAGAGGGTTCCGCTATAATCACATCATCAACATAACAAGTAATTTTTTGTAAAATTTCAGGACTGAGTATTGTATTAAATCCCCTAATAAACGCTGCTGATGATATGTTTAAACCAAATTGCAATCGTTTAAACCGGTAACATCTACCGAATACGATAAATACTGTAAATTTTCTACATTCTGTGGCCAATTCTATTTGCCAGAAACTACTCTGTAAATCAATTGATGAAAATTTCTTAGCACTGTGGAAGTTTTGTATCAATTCCTCTAGTTTTCCTGGGCGATCTTTCTCAGTGATTATGATTGTGTTGATCTGTCTGGAATTAAGCATTAACCTGATGCTCCCATCTCGTTTTTGTACAATATGAAGCGGGCTGCTATGTGTGAAGGTGGAGGTAGCTGGTTCAATAATATCATCATCTAACATTTTAGATATCTCCTGGAATACTTTATTCCTGTAGCTTATTGGGATTGTATAGGGTGGCACTCTAAATGGTTTGTGCTGTTTTACTTCGAACTTGTACTGAAAGAGTTTAATACTGCCAGTCTTAGGTAAAAATACCTCTGCTATATCTCGTAAAATTCCCTCTAATTCTCTTTTACTGTGTTCCGGAATACCTTGAACTTCCTGCAATTTTTCATTTCTTTATGGACTTGTAACATGAGTTGAGGCGATTTCATTTCTTTATGGACTTGTAACATGAGTTGAGGCGATTCCCCCTATGGTGAATACCATTCTAATTCTTCATCCTCTTTATCTCGCGTCATTCTTAATTGTGTGTTTATAACTGGTATTTCTTCTGATTTTAGCTTTTGCTCAAAGAGAAGTGTCTCATTCCCGACTGTTACGCTACCTTTTCCCATATCTATTATCGCTCGTCTCTCATTTAAAAAATCTGCACCTATTATCAAATCTACAGTTAGTTTAGGTATAATCACGAAGTAGGCTTCGATCTTCACACCACACGACACAACCTTGACACGAAAGAGTTAACCTTGTTTGTCTCGTAACTTCCGCACCATTGTTTCCAATAGGACCTCTTACTTTAACCTTACGTGTTTTCAGAACTGGCAATTCCTGATTGGCATTACATTGCATGAATAAATTTTCTGAGATCGCAGTCAGTTCACTTCCGCTATCAATTACAATATTGACTGGGATATGCTTTACCATGGCCTTCACAATTGGTTGAATTTGAAAGGGTTGGTTCTCTTCTTCTTCTTCTCGCATCAACGAATCCTCCACTGAATCATACATGAGTCTTTTCAGGAATTTCCCTTGTGAATTCGAACTTTCTGTAGGATAAGCTTCGAATGCTACTTCTCTCTCTTTTATTTCCTCGTCTCTATTTCATCCTTCGTTTACGCTTTCTTCAACATCCTCTACTTTTTCCTCATCCTCGTCTTTCTTCTCCTTCTTCGTCGCTACTTCCACATAATCGCATCTAAATGCGCTAATTATCGCTTCATAACTTCCTTCATTATATACATTGGGATGTGTGCCCACTAGTAACTTACTTTCAACTTCTGTCGACTGCGCATTATCCTCACTGAATTCGCTTTCCCTGGTTTCCATCTCAAGTAGCTCTGCAATACTCATTACTTCGTCCTTTCCTCCTACATTCGTTGTGCATGCCTCTGGTAATTCATCTTCCTCGTCAGTATTCTCCCAATTAATTTCATCCCAACACGATATTGTTATTTTCCTGTCTTCGTTTCCATCTGGTCCCTGCGGATTTGATTCTTCCTTCTTCTCTTCTCGTGATAAGGTATTTACTTCTCTGTTCAAGGTGCTGCAATTGTCCTGGGTCGGTGCGTTATTCTCTTAGGCATGGGCGCTTAGCTGTCAGTTCGAACGTTTATCGGGTTTGGTGGTCTTACCTCCACCTCTTGTTCATAGTGGTTTCTCTGTTGATAGTTTGTCGGTCTATTGGTTCTCAGGTTGTCGTTATTCCCTCTGTAGTAGTTGTTGCCGTTCCTGGGTGAATTATAGTTATTGCCATATTCTCTTCTAAATCCATAACCGGTTCTTTGTTGAAATCTATTGTCGTTTCTTGGTGCGAAGTAATCACGTGGTTCGTAATTATTGTTTCTTCGTACTGTGTCTTGTGGATTTCACTGCTTTTTCCTTTCGTTTTCACACGCGCTTCGTCTTTTTCTTGCGTCATCTTCCGAAAATATGAACTCTAGTTCCCTTAGAATACCTTTAAATGCTTCGACGTCATTGCCTCCGCGACCGACTAATGATTACTGTTATTTCAATGGTAACTTCATCGCGCATAATTTAATCAACCCTCCGTCACTGTATAGTACATCTAAGCATTGATTTTTCTTTGCCATTAATCCGAAAAATTTCACGGGGCTCTTCTCTCCTAAATTTTCAAAATATGGGTTCTTTAATAATTCGTACATCACTCTGCTCTCTGCTTCGCTGGACCAATATCGTGAGAGAAAATTCTCTCTGAAATCTTCGTACGATCGGCATGTCGCTGCAACATTCTGCATGGTTTCTGCGATTGTTCCTGACATGTGTGCACATATAAAGTCTAATTTGTGTGCTAGCGTCCAGTGTTCTGGTAATCCTACTCGGAATTGATCAATAAAAGTTCGTGGATGTAATGAGTTTCCTTCTCGAAAGTGTTGAAATTTTCTGACTGTGAGGAAAACATCGTTGTCGTACTTCGTCATAGTTCCATATGAAATCGCGATTCTTCGCCACTTTTGTTTCTGATCATTTCTCCCGTCGTTCTTTCCGGTTGTGGTTGATCCATTGGATATTGTCCACTGTAACTTTCGCCTACCCTTGCGTAGTATCGTTGGAGTGGTACGCAATAATTTTCTTCCATCGGTTGTGAATGTGTAGCTGAATGCATTGCACTGTACTCTTCGCGACCTGGCTTTCCATTGTCAGGTATTGGTTCGGTACCTAGTCTGGCTAACCTTGCTGCTTCATTACACGATCCAAACTGTATTGAAACATAGATTTGTGGTTCCTTATGTGTTTGTGATGCCGTTTGTTCATCAATAATTTCGAAACGTGTCTGTTGCTGTGCAGGCTGTCTGATGTCACGTATGTTACTTTCCGCCTGTGATTGGAATCGCAAATGCGTAATATCTTCGTTAATTGCTTGTTTTTCCGGTGCTGGATGTGGTTGCAGACTCAGTGCTTGTTCGATCCTGTTCACTACGCTCTTCAATGGTTTGCAACAACTCTGTTCGCAATTTCTGAATTTGTCGCTTCGTTTGCGCTTCTATTTTGACTATGCGGTTACCATAAAATATTTTCAGCGCTGCTTTTGTGATACGTTTGTGTAACACACTGTTTTCAACAATTTCACGCGCTGTACCTGCTGCTTGTCTAGTAATTACGTTTATATGTTTCTCTAGTTTCTTGACTTCTTCCTGGGTGTTGTAACGTAATGTTTTGATCTCGTCCTGAGTGTCATTACGCAATGTTTGTACGTCCGCTTGTACCTTGTCAATGTCTTTTCTCAATTGATTGTGACCTGTTACTAAGTTTCCTATCACTTCTCGAGATCCTTATGCCTCGTCTTCAATATGACTTAGGTGTAACTGAATTTTTTTTTGTTTTGTTCTTTAATCTCACGCATTTGTCTCGTGGTATCTGCAATTTGTTTCGTCGTTTCCGCATTCTGAATTTTAATTTGGTTCGCAATTTCTTTATTTTGTCTTGTCATGGTTTCCGTCATTAATTGTAATAATTCTGCCAGATTGGTGGGGCCTATTGCGTTTCCTTCCGAAGTCCTACGCCCTGTGTTTTAGCCCAATTGTTGGTTTGCAACCGATTGCACTGAACTGTGCGGTGACACGTTTCTGCTCGCATTCCTTGTGCTCTGAGGTGAGGGAGCTCTGATTACTTGTACTAGGGTTTCTACGTATTCAAGACGCAAGTTAGAATCCTCATCGGCTGTCTCTCTAATTTCCTGCTCCTCTGTCGTATGCTGACCTAGGTTTTCTGTGCCTTGGCGTATATTATCCTCGTTATGGAGCGATATCTGTCCTATTTCTAGCGATACTGCATCGTCTGTTGTACTGTCTATTCTCTGTCCATCTTCATGTTGGGTCTCTACCTCAATTCGGTCAGTGTCTCGATCTGTCATTGCTAATCTTTCCGAATCCCTTATTTTCTGTTTTAAAAGCAATGCACGCGCCCTTCTTCGCGTCAACTTGCGCTCATACGATCTCACGCGTTTCATAAACATTTTGCACACACGACGTGACAATCAATTTACTTACTTTTTGGGTCAGAACCAACTTGTCAACGATGTACCCGCCACCTGTGCACTTGAATTGGAGAGAAAACTTAATTTTAACTGTATTAAAATTCATAACTTAATTATGCTATTGTCTCTGCTAGAATGTCTCGCTTTCTATTGAATACTTTCTTACTATCTATCGCTGCAGCTACTGTTTTCGACTATGTATAACTTTAAGGAAATATTTTTTACTCCGAACATTTTTCAACAGGATATTTTTCTGACATAGTTAGGCATGTGGTCGCCCTTTAATCATGGTATTTTACCATCCTGGCACGGTCGCCATTCTCTAACATTCTGCATGGTGTCTGTTGTTCTATGTCATGTCTCCCTACCACTTTCGCGCAACGACTCTCTGAGCGTGTTTTTTAGGGATTTGACTAGTTTGAACCTGGGACCTGTTGCTGGTAAGGAGACGCCAGACCACACATGACATGTAGAGTTCAGAAGAGTTCAGTGATACTAGCGGTGATATAACCGAATACTAAATGATTTCAGCGTCAGCTCCGCTGCACTCCCTGTAAAAGAATCTTAATACTAACTAAATTTAGTGGGAAGGGTTCTAGGCTTTCCTATTTTTAGTTAGCTGGTAAAATAACGTCGAAAAAGCAGTTAAGTTTACCATCGAAAATTATATTCTACTCACAAAACATTGTTTATAAATTGTACTATTGATAAAAGGAAATGTTTTAATACAGGATGATAAAAACCAACTGCGTTCGACAACAATGTGAACGAATATTCCCTGCATGGGTTTCCAAGTTCTACAATGGATCGAAGGATGACCTATGCCATATCACATCTATAATCCAGGTTTAGATTAAGTTTCACAAAAGAGAAAACTATCAAAATGGTGTACAGTGACCCTCAATTATCTTTAATTACTTATCTAACTTGTCGTAAATTACAGTGGCTGATGTGGCTTCTCAATAATTATGTAACAGAAAAATCATCGCGTTTCAGATTTTTACTTCAAGTGGCAAATGTGAACATCATGAGCTTTAATTGACGATCGACACTAGTATTACGCAAAAAGGGGGTGTAACAGATGAGACTTTTGCAGTTCTGAGTGAAGCTTTATGCACTGTTATGCGGCATCGTGTGCGTTCATTACCTTGTCGGTGGTCGTCAGGGGGCGGCGGGCAGCACAGCTCCGCTCACCTCGCCGTCTCGGAAGCAACCCTCCCCTAACTTCTCCTTACTACAATTTAAAGAAGTTGGTTTAAAAAAAACTATCTGGCTGTGTATTCATCTGACCAATCAGGGTCTCAATGTTAACCTTAAGCTCCGCCCACAAAAATTCTGTCTATCCAATGAGAAGCGTTATACTTTTCAAGGTGGGGCAATGTTTCTAAAATTTGCAACATAACAGAGACGCTAAAAAGTCTCACGCTAAAACTTGCAGATGGTGTGGTACTTTCAGTGATATCGTAAGATCTATACTGTTCTTCTGGAGGGCTCTATCTTTTAACTATGTGACATACTACTGGATTTGCTTATCATGTCAGGTTTGTCATGGAAGGTGTTGGATTTGCCTGACACCTTACAACACGACGTCCTATGACTGCATGAAAAGCATTATTCAAGAAGGTGACGTTGCTGTCAGGGTTCCTCCGAGCCATAATCGGTAGGAAGTGGTCATCCACTGCAGTAGTAGCCCTTGTGCTGCCTGATCGAGGAATGTCATCGACAGTTCCTGTCTCCGTATCTCCTCCTTGTCCGAACAACATCGCTTTGGCTCTCTCCGAGACCCCTGAACACTTCCCTTGTAGAGAGCCCTTCCTGGCACGAAGGAACCATGCGGACTCGATCTAACCGCGGTATTGACCGTCTAGGCATGGTTGAACTACATACAACACGAGTCGTGTACCTCCTTCCTGGTGGAATGACTGGAACTGATCGGCTGTCGAACCGCCTTCGTCTAATAGACGCTGCCCATGCATCGTTGTTTACATCTTTGGTCAGGTTTAGTGACATCTCTGAACATCCAAAGGGACTGTGTCTGTGGCACAATATCGTCGGCATCTCTCTTTTTGTAGAGCAAAAATGGAGAATGGAGGAATTGCCACATTCATCAGGAATTGTAATAAATTTATGAATATAGACATTCACAATTTTTTTTTCTAGAGCAGCATGACGATGTATGTAAAACAGAAGTAAAATTTCGTATAAATCCTTCATAATTATAAGTATTTACCGAGCAGGTGCAAGCAAATTAACCTAATCATAAACCACCTTGTGCTCATCTGTCCTGTTTAACAACAAACAACGAAGACATAGTGGTCACTGGTGATTTTAATATAGATTTTGTTAAAAATTCTTCCAGCAACCATTTATTTAGTCTCTAACACTATCCTTTAACTTAACTCCTACCATCAACGTCACATCTAGGGTAGCTATCTGCTGACAAACAGGTACTGATAACATCTTCATATAAATGTCTAATGAACAAAATTAAATTATAAAACTAATAGCCGATGGCCTCTCAGACTTGGACATGCAGTTCCTTTTGTTAAATGTTGACACTGAACGGGATACAAAATCTAATAAGTCGAAATTGTAGACGAAAGTCTGTAAGCCAAAAATATATTATTTTTGGACACTCTACAACGAATAGACTAGAGTGATGTACGCAGTTCTCGTGTACTGAATGAAAAATACAACAGTTTAGTAATGAACACTACCTTATTTGAATACTGTTTTCCCCCAAGGCTAACCAAGGTTATGTCGAAATCTACAAAGAAGCCAGGGATTACTCACGTAAGGAAGATACGTTGTGAAACAAAAACAACGCTCTATCTGTCCATCAGAAAAAAATCTGATATTGATGCTACAGCACATTAACAGACATGCTACAAAATATTGAAGACAACTGTGTGTAAACCAAAGCAAATACATTACGATATAAATGTAATTACATCAGGTAACAGAATGAAGACTATATTTGATACAGTGATGATGGACGCTGGTGGAAGCAGTTATGAAGAGGTGCAGATAGTGTTAAGTGAGCAACATACATCGATAGCTAATGGATGTAGTTCTGAAAAACTTCTTAACAAGTGCTTCCATAACCGCTACTGAAGAGATGAGGTTGTCATGTTCAGTAGATGCTGCTGTCAAGTACTTCAGCTTAGTATTTGCAAATAACTTCAGTGTGTTGAGTGGTACTTAAGATAGGTAGATAAATTAGTGAAAGCAAAGTGAAGTGTAGGAATTAGAAAATAAATGAAAAACTTGATTTAGTTTAGAGAGTTACATACTGGCAAAAAGCGGGCAGAGCAGAAGAGACAATGACCATGAAGCCAGCAAGTTCAGGAGAAGCCAACGCCCTCCCCACATAAGCGGACGCTGTCGATTCAGCCGGCTCATGTGTTTCTCAGCTGTCACATGTGAACAAAGGCCCTCGCCTACATTCCAAGAGATGACCGACGTTAGGAAGATTCTTCGCGAAGCTTCTCAACGTGACAGAAGAGGCAATGACCGGCTCACATGTTTCTCAGTTGTCACATGTGACCAAAGGCCCTCGCCTACACTCCAAGAGCCAATGACCGATGTTAAAAAGTTTCTTCGAGAAGCTTTTCAACGTGACAGAAGAGGCAATGACCGTGAAGTCGTTCACCTCCAGTGAACTGAAGTGAATAAATACGCGAGATGCAGTGGGCCCGACAAGAAGAAGAGTAGCAGTAGTTTTCAGTCAGTTTCGGTGCTGAAGACCGTCATGCAAGAAGAGACTACATCATACACAGACGCACCAAGACCGCCGCTGTAATCGAATAGCAAGCAGCAGCCTGGGCGCCAGAAGACAGAAGTTAAAAGATATTAGAAGACTGATTTTTACGTACCCAGGTACTCGAGAGGATGGGAAGGAGATGGCCTCACATCAGCAGTCACCTGTGAGCTGGGATGAAGATCTGACAGCCGAAGACTGGCAAGCGGGAGTCCGTTGTTCGAGTCCGGGACACTGACCTTCTCCCGCCGCGCCGCTCCGCTGGCCGACGCACAACACACGCGGCCGCTTATAAAAGAGGAACACCGGGACGCCACATCCAAGGTATTACCATCCGATTCGCAACTACGTTCTCAATAATTAAATGGGCCACTGCACGGGGCGCATCTCCAGTCAACTGGGCAAAACGGTGACACGAGATACGCACCAACAGGTGTAATCACACGCCGAAGCTGCCGCAGCAGAAGGCTTCGCAGAGGACACAGTTGCTGTTCTCCCAGCCAGAACAGTCCAGTAAGAAAACCGATGTACAAATCTTCAATAAAAGTTGCTGTTTCATTCTACCTCATACCCGAGCCAAGGAAGAATCCACCCTGTCCACATGTTGTTGAGAGAGATAAATTAATTTATTTAGTATTTTCACCCTGGCATAATGCTCATCCTGACAATTGACTAGCATCAAAAGAGAAAACCCAGTGACATATAGCTGGCAGAAGTGTTACATTTGGTGTCAGAGAAAAAACCCTTGGCTCAATATGAGGTGTACACTTCTGCCGTGTACGTACCCGGGAACGTAAAAATCTGTCTTCAAATACCTTTTAACCTCTGTCTTCTGGCGCCGAGGCTGCTGCTTGCTATTCCATTACAGCGGCGGACTTGGTGTGTCTGTGTATGATGTAGTCTCTTCTTGCATGACGGTCTTCAGCACTGAAACTGACTAAAAACTACTGCTACTCTTCTTCTTGTCGGCCCCACTGCATTTCGCGTATTTATTCACTTCAGCTCACTGGAGGTGAACGACTTCACGGTCATTGCCTCTTCCGTCACGTTGAAAAGCTTCTCGAAGATACTTTTTAACGTCGGTCATTGGCTCTTGGAATGTAGGCGGGGGCGTTTGGTCACATGTGACAACTGAGAAACATGTGAGCCGGTCATTGCCTCTTCTGTCACGTTGAGAAGCTTCGCGAAGAATCTTCCTAACGTCGGTCATCTCTGGGAATGTAGGCGAGGGCCTTTGCTCACATGTGACAACTGAGAAACACGTGAGCCGGTCGGGCGATGCCCTGACAGCTGAATCGACAGCGTCCGCTTATGTGAGGAGGACGTTGGCTTCTCCTGAACTTGTTAACTTCACGGTCATTGTCTCTTCTGCTCTGCCCGCTGTTTTCCAGTATGTAACTCTCTAAACTAAATCAAGTTTTTCGTTTATTTTCTAGTTCCTACTACACTTCACTTTGCTTTCACTAATTTGTCTACCTATCTTAAGTACCACTCAACAAGTAATAAGAATATGAGCCCCACTCCACTCTCAAAAGTAATGTCCATCATAATTTTTTTTAAATCAACCAACTTTAGCGGTAACGATAAAATATCAGTAAAATTAGAGTGTGCTCCTGAGATTAGTAACATATGAAGCTTTCTGTGTAGGCAGGCGTTTATAGTTGGAACATTTCCACATTATCTGAAATATGATGAAGATACAGAAATACCGTTAAGTTTCCTCCCAAGTTCACATATGCTTGCTTTCTTGAGAATGTGAGGAAATGTAATATACAATCAGCTTCTTAACCATTTGGCAGAAAATAATATATTGTCAATCACAGATCCGATTTCTTTAGAGGGTCTGATACTGAGAAGGCTAGCTACACTTATAGTTACAATGTAATTAATTGATGGGGCTACAAATTACAGGCTACTGGTACCTTTTATGATCTAGCAAAGACATTTCACGGTATAAATCGCAGAATCATCTTCATCAAATTAGAATGTTAAAGTGTAACAGGAATGTCGCAAAATGGTTCAGATTCAATATCTCTGACAGAAAACAAAGGATATTATTAGGAAAAAGGCGTCTATTAAGCTTTCAGGTATCCTACAGCTGGGAACTAATTACATGCAGTGTCCCACAAGGTTCCAGTTGGAGCCAAACTTTTTGTTGTGTATATCATTGACCTTTCATCTTTAACATCACCTGATGTCAGGTTTCTTTTGTATGAGATGTGCATACATTGCAATAAATTGAAAATCGAATAATGTCTTAGGAAGATGGGTTAATGAAATTTTCATGAACATCAATAAAGGCTTCCTACTCAATTACTTGCCATTTAACTTTAAAAAAAAAACACTACATGCAATTCCGAACTTATCAGATGTTTCCCATCAGTATAGCCCTAAAATGTGATGACAAAAAGGTAGAAGAAGTTGAAGGTATTAAATTCTTATGATTACAGCTTGAAAATAAATTCAGCTGAGAGAAACACACCACAGAACTGCTGAGGCGCCTGAACATATATCTATTTCCATTGTGACTGTTGTCAAACACAGGTGACATAAGAACAAAAAAATGATGTATTATGCTTGGTTTCAATCCATAATGTCATACAGAATTACTTTTTGAGATAAGTCATCAACCCAAACTAAGGTTTTGTGTGTCCAAAAGAATTATTTGTAGTGTAAGCTCAAGAACACCTCGCAGAGGCCTGTTTATGGATTTAGAAATGTTAACTAATGTTTCTCAATATCTTCGTTCCTTGATGGAACTTGTCACTAAAGATATATCTCTTTTTGAAATCAACAGCTCACTTAATGAATCAATACTTGAAATAAGAATAATATTTACAAAGACTTGAAGTCATTTAATTTGGTCCAGAAAGGTGTTCATTATTAAGGAACATATATTTTCAATAAGTTCCTAGCAGCCAAAACGTTTTTAACTACTAATAACCTTTAGTTCAACGTGAGCCTAAAGATTTTGTTGGTGGCCAACTCCTCCTATTACAGTGACGAATTTATTTGTGGAATCAAATGATGGGAATATGTTACTGACAATATCAAATGATGTGACTATTAGTACAGTCTGACCTCTGTACGTATTCAGTGTGTTGTAAATTGATTCTTTTATTTGATGATGCACGCCTACTATAGCCTAAGAATTCTCAGATGCAGATGAGGGTATTTAAAATTTACATGATTTGTGACAAGTTATTGTTAAATTTCAAATGGAAATACGTTGAAGATTTTTTTACCTATTCCACATTCATGACGACCATTTCACTTGCTATCTGTGGAAGGTACATTAACATAATTTTTTTTCACTGTAAACATTTGTCGTACATTACCATTATTCTGACATCTACGTCTTGGAGGACGTCCTTACTATAGATCTGTCGGAACGAAAAGTGAAACTATTTTAATGTAATTTCTCAGGTGCCAGTGTCCCATGTTTCAACGTAAGAACGCTCTTTCACAAATGGGACGTGTCTTCAGTTAGTGTGTGCGAGATGTTGAAGTACTCCCATGGCCTTTGAAGTCCTTAGATCTCTCCCATGGCGGGCCAGCTTCCTTTAGAAGAGGATACAGTGGCTTTGTGACGATCTTTCACATCGAATCAGTGCATGTAACCGGTTGAGAGAGGATACTACTTCATACTGAAAGGTGGGCTCATACTGTCAAGTACATTTTAGAACTGACTGGGTCTTGAAATCACTGAAATAACGTGGTATATCCTCTCAAGCGATAACGTTTCATTTCGTTTCATCCTCCCCTTGTGCGAGATAGAGTTTTCTTCTTCAGGCAGAGTAGTGTATTTATTCCATGCTGCGAACAGCCTATCTAGAAAGAGCTTTTTCTTCAATAAATTCCCTGTATTTGTGCCACCTGGCAGTCTGTGTCATCGCAGCTGGTTGGAAATTGATTATAATGGTACAAATATAGGATATGATTCAGTCTTGGATCCATTCTAAGCACACACTAAACTACTACCGAAATGAAATAAAAATGAAGGTATTGGGATGCTTACTACAAAAGTGGAGTAATAGTTTTGTATGTGGCAGGAAACTAACACGATGGTAGATGAATAACTTAGGGAACTTAAATGTCGCTTCCAGTATCGAAAGAAATTCTCTGAGTGCGAAAGATGGCAAAACTTTAGCTAAAATCTGCAAGCTGTGCTTTGCGTGATAAACAGAGAATTACTACACCTCATTATTATTACTTTGTTTGTCATCTCTCCACAATGGCAAGGAATGAGAAAACTGCTTTCAGATCTTCTTCGTAAGTGGGCACCATTGCAACTCTCCCTTTCTCTTCTTTTTTTAGCTACCCGTGTTCGAATGATTAATACAGGCCGCTACATTTCTTTATTTATCATTCAAGTCCTGCTACATGCTGTGTCTTCTATAGCGCATTGTGGAAACTTAACATTTTCATACTTTCAATTTTTCTGGATTTGCAACTAACAGCATCTCACTTGTAGGGGAGAGTGCTGTACGTCAGAAACATGTTCATAATTTCGCATCTAGCCAAACTGTAGCAGAAATTTAATATATTCTCATATTATATTTTGAATTGATGGTATTCACTTTATGTCTCTTACTGTCTTCTTATGAAATTACAAAAATTACTCCGGAAAAGGAAGCCTCTTAGCTAAGACTGTCCCAAGGTACAATATGGTCAGGTACGTAGAAACAATTATTCTGTTCTAATCTATAAGCACAGGAATCGAGATAACCATGCCAATACTGTACTTAACAGTCTACAAGTTGCATTATTAATGTACTTTACCAGTAATAACCAAATGGAAGAAATATAAGAACTAGTACTATCAGAACCAAGTTACAAGTGAAATACGTTTCGAACTGTTACTGGCAACTAACAACAAGTTCCATTTTCAAGACAAGGAAAAGGCATTAAAGAAACTTAGTTCATTTGCAGATATCAGGTGTCCCATGGTAGAAGACCCACTTCTGTTTCAAGTACAAGACGGTGCACAACCGACGAAGAACGGATTAATTGTCCACAAGCAACGTAAGCAGTTTTAAAAAATACTTAACTAGACTCTCTGTAGCAGAAGAATTAGAAATATCCTTCAAGTAGCTTTGATATATTGCACAGAACTTAAATACGTACGGTTCATAATATTTACAAACGATCCATACCACACAACCTCACGTGTCACATCAGAAACAGTACATAACGCAGGAAACTGCTTATGGTGGTCTCTAGTGCACAGTACTTCATGTAATCAGTGACTGGAATTACTAATATCAGCCACTATATTGAAACATCGACCAGCTGGAAACATCGTGTGTTCTTAGGTACCCTATCCTCCAGGTACGACACTCTCCCCTGTAGTATGCGAGGATCCAATATGTTGCAGAAACCGTTCTCTTAAGTTAGGGAACAATGTCCTTTGTAGTTCAGCCACTGATTTCAGCAACTTGAAACGCGTCTCATTGTCTTCTCCGGACTCATTTGTGGGTTTGACCCTCGTCAGCCCTTTCCCCACTCATCTGTTACTTTACTAGAGATATCTGTTCTATATTTAACTAGCTCCCAACACATCGTTTCTATCAGAATGCTTTTCTCTGCACGTCGCTCCGATAACGGAACTGTACTTCCGACAATCCCATCCACTCTTCTTGTCATCTTTAACACTTCGCCTGCGGAAATTGGGAATGTGCGACAGACATATTACGACGCCAGTTACGATGGTCTCTCGCGGTGTCAGACGCATATTCATGACTCCCGCAAACGTCTGTCAAAAATGCAGGATTAGTTGTTTTTCCTATGTGGTCGCGCAGGGCCACTAAAAAAATCCGTCATTTTGAGATTTTCGCTATCGTCTCCTGTTTCGGAGGCGTTAGCTGAAGTTCATGCCCTTAATCTTTTGTGCGTTTTGTGTGCTTTTGTGTTGATTTTGTTTCCAAAATGTGTATTGAAGAGGAGGAACGTCTGGAGAAAATACATTACAAACTACTTGACGTGTATGCAGAGGAGGAGAACGAAATATTTGATGACGCTTCACATCACACGTTTATCTTATTACTTTCGCAGATTGTTTCGTTATGAAGGATTTTACAGCATTTAAAACTGAAAATCAAGCTAATCACGTGATTCCATGAATGCAATGTTGGAACATGTACCTTTTCATGTATCAGTGTGTATCACACTCCGGACCACTATGAACGCTAAATTTTGCTTTTTTTCTTCTGTTTTATGTGTTTCTTTTGATTTAAATGCGCTGTAAAATAAATTTAAACTCCTTAACGGAGTATGTATTTGAAAACCAGAAATCCTTTTCATTTTTATTTCTGCAGTAACTAGTATGAATTTAATGTTTCAACAGTGGATTCAGATTTTACACTAGAAATTCCAACATATATATATATTTGAAGTAGAAAGTCCAAGAAATGTAAAATGCTTTCATATTACAGCTATTTATATATAAATACGAGTTATAGCTTCTTGTAGCCAGTCCACAGGTAACGGGAACTACGTACATGACTAACACCGCAAACGTTAAAAGCCGGAACTACGCTACTTATAACAGTACATATCGGACCTGAAAAAGTGCCTGTTTCACATAAAAAGGGAACATGTTTACATCAAGCCTCTCAGTGTTTGTTTCTGAGCTGTGCTTGATAAAACTGAATAATATATTCTTAAGTAAACAACAATGTCTTGATGAACGTCAATGTTAAAAACCCGATGTACCCTCGCCAATGGACACAGATTGAAATTAGCAGCGGAAATGGATACAACAGAATTCCAGCTTTACTTTTCTCACATCATTTATAAAAGCTACCAATAAACATAGAACACAAAAAAATTCCGTTCCGTTTCTTTCGCAATCCTCTTGCAGGTATATCGATTTTTCTTTTACGTATTTTTCTTGTATCTGACGAAATAGGCACGTGTACACTTTTTCACTGGAGCATTAAATTATCATACTGTATACTGATAATTTATGTCATGATTTCAAATTTTTACAGTAGGAAAATTTTTCATTTCTACGTTTTGCGGGGAGAATGTTAACTCGATATTTGAGGACATTAAGTCCCCTGGCACAAACAAACATTGTTTCTGTATCTGTAGCTGAGCTCCACTAGATCCTTTACGAAGTGTGCCGCTGTATACCTTTGGTACACTTGTAATGATACCCTCTTCTGTTCTGATTATGTATCTTACATGGGAAAATTACCGTTGGTAGGTTACACCATGAGTCAGCATTTCTCTGATTTTAGTGTCAGTATCGTTTTGCGATATCCAGTTTACATGCGATAGTGTGTAGTTCGGATAGATAGTTAATTTCATGTTACATGGTCATTTGCACAACAAATCGTAATAATGTGGAACGAGTCATTTTATGTTCAGGTCGCAAACTATTATGCAAACATGCCTATGTATTAATCATTTACAAGTGACGAATAAAAAAAAAGATTTGCAGGTATGAGTTAGTAATCCCTAGTTCCTACCCACTACCTATTATAACTGTAACAGAAATTTTTTGAACGTGCGTTCACGAATTTCAAAAGTATATCTCCACACGATGCACAATGCCTTCCTGAAATTGCATGCTGCGCTTAGAAAACAAAACCATGACGAACTTCATTATTCATCTTCAAGTACTGGTATGTATTAACATTACCAAAAAAGTGTCACATATAGAAAAGGAGTACTCAAGAATCGGTTTTGCTAACTATTTCCTTCGTGTATGAACTAAATTTTCTCAGGAGCTGTGTAACGGAGCATACTGTAACATATCGTATTCCTGCAACAGGTTTTGTGATTTCCTTCAACTTTTAATCCCTCCTAACTCATATTCTTAGATTTTGTCGGTTGTTTACTGTTTTGGGCAATATATCACTGGTCATATAATTATACAAAGATGAGTTTTTCTGTCTACTACATAACGTGGTGCATTTGTTTGCGTTGAGAATCAACTGTGGTGAGTCCTCTTCAAGTTTTCTTCTCTAGGACATAGTTTCGTGAAAGAGATCCAAACTCCTTCAGTGGGGAAGTTTTAATTACACTTCCTGAACTCAACTGGCAACTTCACCGACTTTTCATTTTAACACTCGCCGATACATCTGCTCTATTATTTTATTAATTGTTCCACGAAATTAAATGAAACTTTTAGCTGTATCTGGGGACCTAGTATTACTGGAAAGTTCCTGTTAATATTGGACATTGTAATGGAACCGACCTCGTAAAATAAAGAAAGAGCCAGTTCAATGCTGATACTGCGGTTACTCCAAAAACTAGAATGCTGGCGGGTGCCGAAGTGGAAACCGGTCATCCAAGCTTCCCAGACGATTAAAGGGACACAGTAGCCCCTTACGAAAAGGGAGTCGGAGAGCGTCAAATCACATATCACCGACGTGACGCAATTCTAGACCTTTTGGGCGTTGGGAATCAATGTCCCAGCCTTCTTTGGACACCTAGAAAACAATTTAGTCCGCCAAAAACGGACTCAACGATTCACAGACCTGCATCTTAACTGCGTATGTCGTATTTACTACAGCCATTAATTCCTAAATTCAAGACATTTAGGCAAAGAAGGTCGGTCTCCCACGAAGTCATTTACAAATGTTAGTTTTTTTCCGAAGCTGCAGTTACTATAATATGACATTAAAAGGTAACGTAGTGTAGAAGGCTGTACTGGCCTAATACTGGCTGGTACACGTTTTGTTGTGTGAGTCAGTCTGAAGGCGATATTCAGTCTGGAGACGATTTCGTTCGCAGAAGAGCACTTCATCATAAACGCTCTTCAGCGAACGGTTAGGTTTGAGTAGAGTCGGGCAGAACATGTGTAAGATGATGTGCGTGAGATTCCTTGCTCCGTCGGCGTGTGTTCCCTATCAAGGAACAATTCGTAGTCTAGCTGTTTTAGTGCAGATTGAAAGCATAAGATACAAATTATCATCATTAATAAGTTTACTCAGGGCTGAGTGACGTGACCTCATTTCTTCACTCACTTTTTATGCACTCGAATCGTCGACTTGACGTTTCCATCCACAGCGATCTTCAGCTCTTCTTAGATTAAATTGGAGAGGTATGCCGGTAATCGTCCTCCTTCATCCAATAATCCTGCCTGCTGCTTCTCCTCGTCGTCTTCTGCCTTCTATTTTGCTTTCCAAGATTCTCGTACTGTTCTCAATATATGCTCAAGGCTGATAGGTGAAGATTTTGCTGTAAATTCTTCTAGACGTAACGTCGTCCGCCAACATCTCGTCTCGAGAGCGTTGATTCAGATCTTCTCACTAACTTTCACAGTCCAGGTATCACAGCCGTACAAGAGAACAGAGAACATCAGTGATCCCCCCCCCCCCCCCCTCTCCATCGCACCATCGTTGTTTCTGATATCGCCTATTTCCGACAGATCTTAGTCTGTTTGAGCACTGCGGCTCTGCCAAGGACTATTCGCCGTTTTATATCTTTCTCACACTTTCCTGTGTCGTTGTCAGGGATCTTACATATAGACAATCATTCGCAAACTCCAAATCCTCTAAGCAACCTGTAAACTAAGTTTGATCTAAACCTTGGCGATTAATAATCTTTAGTTTGGTTTATTTTATCACTAGACCAAAACTTAAGTAGTCTTCACCTTGGAGAGCACATCAATAACTTCTCTCTCACTTCTCGCAATAAGGGTAGTATTTTATACAAATGGTAGAGTGTTGATTTTCCTAATGCCAATTGAAATTCCACCATTTCAGCTGCTGCGTAGTAGCCGGCACCTTACACAGCCATCCAGTGCCTCCCTGATTATATTCTTCACTGATGTTACGGAGCTGAAGTGACAATATACGCCGCCGGCCTGTGAGGCAGTGCGGCTCTAGGCGCTTCAGTCTGGAACCGCGTGACTGTTACGGTCACAGGTTCGAATCCTGCCTCGGGCATGGATGTGTGTGATGTCCTTAGGTTAGTTAGGTTTAAGTAGTTCTAATTTCTAGGGGTCTGATGACCACAGATGTTAAGTCCCATAGTTCTCAGAGCCATTTGAACCATTTGACAATATACAACTCTGTCAGACTCCTTTTGTGAAATGGAACACCTCAAAGCCTTCACCATCTACATCTATAGCTCCAGTATGACTGTCGTGGATATCTTTTAGTATTTATACTAGGTAATTTGTAACGCCGAACGCATTGTCCAGGTGCCCCAGCATCTCTCACACCTATAAATAATAATTACGGAAATTCAATCATCAATTTACATAGTTAGATGGTTAACACTGTAATAAAAAACGGTGTTAATCTCAATCAGCTTTGTATATTCCAAGTGACAGCCTTGGCATTTTCATTGTTTCCTGTTGATGTAGTTTCTCATGTTGGGGCACTGGTTGTTGAGCATATTCAATGTATGGCAGAACACTGATGTGAAGGTAAATGGAAATGAGCGTTTGGCGTCATTTGAAACGTCCCATTAGAACAATTTATACAAGACTGTGCTTAAACTGACACACAATATTTTTTTAGCGCAACGCAATCTGACTTTCAAAAATCCCTACAAAAGAATGGCCCTGACTAACATTAACCTATACCTTTCACAAATCACTTACCTCACAAAAATCTTCATTACTCGAACTACTGCAATACAGCGAGCGCCACTACTGCCAGCTAAATAAAAGATTCAAACTACGGAAGGCACTAACTACTGATAGGGATAGTTAGCAAATGAAAGATATTAATAGAGAACAAACAATGTATTTACCTTAATAGTCATAATGCATATATAGCAGTTCATAATATCCAGTGTAACAAATTTCAAAACTCCGCCATCTCTCTCCCCACATCCACCACTGCTGGCGGCTCACCTCCAACTGCGCAACGCTACACGCTGTTCACATCCAGCTGCCGCTGCCCAACACTACAATGGCAGACAACAATGCAAACTAGCCACAGACTGCACACAGCACAGCCAGTGATTTTCATACAGAGCGCTACGTAACGTTGCCAATAAGAAAACATAAACAGCCTACTTACATAGCCCCCTGCTCCCCACAAAATATTTTACAAATTGTTTTGGCCAGTGGCCAATAATGATTTGATAAAATTTTTCATAATTACAATAACAAAGATATCAAATGCACACACGTATTAATACAATGGTGGTCAAAAGCTAAAATTTTCTCACAGTCCATAAAGACAGTCCTGATCATTCATCACAGTAAAACTGCCGTTTCTTTTCTCAAAGTCTGAGCAGTAAAAGAAATTGCACACAGAAATAGTGGATTTCCATGCAGTCTTGAAGAAGTAGTGTTGTCCTTCCAACGGAAAGACAGTGCTGACGCTTGACATGCTGACGGGTAATGGGCCACAACAGAGCAAACCCACAGCAGAGTCATTCGACGTTTTGAAGAATATTGGTGGGTAGGTCATCACAAAGCATACCCATTGTAGTCCTGGTAGAGATTACGATATTGGTGTTGGTGAGTCATTACAGGTGCAGACCCACTGTAGTCCTTGTAGAGATTACGGTATTGGTGGGCCACCAGAGGTGTAGACCCACTGTAGTCCTTGTAGAGGTGGCCAGCAGCCATCTGTTGCGAATGTGCCGCTGCACAATCACCATTGAAGAGTCTTGCGGATAATATAGCAAGTCTGTAACCACCACTTGTGCACGCACAAAGTTTTTGAAATTGTCCTTAGAACCAGCAATGCTGTTATCCAGTCCCTTGCTGAATTAGTAACACACGTGCAAACACTAACAGTCCCAACTTCTCACATATTGTGCATTACTATGACCAACAGAAATGTGTGCAGTGAAATGAATGCTTACAAGTTACTTAATTTGATGAACTGGTGTCAATGACAATATTATAACATGAGAATACAATTACAAAGGTACAAAATACATCATTAAAGAACATAACAATACAGATAACAGTTGTAGTAATAGAGGCTTTACAAAAGAATAGAAATAACATACACATCAGTGTTACAGGAATTATGACATGAGTACGTACATAAAAGATGAGAATAACTTGCGAAACATCAACTTCACACATGAGCATTAAAACAAAACAGAATAAATAATGTCTAAGCATATTTACAAGGTAAATAACATATTATTAATGCCAATTATATTTGAGGATAACAGTATTCCTCATCATAGTGAATGTAGGGACGTTTCACATTGGCCAGGAGGCCGCTTGCGGGGCAGGTCCGGCCGCCTCGGTGCAGGTCTTACTACATTCGACGCCACACTGGGCCACCTGCGCGCCGGATGGGGATGAAATGATGATGAAGACAGCACAACACCCAGTCCCTGAGCTGGAAAAAAATCCCCGACCCAGCCGGAAATCGAACCCGCCACGATGACCACTTTTTTTGCATTTTGTTCGTTATTTATCGTTGTGTTTTGGTTGCTGCGGACGTCGTAAGACATCCTGATCAAGTTCGGTGGTTGATCCTTCCACTCAGTTTTTTACTTCAGAGGGCATTCGGCTCTCTGACCGAACACGCTGAGCTACCGTGCCGGCTATCACTTACCTATCAGGACGGACATGTGAAGGTAGGGATGCGGTCAGTTGTTCTGCAGCAGGAGAAATCAGTCTTCGTGCACTGGTCTCCGCAGATTATCAAGCCAGCACGTGGAAGCACAATACAATAACAGCTTTTAAACCAGCTAATGCTACACTAGTAACACGCTATCGCAACACGGAGCTTGGTAAAAGATTAAAACTGTACTCAGCGCTTTGTAATATCCCACACACTTTCATTCATTACGTGAGAAGGAAAGTTAATAAAACAAATGAACAAGTCTGAACTGATATAATGAAGTTCCACTGCTATTCAATAGAAGCTTTGAGTTTGGCAGATACCTGCAGAACGTAATCTGCTATCATATTGCCAAATGTGGAGTACAGAGATGGTGATGTTACGGTATGGGGGTGTTCTCCGTGGTTATGGTGTGGTCCTCTTATTGTGCTTAAGAAAACCCTAAATACGGAAGGAGACGAATACGTTTTACAGCACTGCGTACTGCGAACAGTAGAGAAGTGGTTCACAGGCGACGAATGTGTCAACGAGGCAGTGCAGCGTCTGCGAAGCAATCGTATGTCGAGAGTAACACTCCTGAAGTAGACTGGTCTGCTCAGGGTACCGATATGTATCCAGTAGAACGCATTTGGGATGAGTTATAACGGTGAATTCACTCCTAACCGCAGCGTACGACATCACTCACTGTCTTCTCTGTTTTCGGCTTGTAACGGAACATATTATAGACTTTACTGTACCGAAGTATGCCATACCCTCCAAATTCAACCAGTTTAAAGAGTATTTATGATTATAGAAAAGTTATTGTGTATGTTAACAATGATTGCATAACATGTCTGCATAAACAGTCAACCCATTAAATTATACTGAATAACTGACCCACACAAAAGTTTATATCACTTGATCAGTGATACAGCAAATGTCATCATGTAAAAACACTGAGTTCATCTTAAATAATTAATATGAACTACGAAAAATAGTGAACAACTTTGGTATTTTGGATCTCCTTAAATAAAAATCACCCAGTGAAACCTATTTGTTCACTAGGAGCGGTTTCACTCAGTATCCACGAAATCAATCCTATTTTAGACGAAAATCAATGTAATTCTTAATAATTCATGTTATTTACTTATTTATGCAAATTATAGAAGTCAACTGACAAACTTCTAAAAAACGGCCATTTTGTAACAAAGAATTATTCTGTCAAGTCAACAAATCTGTCTGTCATTTTAATAACATGTTAAATTATATCACTCGATGCAAATTAATATCTTTTCTGCACAAATTATGATAACAGATGTACATGTGTCTTATAAACTATATCTCTTTTTAGTAGTTCTTTGACAATGTTATAAATACGAGCAGCAAGAAGGGTCGAGAGGCAGTCGGAATGTCACTTTGGTAAAGTGTGTTTGTGTGTTATTGTTTGAGGTGGATAAACACTGCAAAGAACATGTAACGGAAGTACTACTTTGTGTTGAGTCATGGTCTTTGGTGGACAGTGGAATTAAGATGGCCACCAGAGTAATAAATATTTGAAGTTTACATATTTGTTGGTTTTGCTCGTTCTTTATCATCAAAAGCACATAAAAAACACGGGACCTCATGTTTTTAACCGTAGACAACCAGATTTAGAGCCAGCATCAGCATCGAGAGACAGCAGCGATCCAGCAAGTAGCAGCGATTACCACAACACAATGCATTTTAATGGCGCCAACCTAACATCAAGTGTTAACAAGCTCTGTAAATGGAAGTGAAATAGTGCGATTATAGCAATTAGTAATATCTACGACTAGGCGACCATTACAGGCTCTTGAGGAAGAATAATCTTTCATTCCTGCACAGACATTCCAACACAACATTGAAAGTGTCACCAGCAGAATTAAGCCATTATAAAGGGGAAGAGTGGACACTCTGTGGTACTAATATCGATTGTAAGTAGTTTATACTGTGTAATTACGTGTATGTGACTATAAAATGTTTGTTTTTTACTAATGAAGGACATTGGATTGTCAGAGAGCTCGTATATTTATTATGAAAACTAAAATAATGTTTAAAAATAATGAATCTTTGTAAAATATGTATGTTTAGTTACAGAAACTGTACTCTGAATGCTGGTTCGTGCTTAGGGAACTTGTGTTGAATAGTATAAAAAGTGTAGGGAGCCCCCTCCGTTATGTAAGCGGCTTGGCGCACATTAAAAGGTGGATTTGACAGTCGGACTGGGCGGCTGTGGGTTAAGCACGCTACGCAGTCAGTGGCTAGCCGTTTTAGGTTAACATCGAGGGTGATGAGTGTGCATTTGAAAGCCAGTTTATATTGAAATTGCCTCAGATGTGGTTTCGGCTGTCGTATGGTGCTCTTGTTATTATGGAATGGCTCTAAAACTAGGTTAATGCGTCGCCAAGAAGAATTTATAAAGAGCATTCAACATCAAGAGTGTGAGACCAGATAGCCGCCACGTACTTGCCGCCACTATTGTGCCACTGCTCCGCCTACTTCAAGATCTCAGATATGTATCACAGTACGAACCAGTATTTTGGTGTGAGCGTTTTTCAATAATTCCAGTGATATAAACATATGTTTGAATCTTAAAATTATTTTGATTATGAAACCAACGCAGGGTCCCATCCTAAATGTGCAGAAACCGAGTATCCTGTTTCTCAGCAATTAATGGGTTGCTTCTGTACTAAATGTGCTTAAGTTCAGTGCCAAAGTGTGTAGTGTTACCATAAAAATACTTGCTTCAATGGTAATGGGTAAGGCACACAAATTGAAATTATGAAAAGTAATTTTCCTTTGATTATTACCATGAACTATTTTTTTAAGTTAATTGGACTTAATGTTTGAAATAAAGAATGAGTATATAAATTATATGAAGTGCGGTCAGAAATCTACAGGGTGTAATTCAAAAGTTTCAAGACTTATCTCCGAACTAGAAATATATTGGACATTTAAGTACAGCGGATTAAAATTCTTCAAAATATTATCCTTCAGCATCAATATAGCGCTGCCTGTGCGTCTTCCACTGTTCATAGCCCTTCTGGAAGGCCTCGGGCGTCATGCTGTCACAGACTCTCGTCGAACCCTGCTGGATGGCGTCGATGGAGTCGAATCGTTTCCGTTTTAGGCCATTCTTGATTCGGGGGATGAGGAAAAAGTCACTTGGAGCCAAGTCGGGGTGTACGGTGGTTGCGGCAGTGTTGTCACGTCGAACTGGACCAAAATTTCGGCGGCGGCGAGCGACACGCGAGCAGGCACGTTGTCGTGGTTGAGAATCCAGTCCCATTTGATCGCTGGGTGGACGCGGCTAACTCGATCCCTCAAGCGGCGGAGCACTCCAGCGTAAAAGTCACCTGTGACAGCCTGTCCACGACCAACAAACTCCTTGTGAATCACCATGCACGTCACACATGACTTGCTCACGCGAGCGTTCTTGGGCTTCGGTGAGGAAGCAGTGTACCATTCTGGGCTTTGACGCTTCGACTCAGTATCGTACTTGTAGACCCAGATCTCACCACCAGTAACCTGTTTCTCCAGAAGGTTCGGATCAACATTCAACCGTTGGAGCATTTCCTGGCCGACAGTCATGCGCCGTTTCTTCTGATCCACCGAAAAACTTTTGGCACCAGTTTGGCACATGCTTTTCGATTCATCAAGTTCTCCATCACAATCCTCCACACTGTACTCTGACAGAGGCCCAGTTCATCGGCAATTAATCTAGTACTAAGACGACGGTCGTTGTTTAAAAAATCCCGCACTCGCTCCACATTTTGATCTGTTCGGCTTGATGATGGCCTCCCAGAGCGGTCGTCGTCTTCAACATTCCCTCTGCAATCTTTGAAACTTTTGTGCCATATGAAAATCATTGCATGGGACATTGCTTCCTCCTTAAAGGCCTCTTGAATCGTACCGAGAGTCTCCATGGCGGTTTTGTTCAGTCGCACGCAAAACTTAACCGCATAATGCTGCCCCATTTTCGCCTCTCCCACTTTTCGACCGAGGTCAATGATACGCACTCACGCTGCAAGCGATGCCCACTCTTCAGGGTTCCAGAGGCAACTGCCGCAGCGTCAGTTCGTCCCCTGAGACCCCCCACTACTTCCCCCATCCGGCGGAACCGGTCCGCGCGCTCTCCCCATATCAGAAATGAATCAGTCTTGAAACTTCTGAATCACGCCTTGTCTATTGTCAAATTGCAGTTTGTTTCTGAAATAGTCACAGAATATGCCTTTAAAGACAGTTTCAGTTTATGTGCCCCCACTATATTTTTTTCTGTTATAAGAAAGATAAATTTAATACTATTTTTGCTAAAGAAATCTGAAGCATTTCCATAAGCGTGTGAATATAAAAAGTGTCTGTGTAATGTTATTTAACTTCATTTGTGGTTTCTGTGTGTTAGTTAAGCCAGGACTCTGGTCATGCCCAATTTTAGTCTCGTGAGGTATTTAGTAACATCTTATTGCTCAGTTAGCTATTCATTGCAATAGTAACTATTATAACTATGAGTGAAATAATTTTTAAAATTCTTATGATGGCTTATTTGTCAAAATAGTAACTACTGCTATCCACCACTCAGTTCGTCCAGTAATCGTGTACATTCATTGCACTATTCAAAAGGAGTATTAATGAAAGTCAATTTAGTAGCTCATATTAAATTTTTTTGAAACATAATGTTTCAAATTATGATGCCTAATTAGGCTGGCGACCGTTTATTATTTCCTCTGTATGAAAATCAATATTAGTATTACCTCCATAGTAAAGTCTTCCAGTTTTTTATTAACTGACACTCATACGAAATTTACGTTTCGATACCCTATGTCTATTAGGTATACACCTGGTCAAATAAACAAGTAAAAATCCTCCCAGAGAGTAACGCTAGTTCGTGGGAGAACGTTATATTGGGCACAGACTTGCAGGCTAGTCTTGTAACTCCCTGTATTAATATCCACTAATATGTGACTGGACGTTTCCATCAGATAGTGTGTATCTTCTCCTTGAGAAAGCAGCAGAAGTTTTACATTTATTAAAGCGCGTAGTAAGTGTTAACCCGGCCGTGGTGGTACGGATGTGGTACACATAAGATAACGAATTTCTGTTCTTAATCGCTAAATGGCACGTCGTACTGCTTTGTAGTTCCAGACAGCTGCCACGAGATGTCCATAGACAGGTACAAATAAGTTTCTGTAACTTTAGTTGAGAACAGGCCCTCGGGAGGTGCTGTTGGAATACGTTTGAGCACTCTGGGGTTTGTGAAACACCAACACACCATTTTTATCTTTTAAGATGGAAAGTCAAGATAACAATTTCGTTGCATTTCTAACATATTTTCATTTAATTTTATAATTAACAATAAATTTTGTTACACATGGATCCTTATGGCCAGAAACGTCCAACTGCGAGCATTGATTTATGGTGTACTTGAGGAGGGGCCTATCGATTCCGATCATGAAGGTGAAGAGGGTGCTCTTATTGTAAGTGGTCACAACACATCACTAGAGCAGGAAGGAGCTGATAATGATGAAAATGAGATCAATGATGGTTATTATCTTTGAAGACATGGAATGACTACATGGTGTAAAGAACTCCCACAGCCTAATGTAACAACAAGGTCTCATAACATTATTACCTACTTTCCAGGCGTTGTTGCTGATGTCAAACAACGTGCTACACCATCAGAATGTTTCAATCTCTTTTATTTACATTACTGAACAAATTGTTTTGTGTACAAATAAGCACATAGAGAGCCAGAAAGAGAAGTATTGATAAGGACACCTACTAAAACCTACAGCCAAACACGAAAAGATGGCAGTCCTAGGGATCCTGTATTTAGCAGGGACACGCATTGCAAGTGGATTGAATTTGGAAGATCTTTGGTCATCTGGTGGAACTGGGATACAGATTTTTCTGGCAACTATGTTTGTCCCAAGATTCCAATTCCTCTTGCGCTGTCTTCATTTTGAGGATGAAGACAGTCGACCAGCCAGAAAAGAGGTAGACAAACTGGCTCCAATTAGAGATGTTCTAACCCAATTTGTGGGTAAATGCAGGAAACATTTCTCTGTCTGTGAATATGTCACATTAGCCTAAAAGTTAGATGCATTTCGTGGGAACTGCTCCTTCGGAATGTACATACCCAAGAAGCCAGCAAAGTATAACTTGAAAATCTTTTTCTTAGTTCATGCTAGGATGTATTATTCCGTGAAATTAGAAGTCTGTGTAGATCAGAGCCAGATTGGCTTTCAGATTTAACTACAAAACAGAAGATTTAGTTTAAAGACTCATACGACCAATTTCGGGTTCTCTTAAGAATGTTACGACGAATAGGTGGTTCACAGGTTGCAACCTAACCGCCAAACTGCTAAAGGAACATAAACTTACAACGTCTGGTACAATGCCGGAAAACAAGAGAGAGCTTACAACATCCTTTGTAAACGTACGAGGTCGAAGAGTTAATTCCGGCAATTTAGGTTTTCATGAGGACATGACTTTTCTTCCTATGTCCCCCCAAAAAATAAAGTGGTATTACTGAGTCAACAAAGCACCATGATGATGTCCTTGATGATTCCACAGGTAATACAGCTAAATCGGAAATCAGTGCTTTCCACAATATTACAAAACCTGGTGTTGATTTTGTAGATGAACTTTCTGCCTCGTATGTTCTATCGAGAAACAGCAGACGGTATCCAGTGACTTTCTTCTTCACTGTAACGAATGTGGCAGGACTTAATACTCACGTAATTTATGATTCTAATATAAAAAATAAACATATATAGCGGAAGTTCTTGAAGAATTTTTCTCTTCAGCTTATTAGGTGTCAAGTAAATCAGACAAAATGTGAACCTCCCTACACAACTCGCTGGAAGTGTCCAACGACACTCCACATGATCTTTACCTCAATAACTTCCTAACAATATTCACAAAAGACAAAGTCATTCTGTCAAATTTCCAAGGAATATTATAACGAAATATACTTGCAAGAGATGTGACAGATAAGCAAATATGAACCATTTTGTAGTAATATATGGTGGCTGCGTCAGGAAGAAGAAATTAGATGATGGGTCATGAAAATGTGTTTTCCATAGTGAGTGTGCCATGGTAATGTCTACACCTAAAACGCGTTTTGTTAACTGTAACCTTATAATGTTTAACAAGTTAACGTATGTCAGTAATTTATAGTTTTTGTTTCCCGACATTATATTCATCTTTCTTGTTAATCTGATGTATTCTGTTATTTCAGTACAATAGCTTTGGCATAAAAATTGTCGGTATTGTACGACTCAATATTCACAACCCGTATGTGACTAGTAAATAATAAAAAAATTCTATTTTATTATTGCAATTCTATATTAATAATACACAGTAATATTATTAGGTAATAATCACTTACATTTGATGTTGCACAACTGGCCAGTTTCTTAATGGCTAGAAAGTGGTAAACGCACCCAAACGTACGTCTCTTACATTAATGGTTTTAATATTGATAACTCCACACCTACCAACTGCATATTGATGTTTGGCCGATGTCTAACACCAGATTTACTTTAAACGTCCATCAGACCACAGTAAACTGCTCAGTGCTCACTGATTGAGAACTACCATCAACCACCCATATTATATCACTTCACACCAAATTAGAGCGCTCATCACCGCAAATTCTTAATCCAAAATCACTCGTATTGAGTGTTGCTGATATGTTTTGACAACGTTTTCAGTGGGAGTTTTACTGATGATTGTGTTTAAATCCCGTTATTCGGAACGTGTTATCTCTCTAGTGTAACCATTAAATTATGCGAGTTTCCTTGTAAGCAACTAAATTTTCAGAAGTATGTTTGGATCACAATATAACATCACGCATTTTTTATGCATATTATGTTACGCAGTAATCGTCTGTACCTGTTGTTTCATTAGTTTACTCTTGATAATGACACTTAACACCTTTTAGCACTGGCAGAGTAAATCAGCTAAGCAAAATTAAGAGCTGTGCACTTCAATACAGAGATGACGCTCGAGAGCACATTCAGGCATACAGTCATCTTAGGTTAGACTTCGCCGGTTTGTAACCGCACTGCAAAAAAATGGCTCTGAGCACTAAGGGACTTAACTTCTGAGGTCATCAGTCCCCTAGAACTTAGAACTACTTAAACCTAACTAACCTAAGGACATCCACACACATCCATGCCCGCGGCAGAATTCGAACCTGCGACCGTAGCAGCCTCGTGGTTCCGGACTGAAGCGCCTAGAACCGCTCGGCCACCGCGGCCGGCGCCGCACTGCAAGTAGATTGTCTTCGCCATAGATGCTGCAGGCCTCTACCCACAGGTGCTTCGTAAAAGTAATTTAACGCTCGTACGCAACATGATTCACCGATAAATTACACCTGGACCTTAATAGGTGACGATCGAAGCTGTCAAAGCATGTCTCCATTCTTGAATCAAAGAGGATGTCACACAGCCAATGTTTATCCGTTCATCGAATGAAGAGCTGAGTCGAGGTGACCTCTGGTACTAACAAGTAGTGCTTCCGCCCTTTATAAGGTCATCATCCCTGACTGTAATAAGACTTTATCTGCTAATTCTAACCTTCATTCTCTATCCCTTACCGTCATGATTAGCGCTTAATTAAACTTTAGAAAGAAAAAACAATTTTCTTTGAGCACTTTTATTTTTAAAATAACGATAGATAAATGGTATTTACACTGGCATCCAAAATTAAAGCAGCAATAAGAAATTTTGCAAACTTGCGTTTATTTTGCTTCAAAACGGTATAAACAGGCGATACTAAAGTAGAAACAATGTAAAGGATACAGAACGAAAACCAACTGCAACATGCATAACGGTAGACAAAAATGTTCTCAGTTTTCTCCAACTTAACGGATTTGCACACACACTGCGACAAATGATTGATGTGCTCGGCATGGGATTTTACCACCTGTGGCAGCAACACAGGCTTGACAACGACGGGACATGCTGTGAGTGATGTCATAAGTCTCGTGTTGAGGCAGTAACGCCCCTTCTCTTGCGGGGCTGCTCGCATTCTTGGAGAATTGTTGGTGAATGTTGACGTGATGCAAGCTGTCTTCCTAGTGCACCCCAGACATTGGATTCAAATCGGGAGAGCAAGCAGGCCACGCCGTGCGTGCAATATCTCCCGTTTCCTAGAAAACATCAATCATCCGTGCGCCATGAGGTAGACTATTTTCATCCATCCATACGACTTCTCAGCCAAAAGCACCTCGCAACAACCACAAATGAAGTCCCAATATCTCGTCACGGTGCCTGACAGCAATTAAATCTTGCCGATTCACGCGTACAGTTTCGTGAATGGGGGTTCGAGTGGTAAACATAATCCCTGCCCACACCATTAGCGATTCTCCTCGATCTCGGTCTTTCCACAATGTGTCGTTCCCAAAATCGTAATCCACATTCCCTCCAGATGCGAATCCGTCGAGTATGTTCATGACTGTACTCTAGTTGAACCCTTTTATTTTGAACCCTTACAAAATTACGTTTTACCTGTGAGCAGGTAGTTGCCACCCGTGTTCGGAATCACTGTTCTACAGCTTTCTAACTAACCGCTATGAACATCACAAACACGCCACTACACATTACACTCACTCGCTACAGTGTACTGCTGTAAAGAGTTGCGTTTCAGAATACATCTTCCATTCAGCGAACTGAAATCTTGTGTCAGACGGGGTCTCAATCAGTGTACTGTACCTTGCGAGCAATGATCAGCTGCACTCTCCTCTCACAACTGAAAACCTCGTATCGGCAGATACCACTGTCCTTTTACACAGATACCACATAAGCTGTCATGCATACCCAACGCGCGTGACCTAATTTAAGGTGTGAGGACACCTCGTATTCCTGCCTGACAAGTTCACCTGGTAAGACCATTCCTTGTGAGAAGCGAAGTCCTATGTTCCACTCATTGACTGACGCAAAGTTTTAATATCCCAGAAAATCACAGTTGTACTTAGGTAACTATCGCGTGTCATAGAGGGGTGGTGCAAGGGTGGCATGTAAGTTTCCCTATCGGATTAAGAATCAAGATTAACCTTCGAGACGTCCTAATACTAGAACATCTATATATACATTCATGAGCCAAAACATTATGACCACCTGCTTAATAGTTTGTTTGTCCGTCACTGGAATAAAATACGTAACTGGCTCTGCGTATCAGAAGTCTGACGGTTTGTTGGTAGGTTTGTATCATCATCATCATAATTTAAGACTGATTATGTTTTTCAGCGTTCAGTCTGGAGCCTAGCCCCCCTTATAAAATTCCTCCATGATCCCCTATTCAGTGCTAACATTGGTGCCTCTTCTGATGTTAAGCCTGTTACTTCAAAATCATTCTTAATCGAATCCAGGCACCTTCTCCTTGGTCTACCCCGACTCCTCCTACCCTCTACAGCTGAACCCATGAGGCTCTTGGGTAACCTTGCTTCTCCCATGCGTGTAACATGACCCCACCATCTAAGCCTGTTCGCCCTGACTGCTACATGTCTAGAGTTCATTCCCAGTTTTTCTTTGATTTCCTCACTGTGGACACCCTCCTGCCATTGTTCCCATCTACTCGTACCTGCAATCATCCTAGCTACTTTCATATCTGTAACCTCAATCTTATTGATAAGGTAACCTGAATCCACCTAGCTTTCGCTACCATACAACAAACTTGGTCGAAAGATTGAACGGTGCACAGATAACTTAGTCTTGGTACTGACTACCTTCTTGCAGAAGAGAGTAGATCGTAGCTGAGCGCTCACTCCATTAGCTTTGCTACACCTCGCTTCCAGTTCTTTCTCTATGTTGCCATCCTGTGAAAATATGCATCCTAAGTACTTGAAACCGTCTACCTGTTCTAACTTTGTTCGTCCTATTTGGCACTCAATCCGTTTATCTCTCTTTCCTACTGACATTACTTTCGTTTTGGAGATGCTAATCTTCATACCATAGTCCTTACATTTCTGATCTAGCTCTGAAATATTACTTTGCAAACTTTCAATCGAATATGCCAACACAACTAAGTCATCCGCATATGCGAGACTTCTTATTTTGTGTCCACTTATCTTAATTTCACCCAGCTAGTCTATTGTTTTCAACATATGATCCATAAATAATATGAACAACAGTGGAGACCGGTTGCAGCCTTGTCTTGCCCTTAAACTACTCTGAACCATGAACTCAATTTACCGTCAACTCTAACTGCTGCCTGACTATCTATGTAAAGACGTATTATTGCTTGCAAACGTTTGCCTCCTATTCCATGATCTCGTAGAACAGACTATAACTTCCTCCTAGGAACCCTGTCATATGCCTTTTCTAGATGTATAAATCATAGATACTATTCCCTGTTCCACTCGTAACACTTCTCCATTATTTGCCGTAAGCTAAAGATCTGGTCCTGACAACCTCTAAGAGGCCTAAAACCACATTGATTTTCATCCGATATGTCCTCAACTAATACTCCCTCTATACTTTCAACAATACCCTAAAAGATTTTACGCGCAACGCTGATTAAAGAGATACTTCTGTAGTTGTTACAATCTTTTCTGTTTCCATGTTTAAAGATTGGTATGATTACTACTTTCGTCCAGTCTGATGGAACCTTTCCCGACTCCCACGCCATTTCAGCTATCCTGTGTAGCCATTTAAGACCTGACATTCCATTGTATTTGATGAGTTCCGATTTAATTTCATCCACCCCAGCCGCTTTATTGCACTGCAATCTATTGACCATATTCTCCACTTCCTGAAATGTGATCCTAATTCCATCAATCCTACCCCATTGTACATCGAAATCTGAAACATTACTGATCATATTTTCACCTACATTGAGCAACTCTTCAAAATATTCTCTCCATCTGCCCAAGGCGTCAACAGGATTCACCAGCAGTTTTCCTGACCTGTCCAAAATACTTGTCATTTCCTTCTTACCTCCCTTTCGAAGACTGCTAATTACACTCCAGAATGGTTTTCCAGCAGCTTGACCCAAAGTCTCCAACCTGTTTCCAAAGTCTTCCCAAGATTTCTTCTTGGATGCTGCAATTATCTGTTTGGCTTTGTTTCTTTCTTCAACATAACTTTCTCTGTCCGAGTTCTAGTATGTAGCCATTTTTGATACGCCTTCTTTTCCCTTTTACAGGCTGCCTTGACTGTGTCATTCCACCAAGCTGTTTGCTTCATCCTACCTTTACGCACTACTGTTTCAAGACAATCTTTAGCCACTTCTAGTACTGTGTCCCTGTACCTTGTCCATTCCTTTTCCAATGACTGTAATTGACAACGTTCAACTGACTGGTACCTTTCTGAGATCACTGTTATGTACTTGTGCCTGATTTCCTTATCCTGAAGTTTCTCCACTCTTATCCTCCTACATATGGACCTGACCTCCTGCACTTTCTGCCTCACAATCCCAATTTCGCTGCAGATTAAATAATGATCAGTGTCATCAAAGAATCCCCTGAATACGCGTGTGTCCCTCACAGCCTTCCTGAATTCCTGATCTGTTATTATATAGTCAATGACAGATCTGGTTCCCCTGCCTTCCCAAGTATACCGGTGAATGTTCTTATGTTTAAAAAAGGAGTTTGTGATTACTAAGCCCATACTGGCACAGAAATCCAAGAGTTGTTTCCCGTTCCTGTTGGCCTCCATATACTCTCCAAATTTACCCATAACCTTTTCATACCCTTCTGTTCGACTTCCAATCCTGGCGTTAAAATCACCCATGAGCAGAACACTGTCCTTGTCCTTTACTCTAACAACTACATCACTGAGTGCCTCATAAAAACTATCCATCTTATCTTGATCTGTCCCTTCACAATGCGAATATACTGACACAATCCTGATTTTCTTGCTAGACACTGTGAAATCTGTCCACATCCGTCGTTCATTTACATGGTTTGTGTAGGAAAAAAATTGTGGTAAGGACTATGGGAACAAACGGCCGAGGTCATCGGTCCCTAGGCTTATGCACTACTTAATCTAAGGACAACACACACACCCATTTCCAAGGGATGACTCGAACCTTCCACGGGTGAGCCGCACGAAAGACGCTTCAGACCGCACGGCTATCCCGTGCGGCGTTTGTGGAGGTACCGTATTTGGCATTAGATATCTACGCACAGGTCATGTAATTCTTGTGAGCAACGGGCAGATTTTCGTGAGCGGTGATGCCCTCTATAGCGACCCAGATGGGTGCCACGGGATTTACATTAGTCGAATTAGGTCTCCAAGAAATCAACGTCAGTTCATTGTAATGCTGCTTAAACTATTGTAGCGCGGTTCTGGGTCCGAGACATGGGCAGTTATACTGCTGAAAGATGACATCGAAGTCGGGGAAGATTGGAAATTTGTGGAAGGGTCTTTTGGGACTAAACTGCTGAGGTCATCAGTCCCTAAGCTTACACACTACTTAATCCAATTTAAACTAACGTACGTTATGTAAAGGACACACATCCATGCCTGTGGGAGGACTCGAACCTCCGACAGGGGGAGCTGCGCGGATCGTGACGCGGAGCCTGAGACCGCACGGCTACCCTTGGGGAAGATGGATTACTGCCAAAGATCCCATGCAAGCCCAGGAGAATCTCTTTCACAGTGTAATAGTGCTCCCACCAGCCTACGTCCGTGGCGCACTGCACGTTTCGAGACGACGTTCACCTCGATGATGGCGTTTGTGGGGGTGACCAGCGACTTGGTGGAGGAAAAATGAGATTCACCCGAAAAGCCGACATGTTTCAACTGTCGACAGTCGAATCCCGATGGTCACGTGCCCACAGCAATCGTAGTGACGATGTCGTTGAGTCTGCGGACCTCCAAGTTCAACAATGTACGTTGGACGGTGTGCTCCGAAACACGTGTGTGTGCACCATCATTGTTCTCTTAGATGCACCAAATCACCGTCTGTCTCACTTTACGGAGCTGAAAGGCCATGGAACACCACGTTCTATATAGTGTCGTGGACGTCCAACTATTTAGTGCCAAGTTGTAGTGTCACTGTCCTTTTACCTCTATCGTAGATGCACATGACAGTAGCATGTGACCATTCGACCAACTTCGACGTTTTCGAGATACTGACAGACCCTACGTAATAATAATTTGTCCTTTGTCAAAATCACTTATCTCAGTGGATTTCCCCATTTGCAACTGCTCGCTTAAAGTTGTTTTTAACACCTCACGTGCCTGCAACGCCACGAGGCGACAACCAACCTTGAGGTGGACACCGGTCATAACCTTCCTAACATATCAGTGTGTAACCTCCCCCTCACTTATCGACCCTAGTGACAGTAAAAAATTAAACCACGTGTACCTAATGGAAATTTGGGAAGAGCAATCGTCACCGAACTTAATTTGTCGGTAAAGAGAGAGGCAAGGATTACATCTAAATGAAAGGAAAAATGCAAATGAAACTGGCGGGATTTAATTTTGAAAAGGGGTAAAGTTAATAAAGAAAGTAAATGTGCGGCCGTTGCGTTAACAATTAACTAGCGGTAATTAGATATTTGAGATTTGGGGGAAATTACGGTCGCCAGTCCTGAGGACAATTACTATAGTAACTGAAAAACAAAGGTTACTGCACATACAATTAGCACTAAAAGCGTGGCAACTGAAGGTTGACACGTGTTGTGTGAAAACTGAAAGTTTTTCAGAAGTAATAAATTTCGCTACACTCTGACTTAATTTAGCAAAAGAATTAATAAATCCGGAAAATTGAAAGTTAATTTAGTGACTGAAATTAATAGTGAGCTTTGTTTCTGAAGCACTACGAAAATCAATGATATAAGGTTAGTCTTGGGCTACCTCAACAATCATTTCAAAAGCTACTTGAATCTACGCAATTTGGAAATAAGAGATTTAACTTTGAACTTGAATTAAATGATTCTGAACAATTAACAATAGTAAAATTTAGTACGTACCAAGCTGAGCTGCAGTCACAGGTAAGCTAAAATAATGTAACAAAACTCGCACTCTTAATTCGTGCTTGTGTAATCTAAATATTGTAACCAGCTATGAATACCTTAACTGAACTTTGAAATGAAAGCAGTGAAATCGAATGATGCTGGCGTTTGAATTTCAACAACACTCGGGTTCATTCCGGAAAAGGAAGGGACCCTGCTTGGTAATGCAATTGGGACAATGAGCAACAAAGGTTCATGCTACATTGCTGTAATTTAGTTATGAAAATGGAACAGTTTGAAAAGCTGAGGTCTGCCATACAGTTCTATAACCTTACGTGCTTCCAGTCTTCCTTGTTGGTTGATTGAAGGTTTGAAGCCATCGATCGAGGAGGTGGCGACAGTCACTCATTGTCGGCCGTCGCTGTTGCCGAAGTTGGGTGTTGGTGCGCCTTCTTCTCGACACGCTCACCAGGCGGAACGGGCTCTTGATGTGCGCCAGCTAATGCTTCCCATCCGCGACACCGTGTCAGAAACTATCATAGCAAGTCGAGCACAATTACATGCTGCCCATCCCCGAAAGCACCGCAACTCGTGGGAGCGTCACACAACACACCTGCTCCACTGCACCACCCCAGCCAGACCCGCCCTCTGCCCGCGCTCCACGCGACAGAGTTAACACTACCAAAGATCCTAAACACTTTGGTTCTCCACATGACCTATCGATGTAATCGTTTGATAGCATAGTTTTCCCTAGGCAAGACCCAGAGTAAAAGTACAAATAATATTTACAAAACAATCCAATTATACATCGACATAAATGCATAAATATATATACAAATAGAAAAACAATTACAATAAAGAGACAGAAATGTCATACCTTCAGGTGACAAAATAAGGAAAACATTTATAGTACAATAGATGGAAACAGGAGGATATGCATTTCCGTTGTTACACGTGCCCCACATTGTCTGAGGATGTTGTTGTAACCTAAACAGACTCAGGAAATGTCCCAAAAAAGAAACAGCGGAAATGCATATGCTCAAAACATCAACAAAATTGAGCATTCGTCTAATTAACCATAAATAAATTTTTAGACCATAATAATTGATTGGAGACACTCCTAATCCTATTCCACTCTGTCATCTTGCACAAAATAAAACAGGTTGATAACATATTAAAATTCATAGAAAACATAGAAAATGGTTTAGCTATACCAAAATCATTAAAATTCGTAGCACTATAAGAAATGGAATACTATTTACAAATTTAATTAGAGTGCATGGTCATAAAAACAGGTAGATCCAAATACGTAAATAAATAATTACATAGACAACACATTTTGTATAACCTTTTCATAATTAATATTCTCGTCATGAGAATCTATTTAACGCTAAACAAGAAAATAATATACAGCAGATCGACAAAAACATAAATATTAACAGCAGAATTCTTTCACATCAGCTGTCCGGGAAGAAAAACAACTCCGCCTTCCGTACCCGCAAGTACAAAGAATGCCGACAGCGGCACAAGAGCCGACAGCGGCTCCGCCCCGCCAGTATTGTTGCGCCCGCATGTGCGGCACGCTTGATCTCACTCGCCTGTGTAACAGCATTTCCAGAACGTCCATTTCACTGAATTCTTTCGGAAAAACTCACTCCCGAGTAATCTCAAGGAGTCCATTAACACTATCACACTGGATAACGCAACACTGTCCATCATCACATGCATATACTAGCCTGAAACTTATAACAGCATCTAAGTACGTCGGCAATGACTAGTAAATCACATGTTTATGAAATCTTACAGCTAGCTACAAAATCATATTTACATTCCTTAATCTACTGTGACTCAGCTGAAAACTTAAACTAGCAGCTTGGACTTTTCAATTGATTAATAATCACTCTCCCTTAAATCATTTAGTAAAAATTAATTATTTATTAATTACAATTTCTTTAATGTCCTCTTGGTCAGGCAAAAGCATGGCAATCTAGCAAATCGTTTAAGTCATACACTCTATATTTACATACTGTACAAATTACCCATTCTGTGGTATTAATCAATCCTAGGTTGGTACAATTTCAAGTCTGCAGTGTCCCGTATACCTAATAGTTTTCCAGAGCTTGGATACTCTAAGCAATAAGCATTTGTGTGAGGTATACCAATGACTTTATATGGACCGTTATAAACAACCTTAAATTTAGAGATTTCATTGTCTATCTCGCTCGATTTCTCATGAGCTTTTACAAGTACTAAGTCTCCAATTGCAAACTTAGCAAAACGCGCTTTAGCGTCATTACGTCGTATGCGAGCATCGACTTTTAGCTTCATTACTTCTCGCAAATGATCTTTTTTCACACCAATACTAATGTCAATCGGCGGAGGGAATTTGATTATCTCTTCCACTAAACTTTTACTTCTGTCATCTAACAGGATTTCCTCTGGAGAAAATCCTGTAGACTCATGTCTCAAGGCATTAATAATTAGCTCAAATACTGCTACACATTTGCCCCATGCCCTATGGTTGTGATGGCAATAGGTATGGCAAAGTCGGCCTAGCTCGCGCATATACCTCTCAGTGGGATTTCCAGCCGGACAGTAAGCTGAAATATGGATCACTTTGACCCCATTACTTGCCATGCCTTCATTCCACAACTTAGAAGTAAATTGTGCCCCATTGTCTGATAGAATCGCCTTGGGCTTGCCAATATGAACAAAATAATCGTTCACAAGCTTGCTATAGACCGCTTTGGCTGTAGCTTTCCTAATCGGGTATAGTTTGATGAACTTGGAAAAAGCTTCTAGCACTACTAAAATGTAGGCAAAGTCTCCTGATGACTTGGGCAAAGGTCTGTAGAAGTCCACGCACAGTAATTCAAAGATGTCGTTAGGCCTTATACTTTGCATAGGACCACGACTCGTACAGTTGGTAACCTTCAACTTCTGACATAAATCGCAAGTTTTCACTCTGTCAGTAACGCGTTTTAACATGTTGTTAAAATGCGCTACTTCACTGAGCTTTTCCCTACATTTCTTTGATCCACAGTGACCATACGCCAAATGGTAGTAGTCTATTATTTCCGTGACGTATTTGGTGGGCCAGCATACCCGCCAAATATTACTACCTTCACCTTTACGTATGTACAAGATATGATCGTATATCTTGTAATACTTCCTTAATTTCTCTCCTTCTGGACTCCTTTCGTCATATCGGGTTTTCACCATATTTAAACAACCATCCTCGTTCTGATGACGACGTAGATTCTTACAGACGTTAACTATTATTTTGCGTCCCTCAACTTCTTTAATATAGTGTCATTTGACCACTCCATCTGACTCATCTTTCAATACATCTTGATTAGACTTGGGCAACCGCGACAGTGCATCCGCTACGCAATTGTCGGTTCCTTTTACGTAACAGATGTCATAGTTAAATTGCTGTAAATACAGCGACCACCTAGTCAGTCTTTCGTGAAGTAGTTTACAATCCTTCAGATAAGTGAGCGCCTTATGGTCCGTATGAATAATCACCTTGGGGTCCCATAGGTAACCCTTGAACTTCTTGAATTCTCACACAATAGCGAGACACTCTTTCTCAGAAATCGTGTAGTTTCGCTCACTTTTTGATAAAGTTCGACTCGCGAACGCTATCGCCCGGTGTTCCTTATCCTCTCCTTTACCAACTTCTTGGAACAGTACTACCCCCACCCCGTAATTCGACGAATCCGTTCCCAGATGGAAGGGTAGTGGTAACTTAGGATGAAATAGTACGTTAAGTCTTTTAATCTCTCGAAAACGGCCTGACACCCGTCAGTCCACACAAACGGATCATTTTTACGTAAGAGGTTATTAAAATTTTCGTCTTTAAACACTTGTCCTTTTACAAATTTACGGTAAAATCCTGTGAGCCCTAGAAAACTTTTTAACTGTTTCCTAGACTTGGGTGGAGGACAATTCCTTTTTGCCTCTAGTTTCTCTGAGTCTTTCGTAATACCAGTAGTGGTAATTACATGCACTAAAAATTTCAGTTCCTGCTTCACAAATTCACATTTCTTTAGCTTTAGAGTCATTCCGCCATGGCGCAATGCTCTAAAAACTTCATCTAACAGGTTAGAATGGTCATGCCAAGTGGCATTGGCCAACAATAGGTCGTCAACATATACAGTTAATCTTGAACACAAAGCCGATCCTAGCACATTATCTAGGGCCCTGATGAATACGGACACAGATATATTATGTCCAAACGGCAGTACTCTATACTGATAACACCTGCCCGCGAACGAGAAGGCGGTGTATGGCCTAGATTCTTCTTCGAGATCTATTTGCAACTAACTATCCGTCAGATCGAGGCTAGTCATGAACTTAACGTCGTGAAAACGTTGCAAAATCTCCTCTATACTCTCTGGTCTGTCTGTTTCGCGTTGAACGACCCTATTCAACGTGCGTGCGTCAATCACAATACGCACACTACCATCCCGTTTTTCTACAGTGACCAAACCGTTATTGTATGGACTCGTACTTCTTTCAATCACTCCCCATTCTATCATCTTATCTATCTCCCGTTGCACTGCTTCCTTTTTGGACAGCGGTATAGCATACGGTCTCACGAAGAATAGTTCGTGCGGAATTACATTCAACTTGCATTCATATCCTTCCACAAGTCCCGGTTTGTCTGAAAACACACTCTTATTCCTCATTATCACTTCATACAGGCCTCATCTTTGTTCGTGTGTCACGTTTGACACATCGTCTACAATACTTTCCAATTCACTTTCTACATTATTGTCAATGGCGAGACCGAGCGAGGTGGCGCAGTGGTTAGCACACTGGACTCGCATTCGGGAGGACGACGGTTCAATCCCGTCTCCGGCCATCCTGATTTAGGTTTTCCGCGATTTCCCTAAATCGCTTCAGGCAAATGCCGGGATGGTTCCTGTGAAAGGGCACGGCCGATTTCCTTTCCCATCCTTTCTTCACCCGAGCTTGCGCTCCATCTCTAATGACCTCGTTGTCGACGGGACGTTAAACACTAATCTCCTCCTCCTCCTCCTCCTGTCAATGCCGAGATTCCTCACATTACGGCAGTTCAAATTCATACCTACGTCAATACCATCCGGCCAGTTAACAATGTGTATAGGCTGGTATTGCCTATGCACACCGTCTCCTGCCTCGTCAAAACTAACTACTATTGTTTTATCTTGTGACGTACATGTCAAAGTTTTGCTTTCGCAATTAATCACTGCATGGTACTTTAATAGCCAATCTAACCTGATAATTACTTCCGTAGTTAAGTCTGGCACGACGACAAACTCTTGTTCAAATTGTGCCCTACATATCTCGAAGTTGACAAAAATCTGTTTTGTGACCGGTTTACTGGCCTTCCCAATAGCACCGATAATTTTCACAGGTCTGTCTTTCAGTAACTCAAGTATTTTCCCAGATACAGCACTCAATTCCGCACCGGTGTCAATTAACACGTTTAGTTGTAGGTCGTGCATATTAACAGACACTACTATTTGTCTACACTTGTCCTCGGCTGTTTCTTTATTTTCCCACAATAAATCCTCGTCTATATCCAGGTCATTCCAGAAAAAACCATCCGGCTTTGATCCTAAATCCGGCTTATCTGGCGGCTTTTTCAGCCTCTGTTCAAATACAGTTTTAATTTCAACACGTCTGTCCTGAGGCTTAGTCTGTAGCTTCGCCTCCAATACCGAAACCTTTTCCCGTAGCTCGTCAACTAGTAAGTGTTGCTTTGCTATCAATTCACTAATTGTCACCTTCGTTGATTCCTCTTTGGTCAGATTGATCTCATCTGCCAATCTACCTGGAGGAATGTGCCCAGTAGTATCTGCAATTACTTCCTCTAGATCTGCGCAACCCACACTGCTATCGTCTGACCGTATAATGTCAGCTCTAACCTCATACAAGCTGTAATCTATGTGTTTTCTACCAATCGTGTCCGGCTATCACTAAAATCTTCGTAATCTTTCTTCTTAATACTCTCGCAACGTTTAAACTGGATGGGTCGGCTACTTCTACCACTATAACTTTCGGTAAGGTCTGCCGCTTAGGGCCAGAACTTTCCGTTACTACTTCAACATCCAACTCCTGCGGGACGAAACACGACGAATCTTGCTCGTGCTCCCCATTAACATCAACTATTTCTGGTAAAGTCTGCCGGTTAGGGCCAGAACTTTCTATCACTTCACAAATACTATCTTCCTGTGGGACGAGACGTGGCAAATCCTGCCCGCGCTCCCCATAAACACTTCTCCCATACAGGCCCCTATAATCTCTTAGTTCGTCGTATAAGCGACCAAACTGCCTTAACCAGACCTCATCCCGCGCTGCATCCCCTCGCTCAATGACGGACGTGTTATCCGACATCTGATATTCTCTCAACAATTGCGAATCATTCTTAAACTCAATCTCCATTTCCGTTGTGGGTGTTACAGCTGCCACTTTATAATCGTTTTCCGGAACACTACTTAAATTGTTATCACTGACAGTGAATGTATTTTCTACTGCCGTGTCTACAGCTGATCTACTACTTGTGGGCGCACTCCTTTCTCTTAACACTGGCACACTCTCCCACCGTTGAATATTCCATACGGAATTTTCGTAACGACGACACCTCGGTTTTCTCCTGTTATTGGGCCTCCAAAATTTCTCCACGCCTGGTCGGCCCCTCACCGGCGCGGCTAATGGTTTCCCTGTCTCGTCCCAGCAGATACGCTCCCCGGATGCTGCTGAGGCGGCTGATCATACCCTCTGGCGTTATCACTATTCTGCGAAGCCAGTATCACGCTGGTATGATACTGGTTTCCGTCATTACTGTTATTATTTACGTTCTACCGATTGTCATTACGTCCCGGACCACTATTGTTACTGCTGCCAAGATTGCGGTATGCATTATTCCCACAGTTATCGTTGTTGTGGTTGCTGTGGTACCTGTTGTTGTTACCACTGCCCATACCACTGTCGCGATTATTGCGCCAATTGTCCTCGTTTTCAACTCTTTCCAGGAAATCATTGATTGTCCTGTAATTGCTTCCTACGTAGCGTTTTGTATCATCTGGAAGCTTCTTGTAGAGTTCCCAGACTATTTCGGATTCCGTACGGCGATCACGCAAATATTCCAACTTGCGGATCGAGCCCTCACAAAACTCCTTCATCGAGCCGCGCAAATTCGCATCGAAAGGCCTCGATACGACAAATTCACACCAGACACTTTGCTGTTTTTGCTGTGACCATTATTCAGCCAGAAACAAATTTTTAAACTCGTCAAAAGTCAGGTTCGTAATGTTGAGGTTTAAGCCCCAACGCTTGGTATCACCAGCCAACACATCAATAACCGCTTTAATTTTTCTCTCATTAGTCCATGATCTGGGTAAAACTCTTTCGCAATTTTTAATGAAATCCGTCGGGTGTATACCGCCTTTTTTCAAGGGGTCGAACCGCTCCTCTCTCGTCAATAATTCCGAACTATGTGCACAGATTGGCACGTAGCTCTGTTTTTCGTCAAGTTTCTTTTCTAATTCCGACACTCTCGTAATTACTTGGCAAGTGGTTTTCGTAAGCGTTTCTACTTTCCTTTTTTTCTCTTCGCAGGTATTAGCTTGCTTCGGCACTTTGGTATCTACTTCGGATATTAAAGCCTTTCAAGTTTCCACCTTCTTTTGATCCTCTTTTTTCGCTAATTGAATTTGTTCCATCACCTTATTCTCGATGATTGGAGCAACTGCTTCGCCTACACTTTTCTCGATTCTGCTAATTTCGGAATAAAAACGAGTATTTATGCTCGCAATTTCCGCCTGAACGCCTACCATTTCCTGTTTAAGATTACCGATTTCGGTATTAATCACAACGATTTCTTCTTTGATTTTATCAACTTTTGTGTTAATAACTCCAACATTGTTGTTAACAACATTAATAACTTTGTTCTGATTGTCTAGCTTCCGTTCTATTTTTTCAGACTGAGCTTCTTGCTTGGCAGCCTGAGCTTCTTGCTTGACAGCCTGAGCTTCTTGCTTGACAGCCTGATCTTCTAGCATGGCCGATTGACTCTTGATTTCGTTAATCAAAACATTCAATAAATCAGTTAAATTCCCGGAAACCACCGGTTTTACTTCCGTAGCGGCTTCCTCTTTAATTGTCCCCCCGTATTCGTCATCAAGGGATTAAGATTTGATTTTCACTTCGGATTCCGAAACATTTTCTAAACTTTGGAATTCCATTTCTGCTCTTTGTTGCGTTTCGGCGGTCGCGTCTTTCATGCTAGCCGCCTGCCCCTGAACAATGGGTACCGCGGTGCGCGTTTCCCACTGTTCGGCCGATTGTTCCGTATCCAAGTCTACCAAATTTTAGCAATTGTTGCCTTCACTCATTTTAATAATTTTCAATATAAATGCCAAATCTCAAATATAATTAGGATTACTCCCACTACTTATTCTCGCTGACGTAACGGCCTGTACGTAACCAATACTTTGTTACGAGATTTGCACAATGCAAAATTCGTGTCCAAAACAACCTCAAATCTGAAGCTTGTCCTGTCACCAGGTCGCCACGTGTAACCTCCCCCTCACTTATCGACCTTAATAACCGTAAAAAATGAAACCGCGTGTACCTAATGGGAATTTTGGAAAAGCAATCGTCAACGAAGTTAATCTGTCGGTAAAGAGGGAGGAAAGGGTTACATCTAAATGAAAGGAAAAATGCAAATGAAGCTAGTGGAAATTAATTTTGAAAAGGGGTAAAGTTAATAAAGAAAGTAAATTTGCGGCCATTGCGTTAACAATTAACTAGCGGTAATTAGATATTTGAGATTTGGGGGAAATTACGGTCGCCAGTCCTGAGGACAATTACTATAGTAACTGAAAACAAAGGTTATTGCACATACAATTAGCACTAAAAGCGTGGCAACTGAAGGTTGACACGTGTTGTGTGAAAACTGAAATTTGTCAGAAGTAATAAATTTCGCTACACTCTGACATAATTTAGCAAAAGAATTAATAAAACCGGAAAATTGAAAGTTAATTTAGTGACTGAAATTAATAGTGAGCTTTGTTTCTGAAGCACTACGAAAGTCAATGAAATAAGGTGATTCTTGGGCTACCTCAACAATCATTTCAAAAGCTACTTGAATCTACGCAATTTAGAATTAAGAGATTTAACTTTGAACTTGAGTTAAACGATTCTGAACAATTAACAATAGTAAAATTTAGTACGTACCAAGCTGAGCTGCAGTCACAGGTAAGCTAAAATACGGTAACAAAACTCGCACTCTTAATTTGTGCTTGTGTAATCTAAATATTGTAGCCAGCTATGAATACCTTAACTGAACTTTGAAATGAAAGCAGTGAAATCGAATGATGCTGGCGTTTGAATTTCAACGACACTCGCGTACATTCCGGAAAAGGAAGGGACCCTGCTTGGTAATGCAATTGGGACAATGAGCTACAAAGGTTCATGCTACATTGCTGTAATTTAGTTATGAAAATGGAACAGTTTGAAAAGCTGAGGTCTGCCATACAGTTCTAAAACCTTACGTGCTTCCAGTCTTCCTTGTTGGTTGATTGAAGGTTTGAAGCCGTCGATCGAGGAGGTGGCGACAGTCACTCACTGTCGACCGTCGCTGTTGCAGAAGCTGGATGTTGGTGCGCCTTCTTCTCGACATGGTCACCAGACGAAACGGGCACTTGATGTGGGCCAGCACACCGTGTCAGAAACTATCACAGCAAGTCGAGCGCAATTACATGCTGCCCATCCCCGAAAGTGCGGCAACTCGCGGGAGCGTCACACAACACACCGGCTCCACTGCACCACCCCAGCCAGACCCTCCCTCTGCCCGCGCTCCACGCGACAGAGTTAACACTACCAAAGATCCTAAACACTTTGGTTCTCCACACGACCTATCGATGTAATCGTTCGATAGTATAGTTTTCCCTAGGCAAGACACAGCGCAAAAATACAAATAATATTTACAAAACAAACCAATTATACATCGTCATAAATGCATAAATATAAATACAAACAGTAAAACAATGACAATAAAGAGACAGAAACGTCATATCTTCAGGTGACAAAATAAGGAAAACATTTATAGTACAATAGATGGAAACAGGAGGATATGCATTTCCGGCGTTACAAGTGTACATCTATACTAACAATAATACTGTAAAATTCTGGTGTCTGTCTGTTTGGACACGCTAATCTAGAAAACTACTGGACGAATTTCCATGACATTTTCATGGGTAACTCCAGTGTAGCTTGGGCCAACACAGAGACATTTCATCATAATCGAACTATAAAAAAAAGACATCATCATGTACTGTCTATCTACAATCGTCTGCTCACCTCAGTAGTTCGGACGTTTACCTAAGTGTCATGGTCATCGTGGCGTTCTATGCCAAGGAACCAACAGATGGCGCTGTTAGCTTCATAGTACTCCAAAGAACCAACGGATGGCGATGTTAGTTTTAAACCAGGACATCTGTATTTTCGGAACTTTATGTCAGTGACAGAATTAAGCGCTCTCCACGAATACGAATTAACATAGATTTTTCTCGGATAGTAAGTACAAATTTACTGATCTCGTAATACGTACTAAACACTTAACGGCATCGCTTTGCTTCTGTCAATAGGTTTAATTTGTTTACTTTGGTTGGAAAAACGGCTTTAGTTTGTGATTTGGGTGTTTACATATAAATTTTGATCTCGTTTAGTTTATAAATAAAAAATGTTTGCAAAAGCTCGATTCTTTCGAATACTAAAAATGACTAAACGATTGTGGGCTATTTCATCTCCTGAAACCGATGCAGAGCATCTGGCGAGACTTGTTACACGTCGATAACATCAGCCTTTAATTCCCTCTGTGCATACTCCTTCCGAAGTTGAGGCGCTTAGTAACTAGAGAGTGTCATGCATTATCTTGCGACTCAGAACCACACACTCACAGAAAAAAACTGGCGGAGTTCTCAGCAGGTTCCCACAGCTGCTTGACGGTCTCCCCAATCAAACCATGAACCTTTACAAGTCAAAAATAAATTCTACATGTACAAAGTTTGGGGCACAGGTGTAAATACACACCTGGACATCGCTGGGTTTCTCAGGAAGTGTGTTTTACTCAACGGATAGAAACGTCACCCAGTCATCAGTTACAGGCTGCCTATCTGACAACTAATAGGGACAACAGTAACCTAATTTTCAATATTTCATGCAACTGTAGATGTTGGCGGAAGAAAATAATAACACACATTAGCGTATTGTGAGTCACTGAACGTTGTACGTGTTACGGCGTAAAGTGAAGCACAGGCACGCCAGTCGGCAACGATAGAGCAGAGAGGGCTGTGAGAAGACGTCAGACAATTGCACGCTTACCGACCGCTCCCCAGCATGACAACGCGACAGCAGCGGCCTCCATACGAATAGGACATAAGCGCCGCGCCCAACTGGTCTCGGCCCAGTTCTACAGCGGCATCTACGCTAGTTACTTTGCTTGTACAATCTTTGTAACCCGAACTTGGGAATTGTATATATTGTAAAACACTACTTACGTTGAATGTCGCCCTTTGCTTGTGACACATCTGTGCAACAGCGAGCCGGCCGCTCTGGCCGAACGGTTCTAAGGGCTTCAGCCCGGAACCGCGCTGCTGCTACGGTCGCAGGTTCGAATGCTGCCTCGGGCATGGGTGTGTGTGATGTCCTTAGGTTAGTTAGGTTTAAGTAATTGTAAGTCTAGGGGACTGATGACCTCAGGTGTTAAGTCCCATAGTGCTTAGAGTCATTTGAACCATTTTTTGTAACAGAAAGTTAAGCATTGTATTTGTTCATTTTGAAAGAAAACTCATAAATACGATTTTTTTGAATGCTGTCCAGCGATCCGAGAAAGCAGGTTTCCTAGACACACCACATTCGACTACTAGGCTGGTTTTAACAATATGTTTCGCTAAATTCAAAGATATGAACACAAATAAAGTGGGATAAGACGATTTATGGGGATTCGAAAAAACGTCAGATACTTTGAAATCATTACTAAATTAAGGATTGCCATTTTCTTACACCGACCGCTTCAGTAATTGACTATTTGAAGTGCTGTCATAATCTACGCATTAAGAGCTATAATATTGCGTTAAATGTTTAACGCAATTGGTGCAGTATTAAAATTTGATATAGAGAGAGAGAGAGAGAGAGAGAGAGAGTTTCAAATTTTAATTCTGCACCAATTGCGTTAAACCTTTATATCTTGGCGCAAAAATTTATCCACTATTTTAGAATGGGAGCAATTAATAATTTTGTACAAACTTTGGACGTAATTTCTAAAGTTATTGAAACTATTTCTCTCTGACATGCTCCCTGAAAAAACAAAAGGCAAGACGCTTATCTCTTACTACAAATTCGCTGTCCCTGCAGTACAACTGCAGCATCACATATGACGTTTTGATTTATTACGTCATTCCTATTATTTCTATTCGAAGCACACTTTGTATACAGTACCCGTAAAGATCACTGAACGTACCTGCAACATTGTGTCATTCTAAGGCACACAGATCACGAGATACGCGTCATAAACATTGAGATGCATGAAAATCTAGCTTTCCTTAAAACGAGAGCAAGATCCCCAGGCTGTTATCAAGCTGTGTTTCGTAAAAAGAACACCTAAGTCTTCCAAAGAAATTTAAATGTAATTTGAAATGTTTTTTAATCTTTTCTTCCATACGGCTCCGCAAAATACACTGCTGGAAATGGAAAAAAGAACACATTGACACCGGTGTGTCAGACCCACCATACTTGCTCCGGACACTGCGAGAGGGCTGTACAAGCAATGATCACACGCACGGCACAGCGGACACACCAGGAACCGCGGTGTCGGCCGTCGAATGGCGCTAGCTGCGCAGCATTTGTGCACCGCCGCCGTCAGTGTCAGCCAGTTTGCCGTGGCATACGGAGCTCCATCGCAGTCTTTAACACTGGTAGCATGCCACGACAGCGTGGACGTGAACCGTATGTGCAGTTGACGGACTTTGAGCGAGGGCGTATAGTGGGCATGCGGGAGGCCGGGTGGACGTACCGCCGAATTGTTCAACACGTGGGGCGTGAGGTCTCCACAGTACATCGATGTTGTCGCTAGTCGTCGGCGGAAGGTGCACGTGCCCGTCGACCCGGGACCGGACCGCAGCGACGCACAGATGCACGCCAAGACCGTAGGATCCTACGCAGTGCCGTAGGGGACCGCACCGCCACTTCCCAGCAAATTAAGGACACTGTTGCTCCTGGGGTATCGGCGAGGACCATACGCAACCGTCTCCATGAAGCTGGGCTACGGTCCCGCACACCGTTAGGCCGTCTTCCGCTCACGCCCCAACATCGTGCAGCCCGCCTCCAGTGGTGTCGCGACAGGCGTGAATGGAGGGACGAATGGAGACGTGTCGTCTTCAGCGATGAGAGTCGCTTCTGCCTTGGTGCCAATGATGGTCGTATGCGTGTTTGGCGCCGTGCAGGTGAGCGCCACAATCGGGACTGCATACGACCGAGGCACACAGGGCCAACACCTGGCATCATGGTGTGGGGAGCGATCTCCTACACTGGCCGTACACCACTGGTGATCGTCGAGGGGACACTGAATAGTGCACGGTACATCCAAACCGCCATCGAACCCATCGTTCTACCATTCCTAGACCGGCAAGGGAACTTGCTGTTCCAACAGGACAATGCACGTCCGCATGTATCCCGTGCCACCCAACGTGCTCTAGAAGGTGTAAGTCAACTACCCTGGCCAGTAAGATCTCCGGATCTGTCCCCCATTGAGCATGTTTGGGACTGGATGAAGCGTCGTCTCACGCGGTCTGCACGTCCAGCACGAACGCTGGTCCAACTGAGGCGCCAGGTGGAAATGGCATGGCAAGCCGTTCCACAGGACTACATCCAGCATCTCTAAGATCGTCTCCATGGGAGAATAGCAGCCTGCATTGCTGCGAAAGGTGGATATACACTGTACTAGTGCCGACATTGTGCATGCTCTGTTGCCTGTGTCCATGTGCCTGTGGTTCTGTCAGTGTGATCATGTGATGTATCTGACCCCAGGAATGTGTCAATAAAGTTTCCCCTTCCTGGGACAATGAATTCACGGTGTTCTTATTTCAATTTCCAGGAGAGTAATTAAAGGAAAACGGTATACCAGTAGTTATGGTAAAATGTCTGTATCAAGCATAATGTTTCAACGCATTATACCTTTGCTAGCAACTATGTTCGCTGTCAAACTTGGCGACATTATTCGCATGAAGACACATCGCTACAAATTACATTAATGTACAACAAATAGTTTAGGAGAAAAACTTACTTTTCACAAAATGTAATTAGTTTTCAATATCGAGAGTATAAATTATTATAGAGTTAAAATTCTGTGTTGGAAGGTTCGGTTTAGATTTTTTTCGCTGTGCTATGGGACAATCATCCGAAAATATTAAAGCAATTTAGTTCCGATTTGACGCCTTCAGCCGTATACATTTCACACGCTTAACCTCAAGTGTTTAACACCTTAACCCATTTTTAAAGAAATCAAGCGTCTGAAGCTGTTTTGTACATGGGAGTTCGACTACATAGGTGGAGAAAGTAAAGCTTATATACAAGATTACTTATGCACTATTGTTTATAAGTAGAAGCTAACCACAGTACAGAACTTCAGGCAGCTGTGTGGTACTCTGTAGGCCGATGAACTGGAAAAGTTTATCAGAAGACCATTAGCAGATCCTGAAAACTGATTGACCTTTCCTGATTATTAGCTCTATTTCACAAAGACCAGCACTTCTGTTACAGCCGACGTAATGAGTACGTGGAGTACCCTACAGAGAAAAACCGGGCAGGCAGTCCGCTTAACGAAGCCGCCCTCACCACCGCCGCCCACTGCGTTACTGGAAACTAAATTTCGCAACCCGCCTCGGCCGCGGGGAGGAGCACGGCAGTTGCGGGAATCTCCAGGCGACGCTTCCAGCGACGACCGGGGATTACGACGCCTCTCCACGAATAAATTTTTGCCCACCTCGTGGCAACGGGGGGAGCAGGGGAGCAGTTCTGAGCTTTTGTTCCCTTTCTCCCTCTTGAAGTTCTGATACTTTGTCCCAGCCTTGTTGGTCTATTAAGTGGGGAGAAGATGCGGAGTGGAAGAATCACGGTGAGTGAAAGTACTAGAGATAACTGGCTTCCTGAGCGTTCACTTAGCGCAGGCAATCAGAACCGAAAGCACTGAAAGTGTACGACAAAACAGTGTTTTCGACTACAGAATGTCCTTCACAGAAGAATTACATGTCTAGCAACATAGAGACATACAGTTTATGATCCAATAGCTGGCATTTGATATTAATCTTCACAGGAATTATCTTGGACGCAATAAAGGTTTATACACTAAATAAAATGCTTTTAAATCACAGTTAGCTTGGTAAATGAACACATAGGGCAACTTCGAATGAAAATGCAATCTGTTTATTCGGAATATTGCCACTTTAAATATATTTGCATGCTACACACATGAGCGATACACAGTCTCTTGTTCCCAGAGATTGCATGCTTTCAGTTAACCGTCGAGTACATTCTCAGCCTTGTGCAACAACATTAGTTGTGTAGTCGTGTAGAGAGGATGCTATATTACGGCAGAATGAGCAGCTCGGATAGCGGATGTGCCGCACAGAGATTCCTATTTGAGATGTCCATGGTGTGTAACCTGAAGATGAAGGCTGGTTTTAAGACAATTCTATAAAAATATAGCAACACAGAAAAAGGGAACTTATTTTGTTTTTGTTGGTGGCAAGCGCGATTTCAGTAATTATTGTTGTTCAAGGATTTCATTGTGTCCAATAATATCTACATGCTGGTAATCAGCGAGAACTATGAATTATGTATTCACCATTCTGATTACCCCCATTCATTTCGATTACTTAAATAATATTGTGTAGGAAATTAAAGAAAGCAAATTTCTGTAATGCAGATAACTTGTTGATGCAGACATTGTCGAATATAACAGCGCTGTAAGAGAGGATACTGGCTGTTCATGTTAGTTGGAGTTCACGTTTGTGTCATTAAAAGTATTTCAAAATTCTTCTTTTGTCGTTTATATTTCACGAAGAATATCCTCACTGTTCAATACAATACTTTCAGTAAATTTTGTATTATCACGCTTTGCACATTTGCTGGGATTATAATAATTAATTTTGAAAATAGAATCAAAACTAATTTCCTAAATCATCAGTTGTTTATTTTACATCATGAAATACAGTACAGCCACAGCTGAGTCAAGTTATCCATCGCAAGGTAACAATTTGTTGTAGGGCATTTTTGAAAGAATATTAGGAACATTTTACAATTAATCAAACTTCACGTAAATTCCAGAGATGCGTTTTGTAATAGCGCACATTTAAATTACGTAACATTTAGAGTATTCTTGTGAATCATTCTTTTATGCACTCTCATTTGCAGATAGACAGATGCACTTCAGACTAATTAAAATCACATTCCTAAAATGCTAAAATGTAATTTGCATAAATAAGTTTACATTCAAAAGTAGGGCAGCTTCGCCGATTCTAAAACTGAATCTGTAATCGCAATTGCAAAATCCAGACAGTTTTCATATCGTTAGCGAGAATTTCAGTTATAGTTTCACGTACAACTCACAGCAGTACATGTGAGCTCCACATATTACTGACCGTTTATAACTGCTGACATTTTCAAAGATCATCGCCTCACCCCACCAAGACCCTTGGAGCGGCATTTTTAACGTTTTTTAAAAAATTGTAATTCGAATATTGTGACATTATTTGTGATTTCAGCACAGTTCGCCAGGATCCACAAAGATCCATTGTGTCAATACAGAAGTTTAATGCAGCCGTATTGAAACTTATAAACTACACTAAAGTACAAAAAAAAATCGATAAACTTATCCAAGTCAGTTCCCTCAAAATTGTAAGTGTCAGAGACGATGTACTAAGCTTGTGAACAACTTACATATGTGCGTATTACAGCAAACATTGCAAAGATATTAGCTTTGTTGGGAAAATAGCACCTATATGTTGATGTAGACTCTCCTCCTAGAAACGTCCTGCTGTCTCTACACCGCTGCCTGAGTGGAAGTCCAACAGATTTTCATCAAATAATTTCAAATGATTATTCAAAAGCAACGGACGTATCAACGCCCAGTGAGACATCTTAGGTGATGTTTCCAGTCTGTTTTATGCCGATAAATGAGCAGACCTGGCGAGGGGAATGAAAGCGTCTTCCCTATGAATGACCCCCACGTCGCACAGCCAGGCACCTCCCTGTGGGTGCGTGATGGAGGCAGCTCGATTCGCAACGATATTCCACAGTCAGCACGTCACAGCTGTACTCACTTCAACTCACACTCTAGTGCCGCTAAATTCCAAAGCAAATTTATGAAGAACACTGTAAGAGCAATTACTCTTGGAAGCATCAATGGTCACTCAATAACATCCTCACTAAAATGTTTACAGACAACGTTTAGTCCAAGTGGAACTGGAATTCTGGTCGAAACAGCACATCACCAAAATACAAACCATTGAAAGTAGACGAAGTTGTCAAATAGATCTTTAATTTAATAGTACTAATCACATATTTTGCTTATTTGCAAAACATGGTGTAAGGCGTCTGGATTTTATGGACCTTCATGTGCTTGATCCAAAACGACAGTACAATACAGTATGAGGTTCTCAGACAATAGTAATTATATTGTATAATCAAAAGTCAATTGCAGCAATGGCATGCACCGAAAACTATGAAAAAGTATCTACCAATATGGACAGGGGAATGAATAAATAAGTTAAAGTGAAACGCATTTTGGAGACGAATCGAGCAGGTGGTTAATGGCATCGGAAAACTCCCTTAACAAGAGAACGGCGAGCTTCAGCGCAGAAAGGGATAAGGCCAGAACAATACATTATTCCTTTTAACGTAAATACGGCTGGGACCAAGGGTAAGTGGATGGATGGCTTTAACAGGGCTAGGTTGTGACCTGGCAACAAAAATAAAATTTACCTCTAATGAAACAGAGATTCGCTGAAGCCATACTGGGCGACACAGCCGTGACACTTTGGGGGGATCCCCATTTGTTAAAAGAATTTTGAAAACTAAAATTTCTAGATATCTCTCTCGTCTTGCAGTCGACCGCACAAGTATGTGGAAAATAGGCATAGAGAGCTTCGCTTTCTGTGAAGTGTGAATGATGCGCTTCACATATCGTACCGACAGAGAGCAAAGAGGTAGTTAATTATTCCTGCGGGAATTTTTTAGTGCAAAGAAACTGTGCACATCGCTCCAACCCTTAGCGAGTGAGCAATAGCCATTATTTCGAGTAGGGAAAAATTAACGTTCTACAGAACGCTGGAAACTTGAGACTGAGTGAATTCAGTCAAGGCCAGAATAAGGAAATTAGCTTTTCAGGTCCAGCATGTAGAGATAACTGTTTTAATAATTGTCAATTCGAATCTCCAAGAGTTAAATATTTTGTTATTGAGTGTTGAAAGTAATTCATCATGATTCTTGGGTCTCACTTGGCCCCTGAAAGGACAGTTGATGAATTGCATGTAGAATAGAGAAGTGAATAGTTGTTTGGCCTTTAGAGAATAGACTCAAACTTTCACTTTTATTCATTCTAGCATTCTAGTTAGGTGACAACAGCATTCCTAATGAATTTTGTTATGATCTGCTCCTGATATAAGCTGCCTTACAGGGATATATTTATGTAGAGTGTCTGTTTAACAACCTGGGCTTGAGAAGACAGTTCAGACGTTTTGTCCTTTTTGGTGAGCAGATACAAAGTGCGGACATTCTCACAATAGTCATATGGCGGAATTAAGGTGGTCGGTTACATCTGTCAAGGGTTTCACATATAGAAATCTTTTTGCATTACAGTTTAGTTAAATAATGTTAAACCTAATATCTGTAGCAATGAAAGTGAGGGGATTATACCGATAAAATGGAGTGTTACAGTTCTGCATCAATGTTTACGTACAGGAACCGTCAGTGTCTTGTGTATAACAAGTTTTATTCCAAAAGATTACTACTGCTTCCACGTTGTGATCGTCACAAGTGATCAGACACATTGTCATTAGATATTCTATCCGTGGGTAAAATATAGTTGACTCATGTAATACCTTCCAACTTGACTGGTGTTTGTACGAGAGACAGCAGAGAAAAATTATGACCATGAAAAGGCATTTAATTATGCTGATCCCACCATTAATGGCCTTTCTTCACTGCTGTCTAAACTCGTAAATGTTTTATATTTAAATATGCGGCACAGATATTGAATATCAATGTAAATTACTCAAAGCGAGCAAGGCGCAAACCCCTGGCGAAATTCTTTTTACATCGCAACTCGGTAGCGTTGCAGATTTAGCCCCATTCGTAGCTTACAACAGTAATAAACTTATCGCTCATTATACAGCCCACCCAGATTTGTAAGAAGAGTAAAATAACAGGTGCGCAGAGTAACAGACCAATATTTCTTATGCTCACCATTTGCAAGAGGTGAGACATTAAGGGAGGAAAGAAATTATCCCTCAGAAAATCAACACGAAACTTGTTTATCGCTCGTACATTAGCTCAGGCGTCTGTCTGGCTCTCGTTTCAGTTAGAAGGTGCAGGCAAACAGGTTCCGTCTTCCAAGATTAGCAACAACTTTCGACAATGATCCACACTGTCGAATGATAAAGAACAATCCATACGTAGCACACACAAGAATAACTTCACTAACATTAAGCAGTTTTGGCCAATAGAACGTACAGTCTTATGACGACAGTCAACTTTCGATACTTACCAACTAGTTCCATGTAGACAGCTTGAGACTAAGACTTGCCGATTCTCTTATGTTCACACACGTATCTTGGCTCAGTGGTTGGCAGAATGTTCAAATTAATTACACAGCATGTTAACCTGCTGTGAGGTCACAGCATAGAGCTAACGAATGGTGTGTTGTAAGATCCTACCAGATGGTAGATGAATGCAGATCTCCGGCACGGAGTCGCGTTTTGTAATGAACAGTGCAACGACGATGCCATGTGGCGGCGTCATTAGGAAACTGCTACAAGCTCCCTGACTTCATGTTGAAGTAAACATAGGTGGCTGGAGCGATGTACTGTGTTCTTTCTAATAAACGTTTCGATGCTACAGGCTCGAGTCTGTGACAGCTAGCAACTACTGCCACTGTGTATTTTGTTCACAGACAGGAGCTTAAAAGTTATTAATAAAAGTGACACTCCATAAATCCGCGTCCGAATTGCTATCTCCAACGAAAGGCGGCTATCTTAATGATCACGGAAACAGACAACTGGCGACTGTGACAGGCGGTAGACACTGTCAAGAAAGAAGGCTTGAGTCAGAAGTCACTTCCAGGTTGCTACAAGAAATACGTCAGCAAATGGGAGGAAACGTTTCTTTTGAGACTCCATGTGGCACCCTCAAATTTCAGTCATATTGTTTGGGAAGTATTCTTTCTTCTTCTTCTTTCTGAAACGTTTCCGTATGCGACGGTCGTTTACAGAGCCTCTTCCAAGTTTCTATTGTCCCCCACACTCTTTCATTTAGCACCTCCTCCCACTGCTGTTCTCTTTGGATTACACCATAGTTCACCTTATCTCTCCATCTTGTTTGTGATCTTCCAACTGGTCGTCATCCAGATTCTGTCCATTCTAGAGCTCATCTCGGAAGTCTTCCTGGTCGCAATCTTCTAACGTGGCCAGACCTCTTAAATTCAGAAATCTCCATAGTTCGTTCCAGGTGTTTCATCTGCAAAGTATTAAATATTATTTCATTCCTTGTCCTGTCCATACTCGTCTTACCAAGGATCCCTCGAAAGTATATCTCCGGTCCTTGTACTCTGTTCAGATCTTTCTTTCCTCAAATCAAACATTCTGACACGTTGGTCAAAATTTTCGGGTAATTTGACTTTTCCATCGCGAGCTTCCCTCGACAATGCACCTCTGTTCTTTGTGTTCTGCTTAGATCTTGTTCTGTCCAAGTTAAACATTCTGATACACTGGTCAAAATTGGTGGATAATATGACTTAGACACCATGATCTCCGGTTTGGCAGATATTTTACAATTTACAATTATGTCCGTTACACAATTCTAAAATTTCGAACAATTTTCTGTCCTCTCTGGAATTTCATTATCTATGTTTTCTCTCTTAGTTAATTTTCTTCATGGATAAAATTGGTGGAAAAACAGTCCTGATCGTGGGGTTATTTCATAAAAATGACCTGTTTCGGCCTAGGATTAGGCCATCTTCAGACAGCAACATCAACTGCAGTTGACAATGCGTAGAACAGCCAGTTGGCCTCAGTCACTGAAACTGCTCAGCAGATAAGTTTCAGCTGATGGTGGCTGTCTGAAGATGGCCTAAGCCTAGGCCGAAACTGGTCACTCTAATAAAATAACCATCATAATCAAAACGGCTTTTTCGCTGATGTTATATAGATTGCACTATCGCTGTTTCCCCGAACGTGTTAGTTAAATTTCTTAACTTCCTAAATAGTTGAAATCATCTACTTCTTTAATAATTTTTCCATTGAAAATTGCATCCTACAACTTTTCATGCTGATCTTCGTTTCTTCGTTTTTTGTTATGCTTACTTGCGTGCTTGGTACTTTAGTCACTCTCTGCCAGGTCCGTAGGTGTTCTTCCAGTTTTTACTCAGTTTTTTCCAACTCATCACATCATTTGTAAATGCAATGAGTTTCACATCATCTGCTGGTGATCCCTGGCGAACTTTCGTCATGATGTTGCCCAAAGCATTATTAAAAAGCATTGCGAGGGCACTGTTCCTTGCCTAAGCACTCTGTACCTGATATGCACTACTCTTCAACTAAATTCTTTCGGCCGTAAGCTATGGAGTCAACTAAAGTGTAGCACCACTGCTATTTAGTGGGATAATCTATGGGAATATGCGATGCCTGGGGGGAGGGGTGATTTCAAGGTCCCAAGCACGTTCCACCACTGCTGAAGCAGGTGCCGCCGCGTCTCCCACCACACTCGCCTACGCAGTCAGCCACCCGGGGGATGGCTACCACGGCGAGAACACCAGCAGCCTCTGTCCTCAGCATATGCCGTGTGCAGCCTGGGTCATGTGTCTCGTACTGGGCACTGGCGTGAGCAATCCTGTGCTTCTGTGTTGCAACCAGCTTGCCAAGAGGCGTGTGTCTGATATCCTGCATCGGCAGACTGCACATATCTGTAATAGGTAATGTGTTTACTTTGATAGACGTGTTTTCTTGGACCGTCACCAGTGTGCAACCCCACCACAACAAAGAACGTTTGGATCATTATGGGGAGGTCACTCAAACCATTTAGGCATTTTGGCGATGTAAAACGCCAATTCGACAGAATATGGTACGAAACGCCCTAAGAAAACATGGTGCAACTCTGTCATTCAATGATAAGCCGTAAACTTCTTATATAAGGCCAGAAGTGGAGCAACGCGTTTATGGCTTGCTCAATTTGTGAAGCTCGTTCTCTTGAATAAATCACCCAAATTTCTTGATATACGTTTGTCTGTATATATAATCACATCTACCGAGTTCCATCACATTCAGATAATTCCTTCGGGGTGCGTCTTTTCGAGTGTGTGTGTGTGTGTGTGTGTGTGTGTGTGTGTGTGTGTGTGTTTGTGTGTGTGTACAATGAAATATTTATGTTGTACAACGCGCAGGGACGTGGAGGTTCTGTTGTGCTGGTAAATTGAATTATTAACATTAAGGTAACACAGGAATACATATTCCTTGTTTATATCTAGTAACCTGAATGTACTCATTGTTCTCTTCTGTTCTTTTCTGTTAAGGATTATTCACAATATTTCTGCGTTCCATTAGTCTGTGAACTATTCAGCTGCGAGAGGCTATAAGTATAGCTAGTGCGACTTTTTATCCTCCCAGACAGCACTGATCGTTACAGTGCTAAGCGTACCTTCTAAAACTAACACCGTTGAAATTTGCTTTATATTTGTTGTTCACAATTACTCAGAGGTTAAAAGCCTCTTCTTGGTGTTGAAGTAATACGGGAATTATTAACGGAAACAACAATATTTTAACTACATGGACGCCACAGTGTCCGTTTTTGTAATCTTATTACGTCAGCAGTACCGGATTTAGTTCGACTTCGCTCATTTAGCCTACCTATATACTGTTGGCACACATTTTATAGTCTCTTTTCAGTTCAACTTACCTGCCAGGTCCTTCGTCGTCACTGACAAAATTATTACCTCATCGATAAACGGCATACTTAATGGTCCTTAAAATTACAGAAATTTAGCGGTAACCAAATTTTTATTTCCTGCTAATGTGTCCGCTCTAAACGACCCATCCCTGTTGGGAGTAAGCCGTAAAGAGTAAAAGTAAGGCATGTCTTTTCATCATATATATACTGCCAGTAAATGTCACGCCACGGTTTTAATATTACGTGAGGTCTGGAGTTCTAACATGTATTGACCGCTGCACGTATTTACTTACTGCGAGGTCGATAAAAAGCACACGGACTACTTTGTTCGAGAGTCGACCCAACTACTGAGTGGTCGTCCTTACACAAGGATGCTGTAATCAGATTTGAAGCCCATGGCGCAATTTTGACGATATTATACTATTCTCCACAAAAATATAATACTTTTGCTCCATATGGTCTCTAGTATTGAGTCCCCCTATATTTCTTGCTTAAACATTAAGTCCCACTCTGGAGACGTCTTCTCAGGAATTCAGCCACCTTATTTGGTATTTAGCAAATTTTATTGGCAAGCAGAGGACTTTGAGGCTCGAAAGACTTCAGTATAAAAGGGTGCATTTATTAAGGAAATCAGTGCCTCACATTTAGTTTATTCATTTTTTAAATGAAAGACTTTATTTCATAGTGTTACACTATTAATTAATTTCGCCCTCTTGCGATTTTCAAGTCACATGTGCTGTTGGTATCACAGCGAAAAACTGTGGTGACATATAGTAGTATCTTACCTTCCACATGGGTGCGTGAAGGAAGCTCTATTTGGTGGTGTGTTTCATATAAATCTCTTATGATCTTGGGGCGAATAGCATAAATCTGGGCAAAAAATTTATCAAAATTTTCGATTAAACCGTGACTATAAAAAGCGTTGCATAGAAGTATCGGTGGTTTCAAATCATGTTAAAAGTGTTGATTTTTCTAAATATGTGAAATGTCTTTGACAGTTCGTTAAAAGTAAATGGAGTATTTGATATTGTTTAAAGAAGCTAAAGGCGTAATAAAGATCGATTTCTATAGTTATACAGACTGTAATATTCATACGTTATTTGAATATGTATCTTACTTTTGACAAAGCAAGTAAGAAAGCCGGGAGTTCACTTTGTGTTTTCAGCTCCTGTTTGTGTGGGTGACCTTGGCGACAAGTGGCGGGGGAATGAGGAAAGAAACGAAAACACAGCAGTCGTAGGTTGCGTAGCCTGGTGAGTGCCACGTTTGGCAACGTCACAATTTTGTGATGCTAAAACTGTGCGTAATCGAGCGAAAGATAGGGTGGCAGCGGTATTTGTGTCTTAAAGGCGTCGTCAGAAATGGCAGTTTGTGGAAGCCAAGGTGGAACTTAGAGCCGATGCTACTTCGAGGAAAACGGCTACCGCAAACAGCATGGCAGTAATAAATTAATTCCATCTCACTGGAGACGTGAATAACCTAGCCATTATCATCCAGCATTCTTCAACTGCAGCACCACAAGGCAAGAATAAGCGATAAGACGTGTAACGAATATTACAGCCAAAAAGTCACACCTTTTTGCGGTGTACATTCAGTTACTTAAAAGTTTTTGTTAAAGTGGTTGCCCTAAAGTCACAAACTGAGTAATGAAATCGTTATCATTGTTTGTTTAGATAATTTTGAGTAAACCTAAGCGGTTGAAAGTCCGTGCAAATATTATCAGAATCATGGCAATGAAAGATTCTCAAAAGTGCATTCAACTGGAAGCCGCAGTTTTAAAATTTTTGCGTGGAAATAAAATTATTTCGTCGGATTGCTAATTTACTTAGTGCCTCAGATTTTCAGAATGCTTTCACTTGATCTTCAGTTATTCAGTTTTCATTAGTGCATCATTACGAATTTTAAAGATAATAGCCATTGAGTTACGTCAATATCTCGCAGCTTGTATACATCTTGGTTCTATGCAGAACATTGAAAATCAATTGAAATATCGTAATTTCATTGCAGTGAAAGTTAAATAATTTCTGAAAGAATGCAGTGTAACTGCTCCTTCAGAGCTGGGGATGACAAATATTCAATTAATTAGTATAGTCATACAGTAATATTATACCAGTCTACAATCCGTTCGCTACTGTGGCAAGGATAAAACTGCAAGGTAGGCAGAGAAGGGTTTATTTAATGTCCGTCCCCGTTTGTCGAAATTATTGCAAATCAAACCACATTATACTCACAGCGCTTTGGAGATAGGTACAAGAGAGGAACAGTTCCCTAAAATTAAGGATATTCCGTTAGTTTACACATTGTCAATTCAGTAATTAAATGTTGTTAGAATCAGCAAAGTAGCGACTGTTATACAGTGCAGATTAAATGCAAACGGTCAGCTGTGTGAACATAACGCTTTTGTTTTCTGGGAAGAGAAAGGAAGCGGCGTGTAAGACGATGTTTTGTGACGATACGCAAGGTAACGGTTAGGTTGTGTGCTGCCCGAGCGTAAGACTGGACCATGCAGCGTTTGTTTCCTCGTAGCTCCATAGACGTCGAAGCGTTTTCTTTCCAGTAACTTAAAACGTTACTGTGTACCATATTAAACGTCATAGAAAGCCAACACATGTATAATAACAGCTGATATTGCTATTTTCGCCCGTAAAAAGAAATACTGTCCCTGCTACAAAAACATTCAAAACCTTTTTAGCATGAGTTTCTTGTTTTTTTAAAATAAAAGATGAATCGATCACACATGGGATCGGTGGATTCGATTAATCGTGGTCACCGTGGCATGACGTTTAAGACTTTTCTGTTGAAAAGCGGCTTCTATTCTTCTAACTTAAAGAAACAACAGGCAAAATAATAGTATAAAATACTGGGCTATTACAAATGATTGAAGCGATTTTATAAATTCACTGTAGCTCCATTCATTGACATATGGTCACGACACACTATAAATATGTAGAAAAACTCATAAAGTTTTGTTCGGCTGAAGCCGCACTTCAGGTTTCTGCCGCCAGAGCGCTCGAGAGCGCAGTGAGACAAAATGGCGACAGGAGCCGAGAAAGCGTATGTCGTGCTAGAAATGCACTCACATCAGTCGGTCATAACAGTGCAACGACACTTCAGGACGAAGTTCAACAAAGATCCACCAACTGCTAACTCCATTCGGCGATGGTATGCGCAGTTTAAAGCTTCTGGATGCCTCTGTAAGTGGAAATGAACGTGTCGGCCTGCAGTGAGCGAAGAAACGGTTGAACGCGTGCGGGCAAGTTTCACGCGTAGCCCTAGGAAGTCGACGAATAAAGCAAGCAGGGAGCTAAACGTGCCTCAGCCGACGGTTCGAAAAATCTTACGGAAAAGGCTGAAGCAGAAGCCTTACCGTTTACAATTGCTACAAGCCCTGACACCCGATGACAAAGTAAAACGCTTTGAATTTTCGATGGGGTTGCCACAGCTCACGGAAGAGGATGCGTTTAGTGCGAAACTTGTTTTCAGTGATGAAGATATTTTTTCTTACTGGTGAAGTGAACAGACACAATGTGCGAATCTGGGCGGTAGAGAATCCTCACGCAATCGAGCAGCAAATTCGCAATTCACCAAAAGTTAACGTGTTTTGTGCAATCTCACGGTTTAAAGTTTACGGCCCCATTATCTTCTGCGAAAAAAACGTTACAGGACACGTGTATCTGGACATGCTGGAAAGTTGGCTCATGCCACAACTGGAGACCGACAGCGCCGACTTCATCTTTCAACAGGATGGTGCACCACCGCACTTCCATCATGATGTTTGGCATTTCTTAAACAGGAGATTGGAAAACCGATGGATCGGTCGTGGTGGAGATCATGATCAGCAATTTATGTCATGGCCTCCACGCTCTCCCGACTTTACCCCATGCGATTTCTTTCTGTGAGGTTATGTGAAAGGTTCAGTGTTTAAACCTCCTCTACCAAGAAACGTGCCAGAACTGCGAGCTCGCATCAACGATGCTTTCGAACTCATTGATGGGGACATGCTGCGCCGAGTGTGGGAGGAACTTGATTATCGGCTTGATGTCTGCCGAATCACTAAAGGGGCACATATCGAACATTTGTGAATGCCTAAAAAACTTTTTGAGTTTTTGTATGTGTGTGCAAAGCATTGTGAAAATATCTCAAATAATAAAGTTATTGTAGAGCTGTGAAATCGCTTCAATCATTTGTAATAACCCTGTACATGACGACTGCTTGTAAAGTAGTGGAATGATGGCAATTCAGGACCATACAACAGTTTGTCTTACATTGTACTTAGGTAATAGTTGGACAAGAACATAATTATATTTTGACGACAGAAGTCACTGGATAGTGATATGCACAATACAGATGGCGGTAGTATCGCATACTCAGTTCGCATTGTCGGAGCTGTCATCTGCGCTCAGGAAATGCATATGAAACGGTTTCCGACGTTATTATGGGCGTACGACTGGAAGTAAGAGACTTTGAATGTGGATTTATAGTTGGAGCTAGACGCCTGCGACATTCCATATCGGATATCGTTAGGGAATTTAATACTCCGAGATCCATGGCGTCAGGAGTCTACCAAGAATACCAGATTTCAGGCATTACCTCTTACCGTGGAAACGATGCGGCCGATGGACTTCATTTAACGCCGGAGAGCAAGATTTCAATGCTAACGTAAAAGCAGTACCGCGTGAAACAACCATAGAAATCAATGTGGATGTACGACGAACCTATCCGTTCGTTAAGTGCGGTGAACTTTGTCGTTAATGCTCTATGGCAGCAGACGACGGACTCGAGGCTTCCGCTAACCGCCCGACATCGCCTGCAGCGCCTCCCCTAGGCTCGTGACCATATCGTTTGGACCCCAGGCAATATTTTTACGAAACGCCTTCTGCCATGCAACATCGTTAAAAAGCGTCTTCTACCATGAAACATCAGTACGAAACAACATCTGCCATGCAATATCGGTACAACGCAGGGCCAGTGCCTCCGGTGTAACGCTGGTATTAAGCACTCTTTGCCTTGCAGCATTGGTTCGAAGCACCCCCTGTCACGTAATTTAGTTCCACAACATTCTCAACCATGCGAAAGAGTTATGAAACATCTTGTGCCACGATGCAACATGCTATGAAGCACCGTGTGGAGTAGAAATTCACCAGTAAGCACCCTGTAATACACAACGTTGTTTTCCATGTAATGCAGATACAAAGCAGCCTCTAACACGTGACATTTCGACGAAGCAACACAGTATTAGTTTTAAGCAGCCTCTGTCACGAAACCTGCGCCACTGCACTGTTGGCGTCTGTAACGGAGATGCATTCCAATGAAAGAGCTGTCACTGAGATTCTTTTGGCGTCAAACCAAAGATTTACAGAGATTCATAGGCGCTTGCAGAATGTCTACGGAGACCCACAATAGAACAAAAGCACGGTGAGTCGTAGGGCGAGACGTCTGCCATCATCGAAACAAAGTCGTACACACCTGTCCGACCTCCTACGTGCGGGCTGGCCAGACTCTCTGTAGTGCTGACACACGTGCGTTACGAGGCTGATCGTGACCATTTTTTGTCGAACATCGTCACAGGTTCATCAGTTCGAACCGGAAAAAACGGCAATCCATGGATCGGCGCCACACCACCTCTCCTCCGAAGAAAAAGTTCAACGCCGCCTCCTCATCCAGTATAGTTATGGCATCGATCTTCTGGGGCTCGCAAGTGGTTATTTTATTTGATATCCTTCCTCGTGGTGCAACGATCAACTCTGAAGTGTATTGCGCTACCCTCAGGTAACTGAAAAAAGAACTTCACAGTATTCCTCGCCAAAAAATGCAAATTATTTTTTTCTTCTCCATGAGAACTTAAGGTCTCTTGCCGGCCGCGGTGGTCTAGTGGTTCTAGGCGCGCAGTCCGGAACCGCGGGACTGCTACGGTCGCAGGTTCGAATCCTGCCTCGGGCATGGATGTGTGTGATGTCCTTAGGTTAGTTAGGTTTAAGTAGTTCTAAGTTCTAGGGGACTGATGACCACAGCAGTTAAATCCCATAGTGCTCAGAGCCATTTGAACCATTTGAACTTAAGGTCTCACATAAGTCTGCACACCCGAGACGAGCTCACAAAACCTCACGGGACTTTTCTTCCTCATCCAACCTGAAGCCCGGATATCACAGCTTCCGACTTGAATCTGGTTGGCCCAATGAGGGCGTAGATGAGGACACTACTGATTCAGCATGACATTGGCTCTGACGCTTTGTATAGAGGATACCCTGCGGACATACAGGCCCTCCCAGGAAGGTGCCGCAAGGCCGTCGCATTGAACGAAGATCATGTTGAAAAATCGGGTTTTGTACCAGAAATAATGGGGAATAATGTGACTATGTTCCTAATCGGTTACCCTTCCTGGAGTGTTCGACAATACCTTTTCTTTCTCATTTGAATTTTAAATAAGTCCTTATTTTCGTCTGCTCATTTTCAATCAGTTAGTTTCAGTATCCTCCAAAGTCCTGTTCTTTGTTGTTACTCTCGACCATAGTTTGTGTATGATAACTTTCAACACTATCCCGTAGTCCGTCATTCAGATTTAACTGATTCAATTGCAACTCAGTTGATTGACATTCTTCTAATGTATTTGCAGGCTCGGTAGGACTTTATAATGATATCTCTTCTGCCTAACACATAACCAAATCCTTTTGACAATCAATTACAACTCGCTGTTCAATTAGCCAACCAAAGCCCAGAGTTACTTCCATACTCTAGTCAAGTACTACCAAGCATATGTGTATAAAACATTGTACTTGTATTTTAAAAACAACAACATTTGATATTTAATCAGTTTGTTCACTTTTCCAGTGACTTCTGTCACCTTTACTCCTTCCAAGCTTGGTTGCTCTTTAACCATTTCAAAGAATGCACTATAAATGGCACCCATTACCACTCTGGTATCTAACAAAACATTCAAACCATGACAGTAGGTTTCTATGGGGACTGTTGCTAGGGTCCTTGTGTCCTCTTGTCTGTGCTCGTCGGTCTGCCATAACAAATCCTATTCAATAATCAGGTCTTGCGAACAAATCTGTCCCATTCTTCCATACAGTGGTTTACCCAGAGGTTTATTCCACTTCTCCTCTTCTACGTTCTTGAATATTTATTTCCCTTGTTGCATAACTTCTCCCCCTGTATCACATTCTTCACTATCTTCAGTTAGTATTACTTCGGTGTCCTGTTGTGTTCCAATAACTTCATTCACAGCTTTGTTCACTAACGCTATCTTCCTGCAGTTGGATTCACACAGGTCATTACTGTTCAAAATATTTGTTACTCCGAGAGGAAAGACAAATTCGTCATCAGTAATGCTTTCAGCTATATCTTTCTATACATCTAACTCTGGTTTACTTTCTTTTGCTCGACATGCTGCTAGAAATTCCGCAGTTAAGCTACAAATTTTTTGCCATCTACATCCTCTTCCAACAAATTTCTTTCGGAACCATACGTATAATCTATCACATCATCCTGGGTTGACGTTTAGTCTTCCTGATGACTTCAGCAAAAATATTATTCGCTCAAGAGCTTCTATGTCATTGGGGTACACACCTAAAAATATCACTATTGGCTTTAGAGTCACTTGCTTCGTGATAAATGTACCGCCGGCCGCGGTGGTCTAGCGGTTCTGGCGCTGCAGTCCGGAACCGCGGGACTGCTACGGTCGCAGGTTCGAATCCTGCCTCGGGCATGGGTGTGTGTGATGTCCTTAGGTTAGTTAGGTTTAAGTAGTTCTAAGTTCTAGGGGACTTATGACCTAAGATGTTGAGTCCCATAGTGCTCACAGCCATTTGAATTTTTGATAAATGTACCCCTCTACTGAAAATACATAACTTGAATAAGTTTCTGATAATTTGATTCTAACATCATTGTCTTCATTTATTTATTTATTTGTTTTTGATAGTTTTCTGTAATTGTTGTTCATATTCTGGAAGGGATTATCTCACCAAAATCTATTTGCGCATGTATCGATGAGTGAAGCTTTTTCCTTTCCTCCCTTTCAACTCTTGATTTGATGGTAAAGTCTCTCGCAGCTCACTACCTATCTTGCTCGATTTTCACATTTTTCAACCGATCAAATATTTGACCAAGTTCCCCAAACCACGCAACCTCTCTTCTAAACTGCACTTACCGTTATCATCAACGACAATAAGGCCCTCCTACAGTACTTGAGAACCATCTGCCTTCTGATCTCTGATCTCTGTTTCTCTTCCTCTCATTACACCCCGTTTCTTGTGATCGTTTTCAAGTTCATCCACCTCCCTAGCGATCGTTTCTTCTTATACTATAAGTATCTGGCATTTTTGCGACGCTGAACAGTCGCCACAACTTATCCTTTTCCTTGCAGACCAAAATTTCTCTAAGAACTTCTCTTCCAACTCCATTAACGTCATATTTGACGTGTCTAAGGTCAAAGACCATATTTTTGAACTATGAACCATGGCGTCAACTAATAAATAAATCTTCTCCCGATCTCTCTCGCTCTTTAGTTTTAACTGTTGACAATTCTTTATTAAATCCGCCGGATGCCAACCTCACTGTTTGGTCCGACGATTATGTTTCTCCTCTTTGCACAATAGCTCTGATTTTTGCCCAACCTAAGGAGTATTAGAAATCGTTTATAAGTAGACAACCATAGCCATTTTCAGTCAAAGATCAGTTCAGCTGGATTAGAGGACCAAGTCCATTTCATGTAAACACCATCAGCTTGCACAATGCTTTGTCGACAACTTGGGTCCATGGCTTGGTGGGGTCTGCGACACGCACAAACACTGCCATCACCTATTACCAAGTTAAATCGGAACTTACGTAATTTGTACTTATGCTGCCTGGTAATGGGTACTACATAAAGACGTTGCGTGGCAGGGGGTGTTTCATGACGATGTTGTGTTGCAAGGAGACGCTACTTACGAATGTCGTGTGGTATGGGGTACAGCACACTGAAGTTGCGTAGCACAGGACGTTGCTTGTCAGAGGGTTCTCCATAACTACGTTCCGTAGCAGAGTGTAAGTCGTGAAACGTCCCCTTAGAACAATTATACATGAGTGTGCTTAAACTGACACACAATATTTTTAGCGCAACGCAGTCTGACTTTCAAAAATCCCTACAAAAGAATGGCCCTGACTAACATTAACCTATACCTTTCACAAATCACTTACCTCACAAAAATCTTCGTTACTGGAACTACTGCAATACAGCGAGCGCCACTACTGCGAGCTAAATAAAAGATTCAAACTACTGAAGGCACTAACTACTGATAGGCACAGTTAGCAAATGAAAGATTTTGATAGAGAACAAACAATGTATTTACCATAATAGTGTTCAAAAGTCATAATATATATAGCATTTCATGACATCCAGTCTTACAAATTTCTAAACTCCGCCATTTCTCTCCCCACATCCACCACTGCTGGCGGCTCACCTCCAACTGCTCAACGCTACGCGCTGTTCACATCCATCTGCCCAACACTACAATGGCAGACAACAATGCAAACTAGCCACAGACTGCACACCGCACAGCCAGTGATTTTTCATACAGAGCGCTACGTGGCGTTACCAATAAGAAAACCTAAACAGCCTACTTACAGTCGCAACGAAGTCGTGCGTGAAAGAGTGCTTTCTAACTGTAGGGGATATGCAAAATAATGTGAACAACTGTACTTACTTGCTAATCGTTTATTAATTAGAAGTTGGAACCCAATTTGCTCGTAATACACGTGCGATTCTTCTTGAAATACTGGCGTATAATAATTGTGTAGTCTCCAGTGGAATGTTATGCCATTCTTCGATCCGAACCTCTTCTAACTAATGTAGTTACGAGGGACGTGAAAATCTGCTCCGGAGTCTATTCTCCAATACCGCCCACTAGTTTTCGATAATATTCAAGTCCGAAGACTGTGCTGGCCAGGGAAGACACTTCAGTTCAGTAGCATGCTCCTCATACCACGACTGTACTGTCCTGGCTGTGTGAATTGGTGCGTTATAATCCTGAAATATGGTGTGGTATTGTTGAACAACATCATTTGAATCCTGGGGTGAACTTGATCACTTAAAATGTTCATATAATCGTTGTCTGTAACAAGGCCTATGAGAATAATGATGGGACCAGATGAATATCGTGATATGGCTGCCCACACCGTTACACTTCAGCATCCGTGGTGAATCATTGGAATCAAGCAATCAGGATTGTAGGTTCATCTTCGCGTTCTCCAGACGTAAACCCGGCTCGATGTTGAAAATAACAAAAACTTACACTCGTCGGAACATATGATGTGCTTCCACCGATCAGCCGTCCAGGATTTATGTTCCTAACACGATGTTTTACGTTTCTTTGCGTCGGTTGTCGTCACTAATGGTTTCGGTACAGTAGCTTGTCCATGAATATTCCCTTTATTGAGATCTCAGCGGACGGTGTCGATAGGTACAGGGTCCCTAAGATTGCTATTGAGCTCTGCAGTTGCTTTAGCCGCCATACTTTTGCGTTGTTCTGACAACAGTTCGTGTTGGCCTACGATGATCTCTGCTGTTTAGTTTTGCTTTGTGCCCGCTATTACGTTTACACGACCTCGGAATCTCAGTGCAAATAGGAAGTGTGCACTACTCGTAAACAACCTGCATTGATACCAAGTCCGTACTGAGCACGCACAGTGCAGGGCGACACGCGCCTTACAACCTCCCCATTACTATAACTGTTCACATTATTTTGCCTGTCCCCTGCGTGTTACATACAAGACAATGCTTCATAACAGTTTTACTTGGTAGATGCTGTTTCGTGACCGCATTGCGAGGCTTAAAGTGCTACGTCACGATATGTAACGATATGCTTTGTACTTAGCGGAGAGTGGTTTGTACCATCGTTGCATGGCAGAGATTGCTTTGTACCGAAGTTGGCTTGCTGACCGTGCGTCGTACTGCTCTTACGTGTCCGAGAGTGGTTAGTAACAATGGTACGCAGCAGAGAGTACTTCCTGACACTGTTCCGTGGCATAAAATACTTCGCAACGATGTTGTGTTGCAGAGACTGCTTCAAAACAATGTTGCCTGGCTGAGAGTGCTTCGTTATATTTCAGGACAGAGGTGCTATATAGCAACGCTGTGTACAAAAGGGTGTTTGGTAACGCTACTGTGTGGGGAGGGTGCTCCGCAAGAATATTGCGTGCTGGCGTCTCTTACCGATGTTACGCGTCAAGCGCCCCTTTTTACCGATATCATGTGGCAGTGGAAGTTTTGCAACAGTGTCACGTGGCGGGGAACGCTTTGTAACAGTGTTACTTGGCAGTGGGTGCTTGGTGACAGTGTTGACTTTCAGAAGCGGTGTTGACAAACCACTTGTTGGCTTATATGTCAGGTTCTGTAACCGGTGTTTGCTAGACGATTTTTCTCACATTTCACCAGCACGAGCGGCTGGTATTGCGAATCCTTCACTTCCATTGCTGATGGAGGACTAGAGTCTAACTCGGTGCAGATTATATGTACCTGTCGTGCCGGCGTCCTAAGGCTTCCCTGTGGCGATTACATTACCGCTGTCGTTCTCCCCTTGCTACCTGCGTCGGTCATTCACTGCTGGACGAGAATTCAGAAGTTATTCACCTTCAGGCTTTCCCCCTTGTCGCAGATGCTGCTGTTACGTTTGTGGATCTGTAAGGCTTCACTGAAAAAGTGGACGAGGTAGCTCTTCTCCAGAGCAAGAAGTGGACCTAACGGATACCTGCACAAACTGTCAAATCGTCACCCTAGCCGGGAAAAGGGGATGATTATTACGCCAGTAACTGGCGCAAGACGGATGTCTGAACCGTAGCGAGATGCACCACGGGAAAAGATTTCTAAGGTGCTATGCGTACGCCGCCAGTAACATAAGAACATTGGTGGGATCTGTCACTCATTGAAGCGGCACATCAGATGAAGATGTGTTGCGTACAGACTTTGTGCCACACAACCCCAGTGAAGTGGACAGAATCGGCCTATGTTGCGTAAATGCTCTATGTGATCAAATGTATCCGGAAACTTGACTGAAAATGCTCACAAGTTCGTAGCACCCTCTATCGGTAATACTGGAATTCAATATGGTGTTGGCCCATCCTTAGCCTTGGTGACAGCTTCCACTCTCGCAGGCATACGTTCAATCAGATGCTGGAAGGTTTCATGGGGAATGGCGGCCAATTCTTTGCGGAGTACTGCACTGAGGAGAGGTATCGATGTCGGTCGGTGAGGCCTGGCACGAAGTCGGTTTTCCAAAACATCCCAAAGGTGTTCAGTAATATTCAGGTCAGGACTCTGTGCAGGCCAGTCCTTTACAGGGATGTTATTGTCGTGTAAGCACTCGGCCACAGGCCGTGCATTATGAACAGGTGCTCGATCGTGTTGAAAGACGCAATCGCGATCCCCGAATTGCTCTTAAACAGTGAGAACCAAGAAGGTGCCTAAAACATCAAAGTAGGCCTATTCTGTGATAATGCCACGCAAAACAACAAGGGGTGCAACCCCCTCCATGAAAAACACGACCATACCATACCACCGCCGCTTCCGAATTTTACTGTTGGCACTATACTTTGATGACTTTCTCCAGGCATTTGCCATAACCACACCCTGCCATCAGATCGTCACATTGTGTACCATGATTTCCACTGTTCAATCGTCCAATGTTTACGCTCCTTACACCAAGCGAGGCGTCGTTTGGTATTTACCAGCGTGATGTGTGGCTTATGAGCAGCCGCTCGACCACGAAATCCAAGTTTACTCGCCTCCCGCCTAACTGTCATAGTACTTGCAGTGGAGCCTTTGGCAGTTTGGAATTCTTGTGTGATGGTCTGGATAGATGTCTGCCGATTACACACTACGACCCTCGTCAACAGTCGGCAGTCAACAGACGAGGTCGGCCTGTACGCTTTTTCACGTTTCCAATTCCCTATCACATCAGAAACATCGGACCTAGGGATGTTTAGGAGTGTGGAAATTTCGCGTGCAGAATTATCACACAAGTGACACCCAATCACCTGGCCAGTTCCCAGTCCGTGAGTCCGCGGAGCGCCCCATTCCGTTCTCTCACGATCTCTAATTCCTACTGAGGTCGCTGATGTTGAGTACCTGGCAGTAGGTGGCAGCACAATGCACTTAATATGAAAAATGTACGTTTTTGTTGTGTCCGGATACTTTTGGTCTCCTAGAGTATGTAATCTGCGGCAGTGAGCTCGACTCCAGTCCCCCACCAGCAATGGAGGGTGAAGTATTCGCAATGCCAGCCACTCGTGCTTCTGTAACTTGAGAAAAATTTTGATACAAACATCATACCAAGAGGACGATCCAGAACCCAACAGGCAGTTTGTCAACAAGTGGTCACGACAGCCTGAATGATGTAGAGCTGTTTTGTTAACATTTTCTGTGTCATAGGGTCATTTGTAACAGATTATTTTGCGAAACTTTCAGTACCAGTATTACCAGGAATAGTGACCGCGATTTCATTGTCACTAGCTGCTGCTGAAGATCGATCACTTTTACTGCTGCACGCTGTGCATTTGATGTCACCATCACCATCACGATTATGAGACGAATTACTTTGTACTTCGCCGTAAACTTAAGGCACTTTAACGACTGACACGCAACAGATGAAGACATAATTCGAAGCACAGGTGACACAGGTCAAACAGAACACAAACTAACGCCCAGCGGTCTACACGTTCTGACATCTGACTACTTCGTCGTTCGTTCAGTTATTGAAGTCTGAAAATTCAAATTCAGTATAAATTACACTCTATCCAACACGATTTCAGAAGAAAAAATCTCTGTCTGGACGTTTCGTGATAGTTGCAGAGCTGCCACTTGAATCAGAAAGAACTTACATATACCGTCCATTTACTGAATGTTTTAGCTACGGGGGATGGAGCACTATTCACAGCTGGTATGTCGACTCACTGGTAATGTAGGTGACTGTGTCAGAAGGATATCTTAAAAGAAACTGCTAATTAAATTCGTACTTCGTAGTACAAACGTTTTCATCATATGTACCCAACTGGCTTAATTTCTAGTTATTTAATACAACAATAATAATTAAGGATTACCTCCTTCAGTTTTCATTATTGAATTAACAAGCAGCATTCTCTGACTATCTGGACTTTTTAGAAAACGGTCACTTCACTTATATGTCAATATCGATTTTAATTCCTACGAATTCATTTAGCCGTTTGTTTTAAGGTAATCTATTTACAGCGGTGTATTACAAAAGCCAGCCGCTCATCAATTGTAATTACAGTCAAGAAGCAACTGCCGGCCGCGGTGGCTGTGCGGTTCTAGGCGCTGCAGTCCGGAACCGCGGGACTGCTACGGTCGAAGGTTCGAATCCTGCCTCGGGCATAGATGAGTGTGATGTCCTTAGGTTAGTTAGGTTTAAGTAGTTCTAAGGTCTAGGGGACTGATTACCTAAGATGTTAAGTCCCATAGAGCTCAGAGCCATTTTGAACCAAGAAGCAACTACGTATTTATACTTTCACTTCGGTCCGATGACAACCTTTACCCCCTTTCTTTTACTGCAATTTTCAGTGAGGTATGCTGTGCATACCCTTCCAAATCTTGGGGTTTTCCTTGAGCGGCCGAGCATACACGTAGTTGGCGCCTATGATACCCACTACATCTTGTACATAAAATCGCCTTACAAGGAGGATCATAATCCCAAAGAATCATCAATACTATAATAATACAGAACAATTCACAAATTTAAGTAAAAATCATATATTTTAAAAATGTTAAGTATTTTGTTGATTGTGTTATAGATTATAGGAAATAGCTGTTAAAATCTCTAACACATATTAGAGGTAATAGATGTTAATACTGAATGAAAAACGCCCACTAGAAACAGACGCTTGGTACTGGACGGAAGCAGAGAAATCCGTCGTGTTCTCCTCGCCTTTAGCTGTAGTTAACGGGCCCAGTATTTGTGGAATGAACCGCGAAGGCCAGTTAACTGCCGGACAAGTGATCCGGGAGCTCAGGGGCTTAAAGCCGCCACTGCCTCTGCCGTGTGCACCCCCAGCCCCTAGCTTTCCTTGTCTGTCAGGCTGTATCGACTCCCTGTCTCCCTGCCGGCCTCACAGTAGTAATCAACAAGTGGACCCTCATTAAACGGACATGCCCCTAAAAGACCCCAGCTGTAATTTACTGCTGTAGCGGCTCCCAACAAATGTCCGGTTAATTAAGCCCCGTGAGCTGGTAATTTAGCCGTATAAACAACATGTCAGCACTTTCTGGCGAATCTCCGATTGCACTGCCTCCACAGGAGGAGGTTTAATACTGCCATTCATGTGCCCGCATTCACCAGATGTCATCTGAGTAATTACTAAGCTTTCTCCCTTCGAGTGTTAATTGAGAAGTCTTTACCACAGGCGTAACTAATGACTTTCATTGTATTCTTTCCAAACTATTTCTTTCCAGAAATACGTCGTCTTATTAGCTGTACATTTTTGTGAGACAGAGATGGAACACAAAAAATAAAGGAGACATCCACTCTGATGAATACAGAAAGTATTTAGTTATAGTACCCTAAAGCTCATGAAGAGAAGAACATTCTATATTTTTCTACACCATTTAATCCATAGTAATAACGGGTGTCCAGAAAGCAAGGACGAATTTTAATTTTGCACCATTTTGTCTTATGACGGTTGGCAGCCGTGGTTTTGGCATGTTTGTTACCTGCTGTCTTTCCCATTAGCAGCCTCATAGCTTCTGAGTGGTGAGCTTTGTTGTTTGATTTTTATTTTCGTCATGGAGCAGATGACAACTCAGCAACGTAATCAAGTGATAAAAAGTTGTTACAAAAACGGTGAAGGTCCCACGGCAACCGTTCGTGAATTGCGTGTGACACTCGGACGTAATGCTGCTCCAACGGATTTTTTTTTCCCTAAGGGACCAAACTGCTGAGGTCTTCGGTCCCTATACTTACACACTATTTAAACTAACTTATGCTAAGAACAACACACACACCCAAGCCTGAGGGAGGATTCGAATCCCCGGCGGGAGGGGCTGCGCAATCCGTGACAAGGCACCGCAAACCAAGCGGCCACTCCGCGCGCCCCCAAAGGAATTATCAGTTAGGAAGTTGATCCGGAAGTTTGAGACCACGGATTCTGTTTCAAAGGTTAAGAAAACAGGATGACCACTGTCACCGTTACGTACCGAAAATCGGTTCGCCGACGAGCTCAACAATTGAATTTATCACCAAGTTCACTGTATGAAATCTTTTCAACAGGTCTGACAACCCATTCGCATTAGCTTCAAATTACACAAGAGTTGATGACTACAGATCGTGAAAAGACACATCGATTTGCTCAATTGGTCTTGTCTCGACAAGCGGAGAACGTGAACTTTACAAAAATAATAGTTTTCTCAGATTAGGTGCACTTTCACCTCAGTGGGTACGTCAATAAGCAGAACTTAAGAAGTTTGGGTAACGAAAATCCACAGATGACTGTGGAAGATGAGATGCATCCACAGCTCACGACCGTGTGGTGTGAGTTCTGGGCAGGAGCAGTGATCGAACCGTACTGTTTTGAAAATGAAGGAACTGCCGTTACTGGGAACGGCGACCGTTACGGAAACACGCTTTCCGATTGGTTTTTCTCTCTTATTGATGAAAATGACGGTTTCAGCAAGACAGTGTGACATGTCACACATCCAGTTAAACGACTGTTCTGCTAAATGAAAAGTTTCCTCAAACAATTATTTCTTTGCGTGGCAAGCATGAATGGCCTGCCAGATCATCCGATGTTTTGCCTTGTGAGTTTTTTGTGTGGATTTGTAAAATCAAACATGTACGTGAACAAAGCACAAACAATGCACCAATAGAAGGATAAAACTGAAAGGGTTATTAATGGCATCCCACCAGATGTTTGTGAGCACCTAATCGAGAACTTCCATGAACCCTTTGCTCGTTGCCGCGCGGCCTTGGGTGGTCATACGCAGGGTGTAATTTTTCATACGTAAATGGGAGAAGTTACTTAATGTGTTGTAAGTAGGCTGTTTAGGGTTTTATGTTGGTAACGCCACGTAGCGCTCTGTATGAAAATTACTGACTGTGCTGTTTGCAGTCTGTGGCTGGTTGCAATATTCGCTATTGTAGTGTTGGGCAATTGGATGTGAACAGCGCATAGCGTTGCGCAGTTGGAGGTGAGCCGCCAGCAGTGGTGGATGTGGGGAGAGAGATGGCGGAGTTTTGAGAGCGGATGATATGGACGTGTGTCCATCAGAGACAGTAAATTTGTAAGACTGGATGTCATGAACTGATATATATATATATATATATATATATATATATATATATATATATATATATATATATATATAATGACTTTTGTACACTATTAAGGTAAATACATTGTTCGTTCTCTATCAAAATCTTTCATTTGCTAACTATGCCTATCAGCAGTTAGTGCCTTCAGTAATTAGAATCTTTTATTTAGCTGGCAGTATGGGCGCTCGCTGTATTGCAGTAGTTGGAGTAACGAAGGTTTTTGTGAGGTAAGTGATTCATGAAAGGTATAGGTTATTGTTAGTCGGGGCCATTCTTTTGTAGGGATTAATGAAAGTAAGATTGCGTTGCGCTAAAAATGTTGTGTGTCAGTTGATCAGAGTAGGTAAAGAGCGAAATGTGTGAGTACGCTCAGTTCTGCTCAGCTGTTTGAAGAGGTCTATCAGCACAGTAATTCATTAATTTTTCCAAGGGGACGTTTCAGTGTTTGTAAATAAATTACATTTTCAACTAATTTTGTGTGTTATGTAGTATTTTAATATTCGTCGCTACTTCCCTTACACCCCCTGTTATAAATTCGAAAGTAAATGTCTGTTACATTTTTGATTTTCAGGACAACAGTACTGAATCTATTTCGATGAAATTTCCTATGATGGTAGCTTGAACCCTGAAGAGGAACATAGGGTACTTAAAAAAATTTGTAGTACATGATGTTGTTTATTTGAAGAAAATAACGCGAATTTCAAAAAATTATTCTTTAAAAAGGCTGTGTATTTTTCGACTTTTGAAGTTTATCGTATTTGCGAGAATGGTTTTATTGTTTGACATGTAGTACGTAATATGATTATATGTAATGAATACAGTCCTCATACGATCCTCAATGTATTTAATCATACTTAAATAATAATATTATTAACCGTTACATTTTCACGGCTAAACCATTGAACCGATTTCGAAGAAGGTCTGTGGAGATCGCGGAACGTTGAATATCTGAGGAACCACATGGGCCACTTAAAAAAAGAAAAAGGAAGTTCATCGCTAAGAGGGTGAAGTAGGAAATGGAAATGGAACAGCTCAACAGCACAACCTGTGCTTGACTAAACAGGCAGACATGTGAGGGCCGCTGACGATACTGGAAGTACAACTGCTTTCTTGCTCAACATCACACATCATAGTAAAACCACTGATATACGAACGTAGCCACTGCCAACAGTTAGTTAATGAATGAATCGCCCACGAAGACAGTGAAACACTATTGACTTTAATGTCCAAGAATGTAGTGCAGTTCATGCCAACTGATACTTGTTGAACGTTTTCTTCACGACCTTGCAATGTCAGTGGCCAGTGGTGCAAAGTGTATGTGTGTGTGTGTGTGTGTGTGTGTGTGTGTGTGATCCCCAAATTCTGTTAGGGGTTATCAGTATGCTTGTATCTCCATACGTTTTCACGTAAATGCTTTCGTTTTCATATGTCAAGACTTCCTGACTATCTCTGTCCTCAGGCCAATGATTAAGTTTTGATCATCGCTTCAAGTGATTGTGTTGGGTTTGGTCCTTACGAAGTACTGTAGTATCTGTGATTTCTTTTTCGACGTAAACTTACAATCCAATCCATTACGGTTATTGCTCTCCACGAGGCTGACTGGGTCCTGAAGGTGATCGCGGCATGTGACGTGGTAGGGAGAGTATGTAAGAGAAGGAGATGCAAGTGGGGAATTCCTCTAGCTATGATTTAGGCCGAAAATGGTGAACATGGGACTACGTAGCAGACAACCATTACGCGTTTTCGTGTTAACCAAAAGACATCTACATCTACATCTACATCTATACTCCGCGAGCCACCTTACGGTGTGTGGCGGAGGGTACTTATTGTACCACTATCTGATCCCCCCTTCCCTGTTCCATTCACGAATTGTGCGTGGGAAGAACGACTGCTTGTAAGTCTCCGTATTTGCTCTAATTTCTCGGATCTTTTCGTTGTGATCATTACGCGAGATATATGTGGGCGGTAGTAATATGTTGCCCATCTCTTCCCGGAATGTGCTCTCTCGTAATTTCGATAATAAACCTCTCCGTATTGCGTAACGCCTTTCTTGAAGTGTCCGCCACTGGAGCTTGTTCAGCATCTCCGTAACGCTCTCGCGCTGACTAAATGTCCCCATGACGAATCGCGCTGCTTTTCGCTGGATCATGTCTATCTCTTCTATTAATCCAACCTGGTAAGGGTCCCATACTGATGAGCAATACTCAAGAATCGGACGAACAAGCGTTTTGTAAGCTACTTCTTTCGTCGATGAGTCACATTTTCTTAGAATTCTTCCTATGAATCTCAACCTGGCGCCTGCTTTTCCCACTATTTGTTTTATGTGATCATTCCACTTCAGATCGCTCCGGATAGTAACTCCTAAGTATTTTACGGTCGTTACCGCTTCCAATGATTTACCACCTATGGCATAATCGTACTGGAATGGATTTCTGCCCCTATGTATGCGCATTATATTACATTTATCTACGTTTAGGGAAAGCTGCCAGCTGTCGCACCATGCATTAATCCTCTGCAGGTCTTCCTGGAGTACGTACGAGTCTTCTGATGTTGCTACTTTCTTGTAGACAACCGTGTCATCTGCAAATAGCCTCACGGAGCTACCGATGTTGCCAACTAAGTCATTTATGTATATTGTAAACAATAAAGGTCCTATCACGCTTCCTTGCGGTACTCCCGAAATTACCTCTACATCTGCAGATTTTGAACCGTTAAGAATGACATGTTGTGTTTTTTCTTCTAGGAAATCCTGAATCCAATCACAAACCTGGTCCGATATTCCGTAAGCTCGTATTTTTTTCACTAAACGTAAGTGCGGAACCGTATCAAATGCCTTCCTGAAGTCCAGGAATACGGCATCAATCTGCTCGCCAGTGTCTACGGCACTGTGAATTTCTTGGGCAAATAGGGCGAGCTGAGTTTCACATGATCTCTGTTTGCGGAATCCATGTTGGTTATGATGAAGGAGATTTGTATTATCTAAGAACGTCATAATACGAGAACATAAAACATATTCCATTATTCTACAACAGATTGACGTAAGCGAAATAGGCCTATAATTATTCGCATCTGATTTATGACCCTTCTTGAAAATGGGAACGACCTGCGCTTTCTTCCAGTCGCTAGGTACTTTACGTTCTTCCAGCGATCTACGATAAATTGCTGATACAAAGGGGGCAAGTTCTTTAGCATAATCACTGTAGAATCTTAAGGGTATCTCGTCTGGTCCGGATGCTTTTCCGCTACTAAGTGATAGCAGTTGTTTTTCAATTCCGATATCGTTTATTTCAATATTTTCCATTTTGGCGTCCGTGCGACGGCTGAAGTCAGGGACCGTGTTACGATTTTCCGCAGTGAAACAGTTTCGGAACACTGAATTCAGTATTTCTGCCTTTCTTCGGTCGTCCTCTGTTTCGCTGCCATCGTGGTCAACGAGTGACTGAATAGGGGATTTAGATCCGCTTACCGATTTTACATATGACCAAAACTTTTTAGGGTTCTTGTTTAGATTGTTTGCCAATGTTTTATGTTCGAATTCGTTGAATGCTTCTCTCATTGCTCTCTTTACGCTCTTTTTCGCTTCGTTCAGCTTTTCCTTATCAGCTATGATTCGACTACTCTTAAACCTATGATGAAGCTTTCTTTGTTTCCGTAGTACCTTTCGTACATGATTGTTATACCACGGTGGATCTTTCCCCTCGCTTTGGACCTTAGTCGGTACGAACTTATCTAAGGCGTACTGGACGATGTTTCTGAATTTTTTCCATTTTTGTTCCACATCCTCTTCCTCAGAAATGAACGTTTGATGGTGGTCACTCAGATATTCTGCGATTTGTGCCCTATCACTCTTGTTAAGCAAATATATTTTCCTTCCTTTCTTAGCATTTCTTATTACACTTGTAGTCATTGATGCAACCACTGACTTACGATCACTGATACCCTCTTCTACATTCACGGAGTCGAAAAGTTCCGGTCTATTTGTTGCTATGAGGTCTAAAACGTTAGCTTCACGAGTTGGTTCTCTAACTATCTGCTCGAAGTAATTCTCGGACAAGGCAGTCAGGATAATGTCACAAGAGTCTCTGTCCCTGGCTCCAGTTCTGATTGTGTGACTATCCCATTCTATACCTGGTAGATTGAAGTCTCCCCCTATTACAATAGTATGATCACGAAACTTCTTCACGACGTTCTGCAGGTTCTCTCTGAGGCGCTCAACTACTACGGTTGCTGATGCAGGTGGTCTATAGAAGCATCCGACTATCATATCTAACCCACCTTTGATACTTAGCTTAACCCTGATTATTTCACATTCGCATTCGCTAATAACTTCACTGGATATTATTGAATTCTTTACTGCTATAAATACTCCTCCACCATTGGCGTTTATCCTATCCTTGCGGAATATATTCCATTCTGTGTCTAGGATTTCGTTACTGTTCACTTCCGGTTTTAACCAACTTTCCGTTCCTAATACTATATGCGCACTATTTCCTTCAATAAGAGATACTAATTCAGGAACCTTGCCCTGGATACTCCTGCAGTTTACCAATATTACGTTAACTTTTCCTGTTTTTGGTCTCTGAGGACGGACGTTCTTTATCAACGATGATAATGTCCTCTCTGGTAAGCCGTCAGGTATTTTATCGTTTCGCCCAAGGGGGGGTCCCTCTAACCTAAAAAACCCCCGTGTGCACGCCACACGTACTCTGCTACCCTAGTAGCTGCTTCCGGTGTGTAGTGCACGCCTGACCTGTCTAGGGGGGGCCCTACAGTTCTCCACCCAATAACGGAGGTCGATGAATTTGCAAAACATCGTCAGATACGACCTTAGTGGGCACGGGATCATCGACATTGGTTCGTGAGTCAATCAAAACGTGTCGCATGGTCGGTTGACTTACATTTTTCGCTACTCCGGGTCTACAGTCGTCCACGCAGGTCGGCACACTAGTATTATGTTACGGGAATCATTCACCTCGGCTTACATGACAGCCGCGCGGGGTAGCCGTACTGTCAGGAGCGACTTGTTACGGTCCGCGCGGCTCCCTCCATCAGAGGTTCGAGTCCTCCCTCGGGCACGGGTGTGTGTGTGTGTGTGTGTGTGTGTGTGTGTGTGTGTGTGTGTGTGTGTGTGTGTGAGTGTGTTGTCTTTAGCATAAGTTTAAGTTAGATTAAGTATTGCGTAAGCCTAGGGACCGATGACTTCAGCAGTTTGGTCAAATAGTCCTTACCACAAACATCCTTACAGGAGACATTTAGCAGTAATAAAAGGCACAATGAGAGTTGTTTACTACGTGAACATTGTTTTGGAGCACCTAAATCCAGCCGGCCGCGGTGGTCTAGCGGTTCTAAGCGCTCAGTCCGGAACCGCATGACCGCTACGGTCGCAGGTTCGAATCCTGCCTCGGGCATGGGTGTGTGTGATGTCCTTAGGTTAGTTAGGTTTAAGTAGTTCTAGGTTCTAGGGTACTTATGACCTAAGATGTTGAGTCCCATAGTGCTCAAAGCCATTTGAACCAATTGAACCTAAATCCACTTGATGTGTTCCCAGACAGTACATCTACACAAATACTCTGCAAATCACTCTTAACTGCCTGGCAGAGGGTCATCGAACCACCTCAAAGTGCAGTAATCACAGAAAGTAGGAGGAAGAGCATGACAGTGACCTCATGTGATGTCTTGGCTACTGTAATGGATTCCAGAGGCGGGCCAACATGCAGTTAAGCAAGTGTCCATAACGATTCGCTTAATCAGTGTACCTGAGAAATGTTTCCGATTACAAAAGTGATAACAGCCTCAGATAAAGCCTTGCAGTAGAAATGGTTCAAATGGCTCTGAGCACTATGGGACTCAACATCTCGCGGGACTGCTACGGTCGCAGGTTCGAATCCTGCCTCGGGCATGGGTGTGTGTGATGTCCTTAGGTTAGTTAGGTTTAAGTAGTTCTAAGTTCTAGGGTACTTATGACCTAAGATGTTGAGTCCCATAGTGCTCAGAGCCATTTGAACCATTTGAACCTAAATCCACTTGATGTGTTCCCAGACAGTACATCTACACAAATACTCTGCAAATCACTCTTAACTGCCTGGCAGAGGGTCATCGAACCACCTCAAAGTGCAGTAATCACAGAAAGTAGGAGGAAGAGCATGACAGTGACCTCATGTGATGTCTTGGCTACTGTAATGGGTTCCAGAGGCGGGCCAACATGCAGTTAAGCAAGTGTCCATAACGTTTCGCTTAATCAGTGTACCTGAAAAATGTTTCCGATTACAAAAGTGATAACAGCCTCAGATAAAGCCATGCAGTAGAAATGGTTCAAATGGCTCTGAGCACTATGGGACTCAACATCACGCGGGACTGCTACGGTCGCAGGTTCGAATCCTGCCTCGGGCATGGGTGTGTGTGATGTCCTTAGGTTAGTTAGGTTTAAGTAGTTCTAAGTTCTAGGGGACTTATGACCTAAGATGTTAAGTCCCATAGTGCTCAAAGCCATTTGAACCATTTGAACCTAAATCCACTTGATGTGTTCCCAGACAGTACATCTACACAAATACTCTGCAAATCACTCTTAACTGCCTGGCAGAGGGTCATCGAACCACCTCAAAGTGCAGTAATCACAGAAAGTAGGAGGAAGAGCATGACAGTGACCTCATGTGATGTCTTGGCTACTGTAACGGGTTCCAGAGGCGGGCCAACATGCAGTTAAGCAAGTGTCCATAACGTTTCGCTTAATCATTGTACCCGAAAAATGTTTCCGATTACAAAAGTGATAACAGCCTCAGATAAAGCCTTGCAGTAGAAATGGGTCAAATGGCTCTGAGCACTATGGGACTCAACATCTCGCGGGACTGCTACGGTCGCAGGTTCGAATCCTGCCTCGGGCATGGGTGTGTGTGATGTCCTTAGGTTAGTTAGGTTTAAGTAGTTCTAAGTTCTAGGGGACTTATGACCTAAGATGTTAAGTCCCATAGTGATCAGAGCCATTTGAACCATTTGAACCTAAATCCACTTGATGTGTTCCCAGACAGTACATCTACACAAATACTCTGCAAATCACTCTTAACTGCCTGGCAGAGGGTCATCGAACCACCTCAAAGTGCAGTAATCACAGAAAGTAGGAGGAAGAGCATGACAGTGACCTCATGTGATGTCTTGGCTACTGTAATGGGTTCCAGAGGCGGGCCAACATGCAGTTAAGCAAGTGTCCATAACGTTTCGCTTAATCAGTGTACCTGAAAAATGTTTCCGATTACAAAAGTGATAACAGCCTCAGATAAAGCCTTGCAGTAGAAATGGTTCAAATGGCTCTGAGCACTATGGGACTCAACATCTCGCGGGACTGCTACGGTCGCAGGTTCGAATCCTGCCTCGGGCATGGGTGTGTGTGATGTCCTTAGGTTAGTTAGGTTTAAGTAGTTCTAGGTTCTAGGGTACTTATGACCTAAGATGTTGAGTCCCATAGTGCTCAGAGCCATTTGAACCATTTGAACCTAAATCCACTTGATGTGTTCCCAGACAATACATCTACACAAATACTCTGCAAATCACTCTTAACTGCCTGGCAGAGGGTCATCGAACCACCTCAAAGTGCAGTAATCACAGAAAGTAGGAGGAAGAGCATGACAGTGACCTCATGTGATGTCTTGGCTACTGTAATGGGTTCCAGAGGCGGGCCAACATGCAGTTAAGCAAGTGTCCATAACGTTTCGCTTAATCAGTGTACCTGAAAAATGTTTCCGATTACAAAAGTGATAACAGCCTCAGATAAAGCCTTGCAGTAGAAATGGTTCAAATGGCTCTGAGCACTATGGGACTCAACTTCTCGCGGGACTGCTGCGGTCGCAGGTTCGAATCCTGCCTCGGGCATGGGTGTGTGTGATGTCCTTAGGTTAGTTAGGTTTAAGTACTTCTAGGTTCTAGGGTACTTATGACCTAAGATGTTGAGTCCCATAGTGCTCAGAGCCATTTGAACCATTTGAACCTAAATCCACTTGATGTGTTCCCAGACAGTACATCTACACAAATACTCTGCAAATCACTCTTAACTGCCTGGCAGAGGGTCATCGAACCACCTCAAAGTGCAGTAATCACAGAAAGTAGGAGGAAGAGCAAGACAGTGACCTCATGTGATGTCTTGGCTACTGTAATGGGTTCCAGAGGCGGGCCAACATGCAGTTAAGCAAGTGTCCATAACGTTTCGCTTAATCAGTGTACCTGAAAAATGTTTCCGATTTCAAAAGTGATAACAGCCTCAGATAAAGCCTTGCAGTAGAAATGGTTCAAATGGCTCTGAGCACTATGGGACTCAACATCTCGCGGGACTGCTACGGTCGCAGGTTCGAATCCTGCCTCGGGCATGGGTGTGTGTGATGTCCTTAGGTTAGTTAGGTTTAAGTACTTCTAGGTTCTAGGGTACTTATGACCTAAGATGTTGAGTCCCATAGTGCTCAGAGCCATTTGAACCATTTGAACCTAAATCCACTTGATGTGTTCCCAGACAGTACATCTACACAAATACTCTGCAAATCACTCTTAACTGCCTGGCAGAGGGTCATCGAACCACCTCAAAGTGCAGTAATCACAGAAAGTAGGAGGAAGAGCATGACAGTGACCTCATGTGATGTCTTGGCTACTGTAATGGGTTCCAGAGGCGGGCCAACATGCAGTTAAGCAAGTGTCCATAACGTTTCGCTTAATCAGTGTACCTGAAAAATGTTTCCGATTACAAAAGTGATAACAGCCTCAGATAAAGCCTTGCAGTAGAAATGGTTCAAATGGCTCTGAGCACTATGGGACTCAACATCTCGCGGGACTGCTACGGTCGCAGGTTCGAATCCTGCCTCGGGCATGGGTGTGTGTGATGTCCTTAGGTTAGTTAGGTTTAAGTAGTTCTAGGTTCTAGGGGACTTATGACCTAAGATGTTAAGTCCCATAGTGCTCAAAGCCATTTGAACCATTTGAACCTAAATCCACTTGATGTGTTCCCAGACAGTACATCTACACAAATACTCTGCAAATCACTCTTAACTGCCTGGCAGAGGGTCATCGAACCACCTCAAAGTGCAGTAATCACAGAAAGTAGGAGGAAGAGCATGACAGTGACCTCATGTGATGTCTTGGCTACTGTAATGGGTTCCAGAGGCGGGCCAACATGCAGTTAAGCAAGTGTCCATAACGTTTCGCTTAATCAGTGTACCTGAAAAATGTTTCCGATTACAAAACTGATAACAGAGTCAGATAAAGCCTTGCAGTAGAAATGGTTCAAATGGCTCTGAGCACTATGGGACTCAACATCTCGCGGGACTGCTACGGTCGCAGGTTCGAATCCTGCCTCGGGCATGGGTGTGTGTGATGTCCTTAGGTTAGTTAGGTTTAAGTAGTTCTAGGTTCTAGGGTACTTATGACCTAAGATGTTGAGTCCCATAGTGCTCAGAGCCATTTGAACCATTTGAACCTAAATCCACTTGATGTGTTCCCAGACAGTACATCTACACAAATACTCTGCAAATCACTCTTAACTGCCTGGCAGAGGGTCATCGAACCACCTCAAAGTGCAGTAATCACAGAAAGTAGGAGGAAGAGCATGACAGTGACCTCATGTGATGTCTTGGCTACTGTAATGGGTTCCAGAGGCGGGCCAACATGCAGTTAAGCAAGTGTCCATAACGTTTCGCTTAATCAGTGTACCTGAAAAATGTTTCCGATTACAAAAGTGATAACAGCCTCAGATAAAGCCTTGCAGTAGAAATGGTTCAAATGGCTCTGAGCACTATGGGACTCAACATCTCGCGGGACTGCTACGGTCGCAGGTTCGAATCCTGCCTCGGGCATGGGTGTGTGTGATGTCCTTAGGTTAGTTAGGTTTAAGTAGTTCTAGGTTCTAGGGTACTTATGACCTAAGATGTTGAGTCCCATAGTGCTCAGAGCCATTTGAACCATTTGAACCTAAATCCACTTGATGTGTTCCCAGACAGTACATCTACACAAATACTCTGCAAATCACTCTTAACTGCCTGGCAGAGGGTCATCGAACCACCTCAAAGTGCAGTAATCACAGAAAGTAGGAGGAAGAGCATGACAGTGACCTCATGTGATGTCTTGGCTACTGTAATGGGTTCCAGAGGCGGGCCAACATGCAGTTAAGCAAGTGTCCATAACGTTTCGCTTAATCAGTGTACCTGAAAAATGTTTCCGATTACAAAAGTGATAACAGCCTCAGATAAAGCCTTGCAGTAGAAATGGTTCAAATGGCTCTGAGCACTATGGGACTCAACATCTCGCGGGACTGCTACGGTCGCAGGTTCGAATCCTGCCTCGGGCATGGGTGTGTGTGATGTCCTTAGGTTAGTTAGGTTTAAGTACTTCTAGGTTCTAGGGTACTTATGACCTAAGATGTTGAGTCCCATAGTGCTCAGAGCCATTTGAACCATTTGAACCTAAATCCACTTGATGTGTTCCCAGACAGTACATCTACACAAATACTCTGCAAATCACTCTTAACTGCCTGGCAGAGGGTCATCGAACCACCTCAAAGTGCAGTAATCACAGAAAGTAGGAGGAAGAGCATGACAGTGACCTCATGTGATGTCTTGGCTACTGTAATGGGTTCCAGAGGCGGGCCAACATGCAGTTAAGCAAGTGTCCATAACGTTTCGCTTAATCAGTGTACCTGAAAAATGTTTCCGATTACAAAAGTGATAACAGCCTCAGATAAAGCCTTGCAGTAGAAATGGTTCAAATGGCTCTGAGCACTATGGGACTCAACATCTCGCGGGACTGCTACGGTCGCAGGTTCGAATCCTGCCTCGGGCATGGGTGTGTGTGATGTCCTTAGGTTAGTTAGGTTTAAGTACTTCTAGGTTCTAGGGTACTTATGACCTAAGATGTTGAGTCCCATAGTGCTCAGAGCCATTTGAACCATTTGAACCTAAATCCACTTGATGTGTTCCCAGACAGTACATCTACACAAATACTCTGCAAATCACTCTTAACTGCCTGGCAGAGGGTCATCGAACCACCTCAAAGTGCAGTAATCACAGAAAGTAGGAGGAAGAGCATGACAGTGACCTCATGTGATGTCTTGGCTACTGTAATGGGTTCCAGAGGCGGGCCAACATGCAGTTAAGCAAGTGTCCATAACGTTTCGCTTAATCAGTGTACCTGAAAAATGTTTCCGATTACAAAAGTGATAACAGCCTCAGATAAAGCCTTGCAGTAGAAATGGTTCAAATGGCTCTGAGCACTATGGGACTCAACATCTCGCGGGACTGCTACGGTCGCAGGTTCGAATCCTGCCTCGGGCATGGGTGTGTGTGATGTCCTTAGGTTAGTTAGGTTTAAGTAGTTCTAGGTTCTAGGGTACTTATGACCTAAGATGTTGAGTCCCATAGTGCTCAGAGCCATTTGAACCATTTGAACCTAAATCCACTTGATGTGTTCCCAGACAGTACATCTACACAAATACTCTGCAAATCACTCTTAACTGCCTGGCAGAGGGTCATCGAACCACCTCAAAGTGCAGTAATCACAGAAAGTAGGAGGAAGAGCATGACAGTGACCTCATGTGATGTCTTGGCTACTGTAATGGGTTCCAGAGGCGGGCCAACATGCAGTTAAGCAAGTGTCCATAACGTTTCGCTTAATCAGTGTACCTGAAAAATGTTTCCGATTACAAAAGTGATAACAGCCTCAGATAAAGCCTTGCAGTAGAAATGGTTCAAATGGCTCTGAGCACTATGGGACTCAACATCTCGCGGGACTGCTACGGTCGCAGGTTCGAATCCTGCCTCGGGCATGGGTGTGTGTGATGTCCTTAGGTTAATTAGGTTTAAGTAGTTCTAGGTTCTAGGGTACTTATGACCTAAGATGTTGAGTCCCATAGTGCTCAAAGCCATTTGAACCATTTGAACCTAAATCCACTTGATGTGTTCCCAGACAGTACATCTACACAAATACTCTGCAAATCACTCTTAACTGCCTGGCAGAGGGTCATCGAACCACCTCAAAGTGCAGTAATCACAGAAAGTAGGAGGAAGAGCATGACAGTGACCTCATGTGATGTCTTGGCTACTGTAATGGGTTCCAGAGGCGGGCCAACATGCAGTTAAGCAAGTGTCCATAACGTTTCGCTTAATCAGTGTACCTGAAAAATGTTTCCGATTACAAAAGTGATAACAGCCTCAGATAAAGCCTTGCAGTAAAAATGGTTCAAATGGCTCTGAGCACTATGGGACTCAACATCTCGCGGGACTGCTACGGTCGCAGGTTCGAATCCTGCCTCGGGCATGGGTGTGTGTGATGTCCTTAGGTTAGTTAGGTTTAAGTAGTTCTAAGTTCTAGGGTACTTATGACCTAAGATGTTGAGTCCCATACTGCTCAGAGCCATTTGAACCATTTTTTTTTGGACTCAACATCTGAGGTCATCGGTCCCCTAGAACTTAGAACGACTTCAACCTAACTAACCTAAGGACAGCACACACATCCATTCCCGAGGCAGGAATCGAACCTGCGACCGTAGCCGTCGCGCAGTTCCAGACTAAAGCGCCTAGAACCGCTCGGCCACAAGCGGCCGGCCCTGCAGTAGAGGAGCCAGATTTATTCGCCGGCTAATTCGCTCGCCAGAAGTCTCCTACTCCCCTCTCCTCCCCATCATTACTCCCCTTTTCCTGCAAACAGAGGCAATTGCTCGTCACCAACCTCTAGAGCCGTGGTTCCCAACCTGGGAGTAACTACCACCTGAGGAGTAAAATGAACATTTCTGAGGGGTAAAAACTAAACGATTTGTTTCTGTTTGTCACGAAATTAAATTATTTTCAAAAGTTCATTACTATTATCACAATTTTGTAAGACTCTAATACTGAGTATATAAGTTATCAATAATTACTTTTCCTCAGTTAGTAGCATTAATGTGGTAGTCCACTCATTACATACGTATGTTCTGCTTTGTTCCGTACATTGCTGATGATAAAAGTGAGACATATAGTTACAAATACTATATATCTCAAGAAAATGTCTTTGTCTAGTTGTGGATAGTACCTGCAGTCGTCCAGAAATTGCTTCATTAATCACTTCGAAACAGATAAATGAATTAATTAACAGCACGACACAGCAGTAACTGCATAATGCTGCACGCAGTATTATTATTATTATTATTAAAATTTTGTTGTTGTTAAACTGGTTAGGCACTAAAAATTAACAGTGTGAAGTCGTCCAGTTTGTGTCAGTTCTAAGTAAGGAATCCAGCAATCAAGTGGTTCACAAACAGTAAATGTAGTGAAACTTCCTGGCAGATTAAAACTGTGTGCCCGACCGAGACTCGAACTCGGGACCTTTGCCTTTCGCGGGCAAGTGCTCTACCATCTGAGCAACCGAAGCACGACTCACGCCCGCTACTCACAGCTTTACTTCTGCCAGTATCTCGCCTCCTACCTTCCATGCTTTACAGAAGCTCTTCTGCGAATCTTGCAGAATTAGCACTCCTGAAAGAAAGAAAGTTTGGAAGGTAGGAGGCGATATACTGGCAGAAGTAAAGCTGTGAGTACCGGGCGTGAGTCGTGCTTCGGTAGCTCAGATGGTAGAGCACTTGCCCGCGAAAGGCAAAGGTCCCGACTTCGAGTCTCGGTCGGGCACACAGTTTTAATCTGCCAGGAAGTTTCATATCAGCGCACACTCCGCTGCAGAGTGAAAATCTCATTCTAGTAAATGTAGTGCACACATCTGAACTTGTTTGATTTTAAATGGGGTTGCAGCGCGCACGTCAAGCACATGCTTCAATGGAGAGCAGTAGTTTTGTAGAATGTGTCTTCCATTACTGCGAATAGTCAGCTTTCTTATCTGAGAAGGTATTATGGGTAGCATTTGCGATGCACTGCAAATTGCTTCATCGTTCACTCTAACACACGCACACTCACAAAATATCATTTATCTTTCACATCTTCCATTATATTAACCCTTTAGTGACCAGTGGGAACTATAGTTCCCTCTTATTTGTTTTCAGTGGTAACCCGTGTTCCCACTTCTAACTTCTGCTGTCAGCTCTGTTAGAGTATGCTAACTACATGTAAATTGTCAACGGGTGTGCGAAAGCGGCTGTATTTCTACCTTGTTAGTCAATCAATGCAGAAGTGCAGTTTCCGCGTGAAAACGAGCCACTGTTTCGACCGCCACAGCGTTTTTTGTACAGTGTGCTTTCCTTTTGCGTGTGAAGTGACTTGTGTCGTATTTATCTACTTTTAAATTTGTAAGGCAGATAGTATTGGTGTATATTTGCTAGATTTGACTGAAAATTACGTAAATATTACAAGGTAAATTAGTGGGAATTATTTTTCCCACTGAACTTGGGTGAAGTGCAATGCATATGGCTGCGTAATTGTTTGTTTCTTATTGTTTAGAATACCTGGACTGATGGCAGAAGATGTTTTCAGAATTTTGTATGCTTTACCAGAAGATGTAGAAGATTCAGATATCGATGCTGACTCTGATGATGATTTTGAGTCACCAAATACTTCACAGATATGCTGAAAAAAAATTCTAGACTTAGCAGGGGAGAATTCGAATTTTCTGTCAGGTCATGTGTTGCTGCATTGAAGTGGCAGGATAGCAAACCTGTTTGTATACTATCAAATTACCACAATCCAAACACATTACAACTGTTTTGAGATGAAACAAAGATGGAAGCAGGAGTGATGTAAGTATTCTGCCCATTGGCTGTGGCAGAGTATAATAAAATAATGGGAGGAGTGGAAAGATTTGATCACCTGCGTGAACGGTATGCTGTAGGCTATCGTTCATGGAAGTGGTGGCACAGACTGTTTTTCTTTCTTGTAGATTTGGCAGCTGTCAATTCCTACATTATGTGGAAGCTACAGAAGTCAGAAGCAGACCAGCTAACATTTAGATTGCACTTGGCGAGGCCGCTTATCTCTGAAATCTCAGGTCATAAGCGAAGAGGAAGGTCTGTTCATTTTCAAACACCAGAAAGGGGACAGGTCTGGAGTGCCACATGAAGTTCGTCTGGAGAAAGTTGGAACTCATTTGCCTACAAAAGGTACAACAAACACAAGATGCAGCCAATGTAGCACCAAGAACAAAGAAAAGAACAAAACTAATGTGCAGCAACTGTCGAGTACCTTTGTGTGTAGCACCATGCTTCTCTAAGTTCCATAGTACATCACCTTAGTGAACTCTAAGGACAATATGAACAAAGATTAATATAAATGTAATGTTTAACATGCTTTTTGTACTAAAAAAACGGATATACATTTTTTTTTTAAATTAGCAAGAGAAGTTACTCCAGAGTTCGGTGGGAACAATAGCTACCACTAATTTTTTAATGCTCTCACTTTTAAGGTATAAACTATGATTTTATGAATGGTTCCTTAGCCCAATAAAGTGTTCATAAAAAGTCTACAACTTATGGAAACAATTTGGTCACTAAAGGGTTAAAAATAAAAGTGTTCCAAGAAAAGTCTTTCATTCTACAGATTAGTTACGTGCTAAAGTTGGTGATAATGTGGGGAAGGGGTTCTAATGACGGCAGGGGAGGAGGGGTGGGGGTACTAGCAATTGTCTGATTGTACGCAGGAGTAGTGATGTAAGAACGGTTGGGAACCAAATCTACGGTATGAGAGGGAGCGGTACTACTCGGAAAGTGCAACTCAGTCGCCGGTTATCCAGATCCGCAGGACAGCTGTGATAGGTTGTTCTGGAATGTGATCTCGCCCCCCGGCTGTTGTCGGCGATAGCTGCTCCCCGCATCAGCCTCGTGGAGGGGATGCGGGAGATAAATGGTGGCGCATTGGGCGTGAAATGTGGACGCGTTTCGGCACCTCCGGCCGCTGGAAGCCGCCGTGACAAACGGCCCGCGGCGGTGTGTCTCTGCCACCGCGTTCCGTGGCCAGGCGGCGGCGGCAACGGGTGGGACGCGGAAGCGTCACTGCCTGTGATTCTCGCTGCGGCGGAGCTACTGTTCCAGGTAGTTTTCAGAGTAAGAATTTAGTATCATTTCACCAGATGGCTTCTTCCACCCTTCATTTTTAGAACTCTACGTCCCCCGGTAGATTTCCAGCCACCTTGCCTCAGTTGGTAACACTGGTTGCCGTCAGATCACCGAAGTGACGGTCCGGGTCTGCGGAACGCTGTTTTACATCTACATCTACATCCTTACTTCGCTGGCCACCAGACGGTGTGTGGCGGAGGGTACCTTCAGTAGCTCTATCTGTTCTCCCTCCTACTCCAGTCTCGTATTGTTCGTGTGTAACGCCGGAAATGCATATCCTCCTATTTCCATCTATTGTACTATATTTTTTTTCCTTGTTTTGTTACCTCAAGATATGACATTTCTCTCTCTTTATATACTGTGTTTTACTGTTTATATATATATATATATATATATATATATATATATATATATATATATATATATATATATATATATGTCGATGTATAATTGGTTCTTTTGTAAATATTATTTGTATTTTTACGCTGGGTCTTGCCTAGGGAAAACTATGCTATCGAACGATTACGTCGATAGGTCGTGTGATGAATCAAAGTGTGTAGGATCTTTGGTAGTGTTAACTCTGCCGCGTGGAGCGCGGGCTGAGAGAGAGAGTCTGGCTGGAGTAGCGAGTGGAGCAGGTGTGTTGTGTGACGCTCCCGCGAGTTGCCGCGCTTTCGGGGTTTGGCAGCATGTAATTGCGATCGACATGCGATGATAGTTTCTGACATGGTGTCGCGGACGGGAAACATTAACTAGCGCACATCAAGAGCCCGTTTCGTCTGGTGACAGTGTCGAGAAGAAGGCGCGCCAACATCCAGCTTCTCCAACAGCGACGGCCGGCAATGAGTGACTGTCGCCACCTCCTCGATCGACGGCTTCAAACCTTCAATCAACCAACAAGGAACACTGGAAGCACGTAAAGTTTTAGAACTGTATGGCAGACCTTAGCTTTTCCAACTGTACCATTTGCGTAACTATAATTACAGCAACTTAACATGAACCTTTGTTGCTCATTGTCCCAATTGCATTGCCAAACAGGGTCCCCTCCTTTTCCGAAATGAACCCGAGTGTCGTTGAAATTCAAACGCCAGCATTAAAGTAACAATATAGCTTTCACCGCTTTAATTTCAAAGTTCAGTTAAGGTGGTCATAGCTGGCTACAGTATTTAGATTACACAAGCACGAATTAAGAGTGCGAGTTTTGTTACCGTATTTTAGCTTACCTGTGACTGCAGCTCAGCTTGGTACGTACTAAATTTTACTATTGTTAATTGTTCAGAATCATTTAATTCAAGTTCAAAGTTAAATCCCTTATTTCTAAATTGTGTAGATTCAAGTAGCTTTTGAAATGATTGTTGAGGTAGTCCAAGACTAACCGTATTTTACTGAATTTCGATGTGCTTCAGAAAGAAAGCTCACTATTAACTTCAGTCACTAAATTAACTTTCGATTTTCCGGTTTTATTAATTCTTTTGCTAAATTAAGTCAGGGTGTAGCGAAATTTATTACTTCTGACAAACTTTCAGTTTTCACACTACACGTGTCAACCTTCAGTTGCCACGCTTCTAGTGCTAATTATCTGTGTAATAACCTTTCTTTTTCAGTTACTATAGTAATTATCCTTAGGACTGGCGACCGTGATTTCCCCCAAATCTCAAATACCTAATTACCGCTAGTTAACTGTTAATGTAACGGCTGCACATTTACTTTCTTTATTAACTTTACCCCGTTTCAAAATTAATTTCCACCAGTTTCATTAGCACTTTTCCTTTCATTTAGATGTAACCCTTTCCTCCCTCTTTACCGACAGGTTAACTTCGGTGACGATTGCTTTTCCAAAATTCCCATTAGGTAAACACGGTTTCATTTTTCACTGTCATTAAGGTCGATAAGTGAGGGGGAGGTTACATGTGGAAAGAAAGATTGTCGGTATTCCTCTGTGTGGGCTCTAATCTCTCTGATTTTATCCTCATGGTCTCTTCGCGAAATATACGTAGGAGGGAGCAATATACTGCTTGACTCCTCGGTGAAGGTATGTTCTCGAAACTTCAACAAAAGCCCGTACCGAGCTACTGAGGGTCTCTCCTGCAGAGTCTTAAAACTGGAGTTTATCTATCATCTCCGTAGCGATTTCGCGATTACTAATGGTCCTTTAACGAAGCGTGCAGCTCTCCGTTGGATCTTCTCTATCTCTTGCATAAACCCTTTCTAATACAGATCCCACATTGGTGAGCAGTTTTCAAGCAGTGGGCCAACAAGTGTACTGTAACCTGCTGCCTTTGTTTTCGGATGGCATTTCCTTAGGATTCTTCCAATGAATCTCAGTCTGGTATCTGCTTTACCGACTATTAGTCTTATATGGTTATTCCATTTTAAATCACTCCTAATGCCTACTCCCAGATAATTTATGGAATTAACAGTTTCCATTTGCATGACTGCTATATTGTAGCTAAAAGATAAAGGATCTCTCTTTCTATGCATTCGCAGCACATTACACTTGTCTACATTGAGATTCAATTGCCAATCCCTGCACCATGCGTCAAGTCGTTGCAGATCCTCCTGCATTTCAATACAATTTTCCATTATTACAACATCTCGATATATTACAGCATCATCCGCAAGAAGCCTCAGTGAACTTCCTATGTTATCCACAAGGTCATTTATATATATTGTGAATAACAACGGTCCTACGACACTGCCCTGCGGCACACCTGAAATCACTCTTACTTCGGAAGGCTTCTCTCCATTTAGAATGACATGCTCCGTTCTGTTATCTAGGAACTCTTCAATCCAGTCACGCAATTGGTCTGATAGTCCATATGCTCTTACTTTGTTCATTAAACGACTGTGGGGAACTGTATCAAATCGTTTCGGAACTCCAGAAACACGGCATCTACCTGGGAACCCGTGTCTATGGCCCTCTGAGTCTGGTGGACGTGAGCTGGCTTGCACACGATCGTCTTTTTCGAAACCCATGCTGATTCCTACAGAGTAGATTTCCAGTTCCCCACCGTGTCGCGCTCAGCACTTGTTAGGCTACTTGAAGAGCTACGTGACCCAGAAGTGGTGTCCCCTGTCAGAAAAATTGACAACAGCCGGTAGAGCGCTGTGCTGACTACACGGCCCTTCATATCTGCATCCCGTGAGGTCTATTGGCTGAGGATGACACGGCTGTCGCTCGGTACCATTGGACCTTCCGAAACCTGTTCGGATGGCGTTTAATTTACACCTATCGATCGATGCATGGTCCGTTAGCGGTTACGGTATGATTCCCGAAAATGCATGCTAGTGAGAACAGATTTCCTCTCAAGTTTTCAGTTACATTTTGGGGTCAGTCTGGTGGACGACAGAGTTTAACTATTACGAGGCGTGTTTTGTAAGTACCGTTTTGAAATTTAAAAAAGACGTGCTAAGATATCTCAAAAATTTTATTTTTACATGAAAGCCTGTACCTTAATCTACTTTTCTATATAATTTCCGTCAATATTGAGGCACTTGTTATAACGTTGCACCAGTTTTTGAATATCTTCCTCATAGATATCTGCCGCCTGACTTGTTAACCACTGCATCACCACTGTTTTCACTTCGTCATCGTCTTGAAGACACTGACCGTCCAGGTGTTTCTTGAAGTGCAGGAACAGATGGTACTCACTGGGCGTAAGATCGGGGCTGTACGGAGGATGATATAGAGTTTCCCATCGAAAAGATGTGATGAGATCATTGGTCTAATTCGCCACATGCGGACTGGCATTGTCTTGCGGCAAAACGATTCTCTTGCTCAACTTCCATGGACTGTTGCTTTGATTTTGGTGTGACGTAGGTCACCCATGTTTCATCCCCCGTAACAATTTGGCTTAAGAAAGCATCACAGTCGTTGTGGTACCGCTCAAGGAAATTCAATGCACTGTCTAAACGTTTGGTTTTGTGCACATCATTGTCAACAGTTTCAGTACCTAACGTGCCCACAATTTTCGGTAATTCAAGTGCTCGGTTACAATACCTTACAAAACACTCCGAGAAACATAAGGAAAGTCATCCCGTAAGGAGGAAATCGTAAAGCGTCTGTTTTCTCTCACCTTATTGTCCTCTTCCTGCACCAAACCATCATTAACGACCGAAGGACGTCCACTCCGTTGTTCATCATGCACATTTGTGCAGCCATCTTTAAATGCTCTCACCCACATTCTTACCATTCCATCACTCATAATGTTTTGTCCGTAAACTGCACAGATCTCACGATGAATATCGATCGCTTTTAGGCCTTTAGCACTAAGATATCTTATAACAGGCCATACTTCATAGTCGGCGGCACTCATGATTATCGGAGGCATCTTAAACACTGAGTACACAACGTAAACAAGAAAGAATCAGACTGTAATGGCGTCAGTGCGTAGATTATGGTACAGGCCTTTATGTAAAAATAAAATTATTGGGATATCTTAGCACGTCTTTTTTTTTTAATATCAAAACTGTACTTACTTAAAAAACACGCCTCGTGTAAGGTATACCAAGTCTTGATAGTGAATCTTCTCTAGTCAACCTTTCATGCACCTTCAGTTCCTATCTCGGTGAATCTGTGCTTCATGTTTGCTGTGACACCTCACGTACCGTCAGCCAACGCTTTCGGCCTACACTGGGGAGACGATGTCTGAAGTACAAACGATATAAAATACAAGCTGGCTATGGCACGAAAAGCATTTCTGGAAAAGAGGAATCTGTTAGCAACTAATACTAAAGTAGGTGTTAGGAACTTTTTCATAAAGATATTTGTGTGGAGTGTATCGCCGATCGCGGTGGCCGAGCGGTTCTAGGCGCTTCAGTCCGGAACCACGCTGCTGCTGCGGTCGCAGGTTCGATTCCTGCCTCGGGCATGATTGTGTGTGATGTCCTTAGGTTACTTAGGTTTAATTAGTTCTAACTATGATGACCTCCGATTTAAGTCCCATAGTGCTTAGAGCCATTTGAACCGTTTTTGTGTACTGTATCCTTATATGCAAGTGAAACGTGAAGAAAAGCGGTTTAGTCAAGAAGAGAATAGAAGCTTTTGTAACTTTGTGTCACGGGAGATTTCTTAACTTTAAGGAATTAATGAAGAGTCACTAAATCAAATCGGGGAAATAAGAAAAACGTACGATTCTGTAGTCCCTGTTTTATTCCGAATTACGATCCATGTTCCTTCGGGCATACATACATGTATGAGGGAACAGATGTTGTAGCGACTACAGCCGTTAGGAAACACGCGTAATGTATTCGCAGATGCGAATATGGACAAATATCAGGTGTATAACGATTTGATGACATTGAAAAATTGTGCGGAACCGGATCCCGAACCAGGATTTCCCGCATATCGTGAGGGGATGCCCCACTATAAACACCCTGCACTTCCGTTTAGTTAGGACTTAAATTAATGGTGTACCAAAAGTTCCTTGTTGTGCGGGGAAGGCATCTATTCCGAAGAAGAAATGAAATCCATGAAATGTAGGTGTAGTTATAGCTTGCAGCAGTACTGATAAGAAAGGGAAAGTCGGCTATGGCAAATGAGTATATACCTGGGTTGGATTATATTACAGTGGTTACTTAAATCTGGGAATTAATGAATCAATGTAAATTAACCGTCGCCAGTTCACTACGTGAATCAAATTACAATTGCTAAAACTACTATCTGTCACTTTGCAGTGAACAAATACCTTTCAGTTAAATAACAATTCAAAAAATCAATTATTAATAATCAAAGAGCAACAAAATCTCATCAGTAGGTAACAAGTATGTAAATAAAGAAAGTCCTGGTATTAATCACTGTAACACTTACAGTCTTTAATTTTACTCAAAAATTATTTAAATTTATTCATTACTTAAAACTGTCATTTAGCTTGAAATTTAATGTAATGATATGGCGTCATTCAATAATCACGTTCCTCTTTGTTACACTTATGTAATGTGCAAAGTCAAAATTTCGGCTGAGTAGGAATGGCAAAGATCGTTATTTGATTTTACTGACTTATTCATTTCAAGGAACTTCAACTTTTATGACTATTCATTACCTACTATTTCTAGAGCAATTACTACTATTATTTGCTCAAGGCGAAAACAAACATTTCTGACTGATTGCAGTTCCATGAAATTGAAAAATTATTTATCCATGAAAAATACACGCAAGATATCTTTTATTGAATCTTACTCTCTTAAGCACTGCCTTTCAAATTACTGTTTACTGGACTTGAGCACTTCTATTAATTGTAGTGTTGCAAATTATTAGTTGCTATTACTCGTTTCATAAAACGCTGTAATAGTTTCTCAATCGTCATGTCTTTCTCAAATCATCAATAATAGACATGATGGATCCTACTCGGGTATTCTGTCTTAGGTAAAATTGAAGGTCAGCACTTTACTACAACTCGATATTAGTCAAACATACAACAACTACGACGCTGGCTAGCGGTGTTCGAGTTGATAAAGTAATTACATTGCTTTTACTTCAGTATACTCTCTGACAATACCGTATCCCCCTGACTAAGCCAGCATGTCTACTTACACAAGCTTACAACTAACATTTATTTAACTTTGCAATGAGAAAACATTTCATTTCATCATACAAGTATTAGTACACGTGTTTTCAAACATTTATTCATAGAAAAATACGTAGAAAAATAAAATTTCGAGGCAAAGTTTGGTAGCTCACAGAGTTGTTGTGTTACATCTGCCCCACGTTTCACTGATTTGCATCGGAAGATGAAGAAACAAGAAAACGTTCAGCTCAATAAGACAGTCGGTGCCATGCTTAGTATAGCAGGAATAATAAACATCATAACTAGCATTAGATTTAAGAAAATTCCACTAAACATTTGTTACATCAAAATTGATATTCAAATGATTTAGCACCTACACTAACTATTTATAAGTAGGTACATACATTTATCTTATGATTGTCTGGCAAAATTCCACTGCTCAAAATGAAAAGTGTCTTGTCGGTTTTTTACTCTAATCGTTACTCTGTGTTTGTAGACGGCCAGTTTCTTACTCAGGTAACAGCACACAATAAAATGATTATTTAAAACACTGAAAAAGTGTTACATTCAATTACACAGCATTTCAAGTATCTGTGTCCATTTACATATTATTCGTAACACTTGCGATATTTTCACTGACAACGGAAAGATCAGTCTCCAAAGATTGATACATCCGTATAATTTTATTTTGCTGTAAGAGAAAGTAAAACTTTACACAGTGTAGTGCACGAAAGTCAAAAGTGAGTAGAGATGGTTCACTGTCCTGTGCAAAGTTCTGAATACATATCTCGCTGTGTAATTTTATTGTTTGTTTCTTTTCTACATATTTGTTTTTACATCGCTTTCACCTGAAACTTAAATGGCAAGTCTGAGTTCATATGTGTTTACACAAATAAGTTACATAGTAAATTTCACAAACCCATTAACATTTAGGATTGACTGCATATTCATTTAAATTTTTTGTGCCATGATTTCATTGTAATACTACTTACTGATATATGCAAAATCGTTTTGGCATAATCTAACTTCCAAAATAAATGAATGATACATGTTATTATTATCATTATTCCAACGTAAATACTCATCACTATTTATAAAATGACAGCTCTGAATTGATGGATATTTACACTTAGTACAATTACGAATTATTCCTATTCTGTTAATGCTTCAAATCCATAATGTTTCGCACACCTGCTCTTCTATCTGACTGAGTGCAGGCCAGAGAGAAAGTGTTAGAGTAAGTAAAGCTCTCCATACTAAAAGTTCGTTACTTATGAAGTTTAATTTGGATATTTCATTACTTATGTCACTGTATTTTTGTGAGTTAACGAGAGGACAATGTCCCGAACCTTAAACTTCACTCGTTTCACACATTAATCGTGTCTTTTAATCCACGCCTCAGCACGTTTCTTCACCTTTCCTCTCACCATTTCATTTTTCTATAATGCGTCCAAATATTACCTTGGTGAAAAATCGATTAAATCCTCCAATATATTCTTGGGTTTGTTACCTAATATAATTTCCACTGGAGTATAGCTTGAACTTGTGTGCGAAATTGAGTTTCGGACACATATCTGCCTCACGCTCTATGGATACTTTGGAAGTATGCACTGAAATACCTCCATAGTTCACGCATGCATGTTTCTGAGCGATTATTTTGTGGGTGATATGCCGATACGTGAATAACCTCTACACCATTCTCTTCATTCCCTTATTCCACATTTTTTAGATAAGCTGATGTCCGTTCCCAGATGAAAGTGCTTTCGGTTTTCTAATATGCTCAAAATAACCGTTTACCAAGTTACTGAATACTGCTTTCGCTGCTTCTTTTCGTAAAGTATGGAGCTTTACAAATTTGGAAACACTATCTAATGCTACTAATATATATGCACAGTTTCCAGTGGTCTTGCGTAGCAGACCGTAAATATCCGCGGCCGGGATTTCTACGTTATCTTAAGGTTGCATGCTTTGCATTGGACCATGTCCATCACTGTACCTTTTCGACACCTGTACAAGTTTTCACTCTCTCCTTTTCTTTGTTAGTCATATTAACAACCGTTAACGGGTCAACTATTTTATCGACGCACTTTTTAGGCCCACAGTGGCCGTAAGCCAAATGGAAACAATCAATCAATTCAGCTGTGTGTTTGGTTGGCCATCATACTCACCACTCTTCCTCACTCTCATCCTTGCATAAACACAGCAAGCCACAGTACATCTTGCATCCTGGCTTATCACCTTCTTCGTCAATTTCATCGGACTTAGTTTTCAGTAATATCAAACACTCGTCCTGAGACTGATAACGACGCATGGGAATATATATTTCCTATCTTCCTTTTGCCTTCAGCTTCTTTGAAATACATAGTTCTGAACATTCCTTCGGAACTCACCTTGTTGATAGATCCGCCCGGCTGAAATGGATGCCTCGAAAAAGCGTCCACCAGACTGCTGTCTTCGCCTCCGATTTAACAAATTTCGTAACCAATCGTCCGTTTAAGCAAAGCCCATTAATGCTTTCTGATCGGTAAGGACAACCACCTTATGTCGCTATAGAAAACCTTTCAGTTTCTTAAAACTCCACACTTGCTTGTTTACCGACACATTATAGTTTCGCTCGAATTTCTTTAGTGTCCTGCTTGCGATTGCTATTGCGATCGCTATTGCTTCCCTTTACCGCAGCTTCTGGAAAATGTGAACCGCAATGCTTTAGTCACACGAATCTGCCCCATGTGAAATGGCAAAGACAAATCCGAGTGGTGCAAAATTTGGTTCGTGGTAAGTTCTCCTTATGACCCGTCGAAAGCTATTTGACTCTTTGGTCCAAACAAACGCACTATTTTTCTTTAATAAGTTACACAAATCTGGACTTTTAAAAACCTGTCTATTTACATACTTGCTACATAAATTCCATAAATAACAAAACAACCTCAGTTGGTTTTTCGTCTTTGGTGGTTGGTATTCCCTGATTGCTTCTAGCTTCACATGAATCTGTAGTTGTTATTATATGGCATAAGAATTCGAACTCTATAAAAAATTCACACTTTTCTTTATTTTGAAAGTCATCCCCCCTCGCCTCACTGCCTGAAAAACCTCATTCAATAATTTCCAGTGCTCTTCCCATGAATCAGTGGCTACCTAATAAGTCGTCAACATAGATAGTTATTCTGCTGCTTGGCTCTTTTCCTAACGCACCATCCAAGGTTCGGATAAACACGGACACAAAGGTGTTTAATCCAGAGGGGTTAAACTTGTACTGATAACGCTTCTTTGTGAAGATAAATGCCGTCAGTTTTCCTGCATCTGGTTAGACTGCAATCTGCCAATACCTCGCCGTCAAATAAAGACCCGCAATGTATCTTATACCATGGAATTTCTGTAGCATTAAGTCTAAACTTTCTGGTCGACCTGTTTAACGCTTTACTACTCCGTTAAGATCAGGAGCATCTATTACAATGGACACTGCTCCATCATTTTTATTTACCAAGACGAGAGGATTATGCACTGATTCTGAGCTCGTTCTATTATTCGCCATTCCTCCACACAGCTTATTTCCTTTTGTACTGTTTCATTCCCAGCTAATGGTATTTGACAGACTGGTCCCCAAAAATTCCATGTGGTACTATTTCAATGTTATATTCGTAGTCATGTACCAGACCAGATTTATGTGAGAATACTGACTGAGTTTTACATTCAAAGTCACAACCTGACTAGGTTTATCTGAAAATACATCTTTGTTATCAACAAGAATATTGTACAACTTCCCTTCCTTTTCTGTTGATATTCCCGAAATTCTTTCGACTATTTGTCTCAGTTCATCTTATTCAGATTTCTAACATGATAACGCTCAACTCCTTCACTCGAACCTACACCCGTTGGCAACGTAATTCATCCCACATTAGCGTCTATCTTCTCCCCATTGTCATTAAAAACAGCCTTTACTTTATTTTCTCCCACTAAACAAGTCATTACCGTGCCATCACCATGAATAATTACTTTATGCTTCATCATCTAGTCCATATCAGCAATTATGTCAGTGCTCAGCTGAGGAACTACTAACAAGTCATGGTCAAATATTGCATTTTGAATACTAAATTGCTTCAGTACTTGAGATTTGAACGGTTTGCCATAACTAACAGCAGCACCTATTATCTTCACTTCAATAACTGGAACCTCGACTGTTCTTGATTCACCCTTAATATGCTCATAAACTGATAGGATTAAAACACTGATATGGCTATCATTATTAACCAACTTTTGAGTTTCTACACCGTGTATATGTACAGGGATCATAATTTACTCACATCATCTCGAAATAATACCTTTATATTCTAATTATCAATCCTGTTTTGCCTCCATATCACTCCACATAACACCACCATGCTCCATCATTTTGTACGGTGGGTTTTTCTATTTCTTTTCTCCTTCTTCTTCCATTCGATACAAAATGATCTCTACGTCCACAGTATTTATTGCATAGGCGAGTTCGATTTCTTGATATGAACGAAAAACGTCTGCCGCTACTTCGTACACACTTGATCCTTCCGTTTCGCACACTAATCTCACCCAGTTATCCAAATTAATACATAACAGTTTCCGACTGTCTTTTCGAAACCGCTGACTTCGATGCGTTCGGGAATGGCATCAACAAAACTTCATTATTACACACTTATTACACAACTCACGTTATTCATCATTATATTCATATATTTCATCCACATCTCTTATAAATTCATCGCCCCCTTCGTTTCACATGTAATACAGAGTGATTATAGTTAAAGTTAAACTTTCAAACTGCTATAGAAATAACACCACTGGTCAGAATGATGTCAGACTGTAACGGAATATTATCGGAGAAGGGGCAAAACGTATGTCAGAAGAAAAATAAATAGTTACAAAATGTTGCAAATAGATGGCGCTGTAAGCATCATAATTTAATAGTGGTCGACTACAAATGACAAGTGAATCACACAAGGATACAACGATACCTAAGGTGTTCCTTTGACATTAAACAAACTGTACTACTCAGTGGGAAAATAAAAAAAAATCGCATTCGGAGGAGAAAGTTGCTGACTGGAATTTCGTGAGAGGATTCCGTCACAACGAAAAACGTCTTTCTCTTAATGATGACCAGCCCAAATCCTGTACCATTTCAATGACACTCTATCGCTAGTTTCGCCATAATACAAAACGTGCTGCCCTTCTTTGAACGTTTTACATGTACTCCGTAAGTCTTGTCTGGTACGGATCCCACACAGTGCAACAATATTCTAAAAGAGGACGGACAAGCGTAGTGTAGCCAGTCTCCTTAGAAGATCTGTTACATTTTCTAAGTGTCCTGCCAATAAAACGCAGTCTTTGGTTAGCCTTCCCCACAGCATTTTCTATGTGTTCTTTCCAATTTAAGTTGTTCGCAATTGTAATTCCTGGGTATTATGTTGAATTTACGGCTTTTAGATTTGGCTGATTTAACGTGTAACAGCAGTTCAACGAATTCCTTTTAGCACTCATGTGTATGACCTCACACTTTTCGTTGTTTAGGGTCAACTGAAAAATTTGCACCATTCAGATATGTATTCTAAATCGTTTTGAAATTTTATTTGATCTTCTGATGATTTTATTAGTAGATAAACGACAGCGTCATCTGCAAACAACCGAAGACGGCTGCTCAGATTGTCTCCCAAATCGTTTATATAGGTAAGGAACAGCAAACAGCCTGTAACACTACCTTGAGGAACGCCAGAAATCACTTCTGTTTTACTCGATGACTTTCCGTCAATTAGTACGAACTGTGACCTCTCTGACAGGAAGTCACAAATCCAGTCACATAACTGAGACGATATTCCATAAGCACGCAATTTCACTACAAGCCGCTTGTGTGATACAGTGTCAAAAGCCATCCGGAAATCCAGAAATATGGAATCAATCTGAAATCCCTTCTCAACAGGACTCGACGCTTCATGGGAATATAGAGCTAGTTGTGTTTCAGAAGGACGATTTTTTTAAACCCATGTTGACTTTTTGTCAACAGACCGTTTTTTTTAGGTAATTCATAATGTTCCAACACAATATATGTTCCAGAATCCTGCTGCATGTCGACGTTAATGATATGGGCCTGTAATCTAATGGATTACTCCTACTACCTCTCTTGAATATAGGTTTGACCTGTACAACTTTCCAGTCTTTGGATACGGATCTTTAGTTGAGCGAACCGTTGTATATGATTGTCAAGTATGGAGGTAATGCATCAGCATACTATGAAAAGAACCTAATTGATATACAGTCTGGACCAGAAGACTTGCTTTTATTAAGTGATTTACGTTGCTTCACTACTCCGATGATATTTACTTCTACGTCACCCATGTTGGCAGCTGTTCCTGATTCAAATTCTGGATTATTTACTTCGTCTTTATTTGTGAAGGCATTTCGGAAGGCTCTGTTTAGTAACTCTGCTTTGACAGCACTGTCTTCGATAATATCTCCATTGCTATCGCGCCGAGAAAGCATTGATAGTTTCCTGCCGCTAACCTACTTCAGAAACGATCAGAATCTCTTTCGATTTTCTGCCAGGTTTCGAGACAAAGTTTCGTTGTGGAAACTGTTGCAAGCATCTCGAATTGAAGTCCGCGCTACATTCCGGGCTTCTGCAAGAGATCGCCAATCTTATGAATTTTGCGTCTGTTTAAATCTGTCATTTTTTTTTCAACAGTGTTCTGATACGTTTTGTGTTCCAAGGAGGATCAGCTTCGTCCTTTAATTTATTCAGTATCAATCTCTCCATTGCTACCGATACTATTTCTTTGAATTCAAGCCACGTCTGGCCTACACTTATTAGTTTGGAAGAAGTGGAGATTCTGTCTCAGGAAGGCGTAAGTGAATTTTTATCTGCTTTTTTGAACATGTATATTTTTCATTTACGGCAACCCTGTGTTCACGAATGCCTGTACCCGTTTTGGTGCTCGTTATTAACTTAGGATTATTTGTTGCGAAGTGGTCAAGCGTGTTTTTACAAACGTCTACTATTCGCGTGGGCTCATGAACTAAGTGCTCGAAATAATTTTCGGAGAATGTGTTAGCACAATTTCGGATGACGTTTTATGCGTACCCTTCGGAATTAAACATGTCTTTTCGCCAACATATCGAGGCTAAATTAAAGTCACCACCATCTATAGTCGTATGAGTGGGGTACGTGTTTCAAACCAAACTCAAGTTACCTTTGAACCTTTCAGCAACTGTATCATCTGAACTGGGAGGTCGGTAAAAGGATCCCAATTATCATTTTATCTCGGTTGCCAGCAATGACCTCTGCCATACTAGCTCACTGGAAGTATCTACTTCAATTTCGCGACAGGATAATCTACTTCTGACAGCAACAAACACGCCACCGCCAACCGTGTTTAGGTTATCCTTTCGGAACACCGTTAGGTTCTTCGCAAAAATTTCGGCTCAGGTTATCTCCGGCTTTAGCCAGCTTTCAGTGCCTATAACGAGTAAAGCATCAGTGCTTTCTATTAGGGCTTGGAGCTCTGCTAATTTCCCAACACAGCTACGACAATTTACATCTGTTATATCGATGGTACCTGCATCTTTGTTCTTCCTGTCTTCGGCATGCAACTATTGTGACTGAAACCCTTCTTCTGTTTTCCCGAGACCCTCTAACCTGGAAACCCACCCAGTCCATGCCACACAGCCCCTGATACCCGTGTAGCCGCCTCCTGCGTCTTGTGGACACCTGACCTATTCAGTGGCACCCGAAACCCATCCACCCTTTGGCGCAAGTCGAGAGATCTCAACCAGTACGGTCGCAGAACCAGCTGAGCCTCTGATTCAGACCCTCCACTCGGTCCGCAGCCGATCCTGTCGACTACGCTGCGAATGGCAGCCTTCACTACTTTTGTTAGCCTCTCGAAACCAGAGAGAATCTTCTCTGATCCAAAGTGACACACATCATTGGTACCCACGTGAGCAAGCACCTGCAGCTGGCTGCACCTTGTGCTCTTCATGGCATCCGGGATGCCCCTTTCCACATCTGGAATGACTCCACCCGGTATGTACACAGAGTGCACATTGGTTTTCTTTCCCTTCTTTGCAGACATGTCCCTAAGGGGAACCAAAACTCGCCTAACGTTGGAGCTTCCAACTACCAATAATCCCACCCTCTGTGATTGGTATCAGATAGATTATATAATGGTAAGACAGAGATTTAGGAACCAGGTTTTAAATTGTAAGACATTTCCAGGGGCAGATGTGGACTCTGACCACAATCTATTGGTTATGACCTGTAGATTAAAACTGAAGAAACTGCAAAAAGGTGGGAATTTAAGGAGATGGGACCTGGATAAACTGAAAGAACCAGAGGTTGTACAGAGTTTCAGGGAGAGCATAAGGGAACAATTGACAGGAATGGGGGAAAGAAATACAGTAGAAGAAGAATGGGTAGCTTTGAGGAATGAAGTAGTGAAGGCAGCAGAGGATCAAGTAGGTAAAAAGACCAGGGCTAGTAGAAATCCTTGGGTAACAGAAGATATATTGAATTTAATTGATGAAAGGAGAAAATATAAAAATGCAGTAAATGAAGCAGGCAAAAAGGAATAAAAAAGCCTCAAAAATGAGATCGACAGGAAGTGCAAAGTGGCTAAGCAGGCATGGCTAGAGGACAAATGTAAGGATGTAGAGGCTTATCTCACTAGGGGTAAGATAGATACTGCCTACAGGAAAATTAAAGAGACCCTTGGGGAAAAGAGAACCACTTGTATGAACATCAAGATCTCTGATGGAAACCCAGTTCTAAGCAAAGAAGGGAAAGCAGAAAGGTGGAAGGAGTATATAGAGGGTCTATATAAGGGCGATGTACCTGAGGCCAATATTATGGAAATGGAAGAGGATGTAGATGAAGATGAAATGGGAGATACGATACTGCGTGAAGAGTTTGACAGAGCACTGAAAGACCTGAGTCGAAACAAGGCCCCCGGAGTAGACAACATTCCATTGGAACTACTGACGGCCTTGGGAGAGCCAGTCCTGACAAAACTCTACCATCTGGTGTGCAAGATGTATGAAACAGGCGATATACCCTCAGACTTCAAGAAGAATATAATAATTCCAATCCCAAAGAAAGCAGGTGTTGACAGATGTGAAAATTACCGAACAATCAGTTTAATAAGCCACAGCTGCAAAATACTAACACAAATTCTTTACAGACGAATGGAAAAACTACTAGAAGCCGACCTCGGGGAAGATCAGTTTGGATTCCGTAGATTAAGGAAAGGCAAACCCACGTTTCTAGCATTTGTAGACTTAGAGAAAGCTTTTGACAATGTTGACTGGAATACTCTGTTTCTAATTCTAAAGGTGGCAGGGGTAAAATACAGGGAGCGAAAGGCTATTTACAATTTGTACAGAAACCAGATGGCAGTTATAAGAGTCGAGGGACATGAAAGGGAAGCAGTGGTTGGGAATGGAGTAAGAAGGTTTGTAGCCTCTCATCGATGTTATTCAATCCGTATATTGAGCAAGCAATAAAGGAAACAAAAGAAAAATTCGGTGTAGGTATTAAAATCCATGGAGAAGAAATATAAACTTTGAGGTTCGCCGATGATTTTGTAATTCTGTCAGAGACAGCAAAGGACTTCGAAGAGCAGTTGAACGGAATGGATGGTGTCTTGAAGGGAAGATATAAGATGAACATCAACAAAAGCAAAACGAGGATAATGGAATGTAGTCGAATTAAGTCGGGTGATGTTGAGGGTATTAGATTAGGATATGAGACACTTAAAGTCGTAAAAGAGTTTTGCTATTTGGGGAGCAAAATAACTGATGATGGTAGAAGTAGAGAGGATATAAAATGTAGACTGGCAATGGCAAGGAAAGCGGTTTTGAAGAAGAGAAATTTGTTAACATCGAGTATAGATTTGAGTGTCAGGAAGTCATTTCTGAAAGTATTTGTATGGAGTGTAGCCATGTATGGAAGTGAAACATGGACGGTAAATAGTTTGGACAAGAAGAGAATAGAAGCTTTCGAAATGTGGTGCTACAGAAGAATGCTGAAGATTAGATGGGTAGATCACATAACTAATGAGGTAGTATTGAATAGGATTGGGGAGAAGAGAAGTTTGTAGCACAACTTGACCAGAAGAAGGGATCGGTTGGTAGGACATGTTCTGAGGCATCAAGGGATCACCAATTTAGTATTGGAGGGCAGCGTGGAGGATAAAAATCGTAGGGGGAGACCAAGAGATGAATATACTAAGCAGATTCAGAAGGATGTAGGTTGCAGTAGGTACTGGGAGATGAAGAAGCTTGCACAGGATAGAGTAGCATGGAGAGCTGCATCAAACCAGTCTCGGGACTGAAGACCACAACAACAACAATAACGTGAGTGTTCGGATATTGTAGGCTGAGAGGTTTCCTCTGAAACAGGACAGACTACAGCATCTGGCTCAGTGACAGTGCCAGCCACAGACCGCATCTGGAACCTAGTTGTCAGACAAACCGGGGAGTCCTTACTTGGGAAGTCTTTCGCCGCCGCCGGCCTCAAAAAAATGGATCTGAGCACTATGGGACTTATCATCTATGGTCATCAGTCCCCTAGACCTTAGAACTACTTAAACCTAACTAACCTAAGGACATCACACAACACCCAGTCATCACGGGGGAGAGAAAATCCCTGACGCCGCCGGGAATCGAACCCGGGAACCCGGGTGCGGGAAGCGAGAACGCTACCGCACCACGACGAGCTGCCCACCGGCCTCCCACTCGATCTTAGGTGAGGGGTCAAGCTTAGTGCGTCAATATACTATTTGGGTGTTTTTTTGCGTTCGTACTGTTGTTGAAGCAGTATTGCTTATGAAGTTGGAGGGGCCTCTCAAAGCGATCCGCCGAGTACGCCTTTCTACTGCTGCGGACCTCCGTTTTCAGTACTATTATTTTCGTGAGGTCGGTAATTTTGATCTCACCTTCCGCTACCAAAGCCTCCTCCGCCTCTTCTTCCTGTTCTGTTTGTACAGATCTCACATTGTACTCGATGTTAAAATTAATTCTCTGAATTTTATAGCTATCATTATGACGGTGATTGTCATTGCTGAGGTTTCTGTTTTGGTAACGGTCGTCGCTGCGACTATTCTCATTCGTGTTTTGGTTACCGCTGTTATGACTGTGGTATTTAGTTTCATCGTCACAGGATAATACATCTAAATCTCTTACTTCAAAAAGTTTGTTTATTACAGTCCATAATAACGTAGCAACGGAAACTTTGCAGCAATTTGGCACTAGGCATGTCCAACATGCTCTTTTCGTTTATTTGTTCTTACTATGCTCGACTTTCTTGCACATATCTTCGCACTAACTCTTCATACTAGTGTCCCTACAGGCTCAGTACGAATAAGCATAAGTAAATTCCGTTATGACTTCCTCCTGTTTGTCTACTGACGATTATTCGTTCTCAAATCTTTTTAAGAACTCGTCGAGCGTTTGGCAACGTACTAGGGCGCAAACTGCCAAGCTATATGCGTCACCATTTAGTCGTGTTATCTTGAGTCTCACCTGACTCCTTCCCGGTAACTGTTTCGGAATCAGCGATCGATGTTTATCCATGAACACGACTGGAGTGCTTCCACCTTGGGGTCAAAGTTATCGGTTTCGTTCCTTATTTGATTCTGGCATGTTCCTCCGACTACCCTGGGTACGTCACAGTAGAGAAATGTCTTCCTGCTAAGTAACAGCTCACAAAAATCGATTAGTAATAATCAAAGAACGACAGAATCTCATCGGTAGTAAACAGTTACGCTAATGCAAAAATTTTGAACGTCAGCGGCTGTAATGCTTACTGTCTTTAGTTTATCTCAAGAAATTATTTAGGTTTATTTATTACCGAATGCTATCGTTTAGCTTGAAAATTATCGTAGTGATATAGCGTCATTCAGTAATCGCTTTCCTGTGAGTTATAATTACGTACATTGCGAAGTCAAAATTTCGCTTCTAAAGGAATGGTAAAAATCGTTATACTTCATTAAGTATTACTGCTTCTTTGTTCAATTACTGCTATAAACTGCTCAAGATATTAACAAACATTTCTGACTGATAGCGGTTTCGTAAAATTGAAAAATTCTTTATCTACGAAAACAAAAATCCTTTACTGAATCTTTATGTGTTGAGTACTATCTTTCTTACTGTTTATTAGACTTCAGCAAGTATGCTAACTGTACTCTTGCACGTTACTCAAATTTCACTTACTGTTATTTACAAACTTTGATTCATAGAAAAATACATCGATAACTAAAACCGCTAGGAAATATTTTGGTAGCCCACAGAGTTGCTGTGCTACACTACCATTAGGCTGTCTGAGCACCACTCACTGCTAGAACTAAAAATCCATATTTCCTCAACAATGTGTCTACAAGCTGTACTCGAACGTCACTTATGTGTATCCCCAGTCAGGTGAGGCATTTGACTTGAAAGTCGCTTGCTCGGTTAGCCTAATTGTAAGGCGAGCGCTAACGATAGTCCGGAAATTGTGGTTCAAGAGCTGGTCCTGCACGAATTTTCACTGTCGTCATTCCATTATGTAGCTGATGGTTGTCCATTTTTGGAACTGCTAATATATTAGATGTAAGAAATATGTGGCAGAAATGCCTGAGGGAACGAATCGGCTCGTCGGACGCATCATGAGGCCTGAAGGCATCGTTAAATTTGGTAATGGACTGACAGAGAGAGAGAGTGTATTTGTATGTGGTCAGAAGCAACTCATACTCTCAAGATCTATCTAACTATAATCAGTTATCAATTCTGGGTTTTAGCCACCGTTCTGTAGTTAATATTGTATGATCCTGACTACTTTGTAGGGATTCTTCAAACTCTGCAACTTTGTTACCAGAGGTTCGACGGCCATTACTAGGAATTTAATAGTCTCGCCTACTGGGTATTTTTGTGTCTTCCCCTAAGGCTTCATTCTCTCCTGTAGAAACAATTTTTCGTAGTGGACAAGAAAAGCAGTACAATAACTTAAGATTTTTTTTTAAAGAAATTACCTGTTGTGCAATTCACATACCGCGAGATATGTGGAAACATTGTGACGCATAGTGCATCCCCATAATCCATTTAGTGGGGTATTACAGTTCTCATCCCTATAGCATAAGTCTACGAAGTCGCAGCCAAAATTGCCTTTATTTCATGTCTTCCAGTGGACGCAGGGGATTGGATGTAATACCGTGGTCCTGCGCTCCCTGTAGAGGATCCTTAGATCAGCCGCTTGTACGCCACTAAGTGGCTGTGTGATGGCGAATGTTGTCCACAAGACAGGATAGTACTTGTGTTACCTTTGGAATTTGTGGCACGTGTCTTTCGAAAGATCTCCCTACGCTTGCATTTCTAGTAGTTTCCAATCTCTTGACAGAAGGCAGGAAGATTTCAAGCTGCTTACGAACGTCAGGTAAGTCACCGCCTAGATGAGAACGGAAATGCAAGTTGCCGCGCACTGTTGTTGCTGCAGCGTTTGAGAGAAAATGAAACCTCTACTCTTAATTTCGATACCTGTTATGCTACAAGGATCACAAGTTTCTTGCAAAACAGCAGAAGCGATCAATACTCAACGAAGTTATTTTCATTGTGACAAGAGAAGAATCTGGGATAAAAGGTACCGGTTCCCTAGAACTACTTGAAACAGTGAGTGTCTAATTTTTACTATTTCACGAAAATGATCACCGGCATACTTGAAAATAGAAGAAACTTGGAGAAAGTACAGAAAGATAAATGTTACCTATGCCTGGTAGCTATTTTTTCTGTTTTCCCAATTTTTTTCTTTTAATATGACCAGTAAAATCTGACGTAAAAAACTCGAAGACAGGGGGATCTTTCGAGTAGTGTAAACAATAGACATTCACTTTGAAAGGCTAAACAAAATGTCAGACGAATTGTCAGTTAACCGCTGATGACACTTCCCCGCAGCAAGTAGATTTGTTAAGCACTATGTTTACGATCCTACGAAACGTTTTCGAACGCTTCCTTGAAAACAAAAATTAATCGACGAGCTGAGAAATATGGAAATGGTTCAAATGGTACAAATGTCTCTGAGCACTATGCGACTTAACTTCTGAGCTCATCACTCGCCCAGAACTTAGAACTAATTAAACCTAACTAACCTAAGGACATCACACACATCCATGCCCGAGGCAGGATTCGAACCTGCGACAGTAGCGGTCGCCCGGTTCCAGACTGTAGCGCCTAGAACCGAACGGCCACTCCGGCCGGCAAAATATGGAAATATTGCAATAATTGTTACACTGCTGTTAAGAGAGAAAGATTTTCCAAAGCCGATATTACTGTTAAAATTAGTAGAACTCGCTACTGTAACTTACAGCTGCATGTTTACTACAAAATACAAAGTGTACGAGACTCGTAATCTTACGAAACTCCTGAAAAATGGAGATTCATTCACATATAAACTCAGATTAGGGGGAACAACTGTCAGCCGTGATGTCATTTCATGCGATGTGCACGCATGTCCGAAAGAACCTTGCATCGAAAATGGGAGTAACACATGCATTGCAATATCGCATTTATCCTCCGACAGCGGGCAACCAACTTTTAATTAAAGTGTCTCTCCTGTACGGTAATACACACAATGAATGTAAAAGTTCCCTGGCCGTGGGTCGTGTTCGGATAGAAAGATGGTAAGGTGACCGCTCGCGATAAGAAGGAAATAAGGGTTCGATTCCGGTGCGGCACTAATTTCCATTGTCGTCAATCCATTATACAGCTGATGGCTGCCCATTTTCGCAACCGCGAACACATCTCACGCCTTTCATTATGGCTGCGGTTGCCAGAGTGCCTGTTCCTTCGAACAGTCTTCCGAAAAGGCTTCACAAAAGAAGACGAAGTAAATATGACAGAATTAGAATTGAGAACAACTTCCAACATGAGTAATGTAGAAGTAAATATCCTCGGAGTAGTGAAGCAACTTAAATCACTTAATAAAAGCAAGTCTTATGGTCCAGATTGTATACCAATTGGGTTCCTTTCGGAGTATGCTAATGCATTAGCTCCATACTTAACAATCATCCACAACCGTTCGCTCGAGGAAAGATCCGTACCTAAAGACTGGAAAGTTGAACAGGTCACAACAATATTCAAGAACGGTAGTAGGAGTAATCCATTTAATTACAGGCCCATATCGTGAACGTCGATATGAAGCAGGATATTGGAACATATATTGTTTTCTAACATTATATATTACCTCATCAAGGGATCAAGGGATCACCAATTTAGTATTGGAGGGCAGAGTGGAGGGTACAAATGGTAGAGGGAGACCAAGAGATGAATACACTAAGCAGATTCAGAAGGATGTAGGCTGCAGTACGTACTGGGAGATGAAGAAGCTTGCACAGAATAGAGTAGCATGGAGAGCTGCATCAAACCAATCTCAGGACTGAAGACCACAACAACAACAACAATATTACCTCGAAGAAAACGGTCTATTGACACAGTCAACATGGGTTAGAAAACATCTTTCCTGTGATACGCAACTAGCTCTTTATTCACAGGAAGTGTTGACTGCTATTGACAAGGGACTTCAGATGGATTCCGTATTTCTGGGTTTCCGGGTACCACACAAGCTCGTAGTGAAATTGCTTGCTTATGGAATATCGCTCGGTTATGTGACTGGATTTGTGATTTACTGTCAGAGAGGTTGCAGTTTGTAGTAATTGACGGAAAATATTCGAGTGAAACAGAAGTGATTTCTGGCGTTCCTCAAGGTACTGTTATACAAACAATCTGAGCAGCCGCCATCGGTTGTTTGCAGATGACGCTGTCGTTTGTCGACTAATAAAGTAATCAGAAGATCAAAACAAACTGCAAAACGATTTAGAAAAGATATCTGAGTGTTGCAAAAAGAGGCAGTTGACCCTAAATAACAAAAAGTATGAGGGCATCCACATGAGTGCCAAAAGGAATTCGTTAAACTTCGGTTACACGGTAAATCAGTCAAATCTAAAATCCATTAATTCTACCAAATAGCTAGATATTACAATCACGAATAACTTGAATTGGAAGGAACACATAGAAAATGTTGTGGGGAAGGTTCATCAAAGACTGCGTTTTATTGGCAGGACACTTATAAAATGTAACAGACCTACTAAGGCGACTGCCTACACTACGCTTGTCCGTCCTCTTTTAGAATACTGCTGGGCTGTGTGGGATCCTTACCAGACAGGACTGACGGAGTACATCGAAAAAGTTCAAAGGAAGGCAGCACGTTTTGTATTACCACGATATATGGGAGAGTGTGTTACAGAAATGACACAGGATTTGGGCTGGACATGATTAAAAGAAAGGCGTTTTTCGTTGCGACGGAATCTTCTCACGAAATTCCAATCACCAACTTTCTCCTCCGAATGCGAAAATATTTTGTTCACACCGACCTACATAGGGAGGAACAATTGCCACGATATAGTAAGGGAAATCAGAGCTCGTACGGAAAGATATAGGTGTTCATTCTTCCCGTGCGCTGTACGAAATTGTAATTATAGAAAATTGTGAAGGTGGTTCGATGAACTGTCTGTCTTAAATGTGATTTGCAGAGTATCCCTGTAGATGTACAGGGCTATTACAAATGACTGAAGCGATTTCATAAATTCACTGTAGCTCCATTCACTGACATATGGTCACGACACACTACAGATATGTAGAAAAACTCATAAAGTTTAGTTCGGCTGAAGCCGCACTTCAGGTTTCTGCCTCCAGAGCGCTCGATAGCGCAGTGAGACAAAATGGCGACAGGAGCCGAGAAAGCGTATGTCGTGCTTGAAATTCACTCACATCAGTCGGTCATAACAGTCCAACGACACTTCAGGACGAAGTTCAACAAAGATCCACCAACTGCTAACTCCATTCGGCGATGGTATGCGCAGTTTAAAGCTTCTGGATGCCTCTGTAAGGGGAAATCAACGGGTCGGCCTGCAGTGAGCGCCGAGTGTGGGAGGAACTTGATTATCGGCTTGATGTCTGCCGCATCACTAAAGAGGCACGTATCGAACATTTGTGAATGCCTCAAAAACGTTTTGAGTTTTTGTATGTGTGTGCAAAGCATTGTGAAAATATCTCAAATAATAAAGTTATTGTAGAGCTGTGAAATCGCTTCAATCTTTTGTAATAACCCTGTAGTTGTAGATGTAGAACATGCATGCATCTCCGTAGGAACTTTGCATCATAATTTGGAATGATACAGGCGCTCCAAATCGTAAGTATCCGACATCGCGTTGAAGGGAGCCCGTCAACGAGTACACGAACAATTTCTTTGTCTATTACTACGTGTAACTGTAAAACAAGTGTTGAACTGGGTCACGTTTAATTAACCACTTCTAAAAGTGGTGGAGTTACCAATATGAATTCGAAAGTAAAGTTCTATGTACTGACTTGGCAGAAAATCCTAAGAAATTTTGGTCTTATGTCAAAGCGGTAGGTGGATCAAAACAAAATGTCCAGACACTCTGTGACCAAAATGGTACTGAAACAGAGGATGACAGACTAAAGGCCGAAATACTAAATGTCTTTTTCCAAAGTTGTTTCACAGAGGAAGATTGCACTGTAGTCCCTTCTCTAGATTGTCGCACAGATGACAAAATGGTAGATATCGAAATAGACGACAGAGGGATAGAGAAACAATTAAAATCGCTCAAAAGAGGAAAGGCCTCTGGACCTGATGGGATACCAGTTCAATTTTACACAGAGTACGCGAAGGAACTTGCCCCCCTTCTTGCAGCGGTGTACCGTAGGTCTCTAGAAGAGCGTAGCGTTCCAAAGGATTGGAAAAGGGCACAGGTCATCCCCGTTTTCAAGAAGGGACGTCGAACAGATGTGCAGAACTATAGACCTATTCTCTAACGTCGATCAGTTGTAGAATTTTGGAACACGTATTGGGTTCGAGTATAATGACTTTTCTGGAGACTAGAAATCTACTCTGTAGGAATCAGCATGGGTTTCGAAAAAGACGGTCATGTGAAACCCAGCTCGCGCTATTCGTCCACGAGACTCAGAGGGCCATAGACACGGGTTCACAGGTAGATGCCGTGTTTCTTGACTTCCGCAAGGCGTTCGATACAGTTCCCCACAGTCGTTTATTGAACAAAGTAAGAGCATATGGACTATCAGACCAATTGTGTGATTGGATTGAGGAGTTCCTAGATAACAGGACGCAGCATGTTATTCTCAATGGAGAGAAGTCTTCCGAAGTAAGAGTAATTTCAGGTGTGCCGCAGGGGAGTGTCATAGGACCGTTGCTATTCACAATATACATAAATGACCTGGTGGATGACATCGGAAGTTCACTGAGGCTTTTTGCAGATGATGCTGTGGTGTATCGAGAGGTTGTAACAATGGAAAATTGTACTGAAATGCAGGAGGATCTGCAGCGAATTGACGCATGGTGCAGGGAATGGCAACTGAATCTCAATGTAGACAAGTGTAATGTGCTGCGAATACACAGAAAGATAGATCCTTTATCATTTAGCTGCAAAATACCAGGTCAGCAACTGGAAGCAGTTAATACTATAAATTATCTGGGAGTACGCATTAGGAGTGATTTAAAATGGAATGATCATATAATGTTGATTGTCGGTAAAGCAGATGCCAGACTGAGATTCATTGGAAGAATCCTAAGGAAATGCAATCCGAAAACAAAGGAAGTAGGTTACAGTACGCTTGTTCGCCCACTGCTTGAATACTGCTCAGCAGTGTGGGATCCGTACCAGATAGGGTTGATACAAGACGTAGAGAAGATCCAACGGAGAGCAGCGCGCTTCGTTACAGGATCATTTAGTAATCGCGAAAGCGTTACGGAGATGATAGATAAACTCCAGTGGAAGACTCTGCAGGAGAGACGCTCAGTAGCTCGGTACGGGCTTTTGTCAAAGTTTCGAGAACATACCTTCACCGAAGAGTCAAGCAGTATATTGCTCCCTCCTACGTATATCTCGCGAAGAGACCATGAGGATAAAATCAGAGAGATTAGAGCCCACACAGAGGCATACCGACAATCCTTCTTTCCACGAACAATACGAGACTGGAATAGAAGGGAGAACCGATAGAGGTACTGAAGGTACCCTCCGCCACACACCGTCAGGTGGCTTGCGGAGTATGGATGTAGATGTAGATGCAGATATGTTTTCAAATGCTTGTAGCACCAAATGGTACTGTCCAGGAAATGGTTTCCAATCCAAATTAGTGTCTACTCACTCCCCTCTATAAGTCATTGAATGTCATAGAAGTTTAAAACGAGAATCTCCGAACACCCTGTATACTATCAGTGAAGGAAACTAGTAGAAATACCCATACGCGTTTCTAAAAAGTAGATAATTAAAACTTATTTCACTACCATAACTAGATAACTGTTCCGACGTTGCGCCAATACGAATTATCGGACAGTTCAGTCATTACAGTTTAGAGAATTTTCGAATTATAAATGCTTATGTGCACTGTAGCCAATGGCAAAACAGATTTTAAGAGACAGGAAGATAGCAAATGGAAGACTTAGATTTGTGCAACGATTCTGGGAGTGTGCGTTGCATCTATGAAGTTATCAATTTCAAGACTCTAATGTGACCTACTCTAAGGACACCTCATATATTTTTTATCAACAATAGACGCTGAAAAGAAATGAGACACATGCTTCTAAGATTGTAACTGGTCAGTACAGGATTGACGAAAGTATAACAGAGCTGTTCAGGGACTTTTAGTGGGAATTTTCAGAACTAAAAAGAAGAAAGAAAGGAGGCTTTACTGCTATTATGTAACGCTGTTGCTAAAATGGATTACGGATATTGCAGGAAAAGTGTTCAACACTTCCACTCGCATTTACAACACTCAAGGGTCACAATAGTAAGACAAATTAAGACACTCGCCATTTACTTTAGTGAGCACTCTCTCCATCGCGTTATATGCAAATGAAACAGGACATACGCTTACATGGGAACGAATTACCCTTTGTTCCTTTCTTCCGGAGTGGACACGGTGAATGACAATTCACGTACTCGAACCCCACAGCACAATTAACTGCATAATTCCAGAAACAAATATTTGCAACAGAATTTCGCCCTGTGCCGACTTCCTGTAGAAAACGTTGTCAGAGCACGGCAGTGTGAGTACGGTATTCGAAGTGTGACAAGTCTATCCTGCTTTCTTCTGAAAAAGTATAAAAAAGCAATGTAACGTAAGTTCAAATGGAGTTAACAAAGAGGTGTGAAGTGATGCAGCTTAAATGATATATGTTATGGCTTACAGTAGCAACGTACCATGATGACGTATGGGCAGTGGAATTTATGTGGAACTGGGATAAAGCCTAAATGGACAGAGATTGTGTTCTTGTAGTTTCTTGAATTTCGGGTAGCAGTATAAGGGGGGAAACTGTGCTTACAATGAACCCGAGAAATGGAGGAGTATGCTGTGTATTAAGAGAACATTATTGACAACAAAAATTGAGATGTCTTTATCTGTGAAATGAAGAAGCTAGATACCACATCACCCTTAGTAAAATCCATATGTACGTTAAATGTAACCTTGGTTTGACTGTACGTGCAGCTATAGCTCCCTAACACCTCCATCCCACATCCACAAAGAAGGAGAAGGTTTCGACTTCGAACTGCAGAGGTTGGGTTCTAATACACGAGTGTCAAAATAGGACATCTTACCAATGGACGTAGTCACGGAAGTCGGTGAAGCAGGTGGGAACCGAATGCCAAAGATGCCGAAATAGGTCAGATTCTTTCTGAATGTTCGACGCAGAATATTATACGATGTTCTAAAATTTTTATGTTGGAGGATATTGTAGAATGTTCCAGAATGCTACAGAAGCTTCGACAATTTAAGAGCCTTCCAGAAGGTTGAAGATTTTTCTAGAATGTGCCAGAATGTGATATTATTTTCTAGAAATATCGTAAATGTTCTATAATGTTCCAGACAATATGTTCTAGAGTGCTATAGGATGCAAGAAAATGTTCTAGAACGATCAATTTTTCTCTTTTGGTGGTTCAAGCAGAAGGGAATTTGAGTGTCATATAAGCATTGACATTATTGTAGGACGATCTAGAATGTTCTAGGTTATGCCAAACGTTCTTTATTATCTCGATTGTTCTTGAAAGTTTAACGTTCTCGAACATGTCTGAATGATATGGAACGTTCTAAAACTTTTGGGAATGTCCTTGAATAATTTGCAGTTGTCTCCGTGTTCTATAAGCAAATTAATAAATTACTGATGGAGTAATTTAATTCAAATTGGGGAGCTGTTGAATATTTCAGTGAATTTAACACTTCGGAAAAGTATTTTTGAGCATTCGAGAGTGTTTTTGAGTGTGAAATACTAACGCTTTTACAACTACAGCAGTTTGAAAGAAAAATGCCTTTGCATGATTCACCTCAGTTCTTTTATTTTTCTTATGAACCGAGACACGTTTCATCTTGTTTACAAGATTTCTTCAGTCATATCCTGAAATATTACTTTATATATATATATATACACTCCTGGAAATTGAAATAAGAACACCGTGAATTCATTGTCCCAGGAAGGGCAAACTTTATTGACACATTCCTGGGGTCAGATACATCACATGATCACACTGACAGAACCACAGGCACATAGACACAGGCAACAGAGCATGCACAATGTCGGCACTAGTACAGTGTATATCCACCTTTCGCAGCAATGCAGGCTGCTATTCTCCCATGGAGACGATCGTAGAGATGCTGGATGTAGTCCTGTGGAACGGCTTGCCATGCCATTTCCACCTGGCGCCTCAGTTGGACCAGCGTTCGTGTTGGACGTGCAGACCGCGTGAGACGACGCTTCATCCAGTCCCAAACATGCTCAATGGGGGACAGATCCGGAGATCCTGCTGGCCAGGGTAGTTGACTTACACCTTCTAGAGCACGTTGGGTGGCACGGGATACATGCGGACGTGCATTGTCCTGTTGGAACAGCAAGTTCCCTTGCCGGTCTAGGAAAGGTAGAACGATGGGTTCGATGACGGTTTGGATGTGCCGTGCACTATTCAGTGTCCCCTCGACGATCACCAGTGGTGTACGGCCAGTGTAGGAGATCGCTCCCCACACCATGATGCCGGGTGTTGGCCCTGTGTGCCTCGGTCGTATGCAGTCCTGATTGTGGCGCTCACCTGCACGGCGCCAAACACGCATACGACCATCATTGGCACCAAGGCAGAAGCGACTCTCATCGCTGAAGACGACACGTCTCCATTCGTCCCTCCATTCACGCTTGTCGCGACACCACTGGAGGCGGGCTGCACGATGTTGGGGCGTGAGCGGAAGACGGCCTAACGGTGTGCGGGACCGTAGCCCAGCTTCATGGAGACGGTTGCGAATGGTCCTCGCCGATACCCCAGGAGCAACAGTGTCCCTAATTTGCTGGGAAGTGGCGGTGCGGTCCCCTACGGCAATGCGTAGGATCCTACTGTCTTGGCGTGCATCCGTGCGTCGCTGCGGTCCGGTCCCAGGTCGACGGGCACGTGCACCTTCCGCCGACCACTGGCGACAACATCGATGTACTGTGGAGACCTCACGCCCCACGTGTTGAGCAATTCGGCGGTACGTCCACCCGGCCTCCCGCATGCCCACTATACGCCCTCGCTCAAAGTCCGTCAACTGCACATACGGTTCACGTCCACGCTGTCGCGGCATGCTACCAGTGTTAAAGACTGCGATGGAGCTCCGTATGCCACGGCAAACTGGCTGACACTGACGGCGGCGGTGCACAAATGCTGCGCAGCTAGCGCCATTCGACGGCCAACACCGCGGTTCCTGGTGTGTCCGCCGTGCCGTGCGTGTGATCATTGCTTGTACAGCCCTCTCGCAGTGTCCGGAGCAAGTATGGTGGGTCTGACACACCGGTGTCAATGTGTTCTTTTTTCCATTTCCAGGAGTATATATATATATATATATATATATATATATATATATATATATATATATATGTGTGTGTGTGTGTGTGTGTGTGTGTGTGTGTGTGTCTGTGTGTGTGTTTGTGTGTGTGTGGGTGGGTGGGTGGTTGGGTGGGTGATTGGGTTGGTGGGTGGGTGTGGGTATGGGCGTGTCAGTACTCATACAGTCAGAAAAAGTCAGTTGAAAGCACAAGCTCAGAATGTTAGCAAGACTTACAAAAACTAATGAATCTCTAGACACAGAAAATGGCAGTTTCAGTGCTATATTTCGAAAACAGAACGACCACAAGAAAACCTGCAAACTTTAAATCAGATTCCACATGATTCCATATATATATAATCAGCCAATTCAATCATTAAATGATGTGGCCTCTTCGAGTCTTGGATTCAGGTAAGCTTTAAGAAGTGCTCTCCAAGTGGAACAGTCTGGGGCAGTTCTCTGCCAGGTGCTACCAGCGATCTTCTTGATTTCTTTGTCCCATCTGTCCGGTGGTCTTCCTCTAGGCCTCCGATACTCTGCCGGACTCCACTCCAGTACTAGCTTCGTCCACCTGCTGTCTTTCCTTCTCAGGACGTGGCCAGCCACTGCCATTTCAAGGAGCCTACTGCCTCTAAGATGTCCTTAACCTTCGTTACAGACCGTATGTCATCTGCCCTTTTCCAATCCTCTCTTGTGTAGCCCAGCATTGATCTATCCACGGCTCTCTGTGCCGTCCTAAGTTTCCATTTTGTAAATGAGTTCAGTGTCCATGTCTCGTAACCGTACGATAGCACAGGAAGAATGCATCGATCAAGTACTGTTTTCTTCAGATTTAATGGCATTTTTGATCTGAATACCGCCGAATTCCTCCCAATTGCTTGCCAGCCAAGTCTGATGCGCCGATAGATTTCTGGCCTGATTCTCTTATCTTCCCAGCTCAGCTTTGACATAGCCATTTCATGTGAGTGTGTGTGTGTGTGTGTCTGTGTGTGTTTGTGGGTGGGTGGGTGTTTCTGTACTCTTTGTTTTTAATTATTTTTATACTATGCGAATGGTGTCTATGATGAACTGTGTAGCGGAACACATCAGTTGAAAAAAAAGACCTGCTAGAATATGTATTTTTGCTACAAAAGTTCCGGCACTCGGGAATGGCTGAGCCAGCCCGGTCCCACTGGCAGGCACTCGCAACTCATCAATGGGTGAACAGCTCAGCGCGTTGTGACGTCAGCAGCTGGCCGGTGAATAAGTGACGTGGGCAGCCCGTCTGGTGTGGGACGGCCCCCGCAGTGACAAACTGGTGCACGTCAGACCTCCAACAACGGTGCTATTCCTGGCCAGGCTCTCTGCATTAGACGTCATTAACGACGGTGCCGAAATCTCTGTTGATCCAAAAGAGCCAAATGGTTCTAAATATTCGTGTATACTCGACAGAGCTCGTTCAGATGTATGCTAAGGAAAAAGGGAAAAAGAACTTCATACCTGCAGAGGCATTGAAGATCGAAATTAATTGTAATTAATGCAGTTGTTTGGTTTTGTAACTACACTGTCCGACAAAAAAGTGGTGCACCCGAAAGGAGAGAAAGAAACAAAATGGCATTCGGTGTGAGAGGGATGGTGATGTAACTTCAGTGATTACAGCATCGAGTCAAATTTACAAAGATGATAGCAAATGAGCCCACTTACCAGTATGAAGTTACAGCCCCTCTGGTCTAGATGCATACACTGACAATACTGGGAAAGGTGCCATAAGGATGATGCTTCCTCTTGTGAGCCAAGATGTCACCCAACTGTTGAAACTGGCCCTTGACATCCTGTATACTGGTACTCGGGCGAAATTATTGTGCAAGTTGCTCCAAGACAGCCGGCCGGTGTGGCCGAGCGGCTCTAGGCGCTTCAGTCTGGAACCGCGCGATCGCTACGATCGAATCCTGCCTCGGGCGTCGATGTATGTGATGTTCTTAGGTTAGTTAGGTTTAAGTAGTTCTAAGTTCTAGGGGACTGATGACCTCAGATGTTAAGTCCCATAGTGCTCAGAGCCATTTAAACCATTTGCTCTCAGACACATTATATCTGGTACATCTACATCTGCATCTACATGATTACCCTGCTATTCACAATAAAGTGCCTGGAGAGGGTTCAATTAACCACTTTAAAACTGTCTCTCTACCGTTCCACTCCCGAACGGCACGCGGGAAAAACAGGTACATAAATTTTTCTGTTTGAGACCTGATTTCTCTTGTTTTATCGTGATGATCGTTTCTCCCTATGTAGGTGGGTTCCAACAGAATGTTTTCGCAATTGTAGGAGAAAACTGGTGATTGAAATTTCATGAGAAGATCCCGTCGGATCGAAAAACACCTTTGTTTTATTGATTGCCACTCCCACTCACGTAACATATCTGTGACACTATATCCCCTATTTCGCAGCAATACAAACCGAGCTGCCCTTTGCCCTTCTTTGTACTTTTCCGAAATCATCTGTCAGTCTCAACTGATGCGGATCCCACACCGCACAGCAATACTCCAGAACAGGGCGGACTAGCGTGGTGTAAGCAGTCTAGTAGACCTGTTGCACCTTCTAAGTGTTCTGCCAATGAAACGCAGTCTTTGGTTTGCTCTACCCACAATGTTATCAATGTGATAGTTCCAATTCCGGTTATTTGTAATTGTAATTCCAAAGTATTTAGTTGAATTTACAGCCTTCAGATTTGTTTGACTTTAATCGAAATTTAGCTGATTTCTTTTTTTACTCATGTGAATAACTTCACACTTTTCCTTATTCAGGGTCAGTTGCCACTTTTAGTACCATACAGATATCTTATCTAAATCATTTTGCAATTCGTTTTGGTCCTCTGATGACTTTACAAGCATCGCCGGCCGGAGTGGCCAAGCGGTTCTAGGCGCTACAGTTTGGAACCGCGCGACCGCTGTGGTCGCAGGTTCGAATCCTGCCACGGGCATGGATGTGTGTGATGTCCTTAGGTTAGTTACGTTCTAGGGGACTGATGACCTCAGAAGCTAAGTCCCATAGTGCTCAGAGCCATTTGAACCAATAGCAGCATCATCTGCAAACAATCCAAGACGTTGACTCAGATGGTCGATGTCGTTAAAATAGATCAGGAACAATAGAGGGCCTATAACACTTTCTTGGGGAACACCGGATATTACTCCTGTTTTACTCGATGACTTTCGGTCTATTACTACGAACTGTGACGTTTCTGACAGGAAATCACTGATCCAGTCGCACAACTGAGGCGATACTCCGTAGGCTCGCAGTTTGGTTAGAAGACGCTTGTGAGGAATCTGGAAATCCTAAAATGTGGAATCAATTTGACATCCCCTGTCGATACCACTTACTACTTCATGAGTATAAAGAGCTAGTTGTGTTTCACAAGAACGATATTTTCTGCAACCGTGCTTATTTTATTTATTCGTTCGGCATATACAAGGCAAATATTACAGTGTCATTACAATCCACCAGGATATTACAACACTACACAATGCTACTTATAGTTTTGAGCCAATCTATGGCTAGGTCAGGCAGGTAATGTATGTCCTTCAGTTCACCACTATATCCTACCACTTCAAACACCAGTAGGTGGTCCATTGTCTGGATTTCACCACATTCACACACGGGACACTCTGCAAGTCCCCAATTATTCATTAGATGTTTGCATCTTCCCACGCTTGTTCTAAGGCGATTTAAGGCAACCCAGGGCTTCCGAGGGAGATGAAAACCATTTATCTTCTTGCTGGGGTCATCGATAAGCTTTTGGTTCTTGTGTGTCCCTTTGCGCCATGATTCCCCTCAGGCTAGCTTTGGGTCGAAGTCCTCTAATTCCCTGCCAATCTTCCAAAAGGGGGACCTAGATTTTAGCCTGTTGATGGGTGATAAATCTTGGTGTATAGGGAGTTCTGGATTGTGTACGATCTTCCTATATATTCTTGAGGTCGCCATGGAGCGCCTTATATCAGGGGGTTCTAAGTTGGCAAGGACTGGGAGCCAGTCACATGGGGTAGCCCTAAGAGTGCCTGAGAAAATTCTCATCGTCTCTTTCAATTGGGTGTCTACTTTATTTCCATGCGCACTTTTCGCCCAGACTGGTTAACAATATTCAGCCACGCTGTACACGAGGGCTAACGCTGACGTCCTTAGTGTAATAGCTCCGCACCCCCATGATGTTCCGGCCAGTTTAGACATAATGGCATTTCGAGATTTTAATTTCTGTTTGGTGTCTTCCAGATGTGAGCTAAACGTTAGTGTGCGGTCTAATTTTACTCCCAGATATTTTGGCTTATCTTCATGTCTGATATTCCGGTCATTCAGGGAAAGCTGTAGTTTCCTGCCTGAAGCTCTGTTATTAAGGTGCATTATGGTACTGGTCGTTTTATTGGGGTTGGGATGCAAATGCCACTTAAGGTAGTAGATGTTCAGCGCTTCAAGGTCCGCATTCAATGTTTTTCCAAGGTCTTCGAAATTTTTGCCTTGGTATGCGATGGCCAGATCATCCGCATACGCAAATTTACGCGACCTGGTGCTCGGCATATCAGATATGTATAAATTAATAAGAGTCGGCGCCAGGGCTGACCCCTGCGGTAGGCCATTGTTTATGACCGTGCTTTTGCTGCTCTTTCCATTGCGATAGACCTTAATCTTCCTTCCTGTCAGCATATTTTTTAGTAATGTGTACGTCTGATTGCATTTGATAGTTCGAGTAAGCTTGAGCAGTAGTCCTTCGGTCCAGACAGTGTCATAGGCTGATGTAAGATGTATTAATACCAGGCCCGTTTTCAGCTTGTTGTGATAGCCTTTCTCTGACAGTGCTGACTATGTGTCAATAAATCGTTTTTTTTTTCGAGGTATTTCATAATGTTCGAATAAGTATATGTTCCCAAACCCTACTGCAAATCGACGTTAGTGATTCGGGACTGTAATTCAGCAGATTACTCCTACTTCCCTTTTTGGGTATTGGTGCACTTGAGCAATTTTCCAGTCTGTAAGTGCGGATCTTTCTGTGAGCGAGTGGTTTTATATGACTATTAAATATGGAGCTATTTTATCAGCATACTCTGAGAGGAACCTGACTGGTGTACATTCTGGACCGGAGGCCTTGCTTTTATTAAGTGATTTAAGCTGCTCCGTTACTCCGAGCATATCTGCTTCTATGTTTCTCATCTTGGCAGTTGTTCGTGATTGGTATTCAGGAATAATTACTTCGTCTTCTTTGGTGAAGGAGTTTCGGAAAACTGGGGATCTCGCTGGCCGTGGAAGTACATCAACGTCACAGAGACAGTTTATAGAGACAAGTGCTTGCACCATCGTTCGGTTTCAAAGTAACCTTCAATTTTCTCTGTTTACGGCAGACGCTACGGTAAATCATATCCAACAGCGCCATAAGTGTTGAAGAGCCAGGTGTACTAACCTGCGTAACATGGTGTAGGGTCGCCGCAAGCAAGCAGAACTGCCGCAACACGACATGGCATGGGCTCGATAAATGACTGAAGTAGTACTGGGGGGGGGGGGGGGGGTGCTCTCCATAAATTCGTAAGAGTACGAGGGGGTGGAGATCTCTTCGGAACAGCACGTTGCTAGGCATTCCAGATATGCTCAATAATGTTCATATCTGGGGAGTTGGCATCGCGAATGTTTAAACTCAAAAGAGTGTCCCTGGAGCCACTCTGTAGCAATTCTGGACTTGTGGGGTGTCGCATTGTACTGCTGGAATTGCGCAAGTCCGTCGGAATGCACAACGGACGTGAATGGATACAGGTAATCAGACAGGACGCTTACATACGTCTCACCTATCAGAGTCATTTCCAGACATATCAGGCGTCCAATATCACTCCACCTGCATACGTCCCATACCATTACAGAGCCTGCAGTAGCTTCAACAGTCCCCTGCTTATATGCAGGGTCTATGGATTCATCAGGTTGGCTCCATACCCGTACACATCCACCCGATCGTTACAATTTGTAACGAGATTCGTCCGACCAGACAAGATGTTTCCATCAGTCCAATGTAAATTGGCTCCATACCCGTACACGTCCACCCGCTCGTTACAATTTGTAACGAGATTCGTCCGACCAGACAAGATGTTTCCATCAGTCCAATGTAAATGTTGACGGGCCCAGGCGACGCATAAAGCTTTGTCTCTTGCAGTCATGAAGGGCACACGATGATGGTGTTGATGGTTCGTTGAATGGTTCGCACGCTGACACTTATTGATGGTCCAGCACTGAAATCAGCAGCAATATGACGAAGTTTTGCACTTCAGTAACGCTGAACGATTTTTTCAGTCATAGTTGGTCCCGTTCTTGCAGGATCTTCTTCCGGCCTCAGCAATGTCGGAGATTCGATGTTTTACGGGATTCTTGATATTCACTGTGCAATCGTGAAATGGTCGTACGGGAAAATCACCACTTAATCGCTGATTCGGAGATTCTGTGTCCCATCACTCGTGCGCCGGCTATAACACCACGTTCAGACTCACTTAAATCTTGATAGCCTGTCTTTGTAGCAGCTGTAACCGATCGTAACAACTGCGCCAGACGCTTGTTGTCTTATACAGGCGATGCCGACCACAGTTCCGTATTGCGCCTGTTTAGATACCTCTGTATTTGAATACGCATGCCTACACGAGTCTTTGGCGCTTCAGTATATATGCGTAGTAAATTACAGCGGTTTTCAAACCGAGCTTCAGTTTTGTTACGTATTTATTTTATCTGAACTATTTCCAATATATCAAATCTGTGCCTTATATCAAGGGACGGTTATAGCCGATTCGATATAGAGAACAAGAATGGAAATTTCTTAGGCCAATTTTAAAAACTGGCCGGCCGCGGTGGTCTAGCGGTTCTGGCGCTGCAGTCCGGAACCACGGGACTGCTACGGTCGCAGGTTCGAATCCTGCCTCGGGCATGGGTGTGTGTGATGTCTTAAGTTAGTTTGGTTTAAGTAGTTCTAAGTTCTAGGGGACTTATGACCTAAGATGTTGAGTCCCATAGTACTCAGAGCCATTTGAACCATTTTTTTTAAACTGACCTAAAGAACGGTTGCTTTAATTTTTATACACATCTTTCAACACTACGAGGGAACTACTGGCGCACTTGCATTCTTCATGTTGTTCTTACAGACTAAGGTTCCATGGCGTCCCAACCTGCAATGAGGACCACTGATGTCTTATGAAATGCGCCTGAAGTGAGAGTCAGTCAGACAAGTGCAGAAAGTAATTTACCGACCAATGGGAGGCCTACAGTAGTTGTTTCCAGTGCTGTGTCGTACTCATCGAATGCCACATCACCCAGTGGGAGCTTTCGACACGCCGTTCTTACTATTCGGAGAGATCTTTAAGCTGTAAGCCATCACTAGTTAGACCATATGTTTCAGCTCCCTAACCCAGTGTTGGGATATACGACGTAGAATACCGCACTGAGGTCTTAGCCCTGCCGCATTGCGTCACACAATCTACTGCTGTGGCTGCCAGAAGAGTTGGCACCACACCCACGCAGAGAATTACTCCTTTTGACTTTAAAAGATCTCAATGCCTTCTTTGTAGAAGACTAACATAAATGTTGTTGCTCTTGGCACAAGCATTGTCTACGCACGCTCCAATTGTATTAAGAACCTCCGCTGACCTCTCTACAAGTTGCTACTGCTTATTCACAATATTTCAAGGGTTGCGTGGAAGCCACCAAAGTATCCTGTTCAAGTAGTATCCCGCTGCCAGGGGTATGTGGCAAGAGGTGTCACTGGCCAGGTCGATGCAGACTGGACAACATCCTCAAAAACAATACTTGTTGCTTACTGTATGTTTCCTTATCTGTTGACATAGGGGAGAACGTAGTAATTCTCATGTTTGGAACAGAGATATTAAGCATCCTTTCACGGGGCTTATGAGGTTAATACTAATTTTATTCTACATCTACATCTACATTTATACTCCGCAAGCCACCCAACGGTGTTTGGCGGAGGGCACTTTACGTGCCACTGTCATTACCTCCCTTTCCTGTTCCAGTCGCGTATGGTTCGCGGGAAGAACGACTGTCTGAAAGCCTCTGTGCGCGCTCTAATCTATCTAATTTTACATTCGTGATCTCCTCGGGAGGTATAAGTAGGGGGAAGCAATATATTCGATACCTCATCCAGAAACGCACCCTCTCGAAACCTGGCGAGCAAGCTACACCGCGATGCACAGCGCCTCTCTTGCAGAGTCTGCCACTTGAGTTTGTTAAACATCTCCGTAACGCTATCACGGTTACCAAATAACCCTGTGACGAAACGCGCCGCTCTTCTTTGGATCTTCTCTATCTCCTCCGTCAACCCGATCTGGTACGGATCCCACACTGATGAGCAATACTCAAGTATAGGTCGAACGAGTGTTTTGTAAGCCACCTCCTTTGTTGATGGACCACATTTTCTAAGGACTCTCCCAATGAACCTCAACCTGGTACCCGCCTTACCAACAATTAATTTTATATGATCATTCCACTTCAAATCGTTCCGCACGCATACTCCCAGATATTTTACAGAAGTAACTGCTACCAGTGTTTGTTCCGCTATCATATAATCATACAATAAAGGATCCTTCTTTCTATGTATTCGCAATACTTTACATTTGTCTATGTTAAGGGTCAGTTGCCACTCCCTGCACCAAGTGCCTATCCGCTGCAGATCTTCCTGCATTTCCCTACAATTTTCTAACGCTGCAACTTCTCTGTATACTACAGCATCATCCGCAAAAAGCCGCATGGAACTTCCGACACTATCTACTAGGTCATTTATATATATTGTGAAAAGCAATGGTCCCATAACACTCCCCTGCGGCACGCCAGAGGTTACTTTAACGTCTGTAGACGTCTCTCCGTTGATAACAACATGCTGTGTTCTGTTTGCTAAAAACTCTTCAATCCAGCCACACAGCTGGTCTGATATTCCGTAGGGTCTTACTTTGTTTATCAGGCGACAGTGCGGAACTGTATCGAACGCCTTCCGGAAGTCAAGAAAAATAGCATCTACCTGGGAGCCTGTATCTAATATTTTCTGGGTCTCATGAACAAATAAAGCGAGTTGGGTTTCACACGATCGCTGTTTCCGGAATCCATGTTGATTCCTACATAGTAGATTATGAGTTTCCAAAAACGACATGATACTCGAGCAAAACACATGTTCTAAAATTCTACAACAGATCGACGTCAGAGATGTAGGTCTATAGTTTTGCGCATCTGCTCGACGACCCTTCTTGAAGACTGGGACTACCTGTGCTCTTTTCCAATCATTTGGAACCTTCTGTTCCTCTAGAGACTTGCGGTACACGGCTGTTAGAAGGGGGGCAAGTTCTTTCGCGTACTCTGTGTAGAATCGAATTGGTGTCCCGTCAGGTCCAGTGGACTTCCCTCTGTTGAGTGATTCCAGTTGCTTTTCTATTCCTTGGACACTTATTTCGATGTCTGCCATTTTTTCGTTGGTGCGAGGATTTAGAGAAGGAACTGCAGTGCGGTCTTCCTCTGTGAAACAGCTTTGGAAAAAGGTGTTTAGTATTTCAGCTTTACGCTTGCCATCCTCTGTTTCAATGCCATCATCATCCCGGAGTGTCTGGACATGATGTTTCGAGCCACTTACTGATTTAACGTAAGACCAGAACTTCCTAGGATTTTCTGTCAAGTCGGTACCTAGTATTTTACTTTCGAATTCACTGAACGCTTCACGCATAGCCCTCCTTACGCTAACTTTGACATCGTTTAGCTTCTGTTTGTCTGAGAGGTTTTGGCTGCGTTTAAACTTGGAGTGAAGCTCTCTTTGCTTTCGCAGTAGTTTCCTAACTTTGTTGTTGTACCACGGTGGGTTTTTCCCGTCCCTCACAGTTTTACTCGGCACGTACCTGTCTAAAACGCATTTTACGATTGCCTTAAACTTTTTCCATAAACACTCAACATTGTCAGTGTCTAAACAGAAATTTTCGTTTTGATCTGTTAGGTAGTCTGAAATCTGTCTTCTATTACTCTTGCTAAACAGATAAACCTTCCTCCCTTTTTTTATATTCCTATTAACTTCCATATTCAGGGATGCTGCAACGGCTTTATGATCACTGATTCCCTGTTCTGCACTTACAGAGTCGAAAAGGTCGGGTCTGTTTGTTATCAGTAGGTCCAAGATGTTATCTCCACGAGTCGGTTCTCTGTTTAATTGCTCGAGGTAATTTTCGGATAGTGCACTCAGTATAATGTCACTTGATGCTCTGTCCCTACCACCCGTCCTAAACATCTGAGTGTCCCAGTCTATATCTGGTAAATTGAAATCTCCACCTAAGACCATAACATGCTGAGAAAATTTATGTGAAATGTATTCCAAATTTTCTCTCAGTTGTTCTGCCACTAATGCTGCTGAGTCGGGGGGTCGGTAAAAGGAGCCAATTATTAACCTAGCTCGGTTGTTGAGTGTAACCTCCACCCATAATAATTCACAGGAACTATCCACTTCTACTTCACTACAGGATACACTACTACTAACAGCGACGAACACTCCACCACCGGTTGCATGCAATCTATCCTTTCTAAACACCGCCTGTGCCTTTGTAAAAATTTCGGCTGAATTTATCTCTGGCTTCAGCCAGCTTTCTGTACCTATAACGATTTCAGCTTCGGTGCTTTCTATCAGCGCTTGAAGTTCCGATACTTTACCAACGCAGCTTCGACAGTTTACAATTACAATACCGATTGCTGCTTGGTCCCCACATGTCCTGACTTTGTCCCGCACCCGTTGAGGCTGTTGCCCTTTCTGCACTTGCCCGAGGCCATCTAACCTAAAAAACCGCCCAGTCCACGCCACACAACCCCTGCTACCCGTGTAGCCGCTTGTTGCGTGTAGTGGACTCCTGACCTATCCAGCGGAACCCGAAACCCCACCACCCTATGGCGCAAGTCGAGGAATCTGCAGCCCACACGGTCGCAGAACCGTCTCAGCCTCTGATTCAGACCCTCCACTCGGCTCTGTACCAAAGGTCCGCAGTCAGTCCTGTCGACGATGCTGCAGATGGTGAGCTCTGCTTTAATCCCGCTAGCGAGACTGGCAGTCTTCACCAAATCAGATAGCCGCCGGAAGCCAGAGAGGATTTCCTCCGATCCATAGCGACACACATCATTGGTGCCGACATGAGCGACCACCTGCAGATGGGTGCACCCTGTACCCTTCATGGCATCCGGAAGGACCCTTTCCACATCTGGAATGACTCCCCCCGGTATGCACACGGAGTGCACTTTGGTTTTCTTCCCCTCCCTTGCTGCCATATCCCTAAGGGGCCCCATTACGCGCCTGACGTTGGAGCTCCCAACTACCAGTAAGCCCACCCTCGGCGACTGCCCGAATCTTGCAGACTGAGGGGCAACCTCTGGAACAGGACAAGCAGCCATGTCAGGCCGAAGATCAGTATCAGCCTGAGACAGAGCCTGAAACCGGTTCGTCAGACAAACTGGAAAGGCCTTCCGTTCAGCCCTCCGGAATGTCTTTCGCCCCCTGCCACACCTTGAGACGACCTCCCACTCTACCACAGGTGAGGGATCAGCCTCAATGCGGGCAGTATCCCGGGCAACCACAGTCGTAGTCCGTTCGGGGGATGCGTGGGACGAGCTGGCCGTCCCCGACATACCCCCATCCGGACCCCCACAGTGATGCCCATTGGCAACAGCCTCAAGCTGTGTGACCGAAGCCAACACTGCCTGAAGCTGGGAGCGAAGGGATGCCAACTCAGCCTGCATCCGAACACAGCAGTTGCAGTCCCTATCCATGCTAAAGACTGTTGTGCAAAGGAAGTCTGAACTAATCTACAGAGAGCGCAAACAAAACGACACAAAATTGAAACGGTTATTAAAATACAAGATCGCCTAGTAAATGCAGTAATGCTGCCACTTGTGCACTGCTGACACACTGCTCAGCGGCGGAAGGAGACTACGCGATTTAACACTATTCGATTACTAAAACGCGATGCTACAACTCTCAAATAATATAATACGCCCGAAATTTATGAATTAAACAATGCAAGTACCAAAAACACGCAAAGAAATTAAGAATTAAGCTATGTAACAAATGAGTGAGCTAGGAGTATACGACTTGCTGCTGCAGCTGCTTATCCAACGGCGGCAGGGAGCACACTGACTGTGACCAACCGACACTGGCCGTTCAAAAGAAAAACAGATGACAGACGACTACGCGAATTTACATTATTCAGGTACTAAAACGCGATGCTACAACTCTCAAATACTATAATACGCCCGAAATTTATGAATTAAACAATGCAAGTACCAAAAACACGCAAAGAAATTAAGAATTAAACTATGTAACAAATGAGTGAGCTAGGAGTATACAACTTGCTGCTGCTGCTGCTGCAGCTTGTGTTAAAAGAGAGTTATACATGCAGACTTTCACTGATTTTTCTGTAATTTATACCGTGAAACAATTATCCATTTCTTATAAAAGTTATGTGTCTTAAAGTAGTAGAGTATGAAATAGATGGATACCCACATGGCTCCATGAATTGGTACAAACATATAAAAAAACTTAAATGCAATGGAGATACCGAAACAGACGGGTGCTACGAATGAGTGACGTAGTGCGGTAATACAACACCACTTAAGTAAGTGGTGGCAGTTAAACAAACGGTCGGCAGTCAGAGGTAAACAAGCACTTTCCGTAACCACGCGGTTTCTTGTCCTACTAAACTTCAACTATGATATTAAAATGCATTATAACATGAAAACTAATGGAAATAGTTCGAAGATTATAACTTCTTACTTCTGCGAGGAAACTCTGTAAGCCGTTTCGAATAGTAGTGAAACACGTTAATGAAACATCCTCAGTGTAATGTGTACTACTTCCAGCCATCAATAATTTAGTGACCAATTTATTACATTAAAATACTTTGAATGTAAGCTACCAATGGCACAATAAGAACGCTGATGATATCACACAGGAATTGCAAATAAAGCAGATCATTTATGCAACGCGATACAGTTTCAGAAGATCACTTTGTATATTTTCGTAAACTTACTACAGGTCTGAAGGATTTCGATAGGAACTGAAAGTCCTTCTGGATTTAAATTATTAAATTAAGGGAACTGAAATCTAATTATAGTCCTGTACTTTGAAGAAAACGGAATTTAGAGCTCGGACATAGATAGAACTCATAAATGTGTCAGTTATCCTCTTTTCTTAACACAAAATATACAGAGTATGGAAATAGCTCTCAACATTCATTGAATTTCTTTCACATAGTCCTTTATGAATATTTATTACATAAAAACTTTGCAAAAAACGTAACGTATGAGAATAGTGGTTACGTGACGCCGTGTGTTAGTGTTAGAACTTGTTGAGTAAAATAACATTTCGTTACAAGATGAACTGAATTCAAAACAGAGCCCTGTGCCACACATGTTTCAAATGATCTGTAGGCTGGAAGTACGTTGACAATGAACAAAAAAGGTAGTAGAATGCTCTATCGCTAAGTAACTACGAAATATATTTGCATATACGAAATGTGTCTACAGAAGTTTGCTTGTAACTATTCTCTTGTGTTTATTTCAACGAGACACTTTCAGCTATGCACAGAAGTGACCATGACGTGGGTACCATCTAAATGCTGTGCGCGGCTCTCAACAGACGGAGAGAAGGGATGAAGTAATGTTTGTTTGGAGACCACAGTTTCCCCTGTGTTAAGTACATAAGATTTCGGGCATTTGTCATGAAGTCGTTACTCCTCCAGGTAATGACGAACAGTTGCGTGTTGGAGAACGAAGGACGGAGATTCTGAACCAGCCTTTGTCGACAGAGATAAAGCAGAAATTTGCATTAGACTCAAATGGAGGGGGACCCAACACTCCACTTACCTAAACTGATTGTACAACATTACTGGAAACTTAGACAGCGAATGGAGGGGTTTGCACCCCCAATTCCTTCATATGCTACTTTATGTTTATAACCACTGTGAAGTTTCATTGCGTAACTCCACTGGGATTGAATAACAAATAATGTGGTGTGGTATTAACAGCCCACCAGTACCAATTCAATGCTACATAACCACCAGAGGGCCAACGCACTTAACAAACTTTGTGGAGTTGTAAAGTACTTAATTATTTAGTGAGCGTAAGTTTTGAATTGCGTCACGTAGTTTTCATAAATGGTTAGCTAAAGTATTCTGTTCAAAGATTAATTTTATTGAAAGAGTTTTTCCCATATAGTTTGTGACTTAAGTGTTCAGCTACGGTCTGAATTTGCCGATAAATTAATTTCTGGGTACCAATGTTAATAGTTGAGCCAGATTAAAACATATTACAATAACAATAATCAAGCATAAGCAACTGGCTACAAATACTCAGACTATGCTATATCCATGGGTCATATATTCCATTTGAGGAAAAGATAAGGAATTTAATGATCATTGAGAATGCATAATCAGTGTAAAAGGTACTAATACTGTGTAAACATGTCAACAGCAGTAATTTCCTGTAATTAAATTGACCATAGAACATCTTGCCAAAGTCAACAGAGCTCCACCATTTGTAATCAATTACCTATAATTATATTTATCCTCCTACTGTAAGTTACAGATGGTAAGTTTTATTGATAGCCAGTTGTTGTGTAACACATTAATACTCCTCCTGTGTTGTTCAGGCCAAATCACTGGTACATTCCTTGCTAATATGTGCTACTGTTGTGCATTTTATCGCCAAAACAGAAGTTCACGATCAAATGAAGTCAACCCATATAGTTAACTTTCCTTATGAATCTTACTAGCACTGGGTAAAACTTTACCTATATAGTCGGGGAACTGTTCCTTTTTACGTAATTACTAATAGGACTTGGGTTCAGTTTCCGTCTACCTTGCTTCTACTTCTTTTCAACAGAAATATTGAGGGAAACAAAATTATTCCGAGACTTTGCTGTTACACACATTCACGGTTAGGTAATTAAAAATCTCTTGAAAGGGAAAACATTATCAGCATACAGCCAATTTAATATGCGCCGCTAATATTACACAGATCGTAGGAAATGTACTAAGCGCAAACGAACGTATAGCGAGCACTGAATGTCCAGCGGCTCGAAATTGCAGTACATACACCAAAACAAATAGTAGCAAATATCACGGGAGCTTGTAAAGCAAACTGAAATTCGTACTCAGTAGCGAATGGACGCATAAACATAATAGATCAAAGGGAGCAGAACTAGTCAGTACAGGGAGTACCGAGAAACATAATGGAGCCCGCTAGAAATTACCGAAATGAGTACACAGGTAACGCCACACAAAAGGCAATTGGCTTACATAGCGTAAAACGTGTACGTAAGTCATCAGTTTCAGCGTGGTCACAAGGATGAATCGGTTGACGTGTTCAGTTCGTAATAAATAGAGAAAGAACCGATCGAGAAACATCATGTAAAATCAGAATATGAAGATACAGCAGAGCAGGACAGTGAAAAACCTTTCAACATGAATGGTAAGCTAAATATCTTATCTACACAAATTAAAGCACAAATTAGCAACATTAATAGTCAGGTTAAGGCAAAGGTAGTGGCCTTGATAATCAACTTAAGACACTAGTTGTGAAGATCAGTAAACATATGGAAAAAGTAGATGAAAAAGTAGACGTTTTGAATATTGCAGTCAAAGGCATGACACATGAAGTAAATACCCTAAATACCATTGTGGCCCCTATGCAGGGGCAGATGGATGATGTGAACGAAAGCTTCACTTTAGAAATCATCAAGATCCAAAAGAAACGGTAGAACCTTTAGTAGCAACGAAAGTAGACAAAAAGGTTTTCGGTCTGAAAACCGAAATGGTTAACGAATGTAAAAATGAAACCTCACATTTAAAAAAGACAGTAGTTGGTTCCGGAAATAAATAAGTAAACAGGTAAATATTTGCGAACAGAAATCCAACCAAAACACTTCACAGACTCAAGGCAAGATTTGTGACCTTGAAAGGAAAATAAGAGACAAGCGTAGTTGTGTCAATGATGAGATGCCACATATGAAACTATCAGAGGATGAAGAACGCTTTGATCCTACTGAAAGACATACTGGCAGGCTCCCATTGGATTTTCTGAAACACTGCAAATCAGATCAGGAAGACATTAACGTAGTTATCAGTGCATTATCAGGCAATGCTAAACAGTGGAGACTAAATTTGAACACTGATCCCTTGACATTTAATGAATTCAAACAAAAGTTTGTCGAGGACTGCAGTTCAGAACTAAAACAATATTGTTTGTGGTGAGAATTCATAATGGTTAGATTATATGACACTAGAAGCAGAAACTCTATGAAAGATTTCTGTGAATCATGGCACTGGAAATTGACGTACTTTAAAACAGACGATCCGAATCCGAGACCGTATGGGAACTATCGAAAAATCTGCCAGAGGATTCGAAGATATACGTAGGAAACAATCATAAAAGCTTTTATACGTTCTTAGAAAGAGTGGAGGATGAATGTTATTGGCGAAATAATCGTGATTGTCGTCATAATGGTGACAAGAGGATTAGTCCAAACGACAATGAAGAAAACGACGGCAATAGGTATCGCGTTAATATTGTTCAACGAGGTAGTTAAGGTGTTCATGGAAAAGGATTAGCTCCGCGACATTACCATGACAAAAACCACGCGGGAAAATGTGGACTGTTTATGCTACGGGCCAGACTAACGCGGACGAAGCACCGCGACAGTGCACTAAGGAATGGGTCACAGGAGGAATGTGACGAAACTTACTCTAGTGTGCAGACAGAGAGCCCGCAAACCTGAAGAATAAACCAGACCATCCAGCCGTTCGTATGGAAGCTGTAGTTACGACATTAGAATGGAATCAAATTGTTCCTGTAGAGTGCAATTGACCTGCTTCAGCTGATAACGACAGTGGAGCAAGAGTATAAGTGAAGATGTTCATAGGCAAGGAAGAAAGCCCTGACGACAGTTTGAATAACGATAAAATTTGCTAAAATGAGTTGACACGGATTACTAGTTTGTTTGAACAGATCGGTGATCCGTTCCAAGTCCTGAAGTAGTGCGAGTGGGATGATTTCAAAAGGGATTGTGCGACCAAAAGGTCAGGTAGAAGTGAAAGGAGAAAAAGGGACGCCGAGAATTATATGTGGCCTGATATCAAGGAGGAAATGGAATATTTAGCGCCGGCCGGTGTGGCCGTGCGGTTAAAGGCGCTTCAGTCTGGAACCGCGTGATCGCTACGGCCGCAGGTTCGAATCCTGCCTCGGGCATGGATGTGTGTGATGTCCTTAGGTTAGTTAGGTTTAATTAGTTCTAAGTTCTAGGCGACTGATGACCTCAGAAGTTAAGTCGCATAGTGCTCAGAGCCATTTGAATATTTAGCGCCACGTAAAATACTCAGGCTACAGTTATCAAAGAGATGGCAAGTAGTAAGAAAAAGGACACCGTGCAAAGTACGCTAGATGCTAATAATACTGAGACCAATAATAAGAAAAGAATACGGTCGCGATGAGGAATGTTGCCGACAAAACATTCCTGGCTAGCAATTCGCCAGCAGAATAAACTGTTGTCGGTAAGCGGAGAAAAGTAGATACGGACGATTGTTTACGAATTCCTGAAGTTCACGAAGACTACACAAAATACAAAGTAAAGGTAGACGTCGTTAGAGCCGATGTGAATGACAGGTCAGATGAAGAGCCTGCTGTGAAAGAAAAAGAACTAATAACATTAGGAGGAGTATTTCAGAATCGACAAAAGGTCGGATGAGGAAATTAATGTGTCTAAGAAAGGTGTTTTCGTTAGAACCAAAAAGTGACCCAGAATGGTCAGATGTGGAACACGGTTACTGTGAAGAATATGTTGAAGTAACAGAAATCGAGGAAGGGGTGACAAAATGTTATTTTGTACCACCATATCAACTAATGTCAAACAAATCACTGAAGCAAACACGGAACGAAGGAATAGAGAGAACTATTGACGATACTATATACTATCAAAAACGAATTCAAGTCGTGAAAGAATTTGAAATCCCAAATCCAAACAAACAGTCAAATATAGTAAAAGCATATGTAGACAATATCCCTCAGGGCAAAATTCGATTTCTTCAAGACATGTTATGGAAAGATGAGGAAAATGAAATTATTCTGTGTACAGTAGCACATACTGCTAACATAACTGGAAGGGTAGGTTTATTTCCAAATCCAAACACATGTACAGTGAATTGTTTGTGGCGCAACGAACGCATCACATCAACGCATACTACCCGGTATACCGAATATCAAAGAATCCCTTCGGAGTTCTTAACACAATGGATTCGAAACAATATGTCCACTCATATATACACTCATGGAAATTGAAATAAGAACACCGTGAATTCATTGTCCCAGGAAGGGGAAACTTTATTGACACATTCCTGGGGTCAGATACATCACATGATCACACTGACAGAACCACAGACACATAGACACAGGCAACAGAGCATGCACAATGTCGGCACTAGTACAGTGTATATCCACCTTTCGCAGCAATGCAGGCTGCTATTCTCCCATGGAGACGATCGTAGAGATGCTGGAGGTAGTCCTGTGGAACGGCTTGCCATGCCATTTCCACCTGGCGCCTCAGTTGGACCAGTGTTCGTGCTGGACGTGCAGACCGCGTGAGACGACGCTTCATCCAGTCCCAAACATGCTCAATGGGGGACAGATCCAGAGATCTTGCTGGCCAGGGTAGTTGACTTACACCTTCTAGAGCACGTTGGGTGGCACGGGATACATGCGGACGTGCATTGTCCTGTTGGAACAGCAAGTTCCCTTGCCGGTCTAGGAATGGTAGAACGATGGGTTCGATGATGGTTTGGATGTACCGTGCACTATTCAGTGTCCCCTCGACGATCACCAGTGGTGTACGGCCAGTGTAGGAGATCGCTCCCCACACCATGATGCCGGGTGTTGGCCCTGTGTGCCTCGGTCGTATGCAGTCCTGATTGTGGCGCTCACCTGCACGGCGCCAAACACGCATACGACCATCATTGGCACCAAGGCAGAAGCGACTCTCATCGCTGAAGACGACATGTCTCCATTCGTCCCTCCATTCACGCCTGTCGCGACACCACTGAAGGCGGGCTGCACGATGTTGGGGCGTGAGCGGAAGACGGCCTAATGGTGTGCGGGACCGTAGCCCAGCTTCATGGAGACGGTTGCGAATGGTCCTCGCCGATACCCCAGGAGCAACATTGTCCCTAATTTGCTGGGAAGTGGCGGTGCGGTCCCCTACGGCACTGCGTAGGATCCTACGGTCTTGGCGTGCATCCGTGCGTCGCTGCGGTCCGGTCCCAGGTCGACGGGCACGTGCACCTTCCGCCGACCACTGGCGACAACATCGATGTACTGTGGAGACCTCACGCCCCACGTGTTGAGCAATTCGGCGGTACGTCCACCCGGCCTCCCGCATGCCCACTATACGCCCTCGCTCAAAGTCCGTCAACTGCACATACGGTTCACGTCCACGCTGTCGCGGCATGCTACCAGTGTTAAAGACTGCGATGGAGCTCCGTATGCCACGGCAAACTGGCTGACACTGACGGCGGCGGTGCACAAATGCTGCGCAGCTAGCGCCATTCGACGGCCAACACCGCGGTTCCTGGTGTGTCCGCTGTGCCGTGTGTGTGATCATTGCTTGTACAGCCCTCTCGCAGTGTCCGGAGCAAGTATGGTGGGTCTGACACACCGGTGTCAATGTGTTCTTTTTTCCATTTCCAGGAGTGTAGTTTCATACTTAATTTCTGACAGCGGCTATCGAGACGTATCCAATGACCTATAAGAGTAAGGTCTTTGAAGATCAACGAAGGTGAAAAAGGTGGCATGAACGTCCATTTGCAGATGGTGTTCGAAGTGATGACCATTGGTATCAATGCAGTGCCGCAGCCGTCTTATCATAGACTGAGTGGTATTCTTTATCACTTCGGCATTTATCGACGCACATTCTCTTACAATTCTCTCTCGTATATCGTGCAAATAGTAAATATTCGCCGAATAAGGCGTATTCACCTAACGTGCCATTGACATGTTAATACCATTTGACGGTTTCGCAATACAACACTAAAAGGAACGATGAGACTAGTATCGTCCAATCAAGCGAATGTGAATTATGTATTTCTTGGAAGAACAAGTAGATATGCTTTTCATTTATGGAGAATGCCAACGAAATCCAGTGACAGCTAGAGACTTACACGGTGAAAGATATTCTCAACGTACTCACTCTACAGGTCGTACATTACAAGGGGGTTTTAATTATATACATAAGGAATGCAAATATTTTTTTGTTTGGCTGTCTGTCCGATTACGCAAGTCTCTCGTATACGGTTGGCCCTGACTAGTATTATTACGCAATCTGACTGCATGGAACAACAACAAAGAATGAAATGAAAATTTTCGTTAACACAGTTAATTAATTAAGTCCCCAGCAACTATAAAATCTACGAAGCCAACAAAGCACAAGTGTAGCTGTTCTGTATGTGGTAGTATGACTCAACGCATATCTGGCACGGTTCTTCTTCAACAAGACAAGAATTTTTAAATACCATTTATACTGACGTGATAAAAGAAAATTACAAATACTATAATTGTGCAAGAAAACCAAAATTACACTCTAATACAAAAACACACGCCAGATGCTTTGTTGACTGAACCTGTAATGACACATTATTCAGGTCACTGAAAGAATAAAAGAATAAAATAAAATACCTCCATATATATTGACGAAATGCACTCTGACCATTACAATATCTCCATTAGAACAACATCTGCTATGTCTCCCATCAAACCACTGCATAAAACATGGAACAACACTCTCCACTACCACATCTCATTCTGACTTCACGACAAGCAGTGTCCACCACAACTTCTCGGTAAGAACTGTCTGCCGCTACGTCTCAATAAGCACTGCCAGTGGAGGCGGCAGAACAATACTCTCTGGCGCGATCTTTGGCGCTGTTGCTCAGTGTAGCCACCTTTCTTATGCCCTTCCTCCACGGGCTAGAATTTGATGGTATTTTTGCCAGCATTGGTGGTGAAAATACCACCAAATTCGTCAAAAAAATACAGACAAAAATAAAAGATAATATTAATATGTAAATATCATATAACTAGATAAATTTTTGGCTTTGCACTGACCTTTCAATAGCCTAATATATAAAATACACTAAGCAATACAAATTCTTTCATACATATGACTTTACATAATAGTTTACACAAATATCATGAGGTTAAACAATTCAATCGATAGCGTCAGCAATGACGAATATGTACAGGTAAGAGTCTCATAACTTTTCTCAAACAGTAATACACAAAAAATCAGTTTATACAAATATTCACATAAAATGTTTTACAACAAGTGGTTGACAGTTCCAGCAGTAGCACCCAGCAATGTTGAGTAGGTGCAAACACCATCAGGTGACATCATTTCAGTAGAGGCAGTCCATCAGTGGCACCCAGCATTGTGGAACAGGTGCAGACTCCAACAGGTGACATCATTTCAGTAGAAGCAGTCCATCAGTGGCACCCAGCATTGTGGAACAGGTGCAGACTCCAACAGGTGACATCATTTCAGTAGAAGCAGTCCATCAGGGGCACCCAGCATTGTGGAACAGGTGCAGACTCCATCAGGTGACATCATTTCAGTAGAAGCAGTTCATCAGTGGCACCCAGCATCGTGGAACAGGTGCAGACTCCATCAGGTGACATCATTTCAGTAGAAGCAGTCCATCAGTCGCACCCAGCAATGTGGAGTAGGTGCAAAAGCAGTCCATAATATTCACTATCACTGATCACACTGTTCATCAGCAGAAATGAAACATGTCCTAGTGGCACCAATCATGTAGAAAAAGTACAAGTAACAGTCCATAATATTTACTATCACTGATCACACAGTTCATCAGCAGAAATTAAACAGCTATCACTGATCACACTGTTCATCAGCAGAAATTAAACATGTCCTAGTGGCACCAATCATGTAGAAAAAGTACAAGTAACAGTCCATAATATTTACTATCACTGATCACACAGTTCATCAGCAGAAATTAAACATGTCCTAGTGGCACCAATCATGTAGAAAAAGTACAAGTAACAGTCCATAATATTTACTATCACTGATCACACAGTTCATCAGCAGAAATTAAACAACTATCACTGATCACACTGTTCATCAGCAGAAATTAAACATTTCTAAGTGTCACACATCATGTTGAAAAGTGCAGGTAACAGTTCATAATATTCACCATCACTACTCAGTTCAAGCATGAACAATAGTTTGAATACACATACAAATGCTTTTACAATGCTCTTACGCTAAACATACAAATTCTAATAAACACACAAATGATATCAGATAATTGTCATATTACTATTACAAATACTCAAATATCAGTCAACCTATAATATTTATGAGTGTCAGTGCAAGCCACTACAAACAAATAAAATAATATTTAGGAGATAGGTGGGTAGGATTAGGAAAGGAAAACACACAAAACACACTCACTCATCTTTCATCCACATTAAGTACTACTGTGTAATTGAATAGTGTTAACTGTGTAAATAGAATTCTGTCCAAAATTTTATGTTCATCATGTGTATCAAGTAACAGTGGCAGCAATGTATAACAGTCAATAATATTTAAGTCAACATCATAGTCATCATGTCAAGACCAATGTTTGCCAAGCCAGATCAAAATGTACGGTTGCTGAACAACTGTCAGGGTGCCAAGATATGCAACATTCCTCTCTCCAAAAAAAAAGTACATACTGCTTAGTGATTTAACAAAGTGTGTGTAGACAATCTTCCTTCCATTTTAGTGTTCTAGTCTGCTATCTTCATCCTCCTTGTTCCATATAGACCAAAAAAAAAAAAAAAAAAAATATGCACCTCACTTATTTTACCTCTTATACACCAAAACTCCAATCAACTTCATATAATCTCAATACCTCAATAATACCTCTTCAATACGTCGATACATATAAACCTTATTGCCAGTATCATTTCGCTTCCATAACAACTCTTTCCTCTAGTCAGTCTCCTCGAATAAGTACAGATAAAATCCTAATGCAAACCTCATCATCCCATACAATCCGAAGACACACTGTCAACACACAACCTCTGTGTAATCCATCTGACCAAAATCTTCTACTCATTATGAATTATAAACAAAGAATGCATACATGACCTCTAACAGACTTAGTTCGAATAACTCTCAGTAATTAAGTACGATTACGGAGTGTGAATGATCCTAATATTTCACAGCGTGTACACCACTTCAAGAATTATGGCAAACAGAAGCAAACATGTGGAGTATTTCCCGTGTCAAGTGTCACTTCCTATTTCAATTGCTCACGAAAAATGCAGTGTAATAACTGTGTTGGTATGTCATGTCGTTAGCTTCCTTCCTATTGGCATACATTTATACAGCATTCATAAAACCTCCAGCTCATGTGACTTCTATGAAGTTTCTTGTACTAATGTCATTCGTCGAATTATAGTAGTTCATTTTCTTATCTTAAAAATATAAGCACTGAGCGTAAGCAAAACAAGCAATAGCGAGTAAATATACAAGTAGAGAACAGAATGTCAACAAGTGGATGCAGCACAAATCTTACAACGAGGCTCTGCCAAGCGAACAATCTATAACTAATACCATAGTGTAACCTAAACTCTATGTTCATTCACAGTATATCAGCATTTCTATATACCAAATTAAAGAGTAGTTGTGATGACAAACAGAGATGTATAAATATGCAATCCATACGCATAGCAGCAAACATATATCTTACGTAATAAACAGGTCAGTAGCATCATATCAGCGTAAGCAAATAAATGTTCATATGTAATATTAATAAATAAACATGAAGGCACAAGCAGATAAATCACAAAGTATAACTTACATACCTAACCACATCAGCACAATTAATCAGGTGACAGATTAGATTAGATTAGATTAGATTAGATTAGATTAATCCTAGTTCCTTGGATCATGAATACGATATTTCGTAATGATGTGGAACGAGTGGAACAATTATAATTTAAATAAATAAGCACAGTAGGCACATAATAAAAAAAATATGACATCAGTGAAAAAGCATAGCAGCCAAGCGATGCATAATATACACAAGTTACAACTCAGTTCATTAATAATCATTGTCAAAATTAGTTAACGTACGCAAGCACGTCGCTTCACAAGTAAATTCATAGAACATGAAATTTAGCACAAAGTATGAATCACGTAATCGCGAGCAGCAAATTATGTCTAAAGTACGTACCTAAGTGGAAATATGTTACCTGAAAATGAACTCAATTAACAGTTACCTTTTTTTAGTTTATTAGTTTCTTCTTGGAAATTACGTTCTTCCTGAAAATTTATCGATAGCAAGTAGTCTTAACGTCGGACACGCACAGAAGTTACCTGAAATTCTTAAATATCTTATAGAACCGTATCCTGAATAATACTGAATGTTAATAAAAGAATTCATCAAGTCACTATAGCTTTATACTGAATTTAGTCGGAGAAATTAGACTGTGTATTTATTTACGGCTGTCAGTGCATTCGCACCGAGCGCTCGATCAGCTGTAGGCGTGTGACGTAGAAAGTAATTGTTTGCGGTCAATGACTGCCCTGTGCGGCGCGCAGACTTGACTGTTGCTTTGAGTATATGCCGCCGCCAAAACACAGCGCAGTATCCTTTGTACTCTCCGCATGTTTACATCTAGCTGTTAGTTTCTCACAAGTATGTCATTCCACAAAAATTTTAACGTTTGATATATGATGTATTCCCTTAGAGCGTCGTGATTTAAGAGTGTTATCATGAATAATTTTGCGAATTCTATATGGACCGTTATAAAGCAGAAAAAATTTGCGACACAAGCCTTTTCCTTTGTGAGACAATCGATGAGACTTAATTAACACTTTTTGACCAACTGACAAGATTTTTAAACGACCAGGACGCTTAGCTGATTTCTCTCTTCTAACAGCCGCAGATGCAATATTTTGTAGAGCCAGATTCACAACTTCAGAATGCCGCAGTTACCGTGAAGGCGGAAAAGGAACGATTTCAGAAATGCGATTTGTCGGCGCTTTATTTTTTAATATCAGTATAGGTGGTAAAGAAGTTGAGTCATTAGGAAGTTCATTCAGAATGTTTTGAAAAATATGAAGATACTGATCCCAAGTTCTGTGATTCTGATGACAATAAAGACGACACAATTTATTGATTTCCTTCATCCATCTCTCTGAAGCGTTAGATTGAGGGTGAAAAAGTGAAATGAAAATTAGTTTAATTTTACGACGCCGTAGAGTACGAAGCCAAATTTTAGAACGAAACTGTGATCCATTACCTGATATAACCTTATCAACATGACCCACTTCTTTAAGAAAATGTTTGATGAAAGCGTTAGATACTGAACGAGCTGTTGCTTTGCGCAACGGTGTAAAACACACATATTTTGATGTCAACTCCACTGATACGAAAATGTACGCAAAACCATTAGTAGAACGAACCACTGGACCGAACAAATCAACTGCAGCCATGTCCTTTAATTTTGCTGGAATGACAAGAAACAACGGTGCTCTGTGAGAAACTGTTGGCGGCTTAGCCTTTTGACATAATTTGCATTTGGCAAGAACAAATCGAATACGTTTTTCCATATTATTGAAGTAGCAATTTTCTCGTAATTTATGAAAGCATTTTCTGGGACCAAAGTGTGCATAACTGAAATGCGTATACCAAATCAGCTTATTAACCCACTCATCAGGAATACAAACTAACCAAACAGAGTTGTCGACCGATTTTCGTTTAAAAAGAATGTCATTGCGAACTAAATAATGCTGTCTAATCGGTACGCTTTCCTTTCTCCTCCACTTCTCCTTAATGTCCTTCCAGATTGGATCCTTATTTTTCTCCTTAGCAATGTCCTGGAGCGAAGACGAAATAAAGTTCTCAAACGCAACACCTTGAATATACATCAAACAATAATTGTTTTCCTTGCAGTCCTCTTCAGCACTTTGTTTCAAACCCATAGGAGCACGTGATAAAGCATCAGCAACAATATTTGAAGAACCCTGTATGTAAACAATACTAAAATCAAATTCCTGTTGGTACAACGCCCATCGTGACAATCTGCCATGAGTTAATTTTGTCGACATAAGAAACTCCAGAGCTCGATGATCGGTGTAAACCTTAGTATGTCTGCCAAACAAAAATGTCCGAAATTTTGTAAAAGCCCAAACAACAGCCAAAGCCTCAAGTTCCGTAATCGAATAATTCTTTTCTGATTTAGAAAGAACACGACTTCCAAATGCAATAGTTTTCTGGACTACAACGCCGTCTTCTTCTATCTCTTGAAATAAATGTGCACCTAGGCCTTTGTATGATGAGTCCGTCGCCAAACAAAAATCTTTAGATAAATCCGGATGTGAAAGAAGTGGAGCAGCAACTAAACAATCACGGAGTTGTTCAAATTCTGACTGAGCTTCCTCATCCCAACACCAATTAGATTTCTTTCCAGATAGTTCACATAAACGAGGTGTGGCCAAATCGTTCAATCTAATAAAGCGTCTAAGAAAATTACAGACACCAAGGAAACTACGAACATCACGTTTTGTGGTAGGAACAGCATAATTACGAATAGCGTCTAGTCTTTCTGGATCAGGAAGAATACCTTCTGTAGAAATAATGCGACCGAGAAATTTCACCTGAGAACGACCAAATTCGGATTTTTCTAAGTTCACTGTAATGCCAACTCTTGCAAAAATACGTAATAATGAATCCAAAATTTTGTTGTGGTCACTCCAAGAACGTTTAGCAATAAGAATATCGTCAACATATGAAGTAATATTGTCACGAAGATAAACTGGTAAAATTTCATTTAAGCTACGAATGAATGCTGCTGAAGATACAGTAAGTCCAAACGGTAATTTCCGAAGTCACTTTTGGGTAAAATAGTCATATCCGGTTATTTTTTACACGCTCTCTAGATAGATTGATAGTCGAAGAGTTGTTTCGATAGATGCAAAGAATAGTAAAAGAGTAGGCAGCGGTACAGAAAACTAAAAGAGAAATAGCACCACTACAGCTCGGGGCCCTATGCTCGCTACGGCACATATTCACTTAAGAGTAGTGAATCCCCTGAGGACTTTAATAGCCGCACATAATTTCCAGTTTGTGACTTAATGGCCAATTTGGTGGGAGTGCGTACATAAATTGATCTAACCATGCACATGGATGTATGTCATTCTTAGAATTGCGGAAGATCTTAAATTTCCGAACAGTCAAAAAGTGTTTATAGTCAAAGTTTTCGCCTCGTGGCGACAAAGACCTACCGCGTCTGTCCCAGTCCCAATGTCGATTATTGTTAAATTCACGCGCCTGACGCTCTCTTGTTGCATCCCGTAAATGAAACAAATTATTTTCTTCAAACCCCTCTGGTATCTGTGATTCTAAATTTCTTGTGCCGTCTTTTCCTACGATTTCGCCTTCAATCTGTTTGACTTGCTTTTTTAATGCCTCAAATTCCCTTTTCACGCGTTCATTAAATTTTCCCTGATTTTCAACATGCTTATTTATGTTCTGGTACTCTTCGGTTTCTGCAAATGACAATGGTGCTGTATCATCTGAATCTTTGTCCCCATGTAAACTAAGATTTGTCAATTTATCTGATATCTCCTCAACTCTTTCCGCTAAATCACCTCGGATTCCTCGATTCTCTCAAATATTTCTTCCTTATCCTTTGCACGTTGTAAATTTAACTCTGAAAATTTCTGTACTATCACGCGATCTCTTTCTTCCTGTTCTCTATCCTGTTCCCTTTGTCTAATCTCTACTGCAATTCATCTATTATTGTGAGAATTCAAAATCGGTTGTACTTCTTCTCTAATTTCTTTCTTTAATTCATCTTTCATGTTTTTGAAACATGTCCCTATTCGTGAGTCTAACCGTGTTTCCATTGTTCCCATATCAGTTTCTAATCGTGTTGCCAAAGTTCCCATCTCTGTTTTTAATTCAGATCCTAACTGCGTTCCCAATGAGTCTAACCGTGTTTCCATTGTTTCCCTATCTGTTTTTAATTCAGATCTAAACTGAGTTTGCATTGTTCCCATATCAGTTTTAATTTCAGATCGTAACTGTGATCCCATATTTAATATAGCACTCATCAACCGCTCCATACTAACTGGTTCGAAATTCTTTTCGTCCATAACGTTTCCCGCAAAACTAGCTTCCTTTGTCATAGCTGTAAGACTATCTGTGTTCGATACTATTCCAGAATCTTCTGTCGTTAATCTCGAATGCTGAAAATTTTCTAGTTGTGAAAAGTTTTGAATTGGTTCCGGACTATTCTCCCGACTTATTAAATTGTTTTCAACTTCATTATTCATCACACTGTTGTCCTGTGTTGGCGAGTTCGCCATGTTAACAATTTCGTCATTCTCACTATTCATCATTTTTGCCTTTTTCATTGATCGCGTAATCATTTACTAAATGTACAAAACTCGTCACTATATGAAATTTATACACAATGACACTTTATCACCAACAATATCAATCACACGAAATGCTTCCTTCAAACACGTTTAACGAACAATAGAAGAATGACAATCACCAAATCTACACATGCAATACAAACTACAATTACTAAACTACAAATTACTACAACAATACTACTGTCCACTATTTTTCCAATCAGAAGAATTCCAAGGAACGATCCGAAGCAGCGGTCGCCACGTGCATGGGGGCTTTTATTTATATATATAAGGAATGTAAATATTTTTTTGTTTGGCTGTCTGTCCGATTACGCAAGTCTCTCGTATACGGTTGGCCCTGACTAGTATTATTACGCAATCTGACTGCATGGAACAACAACAAAGAATGAAATGAAAATTTTCGTTAACACAGTTAATTAATTAAGTCCCCAGCAACTATAAAATCTACGAAGCCAACAAAGCACAAGTGTAGCTGTTCTGTATGTGGTAGTATGACTCAACGCACATCTGGCACGATTCTTCTTCAACAAGACAAGAATTTTTAAATACCATTTATACTGACGTGATAAAAGAAAATTACAAATACTATAATTGTGCAAGAAAACCAAAATTACACTCTAATACAAGAACACACGCCAGATGCTTTGTTGACTGAACCTGTAATGACACATTATTCAGGTCACTGAAAGAATAAAAGAATAAAAGAAAATACCTTCATATGTATTGACGAAATGCACTCTGACCATTACAATATCTCCATTAGAACAACATCTGCTATGTCTCCCATCAAACCACTGCATAAAACATGGAACAACACTCTCCACTACCACATCTCACTCTGACTTCACGACAAGCAGTGTCCACCACAACTTCTCGGTAAGAACTGCCTGCCGCTACGTCTCAATAAGCACTGCCAGTGGAGGTGGCGGAACAATACTCTCTGGCGCGATCTTTGGCGCTGTGGCTCAGTGCAGCCACCTTTCAACATCTAAATATGAGTATGATAAATTGAGAACTACTGGATCTTTAATGCATCGGAAACATATCCGGCAAAGGAAAGTTACTAAAGGGGAAACGAAAATTGGAATTCTGGCCACTGTGGTTCGAGATCCTTGTGTAAGTTCCCGTCAAATCCCAAGGTAATCTGGCATGAGATAGCTTACTGTTGTGTTCTGCATCGCCATAAATATCATCCTTACCATATCAGTCTCCACCAAGATTTAACTGGTGCGAATTGTATGCATCACATTGAATTCTCCTGATGGTTTCAGCTTCAGATTCATTAACAATTTTATTTCGTTTACTGACGAGGCTACTTTCACGAACCATGTAAAGGTCAATCTGCAATACATGCATTGTTGTCCAACTGAAAATCCATGTTTGCTGCAGCAAGTTGCACACCAAATGCCGTGATCGATGAATGTGTTGTGGGATTCTGGAGGACAGAGTTATAGACACCTATTTCATACAATGAAATCATAATGGCAGGAAGTACACCACATTGCTACAAGAAACATTAGGTCCGTTATTGGAAGAAATACCTTTAGGAACAAGGAACAGAATGTGGTATCAACATGGTGGGTGTCTTGCACATTTTTCGCTGATGGCTATAAATGAGTTGCAGAGACCATTCCCAAGTCGTTGGACTGGACGCAGAGGAGATGTGTCGTGGCTGGCTCGTTCACCAAACTTGACGGCTCTGGATTTTTTCTTATGGGGATTCACAAAAACATTGTTTATAAAGATGTTCCAACTACACCTGAAGATATGCGAGATATAATTATCAGAGCATGTGTTTCGATAATTGCCGATGTCATAAGGAATACCACTCAATCCATGATAAGAAGATTGCCGCACTGCATTGATACCAATGGTCATCATTTGAACACCTCCTGTAAATGGATGTTCATGCCACCTTTTTTACCTTCGCTGATCTTCAAAGACATTACTGTTACACATCACTGGATTCGTCTCGCTAGCCGCTATGAGAAAATAAGTACCAAACTACAGCATCCCATTTAAAAAAACAAAGTTGACCTTGATATCTCTGAAGCGACTCCACCTAGCAACAAAAAACCAACGTCATATTGTAGCCCCCATTGCCCAATGCAACTTTTGTCCCTCAAACTTTTCAGCTCCTATCAAACTTTCGGAGCTATTCTTGGTGGCAATAGTTAGTAAGTCACCCTGTAAATGGTGTACCAAAATAATGTCTACACTCTTTGGAACTGAGCATCTCTTTAAGGAAAGGGGTTAGAAATACTATTTTAGTGGTGTTAGGTGCCTCATGGTTCGACTTAAGGTCGTAAATGTACAAACTGGTGTCTGTCAATCGCAATACACCGTCGACCTCGACTTACGACTGAATGATATGCCAAATTTATTGTTTCCAACGGAATACCATCACAATCCTGCACAATTTGCTCTCCAAGATCATCCAGTGTGTGTGGTCTCGCAGTGCAAACTGTGTTCTTGAGACAATCCAACAGAACGAACTCTAGAGGAGTTAAATCTTCATACTCCCTCTTCGTCCTGTCCATCTGGCGGGGATGTACAATTTAGAAATGCCCTCACATCCTGTTGAAAGTGAGGTGGCGCCCTATCCTGTTGAGAGTAATAATATTCACTTCCAAACACAACACTAAGACCAGGAGTTATCATTTCCAACATTTCCAAGTACTAGTACTGTTACTTCTGGTAGATTGACATACCTTTTCTCGGTTACCTATGGATTCTCCCTGGCTCAGTACAAGCAGTTATGGCGGTTAATTGTTCCATGAAGTTTAAACGTCGCTTCATCTGACCAAAGAATTCGATCTTCTTCACATCTGTTAATGAATGCCTCAGAAAATATGCATCGCCTATCAGAATCATCCTCGTTAAGAGCATGGAGAAGTCTTGGAATAAAAGGTTAAAAATTCTGTGACTGCAAAATTCTATGAACACTGCTGCTGCAGATCCCAGTCGCACGAGAGCTTTGCCTCAGATTATTTGAGTGATCGTGTGTATGCCTGGATTACTGCATCAACACTCTCATTGTTTGTTGAACTTCTCTTGCGTCCGCTATGTCCCTTCTTCATATCGTGCATCGTTCCTCCGTCTTCAAACTTATCTCTGATTCTTGTAATTGTTACTCTTGTCGGTGGTGGTGTTCCAAGTTCAACTCTCCAAAAGTCAGTGTACCGTACCCACATTCTCTGTTTTCCAGCAACACGTTAGCACCCATTTCCGTTGTTCAAACGATAACGCCACGTTTGCTGACAATCCTGAAACCAAAGAAATCATTTGATGTTTTTCACCGCCTTCTAAATTATTACTCATAAAAATTGTACTTCTGTCTTCTTTAATTAAAGAGATATTCGGTTTCAAAGAGTTTATACATTATTCTGTGACACCCTGTGTATATATACATATATGTTGTGAAAGCCAGGATAGCTTGATTTTAAGACCTTTATTCAAATTTCTAGTTTCGACAGAATCATGCTTCAGACTGGAATTACACTGTATGAAAAGAAAATAGATAATCGGTACCTTGTGCAGATTACCAATTACCAGTCTGAAGATGTCATCATGATTCTGTCGAAACCAGTAATTGGAATAAAGGTCTTAAAATCAAGCGATCCCAGCTTTGACAAATCTATATATATATATATAAACAGATATCGCCGCAGCAACATGTGTAAGTTTTGTAGAATAAAAAGGAACACTGTCTGAAAATTAGTCATGAATATTATGTAATGTATTATAAAATGTTTACATCTTTATGGAAAATATGTTTTCGACACTTTTGCAATGTTGCGAAGAATTACTGTTATAGTTTTGCTAACGTATGTCTGTAAATTTCAGATTCTTAAAAATGTAACTATGTATAGAATGAAATGGACATTCCAAACTGGAAAAATGACATACTAGAACGCTACGCTCCATAATGAGCTGTAGCTTAATGAAACAGACATGGCAAAAGAAAAAATGACATATTATATGGCTACACTGCATAATGAGTAGTGGTTTAGTAAGATGGAATGCCAATGTTTGAAATGGGCAGGCACAATTTCTTGTTAAGTGTAAAGAGCAGGGAAGGGTGTTTCACATGGACTGCCCAAAATTACAGTGGGCGCTCAAGTGGTAAACAAGATTTGTCAATAAAGATACTGGAGTGGACAGCCTGGAATAAGGAAAAGACATTGAGAAAGTTTATACTTACTGGACATAGTGTTGTATAATTTTGGTGGACTACATAAAAATTGCTCAGTTAAATACACTTACTAACGTTAAACGCTACTGAACGGAACTGCAGCAACATGCTCAAGTTGACGAAGCACCTGATCTACGGTACTCCAATATCAGAAGCCACAATGATCACATTATCGAAATGTGTGTCACAAGCTGTTGAACTCCTCTGTATTTCAGTGATATTTCCATTTCGATAACGAATATTGGAGGCTACTTATATTTTGACTAATACGATACTGTATTTACTGCATGTACTACATAAATTGAAGAGGCAAAGGAACTGTTACACCTGCCTAATATCGTGTAGGGCCCCGCGAGCACGCAGAAGTGCCGCAATACGACGTGACATGGATCCATTGATGGTGCTCTAATAGTCACAAACGTATAAGTACTTGGTATGACCTAACATTCCGCCAGTGCGGACGGTATTTTCTTCGTGATACATTACCCGTGTTAAAATGGACCGTTTACCAATTGCGGAAAAGGTCGATATGGCGTTGATGTATGGCTATTGGCATCAAAACGCCCAACGGGCGTGTGCTATGTATGCTGCTCGGTATCCTGGACGAAAACATACAAGTGTCCAGACCGTTCGCCGGATAGTTACATTATTTAAGGAAACAGGAAACGTTCAGCCACAAGTGAAACGTCCACCACGACCTGCAACAAATGATGATGCCCAGGTAGGTACTTTAGCTGCTGTCGTGGTTAATCCGCTCGTCAGTAGCAGACAAATTGCGCGAGAATCGGGAATCTCAAAAACTTCGGTGTTGAGAATGCTACATCAACGTCGATTGCACCCGTACCACATTTCTATGCACCAGGAATTGCATGGCGACGACTCTGAACTTGTCTGCGACAAGTAGAACATCAGCGACCTTTGCGGGTTAATGTATGGTCCGGCATTACGGGAGGAAGGATAACTGGCTCCCATTTTATCGATGGCAATCTAAATGGTGCAATGTATGCTGATTTTCTGAGTAATGTTCTACCGATGTTACTACAAGATGTTTCACTGCATGACAGAATGGAGATGTACTTCCAACATGATGGATGTCCGGCACATAACTCGCGTGCGGTTGAAACGCAATTGAATAGCATATTTTATGACAGGTGGATTGTTCGTCGAAGCACCATACCATGGCCCGCACGTTCACCGGATCTGACGTCTCCTGATTTCTTTCTGTGGGGAAAGTTGAAGGATATTTGCTATCGTGATCCACAGACAACGCCTGACAACATGCGTCAGTGCTTTGTCAATGCATCTGCGAACATTACGAAAGGCTAACTACTCGCTGTTGAGAGGAATGTCGTTACACGTATTGCCAAATCCATTGAGGTTGACGGATACCATTTTGAGAATTTATTGCATTAATGTGGTATTTACAGGTAATCTCGCTGTAACAGCGTGCGTTCCCAGAAATGATAAGTTCACAAAGGTAAATGTATCACATTGGAACAACGGAAATAAAATGTTCGAACGTACCTACGTTCTGTATTTTGATTTAAAAAACCAACCTGTTACCAACTGTTCGTCTAAAATTGTGAGCCATATGTTTGTGACTATTACAGCGCCATCTATCACAAAGCGAAAAAAGTGGTCCAACTAAAACATTCATATTCCTCTAGGTACTGCACGAATATGTACTAAGAAACGGAGATTCCTACTTAAAAAATCGCAGTTGATATCCGTTTGATCTATGGCAGCGCCATCTAGCGGGTCAACCATAGCGCCATCTGGTTTGCCCCTTCAAGGTAGACAACTTTCGCTCTTCGTAGTTTTTTCGTTTGACGCTTATTTCGTGAGATATTTGGCCCAGTTACGATCAGTGGACCACTCCGTATAGTTTGAAACTGATGCTTAACTTCTTGCCATGTAGTACATCTCCAGATACATACTTAATCCGCATGCCACCGTGTGGTGTACTCGCAAACGTAGCAAGGGAAAGGCGAGTGTCTATAAGCCCACGTACGAGCACCAAATTAGCCCTCCTGAAACTACTGTCCGGCCGGACGTGGGGTCTGCATCCTTCCACCATCCTTCACACCTCCAAATCCTTGATCCGCCCCATCCTCTGTTATGCCAGAGTAGCTTGGATTTCCGCCCCTTCCCGGTTCTATAAAGCCCTCCAAATCCTTGAACGCCATGCATTCCGCCTCGCCTTATGCATCCGCCTTCTGTCCCTCACGCGCATCCTCTAGGACCTCATCTCCTTCCCCCACCTTCTGCTTTTCCTTGAACACATCCGCACACTATATATTGGCCGCCGCATTGATCCCCCTCACCCCCTGGTGTCTCCCTTCCTCTCCACCCCCAACCCGTTGCTGCGCCTTTACCGATGTGTCCACCCTCTCTCCATCTCCACACCCACCACCTCCTTTCCCAACGCCGCTTTCACCATCTACCCCTCCCGGATGATGAGCTTCGCCCTGACATTTACCCTTCCTACCAACTCTAACCCCATCTTCCTGCCTCCTCCTCAGGGCTCCCTCTCCTCCCCCTCCCTCTTCCTGAGCGGCTTCCCCCTCCTACTCTCCCTCCATCTCTTGTGCCTCCTTTCAGTGTCTCTGCACTCCCTCCTGCCTTGTCTTCCCTCTTCATCTCCTGCCCCATCAGTCAGCCTCTTAGTGTACCCGCTGATGCCCCTACTCTCTTCATCCTGCCGCCTCCCTTGCTGCCCCTTGCTCTCCCCTCCTTTTCCATCCTCTCCAGCCTCTCCCTCGGCAGGTCTCACCTGGCAGTTTTATTATTCACCATGTGTGCTCCAAGGGGGATTTAAGTGTGCTGTTCTTGAGTGTTTTTAATGCTGTGGCCCATTTTCAATCTGTGTGTGTACCTTCAGTGTCTTCTTTGTGTTTTAAGGATCACCAACTGTGTTTTTTAACTTTAAGTCAACCCTTCTTGTTAATTGTCCCCCCATGAACGTCTCCACTTGTGTGTATTTTTACCTCCATTATCTCCCCTTACTCTATTTTATGGCCCCTTTTTTCTCGCCTTACATGTAACGTTTTATTCTTGTCTTAGTTGTCATATCATTCGGATGATGAACGGCGGATTGTGTCGCTGACAGCCCTCCCCAGCCCATATGGGGCAGTGGAATGAAATCACAATAAAGAAAAAAACACTAAATTAGCGTATCTTATTTTCCAGGTCCTTACGCCAAATTTACGTTAGCAGCAGTAGAATCTTTCGGCGGTAGTTTGCAGTCAACTTCAAACGCCAGTTCTCCAAATTTTCTCAACAGCATTTCACGAAAGAAACTTAAATAATCTCTCTTCCAGGGATTCCCACTAGGTTTCAGGTAGCATGTCCTCAATACTCGCCTGTTGATCGTATATACCAGTAACAAATCTAGCAGCCCACCTCAGAATAGCTTTGATGTCTCCTTTAATCCGACCTCTTGAGGATCCGAAGACTCGAGCAAGAATGTGTGAGCTAGCAGTCTACATTGTCTCTCCCTTTGGACGAGCTACACTTTTCCATAATTCCCCCGATGAACAGAATTCGACCATTCGCCTTCCTTACTACCGACCTTGCCTGCTCCTTCCTTTTCATGCCGCCTTGATATTTAATCGACGTGACTCTGTCAAAAAAGGACCCCAAGTAATACTGTATTCGAAAGTTAGATAATTGTTTGGCCTGCCCATGCCCATTAACCTATATCTTCCTACATTTATAAGAAGCTACCATTCATCGCATTGCCGGCCAGTGTGGCCGAGCGGTTCTAGGCGCTGGAACCGCGCGACCGCTACGGTCGCAGGTTCGAATCCTGCTTTGGGCATGGATGTGTGTGATGTCGTTAGGTTAGTTAGGTTTAATTACTTCTAAGTTCTAGGGGACTGATGACCTCAGCAGTTAAGTCCCATAGTGCTCAGAGCCATATGAACCATTCATCACATTAAGTATAAATTCTGCTGAATTCATCTTGCATCCTCCCACAGTCACTCAACAACACATTTTCGTACACCACAGCACATCAGAAAACGAACATAGGTTGCTGTCAATACAAACTGCCATACCATTTATTTCTGCAGAGAATAAGTGTGGCCCTACACTTCCCTGGAGCATTCCTGATGAAACCCTTGTCTGTGATGAACACTCGCCGTCGACGGCAACTTACTAGACGGTGTTAATTAAGAAGTCTTCGAGTCATTTAGATATCTGGACACCTAATCCGTACGTTCATACCTCTGTTAACAGTCTACAATTGCGCACCATGTCAAACATTCCGCGGAAATATGAGAATTTATAATCTACCTGTTGCCTTTCATCCATGATTCACACCATTTCTTGTGAAAAAACGGGCAAGCTGAGTTCCTCGAACGAAGTTTTCTAAATCTGTGTTGAATTGTGGTTAGAAGCTTCTGCGTTTCAGTGAAATTTATTGTACCTCATTCATCACTCATGTGTGTGGCCGAGCAGTTCCAGGCGCTACAGTCTGGAACCACGCGACCGCTACGGTCGCAGGTTCGAATCCTCGGGCATGGATGTGTGTGATGTTCTTAGGTTAGTTAGGTTTAAGTAGGTCTAAGTTCTAGGGGACTGATGACCTCAGAAGTTAAGTCCCATAGTGCTCAGAGCCATCTGAACCATTTGAACTCTTGTGTATCTAACGGTAGAATTAGATTCTCCATTACACGGTGTTCAAATGGCTCTGAGCACTATGGGACTCAACATCTTAGGTCATAAGTCCCTATTACACGGTGTTTCTGTAGTACATTTATGAACCATCAACTATCCAGTGAATATGAATGAATACTTTTATAGCTTAATGAGATGTAGGACAAACTACAGTGGAGTAACGTTAATGACTGCCATAGTTTGAGCCATTTCAACTTAGGTTCAGAATTATTGCACAGTGTCTCGCACAGTGAGGACACGTAATACAACTGATTGGTCGCCTGTCGGGTGAGGACGGTGGGCTTGCCATATTGTAGCTGCTAATAGAGAAATGTGCTCCAGCCTCCATCTCTCCATCCGTCTTAATTCTATAATGAACAGTAACAACATGGAGACAACACTACTGGGTTAAAAGTGCTAGCTACATCCATCTTTGCGGTACACTTTTACAGATGCCAATTCAGACTACGACAACAGCAATCCAACAGGCAAAAGTACTTACCACCCCACAGTGCACTCAGCCTTTAGATGGACATCTTCAGCAAATGAATGCGTTTTGGATAGGGTTTATTGGTATAGGTACGTCTATAAATCAGTTCTATGTCGTCAAACTACATAGTGTGTGAGGTAGAAGGGCACAACGGGTAAAGGATGTTTCCGGTGTGGAGCGAGTAAAGATTTTCCTGTTAGCTGTGTTTGGCTTCAGTGGCTTTGGGCATACCGCTCCACTTGCGGTGTGACGCTCTGGTTGCATAATGCATGTGGCAGCAGTCAGTGGGAATTTTCCTGTCGAATCACACGGCACAGCTGGATACAGGGGGCCGCACGTGGCCAGAGGGAGACTCCCCTTCAGATATTCCAGATGCTACTCCGAAAAATTATGGGAAAATTGTATTCTAAGTGAACAGAAAATAACCATAGAGTTTATTAGCTCTCAAAAACAGCTCCCATTATCCGTCTTTTTAAAGAGTGCCCTTGCCTACCTTTCACCTTTAAGTTGTTCTCGGACATTCTGGTTTCTACTGATTTTTGAATAACGTAATCCCAGTATGCAGAAGCATGGGACGAAATTTCAGTTTCACAAAACACTATCTGTGTACCAGTCTTGCCCGGGTATGCATTTATTGCCATTCCATTAGCCTATCTCCTTTTGCTCCTGTTTCTTTCCTCTGTCCATCTGCTACACATCGCTCCCTCTGTTGTCCATCTCCTCCTCTTATCTTTCTCTCTGTCCATCTCCTCTCCGTTGTATCTGTATACATAGTCTCCTCCCCCCCTCTCACTCTGTCCGTCTCTTCGTTCCCCTTTCTCGCTCTATATTGCAACATCCAGCCAAGTAGGAGGTTTAGGTTCTTACCCCCATATGTTTTCTTTCCAGATACGTTTTGTAGAAATCGATCCAGAGGTTTAGAAGGAGCTTCTGAGGCGCCTCTTTGCCAGAATACGCACATGTCACATATATTGCTCATACACCTCACGTATTTCACATGCATTTGTACACATACTTCACCAGTATCTGTAGGGATTTTTTTCCTGTTGTTTCGATTTCACGTACCTCAATCTCTATGACGTCATATCTCCTGAAAAATGTGACGTATAATGATACAATTCTCTAGGTATATTCAGCGGCATATGTGGGTACTGTATGCGAAACGTATTGTGAATAGAGTTAGTAACAAAGAAGTAATACATTTAAACGGCACGCGTCATGCGGCAGTTGTCACGCACTTCAGTGTTCATCGCGTCATACAACGATATAATTTAGTTGGTACATTCGGTAGTATGGATGAATACTGTCTAAAAAGTGTCGTGAATACAGTTAGCAGTACGGAAGTAATAAATTTAAAACTTCACGTCTGATGCGGAAGTTTTACCGGCATGAACAGCGAAAACCGTAGTAAGCTATAAACTTTCTTCCTTTCATCATTTTATGGGGGTTGTGAGCGAGAAAAAGCAAAGTGGAGAAGAGGAACATACATACATACAAGTACGTATAATTGCGTTTTTATAGTACGTATGAATTACCGTGTATGAATTCAGCTGTAACGGTTGATTTCTTAAGTTTTCATTTCATTTATTTGTCTTAGACTTCCTATTCCTATCGTTCCATTCACTGTTCTGCAGACTGCTATTCTAGACAGACTAATCTGTCATCTTTCTCCATGGCCTGCCCATTCAACCTTCTCTTCTGTAGCACTTCGACGATAATAGGTTATTTGTACAGCTCTCTTAGTTCTTTATTTTCCTTATCTTGCATTCCACATTATTTTCACCACGCATAAGTTCAAAAAATTTCCTTAGTTCTTTTCTTTCTGATATTAACAGTTTTCTTTATCTTTCTTTCTAAATATTAATATTGTACATCCGTATAACGTTACCGGCGTAACAGTCGGATTATGTAGGTAGCACGAAACGCACTGTTCTTTAAGATTTTGCTAAAACTATAAAATATTTAGTATATTATTGGTAAATGGGCATTATTTCTACACCGATTCTATTGCTATTACTAAGACTTCCTAAGAGCCTGAAGCGGTCAACTGTCTTTAAAGCAAATCCATCTCCGGCCAAAGGTGCATCACTTCCAATTTTCTTCCGTGTTACAAGTAATCCGGTTTTCTCACAGAGTTTGTAATAACTTTTCATCATTCCGATTCATTACGTTTTGGAACTACTGATTAATGCCGCAAAGCTTTGTCTTCGGCGTACACAAGTCAAGTAATGCTCACCATCTGCATTTTTAGTAAAATTCGCTGTTGATCATCTCCAGGTCGAGGATAAATGAAACAGGTGACACGGCGTTCCCTTGCATCAGTGCAGTGTTCCTCTTAAATTTTTCAGTTTATCCTGCAGGTGTCTTTATACAACATAAAGTTCACTGTATACACATGTTAACTAATCTGATTAACTCGAACCGTATTTCAAATTCCTTCATTATATTTAGCAGCGTCTGTCGGTGTATGCTATAATAGACTATTCCGAAATATAAAATTAATATGTAGACGTGTACTGGGTGGTTATAATTAAACTGCAGCTACTCACAGACGTCCAGTGTGGGCACAGATTACCGTACTGCAGCGAAAGTTGGTAGATACTGTAGTGTGTTTCTGCGAAAAGGTTTTACGTTGAAAAACAATTAGCTCCATTATTTACTACCAGGTGCAAATGTGATTCTGTGAAAGAAGAAATACACGTAGAAATGTTTCCACATGTAATACATGTAATGGATCAGGAACAGGACGTGAGCAGAAAGTGAAACAAGTGAATAAAGCACACGACTGATTTTACTGTTTATCACCACTTACACGATTTGTTCATTATAAGCACCAGAGACGGCGGCTGGGTGCTGTACAGCGTCAGATTTCCATCTGGTGGCCAGAACTCAAACTATTTTTTCCCAGCGTAAGAAAGCTCCGCATTAACAGATTAGAATATTTTCCAAGTTTAGCTACCATACGATAATTACAGCCCACACTGTACTTTCTTGAGTAGCTCAAGTTTAATTATAACCAGTTAATAGACAGAATTTCCACACCTTCTCATTTACACTGAAGCGCCAAAGACACTGGTATACCCATGCCTATTCAAAACTAGAGACATGTGAACAGCCAGAATACGGCCCTGCAGTCGGCAACGCCTCTGTAAGACAACAAGTGTCTGGCGCAGTTGTTAGATCGGTTACTGATGCTACAATGGCGGGTTATTAAGATTTAAGTGTGTTTGAACGTGGTGTTATAGTCGGCGCACGAGCGATGGAACACAGCATCTCCAAGGTAACAACGAAATGGGGATTTTCAGTAAGACCATTTCACGATTGTACCGTGAATATCAGGAATCCGGTAAAACATCAAATCTCCGACATCGCTGTGGCCGGAAAAAGATTTTGCAAGAATGGGACCAATGACGACTGAAGAGAATCGTTCAGTGTGACTGAAGTGCAAGCCTTCCACAGGTTGCTGCAGATTTCAATGCTGGGCCATCAACAAATATCAGCGAGCGACCCATTCAACGAAACATTATCGATATGGGCTTTTGGAGTCGATCGCCCACTCGTGTACCCTAATGATTGCACGACACGAAGGTTTACGCCTCGCCTGGGCCCGTCAACACCGACGTTGGACTGTTCATGACTGGAGACATGTTGCCTGGTCGGACGTGTCTGGTTTCAGATTGTATCAAGCGGATGGACGTGTACGGGATAGGAGACAACCTCATGAATCCATGGATGCTGCATGTCAGGAGGGGACTGTTCAAGCTGGTGGAGTCTCTGCAGTGGTGTGGGGCGTGTCCAGTTGGAGTGATATGGGACCATTGATAAGTCTACATACGACTTTGCCAGGTGGCACGTACGTAAGCATCCTGTGTGATCACCTGCATCCATTCATGTCCATAGTGTATTCCGACGAACTACGCCAATTCCAGCAGGACAGAGTGACACCCCACAGCTCCTGAATAGCTATTGAGTGGCTCCAGGAAGCCTCTTCTGAGTTTAAACACTTCCGCTGGCCACAAAACTCCCCAGACATGAACATTATTGAGACTATATTGGAAGCCTTGCAACGTGCTGTTCAGAAGAGATTTCCACCCCCTCGTACTCTTGCGGATTTATGGTCAGCCCTGCAAGATTCATGGTGTCAGTTCCCTCCAGCGCTACTTCAGACATTAGTCGAGCTCATGCCACGTCGTGTTGCGGGAATTATGCGTTCTCGCGGGGGCCCTATGCGATATCATGCAGGCGTACCAGTGTCTTTGACTCTTCAGCGAAGTTATTTGTCTTATAATGAATAACTGATATAATCAGGATCTATTTCTTCGGAAATCGAATTTTTAGTCCCCAGTTACTCTTCAGCTATTGGGATCTGGGATAACAGTAAATGGATAGGATTTTATGACATATAGTGAAACAATTTCTTTGTAAATATCGCACACAATGAGATTTTCCTTCTTAAATATGGGACATATAATTGCGGTTTTCCAGCCTGCACGTAGAGATTACGTCTTTCAAATTGTTTCTAACAAAAAATTGTAAATCTAATTCCAGTTGTGGTCTTCCGTTTTTGTAATAACTCAGCGTATATCCTGTCTTCACCCCAAGCCTAATTTGTCGTTTGATTTCTTTATTGTTTGCTGTATTTGGATTTCTGGTTGGATGGTGACTTGTACATTGACTGTACTAGGTTTTTCAGATTTATAATAAGACTATGGCTTATTGCAGCTGAATATGTGTGATATGTATGTCTCCCGTCCTTTCTCTTTCACCTTTTCGGTGAGGATCTTCGTATGCCGTTCTCTTATAAGCTGTTCGCTTTTATTGAATTTATCAAAAGACTTTTTTTATATGTTGATGTAACTACCGTGCACTGTGATGGTTAAAATCATCTTCTACTTTTCTTCTGCGAAACTTAATGCAATATTAAAACTGGTACTGACTATCTTTAACATAACATAAATACTGGTTCAAAATATTTTAGATGAGTACCATGATTCACGTCTACCAACCAGCCACTTGCGAGTGAGCGTATGTAGAGGCTCACCACATGACAGGGAACGATTTGACTCGCGTTGGGGAAAACGATGGTTCAACCTACCTGATTTAGTTTCCCCGTGGTTTCTCAAAATTGCTTAAGGCAAATGCCGAAACTGTTCCCTTGAAAAGTACCTGATCGACTGCCTTAAAAAACTGGGCATGTTCTCCTATTATAGTGACTTCTTCGTCGATTGTACTATAAAACTAGTCTCGTTTCTCTACTTTACAGGATCATAAGGACGTCCGTAACCAGTGGCGGGATTTAAGTGGGATGGGCTGGGAGCAGGGGCGTATTATCCATGACGCAGTGCATGCTTTATTTTATTAAATATATGTCTCGGTACGTCACAAATATTCGTTACACAAATCCATTATTAATAATTAAATCATAATATAATACCCATCCCACATTCCGATTATCATTCCTTTGAACCGACATCTAGTGTTCCGTTCCGCAGAAGACGTGTCTTGTCTGCACAAGCGCTGCTTTGTAATAGTTCCTGAAATGTACAAGCAAGGCGCTGATGTAGTCTGGACATTCATTTGGTCGTTTGTGGCATCACACTAAGCTCTTGTAAAACATAGATAATACAGCCGATACAATATCACATTCATCAAATTTTCCTTTCTATCATGCTGAACTCATTGTGTACTAGTGAGTTTAATGAAGAATGAGAGCATCGTGTTTAATGTGTTTGAAAATATTCTAGTCAGCTGTTTCGCAAAATGAATGACTGTAATAATGACGCTATGGTAGGTATTTTAATTAATCCTCCCACTCATGAACATTCAGTGAAAAATTTGAACTTGTTAAAAATGGTCGACCTATCCCCTGTCTCAGCGATTTAAAGACTGAGAACAGATCTAGAAATTTTATATGAACATTTAATCGTGATATTTACAATAAAACAATTTGGTTATGAGGCAGTGAAAAACTTTATTAAGTCTTATGCGAGCCATGTTTGCTGCTCTGAAAGGACAAATGTCCTTGGAACAGTGATCGTGTTATGTACAAACTGAGACAATGCATGGCCCAATAAACATAGCGAGATTTTTTGGCTGATCCAGGTGTACCACTATTCACTTGGGGAGAGCTTCTCGGTCGCTTGAAAGTTCTTGAAAGATGTAGTATTGGCAGAATTATAAGAATAGTATAACCGGAGTAAATCAGGAAAGAAATTTAAGACTACTTCCCAGTGATAAATAAAAAATGTTGCACATCAAGTAGAGGACTTTCTATCTCGCGTCTTCACAGAGATCCGTTGTTATTTGTCAAAACAAAACAAAAAAAACTGGATTAGGAAACACGCTACGAGAGCTGTTCTGCAGTCTCCAGTCTCCGCCTGCTTCCACCGTCTGTCAGATACAATACAAGGCCCCGCCCAGAAGCGGAAAGAATTTCGTGTTTCATCTGCCACCCCCATACCGACCGCAGGCACGCAGCCGAAATCTGGGGGCAGAGAGCAATTTCTCATTCCCTTCCATCCTGTCTACGGTTCACTGAGTTATTTAGCCGTCCTACACTCTTCATTACATTCAGTACAAAGAATATATTAAGAAGGTACTCATCCGGCCAAAGATATGTTTGCTACATTTCGAAATGTAACCTCTCTTGGTGAACAGTCACTCACAACGGATTACTTTTATTTCGAAGCTGGTTAGCGGATCCGACTAACGGGAGAGTAGATCCGAGTTTCCCAGCGGTACTGCTCTCACCGGATATCTTACGTTCTGTCAAAGGAAACGACGAGGAAACCGATGAGGCAGTCGTTTCGCCAAAGACATTGATACAGTGTTCCAATATACTTTACTGTTCATATACAGAAGAGGTAGGTTGAAGTTTATGTAGATTCGTGGAGTCTTCGTGCAAAAGTGTTTTATGTGAGAATTTTATTACATTAGTAAACAGAGAATATGTATAGATGTCTAAACGGACCAGATGTCTGGCACGTAGTCTTATGACAAAGATCCAGGACCGGAGACATGCAATACGTGTCTTTCTGTTGGTCGTCCTGTGGCACAGGTGTAGGAACGTCTAACTTTCATAACCATCTTAAAACGTTCCAGAAAGATCGTTGGGAAGATCAGGGACTTAGAGTACGTAAAGGATGCATGAGAAATGAAATTTGTGCATATAATTGTGTCCAAACGAATTTTACCCATACACAGCACGTAACTAAATTCCCCTTGCAAATTTGAGAACAGGTTCCTTACACCAAAACAAGAAAAAAGTGTTTAGTGAACATGAGCTCTGAGACGTTCATCTTAAGATGTATGAGCTCTTCTTCATCTTTGAGGTCGTCTGACAAATCCCGTCTACTGAAAAGTCTTCCTTAGTTTTCGTCCCCTAAATATGGAAACCAAGCAGCTTCCAGGAGAACAAGCGATCATAGCTCCTAAGCCATGCATTATGTAACCCATTTGTAATGAAGATTTTTTTCTAGTTTTGGTGTAAGGAAAATATATACATAGTCGATTAAGGCAACTCAGTTACAACCCTTATAAACACATGTCCTGACAGAAAGAAAACTAAAGCTCACAGAACGGTTGGAGCAAAAGAAATCATACTTCCCATGATTAGGGGGTGTTTGAAGTCATTTCAGTGGTTAAGCATTGAGTCAAATTCACAGAGAGCTAGGCAAGATGAGACTACTATCAGTGTGACGTTACACTGCCTCTGAGCTGGATGTAACCAAGGAGTCGGGTGGGAGGAGGTGTCACAAATCCGTTGTATACTCTCATAATGCAAAATTGCTCAAATATGTTGTAACTGATCCTTGACATCGTCACCGAGCGAGGTGGCGCAGTGGTTAGCACACTGGACTCGCATTCGGGAGGACGACGGTTCAATCCCGTCTCCGGCCATCCTGATTTAGGTTTTCCGTGATTTCCCTAAATCGTTTCAGGCAAGTGCCGGGATGGTTCCTTTGAAAGGGCGCGGCCGATTTCCTTCCCAATCCTTCCCTAACCCGAGGTTGCGCTCCGTCTCTAATGACCTCGTTGTCGACGGAACGTTAAACATTAACCACCACCACCTTGACATCGTCGATATTGCCACTATGTCGGAGTTGACATCCGGCCTGGACCCATACATCTTCTGCCTAGGTCAGATATGGGCCACGAAGTTGCGTCAACATCAAACAGACAGTTTCAGAGACACATGCCACGTGTGAACGAGCATTATCCTATTGATAAATGCATAACGATACTGCGGCATGGAAGGTAAACACATGAAGACACGGAGTGTAAGTGATGTATTGTTGTGGTGTCAGAATTCCCTTAACCAATACCAACCGTAGCCTGATATAACCCCACCCCCCACACACACACACACACCATGGCACCAGGATCAACACCACGTGTCTATACAAAACACTGCTTTGGTCACCGCCATACTAGCAAAAATGGACACCCAGGCTAGTGCAGAAGTGCAAGGTGTTATTTGTAGTTGTGGGGGAGGGTGATAAAGATTTCGGGGCAAGATATTAACATTTCAGAGCCAGTTAAAGTAGTTGCTGGGCATGTTGACAGGTCCAGAAGGATAGGCGGCAAGTTGCTACAATTACGTGGCAAGTTGATACAGTTCTAGGACAAGTTGATACCGTTTGGTTGGGGCTGAGGGGCAAGTTGTTACAATTAAGTGGCAAGTTAGTATAGTTCCAGGCTAAGCTGATGCAGTTTTGGTGGGGCTAAGAGGGAAGTTGTTACTATTAGATGGCAAGCTGATACAGTTCGAAGACAAGTTGATACAGTTTGGTTGGGCCTAGTTGACACAGTTTTGGAGGGAAGTTGTTACAGCTTCACGGTCAATAAATGGAGATTCAGTGTAAGTAGATGCATTTTATGTTTTGTACACAACATTAGTGCATAAGGAATAATATTCCCACATCGGTATCATCATCATCAACTCTGATTCATACATCACAGTATGTAGTGTATAAGGACATAAGTGTACATGTTTCTATTGGTAACAAAGAACAGTTTACTAAATAACGTTATTTGCAGACTATGAATTGTAGCTTCTCCTTTTCTGTCTTGTGTAGGATGCATAGAACTGTTCATCGTCACTTTCTCCAGAGAGTACACCGAACCACACGGTAACAAAAACCCAGTCTGCAATAGACTGAGTTCAGGAAGCGAATGAAGCACTAACAAGTCCAGAAGATAGAAAAGTAGGTGTAACAATACAAGACTTTTTAAATCAGAAACCACTAGAGACCGGAAACAAAGTAAGTCAACTGGCCTGTGCAGTGGCACGATATGAACAGCTATAAAGTACAGCAACGAATGAGACGCACCACAAGCCAGGGCCACAGGCTCAGCCGAAAACAGTTGCGTGACGCGCATATCTCGACCTTGGTTTCCCTTAAGATGGCGCACCCTTAGTACCTCCGACACGTCTACCTCAGTGCCTGGCGGGGAATCCAAATCACTGTCGGATACAAAAGTGACGAGTCGGATGATTTTAGGATGGTTAGTTCCTTTAAGTACTTGTGGCGAGAGTACGCCATTTTCCTCTGTACAGTACATCAGGTGTTGATGTGCGGAAGTGTGGATATAAAACGGTACGTCTATATTGACAGTTGTAGTTCACTTAGTGATGTAGTTATGACTGTGCAGAGAACTTCATGTAGTAAATTTTATGACATTTTCATGGGAAGAGTGTTAGATGCTGCAGACAACCAACATATTGCTGTGTCTACATATCAAGGTCCGTCATATAAAAATATCTGCGCATATAAATTGTTCGTAGTAATAAAAAGAATTGCTAGTTATCTTGGCTAACTTGATTCTTCAAGAATAACATAGAACTCCCATAGTGTTGGTACCCCATGACACAACCATTCACTAATGCCGTGAGTTTACTTGCTCTGAATTGCGGAAGTGAACTTCTACTAGTCCGCGTTGACGTGCAAAACGCTTGTGTCCATCTGAATTAGTAAGAATGAATCTGGTTATAGAATGCTGCACTTGTTATTTGGATGCCAAATGGCTTGCAAATTATGTTCACTTGATTTTGAACCATTTATATAAATAAACTGCAGGTACTACGTCTCATCTCAATTTCACTAATTGAAATACTGAATGTTGGAGTGCCTAGTGGCATAGTCATCGTCTCCCGCCATTTCTTGATGGCGTACTGCAAGCTGCCACCGTTTTCTTAACTATCTGTTGCACACAGTACTGTTTACGAATAGTTAATTATATTTATATTAATTTGTACTCCATTGTTGTGCGTGATAATTTCAGCAGAGAAGGTAGATCTTCAATTCAGTCACTAACTGGAGAGATTCTGTGATTGATTCCCTTCAGTGTTGTTGTTCATGTTGCGAAAACAAAATTACCTAGAGTATTACTTCGGTGCGGCTAGTACTACCTGCCGACTTACGTATATTCAAAACTTTGGAATTGTGAGATCATTCAACTGCCTCTAAATCGAACTGTAACCATTTATTCTCTTTTCACATCTGTACGTTGTGATTGTATTAAGGAGCATTCATCTGCATCACATTTTTGTGGTTTCCACAGGATTTTAGAGGTGATTTTCATTATCCTATTATAGTCTGTATCTGCCATTTATTACGCTGTGCACTTTAGGTAGGTAGGTATGATTTACTCATTTATCTTTGTTTTCGGCATCGTAGTCAGAATATGTTAATTAATTGCTTATTGGATTACCAATTTCTTTATTCCAAAACATAGTTTCACCTGTCCAAACTTGATTGTTCTACTTCGCTACTAATGCAATTATAAGTGAGCAGCCAAACGAATTTGATAAATGCATCATTGTGATTGACAATGTTACGATAATGCGTTTTCGCTGTTTTATGTGAGACCACTGTGACCTACACTATCTGATCGAAAGTATCAGGACACCCCCAGAAACATACGTTTTTCATATTAAGTGCATTGTGCTGCCACCTACTGCCAGGTACTCCACATAAGCAACTTCAGTAGTCATTAGACATCGTGAGAGAGCAGAATGGGGCGCTCTGCGGAATTCACGGACTTTCAAAAATGGTTCAAATGGCTCTGAGCACTATGGGACTTAACATCTGAGGTCATCAGTCCCCTAGAACTTATAACTACGTGAACCTAACTAACCTAAGGACATCACACTATCCATGCCCGAGGCAGGATTCGAGCCTGCGACCGCAGCGGTCGCGCGGTTCCAGACTGAAGGGCATAGAACCGCTCGGTAACATCACGGACTTTGAACGTGGTCAGTTGATTGGGTGTCACTTGAGTCATACATCTATACGCGAGATTTCCACACTCCTAAACATCCCGAGGTCCACTGTAGTGAAGTGGAAACGTGAAGGTAAACGTACAGCACAAAATCTTACAGGCCGACCTCGTGTTTTGACTGACAGAGACCGTCGACAGTTGAAGAGAGTCGTAATGTGTAATAGGCAGACATCTATCCAGACCATCACACAGGAATTCCAAACTTCATCCGGGTTCACTGCAAGTACTATGACAGTTAGGCGGGAGGTGATAAAACTTGGATTTCATGGTCGAACGGCTGCTCGTAAGCTACACGTCACTCCAGTAAATGCCAAACGGCTGAACATTGGAAAAACGCTGAGTGGAGTGACGAATCACGGTAGACAATGTGGCGATACGATAGCAGGGTGTGCACATGGCGAATGCCCGGTGAGCGACATCTGTCAGCGCCTGTATTGCCAACAGTAAAATTCGGAGGCGCTGAGGTTATGGTGTGGTCGTGTTTTTCATGGAGGGAGCTTGCACCCCTTGTTGTTGAAAGAAGTGAAATAGAGGCTGAAAATTTTTCACATGATCCGTAATAAAAATGCACTGTATATGAACGAATATTAAAATCACAATACTATACATGATATTGTCATAGTGCTACTCTAGACACTATTTAAATAAATTTTTTGCGTGGTGATGGTTAAAAACTTGTTGATAAAAACTAACCGTCAGTTTCCCAAACATCATTATCATTATGTAACCATACAACCGCAAATGTACAAATAATAATACTTTCTAAACTTTCTCTGAATAGTTACGAATGTAACTGGTGACCGGAATAATGTGCAGAAGCTTAGGAAGAATAGACGAAGTGTGCTACAAAGAGATCATTTAGATCTCAATCTAAGAAAAGACTCCGACATTCCGCGTAGTAACTGAATGCACACTGAAGAAAAATCTTACGTTCCTAGAATTTCTGGACCTGGAAAAATAATCCGACAGTGTAAGGTACTTGCAGCAGAGTTCTGAGTAATTTTCTCGTAAGCTGCTCGCCTCATAAACGTGTGCACACATTAATGAATACTATACTACACGATACCATTTTCAAATATATCTGTGAACACAAAGGCTTCTTTTTCCTTCGTTCTCTTGCCGGGCGAAAATCTTGCCTTAACTTTGACAATTACTGATTTCGGCTGTAATCCTTAGCTGTCATCGTATCGGTGTTGTAATAATAGAAACCTCATCAGAAGAAGCAGGTAACAATGACGATAATACAAAAAACAGAGCCCTCTGAATGGCGAGTTTGTATCGATTTTGTGTAGACTGAAAAGGACAGATTCGAGTGACAGGAACGACTATCTGGCTACTGTCGTGGAAGTCGAAGCCTTCATATTGAAGATGAAAGTGTGAAACAGGTTTGTTGTACTCATGTTGGTAGTCAAATAAGACACGGTTGTAAAACGATCAGTATTTTTAATTACATATTTTATTAAAGGTTTTAATAGTTAAGATGACTGAGCCTATAAATGTGTTAGGTGCAAGAGCTGTCCTATCCATGTTCACTTATTCCATTGCGACTTATTGTACCCAATGCTTGCTCCAAGACCGTCGATATAATGAATGTAACTTAGTTTTCAGACACGTCCGTAGCTCTGGAAAGCTGGCAAATAACCTAAGAACAGGCTTACCGTATTTTTTTGGGTCCATCACATGACATAATACAATTCTTTTGAATCCAATCCAGGCAATATTTTCTAAATTACTCAACAACTTTAAGAGTTACTTGAGCATTAAATTTTATTTGTTCAGCAGCTTCTTTCACTAGAAATTACATTCTTCAGAAATTACTTGTGTGTTTCAATTACGTTGTAAAATTCAGGACAAGGAAATTCCGAGTTAATTTTAACATTCAGCAGACCTTTAAAAGTAGACGTTGAAAATGTATGTCTTTCTGCAGTAGATGCCCCAGACAGAAACATAGCAGACTCAACCATTTTAGAAATATTGCAACATCAGTCTTTCGAAACACCTCAAAAGTTGATGTATATATGCAGACTGAAGCGATGAATCGTAATTTGCACTTTAGCAAATAAAAAAAATTAAAATAATAATAATAATAATAGTAATAATTTGTAATAATAATAATTATTATTGTTTGTTTGCTTGCGTAAGTGATTGAGAGATTAAAATTTACGCCGTGAATTTATCGAACTTCGCACGTCCGAAGATGTACGGAACGTAGCCAGGGCTCATTATTTTTTGTAGACAAAGTGTAATATCTGACCTGAGCTTCAATCATGAAAATGGAGTGACTAAAATTACTAAAACAGAGAAAAGCATACGATTAAATAAAACATATATTCATTTTAACATATACATTACGATATGAATGACAATTATAGGTAAATAATTGCAGATCATTTACAAATGAGAGCGACTTATTAATTCTGCGCCTCTTTTCTGCAAATAAGTATGAAATGGCTAACTGTGGAGCCACACTAAATATTACGTCCTTCTAGGACAACGAATGACATAAGAGTGTTGATGCCTACTGGCTGTGACAAGAGAGCGGTGTTAATTGCTTTATTTTGCATTCTCTTGTCTTAAAAAATCGATACATATAATCTAAGTTAACTAAATTAAATATTGTCTGTGCTCGAGTGCAAACGGTTCCTTAAACTGCCCCCCAAATTGCGAGAGCAAAGGTATACCACCTGCAGCTGAGCAATTTGTTGACGTATTTTCTTTATTTATCATGTTATGAATCATAAGTTGTTACATATCATGTTTCACAGATTCAACATACATATAATATCATTCACAGATTCAACATACATATAATATTATAAATGTCATACATCTATACAAATACATAAATAATATTTACATACAAGATAAATGAAAGTGAAAAGAAAAAATAAATATATTATATTCTGAGCGGTATTGAACATGGGAACTCCAGTACCAGAGTGCCATGCATTGGCTCAGAGCTATCACTACTCTCATTTCTCTATCAGTTTTTCATAGAGTATAACAATTTTACAGTTCGTATTCACTTGTGCTGTTACCTTGTAATAAATTGTTGGGCATATAGTCCGTTGTTCTCTTTCACTTCAAAATGTTATTACACATGTTCATTCAATAAATAAAATTAATTAATGATTTTGTGCATTTTCAGAGATATGTGAATGTCACTTGTTAGTAAAGGTTTATACTGTGCTAAAGTCTTTGCACTTTAAAATAAATGTCACGTGTCACACGTTTTGTTTACATTGAGACGAAAGTTCTTGAAGAAACAAGTTGGAGATCAAGAATCTCGCAATGAAGCGTGCTTTGGAAGACGCAGTTAAAATGTGGTTTCGTCTTGGTAGGAATACATGGTGTCAGTGGTTCCGTACTGACCAGTCCGTGTTACGTCTACTCAATAACCTCCAATTTCATCTTCCAAAAGGCGTATGTCGTCTCCTGGATATTGTGTCGTCGTTTCGTCGAAAACTGTGCCGTGGTTTTGCGACTCACGTCACCTATAGTGTCCCATCATGAGCGCAGTGAACCGTTTTTTTAAATATTTGCACACTACTTGTTCATACATTGTTCGTTGCAAAACAAAATGTTCGTTCACAACAGAGAGCACAAAACATAACAAATATCACTTCACTTTGAGTGCAGTTTTCTGTTACATGTTTACATAGATATAAAAAAAAATTCTGTGAAACGTGTACGTATACATTTACATTACATTGTTTGGTAATACATATACATATTTTACATTTTTCAGTTGCATTAAACTAGATATTTACAAGTACATATGGGTCAGACATAGAAAAAATTATCTTATAGGTTCAGTGTATTGCGATACATTCAGAAAATCCATTTTCTTTTATAGGTCTCTTCCCCTTTTTAATAAAGTTTTCCTTTTAAGTATATTTTCCTTTACATCAATACTACACAATAAGTGTTCTTCCTCATTAAATGTTTCCTGCAACATAAACTTTCATAGTAGGTTAGAAAACATCTTGGAGATGATCTGTCCTGAAAAGTCATGATTACAATAAGACACGACACATCACATCCACAATCAATTCCAAATTAGCACATGCACAAAGTATCATTTACAATTAAAATTATATATATATATATAGCCTTGCTCAATTAATCTCACATGTCATTTCCTGTAGAGTGTTTTCTGTGCATGTTGTGTTCATGTGGATTGTGGTGTGAGTGTGAATAGCAAATCAAGTGGTTATCACGCCAATTAATATATCAGGTGCAGGGCAGGAATTGTCTCTGGTCATTTAGTCTGTCAGCTTGTCTGGAGGGTATTAATAAATATAATCTGTAACTGTGCTTTGCATGAAAATTGTTAGTTCTTCTTGTGTCTTATCTTCTTGCTGGTGCTGTAAAATGTAGATACTTAAGATTATATATCTTCTTCTTCTTCCAGCTTGAAGTACCAGATGTGACTTACCTTGTTATTGTATCAGTATACTCTGCTAATGGCTAAAAGTTTTCAAATCTTTGTGAGGGTACAAACCTAAAATTCTCTTATTCTTGGGGTTTTGTAGCAGATATGCTCCAGGGTGTGGTATATCAATGATTGTGTAAGGACCTTCATATAATGGACGCCACTTGACATTACGTTTTAGAGGTGATGACGATTTGTAGTGGGTCTTAAGTAAAACTTGCATGCCTATTGTAAAGTTTTGCCTTCTTTTCAGATTAGCACCATAGTTCTTATTTCTAATGTCAGCTTGTTCAGTAATTGCAATGAGTACTTCCCTTACCTTTTCCTCGTGTGAAGGTTTGGTGTCAGAAAATTTTGGTAGCGGGTTGCTCCATTCATTAGTTTCCTTTGTGTCAAACATGATTTCTCTGGGAGTATAGGGTGTGTTGTATATATTTAAATTGTTGTGTATTTCCTCAAAAAGTGCTAGGTAATGTATCCAGTTTGTGTGCTGTGTTGAGGTATAAGTTCTCATGAATCTATTTAATTCTCTAAAAATTCTCTCACAAGGGTTGGCTGATGCATGAAACTTTGAAATAAAGATACTCTTAATGTTATTGTCCTTTAGAAATTTTCTCCAGATGAATCCTGCATAATACGTGGCATTATCTGATAGAATGGCTTTAGGTTTTCCACAGTATGGCATGTAATCATATGTGAATCTTCTGATGATGGTGTTTGCTGTGGGTGACTTAATGGCAAAAAGTTTGATGTGCTTAGAAAATATGTCATAAAATGCTAGAATGTATTTACAACCACCAATGCTAGTTGGATGACGTCCGCTAACATCTGTACAAAGTATCTCTCTAGGTCCAGTGGGTAAGATAGAGTGCAAATCTGTTTTGGTGGATTGATTTTGTGGCTTGGATTTTTGACATATGAGACATTTGCTGATAAAATCATGTATTTTTTTTCTCATGTTTGGAAAATAGCAATACATTTGTAACTTGTTTAGACATTTCTTTGTTCCGTAGTGTCCCCAAACTGTGTGAGTGTGTACAATGAGTTTGTGCACAGAATCTTGTGGTATGCAAACGCACCAGTTAGTAGCATTTGTGTGTCTTTTGTAGAAAAGTATGTTGTTGTGTAACATGTATCTGTCTTGTAAAGTGTCATTGTGTTGTTGTACTATGATTTGTTTTACTTTGTACCAGTGTGGATCTGAATCTTGTAGTGTTGCCATGTTCTTGCATAGGTCTATGTAGTATTGTGTAAACTGTTTGTCTTGCATGAGTAGTATTCTGTAATCGTGTGTGTTCTCAAAGTCTGTATTGTTATGGTGTAATCCTTGCGGTAGTCTTGAAAGTGTGTCAGCTATTATATTGTCTTTTCCCTTGATGTGCTTGATTTCAAAAGAGTAATTCTGTAATGCAAGTGCCCATGGTGTAAGTCTAGGATGAATGAGTTTACATGACAAAAGGAAGGTAAGTGCTTGATGGTCAGTGTATATAATGGTGTGTCTTCCATACAGATAATAATTAAACTTTTTAAATGCCCATATAATAGATAATGTTTCCAATTCTGTGGTGGAGTAAGATCTTTCACATTCTGTTAAAGTCCGACTGGCAAAACCAATGATCTTAATATGTTCTGAAGTTTCTGTTTTAACAAGTTGGAATAAACAACATCCCAAACCAATGTTTGATGCATCACAAGCAATACAAAAGTTCAAATTGAAGTTTGGATGTTCCAGCATGTTAGAATTTACTAAGGCTTCTTTGATTTTAGTAAAGTCATTTTCACAGTCTTGGTTCCAAATCCATACCTGGTTCTTCTTTAATAAGTTTAGTAAGTATCTGCTATTGAGTAACTGTTAAGTATGAATCGTCTGAAAAATGAGCATAGACCGAGAAATGATTTTAACTGTTTCTTTGTAGTGGGATTGGGGAAATGTCTGATAGCATCTAATTTTGAAGGGTCAGGTTTAATGCCTTGTGTGTTGATGATGTGTCCTAGGTATTTGATCTCAGAACAAGCAAATCTAGATTTACAAATATTGGCAGTGATACCAGCTTGTGTGAATCTGCATAGTAAAGTGTTCAGGGTATCAGTGTGTTCCTTCCAGGTTTTTGAGGCAATCAGTATGTCATCTACGTAGTGCGTAACAGTTTCTAGTAAATCATCACCGAGTACAGAGTTTAGTGCAGTAATGAATACTCCTGAGCTTACATTTAGGCCAAATGGTAATACACAAAATTGATAAGTTCTGCCACCAAACACAAAGGCTGTATATTTTCTAGATTCTTTGCTTATTGGCACCTGACAAAACGAATTTTTAAGGTCTATTGTAGAGAAATATTTTGCATCCAAGAATTTCTGAAGTTGTTCGTCAAGATTTTCTGGTTGTGTCGTCACAGGTAAAATAATTTGGTTGATAGCTCTTGCATCTAAAACTAACCTGATACTTCCATTGTGTCTTTTCACTACATGCAAAGGGCTACAATATGGAGATGTTGATGGTTCTATAATATTCCATGTAATCATTTTCTTTAGTTCTTCCCAAACTGCAGGTCGCAGAGCTAGAGGTACATTGTATGACTTGTGGTAATAGATTTGGTGAGGCTTGACTTCAATCGTATACATATATGTGTTGATCCTACCTGGCTTACTAGTGAAAACATCCTTATTCTTAAGTAAAATATGTTTAAGCTGGGATCTCTCCTCTTCATTAATAGCATCACATTCTGATAACTTAGAATTAATTTGTGTAAGTACATCATTCACTATCTCACTGTGTGATACAGGTTGTTGTGTGGAATCTATGTCAGTCTCACGTTTAATCTGTATCTTGTAGCCAGAACAGTGCTTGTTATGGTCTACTAGTCGAGTGTCCAAGTTCAAAACTATGTCTCTGCCTCCATACTTAAAATAACAAATGCCTTTGGAGAAGTCTATAGTACAGTCCTTCTCGCAAAGAAAATCAATACCCAATATACAATTGGCAGCAAGGCTTTGGACAACTAGGAAAGGCCATTGTACGATTCCATTTCCCATATTAACAGTCACAAATACCTGCTTATTAACTCTACTTGACTTATTACCTAATGCAGTTAATATTAAACAGTTTTGAACTGGGAACTCTGGTATCTTAGAAGTTTTCTTCATCATAGTATAAAAATTGTGGGAAATCACACTGACAGCAGCTCCCGTATCAATAATTATGTTAGTAGGTATACCTCCTACAATGCCTGAGGTGGAAGACAGTACAAATATTTTCTTTGCATTGTGACATTGTGTGTTGTCATTTATCAGATCATCAGCTAAGTTTCCACTTTCATTATATCTTAAGAATAGTGTAGGCAACTCTTGTTGTGTAAATGTTAGTTTTTCTTGTTTCACAGTTTCACTAGCAAGTGTGTATTCAAACATAGTTTCTAAATTGAAGTTGCCCCCCAAATGTTCCTCAGTCACAACCTGGGGCTCAGTAATGACTGGTTCTAGTTTACCTGGTTTGTCTGGTCATTGGCCAGTGTAGTTGTAGTTTCATTAGCTACCTCAATAATATTTACATTAGGAAATTGTCTTTGCCAATCGCCTGTCTGTTTTCGGCTGGCTGAAATCACTTGTTGGTTTGTGTTGCTTGTTTGTGCAAAATTCCCTTGTGGCATCTGAATATGATTTTGTGGTGGCGGTTGCTGTGTTTGCCACTGTCTCACATAATACTGGTTGTCGTTCTGGTTAAAGTGCTGTGTAGGTGTTCCATTTCTTGTGTAATCTGTGTTGTTGTTCCTTTGCCAGTGTTTCTGTTTGGCTTTGTGTCCGTTGTTGTTTCCATTATTCCTTCTTGAATTAAAATTGTCGTATCTTCGTTTTTTGTACGGGTTATCTCCTTGTGTATAGTTACAGTTGTTGTTTGTATGCAGCACTGAGTTTTGGTGATTGTTTTGCATGTTTACTGTGTGTTGTGAATTTTGCTGTGTGTTTGGTAATGTAGCAATGTAGACATGTTGATTCCTACTGCGTGAGTTGTGTGTTGGTTCTTGTTCTTCATATAGTAAATCAACAGCATCTAACTTTTCCAAAAAATATTCAGGATCGTCGTCCGGTAAGTACAGTAATTTCTCTTTAATATTAAAAGGAAGTCTTGCTTTCAGTGATCGGATCACATCTTTTGGTTTGACTGGTTCATTAAGGAAGTGTGTCATGTTCAGGTACTTCTCGAAATATCTGCGCAGGTTACCGTTTTTAGGATTGAAGTGTTCGGGTTCAGTGACTTGTTTGCGGATGCGTTCCTGCACAGTGGGTGACCAAAACTTATTCAAGAAGGCGCGTTCAAACTGCTCGTATGTAACACATCTATCGCTTTCATGGTAAGCCCAGACAGCAGCATCCCCTTGAATGTAATCCACAACGTACGCAATGCGTTTGTGGTCGCTCCACGAACGTGGGAATACGTTCCTAAAAGCTTTTAAGAAGATGACAGGGTGTACAGTGTTTTTGCCTGGTATAAAAGGTTGGAATTTACGGTGCTTGAATAGACTTTCTTCTTCTTTGTTACGTGTTCGTCTGTTTCTTTCCGTGTGATCATTGAATTCTTCCCTGTGTGTACATGGTTCTTCATCAGAATAATTGTATTGTATTTCAGGTGATGGGTATCTGTTGCTATGCGTGTCAGTGTATTGTGTATTTGAGTGTTGAAATTCGTGTGTGTACATGTGTTCATTTCCGAATCGAGATTTTCTTTTGTGTGTGTAAAAATGTGTAGTGGGTGTACTATTCTGTTGTGCTTGGCATTGAGTTGTCTTTGTTTGCATGTCGTCATCGATTACTTGTCTATTGTTGTTCATGTATTCCACTACAGAATCGTGCACAATATGTGGCAATTTGTTTTGTATATATTCTTCAAAAATTTCGTCTTTGTGTGCCGTCCATTCTTTAAATTGTGAATTAATTCGAGACCAATGGGGTTCAGCCTCTATCTGTATTGTTGTGTGAATCTGTTTGTGAATGTCAGCTACGTTTGTTTCTATTGTATTCACCTTTAAATTGATTTCGTCACATGCGTGCGTGTGTGATTCTAATTTGCAGTTAACAGTTTCACAGGTTTTTGTCAATTCATGGATGCGATTGGCATTGTCGCTTTGTCGTAACTCTAAATTTTCAAATTTTTCCGTAAGATCGTCGACCTGTTTGGAAAGACGTGTATTAATTTCATCTACCTTTTGAGTCAGTGTGGCGAAGTCTGATTTTATGTCATTTCTGAAGGCTGCATTGTCTGTCATTAATTGTGAGAATTTTTCGTCATTATCTTGCTTAATATTGCATATGCCTTCCAAAATTGAATTCAGTATAGCGGCAAAATTTTGATTGCAAAATGAACTTGCCCCCGCCGCGTCATTAGACGTGACGTGGTCTCTCGGGTTTGGTTCTGAATTGCTCCTTTCGGCGTTTGTGTGTGTGTGTAGCAGGTTATTTTGATGTGTTTGCGTGTCTGTATTAATTTCTGTGTCTGAATGTGTCTGTGTATCCATGTTTGCATTACTTGATTGTTGTTCCATTGTGTACTGGTGTCGAGTTTTTACCATATCGTGAATAAATTGTGTGCAAGAAAAAAAAATTGTTTAAACGCGTATTGTGAAAATGTACTGCCTATGTGTGTGTTTAAATGACTGAGAATGATTAAGAGATGACTTTAAAGATCGAAAGTAGCATACGCATTAATGGTGACTAGCCATGTTGCTTGAACCTTGTACAATGTCGGCCATATTGTGCAATGTAACTTGCGTATTGTTGGATCGGAATGTAATCGTCTGAATAATGAGATTTCGCGGAATTTGGAAAAAATTACTGAATGGAAACTGAATATTGAATTTAATGCTGAGAAAAATAATTTTGAATGAAAAATGTGCTTGGAATCAATTGTGGATGCGCGAGTGCTGCGTCTTACCGTACATGTCGTCTTGATGCGAAGATTGCATTTCCAGTCCAAATTGTCTCCAGATTTTATTCGCTTTCTTCCATATTCTCGTCACACGGGTTGTTGCCGGTCAGGATGTACATGAAAAAGAACAATTAGTTGTAGTACAGATACAATAATGAGTCCTGGCACATAGTCGCCAGTTTAGCAAATAAAAAAAAATTAAAACAATAATAATATAATAGTAATAGTAATAATAGTAATATAATTTGTAATAATAATAATACTTGTTTGTTGTTTGGTTGAGTAAGGAATTGAGAGATTAAAATTTACGCCGTGAATTTATCGAACTTCGCACGTCCGAAGATGTACGGAACGTAGCCAGGGCTCATTATTTTTTGTAGACAAAGTGTAATATCTGACCTGAGCTTCAATCATGAAAATGGAGTGACTAAAATTACTAAAACAGAGAAAAGCATACGATTAAATAAAACATATATTCATTTTAACATATACATTACGATATGAATGACACTTACGTAAAATTATAGGTAAATAATTGCAGATCATTTACAAATGAGAGCGACTTATTAATTCTGCGCCTCTTTTCTGCAAATAAGTATGAAATGGCTAACTGTGGAGCCACACTAAATATTACGTCCTTCTAGGACAACGAATGACATAAGAGTGTTGATGCCTACTGGCTGTGACAAGAGAGCGGTGTTAATTGCTTTATTTTGCATTCTCTTGTCTTAAAAAATCGATACATATAATCTAAGTTAACTAAATTAAATATTGTCTGTGCTCGAGTGCAAATGGTTCCTTAAAGCACCAAGGCCGGGATTCGAACCCAACTCTCCTGCTCACTAGGCAGACGCGCTACCCCACTACACCCTCCTGACACGGTGGTTTTATACAACTACACGGACTCTCCTATCACTCCTCCCTCCCCTTTCCAAATTCCCTTTCACGCCTCAGCTCACTTTGTATTCCCCCTATACTCGAAGCGCATTGGAGAGGCTGTCCAACTGTACTGCAAAAGCACCTCAATATCGAACGAGACGGGGAATGCTACCTGAAACCCAGGCATATGTGCTTTAATCAAATGAAACTTTGTGGTTCCAGAGACCTGTTTAAGTCTCATATATCTACGATTTATATGTGCAGGCTGAAGCTTTCCATTTATCTTCAAGTGTTTCTGGCGCTTTTCATAAATCGAACTGCAGCCTATTCTTTGGTTTTGAATTACCTGGTTCAGCAATGTATGTTCATCAAATAGGTCATCGGTACTTATGGAATCTTCTGTAATTTCAATTGCAACTTTTACACTCTCTCCTAAATTAGACCATTGAGTTTCACTCGGTAAATTTATCCACTGAAACTTACTAACGGAAACAAACCTGGTTTCTCACAACTCATAAAAATTGTCTACGCCAGAGAAGAATTTTTGTTCCCGAACATCGGTATTTTCTGTTACAGTAATTAGTAATTCTTTGAGGGAAATAGTATAAAACTTTAAATACATACTTTTTTGCCCATTGCTGAACGATAAGAGATAAAATGATCAAAAACGTGCAGACGTGTCTCTTCACAGACGAAAACAACATGAACGCATTGCTCAACTTGTGTTGCCAAATCACGGACAGAGTGTGAAGAGTTTTGCAGGAACCGGAAGTCACGCCTCCCCATCGACGCAGCGCTTGCTCCGCGGTTGGCTGAGGGAGACACGGCTATAACAGAATGTTTAAAGCCGCGAAGTCGAAAATATAAATCTAGAATTTAAAAAAAAACGTCCCACACATTTTTTGCCACACATGACCCTGGACAGCACTAAAAAAAGGACATATGTTAAGCCAACCTGAGATGTTGTTGTTGTGGTCTTCAGTCCTGAGACTGGTTTGATGCAGCTCTTCATGCTACTCTATCCTGTGCAAGCTTCTTCATCTCCCAGTACCTATTGCAACCTACGTCCTTCTGAATCTGCTTAGTGTATCCATCTCTTGGTCTCCCCCTACGATTTTTACCCTCCACGCTGCATTCCAATACTAAATTGGTGATCCCTTGATGCCTCAGAACATGTCCTACCAACCGATCCCTTATTCTGGTCAAGTTGTGCCACAAACTTCTCTTCTCCCCAATCCTATTCAATACTTCCTCATTAGTTATGTGATCTACCCATCTAATCTTCAGCATTCTTCTGTAGCACCACATTTCGAAAGCTTCTATTCTCTTCTTGTCCAAACTATTTACCGTCCATGTTTCACTTCCATACATGGCTACACTCCATACAAATACTTTTAGAAATGACTTCCTGACAAATCTATACCCGATGTTAACAAATTTCTCTTCTTCAGAAACGCTTTCCTTGCCATTGCCAGTCTACATTTTATATCCTCTCTACTTCGACCATCATCAGTTATTTTCCTCCCCAAATAGCAAAACTCCTTTATTACTTTAAGTGCCTCATTTCCTAATCTAATTCCCTCAACAACACCCGTCTTAATTCGACTACATTCCATTATCCACGTTTTGCTTTTGTTGATGTTCATCTTATATCCTCCCTTCAAGACACCATCCATTCCGTTCAACTGCTCTTCCAAGTCCTTTGCTGTCTCTGACAGAATTACAATGTCATCGGCGAACCTCAAAGTTTTTATTTCTTCTCCATTGATTTTAACACCTACTCCGAATTTTTCTTTTGTTTCCTTTACTGCTTGCTCAATATACAGATTGAATAACACCGGGGAGAGGCTACAACCCTGTCTTACTCCCTTCCCAACCACTGCTTCCCTTTCATGTCCCTCGACTCTTATAACTGCCATCTGGTTTCTGTACAAATTGTAAATATCCTTTCGCTCCCTGTAGTTTACCCCTGACACCTTTAGAATTTGAAAGAGAGTACTCCAGTCAACATTGTCAAAAGCTTTCTCTAAGTCTACAAATGCTAGAAACGTAGGTTTGCCTTTCCTTAATCTTTCTTCTAAGATAAGTTGTAAGGTCAGTATTGCCTCACATGTTCCAGTATTTCTATGGAATTCAAACTGATCTTCCCCGAGGTCGGCTTCTACTAGTTTTTCCATTCGTCTGTAAAGAATTAGTGTTAGTATTTTGCAGCTGTGGCTTATTAAACTGATTGTTCGGTTATTTTCACATCTGTCAACACCTGCTTTCTTTGGGATTGGAATTATTATATTCTTCTTGAAGTCTGAGGGTATTTCGTCTCTTTCATACATCTTGCTCACCAGATGGTAGAGTTTTGTCAGGACTAGCTCTCCCAAGGTCGTCAGTAGTTCCAATGGAATGTTGTCTACTCCGGGGGCCTTGTTTAGGCTCAGGTCCTTCTGTGCTCTGTCAAACTCTTCACGCAGTATCGTATCTCCCATTTCATCTTCATTTACATCCTCTTCCATTTCCATAATATTGTCCTCAAGTACATCGCCCTTGTATAGACCCTCTATATACTCCTTCCAGCTTTTTGCTTTCCCTTCTTAGCTTAGAACTGGGTTTCCATCTGAGCTCTTGATGTTCATACAAGTGGTCCTCTTATCTCCAAAGGTCTCTTTAATTTTCCTGTAGGCAGTATCTCTCTTACCCCTAGTGAGATAAGCCTCTACATCCTTACATTTGTCCTCTAGCCATCCCTGCTTAGCCATTTTGCACTTCCTGTCGATCTCATTTTTGAGACGTTTGTATTCCTTTTTGCCTGCTTCATTTACTGCATTTTTATATTTTCTCCTTTCATCAATTAAATTCAATATTTCTTCTGTTACCCTAGGATTTCTACTAGCCCTCGTCTTTTTACCTACTTGATCCTCTGCTGCCTTCACTACTTCATCCCTCCAAGCTACCCATTCTTCTTCTACTGTATTTCTTTCCCCCATTCCTGTCAATTGTTCCCTAATGCTCTTCCTGAAACTCTGTACAACCTCTGGTTTAGTCAGTTTATCCAGGTCCCATCTCTTTAAATTCCTTCTTTTTGCAGTTTCTTCAGTTTTAATCTACAGGTCATAACCAATAGATTGTGGTCAGAGTCCACATCTGCACCTGGAAATGTCTTACAATTTAAAACCTGGTTCCTAAATCTCTGTCTTACCATTATATAATCTATCTGATACCCTCCAGGGTCCTTCCACGTATACAACCTTCTATCATGATTCTTAAACCAAGTGTTAGCTATGATTAAGTTGTGCTCTGTGCAAAATTCTACCAGGCGGCTTCCTCTTTCATTTCTTAGCCCCAATCCATATTCACCTACTACGTTTCCTTCTCTCCCTTTTCCTACACTCGAATTCCAGTCACCCATGTCTATTAAATTTTCATCTCCCTTCACTATCTGAATAATTTCTTTTATTTCATCATACATTTCTTCAATTTCTTCGTCATCTGCAGAGCTAGTTGGCATATAAACTTGTACTACTGTAGTAGGCGTGGGCTCCGTATCTATCTTGGCCACAATAATGCGTTCACTATGCTGATTGTAGTAGCTTATCCGCATTCCTATTTTCCTATTCATTATTAAACCTATTCCTGCATTAGCCCTATTTGACTTTGTGTTTATAACCCTGTAGTCACCTGATCAGAAGTCTTGTTTCTCCTGCCACCGAACTTCACTAATTCCCACTATATCTAACTTTAACCTATCCATTTCCCTTTTTAAATTATCTAACCTACCTGCCTGATTAAGGGATCTGACATTCCACGCTCCGATCCGTCGAACGCCAGTTTTCTTTCTCCTGATAGCGACATCCTCTTGAGTAGTCCCCGCCCGGAGATCCGAATGGGGGACTATTTTACCTCCGGAATATTTTACCCAAGAGGACGCCATCATAATTTAATCATACAGTAAAGCTGCATACCCTCTGGAAAAATTACGGCCGTAGTTTCTCCTTGCTTTCAGCCGTTCGCAGTACCAGCACAGCAAGGCCGTTTTGGTTATTGTTACAAGGCCAGATCAGTCAATCATCCAGACTGTTGCCCTTGCAACTACTGAAAAGGCTGCTGCCCCTCTTCAGGAACCACACGTTTGTCTGGCCTCTCAACAGATACCCCTCCGTTGCGGTTGTACCTACGGTACGGCTATCTGTATCGCTGAGGCGCGCAAGCCTCCCCACCAACGGCAAGGTCCATGGTTCATGGGGGGGCCAACCTGAGATAAGTATTTGAATTACCACAATAACACCTCTCTCATTCACACCAAGAGTCCTAATTCTATATTAAGCGACAAATGCGATTTTTTGTAGCTACTAGACATATGTCATCTGAGTTAGCTGCATAATTGTAGGGAACCATGCACACATAAATCCGCTTGGTGACATTTGTCACTATAAAATCAGTCACTAAGAAAGTAGCTGCAAGTGTAAGTGCTAAAAACTTTAGCGGTGCGGTACTGACACTGTCCTTCACTGTACGTTATGGTGAGTTGAATCGCTTGTACTGTTGCTGTGTGCTTTACCCCACACTAATTTCTTAATGGAAGCTTTAATGTAGACTTCAATGAAGTTAATCATTCGTGTATCGACAGTTTATCTAGCCTATAGTATTTAGTTCATTTTATTATGATGTGATAATAAAAACGTGTTCCAAGTAGGCTTTATTCTTTTTATTATCCGTGCAGTTAGCCAGTTTCACCCGTAGGTAATTTTCAAACACATATTTTAAGCTTCATGTTTCATTTCGCATTCTAATACACCGCTGGTACATGTGGACAACTATACTATGATATAGCAGCTTTCTCTTCGTGTCAGCTAATGGTAATTGTCACGTACACTTTTGTACAGTTTTTGAGCCACATACGCACAGAAATACTATCTATACCTGTCACCATGTACCAGCTTTGTATAATAATGTGAAATGAAGCGTGAGGTTTAAAATATGTGCTGGAAAATGACCCACTGTTGAAACTGGCCAATTGTATGGATAATGATAAGAATACAGTCTACTAGGACCATGTTTCCATTCTCAAACCACTGTGAGCCTGTGGGCTCTCACAAAAACAGATGTTTCAGTCTGCGTCCTGCTTTGCAAAAAACATACAGTGTAGGCTTTCATGGCTTCTTTTTGTGTTTTTGTTGACATTCGTTTTATGGGCTTTAGACCGTCTTCTGGATACCTACAAGCCGTTCGGGTCTCTCAGAAATGGAAGACGAAGCAGTAGATAGAGACGTATGCTGTAGTTATTTTACATTGCCACTGAAGAGGCAGCGATCTCTTATTTCGATGGATGTTGAGTTTTTGTAAAATCTTTATTTGCCAAAATTGTATATGGTAAGCAGATAACCAGTTTCGACCGGTTTTCCGGTCAGCTTCCGAATGTTCTCTTACGTTAGACACATCCTTTTATACCCTGACGTGAAGATAACCGGAAACGGTCGAAACTGGTTAAGTACTTTTCTGTATCTTCGATTATAAAGATTTTACAAATAAATCAACATACATACAGACGTGCACTCAGACAACGGCCTTAGGGCCATGAAACAAGTATCGGCAAAAATCTTAAAAAGTATTAGTGTGACAAATATAATATAGTTTGCGCCGTTTCATTTTTAGTTTGTAAGTTTTTCAGTTTTCTTAAGGTTTATCGACGATTCTCAATCTGTCAGCTATATTTAATGTGCTTCTGAAACACATTTGTTGTAGCACAGTGGTTGTCGTGATGTACATAGATTTTCGTTCCTCAATAATTGTATCTCTCTCACTCTCTCTCTTTCACTCTCTCTCTCTCTCTCTCTCTCTCTCTCTCTCTCCTCTCCCTCCTCCTCCTTGTCCTCCTCCTCATCTCCTCCTACCCACCTCTCTCTCTCTTTCTCTCTCTCTCTGTCCCTCTCACTCACCCTCTCCCAGCCTCCCCCACACCCCTCTCTCTCCCTGTCTCTCCCTTTCTTAGTGTGTTTGCGTTTGGGGACAACAGGTGTGTTTTGTGTGTGTGTGTGTGTGTGTGTGTGTGTGTGTGTGTGTGTGTGTGTGCGCGCATGTGTGTATCTGAGCTTGTGTATCTGTGTGTGTCTGCACATGTGTGTATAGGTTTGGCGCTTGGGAGGGGAATGAGTTGTTGCCAATCAGATGATCTCCGAGATCGTCCGTTTTGCCTTTAGAGATGTATCTGGAGATTGAAACGCGCCGACAGTGTTCCCGAATACGAGGAGAAGACATCTGGAATGCGACGTCTTCTCTCCTGTCGTCGGCCATCGGGTGGCGGGCGACACACGCCGCTAGCGACATCGGCACATTCCCCGGTGTTAGCCGCCAGCGGCTCTGCCAGACACCTCCCGTCCACGCGACAGACAGGGATCCGCTCAGCTGTCCAATAACCCGGGGAAGGGCGCCGCCCTCAGCGCACAGCCAGCCTCGTTCCCTTCAGAGGCGGGAGCAGCAGGCCTCATCAGATACTGATCCGACTGGCAGTTATTGCTGGCACGCTACGTTAACACGTTCGAGCTTAGGGCAAAGAGATGTTAATTACACATACAGGATTATTTTACAATAGACACAAAACTCGAGTGCCAATAAGAACTGCAGCCTAGAACCATGGCTGTTCAACTGGTGGATCCAAGAAGCCACGAAGAGAAATAGCAGTTCAAGGGAACAGGTACCATTGCTAAGGTTCACAAGTTACATAGTTCTCCGACACTACCGAATAAGGACTCACTGACACAAATTATAGCACAAGGGTGAAGAAAACAAACGCAAAGATGATGAAATTTAGAAGAATAGACAAAAACCTTCTTAACATCATAGTATTGGTAGACGACACAATGGTGGAAGCCATGATTAATTTCTCTTATGCATGAAGCAAGTCTGCGCGGTGTGGCCGCGCGGTTAGACGCGCCATGTCACGGACTGCACGACCACTCCCGCCGGAGGTGCGAGTTCTCCCTCGGGCATGGGTGTGTGTGTTGTTCTTAGCATATGTTAGTTCAAATTAGTTTAAGTAGTGTGTACGTCTAGGGATCGATGACCTCAGCAGTTTGGTCCCTTAGGAATTCACACACATTTGAACATATTAAGCAATATTACACAAAATGGTCGATCTTCCCGGTGGAGCACAGCGATGTGTGAAAGTGGACCATTCGAACCTGTAATGGAAAACAGTAGTGACGGTGAATGCTTGAATGGGAAGCGGCCATTGAGACTTGGGGAGGAGTTTGAAGACACACAAAAGCCCTCTGTGAAACTATGTGTTGCAATGCACCATGGAAAATTCTGCCGACAGGCAGATGCCAGGCTGAAAAGCCGTTGACCATTCAGGGTGTACAAATCAATTCCCCATACAGCCATTAGCGCCTAAAAAATACGGGAGTCCTGCACAGAAGGGAGTCAATGAATCATTGTCTTGCATTCAAATTGTGTTAGCTCTGTTTACTTTCAAATCAATTAAGGTAATCAAGACATTTTACTGGTTTATATTTGCTCCATTGTGGGTTGAAGCCATGCTTCTACTGAACAGAGTGGCATTCAGCTTCCAACATCAGACGTGGAAGCAGTGACGCGGTGGATAGGAACCTTGCAGATACCTTCCTGTATATCCAAAGCATATGACTCGGATAAACTTATTCATAAGTTTAACACAGTCATGATACTGCAGCCAGTGGGTGGGGTTCGGAATTGGCCCTGGTGTGCATCACAGGAGCTGACCTCAGCAAGAAGGCTCGGCAGTAAGGTTCTCTCCCATGTAAACAACCCATTGTGGTAGCGGAGCCCCCTGTCAGCTGTGTAGTGGTGAGGAACTGCCGTGTCAGGACTCTGGCCCTGACAGCGTGTGGCTGCGGTGCCTCCGGGATTACTGCCAGCCCTGCCGCTGTGTGGCTACGGTCTCCATCTGGGATCGCACCACAGCATGCTGGCTCGAAGTGGGCACGATGTGAACAGTGGCAACAGCACTGGTAGCCCAGTACGGTGCCCATACAGAGCAGCGAGCAGTACTAGAGTTGGCGCACACGGAGCGGTGACATGTCGGCAGCTAGGTGGCACAGGCATGAAAGGAGGACACCAAGTAAGTGGCCTGCAATGGATGGACGTTAGCTGGCAGCTGGCCCCCTGATTGGAACGTGCCAAGTTAGCAGCATTTGGACTTGAGAGTAGCTGACAGACCTGCAGCTGGTGGAGACAGCACCTAGGTGTGGCAGCTTGGTGGCCCATTCCTCAAGGATGATTGATGTAGACCTCCCCTCATAGCTGGCCTAAAAATGGGTACATTTAATTGGCTGTGATCCAGCAATCGTATGCTGTTTAATGACGGGACGTATACACAGCTGTGTCTGTGCAAGAGACAACTGAAAGCACGAATCCGAAGATTTCGTCCACACACGAAGCATCTTGTCATTCAGCATGACAATGGCACAGCAAAAACGGGTGCTGCTACTTCAGCAACAGTTCGGCGCGTTGGGTCCACTGTCATCGATCTTCTCAATACCGTCCCGACTTCGCCACATACGATTCTTATCTATTTCCAAACCTTCGAGGATTTCATTTCGATAGTGCTGAAACTCTGCAAATAGAGGTGAGGTTGTAGTTCCGTCAAGAAAGTCAAACATTCTATGTGGCGGTATCAACAAATCGGTCTCGTTTACGGGAAACGCTTTAGGAGTTTTCACATAAAAATTCGGAGGTATTACGTGTGGTTTTGTAAATGCTAACTACTGTCATGAAAAAACCAGAACGTTAATATGCCGATAGCAACAGACATTTTGGAATACTGCTTGATGTGTATAAGGCTCCGAGTTTTTGGAGCACGTAGTTTAGCCTACGGTCTGCGTCACTGACTAGCATGCCACTAGTCGTCAGTCTACACCCGCATATCCTCACCTATTTTTTATTTAATATTTATCGTTCTGGAAGGTTTTTGAAATAAGTTACATTCGTAAAGTTTGTGTATACTTCAATATGGGATGTTTCCATAAATACATGCGCTCGCTGTGGAGAGGTTCCATTCTATTCTGGCTGTGAGTTTGTGTTAGTACTGAACGTGCCCTCCGTTCCAAGTGTTGTATTTCATTGGTGACTCTGCGTTGGGATTTGAACTTCAGTGTGGTTACAACATGACATTGTGTCGTGGAGACACCCAGCACTTCAGAACATCTGCTTCTCTGTGACTTCAATTACACAACGTAACAGTCCTCGACTGCTCGAACAAGAACCGGAGTACAAGCAGTACATCGTTTCAATGGTAGGTACATTCGGGAGGCAATTGGGTTCCAAGCCAGAAGTAAGTCAGCTTCCACATGAGGCATCTATCAGTGTTTACGGGAACTGCTGGTCATGGTCCAGCGAAAGGCATCGACCGAACCGCCAAGTAATACAGGTGTGATAAAATGATGTGTGTAGCAAATGTATAGTTTTACATGGGTAGCACAATCAATCAGTGGGGCGAAAACAGTGAAGAGAAGCTGAAGAGCTCGGACAAATATCAGGCCAAACTAAAGAAAACGATCGGTGATAATCGGCAGAGAGCCCGCTTAACAGAAAACTGATAGAATTAAAAGGCTCAGCGTAATGGGGAAAATACACAGTCCTACATGGAGAATGTTTTAGCTCTATGTCACGTCGTGAATCCACATACGAAAGAAAGCGACGAAAATCTCAAACTGCATGAAAGGAGTAGCACAATACATGTACCACGCTGCAGTGGTAAAGGATGTCAAAACGGCGGAAGAAATCATCAAATCGTGACAGCGAATTGCGTAAATACAACAAAGAGGAGAGAGAGAGAGAGAGAGAGAGAGAGAAAGAGAGAGAGAGAGAGGGGGAGAGAGAGGGTGGGAGAGAGAGTGGGAGAGAGAGACAGAAATTGGCGGGCCGAGGAGGGAGGGGTGTGGCAGGGAGCATGGCCGCGTGCGCCCGAATGTGCCCCTAAGGCAGTTGTGGAAGGCAGCCATAACTTCGTCTTTCTCATACGCTGAATTGTAGCAGTAGAAGTACAACAGAATATACAAACTACTAGCGTCAGTCCTAACCCACAAGAGACAGCAGCTATAAATGTCGCCTCATATGTGTATAGGTAATGATGTAAAGAATTTGAAGCAGATGTAAGTTTTCTGTAAAAATCTGTCAACAAGTGAAAATATTAAATATTTTCTTTTCAGAAATCTTCTCCTCGTGTAACGTTTGCTTTAGGTATCGTATCCCACCGCTAACTGTTGTCTGGCCCATATGTTACGCATGTGAAAAGTGTCGTGTGCCAAAAATTTAAACTTTTTGGAAATACAGTATTTGAAATGATGAAAACTAATTCAGTTACGTGCCAAAAGTAACAAATTGTGTACTCAGTGAAAACTATTTAACTGAAACTCTATACTGATGTACAGTCGTGCTCAAAAGTATCCGAACGACCTGAATTGCATTTTGCCTGATTCTCATGCAACCCACATAACGCAGCTGTCTAGCAGGACCTCTAATCGCTCCTTGGTACAGTCGTTTGACTATTGAAATTGGTGCCAACAAGTCACCACTAGAAAACACTACCCCGTATCGCAATAACTCAAGATGTAAAGTAGTACTACGATACTATAAATATTAGGGAACACCTTATCACAGGTGAGACTGTCCTTAAGGCTTGTAAGCTCACATTTATTACAATAAATGACATACCTGAAATGTTACCACTCTCATTATTACGTCAGATAGGTAATGTACGTAGTAAATTCGTCGTACTCATGATTTCCTCTTCAAAGTAACTTACCGTACTTATTATTTAACACAAAATGACATTAAAAATTTAAGTTATTCACGAGCAGCTAGTTGAGAGGATGTATGAACTTCAAATGACACGATGAACCGTCTCGTTCTGCATATGGATTCAAACCCAGGTCATGCAGACCATGCAATGATTTCGTGACTGACGGAACCTAACTGTCATTCCTGATTAGGCATACAGTGAGTGATATACCTCGATTTTAGACAGTATCAATTAGCAAATATCAACTTTAAATTACATAACGCAAACATTTTTAACGGACGCGAATTCCTACCCAGCACCTATTGTCCCTGTAAACGAACTACGAGAGATGTTAAATATTGCTTCTTAACAAATAACTTACTTGAAATGCCGTGAGGTAAAGGTTTGTGTTGGACAGGGATTCGAACCCAGAACCTAATAAGATAGATATCGAAGCACAATCAACTGTGACATATCGCATTTTCTCGGCAGTAGCTAGATGTTTTAACTGAAATGACGAGAGGAAACATTAATTTTTTCCTTCCCTGGACTCCAACCCGCCACCTATCGCTGTTATACTATAGAGAAAACGAACGTTAAATATGGGTTTGTTGCACCAGCAGCGACATGTGAGCATGTTTGAACTAGAAATAATATGACGAAGAGTTCAGTGCTGACTGGGAGCAGAGCTCCACACATAGCGTTGTTGACTACACACAAAGAGACGTCAGCTAGCGAATTTTTTTCGACCAGCAGCTCGGAATACTCGAACTTACAGTGATCTCGCAAATAGTTCTGTGTTTCACTGGGAGTCATAAACATCAAATTTCGTGAGTGTTGACAACGAATGAAAATACATTCAACATCGAAATAATTATCCATCAGCAGATAGGTGTTCTCATGCTAGAGCGTGATAATACATAATGAAATCTTTAGTGCCGGGCCAGGATTCGAACCCATTCACGCGCAGTATGTGGAGATGTTGAGGAATCTGCAGTTTTGAACAAACAACAAATTGTAGCCGAGCTGTATTGTCACGAAGGGAACAAATTCCGCGTTAAGGGCGGTCTGAGTTGCATTCCCAGTTCAGAAACAATTTTATCGACATGCAGATGCTCAAATAAAAGATGGAATAAGTGTCCTGTGAGCCTACATAGCGCTTGTTTCGTCACTAGAAATAAATAATTAGTATAAGAAAGGTTACTGGTGATAGAGTTTCTATATGTCGCCACTCCAGATTTTATTGTGGCTCAACCTAACTTCTACTTGGTAAAGAAAGAATATCATTTTTAATGTGAATTTCAGACCACAATGCTATTATATCCTCTTCACTTGGTGTAGCCAAAAGAGAATAGTAGCTGTCTCTCCCTATCTAAAATCATCAACCGAAGTTGGAATCGAACACAGACCATAGATATATGAACCTATCATCAACCCAACAGACCACCAAATCCTCTTGTCAGTGGCTCATTTTTATATCATAGCGTCGTTGTGCCACACTGGCTGAGAATTCTGACACACAGGCTCCCTGTATCAATTCGCAGCATGTTCAGTAAACTCATGTACTTGGTTGACCGAATCACCATGAACTAGCTGCCTCGGCTACCCAGTGCATACATTCAACTTTATTTTGTAATCACCAAAATAGAATCACGTAACTGCTACCAACACAAAACTGCCAACAGTGTAGGATGCAGAAATTTAAATAGGAAGTGTTCCTTTCCACTTGAGCTACTCTGTTGCGCTATCTGTATGTTGAAAACGTCGTGCAGTGCAAAAGAAAAGGTATAACTGTTTGTCTCTAATAAGTGTTGACCTGGCCAAATGAATTGTCTCACAGCGCTGTGGAATGCAGAAGTTCTGGAGGAATTGTTTATGAGATCTGGAGCTGTTGTACCTATGTGTCAGGTAGTAGCGTAATGGTAAGTATCGGGCACGTTAGATAAGATGTCGCGAGTTTGAGTATATTGAAGGCTATATTTTTTAAAAAGCAATTCTGCCGTCTGCTAAAGATATGAATCTAATGGAACCTTTAACATAATTCCCTTCACTTCTCGTCCCAAAATAGTCGTATGTGGAAAAAGGGATAACTTCTGCGACATTTTGTTCATTTCACGTTTAACAGACAGCCAGACAGTAGATGCATCTCGAAACTTTTGTACTATGTATGGGTAGAGCGCATTGCGCCAAAATACGTCGGAAAAGTATTTTCTACATTAGATGTCGTCTGGTAGTGGTATTATATTCTTCTTCAAACCTTGTTTGAGAGCTTTAACTCACAACAAGTTTTCTACATGCATGTAATCAATAAACTGCATGTGCATTTTCAGACTGTTGTAGATAACATCATAGAATTCGCATATATCGTTGATGATTAATTTCTGTCTCATGTTTACTACTGTTTTAACAACATTAATGGAAACCTTGGGAAAACTGTGAACTGTATTATAAAAAAATGAAATAAACTATCCCACGCTAGCATTACGACGAAAATCTGTTTTAATAAAACTGAGTATCTGTACACAAACTTGCCTCTATCGACACGAATTGGTAAAATACTACTCACTTGGGTCTGTGTTTAATTGGTATACTGTGTTACGCTCGGGAGGCATGCAAATATGTCATTTCATAAAGAAAGTTACGTATTCCTATAAACGCAAAACTTGCTTGTCAGCAGCAGCAAGAGGCGTTACCTGTTGTGCAGCATTGTAAGTTTTTCACCATGAGCCGAAATTATATTCTTGATATTTCCTTATCAATGCTTGATCTGACTGCTTGTAGCTCTTTCACAGAAGGGATAAAAACGCTACGCTCAGCGAGACTGGAACTGCGAACCATAACAGCCGATTTTCCACAGGTCAGCATTTTACCAGAGAGCTAGCGAAGAAGTATACGTATTAGTTTCCTCTTACGAGACCAATAGTGGCTAGAACTCGTAAACCGCTTTTTTAAGGACGAGATTAGTTGTGATTTCTACGTGCAACGACTTTCCTGGGCAGAAAACCGTAAATTTACAACCTTTATTACACCTCAAGCGATAATAACTCAGATTATTCAATGGAAATAACAGGTAAAATCAAGTGAACTTTGAGGCCTAATTGCCGGCCGCGGTGGTCTCGCGGTTCTAGGCGCTCAGTCCGGCGCCGCGCGACTGCTACGGTCGCAGGTTCGAATCCTGCCTCGGGCATGGATGTGTGTGATGTCCTTAGGTTAGTTAGGTTTAAGTGGTTCTAAGTTGTAGGGGACTGATGACCACAGATGTTAAGTACCATAGTGCTCAGAGCCATTTGAACCATTTTTGAGGCTTAATTCCGTGCACACCAGGAAGTAACTCGTCGATCACATAGTTGCCAAACACACATTGCCTTGTTGCCAAATCTCAGTTACAATACCAGCAGGAAGAAGACGAACCGATGTGATCTTACAGCGGGCTGGGAAGTGACCTTAGCTGGTGTCTCCAAGTTGCAGCTGCAACGGCTTGGAACACGTGATGCGCCTGATACGCATTTCTGTAACTAGGTTTAGGGACTGGAGCGGAGTTACTAATGATACTCAGAACTGACTGCAAACTAAGCATCATATATCAGTAACTCTCATAGTTGTTTTTATATTTCTTTCGTAAGTGTACTCAAAACTAAGAAATTCATTCACAGACGTTTGCGTGCCTCGCCGGTAGCCGAACACAACAAACAAATAAAAATGAAAAAGAATGCGTTTTTGTGTGCTTGTGTGTGTGTGTGTGTGTGTGTGTGTGTGTGTGTGTGTGTGTGTGTGTGTGAGGGGGAGATAAAAACCGAAAAGAATGAGAGAGAATAAAAAGTTGTAAAGAAATTGAAACATGGTATGTAAAGAAATCTTTCATTAACATTACACGTTCTACATCTTTATGAAATACCGTATTCATGATCTATGAAACAAGAATTAATCTAATGCAGTCTAATCTAATCTTATCATATTGATGACTTGCCATGAAGAGTCATGAATTACCGAAGTTTTTGCCAATACCAGTAACGAAATTTAACTTAAAAATAAAAGACGACAATTTTTGTAGTAAACCGGGACTTCTGTGAAGACCCTTTCCTCCCTGTTAATTAACCACGAAAGATGTCTGATATACCTCTATTTTGATGTAACGAAGTGTGCATGCATTTAAATAAGAAGTGCATGATGTGAAGTTCTGTGACAGAGGTACGTACCCAACACGGTTGTTTCCCTGTCTACGGAATCCTTTTCATGTTCATATCAAACGTCAGCAATTACTCGTAGATTACATTAGAACTAAAGTAACTGGTGAAGACGTTACTTGGTAACAAACACGCGCTGCCTTTCTTCATTTACTTGCGCCTAGAAAGGGCTATCTAGTACTGCCAAACCAAAAGGCAACAGATCTTACTGCCTTCCAATATACGTCGCTGTCAGTTCTTCCATATGATTTGGTCGACATGACCTGTTTCAAGTTGTGTATGACAGACAATGTTTTAGAAAATCAATTGTTTTCACTTGCAATAAACATAAATATTTTGTTCAAATGTGTGTGTAATCTTATGGGACTTAACTACTAAGGTCATCAGTCCCTAAGCTTACACACTACTTAACCTAAATTATCCTAAGGACAAACACACACACCCATGCCCGAGGGAGGACTCGAACCTCCGCCGGGACCAGCCGCAGAAAGATTTTCATTCTAAGCAATCCTAGTACAAAATTTTCACAATAGTAGTTCAAATTTAATATTCGCTTCAATAATGTAGGAAAGTATTTCACAGTTGCAAAACTCGCATCCGACTCATTGACCTTACACTTAGTCGCTAACCATAAATTCTAGCTCAGAGTGACACCAGTTTAAGTAACCTAATGTAGCGATGACTGTTTGCCGGTGCACTTTCTCACCGGAAAATACGCAATTCACTCATTGGGCTCCATAAGTACACTGTAACAGTAATTTCTGTGTGTATGCAATGCATACGGATTAGAATTTAGTGGTGCTCTCTCTTCCACTTCTGTATACAATATGCATGACCTAAACGGGCCCTTTATCTTTACAGGCCCTGGGCTGTGCAACATCATACTGACAACAGTAGTGTGCTTATACTGACAACCTGACTGCTCGTTTTACCTGATTTTGTAATCATTTAAATAAAACAACATGACCTTCCATTGGGAGACATTTCGTCCATCTTTTTTTTCTGTGAAATTTGTCAGTAAGCTTTTTGCCTTCCAGCCATCGAATTGCGGCAGAGTACGGCCGGTAAACGTGTAAGTAGGCTGTTTATGTTTTCTTATTGGCAAAGTTACGTAGCGCTCTGTATGAAAATCACTGGCTGTGCTGTGTGCAGTCTGTGGCTAGTTTGCATTGTTGTCTGCCATTGTAATGTTGGGCAGCGGCAGCTGGATGTGAACAGCGCGTAGCGTTGAGCAGTTGGAGGTGAGCCGCCAGCAGTGGTGGATGTGGGGAGAGAGATGGCGGAGTTTTGTAATTTGTCATGAACTGCTATATATATTATGACTGTTAAGGTAAATACATTGTTTGTTCTCTATTAATATCTTTCATTTGCTAACTATCCCTATCAGTAGTTAGTGCCTTCTGTAGTTTGAATCTTTTATTTAGTTGGCAGTAGTGGCGCTCGCTGTATTGCAGTAGTTCGAGTAAGGAAGATTTTTGGTGAGGTAAGTGATTTGTGAAACGTATAGGTTAATGTTAGTCAGGGCCATTCTTTTGTAGGGATTTTTGAAAGTCAGATTGCGTTGCGCTAAAAATATTGTGTGTCAGTTTAAGCACAGTCGTGTATAAATTTTTCAAAGGGGACGTTTCATATGTCGACCCTTAGCCGAGGATACCTCACTGGAATCTTCTGATTTTTTCTTGTAGTTTGTGTAATTAGTGTAGATTTTGTTTATTGCTAGCGCGTAAATGTAGAGAGAATCTCCTTTGTAGTTGTAGCCTTTCATTGTTGTACAGTAAAACAGTTGTGGCATGCATGTAGATTTGCACCAAGTATTTCGCAGCTGCGCTTGCAATTAACTAGATATTATTTTCAGTTCTATGTTAATGTGTTCTCTTACTTTTGCTCTTCAAATTGTGCTTTTCTGTGTTATCGTGTGAAATATTGTGACAATAATGGCGTGTGAAAAACGTAACACTAGGCTCCAAAGTAAACTGAGAAATGACAGTGAAGACGAAAGCAGTGTGTTAACGCCACCGAGTAATGAATTAACTAATGTTCAAAGTAGTAATTTGGTAATTTTACATAGGGAAATGGAGCGGGCTGCAAACAATGGTGTAGACAGTGAAACAATTAGTGGACAGGGAAGCATTATCGATCGATCGGTCGGCAACAGCTTGCCTCAGGAATCCGAAATGACAGGACACAATCTTGCAAATACTGTAGATTCAGGTTTTGCGTCCTCACCCTTTTCTCAAATAAGTGAAGACACATTTTCTGCTTGTCAAAATGTGAATGTTGCCGGTGCAAATTCACTGCCGAAAAGCACTGAGGAACATGTTTCAGACACCAGTGCATTGTTATTACAGTTAAAGCAACAAATGGGACAAAAGCTTCAAAAGTTAGACACAGTGGAACAAAATCAGAGACAAACACAGCAACAGTTAGACACAATGGAACAAAATCAGAGACAAACACAGCAAAAGCTACAAAAGTTAGACACAATGGAACAAAAGCTTCAAAAGTTAGACTCAGTGGAACATACGCTTGAACAAACACGTGTAGATTTAACTACTGAGTTACATAAAATCGAATCGAAATGTCAAAAGGTCTGTAATGACGTAAAAACACAAATTTGTGAGCATTTTCAACTATTTTTTCGCGGCATGAAAATGCATTACAGAATCACGAAGCAGCCATAAAAGAACTGCAAACCATTGTTCATGAAAATCATGAGACCCTGCAAGCTAAAATTGACTCAGTTGCATCTACCGATACAGTTACGCAACTTGCAAAAACTCAAGAAAACTTAAAGGATACAGTAGATACTCTGAAAATTGGTTCAGAAAGACACACTGAGGAAATGTGTTCACTATCGGAGAAAGTAGCCGAACTTTCGGATCAGGTCACTAACTTATCTACGAAGGTAGATGATAATCTGAATGACACAAAACCGGTAGTCTTTAATGACACAGAAGAGTGCGAACAAATTAGAAAACTGAAACAAAATCTGAATCAAATCAATACACAGTACAAAAAAGAAATCCGGGAAGTACAAGATCAGCTGACGCAGGTAATACAAGAATTACATATTTCAGAGGACACTCACGCTCCAACACGGGAAGAGGGATATAGAAATACGGAACAGCCACAAAATAATAATTCAGGGCACTTCGGAAATTATGAAAGAAATTGGCAAGGTACACCGAATTTTGAGATGGAACCGCCGACACGACGTAACAATGACCGATATGCTACTCGCCGACATGATGATTTTGACTATAAGCTGTTCATTACTACACGTAAATTCAAAACGTTTAAGAATTCTGCCAACGACATTCATCCACAAGCGTGGCTCCATCAATTCTCTCATTGTTTTCCTCCCAACTAGTCATTGGAGCACAGGTTAGAATTTATGTGTGGCTACTTAGAGAATGAAGCAGCTGTAAGAATGCGATCGGTCATTCACGATTGCCACAGTGAAGGGGAATTTTACCATGCCTTCCTCTCAGCATATTGGTCTCATGCCACAGAAGACCGAGTAAAACATGGCATCATAATGACGAAACATTTCGAACAATCTGAATTTTCCAGTCTTGTGAAATATTTTGAAGACATGTTGCACAAGAATCAGTACCTGTCAAACCCATACAGCCCCTCAGAACTCATCCGCATTTGCTTAATCAAATTACCTGAACATTTACGGCATATTATTTTGGCAGGACGTTGCAAAGACGACATTGAAGCTTTTCAGGGACTGTTACAAGAACTAGAAATTGACACTGACAGTCGCGGGATGCGAAAACAGGAAAACAATTACTACAGGTCACATCCGTCACAATTCCGTGACGACAGAAACAATAAATGGCCACGACAAGCCTATTCTTACAACGTAAATCGTGACCAAAACAGACACCACCCGTATGACAACCACTGGCTGAGTAATAGTTACAGAGAAAGATCGCATTTCCGTAGTAATGAATATGACAGAGACACTCATAGAAACACACAATTTGGTAATCAGAACTATTATTATCAAGGGAGACAGAATAATTTCAGATGCAACAGTTCAGCGCGCAGTTACGATTCAGTGAGAAATTCTCCACCACGTGACCGACACGAAAGAAACTGTGTAAACTATCGACAAAACGACAGACCTGAATTCCATCAGAACTGGCGAGCTTTAAACAGAGCTGGGCCCTCTCGGCAAGGCGAATTTGTGGAAGTGAGGCCTCCTAATCCCAGTAACGACGCGCGGCAACAAAGAGGCAGACAATGACTCGCACCGCAGGCAGTCACTTGCGCCCGCTGGCTCAGGGAAAAATAACATTGACGCTAACCTTGAGCAAAATTCCAGTATTCTTTACGGACGTATACCACATGATAATTGCGTTGAAGTTGAAACTCTGCGTACTAGGAAGAGTAAAGGTTTACACCACATTTCACATGTAAAACCGTTTATTGAAAAATAATCTGCTTTTTAACTTTGTCTTTGCCATAAAACATTTCGCTTCACACTTCTAGTATGCATTGTCACACTTGGAAACTGTTATCATGCAACTATGTTTTGAATCTCTACGCAAAGCATTTCACTTTTGTTTATCATGAGGTAAGTACATTGGCTTCTGCAGAACTTAGCTTTCGGACGAAAATAACTACGACACTTCCACAGAGATTATCTTACAAGAAGTTGCACATGTAGCGCTACAGGACATGTATTTGAGTGATTAATTTTGTACTTAAAACATTTATTTTTAAAGATTTTTGAATTACAAAGAAAGTTTTCCGTAATACATTTAATTCCATTCTTGTAATCTGTAACACCTGAGGGTATAATTACATTAATCCTCAGGGGGGTACATGCTTACTTTGTGTACCATGTGTGTGGCAAGCACAAGGAGCCCTAGCTAATATGGTATTTGCTTATACAACTTTACACATCGGTACCATATTTCTCTAATACATAAATTACACAGCTATCTGATCATTTAACAGAGAAACAAACATTTTTTTACTACATCAGTGACACATGTTTACGCAATTACACAGTTGGGTAACTTCACACTTATGAAATTGTATTTTGTCTGTACTTTGTGAACTGTTCATATTTTTTCAGAACCATTGTGATACTATGAGAGCTTTGAATGATGTATTTTCTATGGGATCACGATTTTTAAAGTACGTTTGAGGCAGATGACACTTTTGACATGAGCAGAGTATTTTTTTATGGTTTGAAATTATTGCAGGAAGCTACGACTTTTTTGAGATTTGACTGAGGTGTTATGATGTTATTTTTGCGACGACGATATGTATTATGCTGTTGAGGTATGTTTATGTCAATAAGATGATGCTACCATATGTGAGGAATGTGATTACGTGTTTATATGTATATGAATAATGAATAGAAGTTAGGGACTCTTGACTTGTGAAAAAGGATGTTGGAAACCAAGAATCGTACTTTAAGAGTTATGAAATGTGTGTAAATGCGTGAATGTATCACAATGCCGGCGAAAATTTTTTTGGACACTGTTATATTCATAAGATTTTGTTTCTACACATTTGCAACGCAAATTCTTGACCTGTGAAATATTTTTATATGAGACTGTCACTGTAGCGGAAACTGCTGTCGTAAATATTTCCGTAAGGAAGTTAAGTGACCACCTGCACGTAATGCGTCGTGTGCACCCAGCTGCACGACAGACGCCTGGAAAAAAGCCATTAGTGCCTTTCAGAGGCAGAGGTGGAGAAAAAAGAAACAGACATTAACCTCGCTGTTGACATTCCTTTAGAGAAAACATTGCAAATGCGACACCCTCATTACTTGGAAAGATACTTACATCTGCACACCTGATTATGACAAGCGTCTTTCTCTAGAATTGAGGGAATTTTTACTGCATTATGAAATGCCATATGGCTAATGAATGATGTTTCATGCCGTCCTTTGTACATATTTGCTCATTTTCTTTAATATCTAGTTCCTAGCTGCACTGCAGCATTGGTTAAAATAAAATTTAATATATGTACTAATATAGTTATTTTATGCCTACAGATCCAGTCAATAAGAAATTTATGATCTACTTACAAGAAAACGAGGGCACATAAATAGACGTTTCCCTTCACAGGAATTGCATAAATAATTTCTTTACGATTTGGTAACTTATCTGCTAGTGTAAGTTCTCGTGATGCATCACTCTAGTGTTAAGATGTGACATAGGTATTAGACATGGCCATTTTAGTGTAATATTTTTTCTGCTTGAGCTTTGTCATGTATAGATATAAGTTTTATATTTTTTATATTTTTTATATTTGCTGCTGCTGTTTGCCAGGCATAATGTTACAGAATTTGACTTTGTATTACGCTGTTAAGCCAGTTTTACTACGGATTTAGTTTCCTTGTTGCTGCACATTGGCTCATATTAGTTGTAATGTTGCATTGCTTGGTAATTTAGATTTACTGTAGCTTGCTTTGCAATTTTCCATTTTTTTTGCATTGCTGTTTGTGTTAATTTGTTATGTGCTGCTGCATTGCCTCGTCCCTTAGTTTAGCATCTGAGCTCAGTAGATTTAAGTTAGCTTAAGAGGGGGTAGCCTATAAGACAATGAGTTATGATGAATTGGAAGGAATGCATTGCGAAGTTATATGAAAAAGATGTGGGCCCAAATGAGTATTGTACAATCAGAAATATTGATTTTGAAAGAAATATGAATAGAATACTGGAAGGAGGTATAGATAGGACTTTTTGGGAATAATGATGAATGAAGGGAGATCTCCAAGAAGCAAAGAAAGTTTTGTTTGCAAAATACTGCAATAAAACAAACCCTGTCCTTTCCCTTTTGTGTTATCCCACTATGTGTTTGTGTACCCTTGTGTATTTGTTTTCTTCCTGTCTCTGTGTAGTTTCATAGAATTTTTTCTTCTTTTAATATTAAGCTATATTCACTATGATGAGGAATACTGTTATCCTCAAATATAATTGGCATTAATTATATGTTTTTTACCTTGTAAATATGCTTAGACATTATTTATTCTGTTTTGTGTTAATGCTCATGTGTGAAGTTGATGTTTCGCAAGTTATTCTGATCTTTCATATATTTACTCACGTCATAATTCCTGTAACACTGATGTATATGTTATTTCTATTCTTTTGTAAAGCCTGTATTACTACAAATGTTATCTGTATTGTTATGTTTTAATGATGTATTTTGTACCTTTGTAATTGTATTCTGATGTTATAATATTGTAATTGACACCAGTTAATCAAATTAAGTAACTTGTAAGCATTCATTTCACTGCACACATTTCTGTTGGTCGTAGTATATGGACAATACGTGAGAAGTAGGGGCTGTTAGTGTTTGCACGTGTGTTTATAATTCAGCAAGGGACTGGATAACAGCATTGCTCGTTCTAAGGACAATTCCAAGAAACTTCATGAGTGCACAAGTGATGGTTATGGACTTGCTATATTAACTGCAAGACTCTTCACTGGTGATTGTGCACCCGCACAGTCACAACAGATGCCTGCTGGTCATCTCTACCAGGACTACAGTGGGCCTGTCCACACTTTCTATAAGGACTGCAGTGGGTCTGCACCTCTGGTGGCCCACCAATACCATACTCTCTACCAGGACTACAGTGGGTCTGCTCTGTGATGACCTACCTACCAATATTCATCAACTTGGACTGACTCTGCTGTGGGTTTGCTCTGTTGTGGCCCATTACCTGTCTGCATGTCAAGAGTCAGCACTGTCTTTCCGTTGGAAGAACAACACTACTTCTTCAAGACTGCATGGAAATCCACTACTTCTGTGTGCAATTTCTTTTACTAATGAGACTTTGTGAAAAAAAACTGTAATTACTATTATGATGAACAATCTGGACTGTCTTTATGGACTGTGAGAAAATTTTAGATTTTGACCAACATTGTATAAATAAGTGTGTGCATTTGATATGTTTGTTATTGTAATTATGAAAAATTTTTTCAAATCATTATTGGCCACTGCCCAAAAATATTTTGTAAAATTTTTTGTGGGGAGCATGGGGGCTATGTAAGTAGGCTGTTTATGTTTTCTTATTGGCAAAGTTACGTAGCGCTCTATATGAAAATCACTGGCTGTGCTGTGTGCAGTCTGAGGCTAGTTTGCATTGTTGTCTGCCATTGTAGTGTTGGGCAGCGGCAGCTGGATGTGAACAGCGCGTAGCGTTGAGCAGTTGGAGGTGAGCCGCCAGCAGTGGTGGATGTGGGGAGATAGATGGCGGAGTTTTGTAATTTGTCACGAACTGCTATATATATTATGTCTGTTAAGGTAAAAACATTGTTTGTTCTCTGTTAATATCTTTCATTTGCCAACTATCCCTATCAGTAGTTAGTGCCTTCTGTAGTTTGAATCTTTTATTTAGCTGGCAGTAGTGGCGCTCGCTGTATTGCAGTAGTTCGAGTAAGGAAGATTTTTGGTGAGGTAAGTGATTTGTGAAACGTATAGGTTAATGTTAGTCAGGGCCATTCTTTTGTAGGGATTTTTGAAAGTCAGATTGCGTTGCGCAAAAAATATTGGGTGTCAGTTTAAGCACAGTCGTGCATAAGTTTTTCAAAGGGGACGTTTCAAACGATACACAAACCACAATTTAGTGCCGTTAAGACGATTTCTTTAAACATTGTCGTAGCTGAAGGCATTTAGTTTCGTCTTAAATCGTCTCTGGCAGCAATGTTCACAGTAATCTCAAATAGGAAAAAGCTCAACATCCAGGTACGAAGGTTGTAAAACAAACTTCCACAGTTTGTGTCAGGTTGATCTCTTCGTCTCATAGCACTGCGTAAGTATTTTGTCTATGAGATATCGCAAGTAGTGTTCCTGTATCTGTGGGAATCATTGGTTGAAAACGAGTTTAACACCAACGGGTACAGTACTGCTAAATATTCAAAATGATTATCAACCTAAGTCAGAGTTTATCCGCAAACTGAGGCGAATTTAGAATATTGAAGCTAGACTGTGTATCCTTGTCTTCCTTGAGTGGGCATTGGAAGGCGTTTACACACACGTATACAAGACTATGAATACTTCGAACGCTATAGTTAACGTTGCTCTCATAAACTACTTTTGTTTTTTAATTCTTCTGGGTCTTCAGCCTGCAATATGTGTTGTAGATACAGTCTTAGAGCAAAAGATTGACCGCCGAGTCGTTCACGTAAGGTGGGTAATACAGTCGTGCTCCTCTCAGAATCCTATGTCCGGCAATATGCTCGATCTGGCATCATTGTAAACTGTGGAACTTCGCAGAGGAAGTGCTGTCTTCAGTCTTAGTACTTTATTCTTGACTACTACCGTAGTCTTGAGGTAAAACGCGAGACTAGCTAATACGAAGTCTGATAACTAAAAGCACATGTCGACAAAGTTTTTATCGCGCCTTTTCTCTCGGTGCTGAAGCTATGAGTGTAATTCACACGAATCTACAATAGATTTCGCTATCTGTCACACTGGTAATAACAGTTTGGTCCAACAATGTTTTAGCGAAAGATTTCTTTGCCGACCATCTGCCTCTGAACATCGCATGCGTCTGAATTCTCTGGGACCCGTTTACTGCCTTCCGGCAGGGGCTGAGACACTGCATTGTCTCGCCTTCTGCTGACAACGTCTGCTCCACTCCGCACTCTGGACCATGTAAAATGCTTTAATGTTGTTGAGTGGTGACCCATAAAAATCTGTCTACGATTTGTGTTTCACTCTTGATAGCGAAGGAGGCAAAAAACCGTTTTTATTTGGTGATTATTCTATTACTCTAGAATGCAATACATCAATGTGGCACAGAACTAATTTCATTGTTTCCGATCCAGTTGTAACACTTCCGCCCTGTCGGACGTGCGTTAGCTCAATAAAGCCTGTACTGTAATAAGTTCACGGGCTTCACCTTGTAAACAAGGATTTAGTACATAAGTTGACCGCGTGTACCTAATGGAAGCAAGATAGGACCTATATTCAGTCAGTAACTACAGTGATGCGTCAAGCAAATGTAAAGTACAATTACGCGTTCACATGGAAAAGAAGTGTACACAGTAGATACTACCAATGATTAATAATACGGTCGCCAGCCTAATTAGGCATTGAGTGAGTTCTTCCTTGTACAAGTATGTGCATGTACAAGCATAACAACACGTAGTAATGTTGCGTTTTATAGCAAAATTTAGAACCCGAAAGAATCTACTGAACTAAGGTTTTCTTCTTTTGTACTAATTTGTACGAACTAAAATTACACAACACCACACAGCAATGATTACTACGAGCTGCACTTTGTATATTGATCAGACTGAAATCGGGCATAGATTACCCTAGAATCAGCAATTTTGAAAATACACATACAAAGTCACTATTAAAATTGGAAAAAACACTAATACACTTAGGTTTAATATAGAAATTAATTTTACTATTCAATTCTGATCAGTACACTTCAAAATGTGCGAGAATAGGCAAGAGAAGGGGGGGGGGGCTGAAACTGTTACGGTCGTTATGCTGAAACTAGTAAGTCCTGAAGGTACATTAACACTCAAAATTATCAATCTATGGATTACTATTCTTTTGTCACGCTTCTGGAGTAATTGACTAACATTCTTTCAGTCTCAAATGAATTAAATAACATTGCTAGCTCAATTCAAAATTTATCTTTCAATTTAATCACACTGTTGTTCTTTACTAACATCTGCGTCAACAAACATGAATTTAAACGTCTTTATAGCATAGATTAGTCTGCAGATGATTTATTACTAACTGTAAACTTTCAATTCAGGATACTCGGGTTGCACAATATGTGGTAAGGACCCTGTCTAGGTCAATGATAAGGATAAGTGACGGCTAAAGCAATTCTGGTAAAAGTCACGTTATTATTGAACAGTCAAAATAGTTTCGACACTGGTCCACACAAATACACTTCTAAAGATGAAATAAATGTTTTGACCTGTGCACGTCGTTGCGGCGGATGGCGGGCAGCGAGATAGCGGGCAGCACAGCACACATACAAGCACGGCTAAGGCTCTCCCAGTCTCGGCACTTTCATTCTTCTTAGCGTCGTAATCTTTCCAATTTTGTGCCTGAGAATATAGCCATGCCAAGTAGTCGTCGGAATCGGCCCATTCGAGGCTCAATGGAATCCACTTTTCCTAGATAGCCTCCTCGGTACAGTACATGTTCCTCTGACCGATGCCCAACTCCGACTGTAATACTGAGCCCGTTGTGCCGAACCGCGCCAGTGTGCGTTTTCCCGCGCTCGCCTGCATCCACCTTTTCCTGCGCCCTTACAGGTAGGGTATTCACCACAGGTTTTCTATTACACATATTCTAATGCATTACCTACGTATGGACCAAGTGTTTAAATTACACTTTTCACATTTTACAATAGTTTTAACATTAAATACATTTTCCTCTGGTTATCAAATCGCTTGAAATCTAACATAAATAATAACATTCATTTCAAAAGTTGTGTACAGTTTCTTTAACATGACACGAAAAGGAAAAAAAATTCAAAATAATATTATTTTACATAAATTCAGAGAGAAACATTTATCTAAATGCATAAAGAAAAAATTTATTATAGGTACATTATTGTTACACAGTGCACTACAATTAAAGCGTCACATTCTGTTCTTTTTCCTTTCACGGGAGGTTCCTCAAATAATTTATTACTGTCATGGATTCATATGTGTTAGTCAAGGCACAAAGAGTAAATGCAATGTAATGTGTTTGATTTCTTTCTTTGATTCTTTATGGTAAATGGACTCAAAAGATTGTGTCAATACCTATCAGAACCTGCTCTATAGCTACTCAGGCAAATTGCTTGTTTTGAGGTCTAATCCTTAATTAATGGAGCAGTGAGCGCTGTTCACAAATGATATTTAAAATATTCAATTAGATTTAAGGCGACAATATTGCCCATATTTGAAGCTATCCAGAGAAAAAGTAAGTTGCTAGAGCCGCTGCTAGCAAATGTCTGCAGGGAGTTCCTAATTGCTACTGTGGGAATTTAGCATACAGGCCCTATAGCAATCAAGAAGTTCATTTCCTTCATACTTATCACCCTGGCATGTGAGTCTTACGTGAAGAACAATATTGAAATTCGTATCGCTGATGGTCGATTCGTATTTCTTCAGAGTCGCTGGTATTGCAAAGCAGCTTGGCAGTCAGAAAGCCAAGATCTGTGACCATTAACACAACTTACTGAGTCGAGCTACCAAGAGGATTTGATGTGTAAAGGTTTTCTTCCGATTTCGACACAGAATTATTTCTGGAAATTCGCAGCTCCATAAAATATATCAGAAAAAAATGCTCGCATACGCTGGCCCCAACCACAGTTATAACAGACGACTGATTGAGCCGTTCTGACCTGACGTACGGTCGGTACCACTGGGCTACTGACACACTGCTACCTGTACGGCACTCTCATCATAATATTTGTCGCTCAGCCTCATAACGCATCGTGAAAGATAATGAAAGTTGTCACAATGTGATGAATAGCATTTCTTTAGGCAAAAAATTGAATTTTCTGTCTCAGTGTCTTAGTTTACATAAGGATTATATAGCACGAGTCATTCAAATGGAAAGAGAATATCAAGTGAATTTAGCGAGTCAATTCAGTACCATACGCGGAAGTGATTGCACTGCCACAGTGTTGCCTAATGTTTGTGGCGATGTTGCCAATTCTCAGCTGTGCTCCGAACAGCGCTGCAGCGGTATGCGAGGAGTATACCGAGCTCGTGTCATAGAAGCATATGGAGAGGAGGCGCAGGGTTTGGTTAATATGCAGCGTTTTCTCCTACCTGTTGTGTCAAATATTCAGGTGTATAATCTTCCATCACGATTACAGCTTTGCTAATAAATATATACGAATAAAACACTTAACTTGTTACTTTTTGCAAAAGATTATAACATTGGAATAAAAAGTCTTTGGAAATCACTTATGCACCTCGAAATCGATTGCACCTATGTGCAGTCTTGTGACGTTTAAATAAATCGTCTTAACGGCACTAATTCGTGGTTTGTGAATCATTTACCGGCCGAACTCTGCCGCATTTCACTGGTTGGAAGGCAAAAAGCTTACTGACATATTTCACAGAAGGAAAAGTGGGACGAAATGTCTCCCACTGGAAGGTCATGTTGTTTTATTTAAATGATTACAAAATCAGGTAAAACGAACAGTCAGGTTGTCAGTATAAGCACATTACTGTTCTCAGTATGATGTTGCACTGCCCAGGGCCTGTAATGATAAACGGCCTGTTTAGGTCAGGCATATTGCATACAGAAGTGGAAGAGAGAGCACCACTAAATTCAAATCAGTATGCATTGCATACACACAGAAATTACTGTTAGTGTACTTATGGAGCCCAATGAGTGAATTGCGTATTTTCCGGTGAGAAAGAGCACTGGCAAACAGTCTTCGCTATATTAGGTTACTTAATCTGGTGTCACTCTGAGCTAGAATTTATAGTCAGCGACTAAGTGCAAGGTCAATGAGTCGGATGCGAGTTTAGCAACTGTGAAATACTTTCCTACATTATAGAAGCGAATATTAAATTTGAACTAATATTGCGAAAATTTTGTTCTTGGTTTGCTTAGAATGAAAATCTTTCTGTTTATTGCAAGGGAAAACAATTGATTTTCTAAAACATTGTCTGTCATACACAACTTGAAACAGGTCATATCGGCCAAATCACATGGAAGAACTGACAGCGATGTATATCGGAAGGCAGTAAGATCTCTTGCCTTTTGGTTTGGCAGTACTCGATAGCCATTTCTACCTGCAAGTAAATGAAGAAAGGCAGCGCGTTTTTGTTATCAAGTAACGTCTTCATCAATTACTTTAATTTTAATTTAATCTACGAGTAATTACTGATGTTTGATATTAACATGAAAAGGATTCCGTAGATAGGGAAAGAACCTGTTCTTGGGAAACTACTTCTATATTGACCAAAAGGCATCAAATGATCTTCAAGTACAGTGTTCCATCAGCGGTATGAAGAAAATGACAGTAATAATGACGGTAATCATCGAATTATCCGGTAACTTCACACTTCCCAGTCGATTTTCTCGAACTAAGAAATTTCTGAATTTGTGAAAATTTCAAAATGACTTCACATCTAGCGTATGATGCCTAGAAGAGTCTTTACATCCTGCTGACATCAGAACAGCATAGTCTCCACTTCAGAAGCTTGCTTCTACTTAACCATTTAATAGACTCGCGTTTTTTCCACCGTGACTAATTTTGTGAGCTAAGCACATCATCTGTTACAGCACACTCCTGAGGCTGGGAAATGTGGCCACAATGGTCTGGCGGAACGATCTATCACAGGTGCAATGCGTGGGTTCATGCACTTACTTTAAAGAGACACAAACAGATTTACTTTTCCCCTGGTAACATCAAGAGAAAGACGTTATAATCCAGAATCCGCATTAAACATCACATTCCTTCATTACCAACTGGACAGAGCCGGTTTACGTTGGGAAATGACATAGCGGAAGTCATGATAAACAGAAATACAGTCGCCAGTAATCTTACTTACATTAGAAAATTTTATTTTATTTGATGAACCGATAGCCATTTAAAGGAACAGCGCTCTTACTTTACTTGCACTTGATTGAACTAGAGACGTTGAAAAATTTGGTGCTGAACTGTGATTCGAATTCGTATCTCCTCTTTCGAGGATCTCAACCTCTCGGAACAGTATAGTTCAATCATTTCGTTCCTATTCTCAAGACTGCAATCTTCTCTACGTCTCCTCCAAAGGTAAATATGTGGGTCCGAATTCTGACCCAGTACAAAAATATTCGTAATTTCATTTCAAGCCCTATCACGTGCACACCGGCCTGTTAGTGAAAATCAACGTACATTTTTAATTTCTGTTCATGTGCTGCCAACAATCGCCATAGGTCTCGTTATTTATGGTCAACCACGCACACATCTTACTATTGGTGAGTAAGCAACTGATACTTAAGCTATATTCGTGGATGCACGGTAGGTGAACGGTTCGATTGTCGCTCAGGCACAAAAGTTTGTATCCTTATTTTAGATTCAAACACCTAGCAGCTGGTAAGAAAAACCGATATGAAACATTTGATTTTACTTAGTTAACAATCCGATTACATGTTGGGTTCGTATCTCTGTCACAGAACTTCACATCATGCACTTCATCTTTAAATGCATGCATACTTTGTTACTTCAGAATAGAGGTATATCAGACATCTTTCGTGGTTAGTTAACAGGGACGAAAGGGTCTTGATAGAAGTCCCGGTTTATTACAAAAACTGCCGTCTTTTATTTTCAAGTTCAGTATATAAAGCAAAAATTTCCGTAATTCATCAATGTGATATGATTAGATTAGATTACATTAGATTAATTCTTGTTTCATAGATCATGCATACGATATTTCGTAATGATGTGGAACGTGTCATTTTAATGAAAGATTTCTGGTTTTTATCTCTCTGTCACTCTATCAAACACACACACACACACACACACAAATACGCATTGTTTTTTATTTTTATTTGTTTGTTGTGCTCGGCTATCGGCGAGGCACGTAAACGTCTGTGAATGTGTTTCTGAGTTCTCAGTACACTTATGAAAGAAATATAAAAACACCTATGAGAGTTACTGATATATGATGCTTAGTTTGCAATCAGTTCTGAGTATTCTTAGTAACTACGTTCCAGTCCCTAAACCTAGTTACAGAAATGCGAATCAGACGCATTACGTCTTCCAAGCCGTTGCAGCTGCTACTAGGAGACACCAGCTATGGTCACTTCCAGCGCGCTGAAAGATCACATCGGTTCGTCTTCAATCTTCCGGTAGTGTAACTGAGATTTGACAACAAGGCAATGTATGTTTGGCAACTCTGTGATCGACGAGTTACTTCCTGGTGCGCACGGAATTAAGCACAAAGTTCACTTGATTTTACCTGTCATTTCCATTGAATAATCTGAGTTATTATCGCTTGAGGTGTAACAAAAGTTTGTAAATTTACGGTTTCCAGCCCAGGAAAGTCGTTGCACGTGTAAATCACAACTAATCTCGTCCTTAAAATAGCGGTTTACGAGTTCTAGCCACTATTGGTCTCGTAAGAGGAAGCTAATACATGCGCTTCTTCGCCAGCTCTGTGGTAACGTGCTGACATGTGAAAAGGCGGCTGTTATGGTTCGTAGTTCCAGTGTCACTCAGTGTAGCGTTTTTATTCCTTCTGTGAAAGAGCTACTAGCAGTCAGATCAAGCATCGATAAGGAAATATCAAGAAAATACTTTCGGATCATGGTGAAAAACTTTCAATGCTGCACAACAGGTAACTCCTCTTGGCGCTGCTGACAGGGAAATTCTGCGTTTCTAGGAATACATAACTTTATTTATGAAATGCAATATTTGCATGCCTCCTGAGTATAATACAGTATACCAATTAAACACAGACCCAATATAAATACATATAAGTGAGTAGTATTTTACCAACTCGTGTCGATAGAGGCACGCTTGTGTACAGCTCAAAATGTTCGTAAGGTTTCCTTTAGTGTTGTTAAAACAATAGTAAACATCAGAGAGAATTTAATCATCAACGATATATGCGAATTCTCTGATGTTATGTATAACAGTCTGACAATGCACGTGCGGTTTATTGATTACATGCATGTAGAAAACTTGTTCTGAGTTAAAGCTCTCAAACAAGGTTCGAAGAAGAATAAAAAGCCACTACCAGTCGACAGCTAATGTAGAAAATACTTTTCCGACGTATTTTGGCACGATGCGATCTCCCCATACATAATACAAAAGTTTCGAGATGCGTATGCTGCCTGGTTGTCAATTAAACCTGAAAAGAATAAAATGTCGCAGAAGTTAGCCCTTTCTCCACATGCGACTATTTGGGTTGAGAAGTGGAGAGAATTATGTTGCAAGTTCCATTAAATCGATAACTTAAGCAGACGGGAGAACTGCGTTTTAAAACATATAGCAATGAATGTACCCGAAATCGCGACATCTTTTCTACGGGTCACGACACTTACCATTACGCTACCAGCTCACAGGTACAAGGGCTCCAGAACTCAAAAACAATTCCTCCAGAACTTCTGCATTCCAGAGCGCTGCGAGATAATGCATATAGCCGGGTCTAGAATTCTAAAAGACAAACAGTTACACCTTTTCTTTTGCACTGCACGATGTTTTCAACAAACAGATAGCGCAATAGAGTAGCTCAAGTGGAAAGGAACACTTCCTATTTAAATTTATGCATCCTACACTGTTGACAGTTCTGTGTTGGTCGCAGTTACGTGATTTTATTTTGGTGATTACAAAATAAAGTTGAATGTATGCACTGGGTAGCCGAGGCAGCTAGTTCATGGTGATTCGGTCAACCAAGTACATGAATTTACTGAACCTGCTGCAAATTGATACAGGGAGCTGTGTCAGAATTCTCAGCCAGTGTGGCACAGCGGCGTTATGATATAAAAATGAGCCACTGAGAAGAGGATTTGGTGGTCTGTTGGGTTGATGATAGGTTCATATATCAATGGTCTTGGTTCGATTCCAACTTCGGTCAGTGATCTTAGATAGGGAGAGACAGATTCCATTCTCTTCTGGCGACACGAACTGATGAAGATATAATGGCATTGTGGTCTGAAATTCACATTAAAAATGATATTCCTTCTCTACCAAGTAGATCAAGCAGATGTTAGGTTGAGCCACAATAAAGTCTGGATTGACGCCATGTAGAAACTCTATAACCAGTAACATTTCTTATACTACTTATTTATTTCTAGTGACGAAACAAATATTATGGAGCCTCACAGGACACTAATACCATCTTTCGCCTGAGCTTCTGAATGTCGATAAAATTGGTTCTGAACTGAGAATGCAACTCAGACCGCCGTTAACGTGGAATTTGTCCCCCCCGTGATAATACAGCTCGGCTACAATTTGTTGTTTGTTCAAAACTACAGATTCTTCAACATCTCCACATACTGCGCGTGAATGAGTTCCAATCCTGGCCCGGCACTAAAGATTTCATTATGTATTATCACGCTCTAGCATGAGAACACCTATCTGCTGGTGGATAATAATTTCGATGTTAAGTGTATTTTCATTCGTTGTCCACACTAACGAAATTTGACGTTTTTGACTCCCAGTGAGACACAGAACTATTTGCGAGATCACTGTAAGTTCAAGATTTTATTCCGAGCTGCTGGTCGAGAAAAATTCGCTAGCTGACGTCTCTTTGTGTGTAGTCAACAAAGGTATGTGTGGGGCTCTGTTCCCAGTCAGCACTGAACTCTTCGTCATATATTGATTGTGCTTCGATATCTATCTTATTAGGTTATGGGTTCGAATCCCTGTCCAACACAAACCTTTACCTCTCGGCATTTCAAGTAAGTTACTTGTTAAGAAGCAATATTTAACATCTCTCGTAGTTCGTTAACAGGGACAATAGGTGCTGAGTAGGAATTCGCGTCCGTTAAAAATGTTTGCGTTACGTAATTTAAAGTTGATATTTGCTGACTGATACTGTCTAAAATCGAGGTATATCACTCTCTGTATGCCTAATCAGTTCTAGTTCAAACATGCTCACATGTCGCTGCTGGTGCAACAAACCCGTATTTAACGTTCATTTTCTCTATATTATAACAGCGATAGGTGGCGGGTTGGAGTCCTGGGAAGGAAAAAATTAATGTTTCCTCTCGTCATTTCAGTTAAAACATCTAGCTACTGCCGAGAAAATTCGATATTTCACAGTTGATTGTGCTTCGATATCTAACTTATTAGGTTATGGGTTCGAATCCCTGTCCAACACAAACCTTTACCTCACGGCATTTCAAGTAAGTTACTTGTTAAGAAGCAATATTTAACATCTCTCGTAGTTCGTTAACAGGGACAATAGGTGCTGTGTAGGAATTCGCGTCCGTTAAAAATGTTTGCGTTACGTAATTTAAAGTTGATATTTGCTGACTGATACTGTCTAAAATCGAGGTATATCACTCTCTGTATGCCTAATCAGGAATGACAGTTAGGTTCCGTCAGTCACGAAATCATTGCTTGGTCTGCATGACCGGGGTTTGGATCCATATGCAGAACGAGACGGTTCGTCGTGTCATTTGCAATTCATACATACTCTCAACTAGCTGCTCGTGAATAACTTAAATTTTTAATGTCATTTTGTGTTAAATAATAAGTACGGTATGTTACTTTGAAGAAGAAATCATGAATACGACGAACGCACTACGTACATTACCTATCTGACGTAATAATGAGAGTGGTAACATTTCAGGTATGTCATTTATTGTAATAAATGTGAGCTTACAAGCCTTAAGGACAGTCTTACCTGTGATAAGGTGTTCCCTAATACTTATAGTATCGTAGTACAACTTTGCATCGAGTTATTGCGATACAGGGTAGTGTTTTCTAGTGGTGACTTGTTGGCACCATTTTCAATAGTCAAACGACTGTACCAAGGGGCGATTAGAGGACCCGCTAGACAGCTGCGTTATGTAGGTTGCATGAGAATCAGGCGAAATGCAATTCATGTCGTTTGGATACTTTTGAACATGACTGTACATTATGATAACAGCGTGACGTGAAGTACGATTTCTGACTCAAAGTATCCACACAAATAAACTACTGCTCTACTCAGAAGAAAAATAACTGTTTGAGATTACCTGCACCATAGTCTGTCAGTTATTGTGCTTGATTAGCACAACACCAACTAATTCTGACAGCGAACTGTTTAGTGATAAGAGTGCAAAGTGATATCTGCCCTGAAATAAAAGTAACTTATCTCACGTTCGGCGTGTTGTTTTGTGTCTGGTATGCCGAATTTCTTGAAAGCAAACCGAAACTAGTAGATGCAGCAGCTAAACAAAAAATGACTACTGACAACATACTTTCTTTTTAAAACTTTATTGAGAATGATGAAGGTGGATTTTACTTTGAATGAAGTCGTTCTAGACAAATTAACCTCTGATTATTGTCAAAAATCTGCACAACGTAAGATGACCCTTAAAATTACGAAATTAGGTCAATATATAAATTATAGACATTCTAACCAATTGCATTATATGTGATATAATGAAAACAAAGAGATCAAATTATCACTAATCAAGAATGTTTTCAGTTATCTATAGACAAAGATTTCCTTCGAATTAATTGCTCAGACAAACAAATAACTCATTCTTGTGCATGCAATGGTTGCCTTGAAAAACGCGTTAAAATAATCTTCTCCTTCAACACAATCGATAACATTTGCTTACAAGCAAGTTTTCACCTCCATGATAAAGTACGCCAGATAATTTCTCTCATATTCACAAATATCAAAACTCCTTCCCTAAAAGTGCAACTGCACGGTACTGTCCTTTAAATAAGAATGCCCCAGCGTTGAACAACCGACGGGCGACCAAGGGCACCAGAGATTACGTTTTAAAACTGAGTCAAGGATCTTATTCACTACCCGTGCAGTGCGCTCATTTATCTTTCCCCAGTACAGTAAAGGTGAAGTACTTACAATGGGCCGGCCATTGCAGCCGAGCGGTTCTAGGCGCTTCAGTCTGGAACCGCGCAACCGATACTGTTTCAGGTTCGAATCCTGCCTCGGGCATGGAAGTGTGTGGTGTCCTTAGGTTAGTTAGGTTTAAGTAGTTCTAAGTTCTAGGGGGCTGACGACCTCAGAAGTTGAGTCCCATAGTGCTCAGAGCCATTTGACCCATTTTTGAACTTACAATGGCAGAAAACATATGAAAACCTTAAAATATGTAGCTATCTTCGGCTCCAGTCTCTATCACTAGGCGAGCACACCATGAAAAATTGACGCCCGCAAACTCGTACATACACCGTCCCTGTCAACCCAGCATCCAAACAACTTAGGTACAACCAACGACTCCTCCACAGATAATGCCCCACAAAAGAACGGACATCTGGAAAAAGTAGAATACCACCCTGGCTAGTTTCCACTGTGGATGCCGCTCACACGTCGAACACTATAGCAGAGAAAAGACGACGACTTTTTGGTGACTGTTACACAGCAAGACGTCTACTGTCACAGCAGTCCTATTCACACCGCTAAGTAGCCGACTTGTGGAACACAGTCCATCGCCGTACTCCGGAAGAGGCCTATCCCCAACACGTCGTAGCGGCTGTCGGCAGCTGCAGACTGGTATACCAGCTGCTCGCCCAGTCACTGGATTCTGGAAAACAAAGCCAGGTGACCATCTATGGAGGTGAGGCAATCACAGCTAAAAATATTCCATGGACGAAGTTAGGACGATGACAGGAAATATCATTGACGTATTCATCCATGGGGAAAATGTGAAGACGCTGGTAAACTGAGGGGCTTCCTCGTCTGTAATGTCGAATGCTTATCGTCGTCGGCTATAGAAGACTCTGTCCCACGATACAGAACCGATTTTGCTGAAAGTGTCGAACAGCAAATGCGTCCGGCAGACAGAAACATGTATTGCAAGAATAAATGTCGGATTTGTCTTTCTACCAGAACGTGGCCATACTGTTAGTATTGAATAAGCCGATGCTGAGCCATTTTGTTTGTGTGGTTTGCATACATTCAAGCACAAACATACATTCAGGGGCCAACTATACACTTTCCTTCTTTATTTCGCTTACGCCATAGTCCCACAGCGATCGCAGGTTCGGCGCGGTTAAAACGGATTTGCCAAGGTTAGTTTAACGTGTAGCTGGATGCCCTTCCTGCCGCCACCCCGTACCCCCCCCAGGGATGGAATCAGTGTACCCCAGCTGTCTGCATCCAGTGTAAATAGTGCGAACGTGTTTCAAATGTCTGCGACGCATGTGACTGAGGCGGAACGTGGGGACCAGCCCAGTATTCACTTAGCAGGATGTGGGAAACCACCTAAAAACCACATCCAGGCTATCCGGCACACCGGCCCTCGTCGTTAATCCGCCGGGCGGATTCGATCTGGGGACAGCGCTCCTACCCGAGTCCAGGAAGTAGCGCGTAAGTGCTCTCGGCAACCCTGGTGGGTTGGCAAACTACACACTCTCCTTAACATATTATATTAACGGATTTATGACGCCCCTTTTTTTAATTTATGACCCCTGCGGTAACCCATCCTTCTGAGAAACCTTCACTCCTTCCCCTCCTCCCCAACCCCCAGGGAAATCCCTAACCCTCCCCCTCTCCCTCACTGTTTCAAGCCCACTTTCATACAAAATAAACTGACCAGTTAATTAAATTGATCAATTAGTTACCTCCTCCCTCTCTGAGAAAAACCTCAGCATTCGCCTCCACTCTCCCACTCCGCTGCCCTCCACATCAGGAAATTCCTTCCTCTCCACCATAGACTCTATCTATGGTGGAGTGGATCTCAGTTCACAAAACTCAAATCATTGTCAATACTATATTGTTCAGTTCAATTTAAATCTCATTTATTTAATCAGTTTGCAGGAGACTTGGGCAGACCTCATATCTACACACCAAGCCCCGACTTCCCACAACGTAATAAATGTGAGGACCAAGGAATGGAGTCAAGTGCAGTGTATTTTCGATACTACATACCACCGACTGCAGACCGGAAGTTGGAGTCCTCCAATACTCGATACCCAGGAAACCACCTCCACTCCCTCTCAAGAGGATCCTTCCTTTTGTAACACCTGGGCTCCAAACCATGGAAGAAGATGATGTGCCTACCCACCCGAGGGACTTCTATTTGTTCTCATGACCCCTGAGCACAGCATCATGTGGTGGCATTCCTGCGATCGAGAAATTCCAGATTCGCTTCCTGTCTCTCTCGAATGGTTACTTCCTGTTTCTCTGAATACATACCTGAACCAGTGTGCCCAAACATTCAGATCGAGATTTCCATCCCCCCTCAGAATATTACGCTTCTATTGGCTAATATTGGTGATAAAGTGAGAGCTGACGCAACTGAGATATCAAAAATGGAGGGAAATATGCATTACCTTATCAAATTAGGAGCTTAAAAATTTATAGGAGCCAAACAGATTCCTTAGAACACTCACCACCACATGCAAATGTTTTGCAAATCAAGTAATTAAGTTTCAGTCACAAATAAGGAGTAGCACTAAATATATCTGACGTATTGTATGCCCAGATGTTTGAGGACAGAAGCACCCTCCTCCACCACAACGGTTTCACTAAACATATTTGGCAAAGAAAACTTTCCAATCGCAAACACTTGCAGTCGCAAAGCGTGCACCATCTGCCGACTGCCAGAGAGCAGCACCCGCGCCGGTTGGGAGGGGCAATGCTAGCAGCTGCGTACAAATCTCTAGCCACAACAGCGGCTCAGAGGCCAGAGAATACATCACTGTGACCGCCTAGTAGTCAAGCAATCAATTTACATGGGCGTAATAATTGTTCAGTGCAAACACATGCCATATTGAATGGTTACGGACCACACATCATTACTGTGACTCAGAAGGCTTTCCCGGCGGAATAATTGATAATAATCTTCTCGGGTCTGGTGGCATCATAACGTCATGTTGACACAATATTTCAGGGGTCCAACTGGCTGCCATCTTCAGGTGAGAGTGCTGGTACACGATCTCGCCGGAAACTGACTTCTCAGCGCAAGCGGCGGCACCTATATAGGTCGCAGAAGGCCCACAACACTTGCGCGAGAAGGTGCCGCAACTGTCCTCTAGCGCAAAGTAAACACACAGCGCCCAAGTTGTGGAAACAGGCGAAGTCGAGATATCGCTATCAAAAATTAAACATTATTCCGACGCTCGAAACACAGACGTTCGAACGATGGATGATAGCTAGAAACACGCAGGTAAAGGTCCGTGTGTGTAGGCTTTCGATAAATACTGTGTCCCTGTGTCCCATCATCCTTTCTGTACACCAGAATACCCAGAAAGGGAAGCTTTCCATCACTTTCCACCTCCATGGTAGATTCCAGGATTCAGGGAATTAAATGATCTAGACGCGGTCAAGAGCTTATATCCCATGAGGCCACACCATAAACGTATCGTCGACGAGCCTCCAAAAACAGGTTGGTTTTAAAGACGCCGTCTTGAGCGCCATGTCCTCAAAATCCCCCATAAAAGTATTTGCGACTATTGGGAACAATGAGCTCCCCATACCCATTCCGTCAGTCCGTTCAAAAAATTTGTCATTGGGTAAAAAGTACGTCGACGTCAGCACATGGCGACAAAGCTTGGTCGTTTTCTCATCCAGTTTCTCACTAACTAACTGAAAGGATTCTTCCAGAGGAAACCGGGTAAAAAGCGACACGACATCAAAACTCACAAGCCAATCACAGGGACTAAGAGACAATGAATTCAATCTCTGATTAAACACCATAGAACTGGGAATAAGATGTTCACATTTACCGACGTGAAGGTCAAGAACAGATGCTAAATACTTGGCTAGATTGTAGATAGGAGCACCCAAATTACTCAAGATCGGACGAAGCGGGACCCCTTGCTTATGAATCTTGGGTAGACCGTATAATCTTCGTCATGGTGCTGCCGTTCCGCCGAGATTATACGGTCTACCCAAGACTCATAAGCAAGGGTCCCCGCTTCGTCCAATCGTGAGTAATTTGGGTGCTCCTATCTACAATCTAGCCAAGCATTTATCATCTGTTCTTGACCTTCACGCCGGCAAATGCGAACATCTTATTCCCAATTCTATGGTGTTTAATCAGAGATTGAATTCTTTGTCTCTTAGTGCCTGTGATTGGCTTGTGAGTTTTGATGTCGTGTCGCTTTTTACCCGGGTTCCTCTGGAAGAATCTTTGCAATTAATTAGTGAGAAACTAGATGAGGAAACTACCATGCTTTGTCACCATGTGCTTACGTCGACGTACTTTTTATTCAATGACAAATATTTTGAACAGACTGACGGAATGGCTATGGGGAACCCATTGTCCCCAATAGTCGCCAATCTTTTTATGGAGGATTTTAAGGACGCGCTGAAGACGGCGTCCTTAATACCAATCCGTTTCTTGGAGGTTCGTCAACGATACGTTTATGGGGTGGCCTGATGGGAGATAAGCTCTTGACCGCCTCCTAGATCATTTTAATTCCGTGCATCCTGGCATCTATCATGGAGGTGGAAAGCGATGGAAAGATTCCCTTTCTGGGTGTTCTGGTGTACAGAAAGGATGATGGGACACAGTGACACAGTGTTTATCGAAAGCCTACGCACACGGACCGTTACCTGCATGCTTCTAGCTGTCATCCATTGTTCCAACGTACGTGGGTCCTGCGGACGTTGGTGAAAAGAGCTTATGCCATTTCAGACGGCGAAAGCTTGACACAAGAAGTGGACCATCTCAAGGTTGTTTTCAAGCAGAATGGCGATACAGATAAACAGTTCCGTCATGCTTTCCAGTTTGGACCGTCGCCTGAACCACCAGAAGATACCTGCAAATCGGTGGCTTTTCTACCTTTTGGGGGAGCATTTCCTTGAAAATAGGAAGAATTTTAAAAATGTATCATATCAAAAGTATTTTTCGTCCACCAGCCAAGATTAGAGAACTTCATGACTCAGTTAAGGATGACTTGGGTTTGAGGAAGCCCGGTGTGTACAAGATCCCTTGCCACTGTAGGAAAGCTTATATTGGTCAGACAATTTGGACCATTCAGGGCCGATGTGTTGAGCACCAGCGGCATACATGGTTGTTTCAGCGTAAGAAATCTGCAGTGGCGGAGCATTGTCTCACCGAGGGACATAGAATGCTTTATGACGAGACACAAATGTTTGCCCCTGCTCCTCGCTATTGGTACTGTGTTTTAAAAGAATCCTCAGAGATTTGATTATCCGATACTCTTATTAATAGAGACAAGGGTTACCTTCTAAGTAAGACTTGGAACCCGGTGTTATCAGATATTAAAAAACAACTGTCTGTGTTTCGATTGTCGGAATAATGTTTAATTTTTGATAGCGATATCTTGATTTCGCCTGTTTCCACCACTGGGGCGCTGTAAGTTTACTTGCTCTACAGGACAGCTGCGGCACCTTCTAGCGCAAGCGTTGTGGGCCTGCTGCGGCCTGTATAGGTGCCGCCGCTTGCGCTGAGAAGTCAGTTCCGGCGAGATCGTGTACCAGCACTCTCACCTGAAGATGGCAGCCAGTTGGACCCCTGAAATATTGTGTCAACATGACGTTATGATCCGGCTGCACACCCGAGAAGAATATTATCACATCATTACTGGATATTTCGCTGTTCACCCACCCACACGGTGTTGAATAGCGAAGTGAGAGCTGAGAGGTTGGAGCATTCATTGTAACTAACCAGTCGTCACAGGTTAAGCCGTCACTTCCACTTCACCAATCCCCTGTGACTGCTCCTGCTGCTGGTTGCAGCATACTGAGAGGCAATCAGGTTGGGTTTGGATATATAGTTCTAGCAACAATTCCACCCCTGACATAGACTCTTCCCAGTTTAAAATATCCTCTTTACTCAATCTGAGACAGGTATGATGTTACCCATCAACCAAGAAATTCTCACTTAAAACGTAGATTCCCCCTTTTAATACAGAAGAAACCGGAGTATACAGACGTTTTCACATCGCTAAAGTGTTCTTACTTGTGAAAATCCTGCACAACAGCATGGCATAGACTATATTTCCTCTAACTATTCTCCACATCAGGTAAACGAAAGAATTTGTTCTTAGCAGCGTAATATCTGTAATGTCCTTCGTCACTGGACTAGAATATTAAACTCACTTTTGGCTCACGACAGGGAACTAAGAGCATACTCTACCTCTGTCAAACGATGCCTCCTAACTTTTGAACTTTCTTAAAGTAGCTGTATGCCTTCGTCACCTACGAAGCCTCTTGAGGTAGCATCACAGAGGTGTTTTAAATATTAGGTTTATACAACGTATCCCGGTGTATAGACTGTAATATAACTGATGCTGTTACGATGGACATCTCTTCCTGCATAGGTGGGAGGCTAACGTTTCGTTAAAAGACTTCGCCCCCAACGAAAATGTAGAGTCATGTACTGCAGGGAGGCAACGGTGAGAATGTTGTTACAGGTGGCCAGCATCCTCTTTCTGCAACACAAATGCACACGTGGATTAATACGGTTCTTCATTTACATGAACTGGAACATTTACTTAACTTGAATTGCGCCCATGTTTTGTGGTAAAAGCTCATCAGTGATAGTCCTCTTTTAGACTGATGTAATGTCTCACTGATAGTAAAGTACAGTTGTGGTTAAGGTAAACCAGTCTCGCCATAGTCACTAATCTGGTCTCTATGCACTATCCTAGGCTGTGACGAACTAAACACGCTCTGCAACTATACTGACAGACGCCAAACTGGATGACCGAGTGAGTGAGGCTCTCTAGCCAGCGGAGGCGGCCTAAATGCATCCTGTCGAAAGGGCGTTGGTGGCTGTTTGCTTTTAGATGTGTCTCTGGTCTCTCTTGTGATAGGCGCGCTTGCTCCAGCTCCTACTAACCGAGGTTTGCGCTTCATCTCTGACAACCAGAGTGCTGGTGACAGCTTATTCCAGCAAAGAAAAAACGACTGTTTGCTGCTCCAACTTGAGAATCATATCCGCAGTACTCTCACCATCATTTCCACCTGCCTGGCAGCAAGTCATTGAATCATATTGATTGAGTAATTAATGAAATTGATCATGATAACCCCTTTGCAATGTGAGTCATATTTTCGCTGCATCTAGATTAACGTAGTGTTTGCACCTCCTCTCTGCTGCTGGCTATTTCCCACGTTGCAAAACAGTATTTGTGTTATGTGATACAGCCAATGTGACACGGTTTACGATATGCCCGCATGTATATAGCACTCACCAAGTAATGGAGGTGGTGGCTCAGCATAGATAAAGAAATGGAGAACGATGCTACAAATTCATTGGCAGTTAGCATCACAAGATCGACGTGGAGTTGGAGTGATAATTCTTCGAGAGCATTAGTATCTAATTCGAGTAATTCGGTAATATTCGTTGAAATTATGGATAACTCTGATAAAATTGCAAAATTGATGGAAATTATGTAAAAGTGATGAAAAATACGACAAAAATGATTGTTATAAACGTCCGAGCTCGACAGTTTGGTCATGCGTCATTGACAAGTGTATCGTAGACCGAGAATTGTAGCTTGGGGTCTAGTGTAAAAATTACGGTTTGGTTTGCCGACATGTGGAAAAAAATAGGAAATTTGTGGTAAGGTCTTATGCGACCACACTTCTGGGGCCATCGATCCCTAAGCTTACGCTCTACTTAATCTAACTTAAACTAACTTACGCTAAGGACAACACACACATCCATGCCCAAGGGAGGACTCGATTCTCCTATGGGGGGAGCCGCGCGAACCGTGACAAGACGCCCGAGACCACGTGGCCACCATGCGGCACTCCGACATTTGAATAGATAGCTTTCGCCACTGTTGTGTTTTCATGTTTATGCAGCTGAAAACTACGTAATGCCCATATGCGGGTCGATTTACATATATGACTTCCACAGACACTAATTTTGAGTGCTCTTGCAATGGCAGGCTGCTGATGGAAGCAGACGGCGGCAGCGGGGTGGCTGGCGCTAACGTAATGAAAGCGAGCACCCGGCCACACGTGCACCCCTCTGGAGAGTGCTGCATGTTCCCACCGTGAAACATATCCCTGGGCAGTAACATGTAATTGATCGTTCCGTGACTAATAGTCAAGTATAGTCACAAATCAATTTCACTATTTAGCAGGTGACCCTCCTACTCCAATATGGTGTCGGTTCCGTTATAACTGTTGTATGGAAAACATTACTTCATCACTTGGGTTGTCTTTTCATAGTAAAGTGGTGATGTGTGACAGGATGTATAGCTCTCTTGCATAAGTGCTTCGCGACTAGAAATCGAAAGTTACATCACAAAACTTGTCCCGCACGAGATTACTTTTACGTGCCGTGTTAAGACGAATAATACATTGACATGTATCTGTGAGACATATGCGAAAGTGAACACAAACGTCTAAAAGTGAGATGGATGGGAAGTGCAAAATGGCTAAGCAGGACTGGCTAGAGGAAAAATGTAAGGATTTAGAAGTATATTTCACTATGGAATAGATAGGTAATGCCTACAGGAAAGATAAACAGGCACAGAAAGGAGAAGCAGCTGTATGAATATCAAAAGCTTAGATGGAAAAACAGTCCGATGCAAAGAAGAAAAGCTGAAAGGTAGAAGGTATACGGAGGGTCTGTACAAGGGGGGATGAACTTGAAGGCAATATTACAGGAAAGGAAGAGGACGTAGATGAAGATGAGATATCACTAAAAGAACTAAGTCGGAAAGGCTGCGGAAGTTGACAAAATTCCGTTAGAACTACTGATAGTCTTAGGAGAGCCAGCCATGATAAAACTCTTCCGTCTCGTGAACAAGATGTATGAGACAGGCGAAATACCCTCAGATTTCTAGAAGAATATAATAATTATAATTCTAAAGAAAAAAGCGTAGGTGGATTCAGCGGACATCACAGACAAAAGCGTGCATAGGCTCAAAATACACAAGTGGCAAGTGATGTCAGAGAAGACAGCACGTAAAACCCAAAGACCAAAGTGGACCCAACGAACGAAGAAGGCCTTTAGCGAACGAATGAAAGAATACTGGAAGAACAGGAAGAACAAGTAGCCGTAAATGCTTCGTGTGGTCTGATGAAGGCCTGTAAAACGTGTGCAATAATAATAGTAATAATGCCAAAGAAATTAGGTGCTGGCAGGTCTGTAAATTATCGACATTCAGTTCAGTAAGGCACGGTTGCAAAATACTAACACGAATTATTTACAGAAGAATGGAAAAACTGGTAGAAGCCGACCTCGGGGGCGATCAATTTGGATACTGCAGAAATGTAGGAACACGAGAGGTTGTACTATCCCTCCGACGTCTCTCAGAAGACATGTTAAAGAGTGGCTAATCCACTTCTATATCTCTTATAGACTCAGACTAAGCTTTTGATAATCTTGACAGGAATACTCTCTTTGAAATTTCGAAGGTGACAGGGACAGAGTACAGGGAGCGAAACTCTATCGGTATGCATGTGTGAACATGCGTATCTAATATGTACCAAAACGCCGCGCATAAAAACGTGATTTTCCGATAATCATACGTTGGGTTCTGTTGATGATAGAAAAGTAAAGTGCTTCTGATAGCACTTGGGCTAGGGACGATTTGCACACTCAACACAAGGATCTTCTTACTGTCACTATCCTACAGCACAGGGTCGAAATATGAAAACTATGCACTTCCTCCTACTTGGAAAAATGGAGAAATTCGGTTGGTTCTTTTTGCATTGGATGTGGTCTACGGTTGGCTTGATGGATCTCTTAGAGATACGATTAGTTCGTAGGTGATTTGTCAGAAAACCGCTAAGATGTGGTTTTCTTTTCCTTTCTTCTTTTTTTTTATTGTACTTTCGCCGCTACCAGTGGTGAAAAACCTAGCCGAGGATGCCAGAATGGTTACGCATAGTAGATGGCTGAAATTTTGACGGTACGTTCTTAAGATCAAGATCTCTAAGAAGCTTGGAAATTTTCGTGATATCTTTATCCGTTTTGAAGATAGAGATGTTCAAAGTTACCCTACTTCTACACTTAAAGTACGGTATGAGGAGGAATCCAAACAATAAACAACTCATAAAATTGCTAAACTTGAACAGCATTTCCTCTAGGCATTCATCTAGAAAAAACATATCCCTATTTTCAAAAATCTTTACCGTTGTCGAGGAACACACCTAAAACTTGTTTCGGTATCAAAACCCAGCCACGCATTCAGAGAGGGTTACGCGCAGCAAATGGCTGTAATTTTGACAGTGTATTCCTCAGATCCCCGTCTCAAAGAAACATGAAAATTTTGTTCATATATTTATACCTTTCCGAGATAAAAAAATCCAAAGTTACCCTACTTGTACTCATAAAACACGCACGCAAAATTTGGTGTGAGACCAAAACGTGGTTTTTAAAGTGATGTAGCATGGAGAAGTATTTGTAAAGTGTCTCCATTATCATCTGGGGAACTGCTACATTCTGCGATGGAGATCTGATACAACTTGTAGGACGATCTCCATTTTGGCGTCAAAATCACTTTGCGGAGAAGCACAATATAGGTATTTCGCATTCCTATGCAAAAATCGATAGCACCCTTGATTGCATGAATACAATTACGAAGAAGTCGTCGGAAATGCCCGCGGCCGAGTCCTCAGTAGCATCAGCTACTCTTTCTTTCTGTACGAGGTACCGTCGATTCGTGCAGTCCTTACGGCAAAAGATGTCACCAAAATTAATCACTTCCTTAGCAGTAAGGAGTCTAGGTCCAGCGGTAGTACTTATAATCCGGTCTAATGTGGAAAGTTGATTTCGTGTTACTTCAATTTCACTGAACCATCCAAATTTTACTCGGCATTATAGTTTTTTCATTTGAGTTACATGCCCTGCTGCAGCAGGGAAAAGAATGAAGCCACCGCAAAAATGCCCAGATCGCAACACAAAATAGTTCAAATGGCTCTGAGCACTATGCGACTTAACTTCTGAGGTCATCAGTCGTCTAGAACTTAGAACTACTTAAACCTAACTAACCTAAGGACATCACACATATCCATGCCCGAGGCAGGATTCGAACCTGCGACCGTAGCGGTCGCTCGGTTCCAGACTATAGCGCATAGAACCGCACGACCACTCCGGCCGGCCGATCGCAGCACAAAAAATACGAATATGTTTCTGTTTACTTAAAAGACTCTGACTGAAAAGTGAGGTACCAGCTGCCTTATTTTATTATACCTTTCTCAGCGCCTTTTAAAAAGTAGTCAAAAATTTTTGTATGCGAATATATTCTCGATTTTTAATGTTGAGAGAGAAAAAGACAATGTCAGTGGCAAGGAGATGAAAAAGTAAATACTAGAAGTTAGTAGACGGTGGTAGTGTTACAGAGAGAGGAAAGGAGTCATGGTTTGTGAGTGAAAGAGAGGGACAAAGTGGAAGCGGAACCTGGTTGACTGTGTCAGAACAGTGCCCGAAAAGTGAAGGTACAGCGCAAGTTGGGGAGGAATAAAGGAAAAGTGCAAGTGGGTGAGAACCAATGATAATGAGAGACAGACTGTATGCCATGACAACGACGAAGAGAGAGATAGTGACAGTAAAAAGAGACAGCAGCAGCAGGAAGGAAGGAATGAGATTTTAGCTGTAAGAGAGAGCGAGAGGGAGACAGGACAGTGAGCGGGAGACAGTAGTAGTAGGGCAGAATGAAGGGGACAGTGGCTGTGACACAGGACACAATGAGAGAGAGACATAAAGAGATAACGATGGTGAGTTGGGCTGAATGAGTGAGAGAGAAGAGTAATTGGGAGTGGATAGGTATGAGCGACGTACTGCGATGGAGTAGTGGGTATGAGTTAGAGGAGGTTGTGAGAGTGAGAGGTGAGATCCGTGTTAAAAAGCGCGAATAGTCGTATAATCGCACGTTTAAATTTTTGAAAATAGTTTAAAGGTGCTGACGAAGGTACAATGAGACAAATGGTACCTCACTTTAAGTCAGAGTCTTTCAAATAAATAGGAACACATTCCCGTTTATTGTTCTCCGATAGGAACAATTTTCTGTTGGTTTATAACTTGTACAGAAACAGACGGTACTTATGAGTCGAGGGGCATGAAAGTGAAGCAGTGATTGAGAATGGAAGGAGACAGGTATGGAGTCTATTCCAGAAGTCATTCAATCTGTGCATGAGCAAATTGTAAAGAAAACCAAACAAAACTTTGTGCTGGAATTAAAGATCAGGGAGAAGAAATAAAAACTTCGAAAAGTCTCGATGGCACTGTAATCGCGTCAGAGACCGCAAAGCCCTTGGAAAAGCAGTTGAATGGAATGCACAGTGCCCTGAATGGTGGATGTCGCATAAACAGCAACAAATTAAAGGCAAGTTGCATTAAATGAGGTGTTGCTGAAGGAATTAGATTAGGAAACAAGACCCATAAAGTAGTTGATGAATTTTGTTGTTTCGGCAGAAAAACAAGTGATGGCGACCGAAGTAAAGAGTACATAGGATGTAGGCTGGCAAAGGCAAGAAAAGGGTTTCTGAATATCAGATATTTGTTAGCACAGAAGTGTTATTAAGTCTTTTGTGAAGGTAATTCGTTGAGTGTAGCCATCTATGAAAGTGAGTTGTGGATGATAAGAGTTTAAACAAGAAGAGAATAAAGGTTTCTGAAGTGTGGTACTACAGAAGAATGTAAATATTGTATATGTAACTAATGAGGAATAGTGAATCGAATTTAGCCGTCCGCTGTGGAAGAGCGGTTCTAGGCACTTCAGTCCGGACCACGCGCTGCTGCTACGGTCGCAGGTTCGAATACCGCCTCGGGCATGGATGGGTGTGATGTCCTTAGGTTAGTTAAGTTTAAGTATTTCTAAGTGTAGGAGACTGGTGACCTCAGATGTTAAGTCCCACAGTGCTTAGAGCCATTTGAGTCATTTTGAGTCGAATCGGGGAGACTAGAAGCTTGACTAAAAGAAGAGATAGGTAGGTAGGACACATTCTAAGACATGAGACCAATACAATATTGGAAGGAAGTGGGGGGTGGGAGGAGTAATAATCGTAGAGGGAGACCAAGAGATGTGTACAGTAAGCAGATTTAGAAGGATGTAGATTGCAGCAGTTATTCGGAGATGAAGAGGCTTGCACAGGATAAGTAGTTTGGAGAGCTGCATCAAATAATTCTTCGCACTGAAGGCGCCAACAACAAAAACAACATGGAAACGTCAGTATTAAATACAGTTTTTTTACAAATTGCCTGAAATTTAGTAATATTATTGTTGGATATGTACTTGGCTTTACTACAGATACTGTTCGGTCTATTCCTCCATGTATGAAACTGAACGGGTTGCTTTCCCTACACTATTATATTTACTCGTATGGCACATGGGCACGCACAAGTTTTTGTAGGGGACGTCATGTAGATGATTTGTGTCCCCAGTGAGTTAGGTTTCAGCTGTTTGCCTGCGGGTGAGTTTAATAGTTGTGTGTGTGTGTGTGTGTGTGTGTGTGTGTGTGTGTGTGTACAATGCAGTGTTAGCCTTGTTGATGATGGCAGGAGACGGGGACGGGGCCTACTCTCTCGTGTTTCATCAAGGGAGCCAGCCGCCCTGTTACCATCCCCGTCTGTCTCATTTATCAGTAGCAGTAGTCACAGTGTGAAGAAGTTCGAATTTTACCCTGAATTTTTGCGCAATGTCGGTATACCAATAATTTTACACCACTATTTCGCGATGACAAATATTCCAGTACCAGCATACAAACACTCACCGAAAATAGCACTACATCTGAAACTTAATTTCACAACGCTTAATGTGAACACAATTTAATCATTTCAAGCAGTATTAACGAGCCATTTTAAGAAGACCTACACACACATTTCGACAACAGTTGGTAGAATTTCCCTTATCTCGTACCTTGTTGTTGTTGTGGTCTTCAGTCCTGAGACTGGTTTGATGCAGCTCTCCGTGCTAATCTATCCTGTGCAAGCTCCTTCATCTCCCAGTACCTACTGCAACCTACATCCTTCTGAATCTGCTTAGTGTATTCATCTCTTGGTCTCCCTCTACGATTTTTACCTTCCCATGCCCTCCAATGCTAAACTTGTGATCCCTTGATGCCTCAGGACATGTCCTACCAACCGATCCCTTCTTCTCGTCAAGTTGTGCCACAAACTCCTCTTCTCCCCAATTCTATACAGTACCTCCTCATTAGTTACGTGATCTACCCACCTAATCTTCATCATTCTTCTGTAGCACCACATTACGAAAGCTTCTATTCTCTTCTTGTCCAAACTATTTATTGTCCATGTTTCACTTCCATACATGGCTACACTCCATACAAATAGTTTCAGAAAAGACTTCCTCACACTTAAATCTATTCTCGATGTTAACAAAATTCTCTTCTTCAGAAACGCTTTCCTTGCCATTGCCAGTCTACATTTTATATCCTCTCTACTTCGACCATCATCAGTTATTTTGCTCCCCATATAGCAAAACTCCTTTACTACTTTAAGTGTCTCATTTCCTAATCTAATACGCTCAGCATCACCCGACTTAATTCGATTTTAATACCTACTCCAAATTTTTCTTTTGTTTCCTTTACTGCTTGCTCAATATACAGATTGAATAACATCGGGGAGAGTCTACAACCCTGTCTCACTCCCTTCCCAACCACTGCTTCCCTTTCGTGCCCCTCGACTCTTATAACTACCATCTGGTTTCTGTACAAATAGTAAATAGCCTTTCGCTCCCAACGTGAGATAATTTAAGTGGTGAACGTCATGGGAACTAAGAGCGTAAGACTTTTGGTTAGAAGTCTAAAGAAAGACAAAGAAACCAATTTCATGTAATATGCTCGTTGTACAGAAATAGCCGACTCCCAATTGCTAATCTAGAATCAAAACGTATCGGATATATTTGGTAGTACTAGAAACGACGGTTCCCAGAATTAACTGTTATCATTTAGTTAGTTTTTGTATTTGGTAAACGTGTTCAGTTATACGATCTATTTCTTCGCTTTGTTCTGTGGTAACATGAAATCACTCGATTTAGGCAACTGAATCGAGAAAGGGAAATGATGATTTTTTTAAGTGTTCCAGCATCGTCTACTGAGTCTGTTCGTTTCTAGAGCATTCTGGAATGGACGAAAACATTTAATTCTGTTCCAAAACCCATACATTTGCTGGGCTTTACGGATAGATTCCTACTGAAGGGTGAAGACAGGCTGTGCCATGTTGCCCCTCTTCGGTCTTTAAATCAATTAAAATGTATAAAAACTTTTACTAGAAATAAACTTCGTCATCTTAATGAAGAGATGAGTGGGCTATTCAGATCTGTAAAGGTGAACAGTTGGTAACATTTCTAAGTGGGTGGGGGGGGGGGGGCGGGGGGTGATACTGATGCGGTTCGAGAAGCAGTGATGGGAGAAATAATGTAGAATAAATTCTTGGAAGGGTTAAAGAAAAAGAGATGTAGGTGGAAGTGGACGGAGAGGATCGCAGTTATTTAGGGAAAGGTTGAGTTAGAATCTTCACCTAGATGGGAAGAGGTAAGCTACACTCAAAAGGACTGTTCGATCACAGCAAAGATAGAATGGTCTGGGCGTGTAGGACTGTTGAAATAACATTCGAGGACAGAGAGGGATTGGAGATGTGGGACGTGGTGATATGAGTGATTAATCTCTTTCAACGGTCCGAATGTTTCATTTCGTATACATACCAGCATGGAATGCGCATATGCTTGTCAACAGGGAAAATTCTCTGTGAAATCCTCCATCATAAGTAAAGGTCAACCTCAGAAATCGGCATTAGCGACGGTATTCTCTCAACTCGTTGAATTTGGGTACACAGGGTGAGTCACCTAACATTACCACTGGATATATTTCGTAAACCACATCAAATACTGACGAATCGATTCCACACACCGAACGAGAGGAGAGGGGCTGGTGTAATTGGTTAATACAAACCATAAAAAAATGCACGGAAGTGTGTTTTTTAACATAAACCTACGTTTTTTTAAAATGGAACCCCGTTAGTTTTGTTAGCACATCTGAACATATAAACAAATACGTAATCAGTGCCGTTTGTTGCATTGTAAAATGTTAATTACATCCGGAGATATTGTAACTTAAAGTTGACGCTTGAGTACCACTCCTCCGCTGTTCGATCGTGTGTATCGGAGAGCACCGAATTACGTAGGGATCCAAAGGGAACGGTGATGGACCTTAGGTACAGAAGAGACTGGAACAGCACATTACGTCCACATGCTAACACCTTTTTATTGGTCTTTTTCACTGACGGACATGTACATTACCATGAGGGGTGAGGTACACGTACACACGTGGTTTACGTTTTCAATTACGGAGTGGATTAGTGTGTATCCTGACATGTCAGGCCAATAGATGTTCAATGTGGTGGCCATCATTTGCTGCACACAATTGCAATCTCTGGCGTAATGAATGTCGCACACGCCGCAGTACATCTGGTGTAATGTCGCGGCAGGCTGCCACAATACGTTGTTTCATATCCTCTGGGGTTCTAGGCACATCACGGTACACATTCTCCTTTAACGTACCCCACAGAAAGAAGTCCAGAGGTGTAAGATCAGGAGAACGGGCTGGCCAATTTATGCGTCCTCCACGTCCTATGAAACGCCTGTCGAACATCCTGTCATGGGTCAGTCTCGTGTTAATTGTGGAATGTGCAGGTGTACCATCATGCTGATACCACATACGTCGACGCGTTTCCAGTGGGACATTTTCGAGCAACGTTGCCAAATCATTCTGTAGAAACGCGATGTATGATGCAGCCGTTTGGGCCCCTGCAATGGAGTGAGGACCAATGAGGTGGTCGCCAATGATTCCGCACCGTACATTTACAGTCCACGGTCGCTGTCGCTCTACCTGTCTGAGCCAGCGAGGATTGTTCGCGGACCAGTAATGCATGTTCCGTAGATTCACTGCCCCGTGGTTTGTGAAACCCGCTTCATCGGTAAACAGGTAGAACTGCAACGCATTCTCTGTTAATGCCCATTGACAGAATTTCACTCGATGATTAAAGTCATCACCATGTAATTGCTGATGTAGCGACACATGAAACGGGTGAAAGCGGTGACGATGCTGTATGCCCATGACACTATTTTGACTCAGTCCACCGGCTCTCGCAATGTCCCGTGTACTCATGTGTGGGTTCATGGCAACAGCAGTTAACACACCAACTGCACCCGCTTCTCCTGTGACGGGCCTGTTACGGACCCGTTTCCGTGCTACGACGACACCTGTTGCATACAGTTGGCGGTGGATGTTTTGCAATGTGCGGCACGTTGGATGCTCTCTGTCCGGATACCGTTCTGCATACACCCTGCAGGCTTCAGCTGAGTTTCGTCGACACTCGCCATAGATGAGTATCATCTCCGCCTTTTCAGAGTTCGAATACACCATGGTCACAGTTCCTACAACACTACACTATCACAGACGTCTGGTAACACGGTGTACTACAGTTGGTCTGCGTGCGGAGACGAATGCAGAATAACAATAGCAGCAAGCGCTACGTGCAAACACTGCGACAGCTAGACCAAACCACAACAGTGCACTACAGCCACACTCGTAAACACGGTCGTCATCGTAAACATGTCCCTGCAGATGCTGCTCGCCGACCGTGGCCCGTGTTTGTTACAACACACAACTGAATGTCGGAGGGCAACGTCAACTTTAGGTTACAATATCTCCGGATGTAATTAACATTTTACAATGCAACAAACGGCACTGATTACGTATTTGTTTATATGTTCAGACGTGCTAACAGAACTAACTTGGTTCCATTTAAAAAAAAAGGAAGGTTTGTGTTAAAAGACATACTTCCGTGCATTTTTGTATGGTTTGTGTTAAACAATTACACTAGCCCCTTTCCTCACGTTCGGTCTGTGGAATCGGTTCGTCAGTATTAGATGTGGTTTACGAAATATATCTAGCGGTAACGTTAGGTGACTCACCCTGTATAGTATAACAGGGAATGAAATTTACTGTATGACATAAAATAAACAAGTAATTAGGTATAGACAAACATTTTAATTCACTTCAGGCTATTCATGTCGGTGTGTCTGGTTAGGTATCTCTTTATGGAACCTATAGAAATAATATTTTGAATTTTATTACGTTGTTTTGTTCATAATGGTTACCAATAAAATTGAATATACTCAAATACTACATGAAGATAAATGTTTGTATGTATCCGCATACAAACTCTTCCTGGAAAAGAACCTGTTTTGGACCATTGAAACTGAAAAATTCTGTGATTTGCATGAAATGTATTAGTAATTGCGGATATGGAATGCATAATCAAATGACGACAACAAAAATTTGTGCCAGAACAAGACAAGAACCCGGATTTCTCGCCCATTGTCTGCGTTCGTCTTACCATTTTTTTAACTTGAAACCATTACAATAGGAAGCGTCATCACTATTGATTTTCTCAACTACAGGTTGGTGGTGGCAAAGTGGGCAGGGCTCGAATCCCAAGGCCTGGCCACGATGCCTCCCCCTTCTCGCCACCGTGCTGCATCCTCACATTGTTCACATTAATTTTAATTATTTATTTATATATTTCATTTCTTATACACATATACACAGAGGAAAAACAAATTAAAGCAAGTCCACCCATCCGGAATCCTGGAAATCCCGCAGTATGAGAAAGAACGGCTGGCGACCCGAATCCAAGGTGTAGGCGCGTAATGTTCCATTCCGAATCATGCGGCCACCTGCCACGCCGGGAAAGGTTGAGTTAGAGTCTTCACTTGGATGGGAAGAGGTAGGCTACACTCAAAAGAAGTGGTATAAACGCTGTTGGGATAACTCGCAAAATACGCGCGATAGCGGCAACTGTGAGCAACCTCTGCATGTGAGGCCTCCAAGTAGTGCCAAAAATCAAGGCGTTAGTGATGAACGTCTCCAGATAGATATGTCAAAGTCCAGCCCTTTATCCACAGAAACGCCGTAGACTGTTACAGGAAAATATTCCACTGCTTGGTAAAGATAGGACTCGGGGTCAATAACATGCGGCGGTACTCCTAGAAAACATGTGACAATTTAAAGTTAAAACCTGGGGTGTCAGGTCGCGTCATATTTCCTCTAAAATAATTGACTTTTCGACCCCTCTGTTGGGATCTTCTTCAGGATCTTCCGGTGTCCACTACTGCTAGAACACTGTCAGAGACCAGTGTCGCGTTCTCTTATAAAGGGAAGTTTTCCGGCGTTTGTCCTGGAGAATTTGTGGTGTTGGTTAAAATTCTTGTGGCTACCATTGGTGGGCCATCGTCATAGGCTAATATTTCCGCGCTGATGCAGAAGAAGGGACGTTGTGAGCTAAACTCTTGTGGATACCATTGGTGGTCTGTCGTCATTAGATAGAGAGGCACTATTCTACACTTACGCTGGAGAAGGGTGATTGGTTGAATTTCCTCCTGCTACTATTGGTTGACCGTCATCATTGGGTATAAGCGAAACGGACAGAACAAGAGAGGGGGAATGTTTATCGAAAATATTATTGTCCGCCGAAGTGACTTGCAGCGCGTTGTTTGTCTGGCTCACACACCGCGGCCGCGTATTCACTACCTTTATGGAAGAGGGTAACGATGCCGGATGCCTATAGCCATCCTGTCTATTGAAATTAGATGCGCTCTTGGAAAGTGTGAACCGCTTCTCGGACCTTCCTTTTATGTTTGCTACCTTAACCAGCTCAAGTACCTTATTAAATGGCTCTGAGCACTATGGGACTTAAATTCTGAGGTCATCAGTCCCCTGGAACTCAGAACTACTTAAACCTAACTAACCTAAGGACATCACACACATCCATGCCCGAGGCAGGATTCGAACCTGCGACCGTAGCGGTCGCGCGATTCCAGACTGAAGCGCCTAGAGGCCGCTCTGCCAATCCGGCCGGCTACCTTATTAAAATCGACGTCAGAGCCACAGTTCTCATGGTGTTCCGCTACTGCCGATTTTGCATTTTCTTTTAGCTACGTGTTCCTTAATGCGTTACGCAAATGTCCTTGCCGTTTCGCCTACATACACTTTGCCGTAGCCACATATCACTTGATAGACGCCTGCATTGTGGAGGCAATCAGGTGCATACGTTTTTCATCCGAAAATTTTTATTTCATTTTGTTTTGACTAAAGAAAGATCTCGGGAAACCATTTTTCTTTAGAATTTTGCAAGTGCGGTCAGTGACCCCAGAAACCTATGGTAACCTGACAGGGTGAGAAGAGGACACTGAAGGAAAATAGCTATGTAGTTGTTCAATGGACATAGCTTTTAGTCGGAATATTAATCACGCTAATAAGAATGACGAGGAATCGCCTTCTCAGTGTTAGGTTACCGAATTTTAACCAATACTATCACTTCTCCAGCACAAACTCGGGAAACTTCCATTTATAAGAGAACGAGACACTGGTCTCTGACAGTGTTTTAGCAATAGTGGACACCGGAAGATCCTAAAGACGATCCTAGCAAATGGATCGAAACGTCGATTGTTTTTGAGGAAATGTGACGCGATCTAACACCCCAGAAGTTTTTAACTTTAGTCACAACGGCCACGAAAGGCTGAACACTTCCATAGGTGACCATTCGTCGCCCCAACAACCAGACAACTGCAACGGCAACACGATTGAAGCGGTGACGACCATCGTCGACACTATGACATATGGTGCTCGATTCCTCCAAACCTAATTGTGGGGAAGGCGGGGAAGGAGCAATGTACGTATGTCCGCACAGTGGTTAGAGAAAACCAAATGTCGGCGCTCTACATAGAGCACCGCATCAACCAACCTACGGCAGACTTAATTGCCGTCTAACCGACTAGCCGAGTGGCTCGTGTGAAACATGAATCCCGAGTCTACCGGGAGTGTCCGAAGAAACTTTGCATCGTAATTCGGAATAACACAGGCACTGCACATGTAACGCCGGAATTGCATATCCTCCTATTTCCATCTATTGTGCTATTATTTTATTTCCTTGCTTTGTTACCTCAAGATATGACATTTCTGTCTCTTTGTATATTGTAATTGTTTTACTGTTTGTATATATATATATATTTATACATTTATGTCGATGTATAATTGGTTTGTTTCGTAAATATTATTTGTATTTTTACGCTGGGTCTTGCCTAGGGAAAACTGCTATCGAACGATTACGTCGATAGGTCGTGTGAAGAATCAAAGTGTGTAGGATCTTTGGTAGTGTTAACTCTGCCGCGTGGAGCGCGGGCTGAGCAGAAGGAGTGTGGCGGGAGTAGCGAGTGGAGCAGGTGTGTTGTGTGACGCTCCCGCGAGTTGCCGCGCTTTCGGGGTTTGGCAGCATGTAATTGCGCTCGACTTGCGATGATAGTTTCTGACATGGTGTCGCGGACGGGAAACATTAACTAGCGCACATCAAGAGCCCGTTTCGTCTGGTGACCGTGTCGAGAAGAAGGCGCGCCAACATCCAGCTTCTGCAACAGCGACGGCCGACAATGAGTGACTGTCGCCACCTCCTCGATCGACGGCTTCAAACCTTCAATCAACCAACAAGGAAGACTGGACGCACGTAAGGTTCTAGAACTGTATGGCAGACCTCAGCATTTCAAACTGTACCATTTTAGTAACTATAATCACAGCAACTTAGCATGAATCTTTGTTGCTCATTGTCCCAGTTGCATTACCAAGCAGGGTCCCTTCCTTTTCCGGAATGAATCCGAGTGTCGTTGAAATTCAAACGCCAGCATCAATTTATTTCACTGCTTTAATTTCAAAGTTCAGTCATAGCTGGCTACAGTATTTAGATTGCACAAGCACAAATTAAGAGTGCGAGTTTTGTTACCGTATTTTAGTTACCTGTGACTGCAGCTCAGCTTGGTACGTACTAAATTTTTCTATTGTTAATTGTTCAGCATCATTTAATTCAAGTTCAAAGTTAAATCTCTTCTTTCTAAATTGCGTATATTCAAGTAGCTTTTGAAATGATTGTTGAGGTAGTCCAAGACTAACCGTATTTTACTGAATTTCGATGTGCTTCAGAAAGAAAGCTCACTATTAACTTCAGTCACTAAATTAACTTTCGATTTTCCGGTTTTATTAATTCTTTTGCTAAATTAAGTCAGGGTGTAGCGAAATTTATTACGTCTGACAAACTTTCAGTTTTCACACTACGCGTGTCAACCTTCAGTTGCCGCGCTTCTAGTGCTAATTATATGTGTAATAACCTTTCTTTTTCAGTTACTATAGTAATTGTCCTTAGGACTGGCGACCGTGATTTCCCCCAAATCTCAAATACCTAATTACCGCTAGTTAATTGTTAACGTAACGGCTGCACATTTACTTTCTTTATTAACTTTACCCCTTTTCAAAATTAATTTCCACCAGTTTCATTTGCACATTTCCTTTCATCTAGATGTAACCCTTTCCTCCCTCTTTACCGACAGGTTAACTTCGGTGACGATTGCTTTTCCAAAACTCCCATTAGGTACACGCGGTTTCATTTTTCACTGTCATTAAGGTCGGTATGTGAGGGGGAGGTTACACACTATCGTATGGAATTCAGTTGCAGGTTGATGACTAGGAGAAGTCTGCCTCCTTGTTGCCCGGTAGGTGTGTTGGTTTTTCTGCGCATAGACATGAATGAACATGTTAATCAACATGTGTACCTTATATTATGAGATACAGAAAGACGGTGATTAATACTGAGTAAACTGTGTCCTGTGTTACATGTGTGGACGAAATAAGACAGGTTTCGCTTATGCAATGGACACAGATCCGTGGCTCAATTGTAAAATAATGCGTGGACATGATATCAGGCTTGCATATTTCGAAAACTGTGGGCTGAGTACACCTTGAACTATGTTGTATCGCTCATTGATCAGAGACTGTTTCAAAGATGCAAGTGGTAGGACAGTCTATATGCCAATGTACTTGTAACAAAACTCTGTGGGCTACCAAAATGTTTCCTTGCAGTTTTACTTCTCGATGTATTTTCTATAAATCGAAATTTGTAAGTAAGTTCACTAATGTTTGTATGATGAGATGTTTCCTCGTTGCAAAGTTAAATAAATGTTTGTTGTAAACTAGTGTAAGTAGACGAGCTGGCCTAGCCAGACCGATACGTTTTTGTCAGAGAGTATAGTTAAGTGGCAATTGAATTATCGCTGGGGCGCAGTTTAGTGCAGTGCAGAGAAGAACGTGGGGGAGTGTTGAGTCGCGCAGCGTTGAGAAATGGTCGTAAAGCAGTGGTGCTAAAGCATGTAATAGATGTTACCACCAGAGAATGCAAATGAACACGAAGAGTACTGTGGGCCCAATTTCATTTGTTACGGAGCTGCAAGAGGGAGAGACTGTGCCACACATTGTCAACGAGCAATGCCTTACATGCACCGACAACATCTGAACCTGAAGTAAGATACACAACTTTCAGATCTGTCTGTTAATGTTTTGAGCAAATAATAGTAGTTACTGCACAAAGTGGTGATCAATAATTGTTAATGAATGGTAATAAAAGTTGATATTACATGAAAGCAATAAGTCAATAAAATCATATCACGGACTTTGCCATTCTTTCACAATCCAAATGCTGCCTTTGCAAATTACGTAACTGTAAGTCACAGGAAAGTGATTATTGACTGACGCTATATCATTACGATAATTTTCGAGCTAAATTATAGCATTCAGTAATGTACAAACATAATTAAAGTTTTGAAGAAATGAAAACAGTGAGCATTATAGTGAGTGACATCATGAAATTTTTGCATATACGTAACAATTTACTACTGATGAAATTTTGTTAATATTTGATTGTTACCAACTGATTTCTATGAGTTGCTACACAGTTGTTCACTGTGACACAGCCATCTGAAATTAGCCCAGTGCAATATCGCTCTCGCTACACAAAAACACGTAAGTTTCTCAGTATTAACGGACGGTAATTATAGAGACAGTAATTTTGCTCACATACTGAGTTGTTGACCATTAACTTTCATTAAATTTATAACGTTTCTTTTTTTAATTTAACTAAGCACTGTAATTCTTTCCAGCCCAATTTTATGTTAATTGACTTTCACCGAGTTTTCCTTTATTGTCGTCATTGCTCCAAGTGCTGAGCATCGGCGATTCGGTTCTATTGCCCGAACATTTCGCGGATTTCATGTATTCTTCGGAGTAGATGCATTTCTCTCACAGCAGGGATTTTTCGGTACACGGTTCATTATGTCCTAATTAACCTAAAGTGTAGGGGTGGTTATATACTCCGTAAATACAACCGAGCCACATACACTCCTGGAAATTGAAATAAGAACACCGTGAATTCATTGTCCCAGGAAGGGGAAACTTTATTGACACATTCCTGGGGTCAGATACATCACATGATCACACTGACAGAACCACAGGCACATAGACACAGGCAACAGAGCATGCACAATGTCGGCACTAGTACAGTGTATATCCACCTTTCGCAGCAATGCAGGCTACTATTCTCCCATGGAGACGATCGTAGAGATGCTGGATGTAGTCCTGTGGAACGGCTTGCCATGCCATTTCCACCTGGCGCCTCAGCTGGACCAGCGTTCGTGCTGGACGTGCAGACCGCGTGAGACGACGCTTCATCCAGTCCCAAACATGCTCAATGGGGGACAAATCCGGAGATCTTGCTGGCCAGGGTAGTTGACTTACACCTTCTAGAGCACGTTGGGTGGCACGGGACACATGCGGACGTGCATTGTCCTGTTGGAACAGCAAGTTCCCTTGCCGGTCTAGGAATGGTAGAACGATGGGTTCGATGACGGTTTGGATGTACCGTGCACTATTCAGTGTCCCCTCGACGATCACCAGTGGTGTACGGCCAGTGTAGGAGATCGCTCCCCACACCATGATGCCGGGTGTTGGCCCTGTGTGCCTCGGTCGTATGCAGTCCTGATTGTGGCGCTCACCTACACGGCGCCAAACACGCATACGACCATCATTGGCACCAAGGCAGAAGCGACTCTCATCGCTGAAGACGACACGTCTCCATTCGTCCCTCCATTCACGCCTGTCGCGACACCACTGGAGGCGGGCTGCACGATGTTGGGGCGTGAGCGCAAGACGGCCTAACGGTGTGCGGGACCGTAGCCCAGCCTCATGGAGACGGTTGCGAATGGTCCTCGCAGATACCCCAGGAGCAACAGTGTCCCTAATTTGCTGGGAAGTGGCGGTGCGGTCCCCTACGGCACTGCGTAGGATCCTACGGTCTTGGCGTGCATCCGTGCGTCGCTGCGGTCCGCTCCCAGGTCGACGGGCACGTGCACCTTCCGCCGACCACTGGTGACAACATCGATGTACTGTGGAGACCTCACGCCCCATGTGTTGAGCAATTCGGCGGTACGTCCACCCGGCCTCCCGCATGCCCACTATACGCCCTCGCTCAAAGTCCGTCAACTGCACATATGGTTCACGTCCACGCTGTCGCGGCATGCTACCAGTGTTAAAGACTGCGATGGAGCTCCGTATGCCACGGCAAACTGGCTGACACTGACGGCGGCGGTGCACAAATGCTGCGCAGCTTGCGCCATTCGACGGCCAACACCGCGGTTCCTGGTGTGTCCGCTGTGCCGTGCGTGTGATCATTGCTTGTACAGCCCTCTCGCAGTGTCCGGAGCAAGTATGGTGGGTCTGACACACCGGTGTCAATGTGTTCTTTTTTCCATTTCCAGGAGTGTATTTCAGGATGTACACACTTTGGAACTTCAATCCCACAACACCAAGTCTACGATGAGAGCTGTGACAGTTGCTGTAGTTTTAGCACTTGCTTCAACATACGTATAAAGGTTTTGGATTTTTCTTTCATTGTAATGGTGGTTCATCGTTCGCCCACTATCTTGGAATCGCTTAACAAGATGAGATGCAGCGAAACTAGAAATTTTTGAAAAAGATAGCGATATGAGATCAGTCTATCAACTGCAAATGTAATGCACTACCTGTTTTCTGACTGAAATAAAATGTTGTTCCCATCGAAAGATGGTAATTAGTCGATCTATGACAACAGTACCAACACGTAAATGTAGTATTTGCTCCACATCCCTCCCTACAATTTTTCGACTATTTAGCAAAGTAATTTTAATAGCTGTTCCCATTCATTCAGTGTACCTGACAAGTATCACAGATTGAAACTTCACACGTAATAGTGGAAGAGCTGTGGCAAATAAACAAACTACAACCTTAAAGCATTCATTTACGGGACTGTTAACAGTTGCAGTTATTTATTAGACCACTAGTTTCGAACCCTTACATGTTCATTTTCAAGCCTGGCCCACTGAGGCTGTACTGACAGTGCCTCATCTTAATAATAAAGATAGATCTTAACAATAAACATTCGCAGTGTGAATGCAACAATCCACACATGCCTATTACCAAATCAAAATCAGGCATTGTCAACGAAGCCTCAGCGAGATGGGCTTCAAAATGAACTGGTAAGGGTTCGAAACTGGTCGTCTAATAAATAACTGTAACTGTTGACAGAACCATAAATAACCACTTTAAGGAATTTAAAGAAAGTCACCGTTCCCCGTCAATGAAATGTTTAAAGTGAAGAAAACTACCACCTGCAATGTCATAGCATAGTATGCTTAGTTTCGATTGGTCCTAGAACCGCAGTCCGCACGCTTTTCAGTTTGATAATTGGTGTAGACACGTAACACGCGTTGCATGGGATGAGAGCATCTGCGTATTTCGAATAAATCAGAGCTTTTCTGCGCGCCTACATACCCACTATTCAACAACTTTGGTACAGTACACTTGTGGCAACTATATTGTAATACTGCAGTCACTTTTGCCAAGTCGCCGCGAGCGGCCGTGGAGGAAGAAGCAGCCGGACTCCCTGGAGCAAGCCACCGGATGTAGTATGATGTATCATGCAACGTAACTTGTTGTGACAGTGCGAGAGAGAGAGAGAGAGAGAGAGAGAGAGAGAGAGAGAGAGACAAAGATATTGTTTATTAATCTGTGGCGGTCAGCGCTCACATAATTATTATTAGGAGATAGAACTTTTGTTCTTCTTCAGAGTAAAAATAAATTAAGGAGAGGAGAGCTATTCTTGTGATGTAAAAATCGACGCCATTGCGAGTTTTTGATTCACATTGTAAAATATAAGTGTATATGGAAGGAAAGCAGTTAATAGAACAATAAAATATTGTTCATTTCAAGAAGGTACATGTTATTATACACCCAGCGATATACTTCTATTGTGGTTTACTAATAAACACCAGCTTGAGAACAGTTCCGACGGGAGCGTTCAGTTCTAGTGAAATAGTTCGATGTTTTCTTCGGAGAAGAAGTCACTTCATGGATCATTCAAATCCACAATAGTACCTGGACATTTCTCAGAACTGAAAGCAATCTGATTGCTATGCAACAGAGCCCCGAAGAATATTTCTCCGTACTTTGGTTACCACTTTCAGCTCAACACGGTATCTGCAGCATCTGGAGCAGATTTCTACAACAGCGGAAGCGCGTAATCGCTATCAGTTTCACACATCGCCCTGTGTACGCTGTATGTATTTACCCTCAACAGCGAACATACAAAAAAATTTTTTCTATTTTTTCAAAGGAATCTTTATAGTAGTCATTCTGCAAGCACACAGCTGGAAGCCAGGCCGAGATTCGGCCTCGCTCAAGGATGGACACGATGCAAAGGGCCTGTCTCACAACGAGAAGCGTGCTGTGCCGAGAACTGATTGACATTAGGACGGACCGCCGAGAACGTACGCGCAAAGCAGCTGAGTTGTCCTGGCCTGCCGGCAGTTATTTTACCTCCCTTAGAAGCAGGGATTGCCGACAATTCCAGCATCCCACGGGCACAGGGAATAGCGCACAGAAAGTTCGGGGAATTGGCGCAGGGAGGCGTGTGAAAGAGACCAGCACTCTTAAGAAGATGTATTTCTCGACAGTGAGGACATTCCTTGTAAATGACGGACGCCGGCAGATTTTGAGAGGGAGTCCAAAGATGAGCCTGTCCAGGCCTCACGCAGAGAAAGCAGTTATAAAGAAGTGTTGTGTAGCTGTTCTCCGAGCGGCCTCGGAATGCAAGAAAACATCTTAAGAATGTGAAATCGTGAGAAACATGCCAATTCACGAATCACACGCCAGCCCACGCCAGATAGAAAATTTCCACCCTACACGGAGAGGTGTGGCAATTCAACGGCGATCTGTCATTGGGCTACATTGAAAGTTTCATCCGCCAGTGACAACGCCGAAAGGAATAATGTTTCGAAGAGGAGTTGAGCTGAGGGATGGAGGAGACGCGAAAAAGGGGAGTCGTGGAGACACCGCGGAAGCGATTGGACAGGGGCGCTCGTCCACCCATCGCCAACATCCGCCGTTCGATGCCCTGACAGCACAGCTTCGGCCGCCCAACCGGCGACGGGCAGACAACGCGGAGATCGTACCTGGGACCCGCCGCAAAGCCGCGACTGCTGATGAGGGCAGCCAAACCGTGCAGCACAGCTCCGAAGCGACGCACCGCACCGACGCAGCGCCTGCCGCCGACAGTAGTATACGACGAACGATAACAAGCATAGAGAGACAATTCGTTCCCTCCTCCTTCCCCTTAATAACTGAGTCGTGTCCACGCACGGCCAAATCGGCCCTAAGATTTATAATTTGGTTTTGTTTTGTGTAAACAGCACGATAAAATACATTTCTTTCATGTTTTGAACATATAAGCAATCTTGTATATTCACACAACAAAATGGTTCAAATGACTCTGAGCACTATGGGACTTAACATTTGAGGTCATCAGTCCCCTAGGATTTAGAATTACTTAAACCTCTCTAACATAAGGACATCACACACATCCATGCCCGAGGCAGCATTCGAACCTGCGACCGTAGCGGTCGCGCGTTCCAGACTGAAGCGCCTAGAACCGCTCGGCCACACCGGCCGGCATTCACACAGCAACCCCTTAATTTTGTAACCTCTGTGTTTGATTTCATTTAATTTCTCGAATTCACTACAGTTTTGGGGCCTAACATGGGGCGACCGGTATCTGACACCACAAAATAATGTCTCTAGTTCTCACTACAATATTTAAAGTTGGAGTTAATTTTCTTACTTCTGGTTATTGCATGTTTGAGTGAAGGTACAGAATGAGTGTATGATACCGATTTTTATTATTTTTGAATTTCTCGGTTAATTTATTTTCATTATTTTTGCTCAGAGTCCCGCCATGGAATTAATCACTGTTAACTAACACGCTGAAGTTCGTTCAGTGTAAAATAAGATTAGGTCACCACTTTATTACACTGTCATTTACACTATTTAAATATCTGTTCACCATTCCAGCTGTGTTAAACGTTGTTTCACGCGGTTCCTTCTTACATCTGACAGCGAAGTCCCAAATTCTCAAAACTGGATAGAGGCGATAAAACTACCACCATTACGTCATTAGACCTCTTGCTCTTCAGCTCGCTGCTGTTCAAAATTCGAAGGAACGGAGCAATTCGCCGATCGTTATTTATCCTAGTAATAACTGAATTTTATTCCTGTGAACTTCGTTTCACTCTGAAAATTACTGGAACTTTAGGGAGTGCGAGTCCTTTTTTTACTGCATCCACTGTCCGCTGTGGGCGGTAACAGCGTTATGGTCGTAGTTTTGGGCTCCCAAAGAGGTGAGCCATTGCTGCTACTATGGCCCACGGCACGGCAGAGGGTCGTTACAGCATACGTCGGCAGCAGGAGCAGGTGTGGGGGGGGGGGGGGGGGGCGGGCGGTGAGGGCGCATTTCCCCCCCCCCCCCAACAGTGCGAAGCACGGATCGTCAGTCGGGCACCAGCTTTATAGGGCAGTCAGGCGGCGACCCAAGTAATCACGCTTGATAGCGGTCCATAACACACAGGCGGCCCATCCGGTTAAACGTGGCACTGCATCGCCTAGGAAATGAGGATGGCAGTTTATGGAAATCCATGGAAATCCGCCAGGAATTATAGATTCGTCCCAACGCATTACAGCTGTCGCCTTCAAAACCGCCCACTGTTCACTACCAAGTGATTTCTACAGTATGTTCCAAAACAACTGGTCCAAATTACTACATGAAGTAGACAACGACAAAAAATGGCTCTGAGCAATATGGGACTTAACTTCTGAGGTCATCAGTCCCCTAGAACTCAGAACTACTTAAACCTAACTAACCTAAGGACATCACAAACATCCATGCCCGAGGTAGGATTCGAACCAGCGACCGTAGCATTCGCGCGGTTCCAGATTGTAGCGCCTAGAACCGCTCGGCCACCCCGGCCGGCAGACAACAACAAAACAAATATATTTCGATAAGGAACCTATGATCTTTAAAGTCAGCTTGTAGTGTTAGTGAACATTTAGTTAGTGGTGCTGACGTGATGTGTTATTTCTTAAACAAACAAATTAAAAGAAAAATGTTTTTGATAATTTGACCGCAATTTTACTATTACAATTAAAGCACGATAAGTAGTTTCGGTTGCTATCAGCAGTGATCTTCAGATCGTTCAAAATGTAATGAAGCGGTGAATATGCATTAGAAAGTATCATTAGCTTTAGCCATGGAATGAGCTACATCCGCGAATGCCAAGAGAATGACAGTACCTAGTTTGAAGCCGTCATCGTGAGCAAGTTAGGTTGGATGACTGTAACAAAGGAAAATGACCAGTTGCATGAGTAAATGTTGCAAATGATGAGCTTTTGATGCCACATTTACTAAAGCAACTGGCCATATTCCTTCATTGGCGTCATCCAACGAGATTACGGTCTACAACCTGGCTTGCTCGAGGTTATTTTTGTTTAAACTACGTTCTGCCTTTGTTTTGTATGACTACAGCTAATGATGCCTCCCAACCCATATTCAGCGGTTTTTTACATTTTGAACGATCTGAAGATGGATGCAGATAGCAACTGAAACTAGTTATCGTGCTTCATTCGTAATAGGATCATAGTGGTCTAGGTATTTAAACCACGTTCAAACTGTCGTCTACCCTCACAACGTCAGGCTCCACTCGCAACCTGTTGTGTCGGTGTCGTTGACTGGTCATGTGTACTGTCATTCAACACTGCCCCGTGCAAGGATGACTGGTTCTGAGGTCTGCTTGGATACACACCGATTCATTGATGAGCGTCACCGTCCAGCGACAACAATAATGGTTTCCCCGTAAACGCGTCGATTCAGTCGCCATCAGTATGCCTTTTTGACAACAACAATGAACATTGAGCTATTTACGTATGCTGCAATGGCTGACATATGGAATGTTACCGTTGGTATTCGCTGCTGGAGAGTATATAGGCCGGCAACCAATTCAGTCCAATTCGATTTTTTTGTCAGTCTTATATTCACTGTTACCTTTACCTTTAAATCTTCTCTTTCTGCACTCGCGTCACTTCTTGAACCGGTGGTCCTGCCAAGCGACTGAGCGAGATGGAGCAGCGGTTAGCACGCTGGACTCGCATTTGGGAGGACGACGGTTCAAACCCGCGTCCGGCCATCTTGATTGAGATTTTCCGTGATGTTCCTATGTCGCTTCAGGCAAATACCGCGATTGTCACTTTGAAAGTGCAAGGCTGACTTCCTTCCCCATCCTTCCCTAATCCGACGGGACCGACGACCTCGCTATTTGGTCACCTCCCCAAATCAACCAACCAATCAACCTGCTATGCACAGCCTCTCCTTGTTATACAGACCTTCTCCGTCGTCTACGGGAAAGTGCTGCGATAACGGAAATATGTATTTGGTACTCACTAGCTAAGAAATCACCGTGCGGCTCGTGTTCGTACCGTTTATTGTCTAACATCTTGTCTTTGCGATACTACCGTCTCATTTCTTACTCGGTTTACTGGCGTCACTAAGTTGCTAGTTTGCTTGCCCGTGAGTGGCAGCAGCGGCGCTTATCGATAAGTGCACGGTCGTACTATCTCTGGAGCGACCGATAGTATTTCCGGTTCGTCCTCTGTAGGAGTTCAGTTGGGACGGAGCGCCAGTGAGGTCCAGACAGCCAGTACTCGCCCACCGCTTGCGACACAAATGCACTGTCCGACGGAAGGAGACTGGAGCAGTAACAACCGTTGGTTGCTCATTCGGTCGGTCGTCTCATCGGACGATGTGTAATTGGCGCCGATCGCTTATGAAAACTGTGTGTGTGTCGACTTGTGATTTCTCCTTGTAGTTCCACTGTGATTGGTTTTAGGAATGTTGGTGTTCTTGGTCCAAGTGTTGACGTGGAACTGTGTGTAGCTTTTGTGATTTCCGCTGAGCAGTTATGAATGCTGTCTGCATACTGCAGTAGGAAGTCGGTCGATTGGGACTGAGCAGCGAGTGTGTGTTTCGTTGCCATGTTGGTGCTGTCCGGCACGGCGTGCAGTTCGCAGCCTTTGAGGGTGTTCATATTTTTGAGTGGTTATTGTGCCTTGACTTTATTTAGACGCTAATTTTCAGGACGTAGTGCTGCCGGTACCTTCGTCCTCACTGATAGTTTCTGTTGGTCGGGCGGAAGGGTTTGATTAGGTTGTTGGTCGGTCCTTCAGCCATTCCTGGGTCAGGTTGTGTGAGACCTGCAGCCGCCTATTAATTTAGTTTGTTTCAATTTTAAAATAAGGCCTTCAGCCGTCTTAAGCTAAAACTTTGAAGATTTTTGTTTGAAATATTTTTTTTAAAGGGGAGTTTTGTTCTATTGCAAATCCTTGTTATCTAGGCCTTAAGTTTTGAGTTGTTCTATGTTCAGTGTGCCTCTCCCCAAGACCATGGAAGCCGAACCTTAGGTGCAACCACAACGGAGTAGTATCTGTTGAGAGGCCAGACAAACGTGTGGTTCCTGAAGAGGGGCAGCAGCCTTTTCAGTAGTAGCAGTGCAACAGTCTGGATGATTGACTGATCTGGCCTTGTAACACTAACCAAAATGGCCTTGCTGTGCTGGTACTTTGAACGGCTGAAAGCAAGGGGAAACTACGGCCGTAATTTTTCCCGAGGGTATGCAGCTTTAATGTATGATTAAATGATGATGTCGTCCTCTTGGGTAAAATATTCCGGAGGTAAAATAGTCCCCCATTCGGATCTCCGGACGGGGACTAATCAAGCGGGCGTTGTTATCAGGAGACAGAAAACTGGCGTTCTACGAATCGGAGCGTGGAATGTCAGATCCCTTAATCGGGCAGGCAGGTTAGAAAATTTAAAAAGGTAAATGGATAGATTAAAGTTTGATATAGTGTTAATTAGTGAAGTTCGGTGGGAGGAGGAACAAGGCTTTTGGTCAGGTGAATACAGGGTTATAAATACAAAATCAAATTGGGGTAATGCAGGAGTAGGTTTAATAACAAATAAAAAATAGCAGTGCGGGTAAGCTACTACCAACAGCATAGTGAACGCATTATTGTGGCCAAGATAGACATGAAGCCCATGCCTACTACAGTAGTACAAGTTTATATGCCAACTAGCTCTGCAGATGACGAAGAAATTGATGAAATGTATGATGAGATAAAAGAAATTATTCAGGTAATGAAGGGAGACGAAAATTTAATAGTCATGGGTGACTGGAATTTGGCAGTAGCAAAAGGGAGAGAAGGAGACATACTAGGTGAATATGGGTTGGGGCTAAGAAATGAAAGAGGAAGCCGCCTGGTAGAATTTTGCGCAGAGCACAACTTAATCATAGCTAACACTTGGTTCAATAATCATGAATGAAGGTTGTGTACATGGAACAACCATGGAGATACTAGAAGGTTTCAGATAGATTGTATAAGGGTAAGACAGAGATTTAGGAACCAGGCTTAAAATTATAAGACATTTCCAGGGGCAGATGTGGACTCTGACCACAATCTATTGGCTATGAACTGTAGATAAAACTGAAGAAACTGCGAAAAGGTGGTAATTTGAGGAGAGGGGACCTGGATGAACTGAAAGAACCAGAGGTTATACACAGCTTCAGGGAGAGCATTAGGGAACAGTTGACAGGAATGGGGGAAAGAAATACAGTAGAAGAAGAATGGGAAGCTTTGAGGGATGAAATAGTGAAGGCAGCAGAGGATCAAGTAGGTAAAAAGACGAGGGCTAGTGGAAACACTTGGGTAACATAAGAAATATTGAATTTTATTGATGAAAGGAGAAAATATAAAAATGTAGTAAATGAAGCAGCAAGAAGGAATACAAACGTCTCAAATATGATATCGACAGGAACTGCAAAATGGCTTAGCAGGGATATCTAGAGGACAAATGTAAGGATGTAGAGGGTTATCTCACTACGGGTAAGATAGATACTGCCTACAGGAAAATTAAAGAGACCCTTGGGGAAAGGAGACCCACTTGCCTGAATATAAAGAGCTTTGATGGAAACCCAGCTCTTAGCAAAGAAGCGAAAGCAGAAAGGTGGAAGGAGTATATAGAGGGTCTATACAAGGGCGATGTACTTGAGGACAATATTATGGAAATGGAAGAGGATGTAGATGAAGATGAAATGGGAGATATGATACTGCGTGAAGAGTTTGACAGAGCACTGAAAGACCTGAGTCGAAACAAGGCCTCTGGAGTAGACAACATTCCATTAGAATTACTGACAGCCTTGGGAGAGCCAGTCCTGACAAAACTCTACCATCTGGTGAGCAAGATGTATGAGACAGGCGAAATACCCTCAGACTTCAAGAAGTGTATAATAATTCCAATCCCAAGGAAAGCAGGTGTTGACATATGTGAAAATTACCGAACTATCAGTTGAATAATTCACAGCTGCATAATACTACCGCGAATTCTTTACAGACGAATGGAAGAACTGATAGAAGCCGACCTCGGGGACGATCAGTTTGAATTACGTAGAAATGTTGGAACACGTGAGGCAATACTGACCCTACGACTTACCTTAGAAGAAAGATCAAGGAAAGGCAAACCTACGTTTCTAGCATTTGTAGACTTAGAGAAAGCTTTTGACATTGTTGACTGGAATACTCTCTTTCTAATTCTGAAGGTGGCAGAGGTAAAATACAGGGAGCGAAAGGCTATTTATAGTTTGTACAGAAACCAGATGGCAGTTATAAGAGTCGAGGGGTATGAAAGGGAAGCAGTGGTTGGGAAGGTAGTAAGACAGGGTTTTAGCCTATCCCCGATGTTACACAATCTGTGTATTGAGCAAGCAATAAAGGAAGCAAAAGAAACGTTCGGAGTATGTATTAAAATCCATGGAGAAGAAATAAAAACTTTGAGGTTCGCCGATGACATTGTAATTCTGTCAGAGACAGCAAAGGACTTGGAAGAGCAGTTGAACGGAAAGGATGGTGTCTTGAAAGGAGGGTATAAGATGAACATCAACAAAAGCGAAACGAGTATAATGGAATGTCGTAGAATTAAGTCGGGTGATGCTGAGGGAATTAGATTAGGAAATGAGACACTTAAAGTAGTAAAGGAGTTTTGCTATTTGGGGAGAAAAATAACTAATGATGGTCGAAGTAGAGAGGATATAAAATGTAGACTGGCAATGGAAAGGAAAGCGTTTCTGAAGAAGAGAAATTTGTTAACATCTCGCGTATATTTAAGTGTCAGGATGTCATTTATGAAAGTATTTGTATGGAGTGTAGGCATGTATGGAAGTGAAACATGGACCATAAATAGTTTGGACACGAAGAGAATAGAAGCTTTCGTAATGTGGTGCTACAGAAGAATGCTGAAGATTAGATGGGTAGATCATATAACTAATGAGGAAGTATTGAATAGAATTGGGGAGAAGAGGAGCTTGTGGCACAACTTGACTAGAAGAAGGGATCGGTTGATAGGACATGTTCTGAGACATCGAGGGATCACCAATTTAGTATTGGAGGGCAGCGTGGAGAGTAAAAATCGTAGACGGAGACCAAGAGATGAATACACTAAGCAGATTCATAAGGATGTAGGCTGCAGTAGGTACTGTGAGATGGAGAAGCTTCCACAGAGTACAGTAGCATGGAGAGCTGCATCAAACCAGTCTCAGGACTGAAGACCACAACAACATGTTCAGTATGTGGCCTTCAGCCGAGATTTTACGTCAAATAGTTTTTGACAAGGCCTTCAGCCGTCTTAAATTAAAATTTGAAAATTCACTTGTTTAAAACCATTTTAAATTTTCATCTCTATTGGAAATTCTTTTTATCCAGGCCCTAAGCCTTAGTTCTTCTATGTCTAGTGTGAGGCCTTCAGCGGAGTATTTACGTAATGATTTTTTAAGGTAAGGCCTTTAGCATCATGTATTCCTTAAAGCGATATTAATAACTTGTGTTCAGGCTTTCAACCGAATTGTTTTTGAGTCCTTTTAAGGGCATGTGTGATTAAGAGTTCTTAGGAAAATAAATCTGTGTGTTTTGTGCAGCTAACAGTAACTGATCCTGGCCCCTTTCCACAACTATAACCTCATCCGCTCTGTCCTGCGAGACCTGATTTCAATCACGTAACAACTTCTTTTCGAAATCTTTCTGTATTTAACAGTTTCCATAACACTTTCTGCGTATTAATTTAAATTTCGCATTTAATCTCTTAATAGTCAAAATCGTCGATACACAGATCGTTAGTATCCCAAAGTGAATAAGTATATAAATAATTCCATAAAATCTTCTTCTTTCGTTTTTTGTTTTCCGAAACAACAGCCAATGTCGTTCCGACCTGTTCTTCTTTGGCGTCCATGGCACCCCCATCAAGCGAGGTGACGCAGTGGTTAGCATACTGGACTCACAATCTGGAAGACGACGGTTCAAACTCGCGTCCGGCCATCCTGATTTACATTTTTCGTGATTTCCGTAAATCGCTCCAGGCAAACGCCTGGATGGTCCCTTTGAAAGGGAATGGCTGACGCCCTTCTCCAGCCTTCCCTAATGCGGTGGGAACGATGACCCCGCTGTTTGGCCCCCTCCCCCAAATCAAGCAATCAGCCATGGCCTAACCAAGTGGCGCCTTCACAGTTAAAGGCCTCCTTCCCCACCAGTAAAACACGCACCTGCTGTCGCACCTTTTGGCTGCAATGTGCTTAAATTTACGTTTCGTATCTGCGCATGAACAAAAAATGTGATCTTTCTTCTAGCACTACTACCATAACTAAGGTTTCAGCACGACCATATTTCATCGGCACAGTAGAGAGGGCGTGGGACATATGCACTTATTATGCAGATCTGCGAATGGAAATGGACGAGTTGCAGTGGGGGAGTACCGACAGCGCTTTCTCGACCGATACGTTCCCCAACACCAAACATTTGGACGTGTATATCACCTGCTCAGTTAAACAACCACTTTCCGTGCAAGCACCCATAATAAAGGTCGGAAACTCCCGAAACGGAAGACGAGATTCTGTGACATATTGCAGACGTTCCATCTACAAGCACACTACGCACTGAACATATCCTTGGTGTCAGACGTAGGCTTGAGTGGAATGTGTTACACAGCCAGTAGCTTCATCCTTTTGATCTTAATGACATACCAGTAATAGCACCTGAATATTTTCCCAGTGCATACAATTAGCATAATAATGCTTTTGCAACTGACTGCCCTGTCCCCTTATTTCTGGCCAACGAGGCTTTGTTTGCCCACATTTCAAATCTTTGGGCACATGTGAATAAACAACGTACTTGGCCTTTGTCCTCGTCAACGGCGATTCGGTGTAAATGTGTGTGCCAGCGTCGGTTGCGACGGTACGGGTTGTATGGAAATGTGCATGGATTGTGGATGACGAAATAAAATACAATTTCTCTCGTCAATTCGCCGAAAATCAAAGTTCTAAACTGTGCACACGTTCTGTATCAGCTCGGAGCCCCTACGTGCTACCTCACGAAAAAATTTACCCACACCTTGCAAAGCACGAACACTTCAATGTGGTTAGACACTGGACTCGCATTCGGGAGGACGACGGTTCAATCCCGCGTCCGGCCATCCTGATTTAGGTTTTCCGTGATTTCCCTAAATCACTCCAGGCAAATGCTGGGATGGTTCCTCTGAAAGGGCACGGCCGACTTCCTTCCCCATCCTTCCCTAATCCGATGAGACTGATGACCACGCTGTCTGGTCTCCTTCCCCAAAACAACCAACCAACCAACCAACACTTCAATGGAACCCTAAATGCGGTTTGGCTAAGTTTCGTTTGTGGGGCGCCAACTCACATTTGTTGCAGTGTACCGAATATTCCATAAATGTATTTAACACAAATGCATGCAGGATTTGGTACGCTAAATTCACTTACGTTTTTGAGGAACCACAAATTCGAGTTTATTCCCATAAGAACATAGAAAAATGCAAAGCCACATTTCACAATAAATTAATTTCAGTGCTTTACCGATTGAATTGCGTGAGTTATCTTTAGAAAACTGTTGAAGTTACACAGTACCTCAAACTATAAATTCTACAATGGCTACACACTGAAAGCTTGTAAGTGTGGCTTGTACCATACGCAACCCGAAGAGTAGGAAGTTCATCAGTTTCCGAAAAATATCTATGTCCGAAAGTAGGAACTGTGAATAATTCACACACGCAGATTAGCGGCTACTTCACCGCTCATCAGATAAAATTTTCTCGAAACACATAGTCAGCTGATCGCCTCCAACGGCTCCTCTCCAGAATACCGCTATTCTCCCTGGAAACCTCGGTCAAGCACCAGTGAAGTCAGTTTATAACCCTACCTCTACTATTGTAATTTAGTATGTTTTTACCCAAATGACAGAAAAACCTTTCTCTGTGTTGTCACGTATAATATAGCCCAACAGAACAAATGGTCCTGTTACCGGAAAAGCCACGTATAGCCGTCTTACTAAAGTTTAGTTTAGTTTCCAAATAAAGTACACTATGGGAGTATAGTCCCGTTAATAGGAAAAGCTAATCAATAGAGTTACTCTTTTCACAGGATTTGACCGTGTGTTGTGCCTAACGGATAAGTAAATCAGATTATTCAGTTCTTTTCCTAAGATTTTACCCAGCGGTTATATAGAAACGCAGTATGAATAATATTGCACTGAAGCTATGACATCTCACTTCCAAGTTCATTTAGTGGTTCAAAAAATGTACCAAAAGTCGCCAGCGTGTCCAGGCAATGAAACAGTAGAGTATTGGAAAAGCAGAACTATGAAGTTTGCGGACTTTCTTGCTACTGTTTAAGTTACTTCTTCAGATAATTATTACGCGACGTAAACAATGTTGGTGCAGAGACTGGAATTTCTTTCTGACTACTACACACTTATACATTAAGTTTTTGGGATAACTTCAAGGAAGTTGAAAAAAATTTTTGCTAGAGGGACATTCAGAAAAGCATTTTTCATAACCAACGAACTTAAATACTAAAATACTTAGATAGTAAACCACTCACTTTTTGTACTGATCATTTCACTTCAAGAAAACCTCTTTCTTACTGGAGTTTACTTTCAAAAGCTATTATTGTTTGAATTAACTCTGTATAGCCATTTACCAGATTCTAGTAACTTAGCTACACTCTGAATTTTTACGTAAGGAAACTTTTACTATAACACTTTGCAGTTGTTAAAGAAACACAAAAATAATCTAAATAGTTCCTCTTTATATTAACTTGGCACTTCATAAGTCTGTAAAACAGGATACTCTGTTTCATCAAATACCAGGATGGAACCCTAAATAGGAATATGATCAGGATGAGGTAACAGGGTGAACCACTCTCTTTAAAGTTCAAGAATGATTATTAAAAAACAGTTTAAATTAATGGTTCACGCTGTACGAAAGTAAATTTACTATAAAAAAAGTTTTATCTGGTGGCTGTAGACTTGGGTGTGGCGAACAGTTTTAGCCGTTACACTACCCACAGTACGGCCTGCAAGTTTCTTGCTGTATGGGCTTAATTTCTCTTCTTGGCGTCGTTCAGTTCTACATACAGTAGCCCAACACCTTTGCAGCTATGCCGTAAGCAGTTTTCAGCCTCCATCCAAGGCATTTTGTGCAAATTTGCAAGCAAAGCTACTCCTGCTCCACAAAGGTGTTGCCTCAATCACTGCTGAATACAGACTGTGCGACGTACTTCCCGCGCCTGCTCTACGTAGCGCGTCGATTCGCCCTTGCCACCTTTTCGACTCTCCAGAGCCACTTTCGTTTTAAACAAAAGCGCACTGGCTTTTACATAACTCCTATTTCTTATATTGTTGCTAAGCGTGACCATTTCTTCAATTGTCAAAATTACATCAACATGAACAATTTATACACACAAATGTTTTTAAATAAGAAAGGTCACCAGAAACTTATTTAACCTAATAAATAATTTACATAATATTTTAGATACATTACTCACATACAATGCAAAGAACTTCAATCTTCATTGCAGTACACTTTAGTTTACATATACATAAAATATAGTACCAATATGCGGAAATTTTAAAGCAAAAAATATTATAAAAGAGTTCAAATGAACGATAAAGAAATATTATTACCAGTTAAACTACTGAACATTAACGTTTCTGAAATTCTGAAGTTTTAACATTTTATACACGTGATACATCAAATCATAAGGATATTTTCCGAAAAACATTAAACTGTCATCAGTTTTCTTTTATCTACCAAAGTTTGTTTATAAACAATAATGTCTATGGCTTTCCTCCATTTTCGAATTTATAACTGTAAATATAAACATAAGTTTAAATTATACGTTAATTAATTTTCTATATGTCCTATAAATCTTTACAGTACTGCCAGTACTTTTAATGTTTCTGTATTTTTTTAGAATTAAAAGGTGTTTTAATTGAGCCTCTCTTTTAAATACACTCCTGGAAATGGAAAAAAGAACACATTGACACCGGTATGTCAGACCCACCATACTTGCTCCGGACACTGCGAGAGGGCTGTACAAGCAATGATCACACGCACGGCACTGCGGACACACCAGGAACCGCGGTGTTGGCCGTCGAATGGCGCTAGCTGCGCAGCATTTGTGCACCGCCGCCGTCAGTGTCAGCCAGTTTGCCGTGGCATACGGAGCTCCATCGCAGTCTTTAACTCTGGTAGCATGCCGCGACAGCGTGGACGTGAACCGTATGTGCAGTTGACGGGCTTTGAGCGAGGGCGTATAGTGGGCATGCGGCAGGCCGGGTGGACGTACCGCCGAATTGCTCAACACGTGGGGCGTGAGGTCTCCACAGTACATCGATGTTGTCGCCAGTGGTCGGCGGAAGGTGCACGTGCCCGTCGACCTGGGACCGGAGCGCAGCGACGCACGGATGCACGCCAAGACCGTAGGATCCTACGCAGTGCCGTAGGGGACCGCACCGCCACTTCCCAGCAAATTAGGGACACTGTTGCTCCTGGGGTATCGGCGAGGACCATTCGCAACCGTCTCCATGAAGCTGGGCTACGGTCCCGCACACCGTTAGGCCGTCTTCCGCTCACGCCGCAACATCGTGCAGCCCGCTTCCAGTGGTGTCGCGACAGGCGTGAATGGAGGGACGAATGGAGACGTGTCGTCTTCAGCGATGAGAGTCGCTTCTGCCTTGGTGCCAATGATGGTCGTATGCGTGTTTGGCGCCGTGCAGGTGAGCGCCACAATCAGGACTGCATACGACCGAGGCACACAGGGCCAACACCCGGCATCATGGTGTGGGGAGCGATCTCCTACACTGGCCGTACACCACTGGTGATCGTCGAGGGGACACTGAATAGTGCACGGTACATCCAAACCGTCATCGAACCCATCGTTCTACCATTCCTAGACCGGCAAGGGAACTTGCTGTTCCAACAGGACAATGCACATCCGCATGTATCCCGTGCCACCCAACGTGCTCTAGAAGGTGTAAGTCAACTACCCTGGCCAGCAAGATCTCCGGATCTGTCCCCCATTGAGCATGTTTGGGAGTGGATGAAGCCTCGTCGTCTCACGCGGTCTGCACGTCCAGCACGAACGCTGGTCCAACTGAGGCGTCAGGTGGAAATGGCATGGCAAGCCGTTCCACAGGACTACATCCAGCATCTCTACGATCGTCTCCATGGGAGAATAGCAGCCTGCATTGCTGCGAAAGGTGGATATACACTGTACTAGTGCCGACATTGTGCATGCTCTGTTGCCTGTGTCTATGTGCCTGTGGTTCTGTCAGTGTGATCATGTGATGTATCTGACCCCAGGAATGTGTCAATAAAGTTTCCCCTTCCTGGGACAATGAATTCACGGTGTTCTTATTTCAATTTCCAGGAGTGTAAGTGAATAATGTCAATAGATCTTCTATCATAGCCCGATACAGTTCTACGAGATGTATCCCTAGACACCTTGTTTGTTGCAATCGCGTAATGCATTGTAGGTATTGACTTCCACACTTCAGAAATTATTTATAACATTTAACATAGAATAACTTATAAAGCAGATAGCGAAGACGCTTCAAACCCTTACTCGTCCATCTTTTCCGCTTAAAATGAGGATACTGGATCTTCATTGACACGAATGTCTCAATCTTTATTAATTTGGGTTAAGCTCTTATTTTGCACTGGACACGAAAAGCGGCCGTGAGAAACTAGCAGCCATTGTGCTGCCCAACGGAGGGGTTTCGCCGGTCACACGGTCGCTTTCGGCGCCCGTGGGAGTCCTCAGACAAACCCATTTCTGGAGCATAGTGTGAAAGTGGCCCTCTGTGTACTCCTGTCAAGCTGATTTCCACTGTCAACACGAATATGACCCGATATTAGTCGCCGCCTGTACGCCCGCAGTCGGTTGTTGGTGAGCGAATAATAAGTCTTTTCCCTTTAAAACAGGTTGTTGTGTCACACGGTGACCGTGACCGTTTAATCAGACCACATGCTCTTCTTCTCCGCCTCAAAGGACGGAGATACCGCATGTTCTTGGAACATTTGTTGCCAGAATTGCTGGAGGATGTACCTACCTCTGAATGTTATGCAAAGCTCGTAGTTCAAGGACGATTGGGCGTCAGGCAATTTCAGCATTCTTGTGAGCCATCTTAGGGAATCGACGGATCGGCCGAAGTGGCCCTGTGGTCTAGCCAACTACGTCACCTGACCACAACTGTCTGGATTTCTTCCTTTTGGGTGGCATACGAACCAGCTGGCGTATGAAGCCGTTTCAGAAACGGAAGAAGAGCTCGTCGTCAGAACTGCCGTCGCTGCTGGTATCATCGCGGAAATGTCAGGAATCTATGAACAAGCACGAGAACAGAGGTGCTGGGTGCACATAGACCAATGGCCGCGCATTCAAGCAGTTCCTGTGAATACCACAACTGTAATTAGCATGCTAAACCAGCCACTGTGTATATCGACCCTAACATCAGAAATTGCCTGCAGAGACCATCCGTAGCCGGCCAGTGTGGCCGACCGGTTCCAGCCGCTTCAGTCTGGAGCTGCGCGACAGCTACGGTCGCAGGTTCGAATCCTGCCTCTGGAATGGATGTATGTGATGTCCTTAGGTTAGTTAGGTTTAAGTAGTTCTAGGCGACTTATGACCACAGCAGTTGAGTCCCATAGTGCTCAGAGTCATTTGAAACATTTTAGACCATCTGTACCGTAACTAAACATTTTTGTTTTGATGGTCTGTACCTTCTGTATTAATCGGAATGAATAGTTTCGGAATGCCCCGTATGGCTTCACAGCTGTACTTACCTCTTAGACTGACAGAATCGCAGTTAACCGAGAAAGACAGGTGGAACATGGCAGTTTCGTGATGACAGGGTGGTAGTAATGGCAGATTGGCAATTCTATAGGTAGTGGATTCCTCATAGCTCATTAGTCTTAGTGTTACAATGGCCATCATTGCACTTCCAGGTTGGTATACAGTTTTGGTATCTTAGGAATCCTTACTTTGCCTTCCCGTTTTTTTAGCAATAATGTACACCTGAAGTTCTGCAAGGTGAAGCCGGCAGCGGTCATCGGTATCCTGCGCCTGCAGGATCTACAGTTTACAAATGATTTCGATCCCATAATATACTACATAGGAAATACCATCTAAAATTAAAAGCATCTTTTCTTGTTGTACAGATCATTAATTCGTCATTCTTTTGTAAACTCAAAGTTTACTTATTCGAATAACAGACCAACATTCAGGCATTTATTCCAAAATATGCATCCAAGTATCACTATTCGTCTGTACACCCCGCAACAGAATTAAAGAATCGCCTTTTAGAAGCCTAATAATTGGCAAACAACGTGATGCTTAAGTTTGAAATTTGGTTCAAAAGTAGTTACAATCTTCTTCTGCAATGGTGCTAAAGCGGGCACCCCTGACGTCATCCTGGAGCTCGGCGGCGCTTCAAACAGGAAGGTGTCGACTCATTAGAAAACGAAGCACAGCTCAGAGGCTCATGTGACGTGTAAGACGTGTTAACGATGTCATAGTGGAATCAAATTTTGCCCAACGCCACGGCGAAGGTGTCACACGACGGGAAGCTCTTCACAGACCCTCTTGCGCACATTTCACCCTCTAATTTCCGATGGAGATTGTAATCACGACACCTTGCATTCAAAGCACGCGGTTTTATTACGAGTTGCCGAGGAAAGTACTGCAGGCACACCGCGGCTCACAATCGGCAGAAAAATGTTGCAGGAGATGGCATAAAGGACCTCTGTGAAACCTCTCCTTTCCTTGGAGTGTTGATTCCCGTACACTTGTTGGTCGAAAACATAAGTTCTCAACAGCAGTGCGTGCTTCACAGCCTTCAACACTGCTTACACCCTCGGAGGTTTCGTCCCTCCTCTTGGCCCCTTGAGGGGCTGTGTCTCAAGTAAAAGTGATCTCACCCCTTCGGAGTGCAGCGTAAACGCAATTTTTGCTCATGTGTACAGGATGGAACTGCTACTGAAGTTTCTACACCATTTGTAAGTAGGCTGTTTATGTTTTCTTATCGGCAACGTTACGTAGCGCTCGGTATGAAAATCACTGGCTGTGCTATGTGCAGTCTGTGGCTAGTTTGCATTGTTGTCTGCCATTGTAGTGTTGGGCAGCGGCAGCTGGATGTGAACAGCGCGTAGCGTTGCGCAGTTGGAGGTGAGACGCCAGCAGTGGTGGATGTGGGGAGAGAGATGGCGGAGTTTGGAAATTTGTAAAAATGGATGTCATTAACATGTATATTATGATTATTAAGGTAAATACATTGTTTGTTCTCTATTAAAATCTTTCATTTGCTAACTATGCCTATCAGTAGTTAGTGCCTTCAGTAGTTTGAATCTTTTATTTAGCTGGCAGTAGTGGCGCTCGCTGGATTGCAGTAGTTCGAGTAACGAAGATTTTTGGTGAGGTAAGTGATTTGTGAAAGGTACAGGTTAATGTTAGTCAGGGCCATTCCTTTGTAGGGATTTCTGAAAGTCAGATTGCGTTGCGCTAAAAAATATTGTGTGTCAGTTTAAGCACAGTCTTGAATAATTGTTCTAAGGGGAAGTTTCACATTGCGTGGGAGTGGAACGTGCTTGTGATTTTTTGTCCCCCCTACTTCTTGTCCTCATCCTCCTCTGGCGTGGTAACGGTGGGAGGGGGGGAGGGAGGGTAGGGGACGGTGCGACATTGACATCATTGACGTGTGCACGAATAAAACAGCGAAGGATCTTTCCAAGACCAACCCCTCCCCCCACTTCGACAAAACCATCAATGACGCCCACCCGCCTTTGTTGAGTACCTTAAAAAGTACCTGTACAGACATAAAAAGCGACGGCAGTCCCAGGTGCCTGCAGGCAGGCTACGCTGCTTTTCCGCTGCTCTTTAGTCGCTACGCTGTTGTTCTTGCGCCTGACAGTATGCCATCTGGAATCGGAGTATGACGAAGGGGTTGCCGGTCTATAAGTGCCTAGGACTTCCTCACAGTTGCGTGATTGAGTAGGTTTCAGAGTATCGTTACTAAACGTCGTTCCTTTAGCTTGTATTCACTTCACGTCTTGTACTACCTACGTTCAATGAATTTCTATCATGTTATTCTTCGTCTTCGTGGGGCCTGAAAATTAACTAGATAACTCATTAAAATATAAGACCTTACTGGTTTTTCATTTATTACAGTGTTGCAGTGCGTTTGAGTTTACTGTTAGAGTAGCGTGTTGTGCGATAAATTTCGAAGTTGCCGTGTGGCATGCGCGGTCCGGTGTGGCCGAGCGGTTCTAGGCGCTTCAGTCTGGAACCGCGCCACCGCTACGGTCGCAGGTTTCGATTCTTGCCTCGGGCGTGGATGTCTGTGATGTCTTTAGGTTAGTTACGTTTAAATAGTTCTAAGTTATAGGGGGCTAATGATCTCAGCCTTTAAGTCACATAGTACTCAGAGCCATTTGAACCATTCGTATGGGAGGAACATGTCAGGACTGCGAGTTGATGTTTCACAGGGGAGAATGCAGTGGGGAAGCTAAAATATTGTCACTTGAGGGACTTCCTTGAAATTGTAGATTATGTAGTGGAGACAAGAAAATCGTGGAACAAGGAAGAAACATTTATGTCCTAGAAACGGAATATACTGAATTAAATAGTTTGAATGGGGAAAGAGACAACGAGAGAGGAGTGACACGTAAGAGGCTAAAGGAGGAAACGTCACAAATCACAGTTTCGCTTTCTAGTTCGCAATCGTTTGACTTGTTACTTGAAGTAAGAAAAGAGCATCAACCTGTTTTTGAGCTTAATGTGATGTGGCAGACTCATTGATATCACTTTAAGGCTAGGTCGATTGAAAAGTCACATAGGGAGAAAAGAGTCTTGCATATAGGGAGCAGTCATGCGAGAGGTGTGGGCCAATTGCTACAGGAAAAGCTGGGTTCTGAATACCAGGTCGCAGGCATGGCGAAACCTAGTTCCAAGATTAGCCAGGTGACAGAGGATATAGTGGTCTTGTACAGAGATTTTGATAGCGAGGTTAAGGTACTTATATTAGGAGAAGCAGGAAACAGCCTGAATAGCAATTTACACATAGCATTAAAGATGACCTGTAGGAAAGAGGAGCAGCGACAGCGCACAAAATAGTGCGGGATTTGTCGGAGTTTCGCATCATGAGGAGCCCTGTGTTAACAAGCCTGTACAAGTTGCTTTTGACTGAAATAAAGGCTCATATTTGTGCCGTGCTTGTTGCTGCAATTAGGAGATAGGGGTACACTAATCATGGTCTGCACCTAACTGGGACGAGGAAGGAAAGATTAATTGAGCATCCTGCAGAATGTGTAAGGGAGGAGGGGGGGGGCACAAGCATGCCAGACTTAAGATCCCTACACTTACTGGAAACAGAGGGTCATACTTTTTAGGTTAGACTCAGAATACAGACATGGAGTATTGACAGAAATTAGAGCCGTATAAGACCTGCATAAGAGTAACAGTGTTCTGAAAATGAAATTAATCTTTTCATCACAACAGTGGAGAGTTGGAAAAACGTGATAGCTATCCTTAATATATGCCTAGATATTGTGGAAAATTCTGAAGTGATAGATGTTCTGAGCTTCTCTGAACACCATATAAGTACAGGAAAGGAGAATTGAAATATCAGGGAATTCAGACTTGCATCACTTTTTTGTGGAGCTAACATGTAAATTGGAGGCATTACAACATGTAAATGATGGCCACAAAGTCAAAAATATTGAAACAAATAGCTTTTGGTTTGAACTGAACCTGGAAGAATTTGCTTGTGAGTTGTTAGTGGAGAATACTTCTCAGATGCCCTCTAGGAAACTTTCAGTTATTTGTGAGAAATCAACATGCATTCTTGAGCTACCTGTGAGAAAAGAACAAGCAGTTAGTAGTTTATGAAGATTTCGATATAAATTTCTTGAATGAAAGAGACAGGAAAAATTATTATTTTGGTGTTTCAATACGACTTTAGTAGTAAAATTTTCCAACTCATTTCTAGCAAAATAGTGGAACACTGATAGATAACATTTTTAGAGGCAGTGATGATGCTGACTCAAGCAATGTGTACCCAGTTCCTAATATGCTACCTGATCCTGATGCACAATTAATAGAAGTAAACAGTATGGCTTCTTACAACCTGGAGGTATGGAAGCTTATTAATGAGAACAGCATAGAATGTTCAAAGAGTAAGCTAAGGTGGGTGGTATGCGATGAGGTATATGTAGAAGAGATGCTAAGGTCAAATTCCATTTAATCGATAGTAAATTTGTGACGATATTGAACACTGCTTGCCTGAAATGGTGTTCAGAAGATCTATCAAAAAAAACAAGTAGCCTGCTGATAACTAAGGGAATTACAATCCCATGTAAGAGGAAGAGGGAAATTTTTGTGAAGGATAGAGTAAGTCAAGATCCGATGTTACTTACATCTAAAAAGTTACTGGAGTATTATAAGGAAAGTCATTAAAATGTCCTGAGGTGTGCGTGTCTGACAAAAACAAATAATGCAGGTAATAATATTGGACATTGTCAAACAGTAGACAGGATAGCTAGTCAGTATACAATATTCCATTACTATTAAACTAAATGACAATGCTGTGACTGATGATTCCCAAGTTGCAAGTACTTTTAAAATCACTTTCTAAAGATAGCAGTAAACATGGGATTAAATGGTTAAGTTGAAGAAGCAAGAGAATATATTAAAGTTCGTTATTCCATAAAACTTTAAGGAACTAGAAGTGGCATCAGCATCCTTCGCTAAATTAACACAATTAAAAAAATTCTGAGAAAATGTTTTTAGCGATATACTATACTATACATCATTCGCACAAGGAGTTTTTCCTAACAGATTAAAATATGCAGTTGTTAAACCACTTCTTACGAAAGGTGACAAGACAAATTTAAAAATTTGTCGTACTGTAACGCCGGAAATGCAAGTCCTCCTATTTCCATCTATTGTACTATAAATTTGTTTTCCTTATTTTTGTTACCTGAATATATGACATTTCTGTGTCTTTACATACTGTAATTGTTTTACTATTTGTATATATATATGCATTTATGTCGGTGTATAATTGGTTTGTTTCGAAGATATTATTTGTATTTTTACGCTGGGTCTTGCCTAGGGAAAACTGATATCGAACGATTACATCGACGATAGGTCGTGTGAAGAATCAAAGTGTGTAGGATCTTTGGTAGTGTGAACTCTGCCGCGTGGAGCGCGGGCTGAGCAGAGGGGGTCTGGCTGGAGTAGCGAGTGGAGCAGGTGTGTTGTTTGAAGCTCCGGCGAGTTGCCGCGCTTTCGGGGTTTGGCAGCATGTAATTGCGCTCGACTTGCGATGATAGTTTCTGACATGGTGTCGCGGACGGGAAGCATTAGCTGGCGCACATCAAGAGCCCGTTTCGTCTGGTGACCGTGTCGAGAAGAAGGCGCGCCAACATCCAGCTTCTGCAACAGCGACGGCCGACAATGAGTGACTGTCGCCACCTCCTCGATCGACGGCTTCAAACCTTCAATCAACCAACAAGGAAGACTGGAAGCACGTAAAGTCTTAGAACTGTATGGCAGACCTCAGCTTTTAAAACTGTTCAAATCACAAAATTACAGCAACTTAGCATGAAACTTTGTTGCTCATTGTCCCAATTGCATTACCAAGCAGGGTCCCTTCCTTTTCCGGAATGAACCCGAGTGTCGTTCAAATTCAGACGCCAGCATTAAAATACAATCATTCCATTTCACTACTTTAATTTCAAAGTTCAGTTAAAGTATTCATAGCTGGCTACAATACGTAGATTACACAAGCACAAATTAAGAGTGCTAGTTTTGTTACCATATTTTAGCTTACCTGTGACTGCAGCTCAGCTTGGTATGTACTAAATTTTACTATTGTTAATTGTTCAGAATCATTTACTTCAAGTTCAAAGTTAAATCTCTTATTTCTAAATTGCGTAGATTCAAGTAGCTTTTGAAATGATTGTTGAGGTAGTCCAAGACTAACCGTATTCTACTGAATTTCGATGTGCTTCAGAAAGAAAGCTCACTATTAACTTCAGTCACTAAATTAACTTTCGATTTTCCGGTTTTATTAATTCTTTTGCTAAATTAAGTCAGAGTGTAGCGAAATTTATTACTTCTGACAAACTTTCAGTTTTCACACTACACTTGTCAACCTTCAGTTGCCACACTTCTAGTGCTAATTATATGTGTAATAATCTTTCTTTTTCAGTTACTATTGTAATTGTCCTAAGGACTGGCGACCGTAATTTCCCCAAATCTCAAATATCTAATTACCGCTAGTTGATTGTTAACGTAACGGCTGCACATTTACTTTCTTTATTAACTTTACCCTATTTCAAAATTAATTTACACCAGATTCATTAGCATTTTTCCTTTCATTTAGATGTAACCCTTTCCTCCCTCTTTACCGACAAATTAACCTCGGTGACGATTGCTTTTCCCAAATTTCCATTAGGTACGCGGTTTACTTTTTCACTGTCATTAAGGTCGATAAGTGAGCAGGAGGTTACACGTGGCGACCTGGTGACAGGACAATCTTCGAATTTGAGGTTGTTCTGGACACGAATTTTGCATTGTGCAAATCTCGTAACAAAGTACTGTTTACGAAATGGTCGATACGTCAGCGAGAATATTAGTGTGAGGAATCCTAATTAGATTTGAGATTTGGCCTTTATATTGAAAATTTAATGAGTGAAGGCAACAATTGCCAAAATTTGGTAGACTTGGATACGGAACAATCGGTTGAACAGTGGGAAACGCGCACCGCGGTACCCATTGTTCAGGGGCAGGCGGCTAGCATGAAAGACGCGACCGCCGAAACGCAACAAAGAGCAGAAACGGAATTCCGAACTTTGGGAAATGTTTCGGAATCGGATGTGAAAATCAAGTCTGAATCCCTTAATGACGAATACGGGGGGACAATTAAAGAGGAAGGCGCTACGGAAGTAAAACCGGTAGTTTCCGGGAATTTAACTGATTTATTGAATGTTTTGATTAACGAAATCAAGAGTCAGTCTGCCAAGCAAGAAGATCAGGCTGCCAAGCAAGAAGCTCAGGCTGCCAAGCAAGAAGCTCAGGCTGCCAAGCAAGAAGCTCAGTCTGAAAAAAATTGAACGGATGCTTGACAATCAGAACAAAGCTATTAACGTTGTTAACAACAATGTTGGAGTTGTTAACACAAAAGTTGATAAAATCAAAGAAGATGTTGTTGTAATTAATACCGAAATCGGTAATCTTAAACAGGAAATAATAGGCGTTCAGGCGGAAATTGCGAGCATAAATACTCGTTTTTATTCCGAAATTAGCAGAATCGAGAAAAGTGTAGGAGAATCAGTTGCTCCGACCATCGAGAATAAGGTGACGGAACAAATTCAATTAGTGAAAAAAGAGGATCAAAAGAAGGTGGAAACTGTAAAGGCTTTAGTATCCGAAGTAGATGCCAAAGTGACGAAGCAGGCTAATACCTGCGAAGAGAAAAAAAGGGAAGTAGATACGCTTGCGACAACCACTTGCCAAGTAATTACGAGAGTGTCGGAATTAGAAGAGAAACTTGACGAAAAACAGAGCTACGTGCCAATCTGTGCACATAGTTCGGAATTGTTGACGAAAGAGGAGCGGTTCGACCCCTTGAAAAAAGGCGGTATACACGCGACGGATTTCATTAAAAATTGTGAAAGAGTTTTACCCAGATCATGGACTAATGAGAGGAAAATTAATGCGATTATTGATGTGTTGGCTGGTGATGCCAAGCGTTGGGGCTTAAACCTCAAGATTACGAACCTGACTTTTGATGAATTTAAAAATTAGTTTCTGGCTGAATACTGGTCAGAGCAAAAACAGCAAAGTGTCTGGCGCGAATTTGTCGTATCGAGGCCTTTCGATGCGAATTCGCGCGGTTCGATGAAGGAGTTTTGTGAGGGCTGGATCCGCAAGTTGGAATATTTGCGTGATCGCCGCACGGAATGCGAAATAGTCTGGGAACTCTACAAAAAGCTTCCAGATGATACAAAACGCTACGTAGGAAGCAATTACAGGACAATCAATGATTTCCTGGAAAGAGTGGAGGACGAGGACAATTGGCGCAATAATCGCGGCAGTGGTAGAGGCCGTGGTAACAACAACGGGTACCACAGCAACCACAACAACTATAACCATGGGAATAATGCATACCGCAACCATGGCAGCATAACAATAATGGTTCGGACCGTAATAACAATCGGTACAATGCAAATAATGACAGGAATGACGGAAACCAGTATCATACTAACGTGATACGGGCTTCACAGAATAGTAATAACGCCAGAGGGTGTGATCAGCCGCCTCAGCGGCACCCGGGGTCGTATCTGCTGGGACGAGACAGGGAAACCATTAGCCACGCCGGTGAGGGGCCGACCGGGCGTGGAGAAATTTTGGCGGCCCAATAACAGGAGAAAACCCAGGTGTCGTCGTTATGAAAATTCCGTGTGGAATAATCAACGGCGGGAGAGTGTGCCAGTGTTTGGAGAAAGGAGTGCGCCCACAAGTAGTAGATCAGCTGTATACACGGCAGTAGGAAGTACATTCACTGTCAGTGAGAACAATTTAAGTAGTGTTCCGGAAATCGATTATAAAGTGGCAGCTGTAACACCCACAGCGGAACTGGAGATTGAGTTTAAGAATGACTCGCAAGTGTTGACAGGAGATCAGATGTCGGATAAAACGTCCGTCATCGAGCGAGGGGATGCAGAGAGGGATGAGGTCTGGTTAAGGCAGTTCGGTCGCTTATACGACGAACTAAGAGATTATAGGGGTCTATATGGGAGAAGTGTTTATGGGGAGCGCGTGCAGGATTTTCCGCGTCTCGTCCCACAGGAAGATAGTGTTTGTGAAATGATAGAAAGTTCTGGCCCTAATCGGCAGACTTTACTAGAAATAGTTGATGTTAAGGGGGAGCACGAGCAAGATTCGTCGTGTTTCGTCCCGCAGGAGTTAGATGTTGAAGTAGTAACGGAAAGTTCTGGCCCTAACCAGCAGACTTCACCGAAAGTTATAGTGGTAGAAGTAGCGGACCCATCCGACGCAAACCTCCAGTTTAAACATTGCGAGAGTATTAAGGAGAAAGATTACGAAAATTTTAGTGATAGCCGGACACGATTGGTAGAAAAGCGCATAGATTACAGCGTGTATGAGGTTAGAGCTGACATTATACGGTCAGACGATAGCAGTGTGGGTTGCACAGGTCCAGAGGAAGTAATTGCAGATACTACTGGGCACATTCCTCCAGGTAGATTGGCAGATGAGATCGATCTGACCAAAGTCGAATCAACGAAGGTGACAATTAGTGAATTGATAGCAAAGCAACACTCACTAGTTGACGAGTTACAGGAAAAGGTTGATATTGGAGGCGAAGCTACAGACTAAGCCTCAGGACAAACGTGTTGAAATTAAAACTGTATGTGAACAGAGGCTGAAAAAGCCACCAGATAAGCAGTATTTAGGATCAAAGCTGGATGGTTTTTTCTGGAATGACCTGGATATAGACGAGGATTTACTGTGAGAAAATAAAGAAACAGTCGAGGACAAGTGTAGACAGATAGTAGTGTCTGTTAATATGCACGACCTACAACTAAACGTGTTGATTGACACCGGTGCAGAATTGAGTGCTGTATCTGGAAAAATATTTCAGTTACTGAAAGACAGACCTCGCATCGTAGTTGTGCCAGTAACAGGAGTGAAAATTATCGGTGCTACTGGGAAGGCCAGTAAACCGGTCACAAAACAGATTTTTGTCAACTTCGAGATATGTGGGGCACGATTTGAACAAGAGTTTGTCGTTGTGCCAGACTTAACTACGGAAGTAATTATCGGTTCAGATTGGCTATTAAAGTATCGTGCAGTGATGAATTGCGAAAGCAAAACTTTGACATGTACGTCACAAGACAAAACAATAGTAGTTAGTTTTGACGAGGCAGGGGACGGTGTGCATAGGCAATACCAGCCCATACACATTGTTAACTGGCCAGATGGTATTGACGTAGGTATGAATCTGAACTACTGTAATGTGAAGAATCTCGGCATTGACAATACTGTAGAAAGTGAATTGGAAAGTATTGTAGACGGTGTGTCAAACGTAGCACACGAACAAAGACGAGGCCGTCTTTCCCATACCTATTGCCATCACAACCATAGGGCATGGGGCAAATATGAAGCAGAATTTAAGAGAACTATGAGCACCTTGAGACATGAATCGACGGGATTTTCTCCAGAGGAAATCCTGTTGGATGACAGAAGTAAAAGTTTAGTGGAAGAGATAATCAAATTCCCTCCACGGATTAACATTAGTATTGGTGTGAAAAAAGATCTTTTGCGAGAAGTAATGAAGCTAAAAGCCGATGCTCGCATACGTCGTCATGACGCTAAAGCGCGTTTTGCTAAGTTTGCAATCGGAGACTTAGTACTTGTAAAAGCTCATGAGAAATCAAGCGAGATAGACCATGAAATCTCTAAATTTAAGTTTGTTTATAATGGACCATATAAAGTCATTGGTATACCTCACACAAATGCTTATTGCTTAGAGTATCCAAGCTCTGTGAAAACTATTAGGTATACAGAACATTGTAGACATGAAATTGTACCAACCTAGGATTGATTAATACCACAGAATGGGTAATTTGTACAGTATGTAAATATAGAGTGCAATATTTCACGATTTCCTAGATTTCCATGCTTTTGCCTGACCAACAGGACATTAGAGAAGTTGTGATTAATAAGAAATTAATTTTGACTAAATGACTTAAGAGTAACTGATTAGTAATCATCTGAAAAATCCAAGCTGCTAGTTTAAGTTTTCAGCTGAGTCACAGTAGATTAAGGAATGTAAATATGCTTTTGTAACTAGCTGTCAGATTTCATGAATGTGTGTTTCACTAGTCATTGCCGATGTACTTAGACGCTGTTTTAAGTTTCAGGCTAGTACATGCGTGTGATGATGGACAGTGTTGAGTTATCCACTGTGATAGTGTTTATGGACTCCTTGAGATTACTCGGGAGTGAGTTTTTCCGAAAGAATTCAGTGAAACGGACGTTCTGGAAACGCCGTTACAAGGGCGAGTGAGATCAAGCGTGCCGCACAGGCGGAGCCGCTGTCGGCTCTTGTGTCGCTGTCGCTCTTGTGCCGCTGTCGGCATTCTTTGTACTTGCGAGTACAGAAGGTGGAGTTGTTTTTTCTTCCCGGACAGCTGATGTGAAAGAATTCTGCTGTTAATATCTATGTTTTTGTCGATCTGCTGTACATTATTTTCTTGTTCAGCATTAAATAGATTCTCGTGACGAGGATATTAATTATGAACAGGTTATACAAAATGTGTAGTCTATTTAATTATTTATTTGCGTATTTTGATCTACCTGTTTTTATGACCATGCACTCTAATTAATTTTGCAAATAGTATTCCATTTCTTGATACTGCTAGGAATTTTGATTTTTAGAATAGCTAAACCATTTTCTATGTTTTCTATGAATTTTAATATGTTGTCAACCTGTTTTATTTTGTGCAAGATGACAGAGTGGAATAAGATTAGGAGTGTCTCCACTCAATTATTATCGTCTAAAAATTGGTTTACGGTTAATTAGACGAATGCTAAATTTTGTTGATGTTCTGAGAATATGCATTTCCGCTGTTTCTTTTTTGGGACATTTTCTGAGTCTGTTTAGGTTACACGAACATCCTCAGACAATGTGGGGCACGTGTAACGCCGGAAATGCATATCCTACTAATTCCATTGTATTGTACTATAAATTTGTTTTCCTTATTTTTGTTACCTGAATATATGACATTTCTGTGTCTTTACATATTGAAATTGTTTTACTATTTGTATATATATATATATATATATACATATATATATATATATGTATATATATATATGCATTTATGTCGGTGTATAATTGGTTTGTTTCGAAGATATTATTTGTATTTTTACGCTGGGTCTTGCATAGGGAAAACTGATATCGAACGATTACATCGACGATAGGTCGTGTGAAGAATCAAAGTGTGTAGGATCTTTGGTAGTGTGAACTCTGCCGCGTGGAGCGCGGGCTGAGCAGAGGGGGTCTGGCTGGAGTAGCGAGTGGAGCAGGTGTGTTGTTTGAAGCTCCGGCGAGTTGCCGGGCTTTCGGGGTTTGGCAGCATGTAATTGCGCTCGACTTGCGATGATAGTTTCTGACATGGTGTCGCGGACGGGAAGCATTAGCTGGCGCACATCAAGAGCCCGTTTCGTCTGGTGACCGTGTCGAGAAGAAGGCGCGCCAACATCCAGCTTCTGCAACAGCGACGGCCGACAATGAGTGACTGTCGCCACCTCCTCGATCGACGGCTTCAAACCTTCAATCAACCAACAAGGAAGACTGGAAGCACGTAAAGTCTTAGAACTGTATGGCAGACCTCAGCTTTTAAAACTGTTCAAATCACAAAATTACAGCAACTTAGCATGAAACTTTGTTGCTCATTGTCCCAATTGCATTACCAAGCAGGGTCCCTTCCTTTTCCGGAATGAACTCGAGTGTCGTTCAAATTCAGACGCCAGCATTAAAATACAATCATTCCATTTCACTACTTTAATTTCAAAGTTCAGTTAAAGTATTCATAGCTGGCTACAATACTTAGATTACACAAGCACAAATTAAGAGTGCTAGTTTTGTTACCATATTTTAGCTTACCTGTGACTACAGCTCAGCTTGGTATGTACTAAATTTTACTATTGTTAATTGTTCAGAATCATTTACTTCAAGTTCAAAGTTAAATCTCTTAGTTCTTAATTGCGTAGATTCAAGTAGCTTTTGAAATGATTGTCGAGGTAGTCCAAGACTAACCGTATTCTACTGAATTTCGAAGTGCTTCAGAAAGAAAGCTCACTATTAACTTCAGTCACTAAATTAACTTTCGATTTTCCGGTTTTATTAATTCTTTTGCTAAATTAAGTCAGAGTGTAGCGAAATTTATTACTTCTGACAAACTTTCAGTTTTCACACTACACTTGTCAACCTTCAGTTGCCACGCTTCTAGTGCTAATTATATGTGTAATAATCTTTCTTTTTCAGTTACTATAGTAATTGTCATTAGGGCTGGCGACCTTAATTTCCCCCAAATCTCAAATATCTAATTACCGCTAGTTGATTGTTAATGTAACGGCCGCATATTTACTTTCTTTATTAACTTTACCCCTATTTCAAAATTAATATCCACCAGTTTCATTAGCATTTTTCCTTTCATTTAGATGTAACCCTTTCCTCCCTCTTTACCGACAAATTAACCTCGGTGACGATTGCTTTTCCCAAATTTCCATTAGGTACACGCGGTTTAATTTTTCACTGTCATTAAGGTCGATAAGTGAGGGGGAGATTACAGTACTACTTCCTTGCTGACGTTTTTTTCCAAAACATTCGAAAAAATAATCTACTGTAGTGGCAACTTCTGACACCGAATGTAGTGGGAAGAGGTAGAAGGCACTGTATTAAGACTCATCTGAGTTTCCCAAGTGTTTTATTGTTTCGAGCTACAGTGCCCCCATTCCTCTCAATCTGCATCACCAGGTCCCACAATGCTGAGGACACCACTTCATTGTCTGCAAAATGGCTTGGCGCGAAATAGCTGTCTCAGCAACCCATGCAACACACCGCTGTGCACCGGCTTGTATGGCCACAGAGCTGTGGTGACGACAGGGCTGCCCTGGCAGTTGACTGAGTGGCTTCCATCCCCAATTGCCTCAGCACTGCTCGCTGTGCTCGCTGCGTGCTGCTTCACCGGCGTGGCTACGATCGCGGCGACAACAAGCGCCCACGATCCAGCGTCCGAATCTGTGGTCCTCGCTTCGGAATGCCTCCAGTGTGTGCTGGGAGCCGAGAAGTTGCCCACAGTAGCGAGGCATGGCGTGGCCCTCTTTGGCTGGCTGTGGAGCTCACGTTAGCCTCAGAGCGTCAAAGCAGCGACCCAACATGGACTAGAACACTGGCGCCCCATCAGCTGCTGTGTGTAGCTGGCGGTGTGACATGCCCCACCATCCAGGAGAGCTGTCACACTTGAATGATTTGTTAGTGAACTGGCACCTATTTATATGTGGCTGTGCGCCTCTGTTTTGCTAAACGTGCTGCTCCATTTCATGTACTCATAGCACCTAGGTTGGCCAGTGGGCCCCTTCTGGCTGAGACGTGCGCCATGTAACCGCTGCATGTACTACGCCCCTATGGCCTTTAATTTACTTCGCAACTGCTAGTGAGCATAACTCACTGTAAACAGGCATGCACCTGGCTATAACTTGCGCTCAGAAATATTGCACCGAAGCTAACCTTTTCCCATTACACTACTTAAGAGTAATCACATACTTAAGAGTAAACAACTTACTTAGCATATCATAGTTTGGGTTTCAGAAGAGTGGCTTACTGAGAATACTATTTATAAATTAATTCATCAAACATCACAAGCCTTAAGTAACAAAATGACGAAATTTGTATTTTTGTGACCCTTTCAAGAGGTTTATTGTGTGGATATATTAGTCCGGTGTTTTCTTTTTAAGTATTAAAACTAATGTTTATATTCTGTGTTTTCCCTTCTTTGTTGGTATATTCTTAGAAAAATACGAGTTTTATGGAACTGGCAGCTTTACACACGGCTGGTTTGAGACATACTCAACAAACAGGATTCAAATGATTGTGATGAATATCTCAGACAACATCATGAAGTTATAAAATTTTAGTGGCCATGGAAAAAGTCAGAAAAGTGGTCCCACAGTGTTTAACTTTTGATCCACTCCTTTTCCTTTATATGTGAATGAACTTCAAGTTACCATTCAACTAGCAAAATGGTACTTCTTTCAGATAATACTACTTTTATAATAAATCTCATTAGAGAGATGCTAACAGAAAAATGGGTAAACACTATTTTCTGACAACTATGAAGTGGTTCACTGAAAATTGAAAAAAAAAACACATGTCATTCTGAATGAGGTTTTCGGTCAGCACAGGAGTGTGTGCTGATATGAAACTTCCTGACAGATTAAAACTATGGTGGAGCAAGACGCCAACCCATGACCTACTTCGAATCTAGGTCTCGCACACAGTTTTCAGCTGCCAATAATTTTCACACTACATTTAATTCTGTACAAGTTGATGCAGAACATGAGCAGGGGTCAGGAAACAGGATAGAATGCTCCAAATATGTGTGTGTACATACTGATGGAAGTTTGAACTGGGAGGAGCATATTACTGATCTTGTCAAATAATTAAGTTCAGCTACATTTGCTTTTCATATAATTGCTTATATATGAAACAAACGGCTCAACCTCCTCACATATTTTGCTTATTTACACTCAGTAATGTGTTATGGAGTAATTTTCTGGGGTAACTGATTACTTAGGAAGGACGTAAGATTACATATCATGTTCACTCACGGATGTCGGGTACTTATCTCTTCAAGCTATTAGGCTTTATAAATGTGTCGTCCCAATGTATATATTTGTTAATAAAATTCTTCATATATAATACGTCAAATCCGAAAAGAAAAATGAAGTTCCTAACTACAACACTTGAGAGCACAATTATCTTTAATACAGTTTCTTAAAGCTATCAGAGGCTCAGAAAGAAATTCAGTACGCTGAGAAAAAAATTTTGATAATTTGTCCAACAATATAAAATGTCTGACAGGTACCGAAGCATATTTTAAATCTAATTTAAAACAGTTTCTGATGCACAGATCCTTCTGTTTTGCTGACTATAAATCTGCTCATTAATATTAACACTAATATCCTGTAAACTGATTCGCTCCACATCATTTCAATAACAGAATTCTTCAAATAGTCTATGGAACATATAACTAACTAATTAACTAGCTAGCTGTCTGTAAAGGTACATTTTTAAAATTTTCGATAAAGGCGAGCGGATGCTACCGAGAATGTGCCGAAATGCCATTCATAAGAAAACAGCGTGATTTCAACGTTAGGTGTCGCTGTTATGACCCATCGCAGATGAATCAGAAGAATGGGAGAAACGAGGATAAGAGAGGGTGTGACGACCTTCCGATCACTGAAACATCAACGGTGGCCATTGGGAGAAATGTGATGAAATTAAGTGCCAATCTGACATCATTAACCCACCATTAAACTCACATGAGCTTCTTCTGAATGTGGCCTTTTCTCGTATGTGTCGTCACCTTTCATTTTGAAGCGTCGTGGAGCCCGAGGGTGACGTCGCAGTGCGCCACGATTTTGCACCGTTACAGACGAAGATCGAATGTTCCTTGGAGCCAAAGTTCAAACTTAAAGCGAGGCCCTGGGTGGGAATTTCCGGGTGTGGGAAAAGTGATCCTGTAATTCTCTTGTGCAGTGTAGGTCAAGGTTATATGTCAACTGAAAAAGAATTAGAGAATCCTAGAACGCACCCGATTTATACCATAAGCAACACGACAAAAGTTCAGTATCAAATCGGTTGTTCTCTTGCACCTCACCCTGCAGACAGATTGCCTAAATGTTACACGTGTGGTTCAAAAAACGGTTCAAATGGCTCTGAGCACCATGCGACTTAACTTCTGAGGTCATCAGTCCCCTACAACTTAGAACTAATTAAACCTAACTAACCTAAGGACATCACACACATCCATGCCGGCGGCAGGATTCGAACCTGCGACCGTAGCTGTCGCGCAGTTCCAGACTGTAGCGCCTAGAACAGCTCGGCCTCTCTGGCCGGCTACACGTGTGGTGTCTGTTCTTTTGGACATGTCTGAAACAACAGACACCATACATATAATAGTAGTATCTACTGGCCCTGAAACCATTTCGTGGCATATGTTCAGTATGGATCCACCCTAGGTCCCACCTCTTGCGGGAATCATCCAAATAGCTGCGAGCAATGAAGTTTGACAGGGGATTCGTTCAGACATGGTGTGCGATGAGTTGTGGATTTGAGTCAGAAAGGAGGCGTGTTCAGATGGACAGAGCGCTTAAGGGGTTCACTCGCATAAAACAGGGAATCTGCCCGCTTTGGCACATACACTCCTGGAAATGGAAAAAAGAACACATTGACACCGGTGTGTCAGAACCACCATACTTGCTCCGGACACTGCGAGAGGGCTGTACAAGCAATGATCACACGCACGGCACAGCGGACACAACAGGAACCGCGGTGTTGGCCGTCGAATGGCGCTAGCTGCGCAGCATTTGTGCACCGCCGCCGTCAGTGTCAGCCAGTTTGCCGTGGCATACGGAGCTCCATCGCAGTCTTTAACACTGGTAGCATGCCGCGACAGCGTGGACGTGAACCGTATGTGCAGTTGACGGACTTTGAGCGAGGGCGTATAGTGGGCATGCGGGAGGCCGGGTGGACGTACCGCCGAATTGCTCAACACGTGGGGCGTGAGGTCTCCACAGTACATCGATGTTGTCGCCAGTGGTCGGCGGAAGGTGCACGTGCCCGTCGACCTGGGACCGGACCGCAGCGACGCACGGATGCACGCCAAGACCGTAGGATCGTACGCAGTGCCGTAGGGGACCGCACCGCCACTTCCCAGCAAATTAGGGACACTGTTGCTCCTGGGGTATCGGCGAGGACCATTCGCAACCGTCTCCATGAAGCTGGGCTACGGTCCCGCACACCGTTAGGCCGTCTTCCGCTCACGCCCCAACATCGTGCAGCCCGCCTCCAGTGGTGTCGCGACAGGCGTGAATGGAGGGACGAATGGAGACGTGTCGTCTTCAGCGATGAGAGTCGCTTCTGCCTTGGTGCCAATGATGGTCGTATGCGTGTTTGGCGCCGTGCAGGTGAGCGCCACAATCAGGACTGCATACGACCGAGGCACACAGGGCCAACACCCGGCATCATGGTGTGGGGAGCGATCTCCTACACTGGCCGTACACCACTGGTGATCGTCGAGGGGACACTGAATAGTGCACGGTACATCCAAACCGTCATCGAACCCATCGTTCTACCATTCCTAGACCGGCAAGGGAACTTGCTGTTCCAACAGGACAATGCACGTCCGCATGTATCCCGTGCCACCCAACGTGCTCTAGAAGGTGTAAGTCAACTACCCTGGCCAGCAAGATCTCCGGATCTGTCCCCCATTGAGCATGTTTGGGACTGGATGAAGCGTCGTCTCACGCGGTCTGCACGTCCAGCACGAACGCTGGTCCAACTGAGGCGCCAGGTGGAAATGGCATGGCAAGCCGTTCCACAGGACTACATCCAGCATCTCTACGATCGTCTCCATGGGAGAATAGCAGCCTGCATTGGTGCGAAAGGTGGATATACACTGTACTAGTGCCGACATTGTGCATGCTCTGTTGCCTGTGTCTATGTGCCTGTGGTTCTGTCAGTGTGATCATGTGATGTATCTGACCCCAGGAATGTGTCAATAAAGTTTCCCCTTCCTGGGACAATGAATTCACGGTGTTCTTATTTCAATTTCCATGAGTGTATTTTCACTTGTTGTCATTGAATTATTTCAGTGACCTCTTGCAGCTGATGTCAGCACTTCTCTTTCATCATACCGCCTAACGTACGAATAACGTACTTTTCTGCATTTTCTGATGTTAATACAGTTAACATTTGGCATACCCCAATAGCTGCCCACCTTAGCATGCTGCTTCCAGGACTCGTGGAGGTAAGTCTGTACTGGATCGAATCTATCTGATTGATTTATGTAGGGCATCGGTGTGGTGAACGTCCTGGATGTTGGTCTTAGGTGGTTTCCTACATCGCACATGAAAAAATCGCACTAGGTAAATGCTGGACTAAAAGTCTATCCACATCCCGACTCAGTTACATGATTTGCAAATATTTCAAAAGTGTTCTGATTGGGACAACACAAGCTCTAGATAGATGGAGTCCAAAATTCCTTTCTGGGAGAAGGGTGAGGGGCGAGGTGTGAGGGGTAGCGACGGGAAGGACACCCAGCCACCTTCTACCACTGCGAATGCAGAATAACATGCTAACCTCGCAGAGACAGGTGACAAATGCCCAGAAGAAAGTAGAGTGCACTTATTATTTCACGTTGATGGATATACAAATGATCATAACTGGACGCATGTACTGTAATTAATGGTTTTGTTAACTGAGGATGGTCTGCAATTTTGCCAAAACTATACAATAAATCTGTTGCGCCAATTAAAGACTTCTCGAAAATATTTGTAAACTGCAAATTATCTCCTCCTTAAATTATCTAATTCAGATTTTTAAACAAAATTAAGTGTTGCTCTGCAACATAATAAATTAATGTTACTGACACCCATAAAATCATTTTTTGATTAGGTGATTCTTGCCTTTAATATCTGGTTAATTATCAAGTAAAATTACTGAGTAGATATAGTAGCGCTAGTATGAATAAAGCCAATGTCACTCCGAACAAAGTGAAAAAAAAAAAACTGAGTGGATGATGGCACAGAGACACAGCAATTAATGCCACGACCTGTGGCAGGCAGTCGTTGCCAGTAGAGGTTATAGAGGAAAGGAGAATAAAGAAAATGAATATACGGGGTGTAATTGCTGATATTTCAGTTGCTGACTGAAGCCAGTGTACTGAAACAGTATTAACGTCATTTTCAGACTAATAATTATAGCTACTGCAAGTCGTATGTTTTCAGATTGAGTACTCCCTCCAAGTATGCATGGCACAAGCAAGCCATTAATGCTTATTTTCCTCAGGCAAGCAGGTCTAGTTTCTGAAAGAGGGATAAATGGATACAAGGCAGTTAGTCTATACTGACAGTGGTAGCCCATTTAAGGGCAGTTAGATAATGCAGAAATCGGTAGGTTGTACAGTTCGTGACATGTTCGTGCGAATATTTCTCGACCTAGAGAAAAAACAACCAACACACTGATGTGTATACGTTGTAAGGCACATATTACAAAAATATCTGCCCTTATATCCATTACATTCTTCATGAGAAATAGTAATTACGAGGAATTAAGGTCAATAACCAAACTTATAAAAATGTATAAGATCTACATGAAACACTCTGGGTAGAAATTTTAATTATGTATACATACAACAAACTGGAAGGATGTCTGTGGAGAGAGGATGAGAGGAGTGTGCATGCATATGATGGTTTCAGTCTCCAATAGAAATTGAAATAAGTAGAATATAGAGGAGAGCTCGTTTTGGTAGCAGCATTACTATCACAGCAATCTCAGAGATCTTGTTTCAATATATCAATGTGAACAGTAAGATTGTAATGATACCTGTGCCCAAAGTCAAAATGGCGAGTGTCACTGGATCATCTTCGGTAGTACTGGATATCATGGCTTAAACAGTCTGTCCCCGTGTCTTGTCACTGCCACCATAGAACACCCAAGGTATGAGAAGCAGCAACAGGCATCCCGCACCAGTGGTGAGGCACTTACATAAGGCCTCTCAGCTGTGTAGATGTCACCGGATGCATCTTCCAACCTGTGTCATCTGCTGGGCGAGCAGACAACTGACTTCATCATGCCATGCATCTGTTCCCAAACATGTCACTGAAGCCAACAGCCTTCTGCTCCACAGTGGCTCAATCCCTGTTATTAACTTGAATGAAGGACTATCATGATAACAAGGATATTTTACTGATGATTCGCATCTGATTGGAGTTATCACAAACCCATAACTTACATCCTGGTGGGGAAATGGCACTTCAACCTGAGTCACAATCACCGATTCACCCACCAACCTCTGCACTGTGAAAGCTTATCCTATACTCTTGGCCAAATTATTACACTGGATGGAGAACTCACGATAACGAAGCAACGGAGAGTAACTGAATGAGGCAAATCAGCATACAAAAATCTGTTAGGTTTGGTAGATAACTAGGACCGATCATTGCAAGTGGGCTCATACGACATGTATCCCACTAAAGTTATTGGAATGGAATCCATTCGGTCAGGAAACATGTCTGAAACTGTGCTATTCATGACTAGTTGAGATTTTTCGTGTATTCATTGCAAGTCCCTCTGGTAGTAGAGAGTGGGACACTTACAGATTTCCTAAGTAAAGGAAAATATTACCAGTAGAAACTTATGGCACTTATAATCGACATATGCATGTCAGCATCCCTCAGAGACTTGGATACAGTTCTGGGACCGAAACTACGTTGAAAATTCCCAATCTCGGCAGTTTACCTCCTGATAGTGACCAGATAATGGGAATATCACTTTCAGCTCCCAGTGCAACTATTTGAAGCTTTTGTTAACACTGGTACTTTGAAAAACGGATTAAAGTTTCTATGTCAGCTTATCTTTCAAATGGGAACTGAGCCAAATCCGGAGAAGATAAGAGTAATTATGGAAGCACTTAATCCTAAAGAGTAAACAAATTTACATTTTTGGTCTGGAACGTGGGAAATCTATCGCAAATTTGTATTGAATCAGGCACTGAACTATCAAAATGTATAAAAAGTGCACAAGAAGAACAGCTTCTGACTATGAATCCCCAAATTAAGTGAGCGCCTGAACTGCTCAGACAAACGTTAGCTAATGCCATAATATTCCACTACCCGAATTTGCATTTGCCCATTTGTCTTGCATCAGATGCTAGCGACCACACGATAAAACGCCATTCACTTCAAGAAATTAATAGGATGGGAAGAAATAACAAAGAACTATGGCCTTTTCCAGCAAAAGTCTGACAATCTGCGGAATGAATTATAGTATCAATGAGATGAAAGGTCTAGCCGTTGAGGAGAGTCTGAACACTTTTATCTGTGTGCCTGGGAACATCACACTACCATCGTTGCAGATTATACAGCATTTACATACCTGAAAAACGCCATTTCTCACGTGTTACATGGATCAGGTGATCATTGTCTCTGCAGCAATTCGATACTGAAATTAGATGTTTAAAGGGAGAACACAATGTGATGCTTGATATACTTCCCAGGATGAAATAAAAGAAATTATTCAGATAGTGAAGGGAGACGAAAATTTAATAGTCATGGGTGACTGGAATTCGAGTGTAGGAAAAGGGAGAGAAGGAAACATAGTAGGTGAATATGGATTGTGGCTAAGAAATGAAAGAGGAAGTCGCCTAGTAGAATTTGCGCAGAGCACAACTTAATCGTAGCTAACACTTGGTTTAAGAATCACGATAGAAGGTTGTATACATGGAAGAACCCTGGAGATACTAAACGGTATCAGATAGATTATATAATGGTAAGACAGAGATTTAGGAACCAGGTTTTAAATTGTAAGACATTTCCAGGGGCAGATGTGGACTCTGACCACAATCTATTGGTTATGACCTGTAGAGTAAAACTGTAGAAACTGCAAAAAGGTGGGAATTTAAGGAGATGGGACCTGGATAAACTGAAAGAACCAGAGGTTGTACAGAGTTTCAGGGAGAGCATAAGGGAACAATAGACAGGAACGGGGGAAAGAAATACAGTAGAAGAAGAATGGATAGCTTTGAGGGATGAAATAGTGAAGGCAGCAGAGGATCAAGTAGGTAAAAAGACGAGGGCTAGTAGAAATCCCTGGGTAACAGAAGAAATATTGAATTTAATTGATGAAAGGAGAAAATGTAAAAATGAAGTAAATGAAGCAGGCAAAAAGGAATACAAACGTCTAAAAAATGAGATCGACAGGAAGTGCAAAATGGCTGAGCAGGGATGGCTAGAGGACAAATGTAAGGATGTAGAGGCTTATTTCACTAGGGGTAAGTTAGATACTGCCTACAGGAAAATTAAAGAGACCTTTGGAGATAAGAGAACCACTTGTATGAACATCAAGAGTTCAGATGGAAACCCACTTCTAAGCAAAGAAGGCAAAGCAGAAAGGTGGAAGGAGTATATAGAGCGTCTATACAAGGGCGATGTACTTGAGGACAAAATTATGGAAATGGAAGAGGATGAAGATGCAATGGGAGATACGATACTACGAGAAGAGTTTGACAGAGCACTGAAAGACCTGAGTCGAAACAAGGCCCCCGGAGCAGACAACATTCCATTTGAACTACTGACAGTCTTATGAGAGCCAGTCCTGACTAAACTCTACCATCTGGTGAGCAAGATGTATGAAACAGGCGAAATACCCTCAGACTTCAAGAAGAATATAATAATTCCAATCCCAAAGAAAGCAGGTGTTGACAGATGTGAAAATTACCGAACAATCAGTTTAATAAGCCACAGCTGCAAAATACTAACGCGAATTCTTTACAGACGAATGGAAGAACTTATAGAAGCCGACCTCGGGGAAGATCAGTTTGGATTCCGTAGAAATGTTGGAACACGTGAGGCAATACTGACTTACCTTAGAAGAAAGATCAAGGAAAGGCAAACCTACGTTTCTAGCATTTGTAGACTTAGAGAAAGCTTTTAACAATGTTGATTGGAATACTCTCTTTCAAATTCTAAAGGTGGCAGGGGTAAAATACAGGGAGCGAAAGGCTATTTACAATTTGTACAGAAACCAGATGGCAGTTATAAGCGTCGAGGGACATGAAAGGGAAGCAGTGGTTGGGAATGGAGTAAGACAGGGTTGTAGCCTCCCCCCGATGCTATGCAAGCTGTATATTGAGCAAGCAGTAAAGGAAACAAAAGAAAAATTCGAAGTAGGTATTAAAATCCATGGAGAAGAAATAAAAACTTTGAGGTTCGCCGATGACATTGTAATTCTGTCAGAGACAGCAAAGGACTTGGAAGAGCAGTTGAACGGAATGGATGGTGTCTTGAAGGCAGGATATAAGATGAACATCAACAAAAGCAAAACGAGGATAATGGAATGTAGTCGAATTAAGTCGGGTGATGTTGAGGGTATCAGATTAGGAAATGAGACACTCAAAGTAGTAAAGGAGTTTTGCTATTTGGGGAGCAAAATAACTGATGATGGTCGAAGTAGAGAGGATATAAAATGTAGACTGGCAATGGCAAGGAGAGCGTTTCTGAAGAAGAGAAATTTGTTAACATCGAGTATAGATTCAAGTGTCAGGAAGTCATGTCTGAAAGTATTTGTATGGAGTGTAGCCATGTATGGAAGTGAAACATGGACGGTAAATAGTTTGGAGAATAGAAGCTTTCGAAATGTGGTGCTACAGAAGAATGCTGAAGATTAGATGGGTAGATCACATAACTAATGAGGAAGTATTGAATAGGATTGGGGAGAAGAGAAGTTTGTGGCACAACTTGACCAGAAGAAGGGATCGGTTGGTAGGACAGGTTCTGAGGCATCAAGGGATCACCAATTTAGTATTGGAGGGCAGCGTGGAGGGTAAAAATCGTAGGGGGAGACCAAGAGATGAACACACTAAGCAGATTCAGAAGGATGTAGGTTGCAGTAGGTACTGGGAGATGAAGAAGCTTGCACAGGATAGAGTAGCATGGAGAGCTGCATCAAACCAGTCTCAGAACTTAAGACCACAACAACAACAATGCCTATAAAAACAGAACAGAAATATAACGTATTAAATGCCAATGGAAATTTCAAACTTATGACTATCAAAGGGACTCACTAGGAAGTACATATAAAAATGAGTTGTAAGAAGCTATACATATTACAAGGGGCGGACTCTTATACACTCCTGGAAATTGAAATAAGAACACCGTGAATTCATTGTCCCAGGAAGGGGAAACTTTGTTGACACATTCCTGGTGTCAGATACATCACATAATCACACTGACAGAACCACAGGCACATAGACACAGGCAACAGAGCATGCACAATGTCGGCACTAGTACAGTGTATATCCACCTTTCGCAGCAATGCAGGCTGCTATTCTCCCATGGAGACGATCGTAGAGATGCTGGATGTAGTCCTGTGGAACGGCTTGCCATGCCATTTCCACCTGGCGCCTCAGTTGGACCAGCGTTCGTGCTGGACGTGCAGACCGCGTGAGACGACGCTTCATCCAGTCCCAAACATGCTCAATGGGGGACAGATCCGGAGATCTTGCTGGCCAGGGTAGTTGATTTACACCTTCTAGAGCACGTTGGGTGGCACGGGATACATGCGGACGTGCATTGTCCTGTTGGAACAGCAAGTTCCCTTGCCGGTCTACGAATGGTAGAACGATGGGTTCGATGACGGTTTGGATGTACCGTGCACTATTCAGTGTCCCCTCGACGATCACCAGTGGTGTACGGCCAGTGTAGGAGACAGAAAGACTGCGATGGAGCTCCGTATGCCACGGCAAACTGGCTGACACTGACGGCGGCGGTGCACAAATGCTGCGCAGCTAGCGCCATTCGACGGCGAACACCGCGGTTCCTGGTGTGTCCGCTGTGCCGTGCGTGTGATCATTGCTTGTACAGCCCTCTCGCAGTGTCCGGAGCAAGTATGGTGGGTCTGACACTCCGGTGTCAATGTGTTCTTTTTTCCATTTCCAGGAGTGTATGAGGATGACATGAGACAGAATTCAGCAAGAACACTGTAAACTATTTAGACACAACTTCATTCATAATCGAATTTTGTTTAGGTGGAGAAGGGAAGGGGTATCTCACTAGATAATTTGTTGGCCTAAAACTTGGTGCGTTTTGGTGCTTAGAAGTGATTGGGGAAACAGAGAAATTCATTTTCAAAGATGTGAGTAAGACGATAAAGGAGCAAATCTACAACTGCGATCGATGTCAAAAGATGAAAAGCGTGAATAAAACTGTTCAAAAAAACAAGTAGATTAATACAGCATGAGAAGAAGTAGAACTAGTGCATGCAGATTTGTTCAGTCCCCTCACTAGAATTATAGGAGTCGCAGGTATATATTTGTTACGGTTGATTCATTCACTAAGTTTGTTGAACTATATCAAATCAATACAGATAGTGTGAAAACTAAAATTGACTAATATGTAGAGGAAGTTAGCACTTTTAAAGCTAAATTGTCCGACAATGGTATGCAGTTCATATGTATGCTGGTTGCTTGTAATTTGAAAACATTACTAACTACACCCTACCACCCAGCGAATAATCTGTCTGAGCACTATAAGAGAGAGATATCATAGTTAGCCAAAACCAACTGTTCACAGAGACACAGCTTTTGGAAATACATGTCTTGTTGTGTGACAACGCTATCAACTGTACTATTCGTGAAACTAGTGACCAGACACCACACTTGATGATAAAAGCCATTATATTGACTAACGTAAAGAAAACATGAAGTTATTTACACATAGAAGAATGGGAACTGAAGACTTCAGATAAGCGATCAAGAGAAGATGTGAGAGAGAAACCAATTGAAAGAAAAGACAACAAAGTACCAAATAAGACATATACATTTTCAAACTAGAGACTGAGTTCTGCTGGGAATCATAAGAAGGCCAGTGAGGAGGTCGGGAAAATTGAGACGATTTTCGACTTATTTGAAATTCATTTTATACCGTCCGGAAACCGGCAGAAAATATATAGACTTTACGCAGTCAAAATATGTGAAATTGAAAAGTCACTGAGGATAAGAAAATAAAGCTAATGAAGAAAACATACTACATGATAATTCAACTAGAGAATTTATTTTGGAGGCAGATTTTAGTAGTATTATAAGCCAGTTTGTTTTATAAGTTTGTTCTGTTTTTGATAAAGATGGAGATTGAAGCTAAGATTAAAGTTTGTGGCACAGCTGTGACTTCAATACAGGTCTTCAATACAGGTCGCCTGCTTACTAGTCACAAACAGCACCTGTAGCGTCGTGGTTCCCACAGTTACTCCGTCTGCGTAAGGCAAGTTCCCTCTCTAATACAAACTTCTTTTCAAACATTGAGCCCATTGTCTCCTTATCACATGAGACTCGTAAGTGTCCGGAAAAATGTTATTCCATCAGATCAGTTTGTCCCATTTGTTTGCCTTAGGTGAATAAATTTAATAAATTTTATTTGAGAGAATCAGTGGAGTTATGTGAGATTGGAGCCTGTGATGTAGTTAAACTACCTAGTGCCACGACCAGTGGCCATGAAGCTCTGTAGCTGACTCCTGAAGAGGAACGTTTTGTTTGTCTGTGCAATGAAACAACAGAAGCCGTAACGGGGAGAATGAGGAGAAACAATGAGTGGTGGCCAAAGGGGCAGCCACTTCTGCACAGGAGAAGTAGCACCGGCAAGTACCTGCATCGCTCAGTGTTTGTAAACTAGATAGCAGACCGATAACCAGCAGTGTGGTGGTAGAATTTGATATCAAACGTCATAAAAGAGGCAGTATGAATGTTAGAACTTGTGTATACATCACTGTACTGAAATTATTAACTATGTTAGCATGGAATTAATTATTTTTATGAGTGCATAAATTGGAACGCTAGTGCCCTAACGAGGTCACAAGTGTGTCCTCCTAACCAAATTTATTTATAATAGCTGTTATTAGTCACATGTTTTTACGTTGGGCAGTACCTGCGGCAAGAGCAAGCCGCTGATGCTTATTTTCCCCGGACAGCAGTTCAGGAATTGACGTGTGGATGCTTGGACGCAACTGCTTAGTCTACACTGACAAATGTAGTCCACTTAGTGATGCCGTTAAGACCATTTGGAAAACAGCTGGTAGTAAATTATGCGACGTGTCTGTGGGAAGACTGTTAAAAGTAGAGGAAACACTGAACACACGGATGTGTGTTCATATTAAGGCACCACATACAAAATTATCTGCACTGAACTGCTGTCCGGGGAAAATAAGCATCAGCAGCTTGCTCTTGCCGCAGGTACTGCCCAACGTAAAAACATGTGACTAATAACAGCTATTATAAATAAATTTGGTTAGGAGGATACACTTGTGACCTCGTTAGGGCACTAGCGTTCCAATTATTTGCAATTGCGTATTGAACTCTTACTGTCATTGTATTACAGATATTGAGAGCACTGGATTAGATCAGTCTAGACAATTATAATATGAGCTATTGTGCCTTGCATCAACCACTATCAAACTAAATAAAATTGGTGATACAGCCTTCACTAATCGTGTTCAGCTTCGTAAGAATAGTTAGGACCGTATTACCGCAACTGAACTCGTCGTGCACAAGTAATTAAGGTTCTCAAGGTCCTCTTTACTTGGTAATGATTTATGTCTTAAAGTAAAATACAGTTAAATTTTAAACAATACGATGCATGTCAATACGATACATATTGATTACGGTTTATGTGCCGGCCATTGGCGCTTCAGTCCGGAACCGCGCTACTGCTACGGTCGCAGGTTCGAATCCTGCCTCGGGCATGGATGTGTGTGCTGTCCTTAGGTTAGTCATGTTTAAGTATTTCTAAGTCTAGGGAACTGATGACCTCAGATGTCAAGTCCCATAGTACTCAGAGCCATCTGAACCATTTGGAACGGTTTATGGAGGTCCATTTATACTCAATAAGTCTACTAAAGCTGAGTGATATGAATCATTATTTACAGCCCTGCCAAAATAGTATCGGATATTACGCCCATATTCAGTGATATACTAAGAGGTGCCTAAACCAGAAATTTTACAAACCTACATTGCGTAAGAATGAATCAAAAGCATAAAAATTCATTGTCAAAACAGTGCGTACTGTGTAATAAGCATTTCACAGTCGTCTTTTATCGTATTCCATCAAACGCAATGAGAATCTACTTAGTCAAATGTGCATACCCGAAAGATGTATGAAATATGATACTGCTAACACTATTACATATCAGACTAATATCACTCGATTGGAAAGGTAGAACAACATTTTCTCGAGATTGTGAGACCGGAACGAGTCCATATCAATATTTACATCTATAGTCTGTGAAACAGAGTGAAACTTGCAGAAGAGGATAGTTTTAAGATTGTCATACACTAATATTTATACTCTCGGTTTAGTCACGTGTGGAACATTCGTACAACGACGTCTTCCACACATCCGCGCGAGCTGTTGCTCATTTAATTTTGACTCAGTATCTGGACAGAACTTACGAAAACTTTAATTACTTTGCTACGTTCCGTCAACGACAATACCATTATAGACGGAGATCATATTCGTAACGAGAAAGTATAGGTAAGGAAACCTTCCAGGCACTTGCCATCAGCGATTATTAATTTTTCGTTTCCCTCAGCTATTATTTGCACTGTTGTCAACATGGGCAACAAGTCCAGATTCTGTTATTTTAAACGATGTAGCATTTCCGAATTCGGGCTAAGTTCAGTATTGAATTGCCATATGTATGCTGAGTAAATGGACGCAGCATAACGTCATGGTTTCTGCCTGACGCCTATTAGCACCGTAAGAACTGATTTACATCTCTCCTATTATTGCTTTCGCTGTCCCAAACGAGACAATGGCGCTCCGTTTGTGTATTGTCTCTCCCTATCTCTCTCTCTCTCTCTCTCTCTGTGTGTGTGTGTGTGTGTGTGAGCGCGCGCGCGAGTTCGCGCGTGTGTATCGAGAATGGTTCAGTTAGTGGCTTGCTCTACAAACGCAGTAATTTCCGTTGGTTTCGTAGATAACAGCAGATTTTATTTTCATTTTCTTGCGTTCAAAGTAAGATTTCGTCTGCGAGAATTTTCGTTCCTTTGAATTCATATTGCTCCTACACAATAACTGGTTTAGCATTCTGTTCCTTCCTGAATTTCTGGTGCAGTTCCTTCCCCGATCTGCATCTCATGAAAATTTAGCAGGCAATAACAGTACAGCTTCATTCACATGGAAATAGCTTTAGGACGTATGTTTCTGCAGTTGCTCACTGGATGCAGAACTTCCACACACTGTACCGTCTAGTTACTGTATCCTGGAGTAACCAACACGTCATTTACAAGTAACCAATATGGAAATACAGTGTCCGTAGAGTAAGAGCATTTACTTTCAGTTGAGACATTTACAAAGCAATGTATAAGTTACCCAACTTCAGATACATCCAAAACTTAGGTCGGAATTACCTTCCCACAAAACTACCCAGGCCGAATTTTCGCCATTGTAGAATCTCGTGGTCTTTTTGATTCTTGGTGGGATGAGGAATTTGTGGGTTGCGAGGGGGGAGGGGCGTTTTGGCTGAGGGGAAGGAGATGGTGAACAGTGCACAGGGGTAGCATTTCTTCTGTGAGGGCTCTCTTACCGAGACTCAGTTTTAGAGACGTTGGCGACCTAAATTTCATGATTGGTAAGAATTCCCATAATAGTATAACCGAAATAGACACGTGATAATAAATGTGAATAGTGTCAAACGACACAATATACCGCTCATATGAGTAATATACAAAACACGAGAGAGAAAACTGAAGATGCACTGGACGAAACCAGTTTCGTTTCAAGAAGAGGGAAATTACCAGAGATGCCGAGAACGTTCGGGTAGCTCTGTTTAGAGATTTTATTTTTTTTTTCAACAAAGTAAGTTGAGCATATCCGTTCAGTCTTTAATTCACATTTCCTGGAAACAGGGAATTTGCACCAATAAGTTGCTCACTTATTGTTGCGTATAGCACAAGTTTGTGAATGTAAATAATAGTTGCTAGGTGACTTGAATGTCTTATTGTTGCAAAGTTATTATTTTACCATGACTGAATAATGCCTGACAAACTGTAGGATAGTTAGTTTCGGGATATGGTGTGACGCATGTTGCAAAATACACTATGTGATCAAAAGTATCCGGACACATCGTTGAAAATGACTTACAACTTCTTGGCGCGTTCCATCGGTAACGCTGGAATTCAGTATGGTGTTCGCCCAACCTTAGCGTTGATGACAGCTTACACTCTAGCAGGCATATGTTCAGTCAGGTACTGGAAGGTTTCTTGGGGAATGGCAGGTTATTATTCACGGAGTGCTAAACTGAGGAGAGGCATCGATGTCGGTCGATGAGGCCTGACACGAAGTTGGCGTTCCGAAACATCCTAGAAGTGTTCTATAGGATTCCGGTCAGCGTTATGTGCAGGCCAGTCCATTACAGGGATGTTATTGTCGTGTAACCTCTCCGCCACAGGCCGTACATTATGAACAGGTGCTCGATCGTTTTGACAGATGCAATCACCATCTCCGAAATGCTCTTCAACAGTGGGAAGCAAGAAGGTGCTGAAAAGTCAATGTAGGCCTTTCGTGTGATAGTGGCGCGCAAAACAACGAGAGGTGCAAGTCCCCACCATGAAAAACACGACCACAGAAATAACACCATCGCCTCCGAATTTTACTGTTGGCACTACATACACTGGCAGATGACGTTCACCGGGCATTCGTCATACTCACACCCTGCCATCGGAGCCACATTATGTACCGTGATTCGTCACTTCACACAACGTTTTACCACTGTTAAGTCGTCCAGCGTTTGGCATTTACCGGCGTCATATATTGCTTATGAGCAGCCGCTCGACCATGAAATCCAAGTTTTCTCACCTCCCGCCTAACTGTCGTAGTACTTGCAGTGGATCCTGATGCAATATGGAATTCCTGTGTGATAGGCTGGATAGATGTGTGCCTATTACACATTACGACCCTCTTCAACTGTCAGCGGTATCTGTCAGTCAACAGACGAGGTCGGCCTCTAGGCTTTTTGCTGTACGTGTCCCTTCACGTTTCCACTTCACTATCACATCGGAAAGAATGGACCTATGGATGTCTAGGAGTGTGGAAATCCCGCGTACAGACTTATGACACAAGTGACACCGAATCAGCTGACCACTTTCGAAGTCCGAGAGTTCCGAGGAGCGCCCCATTCTGCTCTCCCACAATGTCTAATGGCTACTGAGGTCACTGATACGGAGTACCTGGCAGGAGGTGGCATCACAATGCACCTAATATGGAAAACGTATGTTTGTGATGGTGTTTGGATAGTTTTGGTCACGTAGTGTATTTTCCACTGATGTGACACACGTGACGTTGGCATTGGCTAAGAAAATTAGTATTTTCAATGCTTTTGTAGCGCATTCATTAGAGATAAGACATAATGGAAAAGGAGGAAAAACCGGCTGCTCTTATATAAGGTTAAGAAACGTTTGCACGGGTTGAAAGCCTTCTAATTACGTTTCAGATCTAGACTTTAATAATAAAATGGGAAGGTGCTGTTAATCAGAACTCAGAGAGAAGTTGTGATCTAAATGACAATAGATTTATTCATCCCTAACATCACAAGACAACAAAAATGACTAAAGAAACGTCACAGAAACATTTTATTTGACAAACACTTTCACTAATATGGGGTCTATGGTGGACAAAGTGATCAGTTGAGGATCGACACACGACACTAACCGGAACACTAATCACTTTATCTGACTTCATACACGTGAATCCGGGTTATGGCACAAAAGCTACGCCACCATCAAGCATATATATTCTACCATTCCACAAAGAAAATCATGGTTCGAATGAACAGGGTGCTGAGAAACATATATTGGGACTCTACACCGTAGCAGCGAATGCCTTGCCCTCGTGTGGGTGGCACACCAGGACGCGTTAGACGACTGAAGTCATGGACGGCCGCAGTCTGTTATTAATGGCGCGCGCCCGAAAACTGCAAGTACACGGCCTCGCGTTCGGTTAATTCGGAATGCAGCTACTTTCCTATAAGCCTCTGAAAACTCAGTGGATTCCAGTGTGCAGGTGGACCTGTTTGCTGGTCTGCCAAACGAATTTGACTCTGTTTCATGACTGTGTGTGACGGCAGACTGAAGACAAATAAGTACACCCACGCATCACTTGTTGTGTGCGGGATCCTAGAAGCAGTACCTCTGAAGGGTCAGAATGTGACTGGCACAGGTTCTAAGTGGCACACTAGCAAAGGACACAAGTCTCACCGTTTACGTCGAGACCTACAGTTCTTTACTAGCGAAGCGCCAGTATAAGAGTGACCTCTTCTCTTTCTGTCCGCCTTCCTCCTCAGCTCGGTAGCAAAAGCCCATTTACATCTTAGACTTCCCCCACTTTAGCACAAGCCAACCATGAGCTAGAGCGTGGCATTCGAAGGTCGGAGAGTGCCAGTTGCACTGCATACACCGATTTGACCATTCAGAGACTTCAAAGTTAATTTGGAGAAGAGGAAACAAGATTCAGCTTCGTGGCCTCTTTCCTATGCGTTTACGCTGTGTCTTTTGCTAACAACATGACCAGGATGGAACCACACCCCTCCATAAAAATCTTGTTATCTTCCCTGTTGCATCCATTTCAAAGTTTCCAAAGAACGGCCATAAACTCGCTAGAAGCCTCGTGCTTCCACAAATGTTTCTTGTAACAGAGGCTGGAAGTCTGGGAACCAGTGACATGTACCACGGAAATTCGCAGAACGCTCACAGTTGTTTTGTTGGCTTCCTGCCTAAGAAGGACCCAACCTCTGCTTTATTGCCAGTCTACAATGCGCTGTCCATTGCAGCAGCGACTTCTCGGCGCTAGTCAGTCTACCTGGATGTGGCTGACTGCCGACTGGCGCCAACCAACGTGTCTGCACAATGAGACCACGGAATTAGGTCATCCGGAAATGTTTTCACCCAGGTTCCGCAGAAAAAAACGCGTTTCTCTCGGCCCACCGTCACCGTGTGCTTTGACTGGAGTCATTTCAATTGGCACCCTATTCCTCTGAACGCACGTAGAGCTTACCATTATTCCTTCCCTAGAGTACGCAAGCAAGAGCATTAAGTACTGCCCACCATTTCATCATGATGTATGAAGTATTATCGAAATAAGGATCATATTCCCTAAGAACATGAAGTGGCATAACACCGAATCAAAAGTGAGTTGGCCATCCAATCTCTTAAGGTTAATGAGGGAAAATGTAAATAGAGATGGAAAGTGACAAGAGGTAATAGAAGGAACAGGGTTCGAACATAATTGTCTGCTGAACAGGAAATAGAACACTAACCTGATGGCGCTAGTAGTAAAAAAACGTAAGATCCCTCCTCCCCATTAAAGATACTGTGTTAACATAACAGACAACATCCAACTACGAACTTATTAGATATCGGGTACCACAAAGTTCTATCTTAGGGCTCTTACTTTTCCTTCTTTGAACTAATGACCTTTCGTCAAGAACGTTACTAGATGCGAAGTTTTCATTTCTTTGCAGATGATACAGCCCCTGCAATAAATAGAAAATCTAGTTCACTGAGGCGACAAAATTCATGCGATAAACTGCGAATATAGTGTCGGACCACCTTTCACCCAGCAGAGCACAGCAACCCGATATGGCATGGACTTAAAAAGTTGCTGTAAGTCGCCTGCAGAAATACTGAGCCATGCACCTCTCCATTCGTCCACAATTGAGAAACTGATTGCAGTGCACGATTTTGTGCACGAACTGATACCTCAGCTATGTCCCATAATTGCTTGATGGAATTTACGTCTGGCGATCCAGGTGGATAAATAATATGCTAGTATGGGCCAAAATGGTTTTGAAACCAGTCACAAACAATTGTGGCAGGTGACATGGCGCCTTGTCATCTATGAAAATTCCAGCTTTGTTTGGGAACATGAAGCCCATGAATGACTGCATTTACAGCCCACACCGTTATGGTTGCACAGTGCCTTGTTGACAGATTGGGACCATGGCTTCGTGAGGTCTCCACCACACACGAACCCTACCATTAGCTCTTACCGACTGGAATCGGGACTGATCGGACCAGGCCACAGTTTTCCAGTCGTCCGGGACCCAAGCGATACGGCCACGATCCCAGGAGAAGCGCTGCAGGCAAAGTCATGCAGTTAGCAAATCTACTCGCGTCGATAGCCTGCTACCATTGCCGGTTAATGCTACATCTCGCCGCACAGTCCTAATAAATGCGTTCATGGTTTATCTCACATTGATTCCTGTAGATATTTCAAGCAGTGTTGTTTGTATATTAGGGTTGACAACTGAACGCAAACCCCGCTGCTACGTTATCCGTAGTGCCACTACGTTATCTGTAGTGCGAGGTAATGCCTGAAATTTGCTATTCTCGGCGCCCTCTTGACGCTGCGGATCTCTGAATACTGAATTCCCTAACGGTTTTAGAGATGGAGTGTCCCATTCATCTAGCTCCAGCTACCATTCCGCTTTCATAGCCTGTTAACTCCCGTCGTGCTTCCACAATCACGTGGAAATTTTTCACATGAATCCCCTGAGTACAAACGACTGCTCCGCCAGAGCACTGCCCTCTTACACCTTGTGTACGCCGTACTACCATTGTCTGTATATGCCCATGTGACTAACCCACGTTTTTTGACACCTCCATCTATAACCTGAAAAGGATCGGTTAACGAAATTTTCAATATTATTAATGAAAGGTTCCTAGGCAACTGTTTTTCACTGAACTTCCGAAAAAAAACACTACATGCAGTTCAGAAAACGAAAGACGTTTTGTCTCCGTATATGCCTAAAATATGACGGCAAGCATATGTAAGTGGTGAGAGCGTTAAACTCTTGGGATTATAACTACTTAGTAAAGTCAGTCGTGAGGACCATACCAAAGAAACTTTGAGTATTCAAAAATATCTTCTTTTGCAATGTGGATGTTGCCAGTGTATGACAAATAAAAATAAAAAATCCAGCCTACTTCGCTTACTTCATACTGCATTGTCAAATGGAATAAATTTCTGGGGTGACTCATTAAGTGAAGCTGAAGTGTTCTGAGTCCAAAAGCGTGCAATGCGGATTATTTGTGATATGAAGTCGTCCGAGGAACCAGGGAAACTAACGACTGGTTACTGGTCGGATGAAAGTTTCATAGTTCTTTTTCCATAAAAACTGTTATAAACTCCTCGTACTGAGGATAAAATGATGTCGGCTACCAGAAATTCAGCTCTCCTATATTTCGACTTGGAATTCACAATAGTGAATGAACCAAAAAATTTTAAACAATTGTAATATCTCTTTATATTCGATGAATTATTCTGATACAATTCTACCCTTGAATGACGTTTACAAATTTTCTATCTTCATGCTCGCAGAATCCATGCGCAAAATAGTTTCATACAATAGCTATACCATGAGCGCATAAGTATTCCTTGTAGTACTCTCTCTGGTGGTTGTTAAAAAAAAAGTAAGGGAGCTTCCGAGATTGTCTTCGTGCTGATTAGCCTGAGCTTAGTTTGGAAGAACTGTAATCTGATTATTGAGATTTATCACAGAAGATAACTGATACGAACTGTACGATTAAAAGGAAAAATATATAGATGGCTCCTTCAAATAAAAGGTGTGTATGTGACATTTGGGAATTAATGATATTTATCGATGTATTGCGTAGTTGTTAATCAGAAGGGACTTCCGAAAGACTGGATACGAACCTGCATTTAATAATCCGAGAGCTCCATTACTTCTTCGGAAGGTTAAACTTCATCAAAGCCTAATATCCGCTTGATCTGAGGTTTCCCGACTGATTATACAACGCTCCCAAAATTACGAGGCATTTTATTTGTACAGATTAGCAGACTGCCGCAAAGCACGAGCCTGCAGAGAAGAAGAATCATCGCCTGACTTCATTCTAACAAGTAAAATTTCAGAATCATTTTTGAGTGACTGAGCTATGACTGTGTTTCCTATCATGAATGATTGATTGCTCGAACGAATTGAGAGCTACAGAATTACGTAGATAGGAGAAAAAATTACACAATCAATTTGCATATCTATATTTGGCGTGACATAAATATGCCTATATTAAGAGGATAGTATCATTTGTGTATGTACTATCCTAGCTACAGAAGAATGCTGAAGATTAGATAGGTAGATCACATAACTAATGAGGAGGTATTGAATAGAATTGGGGAAAAGAGGAGTTTGTGGCACAACTTGACAAGAAGAAGGGACCGGTTGGTAGGACATGTTCTGAGGCATCAAGGGATCACAAATTTAGCATTGTAGGGCTGCGTGGAGGATAAAAATCGTAGAGGGACACCAAGAGATGAATACACTAAGCAGATTCAGAAGGATGTAGGTTGCAGTAAGTACTGGGAGATGAAGAAGCTTGCACAGGTTAGAGTAGCATGGAGAGCTGCATCAAACCAGTCTCAGGAGTGAAGACGACAACAACAACAACAACAACTATCCTAGCAACTGAAATAAAACGTATCTAATTATTTAAGAATCTTCAGAACGTAAACAACTATATGTGAAGGTGTGGAATGTTGGTGTCCTGTTTTGAGCTCTTTCTGTCAGAAGAGAATATATTCAACAAAAGATTTAAGTAAAGAGATCAGTGAGGATATTAAACATAAAAACATTTAAGACACACCATGAAATAAATAAATCGTGGAAGGTGACAAATTTAGGTATATAAAGTTAGAGGTGACCAGAAAATAAACTTAATCACACTCTAAGGGACCTAGATTAAACATTGATTTTCATGTAACTCTAAAATACCTTATCCTGACAGCATGCTGCCAAAAGGTGTCGTGTCAGTAAATATCGCTAAATAAAAGTGAGTGAAGGTGAGAAATTTCATAAATGCAGCTCCTGAGATCAAAAAGTTTCCCAAGACGTGGATAAATGAAAGACATAAATGTTTTAGTTCTGCACTTGTTTCCCGTGATAATACTGCACATATATTGTAAGAATTTGAAGTCTTATAAAAGTAGTAGGTGAGAATGTTGTACCTGCAGCTTAGTGTACCTAGGATCAGGTCCTGGAACGTGTTTGAGTCTAGTGACTAATTTTAGAATCACATGAAGCAACACGCACTACACACGACCATTAGCAGTTTCTGGCAGTTTATGCTGTTTTTATTGTTGTGAGACATGAAGTTGTATTTTGTGTAGCGCTTTAAAGTATTAAGACATCTCCTTATTTTAGTTCTGAAAATACCTTAATGTTATTTGGGGGTATTGTTTAATTCTTCAGTTTCAATGTTTTATGGTGTGGTTTCTGTATATTTTTAAAACTAGGTACATGATGTGTGGAGAGTTAAGCCCTACTTCGTCAGTCTTGCCGCGTCTTGTATCTAGAAACGGAAGGCCTTCTACAGTAGAACACGTGATATTAGCCACTGAAAGGAGTTATTTTAAAATGCCTTAACAATTTTGCCGGTCTTCTAAATCTAAATTTGTTTCACCTGCAGTAACTCATATTTCAAGATATTGTAACTAGTAACTAGTTCCTCATAATTCTTCTTGTTAATTTGATTTGAGTTTCTAATTATTGCTGTGTAGTAGAGTAACACCAGGATACACAGACTATTAAATACGGTAGTGACAAGATTTTCCCAATTGCAGCACTTTCATATTTCAATAGAATATTTGTTCCTAGCCACACGAGCAAGCTGTTCCTTGGAACAGATTTTCTCATTTGGAAAAGTAACGTCAGAAAGAGACTGCGGCAAACATAAAGCGAATGCCTTAATTTCCCAGTAGAATAATAAAACATATCAAACACTTATCAACAGTGATGGATACAGGCGAAAATATGAAAATTGGTGCAGGATGCAAAATTCTCCTCCACTTAAAAGTTACTGTTTTCTCTCTCGTCATTCGGCACGTTCGATTATGTGACTTTACTTTCATTGTTATAAAATTCTCAAACATCTACTATCGTTACTGATACCTTGTGTCGCGAAACAAAAATTTAGATGCTTACTCATGTTAGTAAACTCATAACGCCAGCAGTCATGGAGTGAGGGCATTTACTAATTTCATTTCAACAATTCATTCATCGTGTACCATAGATCTCGTAAAGAAGAATCTTCAGGGATATGGAACGAGGGAATATATAATTTAGCAAAAGACAAGCAAATTGTAGAAAAGCATTTGTGTACCATGTATACAATGAACTATCCCTACAGCGCTTAATGCTATCCGTGCTCATACGAGTAATATATAATCAAGTAAATTATAAAGCACGGCTGCTCCTCTCAATAAGCTATTGTCTCAACACTAGCTACGTACTTACTTCATTACATGCGACGCCATGGCTCCGCAGGTGCTGCGTCTTTTTTAGCGCGATATTACAGTAAATAAGTGGTGAAATTATACACATGATCGAAAAACCAATGACAGTCCGTAATTTGCTATTTATTCGGTCCCTCACAAGAATAGTAAACATTGAAGAATCGTTCGAACAACAAGATAACATTAAACTTTTTTTCTGTATCTATGGAATCGTTGTGTTAGAAATGATGTTGAGAGGTAATTAAGTTAAGGAAACGTATTACAGAATAAATTTTGGAATAATTGTGTGAACAACTGAGAAAACCACACCGCAGTTGGGTGTAAGAAATCTTTACGTGCTTGAACATCAACCTTAACCATAATATGAGTCAGTGCATCGTACTTCCATACGAAAAAATCAATTTCATGCTAAAAGAACTCTTCTTGCAACGATGGACAAGGTAAAAGGAAAACACACTCAGCGAAACCAAAATGTCGAAAAAAATGTAGGAAACGTAAAATTACCTTGTGATTCACACATACATATCATGTGTCTCCTAATTAATGTCTCACTAATATAAACTAACACACAGTTATTGAAACTATCTCGCAACGGGAAACCTAACGCGGAAGTAGTCATTGTTATATTTCTAATGCAGATGATACTGAAGCGCTGATTAACACTTAAGGAAAAATGATCAAAAATATGGTTATATGCTGTTACAAATTGTCAAGAAATCTGATATTCATCTTGGTGATAAATAAAGTGATCTCAGGAAGTGTTTGAAGTATCTAAAGCAACCATTTAAGACGAAGTAACCGAAATAATGCTGAAATCATTGCCAACCAGGTAGACACAGCATCTTTGACATTTTGAAACGAAGCTGAAGTTATCCCTGTTTAATTTTCTAAAATTTCATTTTAGGTGAGTTATTCGACGAGAGCAGCCGGTTATTAGTTATTAAATATCTCTAGAAAATACTATTGTGTTAACAATGCAACTTCATTCTATAGAAGCTAAATTTAATTTCAGCTATGAGACGGTGCTTGACAAAGCAACAGACAGTTTTCACTGGGAGACACAATGGACAAATGTATTTGCCTATAAAAAATACCCAGCCGGCTGGAACAGACAGCAAATAATACAGACATTGTGAAGGAAAGTTGGAGGGCGGAAATGCCTGAATGGGGTCCCGCGTCTTGAATGGCTTTCTTGTTGTGCAAACAAATGGTCTTTTGGCGCCCTAAAGTGTGCTGACTTTTTTCATTTCCTTTTTCTCTTTACCTGCTGATAGTCTAACTTTCCAGGGCGTTGTCAAGATATTCTTTTCTTCTGAAGAGTAGAATAAATTCCTGAATAAATATCCCTTGACAAATGCGACGCGATATGGACTGTCATCTTCCTCTTGTCAAGTTTATCGCCAGTAACACATCAAAAACCGCTCCGACTATTATTATTGTTGTTTCTATTGTAATTTGTTTCCTGGATAGCCTTTGACTCTAAGACTCATACAATGGTCCTTTGTCTACAGGAAACGAAGAAAATAATTTTTTTTCTTCGTACTTTCTGGAGAGACTAGTTAACTTTTATGTAGAGGAATAAGCGGTTCCTGGTTTGGTTATCGTTTCTCACGACAGTTTTACAAAAGCTGCTGATAGACGCTCTGGCACGTAAAAATCTTACATTGAGCTGGAAATGATAGGTGCCAGCTTCATCGGGAAACATTTCACCCCTGAAGTCCTTTCCTTAAAAGTAATAGAATATTATTAGTGATACTACAGTTACGTCGATTGAGAGTAACTCGAATTACAAATAATTTTAGTGGCGGCTTTAATTTCGTGTCTCAATGAGTGTATAGACCTGCAAGACATCTAATTGTCCACAATGGAAAAATGTTAATTTGCTATTTTTCAGTATACAATTTGTAGAACATATTGGATAAAGACTAATTTTCAAGTCTGAAAATCTGTATACATAAACTGGTGTTTCCCTCAGTTTCAGTGAAAGACAGAAATTCTAGATCTTCATTAAATTTCATATTCACAACAAAAGCCTCAACACATATAAAACATGTATCTAAGTTTCATTTACACTTACATTTTTTTACAGCACAGTAAAAATGAGCACTTTTTTACCTTACTCTGAATATTCTGATTATTCACTTCATCCAGCATTCATCATACACTCCTGGAAATCGAAATAAGAACACCGTGAATTCATTGTCCCAGGAAGGGGAAACTTTATTGACACATTCCTGGGGTCAGATACATCACATGATCACACTGACAGAACCACAGGCACATGGACACAGGCAACAGAGCATGCACAATGTCGGCACTAGTACAGTGTATATCCACCTTTCGCAGCAATGCAGGCTGCTATTCTCCCATGGAGACGATCGTAGAGATGCTGGATGTAGTCCTGTGGAACGGCTTGCCATGCCATTTCCACCTGGCGCCTCAGTTGGACCAGCGTTCGTGCTGGACGTGCAGACCGCGTGAGACGACGCTTCATCCAGTCCCAAACATGCTCAATGGGCGACAGACCCGGAGATCTTGCTGGCCAGGGTAGTTGACTTACACCTTCTAGAGCACGTTGGGTGGCACGGGATAAATGCGGACGTGCATTGTCCTGTTGGAACAGCAAGTTCCCTTGTCGGTCTAGGAATGGTAGAACGATGGGTTCGATGACGGTTTGGATGTACCGTGCACTATTCAGTGTCCCCTCGACGATCACCAGTGGTGTACGGCCAGTGTAGGAGATCGCTCCCCACACCATGATGCCGGGTGTTGGCCCTGTGTGCCTCGGTCGTATGCAGTCCTGATTGTGGCGCTCACCTGCACGGCGCCAAACACCCATACGACCATCATTGGCACCAAGGCAGAAGCGACTCTCATCGCTGAAGACGACACGTCTCCATTCGTCCCTCCATTCACGCCTGTCGCGACACCACTGGAGGCGGGATGCACGATGTTGGGGCGTGAGCGGAAGACGGCCTAACGGTGTGCGGGACAGCTTCATGGAGACGGTTGCGAATGGTCCTCGCCGATACCTTAGGAGCTTGCTGGGAAGTGGCGGTGCGGTCCCCTACGGCACTGCGTAAGATCCTACGGTCTTGGCGTGCATCCGTGCGTCGCTGCGGTCCGGTCCCAGGTCGACGGGCACGTGCACCTTCCGCCGACCACTGGCGACAACATCGATGTACTGTGGAGACCTCACGCCCCACGTGTTGAGCATTTCGGCGGTACGTCCACCCGGCCTCCCGCATGCCCACTATACGCCCTCGCTCAAAGTCCGTCAACTGCACATACGGTCCACGTCCACGCTGTCGCGGCATGCTACCAGTGTTAAAGACTGCGATGGAGCTCCGTATGCCACGGCAAACTGGCTGACACTGACGGCGGCGGTGCACAAATGCTGCGCAGCTAGCGCCATTCGACGGCCAACACCGCGGTTCCCGGTGTGTCCGCTGTGCCGTGCGTGTGATCATTGCTTGTACAGCCCTCTCGCAGTGTCCGGAGCAAGTATGGTGGGTCTGACAGACCGGTGTCAATGTGTTCTTTTTTCCATTTCCAGGAGTGTATTTTAGATTCAATAAGTCTTTTCCCATCCTACACACTTCCCTTTAAAAACTGTCAGATTAAGTCACTAAGTTTCTGCTAGATTGTCTGCATGATTAGTCTTTTTGGTTCCATTACACATTATGCATTTCTTGGTCAGAGGCGTGTCGGCCATGGTGGATTAAGAGCTCGGTTCATACCCGTATACTACAAAGGATTTAGAACTGTTTCATACATCTACCTTCTACTGTTACTCTTATTTGGAATAGATTACTAGAACATATTCCGAGTCAAACATCACGACCTGTCCGGAAAAGAATAACACCCTTCATGAATATTGGCGTGGTTTCTAAAAACACGCAGAATTTGCGAAACTTACTCTCCCCACGCACAATATCCTTAGTGCCACGGGTAGATATCATCAGGCTGATTCGTTGAGACTTTCCAAAAGCTATTCATTCAGCACCACACCGACGTCAGCCTCAGGGAATACGTCATCTAACAAGATTTGCGACTATATCGGAGATTTCGTGGTAGACTGGATGTAAGGCTGTATCTTGGATGGAGAAGCATTTACAGACGCTGAAGCTATACCTGCCAACTCTAACATTTCTGATCGGTTACATACTAATGACACAGCATAGAGAATTAGCTGCATTCCTAGCTTGTCGGATATGTTGAAATTCTGTAGGAAAAATTCCTACCCGTTAAAAGTGACGCCGAGTTAGATTTGGATACAGTATTAAAAAAACTGGCTATTAGCGCCTAATGTAGATTAGTGTATGGTTTTGGCTTTCAATGAAAGCAAAGGCGAGGAAATTTTTTGGTTGGATACTAGTGCATAAAAATTTGAGCACAGAAGATATTGCATACATAATAACTGTACGATCCGTACTAGAATCCGGTCGCAGTGAATGTTACCCATGACAGGTCAAACGAACAAGAGACATGGTGGAGCGAACAGAAAAAGGGGTGGCGAGGATGATCACAGACATGTTCGACTGATGAGGAAGAGTAATAGAAATACTGGAAAACCAGAAGTGGTAGACAACAGACATAAAATGACACACAAGTCCAGAGAGCCTATCCAGACAACTTTAGAAATCGTTTTCCAGGGCGGAAGTTGTGAACAGCCCTTCACGTATCTGTACGTTACAGGTAGTGCAGATGAAACCAGCCGTACAGCAGGCCCTACCCAGGAATTTCTAGCACATCCTACAACAGTAAGGCTGACTTTAGTGGAGAACACACTCCTGAAACTGGCAGCTAATAAGCGAGTGCGAAAAAATAATGAGAACGGACCCTAAGTAAAACTAGCGGCAGAGAGCTGTTGGTAGATAAAAAGTACGCACTGCCATACGCTTCTTTGTGATTCACACTCTGCAGATCAAGAATTGTAATCATGTGAAAGTTATGAAAAAACTCAATCACTATTTGTTTCTGAATTTACGTATTTATGATAATTCACAATCAAAAGTTTCACTTCTCCAAATTGTGCTTCACACTGATAATGCAACAAAATCATTACGTTACCTTCCATTCAGAAAGCTGTTGCACTCAGCGACTGTTATATTGACTTGTAAATTATAGATTTCAGCGATCAGTCGTACTTTTTAATTTTTTTGTTGTTGTGCAGATCTATATTTCGACTAGAAGCTAGTCATTCTCACTGCACTATTATTTTCGCCCAATGCATGTAATGCCTATTGGTTGGGCTTCATCACATTTTACTGAATAACTAACTATAACATATCCAACGAAATGTGGATGAAGCCCGACCAACAGGCATTACATGCGTTGAGCGAAAATAATAGTGCATTGAGAATCGCTAGCTTCTAGCCGAAATCTAGATCTGCACAGTAAAAATTTAAAAAGGACGACTGATCGCTGCAATCTATGATTTACAAGTCAGTACAACAAAAGGTTTCAAATGCTGAAGGACGACTATACCTGCAGGATTCATAAACGGTATTGTGTAATTTCAACTTCTAGATATTCCATACAGGAGATATCTGAGAATTTTATTGGAGATCGTCGTGGTTCTCAGTGTGGTCCCTCACAGGGCTGCCCTCAAAGGATGTGGGGATATTCAGACGTATAACGCGACTCACTTTTGGATAATTGTCTGCTAGACGCGTTCGAGGATGCAGTCTGTGGAGAGTCACTAGATATTACGGGAGACGATATGATTTCCACTTAACCAAAGCGATCTAAGCGTTTCTACTGTGCGGACGTAAGCGTTTTCCACAGCTAGCGACAGTTTCGGGCTAAATCAAAGAGCGAGATAGAGAAGTACTTCCTCTCCCTTCCCCCGAGCTTCACGTTGTACCCACAGTGTTACGCAGCAACATTCGTAAAATTTTGATATTTTTATAATTATGTAATTTTTAACGGACTGGAGTACAAACACGTGGCCGCGCTGGGTTGCCTCGCGGTCTGAGGCCACATGTCACGGATTGCGCCCCCCCCCCCCTCCCCCCCCCCCCCCCCGCCAGAGGGTCGAGTCCTCCATCCGGCATTGGTGTATGTGTTCTTCTTAGCATAAATTGGTTTAAGTTACTTTAACTAGTGTGTAACTCTAGGGGCCGATGACGTCAGCAGTTTGGTCGCTTAGGAATTCATACACACACACACACACACACACACACACACAGATTTTTACAAACATGGGTGAGCTGGGACATCACTTAACCACGGAGGAGAAACGAACCAGAGATTTGTTTAGGCTACCAAGTGATGTAGTGTATAACAGCTTTCAGAAAATGAGTTCCAAGTGACAAAAATGGTAAGAAGCAATTGCAGAGGATTTTTGAAGGACATCATCTTTACGCCAGTGATTGTTATAAGTTTGTATTACACTATTGCAGTTTCGGTCTTAGGCCATTATCAAGGGCTGATATTACGGTAACAACATACAAAAGTGTCTGCTTACATTAAGTTGACATGGCTTAAAGCCATAATATCGACACTTTATAATGGCCTAAGGCCGAAATAGCAATAGTGTAATACGAACTTATAACAGTCACTGGCGTAAAGACGATTTCTTTCAAAAGATTTTTTATGACTGTGAATCCCAGCTACCACAAGTTTATTTATTGCAGAAGTGTTTGTCACTGATAGTGGCAGTAACGTGACGTCAAATTCGGTGGACAGGAAACATGGAAGGCGCAGTGACAGCTGTCGTGAGAAAGGAAATGGAATTTACTATTCCGTTCAAAGTTTCTAAAGCAACTCTTCAGAGATTGTTCCCGACAGTAATGGAAATGTGTACCCAGTTTTTTTCAAATCTGTGTAATGGATTAGAAGGAGACGTGGAACATACAAACACATACGTAAACATATCCATTTGTATAATGTGTACGGATTACAAATAGTAAACTATTAATTTTCGTTGTTGCTTTCTCAGTCCCTTAGTGTACGAAGTAAGCGTTTATTTTCCAGCCATGTCAGGGTGGAATGCGGACGAGAGGGTTGCAAGTAATGAGTAACTCAGCTGAGGTGATTTCAGGTAGCTCGTGAAAGTAATTTTCAAGTCATTGTGACAAACAATGGATGAACACAGTTGTAGGCACCTTAGATCCCACCGCCTGACACGATGTTCGCGTCGTGTATGCGACGTTTGCTATTAATAAGACTACACTGATCGGCGTGTTATACGAGACTGACGCTTCTGAATGAACGTCGACAACTCCGACACACTGGTGAACTTGCAAGTGCACAGAGTCTGCCGGGAAACTAAAGATCGAACGCCCACTGTCCTTGCACAGCTACGTCACAAGGAGCTCCCACAGGCTGTTTCACAAGGATATACCCGCCCTTCCGAAGAGCGTCTTTTGAGTCTATTGCATCAAATGAGGTGACATTAATAGGAATGGTTCAGATGGCTCTGAGCACTATGGCACTTAACTTCTGAGGTCATCAGTCCCCTAGAACTTAGAACTACTTAAACCTAACTAACCTAAGGACATCACACACATCCATGCCCGAGGCAGGATTCGCACCTGCGAACGTAGCGATCGCGTGGTTCCAGACTGTAGCGCCTAGAACCGCTTGGCCACTTCGGCCGGCATTAATAGGAATACGTAATATGATTGCAATCTCTATACCACACCGGTATTACAGTACCGTAAGTACTAAAGGTGATTAGCTTAAATAGTATTTACACATGGTTGAATTTTGAGGGCACTGAAAATCAAACGACATAGAGATGATGACGAAAGCCACAGAAATGATATGTACCATTTTTCACGCAAAACAGTACTGGTGAAGCTATAACAGTAATTAATTTATACCTATTTCATGGAGCTGCTTGATCGAAAAGCGCGTTGCTAGGGAAAGAGACGAAACGATTTATTCGTGAGCCAGGCGGAATGGTAGCGTAACGTCGGAACGGGTTGACAGGCTGGACTACAAGGCGAGTCCCAGTGGGTGAATACGTACCTCCCCTTATATGTATCTCCTGCATAATATAAACGTGAACTAGGAACTCTTCTTGATGGTTGCTTATAGGAACATCCCCACACACCTGCGTATTCTAGCCAATAGCCACAGATACAGTTCGAAAATCATTCCTTAAAAAAAATTTAAAAAAATTAAAAAAACTTTCGGTAAATTGTTAGCAAGACAGCTGCTACATCAGCAGAACCAAAGAAATTTGCATGTTTCATCTTACAAAGTACAAGTCCGCTGTGATGCATACAGTAGCAGAATGCAGAGATATCAAGAAGTAAGTAAAATGATGTGTTTTGAGTGTTTTATATATTAATCAATGCCACTGTTCAGTGTAATTTTTGAACGAAAGGGAAGACCGCAGTAACTGTATTGGTGCAGATAGAAAGAGTGAATGACGTTGGAAGATAATGATGTAATGTACATGAAATTAGTCATTGGTGATGGAATAAAGCAAAGTTAAGGAAAACATTACGGGAGAGAGCACGAGTATTTTGGGTCATGTGTGCACAATGACAACTATTCTAGCGAAACTGCCTCTGAGACAATAAATTAAGTACGAAGTGGATTGTAGAGGTAAAATTACATTTTAAATACTTAATATAAAAAGAAGGAGGAGAAGAAAGTGATGTTTGCAGAAGTTCAAAATTATAAGGATTACAAGATAAATATTGTACGAGATCACGTGTGAGGTGCCCCGAAGCAAGAAAATCAGAATGAAGGAAAGATTAGTGTAGTAAATGAAAATAACAAATGAGAAGCAATTGGAAATAGAACGAAGAGCGAAAAGAAGGAAAAGAAATAGTGGACGGCAGCAATGAATGAATTGACTAGAACAAAAACTATGAAGCGAACAAACAGTGATTCAATGTCAGTCGATAATTTATGACCTGTGTGGTCTAAACTGTATTCGAATAGATTCCTGTATTGTGTGCACTTCTTGCACAGAAAGGTATCAGAAGAATGTTAACAGTCGACCATAAACACGTTCAAAATATTGCCGTTATTTGTAGATTGTACGTGGACATGGCACGCCTTAGTCGACAGTGGCGCTCGCAGTTATCGATTCTCCCTGCAATCTTTATTGGCACAGGGAAATTCCCAGACGGCAAGCCATAGGTGAATCAATTACAAGTTTGAGAGACTTAGAACCACCCGCCACTGGGTTTCTTTTCGTCGGCGGAAATTGAAACGGGCGCCGCCGTGCACCGTGAGCAGTGCTGGCTTAACCTCACCCCTTTCAGGAGCGGCGGGCGCTCAGAAAGTCATCTAACTTTGCTTCCTTTTAATATCGGCATTCTGTGTCACTAGCGCCCAGGACAGCTTCTCAGGTGATTGGTACCGCTGAAGAACTGACGGCATAACTGTTGAAGCTGTGGGGAGACATCGTGTCCTGAACGACTCACGTGCTGTCTTACTTTATATAAGAGCCATACGTTATTGCGGTATTTCCGTGTTGTTTAAAAGCTGTATACTGATTGCGTAGTGAGGTAAGGTACATGGTCTGTACGTAAACAGCACAGCGAGCAGGGGTCGTTGTAGGGGAAGCAGTTTGCGGAAGAACACCATGACTGCCGCGAACATTCATTAGTTGTCCGCGCCTCGTCGTGCGTTACTGTGTATTATGGGGTGAGTTACGTGGAGTCGCAAACAATCATTAGTTATCCGTTTCTCGTCGAGCATAAGCTGTCCATCATGGAGTGCCTTACGTACAGTGTGTTCGGGTTGAGTTGATCTATCAGTTACTAGCGTCAGTAATATTGCGAGTCCCAATCTAAGGGCTGTAATTTGTACCAAAGTCTGCCATACCACAGTTGGAAGCCAACAAAATATTCGTAAACGTAATGGATTTCTAGGGGAATGGTAAAAATTATGGGTGGAAATACGTCATTATAGCTTTGATAAATCGCTATATATCAATATAAAAACGTGTGCTAACATTACACAAGTAGCATGTTGATGTAAAGCAAAAGATACTTATTTCTTAGAAGAAAAAAGTGTATCACAAGACAGTGTTGTGACAATAGGTTGCGTTGGGAATAGTTTTAGGCACAGAGAACTGTAATGTTTCCGAATCTAATAATTATAGCTTAATAATTTTCTTTATGGTGTGTAGTAGACCCGTATATTTGTTGATGGATGATGTAATGGTTCCAATGCGACTGTTTTAACACGTATTTACGACTGAGTCAGTGTCGGCTTCACAGCCCAGAAATTAGCCAGTCGTACAAGAATTAAACAAGGTAAGTAAGTGTAATCAAAAGCCAAGGAGGAACCATTTCTATGTCCTTCACATGTAGCTTAATAGTTTCGCAGTAACTACACTGTGCTAAAACGTCCATCGGCATTCGTGTACCAATACTAGGAGATACATGCAAAAATATTCGAGATGTAATGAGACTCATTGTTTTCACTTCATCACATCAAAGAAAGCTACTATCTCAGGGTAAAATCATAATAGACATTTTAATTAAAGAAGCTTTAAATTTGTCTAACTGCAGAACAGTCTGTTGAAAACTCTGTCAAAATACGCTCACATGCTTACAAGGACATAGTTGATGTTCATACTTCAGACAGGAACGCGAAACAGGAAAGCTAGAAACTATAATTTAAGAAATAGTCAACTATTTTTACAAATACAAGGTGGCTCATACATGTTCAGTAGCAGCCTAGATTTAGTCACGCAACGATGTCATGGAGTCGCAATGTGTGTGGTTCCTACGTGTAGACTTATTATTGGGTGGTCGCTCTGTACTCCGTGCACTATGCTGGTAATCACACGTGCATAGAATCAGCTTATGATATTGATGAATCCGCAGCTAGTGGCCGTGCGGTAGCGTTCTCGCTTCCCACGCCCGGGTTCCCGGGTTCGATTCCCGGCGGGGTCAGGGATTTTCTCTGCCTCGTGATGACTGGGTGTTGTGTGATGTCCTTAGGTTAGTTAGGTTTAAGTAGTTCTAAGTTCTAGGGGACTGATGACCGTAGATGTTAAGTCCCATAGTGCTCAGAGCCATTTGAACCATTTGATATTGATGATCGCCAAGGTTTGTGTAGCAAGTGCTGGTAGTATGGCCCATTAAGCAGACTCATGTCTGTACACTATTTACTAACCACAGAATTTGTTTTGCGCTTTCGAGATTATGGGTCAGCCACAACTGCTAGCACTTGACTCCACGTATCCTCTCAGAGCAAAAGTTTTTGGTACTTGTATGCTTTTGTAGATCTATTTATTCCCTACTGAGGACCTTATGAGTTTTGTGCTTCGCGTATGTGCGGTGGTTTACGCCTCTCGTACTTAGTGCTCCAATTTTCTTTCGATTTTAACCATTTTAATTTTTATGTGTCCATGTACGCTGAAGAGCCAAAGAAACTGGTATACATGTCCAATATCGTGTCGGGCCCCCGCGAGCACTCAAAAGTGCCGCAACACGACGTGGCATGGACTCGACTAATGTCTGAAGTAGTACTGGAGGGAACTGGCACCATGAATCCTGCAAGGCTGTCCATGAATCCGTTAAGACTAAGATAGGAAGGAGGTCTCTTCTGAACAGCACATCGAAATGCATCACAGATATGCTCCATAATGTTCATGTCTGGGACGTTTGGTGGCCAGTGGGAGTGTGTAAGCTCAGAAGACTGGTCCTGGAGCCACTCTGCATCTATTTTGGACGTGTGTGGTGTCGGATTGTCCTGTTGGAATTGCCCAAGTCCGTCGAAATACACAATGGACATGAATGGGTGCAGGCGGCCACACAGGATCCTTACGTAAGTGTTACCTGGCAGAGTCGCATGTAGACGTATCAGGGGTCCAATATCACTCTAACTGCACACGCCCCAAACCATTACAGAGCCTAAACCGGCCTGAACAGTCCGCTGATGACATGCAGGCCCCATGGATTCATGAGGCTGTCTCCATATCGGTACGCATACATCCGCTCGATAGAATTTGAACGAGACTCGTCCGACCAGGCAACATGTTTCCAGTTGTCAACAGTCCAATGTCGGTGTTGAGGCGCCCAGGCGAGGCGTAACACTTCGTGTCGTGCAGTCGTCAAGGGTTCACCAGTGGGCCTACAGCTCCGAAAACCCCTGTCGATGATGTTTCTTTGAATGTTTACCATGCTGAAAATTGTTCATGGCAAAGCATTGAAATCTGCAGAAATTTGCTGAGGGTTTGCACTTCTGTCACGTTGAACGAGTCTCTTTAGTCGTCGTCGGTCCTGTTCTTGCAGTATCTTTCCCCGGCCGCAGCGATGACAGAGGTTTGATGTTTTGCCGGATTCCTGATATTCACGGTACACTTGTGGATTGGTCGAACGGTAAAATCCCCATTTCATCGCTACCTCAGAGGTTGTGTCCCATAGCTCGGGCGCCGACTGTAACGCCACGTTCAGAGTCATTTAAATCTTGATAACCAGCCATTGTAACAGCAGTAACCGATCTAACAACTGCGCCAGACACTTGTCTTATATAGGCGTTGTTGACCGCAGCGCCGTATTCAGCCTGTCTGCATATCACTGTATTTGAATAAGATTGCCTATACTAGTTTCTTTTGCCTTCAGTGAATTTATACCACCAGTTCCCTCTTTAATCCATTTTGGTCACTGTCATTACTAATTATTTGTCTTTTTCACGTTTTCAGCACGTAATTTCATTTATCTCCTTTATATTGTTATTTTGGCCCACATCTGTAAATACACTCCTGGAAATGGAAAAAAGAACACATTGACACCGGTGTGTCAGAGCCACCATACTTGCTCCGGACACTGCGAGAGGGCTGTACAAGCAATGATCACACGCACGGCACAGCGGACACAACAGGAACCGCGGTGTTGGCCGTCGAATGGCACTAGCTGCGCAGCATTTGTGCACCGCCGCCGTCAGTGTCAGCCAGTTTGCCGTGGCATACGGAGCTCCATCGCAGTCTTCAACACTGGTAGCATGCCGCGACAGCGTGGACGTGAACCTTATGTGCAGTTGACGGACTTTGAGCGAGGGCGTATAGTGGGCATGCGGGAGGCCGGGTGGACGTACCGCCGAATTGCTCAACACGTGGGGCGTGAGGTCTCCACAGTACATAGATATTGTCGCCAGTGGTCGGTGGAAGGTGCACGTGCCCGTCGACCTGGGACCGGACCGCAGCGACGCACGGATGCACGCCAAGACCATAGGATCCTACGCAGTGCCGTAGGGGACCGCACCGCCACTTCCCAGCAAATTAGGGACACTGTTGCTCCTGGGGTATCGGCGAGGACCATTCGCAACCGTCTCCATGAAGCTCGGCTACGGTCCCACACACCGTTAGGCCGTCTTCCGCTCACGCCCCAACATCGTGCAGCCCGCCTCCAGTGGTGTCGCGACAGGCGTGAATGGAGGGACGAATGGAGACGTGTCGTCTTCAGCGATGAGAGTCGCTTCTGCCTTGGTGCCAATGATGGTCGTATGCGTGTTTGGCGCCGTGCAGGTGAGCGCCACAATCAGGACTGCATACGACCGAGGCACACAGGGCCAACACCCGGCATCATGGTGTGGGGAGCGATCTCCTACACTGGCCGTACACCACTGGTGATCGTCGAGGGGACACTGAATAGTGCACGGTACATCCAAACCGTCATCGAACCCATCGTTCTACCATTCCTAGACCGGAAAGGGAACTTGCTGTTCCAACAGGACAATGCACGTCCGCATGTATCCCGTGCCACCCAACGTGCTCTAGAAGGTGTAAGTCAACTATCCTGGCCAGCAAGATCTCCGGATCTGTCCCCCATTGAGCATGTTTGGGACTGGATGAAGCGTCGTCTCACGCGGTCTGCACGTCCAGCACGAACGCTGGTCCAACTGAGGCGCCAGGTGGAAATGGCATGGCAAGCCGTTCCACAGGACTACGTCCAGCATCTCTACGATCGTCTCCATGGGAGAATAGCAGCCTGCATTGCTGCGAAAGGTGGATATACACTGTACTAGTGCCGACATTGTGCATGCTCTGTTGCCTGTGTCTATGTGCCTGTGGTTCTGTCAGTGTGATCATGTGATGTATCTGACCCCAGGAATGTGTCAATAAAGTTTCCCCTTCCTGGGACAATGAATTCACGATGTTCTTATTTCAATTTCCAGGAGTGTAGATTACCTGTAATAATTTTTAGTTTCATGTGAGTTTGATACATGACTTGTAATGACTCCCGTGTTTTTCTAGTTAACCCTTAACTGTATTCGACAATTAACTAACACTTATATGAGGCTGGATGGAGGAAGAAAGGAAAGGTATGCGAAGGGAAGGCACTAATGATATCATTTACATTGGGACTTTATGCAGAATCAGTGGCGACGACGGAAATTGTGTGCCCGCATCTCGTGGTCGTGCGGTAGCGTTCTCGCTTCCCACGCCCGGGTTCCCGGGTTCGATTCCCGGCGGGGTCAGGGATTTTCTCTGCCTCGTGATGGCTGGGTGTTGTGTGCTGTCCTTAGGTTAGTTAGGTTTAAGTAGTTCTAAGTTCTAGGGGACTTATGACCAAAGCAGTTGAGTCCCATAGTGCTCAGAGCCATTTTTGACGGAAATTGTGTGCTGGAGCGAGGCTCGAACCCGAGGTTTCCTGCTCACTAGGAAGTTGCGTTGACCACCGCACCACCCGGGCACAGTGTGTACTTGTAATGCGCAAACTGTCTCGACGCGCTCCCTGGTCGACCCACACTCCCTGCTAGCGCCACCTATCCCCAGTCCCTATCCGTGGCGTCCCTGCTCGCTGAATTCAGATTTCCGCTTGAGATTGGACGTAAATGTGAATCCACGCTGAAAGTTGTGGATCCATTGCCCATCGAGGTGAATCCGTTATATGAATGACTGGTGTCGGGTGTTTTGGACATGTCTCGAAGAACAGAGGTCATTCATATCAATTCTAAGTCGTAACTTACAGGCCGGCCGGTGTGGCCGAGCGGTTCTAGGCGCTACAGTCTGGAACCGCGCGACCGCTACGGTCGCAGGTTCGAATCCTGCCTCGGGCATGGATGTGTGTGATGTCCTTAGGTTAGTTAGGTTTAAGTAGTTCTAACTTCTTGGGGACTGATGACCTCAGATGTTGAGTCCCATACTGCTCAGAGACATTTGAACCATTTTTTCGTAACTTACAGCTCACTGACGCCGTCTGCTATGAACTGCAGAGACTTTGGACTATTGCGTAACCCGAATATGAGCAACTGCAGCTCCAGCATGTTTACGTGGTGGCAGATCTGTGTAGTCTTGATTCTATTTGGTTTTCAGTGAAGTGTGTTGGACGCCTCAACAAGTTAGTCTGTTTTTTTTTTTTCCTCACTTTTTTCTTCTTCCGTGGTATGTAATGTATACTTTTACGACAAAGCTGGTCATCGGGTTTGACCACTTTTAGGCTACATTCCGTACTATTTATTCATAGGATATCACACAATGTTTTCAAATATTTGAGGAGGCCAGTTATTTGCTGTTAAGTTTTCTGTGCTCGGCATCCCATGTGCCTAACACCGTCTGATACCAATAGGTTTTCTATTGTTTCTTGCTAGTAATGCTAATTTTGCAAAATGGATTGATGCCAATTCTAACAAAATGAATAAGTTTTGTCTAAGTAAATCTGAAGATATGTGAATCAGGCGAAGCGCATCAATGGTAAATAAATAAGGATTACACCCCTGCAACGAAGACCGTTTGTTTCTTCATGTTGTAGGACAGTAGAGCGAAATTTTAACAAAGGACCTAACCGTATTCAGAGAGCACAGATTAAATACATTTTATTGTTGCCAGAAGTAGTTTATTTCGTATTGTAATTCAAATAGTTAGTTTCTGTGAGTTAGTACAGAGACAGGTTGTACTTGACAACCGGAATAAGTTAATAATATGTTCCTTTTACCGATCCCGCGACTCAGATGATAGCTGGTGAACAGTTCAAAGAAAACTTCACTCTTATTTCAGTCAGGTACCCTACTCATTCAGTTATAGTTGGTGATCATTTCAATCTACACTCGATATGTTGGCAAAAATACACGTTTAAAGCCGGTGGTAGGCATAAAACGTCATCCGAATTGTATTGAAACCTTTCTCAGAAAATTATTTTGAACAGTTAGTTTAGGAATCCTGTCTAAATGTATATGGTTGCGAAAACATACCTGATCTGTTAGCAACAATTAATCCTGAGCAAATAAGGAGCCTCATGAGGGACACGAGGATTAGTGACCACAAGTCTGTTGTAGAGGTACTGAATACGGTAACATGCAAACCCACCAAAGATAAACGTAAAGTACATCTCTTTTAAGAAGGCCGATAAAAATTCGCTTGACGCCGTTTTCAGAGACAGTCTCCACTCCAAATGTTCAAATGTATGTGAATTCCTAGGGGACCAAACTGCTTAGGTTGTCGGTCCATAGACTTACAAACTAACTTAAACTAACTTACGCTAAGAACAACACACACACACACACACACACACACACACACACACACACACACCCATGCCCGAGGGAGGACTCGAACCTTCGGCGGGAGGAGTCTCCACTCCTTCCAAGCGGACTATGTAAGCGAAGACCAGATGTAGTTTGAATTTAAAGAAATAGTATCGACGACAATTGAGGGATATATGCGAAATAAATTAATAAACGATGGTACTGATACGATCATGGTACATAAAACGGGTGAGAAGACTGTTGCGGGAGCAACGAAACAAGCATGCCAAAGTTAAAAGTACGCAAAATCGCCAAGACTGGTGAAGTTTTACACAGGCTCGAAATTTAGCGCGAACTTCAATGCGAAATGCTCTTAATAGTTTCCACGAAGAAATCTGTCTCGAAATCTCACAGATAATCCAGAGAGTTTCTGGTCACATGTGAAGTACACCAGCGACAAGGTGCAGCCGGCCGTTGTAGCCGAGCGGTTCTAGGCGCTTCAATTTGGAACCGCTGTAAGTAGGCTGTTTATGTTTTCTTATTGGTAACGCCACGTAGCGCGCTGTATGAAAATCACTGGCTGTGCTGTGTGCAGTCTGTGGCTAGTTTGCATTGTTGTCTGCCATTGTAGTGTTGGGCAGCGGCAGCTGGATGTGAACAGCGCGTAGCGTTGCGCAGTTGGAGGTGAGCCGCCAGCAGTGGTGGATGTGGGGAGAGAGATGGCGGAGTTTTGTAATTTGTCATGAACTGCTATATATATTATGACTATTAAGGTAAATACATTGTTTGTTCTCTATTAATATTTTTCATTTGCTAACTATCCCTATCAGTAGTTAGTGCCTTCTGTAGTTTGAATCTTTTATTTAGCTGGCAGTAGTGGCGCTCGCTGTATTGCAGTAGTTCGAGTAATGAAGATTTTTGTGAGGTAAGTGATTTGTGAAACGTATAGGTTAATGTTAGTCAGGGCCATTCTTTTGCAGGGATTATTGAAAGTCAGATTGCGTTGCGCTAAAAATATTGTGTGTAAGGTTAAGCACAGTCTTGTGACGTTTCACCGCGCGACCGCTACGGTCGCAGGTTCGAATCCTGCCTCGGGCATGGATGTGTGTGATGTCCTTAGGTTAGTTAGGTTTAAGTAGTTCTAAGTTATAGGGGACTGATGACCTCAGATGTGAAGTCCCATAGTGCTCAGAGCCATTTGAACATTTGCCATTTGACAAGGTGCAGTCAATACCTTCACTGCGCTATAACAATGATGATGTCGCTGACGACAGTGCCACTAAAGCAGAGTTACTAACTACGGTCTTCCGAAACGCCTTCACCAAAGAAGACGAAGTAAACATAGCATAAATCCAATCAAGAACAACTGCCAACATGAGTAACTTAGAAATAGGTATCTTCAGTGTGGCGAAGCAAATTAAATCCCTTAATAGCCCCTAAAGGCAAGGCTTCCGGTCCAGTTGTATAAAAGTGAAATTCCTTTCAGAGTATGCTGATGTAATAGCTCCATACTTAGCAATCAAATACACTACTTGCTCGTCGAAATATCCGTACATAAAAACTGTAAAGGTGTACAAGGCACATCAATACCCTAGAACCGAAATATGAGTAACCTCTCTATTACAGACGCATGTCACTAACGCCCATGTGCAGTAGGATTTTGGAACATATATTGTGTTCTAACTTTTTGAATTACCTCGAAGAAATAGATTTATTGATAAATAATCAGTACGGATTCAGAAAATATCGTTCTTGTGAAACACAACTACTTCTTTATACTCACGAAACAATGAGTGCTATCAACTGGGGATGTCAAACCGAGTCCATATTTTTAGATTTTCGGAAGATTGTTTACATCTTTCCTCACTAAAGATACCTAAGCAAATTGCGCGCTGATGGAGTATGCCTCAGCTGTGTGATTGTATTTGTGAGTTCCCGTCGTAGTTCGCAGTAATTGACGCTAAATCATCTACTAAAACACAAGTAATATATAGCGTTCCCCAAGGCAGCGTTTTAGCCCTTCTGCTGTTCCTAATCCGTACAAGCGACACAGGACACAATTTGAGGAGCACTCTTACGCGGTTTACAGATGACGCTGTTATTTACCGTCAGCTCATCAGAAGATCAAAACCAATTGCAAAATGATTTAGACAAGATGTTTTACGATGCAAAGAGAGGTAACTGACTCTAAATTATGATAAGTGTGAAGAAATCCTCATGAATACTAAAAGAAATCCACTACATTTCGGTTAGACGACAAATCACACAGGTCTAAAGGCTGTAACTTCAACCAAATACCTGGGAATTACAATTATGGATAACATAAATTGGAACTATCACATATTGTGGGGAAGCAAGCCAAAAACAGCGAGGTATTTTTAGAACACTTAGAAAACGCATCACGTCCACTAATGAGATTGCTTACATCACGCCTGTCCGCCCTGCTCCGGAGTACTGTTGTGCTGTGTAGGATCCACATCAGAAATGATCGGCATAGGTCGCTGAAAAAGTTCAGAGAAGGGCAGCTCGTTTTGTATTTTGGCGTAAGAGGGCAGAGAGTGCCCAACGCGTGATACGTGAAATGGGATGGCAACCATTAAATGAAAGGTGTTTTTTCGTTATGGAAGAATCTTCTCGTGAAATTTCAGTCGCCAATTTTCTTCTGCGATTGCGAAAACAATCTGTTGTGCAACCACCTACATAGGGAGGAATGATCATCATGACAAAATAAGAGAAATCATAGATCGCACAGAAAGATTTAAGTGCTTGCTTTTTCCTCGCGCCGTTCGAGAGTGGAACAGTGGAGAAAGTTTGAAGATGCCTCGATGAACCCTCTGTCGGACACATTGTCTCTACTGAGACCTTCTGTGTGTTAACTTTTGTTTTATTTTACACCTCTAGTTCCGTAGGACCAAATTGAGGAGCAAATCTCCAAGGTCATGGAACGTGGCAGTACATGAAACTACAACATAAAAGTAATAAAATTTCATAAATATATGTAAACGCACTCAACAATATAATACAGGAATCAGGTTAATTTTTGTAAGATCTCCTCGACAGAATAGAAAGAGTGACCAATGAGAAAACTCTTCAGTTTTGATTTGAAAGCGCGTGGATTACTGCTAAGTATCTTTAATTCTAGAGGTAGCTTACTGAAAATGGATGCAGCAGCATACTATACACCTTTCTGCGCAAGAGTCAAGGAAGTGCGGTCCAAATGCAGACTGGATATTTCTTCCTAGTATTAACTGAGTGAAAACTGCTAATTCTTGGGAAGAAGCTGATACTGTTAACAAAAAACGACAGTAAAGAATATGTCCTGGAAAGCCAATGTCAGAATACCTAGACTAATGAACAAGGCTCGTCAAGAGGTTCGCGAATTTACGCCACTTATTGCCCGAACCGCCCGTTTCTGAGTCAAAACTATGCTTTGAGAACGGGAAGAGCTACCCCAGAATGTAGGACCATACGTCATAAGCGAATAAAAATAAGTAAAATAGACTACTTTTCGTGTCGAACTATCATTTACTTCATATAACGTTCGAATGGTAAAAGAGGGAGCGTTAAATCTTTGAACAAGATCCTGAATGTGGGCTTTCGACGACAGTTTACTATTTATCTGGTAAGTTTCAGTAATCATATGCCCATTCTGTGAAATTAAAATGTCGAGGTTTGTTGAATTGCGTGTTAGTAAGCGTAAAAACTGAGTCTTACTGTGATTTAGCATTGCTTTATTTTCAACAAGCCGTGAACTTATGTAATGAACTGCACTGTTTGAAATAGTGCCAACGTGACACACAACATTCTTTACTACCAAACTACTGGCACCAGCAAACAGAAATATTTTGGAGTGACCTGTAATACTAGAGGGCAAATCATTTATATAAATAAGCAACAGGAGTGGCCCCAGCACTGATCCCTAGGGCACACCCCATTTAACTGTGCCCCACCCAGACCTCTTTTTGGTTCGTTGAAGGACGTTCTTGGACTGTGTAAGGCCGGAACCTACCAAATTCCTTGCCACAGTGGCAAAGCTTACGTAGGTCAGATTGATTATTATGCCACAGAAATCTCGGCCACGGTGAAGTCCTTTTGGGATTCAGTAATTGAAGAATCTGTGGAAATACAACTAGCACAAGATCTTACAATTTATGAAAGTGGCTTTCATGTGGACTGACTTGCGACCCGGTGGTCTCTTCAATTTCTTCAAAGTAACAGCATTTCGTTCACAATTACATGTCTGGCGACATCTGACGTTTGTTTTTAACTCCGTGATCACGCGTTTCGATAGCGGGCGGACATGTAGTTTCATCTGTACACACGCTGTTGCACGCCACAGATGGAACAGCATTTGCAGAGGGCACGGATTTCGATAAAGGACGCACCTGTGACGGCCACCAATGCGCTTGAGGCTCGGTGCTGGTTGACGATAAAGACACTTCGACTGTCAAAATTTTGTCAGTAAACTGTTCATGTACTCATAAAAAAGTGCCCTAAATTACTGCTCTCCAGGAAAGTTCTCTCGCTCAAATTACTCTTGGGGCCGAGAGCTAGCTGAAACCCCAAGTGGAAACCTCTCAGATATTTAGCGAGTCGTGGTACTTGTATCAGAAAGACAGATAAGAGGCCATAGGAAGGGGAGTGTTCAATGCGTTTGACAGAAATATTGTCCCTGTTGAGGTCGAAGTTGAGTGTGACAGTGAAGTGATCTGCTGCGTATAACAGGTGTAGGGGAAACCAAGTTAATTGTTGAATGTTGTCACCGGCCACCCGATTCTGCTGTGACAGTTGTAGAAGCATTCAAAGACCGTCTACAATCAATAGCTCGTAAATATCAGATTATGCAATACTGGCTGGAGGCGACTTTAACCTGTCGACTACAGATGGGATATCTGTGTATTCATTGGGGGAGGGGGGGGCTATATAGACAGACAGTCATGTTAATTGTTTTTGAACACGTTTACTGAAAACTGTCTCGAGCAGCTAGCTCGGCAGCCCACATACATTGGAAATATCCTGGATCTTGTAGCTACAAATAGGCCCGTCCTTATCGACAACGTCAGTATAGAAACGGCTATTAACGATCATGATGTCATTATAGAAACTATGATTATGAAAGTTAATAAATCGGGCAAGAAGGCTTGGAGAATGTTTCTGGTAGATACAGCAGACAAACAGTTAATAACGTCTCACATACACAGTGAATTGGCATCACTTGGTTTCAGTACGATGGATGTAGAGGAAATATGGGCAAAACTTAAGCAGATTGTAAATCGTAGATTGGCAAGTTATGTGTCTAGTAAGTGGATAAAGGTTGGGAAAGAACCATCATGGTGTAATAACAAGATTCGGCGGATGCTGAGGCTCTGAGCACTATGGGACTTAACATCTCAGCTAAAGACCTGAGAAAATTCTGGACGTATGTAAAATTGCTAAGCGGGTCTAAGGCTTCCATTCAGTCCCTTGTTGACCAGTCTAGTGTGCCAGCTGAAGATAGCAAAACGAAAGCTGACATTTAAAGTACAAGTTCAACAAATCGTTCAGGCAGTAGAATCGTAGAAACATATTGTCGTTTGAACACAGCACATGCTCCCGTATGGGCGACATAATAATAAGCATACCTGGTGTAGAGAAAGAACTCAAGGATTTGAAAGCAAATAATACACCATGTCCGCATGGAATCCGAGTTCAATTTTAGAAAGAGTACTGGTCCCTTACCTAGTTTGCATTTATCGTGAATCTCTCGCCCAGCGCAAGGTCCCAAGCGACTGGAATAGAGCGCAGATCACTCTTGTAAATAAGAACGGTAAAAGAGAGGATCCGCGAAATTACAGACCAATATCCATAACTTCTGTTTGCTGCAGTATCCTTGAAGATATTCGCAGTTCGGAAAAATAAACTTTTTTGAAGCTAAGAAACTTATGTGCACGGTACAGCAAGATTTCAGAATGCACCGAGCGTGCGAAACTCAACTTGCCCTTTTCTCACATGATATACTGCTAAGTATGGATAAGGGTAACAGATAGACTGCATAGTCCTAGATTTCCGGAAAGCATTCGAAACGGTGCCCCACTGCACGCCTTTAAGGAAGATAAGAGCATATGAAATGCGTTCACAGATATGTGAGTCGCCAGAAGGTCCTAGAGAGGTGTGATAGGACCACTGCTGTTCTCTATATACATAAATGATAGGGTGGGCAGCAATCTGCGGCTGTATGCTGATGGCACCGTGGTGTACGGCAAGGTGTCGAAGTTGAATGACTGTAGGAAGATACAAGATGACTTAGACAAACTTTGCATCTGGTGTGATGAATAACAGTCAAATGTGGAAAAATGTAAGTTAATGCAAATGAATAGGAAGAAAAAACCTGTAATGTTCAGATACAGAATTACTTGACCCAGCCAAGTCGTCAAAATATTTGGACAAGGCGTTGCAAAGTGATGTGAGGCGGAACGAGCGTGTGTGAACTGGGGTAGGGAAGGCGAATGGCCGACATCGGTTTATTGCGGGAGCATTAGGAAAGAGTGGTAGAGCGGTAAGGGAGTGCTTGGGATCCGTAGCAGGGCGGATTGAAGGATGACGCCGAAGCAATTCAGAGGCGAGCTCCTAGATCTGTTACCAGTAGGTTCAAGCAACACGTAAGTATACTTGAAAAAAGAGACAGCATTGATCGCAAAATCGATTTTCTGTCACTGAGTGACCATCTTCAGTGCTAGAAGTTAAAAATTTCTTTTGCTTTTTATATGTTCTGCACTCTAACAATTTATCATCGATCTATTTTATGTTTTATTGTTTAAAAACAATACGTCAATGTATTTTAGATATTCCCCTGCGTCTGCTATGTGTTGTACGTACATTTTAAATTTCAATTACTACACCATTCACAAAAGTACAAGAGTTATTTAGTGTTAATAATTCGCAAAACCAGTAATACTATGTCTTCACGTGACACATGTCACATAGAGGGCGTGTCAAGCCCCGTCACACCGAGGTCTGCTGAACAAGTGCAGGTAAACAGCGACGTCAGTCTATGTGATTGCCGTAAGCTTAGTGACAACAGTGCATCCTAATTTAAGTTATACAATATAGGTTTGTTTCTAACAAGTGTTATGTTCATATGCAGATGTAATTGTGATTTTCAATGTTGTACTCTCTGATCGTAATGTGAAAAAATTTTTAACTTCTAGCACTGAAGATGGTCACTCAGTGACAGAAAATCGATTTTGCGATAGTAAAAAATATACGACCAATGCTGTCTCTTTTTTCAAGTATACCTGTTATCTGGTCGTAGTGCACAAGACAACATGGAGTCGCCAATCAACAACACGTAAGTGTTACGGAGTTTTTTCGGGAACTCAAATGGGAATCCCTGGAGAGAAGGTGACGTTCTTTTCGAGAAACACAATTGCAAAAACTTAGAGAAATGGCATTTCAAGCAGACTACTGAATGATTCTGCTGCTGCCAACATACATTGCGCGTAAGGACCATGTAGATAAGGTACGAGAAACTAGGGCTAATACGGAAGTATGGAGAAAATCGTTTTCCTTTGCACTATTTAAGAGTGGAACAGGAAAGGGAATGACAAGTAGTGGTACAGGGTATCTTCCGCCACACACCGTACGGTGGCTTGCGGAGTCCCTATATAGATACAGATGTAGATACAGGTGGTACTGTTCTCTGTAAGTAGAAAGCAACAACGGAAATCTGCTGCTAACTGGAGGAAGACTTGCAGAGAATCGCAGATAGCTACAGCGAGTGGATGATGACCCTGAAGGTAAGCAAATGTAAACTTTTACGCGTAAGTATGCGAAGGTATGGACTACTGTTCAGTTATTCAATTAGACTATTGGTGATAAAACAATGGATTTAGTAACTACCATACAATACCTTGGAGTAATCTTCCAATACCTATCTTGAGTGGTATCACATAAAAGTAATTGTCACAGAGCATATGCCTGATTGAGGTTCATTCGGAAAAGTAATAAAGAAATGTAATCCATCCGTGACAGAACTTGTTTACAAAACCCTTATTCGACTGATTATTGGGTATCGTTCATCACACTGGGACTAGTAGCGTGTCGGATTAATAGAACAAGTGCAGAAGATCGAATAAAAAGCGGAGGGATCATGTACTCGTTGTGGAGATGCTCAACAAAATCCAGTGGCAGGTGCTACAAGAGAGGTTCAAATGGCTCAAATGGCTCTGAGCACTATGGGACTCAACTGCTGTGGTCATAAGTCCCCTAGAACTTAGAACTACTTAAACCTAACTAACCTAAGGACATCACACACATCCATGCCCGAGGCAGGATTCGAACATGCGACCGTAGCGGTCGTGCGGTTCCAGACTGTAGCGCCTTTAACCGCTCGGCCACTCCGGCCGGCTACAAGAGAGGCATAGTGCATGACGAACAGTTGCAGTTTTGGGAGCGTACGTCCTACGAAGAATCGGACCACATATTACTTCCTCCTACAGGTGAAAACCACAACAACTAAATCGGAGCTATTAAACTTCATGTGGTGCTTTATGACATAGGTCCCATGCGCCACAAGATGGAATGAGATTTAACCTTAGTCATTCAACATTTGTTTATTTTCGTAATAATAATAGTAATAGATTATATCTGATCTTAATCATGTATTCTGAGAAACACGAAGATGTAATATAATTGCGTAGGCTCACGCGGCTAGAGTCTGTCGACATAAAAGTTTTCTGGGTATGGTACCGCGGAAGCCTACGCAATTATATTAGCAACCTGTATGGACAGGAAATACACAGCAACATCCGCAAACTGGAGACATTCAGGAAGAAGAAAGGGAAACCTCTCAACGATCTTATCTACTTGAAGAGGTGTCGGGACCATGACATTGTACCTAAATCTCTTCAGTTTAAATTTAACATCGACCCTCACAAAGCAAGAAGCATCTACAGATGAGCCAATAAATCTCTTCTGAAGGAGCGTATTCAGCAGGTGCGGAGAGAACATTACTTCAACAACAAACAGTTGCTGCAAATACACCTCCTGCTATCATCTACGTTATCGCCTACCGACTTGGAATAACGTCGACAGAATCACTCACCTACAAGCGTATGCAACTAGTGAAACCATCGCCATTCGCCAGAAGAATAAATTTGAGCAGCTAGCAAAGACGACACGGAACACTACGCTACATCTCGAACAGTGGTGAACCTTTCATCTCACCCCATCAGCAACGCAGCCACTGAAGCACTAGCTAGAGGATTAAACTTTGCCGTCACACCTGAGCGGATTCCCACGGAAGAAATTATCGAATCCGTGAAAACAGTACTCCGGCACACATCTGCGATAGAAGCTGAGAAAAATTAGACAGGAAACCGTTCGAGTTCTACTACGAGCCAAGCCACCGAAACACAACCTTAACCGAGAGGAAAGGGCAGCTATCAGGGAACTGAAGAACAACGACGAAATTGTGATATTAACAGCAGACAAAGGCAATGCTACTGTCATCTTAGATACCTTGCAGTACGAAGACAAGATGAAAGAATTATTAAATGATTCCATCCACAAAGAACTTAGGGCGGACCGTACGGCGAAGACAATTCGAAAGACGCACGCCGCGATTAAGGACTCGAGAATTGACGCTGACACAGCCAAGGATCTTATTTCCAGAGTACCAGTCTCTCCTAGAATTTACGGTGTTCCAAAGATACATAAGGATAGTTACCCTTTGAGGCCAATAGTGAATGGGATCAATTCGCCTACTTACAATTTGGCAAAGTACCTAGCATGCCAAATAATACGTCTAGTTGGTAAGACGGACTCTTATGTGAACAACTCGACGCACTTTATAGAACGCCTAAAGGGAGAAACAATTTTACCTACGGACATCATGGTCAGCTTTGACGTGAAATCAATATTTACGAACGTGCCAGTAGTTAAAACCGTAAGCATCCTTCAGGAGCACGTCCCGCCAGACATATGGGACCTGGTTGAGTTGTTTCTGCCTTCAACGTACTTCAAATGGCAAGGAAAATACTGCGAGCAGACAGACGGCTTAGCAATGGGGTCTCCCCTATCTCCGCTGGCAGCCGACATATTCATGGAAGCCTTTGAAGCAATGGCCCTCGGTTCAACTCTTTTTTTTTTCCCACGCTGCTGGTTCAGATACGTGGACGACACGTTCGCTATATGGCCTCATGGTGAAACGGAGCTACACATGTTCCACGAATATCTGAACAATATTCACAGGAAGATACAGTTCACGCTCGAAGTAGAAAAGAATGGTGCAATCCCATTTCCAGACGTCGAATTATACAGGAGAACGGAGGGCACACTGGGGCACAGAGTATATCTCAAGCCTACACATTCAGACAGGTATCTGCACGCCCAGTCCTATCACCACCCAGCGCAGAAGAACTCTGTCATCCGTTCTTTGGCAATCCGTGGGCAGCGCCTAAGTGATGCTCAAAACATCACACCCGAGCTTAAAAGGCTACGCACAACGTTTCTAGCCAATGGCTACAGTCATAAGTCGATAAACACAACCTTGTCGACGAACACAAGTAAGGAAGAAAAGCAAGAAATAAACAAACTGCAGCCGACAGTGCGTTTATCTTAAGTGAAAAATGTTACTGACCGAATAGGCAAACACCTTCGCCGCGTCGGAGTGCAGCCTGTCTTCAATAGCGGTCGTAGGATCCAGGACGTGCTAGGCTCCACTAAGGACAAGGTGGATGCATTACACACTGCAGGCGTTTACAAGGTGGAATGCGAAAGTGGAGAGGCATACATCGGTGAGACTGGTAGGCCAACAGCAACGCGCATTCGGGAACACGAGCGCTATATTCGTCTAGGGCAACACAACAAATCCGCAGCGCAGAACATTAGCAAGACTGCGGAAAAGAAATAAAATTCAGCGAAGCCTCTGTGTTGGCCAAGCAGCCAATTATGACGAAACGCAAAATCAGAGAGGCCATCGAAATACTTAAGCCCCTTATAACATGAACAGGAAGTATGGACTCAGGCTTGCCCGATCTTGGCTGCCAGCAATCAGAGCCCAACAGACCGCACTGTCAACACGAGGCACGAGCACTACCGGCGAGTAACTGCCGCCGTGCGGCCGACGTCCAACAGTTGGTAAACAGCAGCCATCTTCTCGTTCGACGGTGACCACCAATCATGGTACACAACACACAAGCCAATAGACAACAGAGGTCACGTTCTCCGTCCACCGCAATAAACTATTAAAATAAAGTTCCTTCTCCTTCTTCCTTAAGTAATCAATGAAACTAACTACCTTTTTTAAAATTCTGACGTAATGGCATGCGCAGTGAACAGTAACAACGAAATATAAGGACACTGCGTAGCTAGAACGCACCATTAGACCAAGAAGAAGGCCGCTGCAACCGTGGCCGAAACGTTGGTTTTTCTCCAGCAGCAGTAGTTTTTTTTTCTTACATTATGACGCAGTACCTTACCCAGAAAACTTTTATGTCGACGAAGACGTAATGTAGGATGTGCTAATACAAGAAAAATTACCATTGAGTGATAGATGCAGAGATGAGACAACTGAATGTAGGAAATGATAAGGACTACACCTATAGCAACGCTGCGGAAGTTTAATTTTGAGATCATCGAGAGAGAATGATACGTGGACTCTGTTCCTTCATGTCGAGAACTTTGTTCATTAGTGTCAGTGTCTTCTCATCAGGACTCCACGCTCACAAGTCACTGTGCGACTGCAAGCCGGTGCACTTTCTCGAGGTTTCCGAGAAGCAGCAGCAACGCCTGTGAGGCCTCTGGTGTGTATTGGGGAGGCATCGCCTCCGGACGCCGTGACGTGGCGCCTTCATTAAGACAGCGAGTTCGGGAGGCGCCTTTGAAAGCGACGCGACGCCTACCATAGTGGCGCAGCCAGCAGCGCCCGTCTCATCTGGAGGTACACTGCCGACATTGATGTCTCTTCTCCGAGTTCTGAACCCCGGAAATGAAATGTCTGCAACAGTGACTGGATGTCCCTGTCACACACGCTAAATGAAGAAAGTGTCAGAAAGTTACGGTGTATCAGATTACACAAATTACTACCTCCGTTCTATGAAATCTATGGGCTTGTTTACAAGGTTCCTATTTTACTGCAATGTAGCGCCACAACACTGCAGCAGGGTATCTGCTTTACATGGCAATATTTCATCGTGGCCGGACCATATTTCTGATAAAGCGGTCTGTTGAAGGTACTAGCCGACATACTGCGAAGCGTCGCCGATCTTGGTCACCAATGGTGGAGGATATTTCGTATGGCGAGGCTATCGCTTCCCCTCTCCTTGACTTTGTATGCTTCTCGATCACTCTGAGTCATGATTATTCTTTCTCTCGACGACAGCTCTGCATTTTCAAACTTCCATGTATGTCTGAAGGAATAGATGATAATGATGATGATGATGATGATATTTGGTTTGTGGGGTGCTCAACTGCTCGGTTATCAGCGCCCGTGCTCAGCCCAATCTCGCCACTTTCATGATGATGATGAAATGATGAGGATGTGGGTGTTGGAGAACACAATTCCTTTATTCCCACATATATTTAACGATAACTTAACACTACACACATGAATCAATTGTGTAGACATGAACAGTATGGAATAACTAACAGAAGCTAAGTCAAAAAATAACTATATCACTGCACGTAAATTAACACTTCACGGAATGTTTGTGAAGGACTCTACACATGTAGGGATCGATTGTCAGAAATAGGTCACTACATGACTCCCCCCTTTAACGCTAACGATACCTCAGATTAAATTTCACACGCCGTCCAGCTCTTGTAACTACTTCTTTCTTGAAACCGGGTGGTGCGTCACGTTTGTCAGTGGTTGTGTCAGGGAGTGGTGTAGTAGTCCTCGACGTCGGTCTTGGTGTTGCAGTGACTGGTGTTCGCTGAGCGTTGTGGTGTTCATGGGGTACAGGAACACATCTTGTAGCTTCTCCTGTCTTCTCTGGTTTGTGTTCAGTGGTAGCTGTGGTGTCTGTTGCGTCCAGAAATGCAGGCTTCATACGGTCCACTTCAGCTATGGTGGGTGTACCGTTAATCATTATACGGAAAGTATAGGTACCCCTACTGACTACCAGATATGGTCCGTCATATGGTGGCTGCAGTGGTTTACGTACAGTATCATTGCGTAAGAATACATGCGTGCACTTGTCTAGCTCCGCAAAAACGGACGAGTGTCTTCCAAGCTGGTTTCTGGGCATTGTTGGTCTCAATTGGCGTACATGCTCTCTTAATCTTGTGGCGAATTCTGAGGCTGTGATTGTATCATCTGCCATGATGTGCAGAAATTCTACAGGTAGGCGTAACGTTTGTCCATACACCAGTTCTGCTACTGTTGCTTTCAGATCACTTTTGAATGACGTTCGTAGACCCAAAGTACGATAGGTAGTGTCTCTGTCCAATTCGGTGTTGCATGACATCTCAGTGCTGCCTTTAACTGTCGATGAAGACGCTCAACCATGCCATTTGATGCGGGGTGGTATGCCGTGGTGCGTATGCGTTTCATACCTAATAACGTAGCCAATGCTTTGAAAACGTAGGCTTCAAATTGTCGTCCTTGATCAGTTGTAATTCTCAGTGGAACTCCAAACCGGGCAATCCAACCACGAAAAAATGTTTCAGCTATAGTTTCTGCAGTGATGTCCTTCATTGGAAATGCCTCAGGCCACCTAGTAAATCTGTCAATCACCGTGAGGTAATAACTGTAGCCTTCCGATGTCGAGTGTGGGCCGATGATGTCAACATGCACATGGTCAAAACGCTGATTTGGTGGAAGAAATGTGCCCAATGGTGCCCTGACGTGCTGTGTGATTTTATTCCTCTGGCACGCCAAGCATTGCTTCACAAATGTTTTACAGTCTGTGTGCATACATGGCCATACAAATTTTTGTTTGACCAATCTGAGGGTGGCTCTTACTCCTGGGTGTGACAGATTGTGCATTGATGCAATTGCCTGTGTTCTGAATTGCTGTGGCACAAATGGACGTATCTTTCCTCTTGCTACGTCACAGTACAACTCAATGCTTGCTTCAGGAAATGTCACGAGCTGTAGCTTCACTCTTTTCTCTTGTTGCAATAGATCACGCAACTCACTATCACATTGTTGTGCATGCGCGAGGGCGTCGTAATCAACGGCCTTTGTCACTGCTTCCACCTGTGCGATGTCATCTGCTACTGTAGACACTGCTTCTATGCGAGAAAGTGCATCAGCTGGAAGATTTAGCTTCCCCTCCACATACACAATGCAGGTCGTGAACTGGCTGATATAATCCAACCGTGGTGATGCTTTCTCTGGCTTTACCTTAAAGGCATAGGTTATAACACTCCCTGTCTGCTACTGCTATACCATAACCTTAAAGTAGGAGTCAGTTTGCAAAACAGAACTATTTTGCTATAGCAATTATGGTATAAAGCAACAGATCTGTGTTACCCTCTGAGAGGAATTTTGTTATGTTGACCGTGTTGTTCCTAACGGAGGTGGCTTATCGGAAATAAAAGTCAGAATTACGTTAATATTTGAACAGTAACAAACGAAATTTTGTTTATCTGCACTGTTTAATTGATAAAGAAAACGGTCGCCAGCCTAACTAGGCAAGAGAATGATTAACATTCTCATTCAAGAAAATAGGTATAAGTAACTATAACGGACAAAACACAACTTAGACTTGGCCACACGCGAGTGCAATGAACGCCGACACACATATGTTTTAAGGTTGAAGCTAACAACTGGAGCAGCACAAAAAACTATTTGCAAAATTATAACACGTACAGAAAAACACTATCACTTTCAGGGTTTACACAAACTGAGTGGTCTTTATACTGTTAATATGCACACAAGAGAGATAAACACTTAGTGATCATGAACATATAATTTCCTACTATGCAGTTTTCTACTTTTACTACCGTGGAACATAAAATTAACATTAATGTAAGATACTGACCCACTTTCTGATATTAACAACAGGCAGTAGTGTGATTATTTACTAAGCAAAACTCTATAAGCCACTGTCTTGAGAAATTTTAATTTGAAGTTGGCAATAACACTTTAATAAGCAGTTTTACTAGGAAAATTATTTCAGCAAGCATCATTAACTTTAACTTTCTCTTTACTATGTTCAAAGGGCATCAATTAGAAAACTGGGTTTCAATGTACTTTCAGTAAGGACACTCGGTAACCACTTTACTTCAAACGGAGAGGACCCTGAGAGGTGTTATGATGAGGAGTAAAATCAAGGTAGGTACATAAATTCAGACATGAATTACCTTATATTTCAGCACACTAACACATCCATTAGGCTGATCCTTCACTGTACATCGATGCAGTATTCCAATACAATGATTGTGCAATGTGGTGGCAACTGCATGTTGGTAGGCAGAATTGCAGGTAGAATTGCTGGACTCTGTCATTTCTTGGTGGCGATGATAAATACAAATTCCAGAATAGTTCCAGCTATTTATCCACCCATCCGAGGCATTGGAAAGTAGCAGAAAAAGCCTCCCTCGGAATCATTACAATATGCATCTGTTACTGGGCAGTACACGAACTCGTGGCTCGTCTCCGACTGCTGGCTCGTCCCCGACTGGTTGCTCGTCCCCGACTGACTATCAGTTCCACCTTTTCCACCTATGCCAACCACAATTTGCGCGCGCTACACAGTTCCGTTCCTGAGGGGAACCACTACACCATTTACATACAAAATAACTAAGAGCCCTAAGTGAAGGTCAGCAATTTACATAACAACAAACAAATACATTAAATAAAACAGAACATTTTCATATATTGACACTTCTACAAAAAATTATTCACACAAAATTACAATTATATACAGTAAGTTTTGTTCCCTCCAAATGGGACAAAGAATTTTAAATTACAGATACACTACTTTCCATAGAATCAAATTACAACATCAAAGGTTTGACAAAGAAAAGAGTACACAATTTTATGTTATCAATTCAATCACATTTACCGACGATCAACAATGTAACATTAAATAAAGCAAAAATAAATAAATAAATAAATAAATCCATACAGCATAAGAGCTGTGGTGTTACACATGCCCCATGTTTCGTTGAAGTTTCCTGTAAGGGATACTTCAAGGAAACATCTATAACACCTAAGTGGTGTTGGCTGCAAAAAAAAAAAATTATTCCATCCAACTTCAGTTGGGAAAAAAACACACATTACAAACATACAGTATATACACTAAGAAATTTCATACATTTCTTCCAAAAGATTTTTAAAATAAGACATTTACAGAAATTTTCATATTCACACTGGTTTAAGGAAAGTAATTTTCATCATTACACTAGATATTTTTAAGCATGTTCATTTTATAGACACACAGTTCAAATAATAGACAAACAATACACAAAATAAATCTACATATTAGTAGAATATGGTATAGCCTACAAATAAAATAAAGAATACACATATACAACAACACAGAACATTTTAACTTAACAAAGCAGAAATTTGTCTTTCAATAATTTTAAAGGAATGTAAAATTTCACAGACACACAAGCATATTTATGATCACAGTACATTTTACAAGGTTCAGCAATTAATGAAATATTGAAAATATCAGTTTGCATTCACATATGTACAAATATTTATACAAACAGCTATAGAAACCTTTTCCAACTGACTCCTTAAATACCAAAGTAACTTTGCAAGGTTTTTTCAAAATAATTAACTTTAAAGCTGCTCTTCATTAATACCAGTCCAAAATATTTGTTGCACATAAACACACTAAGCTATTCAGAACCTATCTTTACTCATCACTGCTGTGTTTTAAAACAATGCAGTCCAAAACTTTAATTTACACCAGAAAACCTAGTCTCAAAACATCAATAACTATTTGAACAAGAATGCATACATATTTTTTTAATAACTTTTCACTGACTGCAATAAGAATAGTCAGTTCATAACACATTGGTCAAAAACCCTAACTTATTTCACTGCTTGCCTCAGCATAATCAGTTCATGTTACTCATTCTGCCTGTTATTGGTTTAGCAGTCTTTTTACATACACATTTACACACAAAAACACAATTTAGATAAAGAACACTAAAAAAAACACCTTCTTAAGTTGAGACACTGCCCCATCCTCTAGGTTTGGCAGTTTGTGACCACTTATCAACTTCTTGCCCCACAATGGCAAGTCCTTTGGCTACTCCTCACATAGCATATTTTGAAGTCCTTAGCTTTAGGACCACAGTATTCTTATTCTTTTGTCTTGTTTTGCTGCCCAACAACATATTTTTGAGCAGTTTATTGTCATCATCTTTAAGCTTTTTCATCATTATGTCATGTCTTTGTTACCAATTGCATTAGTGGTATAAAACATGAAACCTGCAACTTTGAAACAGTAATTACACACTGGCAACAAAATCATTTCTTTACACCATGACCAAACCAGGTAACATACACATCATTAATAGAGAAAATTTTAAATGGCATTTTTGGTATAATGACAATGTTCAGGTAACACATACATTAATCAAGAAAAATTAAATGTCATACTTTGGATCAAGTCAGGATTAAGAATTTCTTACTGCTTTACCATTGCTTTTCCACACACAGTTAGGTCATTACATACATCAAGATCAGCACAATAATTTTACATCCTACTGCAAGTGATTTCTGCCTACCTTTTGTGGTACTAGACACATGCCTCTCATATTTATTTTACACACATTAGTCAGGTTCATCTCCACAGTTTTTAACACACAAAGTTTTTCATCATATTTATCCCTGTTTTCAAAAACATTTACATTTAGTCATATTATAGTATTCATTTGCCTTGTTTTCAGTAGTCTTACCTTTTCTCATCCATATTTCTCTTTCCAATTACTTTTCCATTGCATTTTTCCTGCACAATACCCACTATACATTCATAATGCTTGGTCATTTTCTTGTGTACCCAATTTAATTATTCATTTATTTGTCCACAAACAACACACAGTATTCTACATTATTTCCACACTATTCAATACACTCCGATAGAGAAGAAGAAAACAAGATAGTAAAAGTTCTGAATGATGAAGAGGAAGGTTGGCAGCACGAAAAGAAACAGAAGTAGTGCTGGCAACAACTCAGGTCCCTGGTGCTCGTCAGGCACCTGACAATGCAAAGAGTGCATAGCCTCCTGAGGGTTGACAACCCTCATCTGAGGACATGTATCTTTAAATACATAACATGGTGTAAATATAAGCCCTTTCTGGTCTTTAAGTATATTAGAAATTAATTATTATCTTGTGGAGTTCTTTGCACTCTCATTAAGTTCCTATAAGCATCATTAGTCATAAAGTTCTCAGGTTTTTCACACTACATGGCCCTGCCTTCATAATTAGACTGGCAACAGTAAGTATTCAATTGAAAATAAACATTTCCTAAGCAAAGTCAAACAGTACACTACAGTAAATAAGCAACAACCTCCCACAGGCCTCAAGATCAACAGAACAACAATTCATTTTCAGGTAACACTCAGATACAGTAATACTAAAGTCATGCATTATATTAACAGTGTATGTACATACAATGTCCTGCCCCCAGTCTCTTTATTAACAAGGCAGTCTTTTTTGGTTCATAAAACAGTCACTTAAGTCTGGTGGCTTTTTAGGCCTTCTATCTTCTACATCTTTCACTAACCCATTCAGATCTTGCCAACGTTTTGTTTCATCAGGTGGCTTTTTAGGTTCTGGAATTTCAAAGTCTTTAGCAAGGTACATCACGGCCTGTTCTGCTATCATCTTAAAAGGTGGTTCTTTTTGTTCTTGTAATTCACACTCCTTCAAAACAATTGTTAAGGCTTGCCCCAGTATAGTATCATCTGGAGGTTCCTGCAAATTATGTCCCTGTGTTACATTACTGAATAATTCATTCGGTTTTGGCCCATTTCTACTTTCTGTATCTTGCTTTGGTAAAATGTCACTAATTTTCTCATACCTTCTTTCAGTAAAAGTGTATTCACTTTCGTTTACACCTGAAAATTCATCTTCATTAGAGTCATCACTACTCCCTTCCTCACCATCAGATTCACTTAAGTACTCGACTTTTGCACAATAGGGAAAGTTGGTATATTCATTCTTATCTGTATTCATATACCCTTCATCATCTGAACTATCACTAGGTGCTATTTCGTTATCAGATTCGATTAGGAAAGCAACTTTTAGACAGTGGGGCAGATTATCACTAGATGTTTCAGCTACTTTGTTTTTTGAATTACTTTCTACACAATGCACATCGTTTGGACAGTCAGGCACTTCTGTTATATCACTTTGAACGATTTCAGCCTTAACTTCATACTTAGTATAATCGTCACATACTTCAATAACTTTCATTTCATTTTCTTCCATGCTGTCATTTTCAGGTAATCGTGCGAAATTCTTACTAGACCCTTCTGCTTCAAAACTATTAAACACCTTTCCATCAACCATAATTTCATCTGCAGTGCTCATAATGTCATGATTACTAACGTCCTCCTCTACCTCTTTTTTACCTATAATTAATTGTGCACACGTTTTTTGCGTGGCATATTCGACCTCCCTTTCCTCTTTATTCATCACAACCTCCCCCACATCTACGTCTTTTACCTCATACACATCATTAACAGTACAAATGTTCTCCTTTTCACTCGCCTTTTCTGGCTCCCTTTTATTCTTTAATAAAATCTTTTCGCACGATTCCGATACCGAGTTATCTTTATCATATGACATATTAACTTTATTTCCATTTCTACATTCATCTACTACTGAAACCGGCCATCGGAAGTGTCCGATCCCGCCTCTTCTGTTTCTCTCTACGGCAGCCATCTTGTTCTGACGTCTGCCATTTGTATGTGTTGCCAAGAGCAATGTACGCTGCTCCGGCAACCGCTGGTCCGAGCATGAACGGTCACGTGACTTCGCACTGGGAACGCCACTATGTATCACTCCGCGCCCATCTTTCATAGGCGCGTCCTTAACCTTCCTGCCCCATAGTTTACATCTTTCCTTCTCGAATCTAATATTTGACATCTTTTCTTTGGGCCCAAAATCGGTTTCCGCGTGACTCCGGCCCGTAACACACGCGTTTTCAGTTCTCCATTTTGTCTCTATTTTGGAAATTCTGTGCTATGTATCCTCTACCGCGCGTCGTGCAATTCCCCCTACCTCTCGCACGACCTCTTTGAATCGCGTTTACACGATATCTTTCATTTTCATGTCGTTCAGCTTGGTCATTACTTTCTCGCAAATAACTGTTGTTATTATGGGGACGAGGCTCGCGATTTCTTCGCCAGTGATCTTCATCCTCTACTCTTTCCAAGAACGCAGAAAAACTTCTGTGGGTACTTCCAACATATCGTTTCGAATCCTCAGGCAATTTCTGCCAAAGAACCCAAACGATCTCAGCTTCAGTCCTTCTAGCCTTGAAATGTATCAGTTTTCTGTACCATGATTCGCAAATTCTTTCATGGTTTGCCTACCCCTGATGTCATACAACCTGGCCATTAAAAACTCACGCCACAACTGGTCTTGTTTTTGTTCTGACCAGTACTCGTCAATAAACTTTTGTTTAAAGGTTTCAAAAGACATCTGGTTAGTATCAAGATTCAACCCCCACCTTTTTGCTTCTCCCGTTAATGCACTGATTACAACATTAATTTTTTCCTGGTCAGTCAAATATTCAGGAAAATTTCTTTCGCAATTCTTTACAAAGTCTAGGGGGTGCCATCCGTTATGCCTCTTTGCTGGGTCGAATTTTTCCTCGCCCTCTAATATTTTACTGAAAGGCATTTTTTCAGTAAAATTTGTAGGTCCGGTTTGTATTTTTCTTTCCAAGTCATACATTTTGCCTTGGATTTGTGAAGTGTTATGTTCACACTTCTTTTCGCAAGTAACGATCTGTCTGGTTAATTCTCTACTTGTTTCTGTTACAGACTGTTTAATCTGTGCAAATTCCACGTTACATTCTGTTTGTATTTCGGATTTAATACCGAATACCTTTTCATCCACTTTAGTACAGACTAAGGGTTCTATCTGATCTTGAATTTTAATTATTTCAAAGTCAAATCTTTCGTTAATGTCATCAATTTGTCCTTGTACATTGGCAATATTGCCATTGATGACAGTAATTTCGCTTTTAATACTTTTGATTTCATTACTCACTGTTCCTACCCTTGAGTTGACTTCTTCAATTTGCTGACTAAGTCTGGTACCCTGCATTTCGATTTGTTTACTTTGTGCTGCGATTTGTGAATTAAGATTGTCATTTTGCGCAGCATTTTGATGCCCCTGTGCTGCGATTCGTGCCTTAATATTGTCATTTTGTGCAGACAGTATTCTAAGCAAGTCAGTCAGATCTAGTGTCTTTTCACTTTTAGATTCTACTGCCTTTTCGTGTTCAGATCCTACACCCCTTTCTGGTTTTGGTGATTCAAACATATTCATCGATTCATCAGCATAGCCACTGTCTTCGACAACATCGCCTACATTGTCTTGCTTAGTACGCGCTACACACATAGCTTCGATCTGTTTATTAACGTCTGCGTGATAACGTACGTAATTTAACTCGCGCGTCATTCCATCTGTTGGTGTGCTGCCTGAACTACTCTCGTTTGCATTCTGCTCTCGCGTGTCTAGATTTATTTCTTGTCTCCTGTCCATTTTAGCTATTATTAAGTACTGATACCTTTTATTTTTAGTTTAAACTGAACTTTCGCTACCAGTTCTGTCAAGTAATGTACAGGTTCGTGCCGCTGGACGTTTTATGTTCACTCTATGTTTGTGAAATGCTAACAACTTATAATTTTTTCCGTCTGTAGGTGCAAACTGAACAACGTTCTGTCACGCGGCGCCACGTATAACACTCCCTGTCTGCTACTGCTATACCATAACCTTAAAGTAGGAGTCAGTTTGCAAAACAGAACTATTTTGCTATAGCAGTTATGGTATAAAGCAACAGATCTGTGTTACCCTCTGAGAGTAATTTTGTTATGTTGACCGTGTTGTTCCTAACGGAGGTGGCTTATCGGAAATGAAAGTCAGAATTACGTTAATATTTGAACAGTAACAAACAAAATTTTGTTTATCTGCACTGTTTAATTGATAAAGAAAACGGTCGCCAGCCTAACTAGGCAAGAGAATGATTAACATTCTCGTTCAAGAAAATAGGTATAAGTAACTATAACGGACAAAACACAACCTAGACTTGGCCAAACGCGAGTGCAATGAACGCCGACACACATATGTTTTAAGGTTGAAGCTAACAACTGGAGCAGCACAAAAAACTATTTGCAAAATTATAACACGTACAGAAAAACACTATCACTTTCAGGGTTTACACAAACTGAGTGGTCTTTATACTGTTAATATGCACACAAGAGAGATAAACACTTAGTGATCATGAACATATAATTTCCTACTATGCAGTTTTCTACTTTTACTACCGTGGAACATAAAATTAACATTAATGTAAGATACTGACCCACTTTCTGATATTAACAACAGGCAGTAGTGTGATTATTTACTAAGCAAAACTCTATAAGCCACTGTCTTGAGAAATTTTAATTTGAAGTTGGCAATAACACTTTAATAAGCAGTTTTACTAGGAAAATTATTTCAGCAAGCATCATTAACTTTAACTTTCTCTTTACTATGTTCAAAGGGCATCAATTAGAAAACTGGGTTTCAATGTACTTTCAGTAAGGACACTCGGTAACCGCTTTACTTCAAACGGAGAGGACCCTGAGAGGTGTTATGATGAGGAGTAAAATCAAGGTAGGTACATAAATTCAGACATGAATTACCTTATATTTCAGCACACTAACACATCCATTAGGCTGATCCTTCACTGTACATCGATGCAGTATTCCAATACAATGATTGCGCAATGTGGTGGCAACTGCATGTTGGTAGGTGGAATTGCAGGTAGAATTGCTGGACTCTGTCATTTCTTGGTGGCTATGATAAATACAAATTCCAGAATAGTTCCAGCTATTTATCCACCCATCCGAGGCATTGGAAAGTAGCAGAAAAAGCCTCCCTCGGAATCATCACAATATGCATCTGTTACTGGGCAGTACACGAACTCGTGGCTCGTCTCCGACTGCTGGCTCGTCCCCGACTGGTTGCTCGTCCCCGACTAACTATCAGTTCCACCTTTTCCACCTATGCCAACCACAATTTGCGCGCGCTACACAGTTCCGTTCCTGAGGGGAACCACTACACCATTTACATACAAAATAACTAAGAGCCCTAAGTGAAGGTCAGCAATTTACATAACAACAAACAAATACATTAAATAAAACAGAACATTTTCACATATTGACACTTCTCCAAAAAATTATTCACACAAAATTACAATTATATACAGTAAGTTTTGTTCCCTCCAAATGGGACAAAGAATTTTAAATTACAGATACAGTACTTTCCATAGAATCAAATTACAGCATCAAAGGTTTGACAAAGAAAAGAGTACACAATTTTATGTTATCGATTCAATCACATTTACCAACGATCAACAATGTAACATTAAATAAAGCAAAAAATAAATAAATAAATAAATCCATACAGCATAAGAGCTGTGGTGTTACAAGGTAAGCGGTTTATGATCTGTGTAAATCGTGAACTGTCGCCCTTCTAATGCGTGTCTGAATTTTTTACTGCCGCATAAGCGGCGTACAGCTCACGGTCATATGTTGCCCAACGTTGCTGAGATGGTGACAACTTATGACTATAAAATACAATGGGCTGCCATAACTGATCAATTTGTTGGTGACGTACAGCACCAATGGCAGTGGACGAAGCAGCAACCATGAGAGCGAGTGGAGCATGCGCGACCGGGTGTGCTAATTGGGCGGCCTCTGCTATAGCTTTTTTTATAGCGTGAAACGCGGTGTCCGCCTCGATAGTCCAATGCACACTGTGGTTAGATTTAGGTGCGCCTTTAAGTAGTTCATTCAATGGTGCAGTTATCAGTGCATGATTGCGAATGAAGCGTTGGTAGAAATTCGCTACTCCAATGAATCGTATTAATTCTCTGACTGTGACAGGGCGGTAGTATCTGTTTATGGCCTCTACTTTACTGTGTGGCGGTCAAATGCCCTGTGCATTCACCAAATATCCTAGAAATCGGACCTCTTTTTCACCAAAAACACACTTGGAAGGATTAATTACTAGTCCATGTGTTCGTAGGCGGTCAAACACTTGTGCCCAATGCTGTAAGTGCACATAGCAAAAATTTAAATCACTTGTAACCTCATCCATAAAACGTTAGAAGGTCTGGGCGGCATTACATAGTCCGAATGGCATTCGGATGAATTCAGATAGACCGAATGGTGTTGTCACCGCTGTTTTAGGAATATCTTCTGCAGCTATGTTGTTGTTGTTGTTGTGGTCTTCAGTCCTGAGACTGGTTTGATGCAGCTCTCCATGCTACTCTATCCTGTGGAAGCTTCTTCATCTCCCAGTACCTACTGCAACCTACATCCTTCTGAATCTGCTTAGTGTATTCATCTCTTGGTCTCCCCCTATGATTTTTACCCTCCACGCTGCCCTCCAATACTAAATTGGTGATCCCTTGATGCCTCAATACATGTCCTACTAACCGATCCCTTCTTCTGGTCAAGTTGTGCCACAAACTTCTCTTCTCCCCAATCCTATTCAATACTTCCTCATTAGTTATGTGATCTACCCATCTAATCTTCAGCATTCTTCTGTAGCACCACATTTCGAAAGCTTCTATTCTCTTCTTGTCCAAACTATTTACTGTCCATGTTTCACTTCCATACATGGCTACACTCCATACAAATACTTTCAGAAATGACTTCCTGACACTTAAATCTATACTCGATGTTAACAAATTTCTCTTCTTCAGAAACGCTTTCCTTGCCATTGCCAGTCTGCATTTTATATCCTCTTTACTTCGACCATCATCAGTTATTTTGCTCCCCAAATAGCAAAACTCCTTTGCCACTTTAAGTGTCTCATTTCCTAATCTAATTCCCTCAGCATCACCCGACTTAATTCGACTACATTCCATTATCCTCGTTTTGCTTTAGTTGATGTTCATCTTATATCCTCCCTTCAAGTCACCATCCATTCCGTTCAACTGCTCTTCCAAGTCCTTTGCTGTCTCTGACAGAATTACAATGTCGTCGGCGAACCTCAACGTTTTTATTTCTTCTCCGTGGATTTTAATACCTACTCCGAATTTTTCTTTTGTTTCCTTTACTGCTTGCTCAATATACAGATTGAATAACATCGGGGAGAGGCTACAACCCTGTCTTACTCCCTTCCCAACCACTGCTTCCCTTTCATGTCCCTCGACTCTTATAACTGCCATCTGGTTTCTGTACAAATTTTAAATAGCCTTTCGCTCCTTGTATTTTACCCCTGCCACCTTTAGAATTTGAAAGAGAGTATTCCAGTCAACATTGTCAAAAGCTTTCTCTAAGTCTACAAATGCTAGAAACGTAGGTTTGCCTTTCCTTAATCTTTCTTCTATGATAAGTCGTAAGGTCGGTATTGCCTCACGTGTTCCAGTATTTCTACGGAATCCAAACTGATCTTCCCCGAGGTCGGCTTCTACTAGCTTTTCCATTCGTCTGTAAAGAATTCGTGTTAGTATTTTGCAGCTGTGACTTATTAAACTGATTGTTTGGTAATTTTCACATCTGTCAAGACCTGCTTTCTTTGGGATTGGAATTATTATATTCTTCTTGAAGTCTGAGGGAATTTCGCCTGTTTCATACATCTTGCTCACCAGATGGTAGAGTTTTGTCAGGACTGGCTCTCCCAAGGCCGTCAGTAGTTCCAATGGAATGTTGTCTACTCCGGGGGCCTTGTTTCGACTCAGGTCTTTCAGTGCTCTGTCAAACTCTTCACGCAGTATCGTATTTCCCATTTCATCTTCATCTACATCCTCTTCCATTTCCATAATATTGTCCTCAAGTACATCGCCCTTGTATAGACCCTCTATATACTCCTTCCACCTTTCTGCTTTCTTTTCTTTGCTTAGAACTGGGTTTCCATCTGAGCTCTTGATGTTCATACAAGTGGTTCTCTTATCTCCAAAGGTCTCTTTAATTTTCCTGTAGGCAGTATCTATCTTACCCCTAGTGAAATAAGCCTCAACATCCTTACATTTGTCCTCTAGCCATGCCTGCTTAGCCATTTTGCGCTTCCTGTCGATCTCATTTTTGAGACGTTTGTATTCCTTTTTGCCTGCTTCATTAACTGCATTTTTATATTTTCTCCTTTCATCAATTAAATTCAATATTTCTTCTGTTACCCAAGAATTTCTAAGAGCCCTGGTCTTTTTACCTACTTGATCCTCTACTGCCTTCACTACTTCATCCCTCAAAGCTACCCATTCTTCTTCTACTGTATTTCTTTCCCCCATTCCTGTCGATTGTTCCCTTATGCTCTCCCTAAAACACTGTACAACCTCTGGTTCTTTCAGTTTATCCAGGTCCCATCTCCTTAAATTCCCACCTATTTGCAGTTTCTTCAGTTTTAATCTACAGATCATAACCAATAGATTGTGGTCAGAGTCCACATCTGCCCCTGGAAATGTCTTACAATTTAAAACCTGGTTCCTAAATCTCTGTCTTACCATTATATAATCTATCTGATACCTTTTAGTATCTGCAGCTATAGGGATCTCATAGTAAGCTCGAACTAGATCAATGGTAGAAAATATAGTCTTACCATGAACATTTGCAGAAAAGTCTTCTATATGCGGAACTGGGTGCCGGTTTGCAATGGTCCTTGAATTGAGTTGGCGATAGTCACCGCAGGGGCGCCATCCATTCCTCTTTTTAGGCACGTTGTGAATTGGGGATGCCCAACTGCTACTAGAAACTCTGCAGATACCTTGTGACAGCATGCTGTGAATTTCCTGCTTTACCACTTTTAGCTTTACGGCCGTTAAACGTCTAGGCCGAGCGTGAGTTGGCGGCCCTGCCGTGGTCAAAATGTGGTGGACGGTTGTATGCTTGACTGGTGGGAGAGTAGGCGATTGCTGTGTGATCTCGGGGTATCCTTTCAGTAATCGTATATATGGTATGTCGCCTGTGACTGTGCGTACCTCTAGTGGTGTGATACGAGGTGCATTCAAGTTCTAAGGCCTCCGATTTTTTTTCTAATTAACTACTCACCCGCAATCGATGAAATTGGCGTTACTTCTCGACGTAATTACCCTGCAGACGTACACATTTTTCACAACGCTGACGCCATGATTCCATGGCAGCGGCGAAGGCTTCTTTAGGAGTCTGTTTTGACCACTGGAAAATCGCTGAGGCAATAGCAGCACGGCTGGTGAATGTGCGGCCACGGAGAGTGTCTTGTTGGAAAAAGCCAAAAGTCACTAGGAGCCAGGTCAGGTGAGTAGGGAGCATGAGGAATCACTTCAAAGTTGTTATCACGAAGAAACTGTTGCGTAACGATAGGTCGATGTGCGGGTGCGTTGTCTTGGTGAAACAGCACACGCGCAGCCCTTCCCGGACGTTTTTGTTGCAGTGCAGGAAGGAATTTGTTCTTCAAAACATTTTCGTAGGATGCACCTGTTACCGTAGTGCCCTTTGGAACGCAATGGGTAAGGATTACGCCCTCGCTGTCCCAGAACATGGACACCATCATTTTTTCAGCACTGGCGGGTACCCGAAATTTTTTTGGTGGCGGTGAATCTGTGTGCTTCCATTGAGCTGACTGGCGCTTGGTTTCTGGATTGAAAAATGGCATCCACGTCTCATCCATTGTCACAACCGACGAAAAGAAAGTCCCATTCATGCTGTCGTTGCGCGTCAACATTGCTTGGCACCATGCCACACGGGCAGCCATGTGGTCGTCCGTAAGCATTCGTGGCACCCACTTGGATGACACTTTTCGCATTTTCAGGTCGTCATGCAGGATTGTGTGCACAGAACCCACAGAAATGCCAACTCTGGAGGCGATCTGTTCAACAGTCATTCGGCGATCCCCCAAAACAATTCTCTCCACTTTCTCGATCATGTCGTCAGACCGGCTTGTGCGAGCCCGAGGTTGTTTCGGTTTGATGTCACACAATGTCCTGCCTTCATTAAACTGTCGCACCCACGAACGCACTTTCGACACAATCATAACTCCATCACCACATGTCTCCTTCAACTGTCGTTGAATTTCAATTGGTTTCACACCACGCAAATTCAGATAACGAATGATTGCACGCTGTTCAAGTAAGGAAAACGTCGCCATTTTAAGCATTTAAAACAGATTTCATTCTCGCCGCTGGCGGTAAAATTCTATCTGCCGTACGGTGCTGCTATCACTGGGACGTATTGACAATGAACGCGACCTCATTTTAAAACAATGCGTACGTTTCTATCTCTTTCCAGTCCGGAGAAATAAAATCGGAGGCCTTAGAACTTGAATGCACCTCGTACAACGGACCTTTCCTCTTGTATGCAGACTAGTAGTCAAATCTATTAGTCGCTGACGTCGCAGATCTGGCAGTAAACCGTAGAAGGACAAAAAATCTGCTCCGATAATAGGCTGTGATATATCTGCCACTGTAAATTGCCATTCAAACACACGGCGTAGCCCCAAGTTAAGGAATAATGTTACTCGACCGTATGTTCTAATTTTGGAGTCATTGGCGGCGTATAGATAACAGTCGTCGCAGCTCCGGCGTGATAGGCGGTTTGCTGGATATACGGACACTTCTGCGCCTGTATCGAAGAGAAACTGTAGTTTTGTATTGCGGTCAATCAAAAAAACTCGGCGAGTGTTTGCACTGGAAGTTATCGCTGCTACGGTGTCTGCCTCATGTTTCCACTTGCAAGGTGGCGTACACTTTCGTGCAGCATTACCAAATGTCTTGTGGTACCAGCATAAGTTCTGTAGTGATGGTGATCGGTTGCGACTTCGTGACCGTCGGCGGCGTGGCCGTTGGCGGGTTTGCGTTGTTTGTAATGCAGTTACCTGTGCGGTCAACTCTGCCAGTTGGGATTGTAGGGAGACTAACGTCACTGTGGGCGAATTTTCTTGTTGTGGCGTTAATATTGAGACACTTGATGTGGGATACATTTCAGTTAACCTGTCGGCCGTTTGTGCCAGTGCGTTTAAATCACGTGCACATACAGTGAGAATTTTTTGAGTATCTGATGGCAGCCGAGACAACCATATATTTCGTGGCACATCATCAGTTACAGTGTTACTTGCCAGTGTGCGCAAACGTCGTAAGAGTTGTGATGGAGTGCGATCTCCGAGTTCTTCAGTGCGCAGTAGCTTCTCTAGCCGTTTTGCCTCTGATTGTGACAAACGCGTTATTAATGCGTTTTTAATGGATGCATAACGATCGGTGTCCGGTGGTGCGGCTAGGATATCTTGTACTTCTGCTGCTAGATCTTCTGTAAGTGCTGCAACCACATAGCTGTACTTAGTTTCGTCCGCCGATATTTGTGCGAGGACGAACTGGCTTTCTAACTGGGCAAACCGCAATAGAGGATGTAACGCCGGAAATGCATATCCTCCTATTTCCATCTATTGTACTATAAATTTGTTTTCCTTATTTTTGTTACCTGAATATATGACATTTCTGTGTCTTTACATATTGTAATTGTTTTACTATTTGTATATATATATTTATGCATTTATGTCGATGTATAATTGGTTTGTTTCGTAAATATTATTTGTATTTTTACGCTGGGTCTTGCCTAGGGAAAACTGCTATCGAACGAGTACATCGATAGGTCGTGTGAAGAATCAAAGTGTGTAGGATCTTTGGTAGTGTTAACTCTGCCGCGTGGAGCGCGGGCAGGGGGAGTCTGACTGGAGTAGCGAGTGGAGCAGGTGTGTTGTGTGACGCTCCCGCGAGTTGCCGCGCTTTCGGGGTTTGGCAGCATGTAATTGCGCTCGACTTGCGATGATAGTTTCTGACATGGTGTCGCGGACGGGAAGCATTAGCTGGCGCACATCAAGAGCCCGTTTCGTCTGGTGACCGTGTCGAGAAGAAGGCGCGCCAACATCCAGCTTCTGCAACAGCGACGGCCGACAATGAGTGACTGTCGCCACCTCCTCGATCGACGGCTTCAAACCTTCAATCAACCAACAAGGAAGACTGGAAGCACGTAAAGTTTTAGAACTGTATGGCAGACCTAAGCTTTTCAAACTTTTAAAATTGTTGCATGACAAAATTACAGCAACTTAGCATGAACCTTTGTTGCTCATTGTCCCAATTGCATTACCAAGCAGGGTCCCTTCCTTTTCCGGAATGAACCCGAGTGTCATTGAAATTCAAACGCCAGCATCATTCTATTTCACTGCTTTAATTTCAAAGTTTAGTTAAGGTATTCATAGCTGGCTACAATATTTAGATTACACAAGCACAAATTAAGAGTGCGAGTTTTGTTACCGTATTTTAGCTTACCTGTGACTGCAGCTCAGCTTGGTACGTACTAAATTTTACTATTGTTAATTGTTCAGAATCATTTAATTCATCTTTCAAAGTTAAATCTCTTATTTCTAAATTGCATTGATTCAAGTAGCTTTTGAGATGATTCTTGAGGTAGTCCAAGACTAACCGTATTTTACTGAATTTCGATGTGCTTCAGAAGGAAAGCTCACTATTAACTTCAGTCACTAAATTAACTTTCGATTTTTCGGTTTTATTAATTCTTTTGCTAAATTAAGTCAGAGTGTAGCGAAATTTATTACTTCTGACAAACTTTCAGTTTTCACACTACACGTGTCAACCTTCAGTTGCCACGCTTCTAGTGCTAATTATATGTGTAATCACCTTTCTTTTTCAGTTACTATAGCAATTGTCCTTAGGACTGGCGACCGTAATTTCCCCCAAATCTCAAATATCTAATTAGCGCCAATTAATTGTTAATGTGACGACCGCACATTTACTTTCTTTATTAACTGTACCCATTTTTAAAATTAATTTCCACCAGTTTCATTTGCATTTTTCCTTTCATTTAGATGTAACCCTTTCCTCCCTCTTTACCGATAGATTAACTTCGGTGACGATTGCTTTTCCCAAATTTCCATTAGGTACACGCGGTTTAATTTTTCACTGTCATTAAGGTCGATAAGTGAGGGGGAGGTTACAAGGATTACGTAACCAGAATGGTGGAGGTTTTATCGTCACCCTGTTAATTGCACAGCTGGTTTCAGGTTGAATTGAGACTGGCGAATCGGTCATTATCGTGCTGAAACGAGCGCGACGCGGCTGGCGTGGAAGTTGCAAACGTGAACGTTGCGGAACTTCGTTAAACGCTGAAGCCGACGCGGATGTTAACGTAGTTCGTCGGGTGTCACCAAATGTGGGTGTTGGAGAAAACAATTCCTTTATTACCACATATATTTAGCAATAACTTAACACTACACAAATGAATGAATTGTGTAGACATGAACAGCACGGAATAACTAACAAAAGCTAAGTCAAAGAATAACTATATCACTGCACGTAAATTAACACTTCACGGAATGATTATGAAGCACTGTACACTTGTAGGGATCGATTGTCAGAAAGAGGTCACTACAAGGACAACACAAACACCCAGTCATCTCGAGGCAGGGGAAAATCCCTGACCCCACCGGGAATCGAACGCGGGATCCAGTGCTCGGGAAGCGAGAACGTGACCGCGAGACCAGGAGCTGCGGAGTGAAGGAATAAACATTGTAATAATGAGTTCTAGATTGGTGTGTAGGTTCATGGCGTTTTTGTTTTGTATGTTGCAATTCTCGTTGCTATGGGTTTAATTAGCGATTATCATTTTTTATTTGTGGTTCACTGTTGCTGTTTGAGTTTGTATATTGTCATTTTGTCATTTGACGATCATGAATGGCGCTATTGACGCTAGTAGAGTACGCCTCATGTTCAACCAGACTCTATAGAAACCCACGATTGACTGACTCATACGATTCGAGTTACATCTGATCAGGTAGATACTGATAAGTTTGAATTTGATTTCTATGATTTTTTTGTGAAGTTTCAAGATCTATTGCAAGTAGAACAGCTTCTCTCTTGGGTTGGTTCTCAGGTGATACTTACGCATACTGATGGTTCTGTTAGTTCATACCTTCCTGAAAATGCGGTGATAGAGCATATTCTGGTTAGAGTTTACGATCTTCCACCCGAAGTGGACGATTCATTTCCAAAGGCGACGTTGTTTCCTTATGGTGTCGTCCGGCATTTCCGTCTGCAACACTGGTCTGCTCAACATCACATGCAATGTCACAGTGGCATCCGAACCGTAGAGATGTGTGTTGAAAAGAATATTCATTCACACCTCAACGCTTATTGTTACGCAGGCTTCCTTTGTAATGAAAGTGACCATCTCAGTTCCAGTTGTCCGCAACGTGTAACTAATTAAAGTCGGCCTATGGAAAACGTCGTCCTATGACATTAGCATCGCAATCTGCTGTCAGTACTTCTTCAGCTTTAGAGGACATTGTCCCCCCATCCGTGCGACTTTCCGCCCTTACCGGTACGTTCAGGTGCGGCTCCTGCTGCCGTTAAGATGCCGGCACCGGTAGCAAAGTTTTAACGTCGATGGACTCTGGATGGTGAAGATTTTGAAGTCACACCTCCACACTCTCGTCTCTCCTAGAGGGTGGTAGTGGACTTTGCTTCTGTCAGTGGTGATGCGTTAGGTGCTGGCACTAATTGCGGGTTTAGTTTCACCAGCGCTCCTCCTTTTTGCGTTGGAATGAATGTTGCATCTGCGACCTCTCCTCCATACGCAGCAACGTATCTTCTTGTGGATTCCAATGACTAAACGGAGATGATGTTCTAGTGCAATGACATCCATTGCTTAGTGTGATACGATGGACTCTCTTCCGAGTACTCAGATGAAGCAGATAGCTGCAGACGTCGAACTGCCCGTCTCTTCCTTATCTGATGATTATGTGCATCGTTCCCCGTTGTGTATCTCACATTTCGCTGAGTGGAGAGGGGAAGCTTCCCTTTCTCAACCCCCCAAACCCTTACCAAGGCGGACCTCCATGAGCTCCTACCAATCTGCGTCAAGGAGTTACGGTGCCACGGGGCGGTGTGAAACAACTCTTTCAACCTCAGCGATCTGCGTCGCGTTGGAAAACAAAGCATGGTAGCTACACCTTCCGGTGGAGGGAATTCAAATCCTGCACCTTCGTCTCTGCCGTCTGCCGGTGTCGTGGAGTACGAGACGTGATGCGTAAATTCTTTCCCAGTTCCACTCTCATGCCTTACTTGTGTTAACTAATGCAGGTGTATACGTTTCTTATCCTAAGTGTTGATAGGATAACTCTTCTTTACTGCTTACTGCGTTACGAGAGTTTATTTATGATTCCCAAGCTGAAGTTGTGGTTTTGGGAGAACTGTTACTTGATTTGCTTTCTCTCCCTGGGTGTTCAATGTTTTTTAACGTGGCGTCATACGTTCTATAGGTATGGCAGTGCTTTACAGCGACAATATTAAGTTGACGAACGTTGAAACTCTGGTTGACAGCCGGAGTATAATGTGTCGTTTCTAGATCTCGCTTTAATTTTTTTATACTCCCTCTGGATCTGGTCGTAAATATAAATGCTCTCGCTTTTGTAAGGAAGATGCAATTTATTTCCTTCGCCAAAATCCCCGAAAACTTTTAATGGGAAGGGAGATTTCAAGTGTGTCTTATGTCTTTTCTGAATTAGGCTCCTAATAATAACGATTGTGATGAACTTAATGCTGTGATGGCGTCGTTGAGTCCACAGGATGGAACACAGAAAATAATGAATACAGAGACCGAAATATGGAAAAGGACAAATTGGTAGTGCCTTTGTAGAAGATGAGAAATAGTGAGACATAATTTTATTTTACGTAGATTCATAAGACGTCGAAATGTTTTTGAAGTTCCATCACGTCTATTTCAGGCGTAGCAGTTTGCCACAGCTCTTGTTTTCCTCTTACGGTGTTTGTATTCAAGATGTTTCACGTCCCATAACTCTGCTCATCGACGCAACGCATTTATCAAATTAATAGCTCTCTCGCTGCTTTGGTGAACATGTTAAGATAAACTTTTGATCGCCACTTCAAACTACCTTAATGAATTCCTTGAGTCCCCACCAAAAAGGGTTGCAAACGCCTTGTAGCAAGGAGAGTATCGATAAGGAGGTCACTTTAAAGAGATACATCAAATTTTTGTATGAGTCACGATTACTCAAAAACTACAGGGTTGCTGCGAAACTGGCAGTAACTCACGTACAGTCATTCATATTCGTATTGGTCTTTGCAATTCTCAGGCGTATTGCTTTGAAACGATATGTTCGAAATCGTGTTCAGCATTTTAGAGAATTTATGTACGATACCGAGAATCAGTTCAGGAGTTAATGTTCCTTGAAGCAGATCGCTTGCTTCGAATAGAACACATCCACGTAACCCAATTTCTCTTTTCTTGCTAACTCTTTTTCCTTGTGGTATGTAATTTGAGGGGAGCCGCAATGATTTTCACTATCTAGCTTCTTCCATTTCGCGGCTATAGCGTGACCTGTGAAAACATTTATCGCTCGGAAATGTATTGTGTCAAATATTGCCGCAGAACAGAGGCTCGTAATGTTGTCGTACATGCAGCTGTAATTCGTGTGACAACGGTGTTGACAGACGACAACGTCGGGGTGTGTTGTCGATAATGTGCAGTATTATAGCCTGTATCATCGTACCTTAACAGACAACTCTGCATTTTTTGGTTCGTGAACTAAAGAAAGTCGGACAACGTAACAGACTGATTTTGTAACGCTTAGTGTGGGCCACGGATTTGTGGCTGTAAGAAAAGGGAGATAGAGTCGTCGAGATATTTAGCCAGCCGGATTATTGGCTGAAGGAATGAAGACGTTCTTTCTTGAATTCCAAATGATAAAAGTATGGGACGACGATCGGTGGGTGGGTGACATTAGGAAACAGGGAGGGGCACCGTGGATGCAGTTTGCTGAACACTGCAGCGTATGGAAAAGTTAGTTGGAGGCCTTCATTCGGTGACAGAAGTGCTATGGTCGACTATGCCGTCGATGATGATGATGATGATGATGATGATGATTAGGATTACTAGGCTAAGCAACTGAATACGTAAAGTTTAAAAAGAAAAAGTATGTGTTCTATAGAGCCTGTTTTTCCGGACGTCTTCGCAATTCGCTAACGGAAAAGAGTGAGGTCACGTGGCCACATGGCGCCACAGTAGAGCCTGCACGAGATAACACACGCTGAGCAACACGGCTGATGGAGCTAAAGAGATGGGACCGCACACAGAGGGAACGGGGAACGGCAGGGCTGGTTTCCTTCTTTTTCTAGCCCGCGGCCGCGCTATCTTTACGCACCATCAGCCGGGCCTCGCCACTGGAGAGGCGGACAATTCCATTTAGGACGGCCAACATTCCACGACCCCAGGGGACTCGTGCCTGCCGCCCCGTGCAGGGCTGCCACTTTAATGGAGACTCCAGCTTCCTCACGTTACGGTCGCTTAGCTAACTGCACCAAGCAGCCTCTCCTACAGTCCTCAGGGGGGCGTCAATTGACTACTCCACTTGTATTCGACATGTAATGCAGACGTTGTCGCGTTCAGTGCATCGTCTCATTTCAGCACTACAGTGGGAAAGGGGGATAATTCCGTGTGAATAAATTTTACAGGAGGACAAAAAAAAAAAAGACAATAAGTCGCAGACCAGTAGCCTTCCTTTATTTTAAGTAGGACCAACTTATACCAGTAACTGGATATCTTTTGTAATTTTTTGAGCAGTTTTATGATAGATGAAAAGCACAAGCGGAAGTATTGTAACATTTCGCTGCTCATCGGTAGTACCAAATTCAATTATGTAAATTGCATAAATAATAAGTCACATTTGCACTAGGTGTAATAGATAGCCAACCAGTTGCAATAAAGTGTGGTTTTAAATTAACCGTGACCATGGTTTCGGCCGGCCGGAGTGGCCGAGCGGTTCTAGGCGCTACAGTCTGGAACCGCGCAACCGCTACGGTCGCAGGTTCGAATCCTGCCTCGGGCATGGATGTGTGTGATGTCCTTAGGTTAGTTAGGTTTAAGTAGTTCTAAGTTCTAGGGGACTGATGACCACAGCAGTTAAGTCCCATAGTGCTCAGAGCCATTTGAACCATTTGAGCCATGGTTTCAACTGATTTAAACCCTTCTTCCTCAGAAGGACAAGAAACAACTTCACATTAGCAGTCAGCCAGTAAAGCTATCTCCACGTCAAATGTACCGGCAATTGTCTGTACGTCAAAATAATGTATTAAAAAGGTCCCTAGAATCAAGGGCTTGGCTACACGCCATTCGGCGTGTAGCTACTAACATGGTCCGCTATTTTAAAAGATTGGTTTTGGTGATGTGACAAGCCCTCGATTCTAATGGCCTTAACTATTACATGTCGACGTACAGATCGTGCCCGACAGAAGAGGAGATAGCTGTATTCACTGATGGCTAATGTGTAGTTGGTTTCTTGTCCTTCTGAGGAAGAGAGGCTTAAATCCGTGGAAATCGTGGTAAAGTTTAATGCAGCAACGTACAAAATATTGAACTGACATTTGGCCATCCTGGAGTTCCACATTAACAAAATAAACGAAAAAAATGTTGTCAACCTGTTTAATATGGAGAAAACAATAATAATACATCACTGATTAGTTAATGAAAGAATTTCAATATTTTCTTAACTTTTGTAATCCAATAAAGTACTTCCTTGGCGCACCAACCATCAGTCCAATGGTTTTTGTTACAATCGTAAATCCGTCGTCCATAATGACGGTTAGTGATTTTGGGCTTCGGGGGAGCAAAGGATTAAAATGTGCAATTACATTTGACATTTATGATGTTTGAATATTGTCAAAAAACGTCAATTTCCAACCGCGAGGCTCACATTGCTCACATGACTGCTACTTGGACTTCTTGTTTGTACCTTTTAACCTTCCACGTACGTTACGTTTTTAGTACATATTGTAAACTCAGATATTTCAACATTTTCGTCCATCAGTTATAAACTGTCGTCATCCAGCACATTACAGAAAAGAATGTTTTGCCAGTCACCAAGACTCAATGATAGTACACTATTAACAAAAGTGTTTCTCCCATAACCACAACAAAGTCAATGAAATTGTGTGGATCGTTTAAGGTGAAGACAGAAGTGCGGTACAAAACAGTCGCCTACTTAACGAAGAGAAGCTAGGCCTACTCAGAAAAAACAAAAAAATCATTACGGATGTGATCCAGTGGGATATTTAGCGATGTGTCCCTATAATCCCCCAGTAGAGGTTACACTTGCCTCCTTTTACTCTTCACATAGGTCAAAACAGTCTGTCGTCTTATGTTCAGCCCCCTTCTTCCCTTAAGTATTTGCGAACTGTACAAAGCTACAGAACTTAAGCTCCACATAAGAAGGATAAGATGAATATCGTAAAAATTGGAGTTACATCGTTTTCACCCTGTGCTCTCCATTTGTAATAAAATATATTGGTTCAAGGATGTTACAGTCCATACATGTCCGACACAAAGCCATTTATAGCATTTATAGCTTTATGCGAAATCTGATTAACATGGGGTATAATTAAACTGGAGCACATGGTTCACTCTCGAGAATGGCGATGGCACAATGGTAAAGTTTCAGTACTCAGCGTAAGTACCAGCCTCAAAGGCCGTCCAGAGGCTCAGGGCTAAGAGGTTCCCTGTTCGAAACCTGACTGTGAGTGGACATTCAGCACCAATAGTTGTTAGCCAAAGGGATGAAGGAGGGGTGAAGTTCCTGACACCAAGCGTCGCGCCAGTGTGCCCATATACCCGTCTCAACTATGGAAAGTCATTTATAACGATACGAAAGTAAGGACAACACAACATGCAATCCCCAAGCGAAGAAAATCTCCGGCCCGGCCAGGCATCAAACCCGGGCCCCTTTGCTTAGCAATCCGCCGCCCTGACTGCGCAACCAATTAATGAATCTGGTTTGTCCTCACACTTGGTCGGTGGTCGTGTTCAGATACGCCGCCGCCCGGGCGAACGGCTGTCCAGAGTATGCACAACTCCACAGACGCAGCCCCTGAAGGCCTTATTATGTTATGAGGTACACTGACTTGCATTTACAAACGACTTGGGTTACTAATCGAACACACAATGAATGTTGGGGATTACCAGAACAGTAGTACGAAACATCTGAATCCCCTCATACCTGAGATCTTCTCCGATGGCGATGCCATCTTCTGTTCGGATAACTGTCCCTGTGACAAGGCCACAATAGTTCTACTGTGGTTTGTGAAGCATTATAAAGTACTCAGGCTGATGTATCGGCCACCAGATTCACATGAACTGAACGCAACGGAAGACATTTGGGACGATATCGCTCCTCAGGTCCGCGCCCACATCCACGGAGCAGTGATTTACAGGAATTGTGTGACCTGTGCCTACATATTTGGTGGCACGCGCCACAGGAAACCTACCAAGGACCCTGCGAATCCACGCCACGCAAAGCTGATGCTGTATTGCGTTCCAGGGGAGGAGCAAGACGCTATTAGGAGACTGAAGTACATCTACATGGATAGTCTGCAAATCATATTTAAGTGCCTGGCAGAGGGTTCATCGCACCACTTTCACAATTCTCTATTATTCAAATCTCGTATAGCGCGCGGAAGGAACGTACACCTGTATCTTTTCGTACGAGCTCTGATTTCCCTTATTTTATCGTGGTGATCGTTTCTGCCTATGTAGGTCGGTATTAACAAAATATTTTTGCATTCGGTGGAGAAAGTTGGTGATTGGAATTTCGTGAGGAGATTCGGTCTAAACGAAAAACGCCTTTCTTTTAATGATTTCCAGCCCAAATCCTGTATCATTTCTATGACACTCTCTCCTATATTTCGCGATAGTATAAAACGTGCTGCCCTTCATTGTACTTTTTCGGTGTATTCCGTCAGTCCTATCTGGTAAGCATCCCACATTGCGCAGCAGTATTCTAAAAGAGGACGGACAAGCGTAGTGTAGGCAGTCTCCTCAGTAGATCTGTTACTCTTCTAAGTGTCCTGCCAATAAAACGCAGTATTTGGTTAGCTTACCCCACAACATTTTCTATGTGTTCCATCCAATTTAAGTTATTAGTAATTATAATACCTAGGTATTTAACTGAATTTACGGCTTTTACATTAGACTGATTTAACGAATTCGTTTCACCACTCATTTGGATGACTTCACACTTTTCGTTATTTAGGGCCAACTGCCAGTTTTCACACCATTCAGATATCTTTTCTAAATTGTTTTGCAATTTTTTTACCTTCTGATGAGTTTATTATTCGATAAACGAACAGCGTCATCTGAAACAACCTAAGACAGCTGCCCAGAATGTCTCCCAAACCGCTTATATAGTTAAGGAACAGCAAAGGGCCTATAACACTACCTTGGGGAACGCCAGAAATCACTTCTGTTTTACTCGATGACTTTCCGTCAATTACTACGAACTGTGACCTCTCAAACATGAAATCACAAATTCAGTCATTTAAATGAGACGGTATTCCATAAGCAGGCAATTTCACTACAATCCGCTTGTGTGGTACAGTGTCAAAAGCCTTCCGGAAATTCAGAAATACGGAACCGATCTGAAATCCATTGTCGATAGCTCTCAACATTTCATGTGAATAAAGAGCTACTTGTGTTTCACAGGAACGATGGTTTCTAAACACATATTGACTGTGTGTCAATAGACGGTTTTCTTCAAGATAATTCATAATGTTTGAACACAATATATGTTCCAAAATCCTGCTGCATATCGACGTTAACGGTACGGGCCAGTAATTTAGTGGATTATTCCTACTACCATCCTTGAATATTGGTGTGACCTGTGCTTTTCAGGCTTTGGGTACGGATATTTCGTCGATCGAACGGTTGTAATGATTGTTAAGTATGAAGCTAATGCATCAGCATGCTCCGAAATGCAGCGCGGGATTAGCCAAGCGCTCTTAGGCGCTGCAGTCATAGACTGTGCGGCTGGTCCTGGGGAGGTTCGAGTCCTCCCTCGGGCATGGGTGTGTGTGTTTGCCCTTAGGATAATTTAGGTTCAGTAGTGTGTAAGCTTAGGGACTGATGACCTTAGCAGTTAAGTCCCATAAGATTTCACACACACTTGAACATACTCCGAAAGTACCATTATGGCTCATCACTATGATTGCGAGTGCTTACAGCTAACGTCGTTTCTCGCTTTGTAATGTCCATAACTTAGGGTATTTTCAACCCCGTCTTCGAGATCCCTTCAGTGCAAAACTTCCTTGACGTCTGTCACTCTTCTTACAGACGGTAGTTTCGTTTTCCTCTCTGGGATCCACATGCACACTTCCTTTTGCCACTTATAATCCTCTAGTTCTAAATGGCCACAACATAATAATTTTGCCTTTCAATAGCTTCTACTACTCTCCCCTCAAGTTTCATAATTTCTCTCCTCTTTCCAATTGTGAGGTGTCTCCTCCTAGGATTCCACCGCTTCGTCACCAGTAATAAGTTTCCATTATTATCAGTTGAACAGTTCCTCACTCTCTCTCATTTTCCAAACTTACAGCCCGTATCCCGTATATGTTTCGTGAGAAATATATATATTCTCATTTTAAGAAGAACAAAAATGATCGCTGTTATGTACACTTTGCCTTCTTTTGGTAACTTCATTGTATTTACATTTTTACGTGATTGTGTCAGTGGGGGAAACCTTTCAGGTAGTTTCTACAGCGTTGTAGAGTACTTGCTGCACTTCTGCTTCAACGGTATAGCATTTACACGACTCTGCAGCGTATTAAAATATGCACCTGTTCCCTAAAAGGTTCTCAAAACTGCCTCCGCATTCAGAACAGAATTATTTTCTTTGCTACCTTCACAACAGAGAAGAGCAAACGTTCTTTAACTCCGCGTTTGTTTCTGCCAGCTCCTAAGCAGATGGCAATGGCGGTAACTGCTTCCCAACTGAAAAGGTTTAGGAGAGAATTCGCACCAATCAAGAAAACCATGTGAAAGTCTGTTTCTAAAACAACGGACTTAACGACATTTTCATTCGTCCCTGTCAATAGCATACTGCGTGCATGTAATTCTGTAAATGCAAATTGGTGAGACAAGCTCATGAAGAGCTTCAGCAGTACTGCAGTGTTCCTACCGATAAACTAAAGTATGTTGTAATGGGAAATTGGAGCACAGTTCAAAACAACCCGCTGCAACTTCCGTTGATATCCAGTAGGTATTTATTGTCAAAATCTTACTTACCCTGATATGTAGTCACCCTATAGTATCTTCTTATTCAGATCACTACACTATAGTAACCAGCCCAGATCACATGGCACAGAAAAGAATAGTCATACACGACAAATGTGTTCATGGAAATAAAAAATTCGCCTGTGGAGTAAGTCTGTTAAAAGAGCAGCAAGTTCAGTGAAACGAAAAAATTTAAACCTGATCTTGAGAAGAACTGATTAATAATTTGATTATGAAATATCACTAACTGAGCCTTTACAAATTGGCTAGGAGAACTACACTCCTGGAAATTGAAATAAGAACACCGTGAATTCATTGTCCCAGGAAGGGGAAACTTTATTGACACATTCCTGGGGTCAGGTACATCACATGATCACACTGACAGAACCACAGGCACATAGACACAGGCCAGCAATGCAGGCTGCTATTCTCCCATGGAGACGATCGTAGAGATGCTGGATGTAGTCCTGTGGAACGGCTTGCCATGCCATTTCCACCTGGCGCCTCAGTTGGACGTGCAGACCGCGTGAGACGACGCTTCATCCAGTCCCAAACATGCTCAATGGGGGACAGATCCGGAGATCTTGCTGGCCAGGGTAGTTGACTTACACCTTCTAGAGCACGTTGGGTGGCACGGGATACATGCGGACGTGCATTGTCCTGTTGGAACAGCAAGTTCCCTTGCCGGTCTAGGAATGGTAGAACGATGGGTTCCATGACGGTTTGGATGTACCGTGCACTATTCAGTGTCCCCTCGACGATCACCAGTGGTGTACGGCCAGTGTAGGAGATCGCTCCCCACACCATGATGCCGGGTGTTGGCCCTGTGTGCCTCGGTCGTATGCAGTCCTGATTGTGGCGCTCACCTGCACGGCGCCAAACACGCATACGACCATCATTGGCACCAAGGCAGAAGCGACTCTCATCGCTGAAGACGACACGTCTCCATTCGTCCCTCCATTCACGCCTGTCGCGACACCACTGGAGGCGGGCTGCACGATGTTGGGGCGTGAGCGGAAGACGGCCTAACGGTGTGCGGGACCGTAGCCCGGCTTCATGGAGACGGTTGCGAATGGTCCTCGCCGATACCCCAGGAACAACAGTGTCCCTAATTTGCTGGGAAGTGGCGGTGCGGTCCCCTACGGCACTGCGTAGGATCCTACGGTCTTGGCGTGCATCCGTGCGTCGCTGCGGTCCGGTCCCAGGTCTACGGGCACGTGCACCTTCCGCCGACCACTGGCGACAACATCGATGTACTGTGGAGACCTCACGCCCCACGTGTTGAGCAATTCGGCGGTATGTCCACCCGGCCTCCCGCATGCCCACTATACGCCCTCGCTCAAAGTCCGTCAACTGCACATACGGCTCACGTCCACGCTGTCGCGGCATGCTACCAGTGTTAAAGACTGCGATGGAGCTCCGTATGCACGGCAAACTGGCTGACACTGACGGCGGCGGTGCACAAATGCTGCGCAGCTAGCGCCATTCGACGGCCAACACCGCGGTTCCTGGTGTGTCCGCTGTGTCGTGCGTGTGATCATTGCTTGTACAGCCCTCTCGCAGTGTCCGGAGCAAGTATGGTGGGTCTGACACACCGGTGTCAATGTGTTCTATTTTCCATTTCCAGGAGTGTATTTAAACAGTCAGCTTTAAGAAACACTTTCACAAATCTTATTTGATTTCTGGTTATCTGTCCCACCAAGAAAATAATGAAGTAAGTATGGTTTAGCACTCATGGTACTCTGGAGATCACGTGGAAATTGATGAGTTGCAATGCCTTCAGTGCATACAAATCGTCAGTACATCACTGGCATCTGGATGCAGCAGATTTACAACATCGGCTTGTGACGTTATTTTTCTGCGTATTATATTCAGGACAATAAACGCATATCGACGTTCCACTTCGAAGAAAACTTTGACAACAGTTAAGTTGGCAATTGATGGTAAGAGTGCTGACACATTATCTGTGTATCCGGTAATGCTGGCAACTGATGTGATATACATAGGGCTCATATCAACCCGTACTACATCAACAACAGCCTGAAGATGACGCACTGAAGCGTTGAAACTGGTTGCAATAAAATAAAATATAACCATAAGGACGGCTGTAGGTGTTTTATTTTTCACAATAGTAAACGGCCGTCGTCCCAGAGACCTCCTGCCAAAAGGATGGACATACAAAAACAGTTAAGGAATGACTATCAATTACGAATTATACTGTAGCAATTCTGTCGAATGTAGAATATTGAATGTTTCTCACACACTCCAGAATGAAATTAAGCTTTGCAGAACCATTAAGAGCCCCCTCAAACGTCCTTTAACGGTCCAAATACTTGCCATGATTGTTGTTTCCTAAAATGAATTTAAACCAGGCATTAGTGTACTTATCAGTTTTAGCCAGTCTGAAATTATTCCAGTGCAAACGCTATTGTCGTTTCTGTTAATAATTACTTTTTTTATCTCAGACAAAATCACCGTACTACTATATCCGGCCAAACATACACTAAGATGTGCTTCGTCTCTTACCTACTATCGATCACGATTTATCGTTTCACAGGCATACGGGCACCGTATCACAGCTGACATTGTTCCCCTTCAACGTACTTGTAGATAGTGTGTACTTATATGTGGAAAGAAGTGTCTGATAAGTGTTACCGTGTTCTTATTGACTGTTGAAATGGTCGAGTTTACACAGGGTGAACAAATCAATTGTTCGGTAGCGCATGCAGACGGTTGCTGGACGCGTGTATCTGTGAGGTCCCTGGGTACTTGCCACTGTCGTGAGGAGTCGATTCCGTGACGGAACTGCGGCGGTTGTCAAGACGAGACCAAAGGAATTCCTGAGGAAAATCAAGGAGACGATGCCGCCTGTTCGTTATTTGCACTTTGCCTTCCATTAAAGCTTCCTCGGTGCTTGTAGCGACAGTTTAAATGGGAAAATAATGATATTTTTGTAGTCTATCCCGAATTCGATCTCCATAAAAAGGTCAAAAAACCTTTCAGGATTTGAATGACGGTAGACGCTGGAGATACAGTTAGACCCTTGGTAGTAATGTACACTTCTGCATTTTCTTTCGTACGAAGTAACCAGGTTTTAATATTATCCTCTTACCTCAATTATATGTGCAAATTGCGCTCCATAGAAGATCTTAATTATTAGATAGCATCTTCTGACACATTTTATCAGGTCTTCATGGTTTGAATTACATCGTACTAGAACGAATTGTTTAATAAACTTAAATGGTACATTTCTGGTGTCCATGCTATTGAAAGTCTTAGTCGTGGATCTAATACTAAGAATTTTTTCTAAATATATAGACATAATTACTGCTTTGTGAGCAGCTTGTGTGCGCCTGCCATCGGAATCATGCAATCGCATAAAAAACACTGGTCTATCTCGATACTATAGTTTAACTTTATTTGGATACCATTTTGCACTTTAATATTCCAAATTCTGATAACAGTTCATAATGTTATTTTTTTTAAAGTTCGTTTTCTGGAATGAAACATTTTTTACGAATTCTCTATTTACTGAATTCACAGTCCAAAGCAGCTCCGATTGTCTATGTGCCTCCGAACTGTTTAGCCTATATCACAGTTGTCCTCTCATTCTGGATATTCCGTGTCGCTAGTTCGTACAGTACTACACGATAAATCAGGTTCTAGAACATCTTCATAAGAGGAAATTTCATGAATATTTTTTGGTATGTGTCCCGTTTGGAAAAGAGTGTGCGATTTTCGAAACGAATTATTTTTCCTCAGTTGTTCTTATCTCATTACTTTCAACATTAAGTTACATGTTTAACATCTCTTAGTTCAATACTTTACAATGCTGGCAACTTAGCACACCAATCCTAGACATTTCGAGAGTGTTTGAATAAAAAATAGAGAAAAGTTTAGTTTGTGGTTTTAATTCTTCTGGTAATGAACAATTTCACCCTGCACTTTAAATCCAGCGCACAAAAAATTCATACAGACACTTGAAACTGTCAGGAAAGTAGTTCTTTCGGATGTGGTTCAACTCGAACATCACATTTGCACCTTTTTCGTTCTTGACGAGCTATTCGCGGTCCTGTCTGCACCTTGTCGTTTTGGTAGGCTCATACTGATAATACGAAACCTCGTCACTCATTATGATTTGTTTTTCCAGACGAGTACTAATCCGCATTTTGAGTTTCAATGAAGTCACTGCAGTCGTCCATGCATCGTTGCACCGTTGTGATCTGTGACGCAACAAGGCTGACACACTAGGGTCCCCCGCTCACTACTGCTCCTCACAACCGACTGGTCGAATGCACATCCGTCGTGTACAGTTATCACTGCAAGCAGCCACCTAAGGTCCTGCGCTGACGTGTCTTAAGCACCTGGAGCAAAATCGATCTCGGAACTTCATGAATGGACTGAATGGCAGGGCCGGCCATGGGGTGCCAAACCGCACGTGTGCCGGATGTGTGAGCCGCTTGCAGGCCGAGGGTAGTCCTGTTCCAGCTTTCTTTTATCCTTCTCAGAAGTACCCTGTACATATGACAATTCATCTGGTGCTGCAATGCGACATATTTTGGTCGGAACTAAACTCTACAGTTCGGCATAACAGTGCCGGCCTGAGTGGCCGAGTGGTTCTAGGCGCTACAGTCTGGAACCGCGCGACCGCTACGGTCGCATGTTCGAATCCAACCTTGGGCACGGATGTGTGTGATGTCCTTAGGTTAGTTAGGTTTAAGTAGTTCTAAGTTCTAGGGGACTGATGACCTCAGAATTTAAGTCCCATATTACTCAGAGCCATTTTTTTGAATTCGGTGGAACCGTGGTAGTAGCGCTGTTTACCCTTTGCTATTTGTTCGTGATATGACAGACGTTCACAGATCCAGTGGCTGTTTTTCAAAAAGAGAGGCAATGTCACGAGCCTTTAAAAAAAATGAGAGCAACAGAAGAGAGGGGTGAGAAATCTCAATATTTGTTATGCAGTCTAATAATCGGCAGGTACTGAAAATTTGCTATGAAACGACATTTACACAATATCACAACAAGATTTAATTGACAACGAATGGCCAAAACATAACAACGATCGAGAAAAAGGATTTGTTTTTCTGAAAATCAAGATGCACTTGATGCTAAATTTCCACGGAGGGTGCACGTGAAAAAATCGGTTTTACAGCTAGTACAATTTATGTAGTCACACGGATTATTCCGCTGTAAGTTTTGAGCGTTATCCTTGTGTGGACACTTAAAAATTACTGCAAAAAAAACTTAGTTCAGTCAACGCGGAGGCCTGGAAAGTTTCTTCGATCATTATGAACGGATTGAAGGCATTGCATTTTAAGTGGACTGGACTGCACAGTGCCCAAAGAAATACACTGTAGGGTCAGAAACAACTTACCTCTAATTTGATGGAATGCTTTTCAGAAGGAATTCACGTTGTAGAAGGCACAAATTCTCACAAACTCAGTCCAGATCTCTAAGTTTGCCAGCGTTAAATTAAATACGACTGTTTACGATTTCATTGTGGACTTGAAAGAATTAAAAGGATAGTTTCCTGAATGTTTTAATGACACTGCCCCTCTTACATCTCTTTTAGAGCTGTTTTGGAAACCGTTTGCCGTTTCGGTTGGAAGTGCCTCTGTGTATGTGTGGATTTAAATGATTCATTTGTATTACAGTTTCCATTTTAAAGACAAATATTTTTATGTTAAACCGTCAAGGGCGCCTACGTTGTCTGCTTGAAATACAATTTACCCTTCTCCATAATGAGGTTGCTAATACGTTGTAATATTTCCATCGACATATGTGTGTAAAGATTTTCCACTGTGAATCCATGTAAGTCACTATTATGTGAGACCTGGGTCCAAAAATCCGTGGAAGTGTTTACGTCTGTCTGTATGCCGGCAGATGTACGAGATAAAATTATGTTATGGGTTCAGTGTTCAAAAAATTAAGTAATACTGAAAATTTGTTTTGTTTGTGATCTATAAAAATCCAAATGGCCATCTCCGACTCAGACATCAAGGCGTGACACGAATGGGGGGGGGGGGGGGAGGGAGGGGGAAGGTCTGCAGTAAGGAGTAAGGCCCAGCGCTGTGACACATGAGCCAGGATACGGCTCACGAACCGTATTCATGGCGCATCCAATTGTTGGTTTGATCATGACACAGCATGATAGACTACTACACGTGTCTTCCTGTATTGCCGACTCACTACTATCCATTATCGGATAACATCGAGAGTGTCATATTAAAGAGCACTGTATAACTCATCCAGGCACCACTAGAAAAACAATGACGCCGATAAAGCTAACGCAGCCAACAGTCATGTCATACACTGTACCATTACAATATCCATATTCTCTACCACTTTTTTGCAGTTTTTTACGTACATATTAACCTTCGGTGCATTTGGAAACTTCGATTACAATCCAGATTCTGAAAACTCTGCTTTCGTGTTCTTCTCTACCGTTCTATATTTCCTCAGAAATCTATTTTTATGATCATAATTGCAGCTAGAATATCAGGATAAAGCTCTTCTTCTTCTCGTTTCTTGACAGCCATTAACAGTCTTTTTGTAACAAAGCTGATCCACTCAGTCTTTCACACCGTGTATCAGAGCACGTAAACGAAAGTACTTTGGCATATTTCCACGCTGGAATGTAAAAATTTCTCAAAACTTCTAACGACCACTTTTTATTTGCTATCCATGTTTCTGATTCTGCTGCAGACCTTCATTCATTCCTACACTACTTCTTATAAATCTGTACCCTTGAAAATTTTGTGGTTTGCAAGAAATTCTTCTGGCTTGTGTACTCTGACACATTGTAAAAGAGAGAATCAATATTCTAGATATTCTTGTATGTGGCCATCCTCTGACTACCAAGTATTACATACGATGATGGTGGACACATGTAACGAAGTCCAAAATATTTGAAGTGTAACACGGAGTACAATAGATATGGAGGTACCGAATCTATTTCTTGCTGCCAAAGCCTAAAATTTTATACTCACTACGTCTCCTCAATTGAACATCAGTTTTATATTTCTTTTGCTCCTCGTGTTTGCATTTGTGTGCTTTAGATTGGTTTCCTTACCTGAGTTTTTCGCAAACTACACTATTCCCGCCATTTGTTGAAGTTTTTTTACACTGTAGTGTTATTTAACTATTTCAGAAGATTAAGCAGTATTTATACGATCAAGGATTAATTTCAAAATAGTATTTTTTCCTTCATCTCATCTTCATTACCTCCGTCTTGTAAACCGAAATGTACTTTTATGTTTTATAGGCCTTTTTAATTTCTTTATTCTGATTTGGCTACCTTCCAAACAATTTAAGAATATATAAACAGATTATAATTTTTGAGATGATATCAATATATATTTAATAAACGGCTGACACAGCACAAAGAGGTTTTTATTGGGCTCTTTCTCTACCTATAACCATGAGTAGTTTCCATGGTAGAGATCTACATTAGTATGTAAGTATAAAGATGTTGTTGTCGTTTTCCTTTTGTGCTTTGACATATTGTAATCTTCGTGTTTTTAATGTGTAGGTAAATTCATTCTGATAAAGTAATGGCCATCCCAGTGTTTCATATAAAGTGTAACGAAAGAGTAAACAAGAGCCTTTCTCTTAGTATGGTGCAAGGCTCCTCTGCAAACCCTCTATCGACAGGGCACATGATGGTTTCGTTTATAACAGGAACCACCGCGATCATTAATTGTACAACCCATTAGCCAGCAGATGTGCAAACATGAAAAGCGGTCATCAGCTGTTTTGAACATTACAGTTCTCTAGTAGGCATGGTCCTGTTGGAGGTGGGATGCCGTTACCTTTCACCGACCATGGGGAACTGAACTCACCTAGCCGGTTGTAGCGTGGGATTCTACAGTTTGACGTGGATACCGAATCATGGTGTACCTCGGAATTTTTCACATCTGCGCATCAACACATTGTCAGGGGGCGAAATGAGTCACAAGATACTGATAAGATCCTAGGACTCACCGGGGATCGAACCCAAGGCGATTAATTATCTTTTAGACTATACTGAAGTTATTTCTCAGTCTGCTATCAGATGCTGCTGGTGGGACCAACATCTTTTTCAAAGTGTGACTGTCAGCAGTATTGTACCTCAGACATAAGTGTTTCAGTGAATACTTAAATCTAGCCGATGTGTGAGAGTAAATTCATAAGTGCCTTTTACTAGCCGCATCTATAAATCGTAAGCTTCAATCAACTGGTAGGCGGAGTTACTTATGATATAGTATGTCATGAATGTATTGACGAAGTCGACGTAACGTATTTCGTAAATAATCATGATGAACGTACTGAATTGATGGCCAACGTAGGCTATTCATTATAGGAGTCAGAGAATGAAATTTCGTTTGGTGAGGCTATGATCATGAGCAGAATGCTTTGCTGCTCAGAACAGCCTCGCCGCAGCTACATTATCGGCGCTGCCTCTGAGAAGGCAGGCCGGCAGAGAGGCTTTGATAGCTCAAGCATAGCAGCCGGATATTGCGAGTCCCACCAAACACACAGGAGTGCCTGAAGCCGGTAGCCCTTCCAGAGTCAGTCTGCGATAACAAGCTCCTAGTGAGGAGTTCACCTCCACATCACTTTCGTAAGTGCGTCAGTTTGTCTCTCCCTTTGCATTACGACTGTCTCAGCAGATCGCAGGAAGATATACATTCAGAGGATATCATTGTTTTCAACACCACCTTGCTAACACTGCGTAAAACGGTTTATATCAGACACATGTGGCAGTAATACCAACTTGGATTGTCCTACGATGTCTACTTGGAATTTTTGTTTGTCTTATATGATTCTATTTCTTCACTTTTTAAGCTGACACCCAAAAAAAAACACGGGACATGCATCGAATGGCGGGAAATGGGTGTGAGAGTGGGGGGGGGGGGGTGTAAATTGATGTAAATTGAAGACTCAAAGGTTTGACTGTAGAAAGCAGCTTCAGATGGATTCAGGTTTCAGTAGTCATGGAGATGAAGAGGCTCACACAGGGTGGACTACCGTGGAGAGCAGCAATAAACCAGACTTCGGACCCACGACCAGAGGAAAAAAGAAAATCAGTTTTAAATACTCTTATAATTATTGGTAATTTAAAATCTCTACATATTAGAGGACTTTGTATTTATGTGAATCTAATTTTTCATTTAGGATTGTTACAAACTGTGACGCCTGTTTTAAGTTTACTGACAGTTATTAATAGTTTTATTTTACAAACATTGGTTCTGTGATAAAAAAAACTGAACAGCTGGACATTCAACTTGCTGGAAAAAAATATACAAAATATAAGAGAATAAAACAAAATAAAAGTGTCTCTATCGCAGTTATTCGTGAATCTATAACAACTTTTCCCTTTAGCATCGTACCTTCCAAATAATAGCATATTTGTTCCTGAGAAGTAATGTCGATAAAAATTCGTGTACAGAGGTACATACGAGTCTTTGTAAGAGAATAACTAACTAAACAAAGATGTCCGTCTTGACAGACATCACACGTAAAAGGCGGAAGTATCAAATCTTCGACAAGCAGTACGCGTCTATTTTCTGGCAAGCCCGCAATCTGCAGGGAATTGAGACGGCGCCTGCGATGGCTGCAACCCTGCGCTACGTTGCTCCGGAGGCGTAACCGATATCTCGGCCAGGATTCATCCGGTCTCCATCCGGTGGCGGTGACGGCCATTACGGTAATGGAGGGAGCGGTGTGGCGGATGCTCATCTGAGAAGACACGGAACGTGCATCTCCTCAGACGCCTAAATCATCCCTGTGCCACTCTGTCTGGCTGCAGATGCAGGCACGGATAGGAGGGTCATAGGAGAGGGATCAGAATTACTCTATAACAAAAGACCAAAGTGTCAGGGTATTCCTGAGAGGGGGAACTATATAGGCCATATAAATTAATCACCGTCACGAGGAGGCCATAAATGTGAAAAAACTTGTTTGTACGATCATGTCTTTCAGTATGACCAACAGAGTGCCTAAACATTCATTTGTATTTTATTCTTCAGTTCGGTGGCTGGTTGATAGAACTCTCCACGCAATTCCACTTTGTGCAAAACTCTGCATAAATGTTACAACCTATTTCCATTGTACTTCTGTGTTCAAGACTCACTAGATTTGCACAATTTTTATGCCTTTAGACCCATACATAATTCCGTGCACTAATCAATGGATAACTCCTTGATGCCTAAGGATGCGTCCTTTGAGCCAGTCCTGCTTATCAGTCAAGTAGAGTGCTTCCAGTACGCTCTCATTCCATATCTCTTACTTAGTTATTCGAGCTACCCATCAAGTCTAAGGCAGTCTTCAGTACTCATATTTCTAAATCTTCTATTCCCTTACTGCCTGCATAGCCTGTCATACAGGTTTCATATATACAGAGTGCTAAGAAGTGTCGAATACTTTGAAAATAGGAAGTACCCGTGTAAACAAGAAAACTTAGCCTCGGAAACATGAGTGTGGAAACACATACGTTCGAATATCTGACCACTTATTCACGGGTGATGGAAAATGTTTGGTTACGAATGTAAGCCTAGTCGTTGCTGTAGCGCTCCGTTAACAGGATGATGACTTTTCTGGAGACTAGAAATCTACTCTGTAGGAATCAGCATGGGTTTCGAAAAAGACGGTCATGTGAAACCCAGCTCGCGCTATTCGTCCACGAGACTCAGAGGGCCATAGACACGGGTTCACAGGTAGATGCCGTGTTTCTTGACTTCCGCAAGGCGTTCGATACAGTTCCCCACAGTCGTTTATTGAACAAAGTAAGAGCATATGGACTATCAGACCAATTGTGTGATTGGATTGAGGAGTTCCTAGATAACAGGACGCAGCATGTTATTCTCAATGGAGAGAAGTCTTCCGAAGTAAGAGTAATTTCAGGTGTGTCGCAGGGGAGTGTCGTAGGACCGTTGCTGTTCACAATATACATAAATGACCTGGTGGATGACATCGGAAGTTCACTGAGGCTTTTTGCAGATGATGCTGTGGTGTATCGAGAGGTTGTAACAATGGAAAATTGTACTGAAATGCAGGAGGATCTGCAGCGAATTGACGCATGGTGCAGGGAATGGCAACTGAATCTCAATGTAGACAAGTGTAATGTGCTGCGGATACACAGAAAGATAGATCCTTTAATTTAGCTACAAAATAGCAGGTCAGCAACTAGAAGCAGTTAATACCATAAATTATCTGGGAGTACGCATTAGGAGTGATTTAAAATGGAATGATCATATAATGTTGATTGTCGGTAAAGCAGATGCCAGACTGACATTCATTGGAAGAATCCTAAGGAAATGCAATCCGAAAACAAAGGAAGTAGGTTACAGTACGCTTGTTCGCCCACTCCTTGAATACTGCTCAGCAGTGTGGGATCCGTACCAGATAGGGTTGATACAAGACATAGAGAAGATCCAACGGAGAGCAGCGCGATTCGTTACAGGATCATTTAGTAATCGCGAAAGCGTTACGGAGATGATAGATAAACTCCAGTGGAAGACTCTGCAGGAGAGACGCTCAGTAGCTCGGTACGGGCTTTTGTCAAAGTTTCGAGAACATACCTTCACCGAAGAGTCAAGCAGTATATTGCTCCCTCCTACGTATATCTCGCGAAGAGACCATGAGGATAAAATCAGAGAGATTAGAGCCCACACAGAGGCATACCGACAATCCTTCTTTCCACGAACAATACGAGACTGGAATAGAAGGGAGAACCGATAGAGGTACTGAAGGTACCCTCCGCCACACACCCTCAGGTGGCTTGCGGAGTATGGATGTAGATGTAGATGTAGATGCTTTAATGCCTGTCTGTATAAAGACACTGTAGGCACACGTTTGTCTGAGCATCATATACACTGCAGTAAGTTGTGCTGTAACCACTGTGTAGTACCACTCGTGTGTACAGTAAATTAGTTCAAACTCTGTGTGTATACTGGGATGTCTTACCTACTAACAATAATGATTTCACATTTGCTATCACCGTTATTGTGCTGTTGCTACGTACGAGCCATTCTGTACATACCCTTTTCTCATCTCCATCTATACCTCATACGTGAAATGATGGATATGATCTCCGCTTTGCTCTGGCATGTGGTAGTGTTGTAGAAGCGAACCTGTGCCTTATATGCAGAAAGGTACGCACGTCTCAATCTACAAACGGACTTCCTTGTTTCCTGACTTTTCCAGCCGCTAACGCAGGAGCCCCTCAAACAGACCGCACGTTTGAAATGGACGAGCGCGAGCTACCTAAAATTGACTAAAGTATTGGAACCTGTGGGTGTGGTGTGAAAGCGTGATTCGCCGTCTTGTTAGGGTGCGTGGTTCTTCCTGAACAATTTCAGAGTGCGCTTGATTCCTTACACCACCTGGCAGAAGGATGGATTCATACCGATGGACATTATATTTTCGTATATCATGCAGAGGCATAAAACCATTAGTTTATCCGTCACTCCATTTGCGAATAGAGCAGTAAAAGGACTGGCAGTAGTACAAGGTAGCCTTCACAGTGCACCAGGTGGTGGCTTGTGGACTTTTTGTTTAGATCAGCTGTAGATATGATAATATTATACTTTCATTGGAAATACGTTACAGATCCTAAAATCGTGATGCAGCAGAATCAAGTGCAGTAGAAATATGATGGCAATGGGACACGTTCTTGCAGCTTCCAGCATTGTAGGATAAATACTAAGAAATTAATAAAACTGAATCTTTGGATCGGTGATTCTACTAAGTATAAAATAAAAGCTGACGACCTCAGTAAATGCCACAACAGGTACATTTCAATTCAAGCAACTGCGAGGAGAATTGTAGACGACTTTCATAAAAGTTGAAATGTAAATGTACCAGAACGATAAATTTTCTACACATACACGTAGTATCCCCTCCCCCCCCCCCCCCCTCCCGAGACCATGGTCCTTGCCGTTGGTGGGGAGGCATGCGGCATGCGTGCCTCAACGATACAGATAGCCGTACCGTAGGTGCAACCACAACGGAGGGGTATCTGTTCAGAGGCTAGACAAACGTGTGGTTCCTGTAGAGGGGCAACAGCCTTTGCAGTAGTTGCAGGGGCAACAGTCTGGATGATTGACTGATCCGGCCTTGTAACAAAAACCAAAACGGCCTTGCTGTGCTGGTACTGCGAACAACTGCCGTAATTTTTCTCGACGGCATGAAGTTTTACTGTATGATTAAATGACGATGGCGTCCTCTTGGGTACAATATTCCGGAGGTAAAATAGTCCCCCATTCGGATCTCCGGGCGGGGACTACTCAGGAGGACGTTGTTATCAGGAGAAAGAAAACTGGCGTTCTACGGATCGGAGCGTGGAATGTCAGATCCCTTAATCGAGCAGCTAGGTTAGAAAATTTAAAAGGGAAATGGATAGGTTAAATTAGATATAGTGAGAATCAGTGAAGTTCGGTGGCAGGAAGAACAAGACTTCTACTCAGGTGAATACAGGGTTTTAAATACAAAATCAAATAGGGGTAATGCAATGCAGGAGTACGTTTAAGAATGAATAAAAAATTGGAGCGCGGATGAGCTACTACTAACAGCATAGTGAACGCATCATCGTAGCTAAGATAGACACGAAGGTCACGCCTATCACGGTAGTATAAGTTTATATGCCAACTAGCTCCTTAGATGATGAAGAGATTGAAGAAATATGTGGTACGATAAGAGAAATAATTTAGATCGTTACGACTAAAAGTAGTAGCTGAATATGGTATGGGGGTAAGGAGTGAAAGAGGAAGCCGCCTGGTAGAGATTTTCGCAGACCGTAACTCAATAATAGCTCACGACTGGTTTAAGAATCATGAAAGAAGACTGTATACTTGGAAGAGGCCTTGATACACTAGAATATTTCAGTTAGGTCGTATAATGGTAAGAACGAGGTTTAAGTACAGTACAGTCTCGATAGTTCGAGTCTCGATAGTTCGTGTTTCCAATAATCCGAGACTCTTTTTTAATTTTTTTTAGAAAAAATAGGTTGCAACGATCTACACGTACTTTTTTTTTTTTTACTGACATGATAAATAGTGAAAACATCATTGCAAAAGATAGATAGGGAGAGTACAGCTCAGTGAGAAAGCAGACAACAATGCAATCAACACCGACGATTAGCTCGCAGCCCTGTTGCACGAGCATCTGTTGTCAGTACGTCACGAAATACCCCGACTGCTGCCGGCTACTACCGCTCAAAACTGGGGAGTTCATACGCTGCTGTAGTTCCCAGTACCTGTACTGAACAGTGTTGTGCGTCGTTTTGTTTGTTAACTGTGTGTTCCGTTGTATACCTTACAAAGATGAGTGCTGTAACAAAAAAGAGCAAATTTGTGCCTTTGCATCTAAAATTAAAAGCACTAAGACGACTTGACAAAGGAGAAACAATAAAAAAAATTTCTCTCGAATATGGTGTCGGTGAAGTTAATGTTGGTGACTGGGGAAGAAACCGACTTAAATTGTAACAGTTTTCTTCACAGAAATGCTCACACGAATCTCTCAGTCGAAGAAGTATATGGAAGTCAGACTTCGAAAAAACAAGTGAGGCATTGTTCATGTGGTTCACCCAACAGAGACTGAACGGTGCTGCATTTCTGGCCCAATCTTGCAAGAAAAAGCTTTGTTTTTCAGGAACCAGTTGCAGAAAGGAGATGACAATTTCGCCGCTAGTGTGGGCTGGCTCGACAAGTGGAAGAAGAGGTATGGAGTGCGTCAACTAGACGTATGTGGAGAAAAACTCTCTGGTGACGCTCAGGCCGATTCAAAATTTTTCGTCGAGTTTAATAAATCGTAACTGACGAAAATTTGTCTAATGAACAAATATATTATTGTGACGAAACTGGGTTAAATTTTAAAATGTTACCAGCGAGAACACTTGCTTCTTGTGAAGATATAAGTGCTCCTGGGCACAAAAAGACAAATAGCGGCTCACAGTTATGGTAGCTTCAAATGCAACTGGAAGCCACAAACTAAATATAGTTGTGATTGGGAAGTCTGCCAAACCAAGAGCATTCAAGAATGTATCCATCTCAGCTCTTACGGTTATCTATACACATCAGAATAATGCCTGAATGAATCAGGAAATCTTCAAGAACTGGTTTTTAACTCATTTGTACCTGACTGCAAGAATTTTTTAAAAGAAAGAGGACTGCCATGCAAAGCAATTTTGCTCATGGATAATGCGTCCTCACATCCAAGTGCAGGAGAACTGCAGTGCGACGGTATCCGCGCCTTGTTTTTCCCACCAAACGTTACCTGTCTAATTCAGCCCATGGATCAGGGCGTTATGGAATGTCTAAAAAAAGTATCGATGGCGACTGCTACAGTCAATCCTGCATTCCGAAGACAAAGAAAGCAATGTAGGAGCTTTGAAGAAAGTGACTTTGAAGGACGTCGTGTACTGGATTAGCGAATCTTGGAGCGAAATAAAGTCAATTTCTAAGTAATGGAGGAAAATTCTACAGGGAAGTATGTCAGACACAGAAACTGAAGATTTAGCAGATGAGGACGATCAACCATTGTATAATTTAATCAGAAAATTTCCAGGGAGTGAGGAGACAGAAGAGGTGGAAGTAGGCGAGTGGTTAAATTCTGACGAATTCTATAATTGAGATGATTAACATTCCAACGCAGTGTGTGAGTGACGAGGATGACGAGGCAGAGGCTGCACCGATGATGAGTCTCACCGATGGCTACGCTGCTCTCGAGGCCGCCATATGCTACGTGGAACAACAGCCTGAGGCGACACCAACTGACCCACTGCTCCTGAGACGGTGGCGTGACACTGCCACGAGGAAACGTTGCAGCTTCGCCAAAAAAAGGACACTTCATTATTACTTGTCTACATAAATAATTATTGTTATTCTGCCAATGCAAATGCATGTATAAATACTTTTATTTTAATAAAGTTCATATTTTGACCTTACAATATCACTTACAATATCATAATATTTCATTTTCCCATTTACATTTCGATAGTCCGAGTTTTCGATAGTTCGAGGTGGTTCCGGTCCCGTTCACCTCGATCTATCGAGACTCTACTGTACCAGGTTTTAGCGTGTAAGACGTTTCCAGGGGCAGATGTGGACTCTGACCAGAATTTCTTGGCTATTAACTGTAGATTAAAACTGAAGAAACGGCGAAAAGATAGGAATTTAAGGAGATGGGACCTGGATAAACTGGAAGAACCAGAGGTTGTACAGAGTTTCAGAGAGAGCACTAGGGAACGATTGACAAGAACAGTGGAAAGAAACACAGTAGAAGAAGAATGAATAGGTTTGAGAGACGAAATAGTGTAGGAAGCAGAGGATCAAGTAGGTAAAAAGACGAGAGCTTATAGAAATTCTTGGGTAACAGAAGAGGTACTGAATTTAATTGATAAAAGGAAAAAAATATATAAAAGTGAATCAGGCGAAAAGGAATAAAAACGTCTCAAAAATGAGATCGACAGGAAGTGAAATATTGCTAAGCAGGGATGGCGTGAGGCCAGCTGTAAGGAGGTAGAAGCTTAAATCACTAGGGTTAAGATAGATACTGCCTACAGGAATATTAAAGAGACCTTTGGAGAAAAGAAGACAACCTGTATCAATATCAAGAGCTCAGATAGAGAACCACTCCTAAGCAAAGAAGGCAAAGCAGAAAGGTCGGAGGAGTATGCACAGGCTATATTCAAGGGAGATGTACTTGAGGGCAATATTATGGAAATGGAAGAGGACGTGGAGGGAGATGAGAAGGGAGGTATGATACTGCGTGAAGAATTTGACAAAGCACTGAAATTTTAGTCGAAGAAGAGACCGGGAATAGACAACATTTCGTTACAACTACTGATAGCCTTGGAAGAGCCAGCCATGACAAAACTATTCCATCTGGTGAGCAAGATGTGTGAGACAGGCGAAATACCCTCAGATTTCCAGAAGAATATGGTAAGTCCGATCCCAGAGAAAGTAAGTATCGACAGATGTGAAAATTACCGAACTATCAATTTAATAAATCATGGCTGCAAAATATTAATACGAATTCTTTAGAGACGAATGGAAAAACTGGTAGAATCCGACCTCGGGAAGATCAATTTGGATTACGTAGAAATGTGGGAAAAAGCGATTAAGGAAAGGCCAACTTACGTTCCTAGCCTTTATTAGGCTTAGAGCAATCTTTTGACAATGTGGACTGGAATAATCTCTTTCAAATTCTGAAGGTGGCAGTCGTCAAATACAGGGAGCGAAAGGCTATTTACAAATTGTACAGAAACCCGATGTCAGTTTATCCCCGATGCTGTTCAATCTGTATACTGAAGAAGTGGTAAAGAAAACAGAAGAGTTTGGAGTAGGTATTAAAATCCATGTAGAAGAAATAAAAATGTTGAGGTTTGCCCATGCAGTGACAGCAAAGGACCTGGAACACAAGTTGAACGGAGAGGAGAGTGTCTTGAAAGGAGGATATAAGATGAACATCAACAAAAGCAAAACGTGGGTGATGGAATGTAATGGAATTAAATTAGGTGATTCTGACCGATCTATATTAGGAAATGAGACACTTAAAGTAGTGTATGACTTTTATATTTTGGGAGTAAAATAACTGGCAATGGTCGAAGTAGAGGGGATAAAAAATGTAGATTGGCAATGGCAAGGAAAGTGTTTCTGAAGAAGGGAGATTTGTTAACATCGAGTATAGATTTAAGTGTTAGAAAGTGTTTTCTGGAAGTATTTGTATGGAGTGTAGCCATGTATGGAACTGAAACATGGACGATAAATTGTTTGGAGAATAAGAAAAAGGAAGCTTTCGAAATGTGGTGCTACAGACGAGTGCTGAAGATCAGATGGGTAGATCACATAACTAAGGAGGAGGTACCGAAGAGAACTGGTGGGAAGAGGAATTTGTGACAAACTTGACTAGAAGAACGGATCAGTTGGTATGACACCTTCTGAGGCATCAATGGATCAATAATTTAGTACTGGAGGGACGCGTGGAGCGTTAAAGTCGTATAGAGACACCAAGAGATGAATACACTGAGCAGACTGAGAAGGATGTACAGTATATGATCAAAACTATACGGACTCCTGGCTAAAAAGACTTACAAGTCCATGGTGCCCTCCTTCGGTAATGCTGGAATTCAGTATGGTGTTGGCTCACCCTTAGCCTTGATAACTGCTTCCATTCTCGCAAGCTTAATGTTCAGTCAGGTGCTGGAAGGTTTCTTGCGGAATGGCAGTCCATTCTTCACGGAGTGCTGCACTGTGGATTGGTATCGATGTCGGTCGGTGAGGCCTGGCATGAAGTCGGCGTTCCGAAACATGCCAAAGGCGTTGCACAGGCGTTGTCGTGACTCTGTGGAGGCTAGTCCATTACATTGATGTTATTGTCGTGCAACCTCTCCACCACATGCCGTGCATTATGAACAGGTGTTCGATCGTGCTGAAAGATGCAATCGCCATCCACGAATATCTCTTCAACAGTGGGAAGCCGGAAGGTGCTCAAAATATCAATGTAGGCCTGTGCTGTGATAGTGTCACGCAAAACAAGCAGAGGTGCAAGCCCCCACCATGAAAAACACGACCACACGATAACACCACAACCTCCGAATTTTACTGTTGGCACTTCACATGCTGGCAGATGACGTTCACCTGGCAATCGCCATACCCACACCCTGCCATCGGATCTCCACTGTGTGCTGTGAGCTCCCTGCACACAACGTTTCTCCATTGTTAATTCGTGCAATGTTTACGCTCCTTACACCAAGCGAGGCGTTGTTTGGCATTTACTGGCGTGTGGCTTATGAGTAGCCCCTCGACCATGAAATCCATGGTTCGTCACCTCCCGCCTAACTATCATAGTACTTGCAGTGGGTCCTGATCCAGTTTGAAATTTCTGTGCGATAATCTGGATAGATGTGTGCCTGTTACACATTACGACCCTCTTCAACGGTCGGCCGTCTCAGTGAGTCAACAGACGTGGTCGGCGTGTACGCTTTTGTGCTGTACGTGTCCCTTCACGTTTTCACTACACTGTCACATCGGAAGCAGTGGACCTAGGGATGTTTAGGATTGTGGAAATATCGCTTACAGACGTATGACACAAGTGTCACCCAGTCAACAGACGACGTTCGCGGTCCGTGGGTACCGCGGAGCGGCCCATTCTGCTCTCTGACGATGTCTAATGACTACTGAGGTCACTGATACGGTAGCAGGTGGCAGCATAGTGCATGTAATATGAAAAACAAATGTTTCTGTGGGCGTCCGGATACATTTGATCATATTCTGTAGGTTGCAGTGAGAGATGAAGAAACTTGCACAGGATAGGATCGCAAGGAGAATTCCATCAAACAAGTCTCTCGACTGAAGAAAACAGCAGCACAACAACAACACATAGTATGAAGATAACACAGTTTCCCAGGTCCTTACCTAATCGTCCTAGTTACTGAGCAGTCGGTATTTATTATTTAGTATGCTTTGATCTATTTGTCATATAATGGACTTTAATAATATTGTTTAAATTACCAGATATGCGCGAATAGTACATGAAAATAGAACACATACCAACTGAAATACAGACGGAGACTAGTTCTTCAAACTTGTTCATATGTATTTAGAAGTTTATTTAATTTCCAGTCCATTGTAAGAAACGAGATGCAGGCATGATTTGTGAATTTGTTTATAAAAGGTTTTCAGTACGGTGTTGTTGTTAATCAAAGGTCACAAAATGACGGAAATAACTTTATCAGGACCCTAGTATACAATATGTAGACGAAATTAACATAAGCTACGAATGTTGGTTATTATTTATGTGGCAGACTTGGATTCAGTGGTGTATGACGTCAGAGAAAGTATATAAGGGCGAGCATCAGGATGCGTGCGGTGTTTGTCGCTGGTCCGTTGCTGGTGAGTGGTCACTCCGAGCCGGTGAAGAGGGCTTTTGTGCCTAGTAGACGCGTCGGTTACGTAATTTAACCGCTCACTGGACTTGTTATAGTCTTGTGATCACAAGTTACATCCTTCAATTTTCAGTCAGTCTTATATTCTCTGGCTGCGTCTCCAGCGATTGAAGACGCGTCGGTTACTTACTTTAACCTCTCACTGGACTTTTTGTAGTCTTGTAATCACAAGTTACATCCTTCAATTTTCAATCAGACTTAAATTCTCTGGCTGCGTCTCCAGCGATTGATTTTACTCGTTTTTGGAGCTTTAACTTTGTTTACAGGACTAGCGGTGGGTGTGTACTATTTATTTGTTGCAGCTGATATTTGTATTTGTGTGTGGTGGGTGTGTTGCATCACTTAAAATAAACACTTAAAGAAATACAATTCACATACTAAAGAAATGACTTACAAGGCACACCCTAGAACCCTTAAAAGGAGGGATTATTGGAAGAGATAGAGCAGACGCAAACAACAGTGGTGCGTTTCGTCACAGAATCTCTTACTCAGAATCATAGCGTTACGGAAAAGCTCAGAAAACTACAGTAGCATACGAAAAAAGAGATACGTTGAGCTTCTCTGAGAGGTTTTTAGGTGAAATTCCAATTGTGTATGCTGTGTCATGTGCCGTGCAACACATTACTTTTTCTCACATGCAGGGTCTCCCAAAAATATGTGCACTCTTTGACAGCTAATAAGTAATTCTTTTTCGGACATGGCACCTTGAAAAATGACTGAAGACAGGGCGAATGTTGAGCAAAAGAAGGTCATTTCGAAGTGCTGCTGGAAAACGAGAATGTAAGTGAACTGGAAGGTTCAGAGTGAAGACTCAACGAGATGCTCATATGCGACTCACAGTTACTTGTCTACGAGATAAGTCTGAGGCAGAAGGGATGTCCGCAAGACCACCATGATCCAGCGGCATCAGAAAAGAAAGAGAAGGCATCCAAAGGTTTCAACGTTCTCCTAAAATGTGTATGCGACAAGTGGGTCGTGAGATAGGAGTTCCAAAAACGGGCGTCCACCGCATTTTGAAGCGTGTCTAATGGGAAAGTTTTATGCCTATTTCACACCATGCTCTTAAAGAGGCTGCTAATGACCGGAGAATAGAGTTTAGTATATCGTATCAAGCAAGATGTTCACACGTCAAGACGTTCCCTCAAAACTCAGCATATTTGGCGCCAGTGTACCTTTTATACGGGAGGGGGGCATATGAAGCTCAATGTTTCTAACACACTATCAGCTGCAATCAATGAGTCGAAAGCAGCCATTGAAAACGAATGTGCCAAAATGCCAGTTCCTGGACCACAATGGCCACCGATTTGAACACTGTCGATAAATGGCTGGCTCCTACTGTTATTCACATTATTTTGAATTTCTAAAATTTTCTCTATCTTTATAAATGGTACTACCGTCATAAAAAGAGTACATGTATTTTTGATACACGCTATATTCCTAGCTTCCAACTTATAATTCTAATCAAAGCTTTAATGAAAATGTCAAAGGTAATGTTTATTAGAACGCTGTGAGGAGTTGTGATCTAAATAACAATAGATTTACTCATTCTTAACATCAGAAGACAAAAAAAAATGCCTAAAGAAATGGTACACAGATATTTTTCTATTGGACAAACGCTGTCAATGTAACGCTGTCGATGGTGAACAAAGTGATCAGTTGGGGATCAATACACGAGACTAACCAGAACTAATCGCTTTACCTGACTTCATACATGTGAATCCGTGGTATGGCCCAAAAACTATGATACTATCAAGCATCACTGCTAAACTATTCCATAAAGATAAATATGGTTTCAAAGAACAGGGTACTGAGAAACATATTGGAGCCCTACGCCATAGCAGCGAATACTTTACCCTTCTACAGGTCAGGGCAGCACACCACGATGCGCTCGGCGGCTGGAGTCATGGACGGCAGCAATGTGCTGTTAATGGCGCACACCCAAAAACTGCAAGTACGCTGTCTTGCGTTCGGCGAATTAGGAATGCAGGTACTTCCCTATGAGCCTCTGAAATCACGGTGGATTGCAGTTTGCAGGTGGACCCATTTTCTGGTTTGCCAGACAAATTTGACTATGCATGACGGAATATATCAAATGTTTAGACGGCCGACTCAAGGCAGTTATGTACATCCACGCATCACCCGTGTGCATGATGCTAGAGGCAGCACCTCTGACGGTTCAGATGGTGACGCACAGGCTCTAAGTGGCACACTAGCAATGGACACAGGTCTCACCGTTTAGGTAAAGACCTGCAGTTCTTTAATAGCGAAGCGCCAACACAGGAGTGTCCTCTTCCCTTTCTTTCATCTTTCCTCGCCAGCTCGGTAGATCAGCACATTTACATCTTAGACTAGTCCCACCTTAACCAAAGCCAATCACGAGTTGGAGCGCAGCACTCGAAGATGGGAGACCGCCCGTTGCTCTGCATACACAGATTTGGCCAATCAGCAAGTTTAAAAATTTATTGGGAGAAAAGGAAAAAAGTTTCAGCTTCGCGGCGTCTTTCCCACGCGTTTACGCTGTGTCTTTTGCTAATAGCATGATCTGGATGGAACCACAGCCCTCCACAAAAAGATCGTTATCTCCCCTGTTGCGTCCATTTCGAACTTTCCAAAGAACGGCCATAACCTCACTAAAAGCCTCGTGTCTCGACAGATATGTTTTGTAGCAGAGTCTGGATGTCTGGGCACCACTGACCTGTCCCACAGAAATTCGCAGAAACACACAGTCGTCTCATCGCCTTCCGGCCTAGCAAGGGCCCGTTCTCTGCTTTATTACCGGTCATCAATGCTCCGTCCACAGCACTGGCGACTCCTCGGCGCTAGTCAGCCTACCTGGCAACGGCCGTCGACCGACCGGCGTCATGCAACGTGTCTGCACAGTGAGACCGAGGAGCTGGGCTGTCTGCAAATGTTTTCACCCAGGTTCCGCAGTCACGCCTTTACTGCAGTCGTTTAAATCGGCACCCTCTTTCTTTGAATGCAGGCAAAGCTTACCGCTATTCCTTCACTAGAGCACACAAGAAAGGGCGTTAACTACTGCCAACCATTTCAGCAAATGAATGAAGTCAGATCGTATCCAGTATAACAACCAAGTAGTAAAGATCAACTTCCCTAAGAACATTGCGCAGCATAACACTGTATCAGAAGTGAGAGCCCCTGCAACCTCCCAATATCTCTCGTGAAACCACAACGAGAGCAAATTTATAGAAGTTAGAGCTCGTACGGAGGTTTGTCGATAGTGGTTGTTCCCACTCTCCTTTCTGAATGGATAGAGATATTCTAGAAATGATATCGTTAGTCTCCACCACAGGCTACACATCGTAAAGGCCTTTCGGATTATAGATACAGATGCAGGCGAATTTAGTGGAGCGTTTCACTAATAGCAGTACGCTTCCTGTGGTGGCAAGTGCAAAGTTTTACCGTCGACATCGACGTATAGCCACGATCGGCAGTCGAACCACTCAGCACGGAGCAGCATTAATGGATGGAAAGCACTGTGGCTATGGAAAGCGAACAGCTGCTAGTCCCAGCTGGTGCGGTTTCGCTAATTGGGAGCCGCCATCAACGTGATCAGATGATTCAGCACACCTCGCCTGCAGAACGTTTGTGAGTTACGATGCACATTCAGAAAGTAAGGGCCGTCTGGTTATTGAAAAACATACATTCATTAGAAGAATTGCTGATGGATTTAGTTTCTTTGAAACATAATCCACATTACGTTATAATTGCCATTAGCCTCTAAGATCTTTCATAACTATGTACTAGCTTCTACAACACATCTGTATGGAGGCTTTGTGCATGGAAAGTGAACTACATCTGAACTGTTGTCTTTTTGTTTTTTTTTTTCTTTATTGTTATTTGTATACCTGGACAAATCAGGCAGGCTGGCAGCGGCCCACTACGCCGCTCTTCAGCCATAGTGTTCACAAAAGCATAAGAACGAAGAATGATAATGAACATAGTGACGGATGAACTGTTGTCCACCAAGCTATTGTTTTAAACCCGAGAACTGTTTATGATCACTGTGTGAGGTTGAGAGTTCATGAAGGAAGTACTTGATCTGTGGTCGATTTACTTCTAGCTTTAGAACCACCTTCCGTTGTGCTTTGCAGACATTATCCAAATTACGAAATGCATTCAAGTTCTAAGGCCTCCGATTTTTTTTCTCCGGACTGGAAAGAGATAGAAACATGCGCATTGTTTTAAAATGAGGCCGCATTCATTGTCAATACGTCCCAGAGATGGCAGCACCGTACGGCAGATGGAATTTTACCGCCAGCGGCGAGAATGAGAACTGTTTTAAATACTTAAAATGGCGACGTTTTCCTTACTTGAACAGCGTGCAATCATTCGTTTTCTGAATGTGCGTGGTGTGAAACCAATTGAAATTCATCGACAGTTGAAGGAGACATCTGGTGATGGAGTTATGGATGTGTCGAAAGTGCGTTCGTGGGTGCGACAGTTTAATGAAGGAAGAACATTGTGTGACAACACAACCTCGGGCTCGCACAAGCCGGTCTGACGACATGATCGAGAAAGTGGAGAGAATGGTTTTGGGGGATCGCTGAATGACTGTTGAACAGATTGCCTCCAGAGTTGGCATTTCTGTGGGTTCTGTGCACACAATCCTGCATGTCGACCGAAAAATGCGAAAAGTGTCATCCAGGTGGGTGCCACGAATGCTGATGGAGGACCACATGGCTGCCCGTGTGGCATGTTGCCAAGCAATGTTGACACGCAACGACAGCATGAATGGGACTTTATTTTCGTCGGTTGTGACAATGGATAAGACGTGGATGCCATTTTTCAATCCAGAAACAAAGCGCCAGTCAGCTCAATGGAAGCACACAGATTCACCGCCAACGAAAAAATTTTCGGGTAACCGCCAGTGCTGGAAAATTGATGGTGTCCATGTTCTGGGACAGCGAGGGCGTAATCCTTATCCATTGCGTTCCAAAGGGCACTACGGTAACAGGTGCATCCTACGAAAATGTTTTGAAGAACGAATTCCTTCCTGCACTGCAACAAAAACGTACGGGAAGGGCTGCGCGTGTGCTGTTTCACCAAGACAACGCACCCGCACATCGAGCTAACGTTACGCAACAGTTTCTTCGTGATAACAACTTTGAAGTGATTCCTCATGCTCCCTATTCACCTGACCTGGCTCCTAGTGACTTTTGGCTTTTTCCAACAATGAAAGACACTCTCCGTGGCCGCACATTCACCAGCCGTGCTGCTATTGCCTCAGCGATTTTCCAGTGGTCAAAACAGACTCCTAAAGCAGCCTTCGCCGCTGCCTTGGAATCATGGCGTCAGCGTTGTGAAAAATGTGTACGTCTGCAGGGCGATTACGTCGAGAAGTAACGCCAGTTTCATCGATTTCGGGTGAGTAGTTCATTAGAAAAAAACTGGAGGCCTTAGAACTTGAATGCACCTCGTACTTACTACCTTCAGTTAATCAGGATCACAACAAAATTAGTTACTGGAAAGAGCAAAGAAATAAATTGAAACACGAAATTAATGAGAATCACGGAACACTAGCGAAACAATCGAGCAACAATACGGAACATAGAGAATCAATGAGCGGACAATGGCTCAGAATTAATGTATGCACAAATAAAGAGTAAACTATTAACTCGAACTTGGTGCACCTAGTGCACAGAACGTGGCGATACATGACCTGGCTGGCGACGACGAAAGAAAAAACGCTTCCTGAAATTATTTTTGAGTTATCTGGGGCGATTCCAATTGCTTACGATTCGCACATTTAATATTCTCCTTGCGAAAGACGATTTTATACAATCCTGTTAATGAACTTTGTTTGTTACAGAGGACTAAACAATCCTCAACATGCGGACGCATCCTCTCTAGGATAATGCGTACCGCTTCCTCTTCCGACAAATCCCGTGACAAGGCAATTCACTCAAGACGAACCCATTTTACGTAAGAACTTGATTTTTCGTACTTTCCCGGACCCATAAAATAAAATTCTTTCACTGATTCTTCCTATGCTCTGTTTAACAGTAAATTTCGCAGTTTACGCAATGAAATTCCATCTTGAATTATTTGCGCAACTAACTTTTTCCAAAGCCCACATATGACAGGTCATACTGTAACTTCTTCTTCCAATGCTACTGTTAGTAACAGGAGCTTCGTTACTGTGTAAGTGTCATTAAGCGATAGATTTTTATCACCATTCATGATGGATACTATAGAAGTTTTGACAATGTTGACTGGAATACTCTCTTTCAAATTCTAAAGGTGGCAGGGGTAAAATACAGGGAGCGAAAGGCTATTTACAATTTGTACAGAAACCAGATGGCAGTTATAAGAGTCGAGGGACATGAGAGGGAAGCAGTGGTTGGGAAGGGAGTAAGACAGGGTTGTAGCCTCTCCCCGATGTTATACAATCTGTATATTGAGCAAGCAGTAAAGGAAACAAAAGAAAAATTCGGAGTAGGTATTAAAATCCATGGAGATTGTCTTGTGACAGCCAGAGCGAGAGCACCAGCAGCAGCGAGTACTGTTTGTATAAAGCGTTTATTTTGCATTTTGTTTACGACCTTCCACTAAGGAAGGGATTCTATTTGTGTTTATCTGCTCTGCATAGTAACTAACAGTTCTTGATAAAACTTTACGTAGTTTTCGTGTTAGATTTCTTAGTGTTTTCTTGATCGTTTAGAACAGAAAGCGCCCTAAAACCGTCTTTTGTTTGTTTCGCGGCCGTTAGCCACTAGTCACTTGAATCAGCAGTTGTCTTGTGACAGCCAGAGCGAGAGCACCAGCAGCAGCGAGTACTGTTTGTATAAAGCGTTTATTTTGCATTTTGTTTACGACCTTCCACTAAGGAAGGGATTCTATTTGTGTTTATCTGCTCTGCATAGTAACTAACAGTTCTTGATAAAACTTTACGTAGTTTTCGTGTTAGATTTCTTAGTGTTTTCTTGATCGTTTAGAACAGTAAGCGCCCTAAAACCGTCTTTTGTTTGTTTCGCGGCCGTTAGCCACTAGTCACTTGAATCAGCAGTTGTCTTGTGACAGCCAGAGCGAGAGCACCAGCAGCAGCGAGTACTGTTTGTATAAAGCGTTTTTGTACTTATTTGCTGCGCTTAGCTTTTAAATAGTTTTTCTGGGAAAACCTAGCGTAGTTTTCGCGTCTCGTATTTCAGTGAGTGTTTCTTGATTATCAGAAGATTATCTTGGGAATTTGTCACCGTATAGGGTAAGGTAAACATAGTCATGTGTAGGGACTGTGGTTGTTGTGAGCGGACGCAAGGAGAATTGGCCACTCTTCGGGGGCAGGTGGAGGCTTTGTCTGTTAGGCTCATCGAGCTCGAGGCGCAGGCGTCGGCTCGTAGTGGCGTTGGGGCAACTGTGGTGAGACCTATGCCTACTTCGGTGGCCTTGGAATCACATGGAACCCCTGATGTCGCTGCGTCTTCCGGCAGTGAGCATCTTACCGGTCAGCCATCACTCCAGAGTGAATGGCGGACAGTGGTGGGCTCGCGCGTGCCTGGCCGAAAGGCGAAGGTGGGATCTGGCCGCGTGGCAGCTGCCTTACCCCTTTCCAACAGATACGGGGTGCTTCCTAGTGGTGATGACATCGTTTCCGAGCCACCACAGGATGCCTCGCCTGTTGGGCCAGTGGCCGATTCTCCGGCAAGGTCCCGACAGTCACAGAGGGCGGGCCTATTAGTTATAGGGAGCTCCAACGTTAGGCGGGTTATGGAGCCCCTCAGGAAAATAGCGGGTAGGTCGGGGAAGAATGCCAGTGTGCACTCGGTGTGCCTGCCGGGGGGTCTCGTCCGTAATGTGGAGGAGGCCCTTCCGGCAGCTATTGAACGCACTGGGTGTGACCGGCTGCAGATAGTAGCACATGTCGGAACGAATGACGCCTGCCGCTTGGGTTCTGAGGCCATCCTTGGTTCCTTCCGGCGGCTGGCTGATTTGGTGAAGACAACCAGCATCGCACGCGGAGTGCAAGCTGAGCTTAATATCTGCAGCATAGTGCCCAGAGTCGATCGCGGTCCTCTGGTTTGGAGCCGTGTGGAGGGTCTAAACCAGAGGCTCAGACGACTCTGCGACTATAATGGTTGCAAATTCATCGACCTCCGTTATTGGGTGGAGAACTGTAGGGCCCCCCTAGACAGGTCAGGCGTGCACTACACACCGGAAGCAGCTACTAGGGTAGCAGAGTACGTGTGGCGTGCACACGGGGGTTTTTTTAGGTTAGAGGGACCCCCCCTTGGGCGAAACGATAAAATACCTGACGGCTTACCAGAGAGGACATTATCATCGTTGATAAAGAACGTCCGTCCTCAGAGACCAAAAACAGGAAAAGTTAACGTAATATTGGTAAACTGCAGGAGTATCCAGGGCAAGGTTCCTGAATTAGTATCTCTTATTGAAGGAAATAGTGCGCATATAGTATTAGGAACGGAAAGTTGGTTAAAACCGGAAGTGAACAGTAACGAAATCCTAGACACAGAATGGAATATATACCGCAAGGATAGGATAAACGCCAATGGTGGAGGAGTATTTATAGCAGTAAAGAATTCAATAATATCCAGTGAAGTTATTAGCGAATGCGAATGTGAAATAATCTGGGTTAAGCTAAGTATCAAAGGTGGGTCAGATATGATAGTCGGATGCTTCTATAGACCACCTGCATCAGCAACCGTAGTAGTTGAGCGCCTCAGAGAGAACCTGCAGAACGTCGTGAAGAAGTTTCGTGATCATACTATTGTAATAGGGGGAGACTTCAATCTACCAGGTATAGAATGGGACAGTCACACAATCAGAACTGGAGCCAGGGACAGAGACTCTTGTGACATTATCCTGACTGCCTTGTCCGAGAATTACTTCGAGCAGATAGTTAGAGAACCAACTCGTGAAGCTAACGTTTTAGACCTCATAGCAACAAATAGACCGGAACTTTTCGACTCCGTGAATGTAGAAGAGGGTATCAGTGATCATAAGTCAGTGGTTGCATCAATGACTACAAGTGTAATAAGAAATGCCAAGAAAGGAAGGAAAATATATTTGCTTAACAAGAGTGATAGGGCACAAATCGCAGAATATCTGAGTGACCACCATCAAACGTTCATTTCTGAGGAAGAGGATGTGGAACAAAAATGGAAAAAATTCAGAAACATCGTTCAGTACGCCTTAGATAAGTTCGTACCGACTAAGGTCCAAAGCGAGGGGAAAGATCCACCGTGGTATAACAATCATGTACGAAAGGTACTACGGAAACAAAGAAAGCTTCATCATAGGTTTAAGAGTAGTCGAATCATAGCTGATAAGGAAAAGCTGAACGAAGCGAAAAAGAGTGTAAAGAGAGCAATGAGAGAAGCATTCAACGAATTCGAACATAAAACATTGGCAAACAATCTAAACAAGAACCCTAAAAAGTTTTGGTCATATGTAAAATCGGTAAGCGGATCTAAATCCCCTATTCAGTCACTCGTTGACCACGATGGCACCGAAACAGAGGACGACCGAAGAAAGGCAGAAATACTGAATTCAGTGTTCCGAAACTGTTTCACTGCGGAAAATCGTAACACGGTCCCTGACTTCAGCCGTCGCACGGACGCCAAAATGGAAAATATTGAAATAAACGATATCGGAATTGAAAAACAACTGCTATCACTTAGTAGCGGAAAAGCATCCGGACCAGACGAGATACCCTTAAGATTCTACAGAGATTATGCTAAAGAACTTGCCCCCTTTCTATCAGCAATTTATCGTAGATCGCTGGAAGAACGTAAAGTACCTAGCGACTGGAAGAAAGCGCAGGTCGTTCCCATTTTCAAGAAGGGTCATAAATCAGATGCGAATAATTATAGGCCTATTTCGCTTACGTCAATCTGTTGTAGAATAATGGAACATGTTTTGTGTTCTCGTATTATGACGTTCTTAGATAATACAAATCTCCTTCATCATAACCAACATGGATTCCGCAAACAGAGATCATGTGAAACTCAGCTCGCCCTATTTGCCCAAGAAATTCACAGTGCCGTAGACACTGGCGAGCAGATTGATGCCGTATTCCTGGACTTCAGGAAGGCATTTGATACGGTTCCGCACTTACGTTTAGTGAAAAAAATACGAGCTTACGGAATATCGGACCAGGTTTGTGATTGGATTCAGGATTTCCTAGAAGAAAGAACACAACATGTCATTCTTAACGGTTCAAAATCTGCAGATGTAGAGGTAATTTCGGGAGTACCGCAAGGAAGCGTGATAGGACCTTTATTGTTTACAATATACATAAATGACTTAGTTGACAACATCGGTAGCTCCGTGAGGCTATTTGCAGATGACACGGTTGTCTACAAGAAAGTAGCAACATCAGAAGACTCGTACGTACTCCAGGAAGACCTGCAGAGGATTAATGCATGGTGCGACAGCTGGCAGCTTTCCCTAAACGTAGATAAATGTAATATAATGCGCATACATAGGGGCAGAAATCCATTCCAGTACGATTATGCCATAGGTGGTAAATCATTGGAAGCGGTAACGACCGTAAAATACTTAGGAGTTACTATCCGGAGCGATCTGAAGTGGAATGATCACATAAAACAAATAGTGGGAAAAGCAGGCGCCAGGTTGAGATTCATAGGAAGAATTCTAGGAAAATGTGACTCATCGACGAAAGAAGTAGCTTACAAAACGCTTGTTCGTCCGATTCTTGAGTATTGCTCATCAGTATGGGACCCTTACCAGGTTGGATTAATAGAAGAGATAGACATGATCCAGCGAAAAGCAGCGCGATTCGTCATGGGGACATTTAGTCAGCGCGAGAGCGTTACGGAGATGCTGAACAAGCTCCAGTGGCGGACACTTCAAGAAAGGCGTTACGCAATACGGAGAGGTTTATTATCGAAATTACGGGAGAGCACATTCCGGGAAGAGATGGGCAACATATTACTACCGCCCACATATATCTCGCGTAATGATCACAACGAAAAGATCCGAGAAATTAGAGCAAATACGGAGACTTACAAGCAGTCGTTCTTCCCACGCACAATTCGTGAATGGAACAGGGAAGGGGGGATCAGATAGTGGTACAATAAGTACCCTCCGCCACACACCGTAAGGTGGCTCGCGGAGTATAGATGTAGATGTAGATGTAGATGTAGAGAAGAAATAAAAACTTTGAGGTTCGCCGATGACATTGTAATTCTATCAGAGACAGCAAACGACTTGGAAGAGCAGTTGAACGGAATGGATGGTGTCTTGAAGGGAGGATATAAGATGAACATCAACAAAAGCGAAACGAGTATAATGGAATGTAGTCGAATTAAGTCGGGTGATGTTGAGGGTATTAGATTAGGAAATGAGACACTTAAAGTAGTAAAGGAGTTTTGCTATTTGGGGAGCAAAATAACTGATGATGGTCGAAGTAGAGAGGATATAAAATGTAGACTGGCAATGGCAAGGAAAGCGTTTCTGAAGAAGAGAAATCTGTTAACATCGAGTATAGATTTAAATGTCAGGAAGTCATTTCTCAAAGTATTTCTATGGAGTGTATCCATGTAGGGAAGTGAAACATGGACTATAAATAGTTTGGACAAGAAGAGAATAGAAGCTTTCGAAATGTGGTGCTACAGAAGAATGCTGAAGATTAGATGGGTAGATCACATAACTAATGAGGAAGTATTGAATAGGATTGGGAAGAAGAGAAGTTTGTGGCACAATTTGACCAGAAGAAGGGACCGGTTGGTAGGACATGTTCTGAGGCATCAAGGGATCACCAATTTAGTATTGGAGGGCAGCGTGGAGGGTAAAAATCGTAGGGGGAGACCAAGAGATGAATACACTAAGCAGATTCAGAAGGATGTAGGTTGCAGTAGGTACTGGGAGATGAAGAAGCTTGCACAGGATAGAGTAGCATGGAGAGCTGCATCAAACCAGTCTCAGGACTGAAGACCACAACAACAACAACAACAACTATAGAAGTTTCGCATATCCCTGCAGTTATTCATTTTGGTGCGAACCCCGCTGATCATCACTGTTCTGATCACGCTACTAGAGTGGGGGGGGGGGGGAAGGGGTTCAAATCTTACATCCCCTTGCCAGTTAGCCCTTCGTTGCAAGGCCTACAGAACAGCTTACAAATGCAAGATTTGCTGGTGAGAGGCGACTTCCGTTTGGACTAACAGCAAAACCTTAACCCTATTACGAGGGTCGTTGAATAATTAATGCTCCACATTTTTTTAAAAAGCCATTAATATACATAGACAAACGTCCTTTTTGGTGCTTCATATTTGATGTTTGTTCTGTGCGCCTGTGAAGTTTCGAACCGTTCTGGCAGATGGCAGAGCCGAAGTACGGCGTCAAAATGGTGTCTACATACGACTCAAGTTACAAGCAGCGTGCTGTTATTTAATTGTTGTTTGCAGACAAGGAAACGATGGTGAACGTCCATTAAGGTTTTTGTGCCGTGTATGGCGACGCTGCAGTTGATAGGAGTACAGTTGGGCGATGGGTAAGGAAAGTTGCAGCCTCAGGAAATTCAGAAACAGAGCTCCATGATCAGGAAGGCTCGGGTCGTCCTGTCACAGCACTGCTCCAGACATTCCGAATCGTGCGGATGTCATTTATTCGTGTCGATCGGCGCATCACAACTCGACAATTGGCTCTACAGTTGTCGGTGGGCATTGGAAGTGCGTCTGCAATTATCGAGACTCTCGGATATTCAGTGAGGTACGATGGGTTCCACGAATTCTCACAGCGGACTACAAGATTCAAAGAAAAGCCATTTCATCTGAATTGTTAGAGCGTTTTGAGATCGCAGGAGAGGCCTTTCTGTCAGGGGTCGTCACGGGAGACGAAAGCTGGGTGCACCACTTTGCGCCACAAACAAAAAGGCAGTCCATGGAGTGGCATCACACTCATTCAGCACAGAAGAAGAAATTCAATACAATCCCCTCTGTCGGAAAAGTCATGGTAACAGTCTTCTGGGATTGTGGAAGTGTCATTCTCGTGGATGTGATGCCAAGACGGTCAGCCTTCAATTCATACGTGAAGACTCTGAATAAACTGAAGTACCGGCTCCGACAAGTTCGAACGGACAAGAATCCAACAGAAATCTGGCTCTAACACGATAATGCACACCCACAGGCTAGTATGAGAACCCGGGAACACATCGCCAAATTGGGTTGGACATCATTGCCTCATCCACCCCACAGGACATTCATTTCTTGGGCCGCTTGGAGGTTGTCTACAGGGAACACACTTTGAAGTTGATGAGAGTGTCAGTCATGTAGTGAAAACATGGCTACGCCTACAGAACTAGAGCTTTTACCAGCAGGGAATACATGCTCTCCCACAACGTTGGTGTACGGCCATAGAACGGAACACAAACTACGTACGAAAATAGTAGATGGACAAGACATGTTGATGTATATTGTCACCAAATTCTGACTCTTAATAATAAATATATTTTGAGGAAAGAAATATGGGGCATTAATTATTGAACGACCCTCGTATAGAAATGTTGGCAGTACTCCTGAGCACATAAAATTAGCGATCGCGATGGTCCTGCGTGCTCTATGATTTTTACATTCTCGTGCGCATCAGCTAAGAATTTGGCAAAAGCAGCGCAGTTGGTACTACGCCCACCAGCATGCTTACAGGTACCTTCAACGGGTGATCTAAGATGAACCTCAGCCGCTGCATCGGCTCTGTCGCCGTTCCTTCTATTGAGGTTTTCCAGATCTGAACCTCGTACTCCAGGCACGCAAATACGAAAATCCCAGAACACCTCTAGCTGCTAACTCCATCTGTGCAAAAATAAACATTAACACAGGAGACAAACTTACACTCCTGGAAATGGAAAAAAGAACACATTGACACCGGTGTGTCAGACCCACCATACTTGCTCCGGACACTGCGAGAGGGCTGTACAAGCAATGATCACACGCACGGCACAGCGGACACACCAGGAACCGCGGTGTTGGCCGTCGAATGGCGCTAGCTGCGCAGCATTTGTGCACCGCCGCCGTCAGTGTCAGCCAGTTTGCCGTGGCATACGGAGCTCCATCGCAGTCTTTAACACTGGTAGCATGCCGCGACAGCGTGGACGTGAACCGTATGTGCAGCTGACGGACTTTGAGCGAGGGCGTATAGTGGGCATGCGGGAGGCCGGGTGGACGTACCGCCGAATTGCTCAACACGTGGGGCGTGAGGTCTCCACAGTACATCGATGTTGTCGCCAGTGGTCGGCGGAAGGTGCACGTGCCAGTCGACCTGGGACCGGACCGCAGCGACGCACCGTAGGATCCTACGCAGTGCCGTAGGGGACCGCACCGCCACTTCCCAGCAAATTAGGGACACTGTTGCTCCTGGGGTATCGGCGAGGACCATTCGCAACCGTCTCCATGAAGCTGGGCTACGGTCCCGCACACCGTTAGGCCGTCTTCCGCTCACGCCCCAACATCGTGCAGCCCGCCTCCAGTGGTGTCGCGACAGGCGTGAATGGAGGGACGAATGGAGACGTGTCGTCTTCAGCGATGAGAGTCGCTTCTGCCTTGGTGCCAGTGATGGTCGTATGCGTGTTTGGCGCTGTGCAGGTGAGCGCCACAATCAGGACTGCATACGACCGAGGCACACAGGGCCAACACCCGGCATCATGGTGTGGGGAGCGATCTCCTACACTGGCCGTACACCACTGGTGATCGTCGATGGGACACTGAATAGTGCACGGTACATCCAAACCGTCATCGAACCCATCGTTCTACCATTCCTAGACCGGCAAGGGAACTTGCTGTTCCAACACGACAATGCACGTCCGCATGTATCCCGTGCCACCCAACGTGCTCTAGAAGGTGTAAGTCAACTACCCTGGCCAGCAAGATCTCCGGATCTGTCCCCCATTGAGCATGTTTGGGACTGGATGAAGCGTCGTGTCACGCGGTCTGCACGTCCAGCACGAACGCTGGTCCAACTGAGGCGCCAGGTGGAAATGGCATGGCAAGCCGTTCCACAGGACTACATCCAGCATCTCTACGATCGTCTCCATGGGAGAATAGCAGCCTGCATTGCTGCGAAAGGTGGATATACACTGTACTAGTGCCGACATTGTGCATGCTCTGTTGCCTGTGTCTATGTGCCTGTGGTTCTGTCAGTGTGATCATGTGATGTATCTGACCCCAGGAATGTGTCAATAAAGTTTCCCCTTCCTGGGACAATGAATTCACGGTGTTCTTATTTCAATTTCCAGTAGTGTATATAACTTGTTGTGTATGCGCACTCTGCACACGAACGACCTCTGCTTCTGTTACCAATGAACTGTGGTAGATTGACTTTAAGTGTCAGAATCGCCTTAATCTGTGGTTTGGTTACATTACTCTACTTCAATTAATTACTTTAATTAATATCATGCACCACAAAAGAATTTAATGCAAACAGAAAACATGTAAATAGAAAAGGACAACAACCAGAAAATGGCGACAGAAATAAGTGCTCAAGCTCGGTAGCGTAAGGTGCTTACGGAGACCACCCCGGAGGAAGTGAACTTTGAATTCTAAATTAATAAAGAAACATTGTTACAAAATTAATTAAAATCAGAATTCATGAAATTAAATCATTTCAACGATGCATTCAATAGATGTTTCTGGTTGTGGGTAGAACCAGTTATAAGTTTTCATTGAATGCCAACACCTGCCACCAGAAAACAGCTTTACACGACAGTATGGTCAGGAATTTCTGAAGTACGCACAAAATGAAGCAATTGCCACACATGAAACATTTTTTAATAAATCGCTGAAATAACATTAAGCGTTCTTTAAAAGAAAACTTGCCCGAGCTGAGTACCATATTTGAGTTTTAATCACTGAATGGATAATTTATTAACATCACTTAATGTCATAAAAGATAAAGATCGCTCAGACATGCAGAGATTAACAAGAGCTTAAAACATTGTGTGTAAAACTAATTAAACTATAAACCAATAGAGCGAGTACAGCAATTTAAAATTGACAGCTCAGATCTAAAATTTCAAAGATCTACACTAACTGTTAGTCAGCCTGCTCTCAAAAAATTTACGAGTAGACACGGTTTGAATTTAAGGAGTCCAAATATGCCTTAAATTAACACAGATAAATAAAGCTGCACGCTGCTTGCCACTGCCACAGTACAATTTCAAAAGAACAATAAAATCTTTCTAAACGAATAACGCTGTACATGCCGCACAACAAGGTGCCGAACATTACACTCAATCACGTTCAAAAATGTTTCAAATGGCTCTGATCACTGTGGGACATAACTTCTGAGGTCATCACTCCCCTAGAACTTAGAACTACTTAAACCTAACTAACCTAAGGACATCACACACATCCATGTCCGAGACAGTATTGGAACCTGCGACTGTAGCGGTCGCGTGGTTCCAGACTGTAGCGCCTTTAACCGCTCGGCCACCCCAACCGGCGAATCACGTTTCTAACAGTTCATAACGATTAGAGGGAAGCACTGATGACGTTAAGCCATATATGCTTACAGGGCCGATAACGAACCTGCTACTATGCGACAAGGTCAACATACATTCAAGCGCCAACGAAACGAGTACAGGCATGCGTATTCAAACAGAGATATATGTAAACAGGCAGAATACGGCGCTGCGGTCGACAAAACCTATAAAAAACAACAAGAGTCTGGTGCAGTGGTGATATCGGTTACTGCTGATACATTAGCAGGTTATCAAGATTTAAGTGAGTTTGAAGTTGGTGCTATAATCGGCGCAAGAGCGAGGCAACACAACATCTCTGAGGCAGCGATGAAGTGGAGATTTTCCCGTACGACCATTTCAAGAGTGTACCGTGAATTTCAGTAATCCGATAAAACATCACATCTCCGACATCGCTGCAACTTGGAAAAGATCCTGCAAGAACGGGATCAACGACGACTGAAGAGAAACGTTCAACATGACAGAAGTGCAACCCTTCCGCAAATTGCTACAAATTTCAATACTGGGTTATCAAATAGTGTCAATGTGCGAAACATTCAACGAAACATCATCGATAAGGGCTTTCGGAGGACAAGGCCCACTCGTATACTGCACGACACAAAGCTTTACGCCTCGCCTTGGCCGGTCAAAACCGACATTGGACTGTTGTTGCCTGGTCGGACGAGTCTCGTTTCAAATTGTATCGAGTGGAAGGACGTGTACGGGTTTGGAGACAGCCTCATGAATACATGGACCCTGCATGTCAGCAGGGGGCTGTTGAAGGTGGTGGAGGGTCTGTGATGGTGTGGGGTGTCTGCAGTTGGTTGGAGTGATGTGGGACCCCTGATACGTGTAGATACGACTCTGACAGGTGAAACGTACGTAAGCCTCCTGTGTGATCACCTTCATCCATTCATGTCCATTGTGCATTACGACAGACTTGTGCAATTCCAGCAGGACAGTGCGACACACCATAGGGCCAGAATTGCAACGGAGTGGCTCCAGGAACACACTTTTGAGTTACCGCTGGCCACCAAACTCCCCAGGCATTAACGTTATTGAGCATAAGTTGGATGCCTTGCAGCGTGCTGTTCAGAATACATCTCCACCCCCATGTACTCTTATCGATTTATGGACAGTACTGCAGGCTTCATGGTGTCAATTCCCTCCCGCATTACTTGAGACATTAGTCGAGTCCATGCGATATCGTGTTGCAACACTTCTGCGTGCTCGCGGAGCCCTACACGATTTTAGGAATTGTACCAGTTTCTTTGGCTCTTCAGTCTATTATTGTCAGTAGTTGGTCAGGAGAAGATTTGCGCTCTGTAAAAATAAAACTGTCAATATGTGCCGCAAGTATAACGTAAATTTGTATGACAAATGCTACGTTCCCTACCTTAATAGTCCATAACCTGTGATAATAATGACTATCAGATTCCTAATAACAAACACTGATTAGCGTAAAATTTATTTTCAATATTACTAGTCCACAGTAGTTTAAGATCTTATGTGCCCATGGAGTCATTGTAGATCTACTGAAAAAACTCTTTCATTACTCACAACAACTTACTGTTAGTTTTAAAGATGGCCGTTTCTCAGCAACCGTATTATAATGTTCGAACACAGAAATCTCACAGGCAACCGGTTGACAAATTACTGTTTCATCTGTTGTCTATGGTCACTAATAAAGGACATCTGAAAAATCATAGAACTTCGTTTAAAAAACTTTTGGGGTATATGAGTTAATCTTTCACTAACGAGGTGGCTTTTCTGTAAAGTGTGCTGCGAGATGATGTCTCCGGGACCCCAATGTTTAAAACGAAATTCAAAGGGCAGGTCATCTTAAATTTTTCATTTATGTTTTACGTATAACATTTAGTTTTACAATTACTTAAGTGTTGTTTAAATCCTACATGTTGATTTTATTGAAATAAATGTCGTTAATTTTATGTAGTACACAGAAACGAACTCTTAGAAAGCTGAATTTTGTGTACTGGAAAACTCTAGTATCTTTGTAACAAGTTCACTTTCACCTAAAACTTAATTCCACGGTTTAAAGTTGCACGTAAACATTTTTCTCGATATATACAAAAAGACTGTAAGATTGACATACAATGGTGTGATCTACATTTACGTTTATCGCCATTCGGAGCACATCTTATTTCAACCAACACTTTAAGTATTATATTGGAGTAACTGAAAGCCCCGCCCCGAATTTCTACCTCTGCATGATCCTCCGCTAGCAGAAATTTGATCTCTGGCCATTGTAAAATTGTCTTCATCTGGATCACTGACATCTTAGACGATCCAACGAGTAACAGTTTCATAAAACTAAGGATCGTTAAAATTGACTCTTTCCTATGAACGCCTTTTGTACTATACTGAAGAAAACACGTTCTTAGTTCACGAGGCGCGGTGTAGGAGACCCCAGCATGTATCAGTAACACGTCTTAACAACAAACACAGAAGGCTACAACGCAGCCGACAGCAAAATATTGTAGCGTGGGCTATTAAAATATGGGAGATTGGGTATAGAAGCATTCCGACCTAGCTGACCTTCGAGAACGTGTTCGAAAAATTTCTAGCTATCGGAGAGACCACACCTCGTGAGTTAAAGGACAAAGGAGAGGGCCATTTTCAACCAGTTATCTTACGGCGAAGGCAAGAAATCATTCACATGTAAGCTGATCACTACTCAACCTTTTGAAAATGCAGCACTGTAGAGCCTCCACAATTAGGCTCCATGAGCGACTTTTCCATGCACCGCTGAGTTCTCAACTACCGTGAATACACGATTGAGCAGACGCCTCCATATACCCAAATCAATGTACAAAACCCTTTGGGCTGCGAGCGCCACTACACACCGCGGCTATATTGGGTACCACTTCCCACCACGTCCCAGTAAAGGCTTCATGTCACAATGGGCCTGATAAAAGTTCTAGTGGTTAATCCAGGTACCGGTAGTAGTCTGTGGAAGCTCATTGTCGATTTCTATAGCCGTCGATATCTCTTGACGCGTATCATTTCCGAGAGCGTTACGTAGTACACTGCAGCTGTTGTTGTTGAAGTCGAATCAGTAAAACCAAAGTCCTTCTCGTATTGGAAATCATTGAGTACAAGTTAACAACTTGTGCAAGAATATTCGTTGAATTCATTAGGTTATAGCAAAGTTGAATCGCATCATTCCGTTGACTGTTATTTTGATTCCACGTTGCCTCAGGTTATTCACGTCACGTGAATCTGTTTAGTAAAACCAACCATCTTCGGCTGCTTGATGCTCGGTTGTAACCTCCCCCTCACTTATCGACCTTAATGACAGTTAAAAATTAAACTGCGTGTACCTAATCGAAATTTGGGAAAAGCAATCGTCACCGACGTTAATCTGTCGGTAAAAACGGAGGAAAGAGTTACATCTACATGAAAGGAAAAAAGCAAATGAAACTGGTGGACATTAATTTTGAAAAGGCTTAAAGTTAATAAAGAAACTAAATGTGCGGCCGTTACGTTAACAATTAACTAGCGGTAATTAGATATATGAGATTTGGGGGAAATTAAGGTCGCCAGTCCTATGAACAATTACTATAGTAACTGAAAAAGAAAGGTTATTACACATGTAATTAGCACTAGAAGCGTGGCAACTGAAGGTTGACACGTGTGGTGTGAAAACTGAAAGTTTTTCAGAAGTAATAAATTTCGCTACACTCTGACTTAATTTAGCAAAAGAATTAATAAAACCGGAACACTGAAAGATAATTTAGTGACTGAAATTTATAGTGAGCTTTTTTTATGAAGCACATCGAAATTCAGTAAAATACGGCTAGTCTTGGGCTACCTCAACAATCATTTCAAAAGCTACTTGAATCTACGCAATTTAGAAATAATAGATTTAACTTTGAACTTGAATTAAATGATTCTGAACAATTAACAATAGTAAAATTTAGTACGTACCGAGCTGAGCTGCAGTCATAGGTAAGGTAAAATACGGTAACAAAACTCGCACTCTTAATTTGTGCTTGTGTAATCTAAATATTGAAGCCAGCTATGAATACCTTAACTGAACTTTTAAATTAAAGCAGTGAAATCGAATGATATTACTTTAATGCTGGCGTTTGAATTTCAACGATATTCGGGTTCATTCCGGAAAAGGAAGGGACCGTGCTTGGTAATGCAATTGGGACAATGAGCAACAAAGGTTCATGCTAAGTTGTTGTAATTTTGAGAGGCAAATGGAACAATTTTAAAAGCTGAGGTCTGCCACACAGTTCTAAAATTTTACATGCTTCCAGTCTTCCTTCATGGTAGATTGAAGGTTTGAAGTCGTCGATCAAGGAGGTGGCGACAGTCACTCATTGTCGGCTGTCGCTGTTGCGCTCCATGCGGCGGAGTTGACACTACCGAAGATCCTAAACACTTTCGTTCTCCACACGACCTATCGATGTAATCGTTCGAAAGCATAGTTTTCCCTAGGCAAGACCCAGCGTAAAAATACAAATAATATTTACAAAACAAACCAATTATACATCGACATAAATGCATATATATGCAAATAGTAAAACAATTACAATATACAAAGACACAGAAACGTCATATCTTCAGGTAGCAAAATAAGAAAAAAAATTTATAGTACAATAGATGGAAATAGGAGGATATGCATTTACGGCGTTACACGGTTTTATTAGTGTGGGTACTGCGCCTAGTAATCTGTTCATGATGCACATTTCCACGGCCACTTTAAAGTCTTAACATCAGTGCTTAATCTTAGCACTGATAACTGAGTACATTTAACCTAAGCTCAACTCATAAGAAATCTTAGCTGCTGCGGTCCCTCCAGCACACAATAATCTAAACTCTGCACCGATCTTGGAATCGGAGGGAGCCCCTATTTTCGAAGCCATTATTGTTTGCTTCCAACGACAGCGAAGTCAAAGCAGTGGCTTCTATGGCTTCATGAACAACCCGTTGGAGGCACTGGATTCGTGCTGCTTTGTTTTCAGAAGGCAATATCGAAATACAGGATATTCGGAAACTCACGTTACAGACTTCTAGGACCTGTAGAGGAATGTGAGTACATAATTTTGTGAATGGGAACCCCATGTCTCGAAACGTCATCTAACGGCGCTACAGAGTGTTAGTGTTACGAGCGGCATGTACAGGGTGATTCCGATATCAAGTTACAACCCTTCTAGAATGACGGAGAAGGGTAATGTATCAGTATGAGGTAATGGTCCCTGTACCCTAAACCAACGAGTCGGAAGCGGTAAGCAAAAGCCGTTCTGATGCCTCTTGACAGGAACACTTATAACGGTACAGTTGCTGCTAAGATTGTAGGGTAGGTAGAAATATTAGTAAGGACCAAAACAAGGAGAAAGTCCAGTGAACATGAGCTCATAAACGCATATCTATGAGCACGTCTTCATCTTCCGTGCTGTGAAACACGTATCTACCGACCAGTCGCTCATAGCTCTTAGGGTATGCATTTTAGATCCCATGCTTACCAGACATTTTTGTTGTTTTCGTCCATATTATCACCTCTGGAAGTAGTCCACTCTACAGTGTAAGCAACAGCAGTAACAGCACATGTATTGTACTCTCACACTTACCAGAACAGTGGTCACATATAACTACCGATTCGTTCGTTTCCAATAGAGTAATCCTTACTTCAAGTTCATATACTTATTCTTCTACGTCATCTGTGTAAGTTTGTAACATCATCACGGATTTCCCTGTACATACAAACATGTACAGGCGCCGCTGCCTGTAACTTTGATCTCAGTAGCGTCGCTTGATGACGCTTCCAGACATAGGTTCCATTTCAAACATTATGTACTCAATCCCCTTATAACACTATACACAAAAAGAACAAAATGTCCTGTACGGAAAAAGCCACGTACAATAACACTATTGCATGGGGAACTGAACACGTAGTATACATGTCATAAACGTGCCTACTCTCAGCAACTGTCGTATAATCTTACCACTTTTAAAGGATTTAACCGTGTTGTATGACAAATATAGAAATCAGACTATTAGTTCTTTACCTAGGAGTTTCTAACAGAAAGAAACACAGTAAAATGGTATAATACTGAATCTAGGGCTATTCTATAGTAAGTTCATTAAGTGGTTTCCCTAATCGATTTGCGGTCGTCGGCCTTCCTAGCCAAAGAAATGATTAAGTTTCAGGTAAGAAGAAGAAGTAAATGTGGCCAACTTTTCTGCTGTTCCCTAACGTAACTTCACAAATAAATACATGTTTTCGGGCCATGGTTCGCAGAAAGGCACAGGAACCTTCTAGCTACTACAGGCAATAGGTTTGACCTAGAAAGGGCGCGACTTTTTAATCATCACTGAAGTACCTGAGCTAGCAGACTAGAAATGCAGAAAATATAAGTCCGAAAACGATTTATTGGACTCACCAAAATGGAACAATGATGCAGTCTCCAAAAGAACAATAGACTCGATCCTAACTATAAAATATTAAATAACAAATAATAACGGAAAAGAACAATCTCTTCATGGGGAGTTATCACAATAAAACAATTCTATAATGTCAAGATGTTTGTCGAGTATACCAAGTACAACTGCAAGAGATCGGCCAGCTAGAATACCAGCGTCTGGCCGTGGCTGCCCGAGTGGAAGCGCTGTATACTTCCAAACGGTGCGCCGAACGTCTTTGCCGGCAGTACGCCGTTCTATGAAGACCGTTTCGCGGATGTATCTGCCGGAACTATTTGCAATCACGTGCCTGGGCTAGCTGCGACCCCTGGTGAAGCTGTTCTGCACGCTCCGCGAACGGGTAGTGGTCCCTGGCAGCCGTTAGTGGAGAAAGATGGTTCCAAAGTTTGGTAGGCAGTGAAAGACTTTCTGAGAGGCCGATCAGAGGGCTTCCCCGGTTAGTTTGGCCAATAGGTTTTGGGCGTTAGGAGGTGTCTGAGGTGGGTGCAGTCGTCCACGCTGTTCCAGAGACTGAATATCATTCCTCACTCTATGAATGCTGTATTTATGACTGTAGTTTTTATCATTTTATTTATGTCATTTCATTGTATGCTAGCCATTTTAGTTACTGTTCTTGCAGAATACAAAAAGAAATTCTGCAGTATTGCTGTGCGTTGTGGGATCCGCGTCGGGTGGGACTGACGGATGACATCGAAGAAGTTCAAAGAAGGCCGGCTTGTTTTGTAGTATAGCGAAAAAGGGGAGATAGCGTCACAGACATGATACGTGAATTGGAGTGGCAATCATTAAAACAAAGGAGCCACGCGGGATTAGCCGAGCGGTCTAGGGCGCTGCAGCCATGGACTGTGCGGCTGGTCCCGGCGCAGTTTCGAGTCCTCCCTCGGGCATGGGAGTGTGTGTTTCTCCTTAGGATAATTATGTAGTGTGTAAGCTTAGGGACTGATGATCTTAGTAGTTAAGTCCCATAAGATTTATCACTCATTTGAACAAAACAAAAGCGTTTTTCGTTGCGACAGGACTTTCTCATGAAATTTGCGACGGTGCGGTAAATGAGGTGAAGTGCGGTTGCAGAGTTTTCACAGGAAATTTGCATATACAAATGTTGCTTGAAAATTGTTATCGAAAATTTCGGCTCTCACGTAAGTCTCTGGGGCTGATTTCCACACTTGATGCATTAGTACACTTCCACACCCGCGCATTTGTTATTGTTTTTGAATTAATTATTCGCTCAGACATAAGTACAGTTTATGCTAGGGAACAAGAATTAGGCGATTATTATACGAAAATCGGTTTTTCACGACACAGTTCAATCACTGTTTATTGGCGTTGATCTTTTCTTCCACATAATGAAATTAGCACTTGTGAGACGGTTTATAGTTCTACTTTAATAATAATAGGACTCCGAGCCGCCAATAGCAGTAATGTAGGCTGCTGTAAACGAAATTTTTTTCAAATAATTCGAACAGAATCACAAGTCCCACTGTCCTCTTTGTTCTAACAGTTTTGGCATGAAATCACAGTTCGCCACATGTTCACTTACGCCGATGTATACCTCGTAAATCGTACTCACACAAATAATCGTAGCACTTCCAGTACACCAAATATATGCTTGCACACTTGCACTATTAAACAGTACTCTTTGCCGCCATAAATCGGCACGAGAAAATATTTTCAAATGGCCACATGGGCCACCCTCAAGTGGGGCTCGCACGCCACCCACCCTCCAAAATGACTGACCAACGACTGCCCCTGGCCAAGATGACCGCTCGCTTATATAGGCTCGGATGTCCAACCCCCTGCTTATTTAAGTACAACTCTCGCCACTTAAGATTACCAATTGTGGTACATACATCCGTCGACAGAAATAAGTGCACCATCGGAACCGCGCCAAAAAGTACATCTTTTTTACTATGTTACATTAATTTCTAGGATTATTCTATCGCCCTTAAATCAAGTTTTAGTTTTTGCAAAATTTCGCCACTTAGCGCAAATTTGTTTGTTGACATCTGCGCTGCAAAGTTTCAACATATAACTGCATATACCATAGTTTTTAGACGTAATCTATAACGGTCTACACATTGCGCTGCTCAAAATCTTCATATCTATAATAATTAATTAATTATGGGCAATAAATTTTAATAATAATTTGCAAGCATTGAAAACTATTGCAAGTTAAGTGTATAGTATAACTTAACTAGTTTAAGATACGTGTGATGCCACCCAAAATATTATATAGTGCCGTTCTTTACGTCATGAATTTTCTATATAATTTTATAAACAATTTTCCCTCAAACTTGGTTTATTGCTCTTTATTGTCTTCATTATTTTTGATTCTTAACATATGACTACGGCACTCGATCCGCTATGACGAAACGTTTTTAATGAGTGCTCGCTCATCCCTGTAGGTCGGTATTTACTATTTTTATTAATTTTTCAGTACTCTTGATATTAACCGATTTTGAGGTTACTATAACTTTTGCATCTCGTGACGTGAAATAAAGGTCGATCTTTCAGAAGGTGCCTATTACTGACCACAATCCACTGCCGCATCGCTCTTCACCGTAAGTTACATAGTTTTCGCGTAATGCGCGAAAAACCAAACAATGCCCGAAGCTGCAGGCCACGTGGCCGCCCGGCGACAGTTGCAAATCTCGCGCGGGCGCGCCATGCGCTTCCGCGAATCGCGCACCATGTAGCGCGCTCGCTCTCCACAAAGCAATCCTTGCATACTAGAAATATTCATCTAGTAACGGGGGTTTGTACCAATTTCAATCGCCAGTTTTCTGCTACGATTGCGAAAACGTTCTGTTGGCACCCATCTCCATAGAGAGTAATGATCATCACGATAAAAAAACAGAAATCAGGGCTCGCAAAGAAAAATTTAAGTGCCCGTTTTTCCGCGCGCCATTCGATAGTGGAATGGTAGAGAGACAGCTTGCAGGTGGTTCATTGAACCGTCTACCAGGGACTTAATTCAGAATAGCAGAGTAAACATGTAGATGTAGATGTAGATGTGGACGGAGGCCAAAGGTATGGTGTGGTCACTCTGTATTTTTCATTCAGTATTTTTATGCAACTCTACTTCAGTGTTATTGAGCCACATAAGCAATTTTATTTTTTTAACTCTTTGTACTTTACTGAATGTCATTTTTCTCAGATCTTTAACTTGCCAAAATCTCAATATTTATGCATGACAAGTTCGTCTTTTCAACAAAATGCATTGACTCATTATCACTTTACTTATTACTACAAAGAGAGTAAGAGTATTACAGTGGTTACATTTGCCTGAAAACATCTACTTCAATGCTTAAGCAAAATTCCACTTCGGCATTTCGGCATTTCTACTACGTAAATCATACAGTACCTTTACCTGAACTTTAAAAGTTAGTCCACAACAGTTCATTTCAGATATTTATTTAATGAGGAAAATTTCTGCTTGTAGATGTTGAATACAGCACTTCAAATGTTTTTATAACAAGTTTACTCGGAATAATCTAACACAATAAAGGATCCGATTTAGCTGAATGGTTAGGGAAAAAAATAATCAAATGAACCAAAATTTTATTTAACACAATAATTAATCAAAAAAGTTAATTTTGAATTAATAGTTCACGCTTCTACCATTGTAATTATACAGTTCGTAACCCGTTGACTGTAGGCGTTTGGTGTGGTCTATAGTAAGGGCGGCTACACTACTCACGGTACTACGTTCAAGTATCTTGATGTATAGACTAATTAATTCTATTTTTGGCGTCGTTTTAACGTCCTTAATATAGCCCAACAACTTGTACCAGTGCCGTAATAATTTAGCAGTCGTCACCCGAGGCTATTGTGCAACAATTTTCAGGCAAAGTATCACCTGCTACATCCGAGTGTTGTTGCGTCCTTCACTGTTGCATACAAACTGTGTTCTCTTGTTCCTGTTCGCTCTACAAGCAGCGCGCCAAACCCCACAGTCACCTTATACGCTTCCCACAGTAACTTACGTACAGTACAGTAGCTCTCCATCTTTTACATAACATACCCTAAATATTGTCCCGAATGACAATTTGTACTAATACATAAAATTTCGTACAATAACATTTTCAAGTCGTTAATCCATGACAAAATATTATTTAGTAAATTATACATTTCACATAATTTCTTTACATAACTTACACACAAATATCAGCGAAGCACTCTAACATCGCATATATCACACTTTCCAAATAGTCTTTGTATATCTTACGACAAACCTTAAAGGCAAAAAATTTCATATATTGGATGACTGAGTAATAGTGTTACACCCCGTACAAGTCCTAGAAGTTTGTATGTATAGCGTCTTGCTTTTAAAACGTGTTTATTACGTTCTCAGGCTAAGGGTTTGTTGGAAACATTCCTTAGCTCCGAATGAAAATCTGTTACAAGAGTATATGTGAGCCGCGCGTGCCCACATATGGTTTCGGGCTCATCACTGAACTTATGTGATTTTTTGTGTCTTAGGGACGGCTTTCGTCGTGTCCCACGGCGGGGCAGCCTGGCGGATCATTGAAGGCATGCAATCGCACATGCAGCTCTCTGCTGGGTGTTATCTCACTGTCAGTTCCGCCGGCAGAAGTGGCCGTGCGGTTTAGGCGCTGCAGTCTGGAACCGCGAGACCGCTACGGTCGCATGTTCGAATCCTGCCTCGGGCATGGATGTGTGTGATGTCATTAGGTTAGTTAGGTTTAACTAGTTCTACGTTCTAGGGGACTAATGACCTCAGAAGTTGAGTCCCATAGTGCTCAGAGCCATTTGAACCATTTTTTGAACTGTCAGTTCCGGATGCTAACAGCGGTCGCTTGCCTAGCACAGGGTTCGGTCGCCATGATGTGATTAACAATCGTTTACCGTGAAGAACAATCACTGCTTCCCTATACCTTCGCGGTCATTGTTACGTCTTCTGAGTTCCGATTTCTGCTGCCTTCGGTGGTGAATGTGGTTCCGCTAGCACTATTCATATCACAAAGGTCCAGCATAGAACGGAACAGTGAACAGCTTGTTTTATGTATGATTAAGTGTTGGATGCGATTTGCGAAAACTCCCATTCATTTGCTGAGCCCTTGTCAATAAAATCTGATTGGGGTTCCCACTAATAATTTTGCGTAGATCTCGGTAGTGGCCGGAATCTCGGTTTGTGTTTTTAACGTGGAAAAGCATCCGTGGTAATCCGAACATGCCGGAGTTATTCTTAAGGTAGTTGTAAAACTATTACCGGATTAAACACAGAAATTGATTCTTTAGAATGTATGTCTGTCTTACTTAAAACGCTTTGGTGGCCAAAGTCTAAAGAAATGTTTTGTATTTAAAGCACTCGTACATTGAATGTGTAAATCTGGATGTACGCTCTTGTCAACACGTTTAGATGTTCAAACTTTTTAAAAACATTTGTATCCTTAGTTGCCTGTTTAGCTTAAATCTCTTCTGGTCAAATGGGTACAGTGTCATTTGCTTTAAGTTTTTTATCCCAAGCCCAAAGAGCCGTGTGCGATCTGTAATCTGTTTCTACTATATAATTTTAATAGGTATTCTGTGAATGTTTTAGAGTTTCAGCTGAACCAAGAAACTGTGTGGTGTAGAGGTTGAGCTCAAATCTGTAACCTTAGGCAATGCATTCACGGGCCTCGCCTTCTGTTCTGTCGAGGAGTTCCTTGAAAAATTAAGCTGATTCTTGCTCGATTGTTGATTGCATTTACTTAAACTTATGGCTTGACTTTTACGGGTTCTTAAACATTTTATTTTATCTGTTATTACTTTTATGAATGTACTGACACGTTACGTGATATTGAAGATTTGCTCCTCAATTTGGTCCTATGGAACTTGACGTGTAAATAAATAAATAAATAAATAAATGTTGAATGTTTGGCGCACTCTGCACATTAATACCTCTAGATCCATGCTCCCTAACAGTTCAAGTGTCAATAACGACCATGATTCCTGACATAGACCCTCTTACTGTCGATGTATCTTGAAGGCGTGTTAACATGGAAGGTGTTGCATCCTTGACAAAATTTCTCTAGTTTCTGAAAAATGCCAGTCAGTGGATATCGTCACGTTGTTGTCGAGTACAGAATATGTTTCACCAGAAACGTAAAAGAAAATTGTATTTACGTATGTGTGGAAAAATAACTTTTGATATAAGGACCACTTAAACTGAATAGGTACGGCACACAACAGGAGTTCCATCGACCGACCCATCGGTGGCAAAGCGTTTCTCTCAAGTACTATCGTACGAGAAGTGCTTGATTTATGCGAATCGGTTAATGCTGTTCAGTAAAGGACTACACAATACCAATTCTCACGTTTTATAAGAGGAATAATAGGTCCACACTTCACAAGGTTGATCACGTTTAGAGCATCAGTAGCCCTACTCCCCTATAGAGATGCCAGTGCAACTCCAAAATTACATGTAGGGAATGTCTGAAGTAGAAAAGAATATAAGTACTCTGTCTGACAACAGGATCACATCCAAAGGAGTACCATAACAAATAAGAACTGAACATCAAAAGGATAATATCCTGCACTAATGAGTACTGAGCATTCATGTTTAAAGTAATATGACGCACATTCAAACCAATATTTCTTTATTGACATGTCTCATTAGGACATTTTTTCTACCTATTACCAGTAGTATCTCCTATAATAATATAGGCCATTTCTTGTAAGCAGCGTCTAGAAACAGTGATGTTCAGTGTGTGACGTTCGCCTCCTTTATTTCTTCATTGATAGTCCTCGGTGTCCACGTACTGCGTTGGTACACTGGCTGTAGAAGGGGGGGGGGGGCGTGGAAGTTCAACACTGACTACTTTAAATGACGTAGCCGACAGTTGCACATCTGCGTTTCGCTGCTGTTTACTTTCACTGTTCACAACCCCCCTCCCCATTCTACTACAATTAGTACTGTTCATACTGTTTACCTGAAATTTTCTCCCTGATTGATAATTGTCATCAAAATTCCTCCTACGATCTTCCACTGAGGGATTCACCGTCTCCACTTTATCAACATAATTCAAGAAATCACTAACATTACCCCTATGAGTAGGTACAAGCAATTTTCTAACTTTCTGCTGCAACTTAGTTTCTAAAGCCCGTAATTATTGATTCACTATCTAGCTCTGTGTGCAGATATTTCAGTTTGTTTATCCAAAGCTGACAGAAACCTTTGACAGTCACCTTCCTAGAGTCAAATCTCTCTCCTGCAAAAAATCCACTCAAAATTCTCTTTGCAGCAATATTCACCTAAAAATGCTTTCTCAAAGCTTTTCCACGAAGTACAGCTATCAGCTACCTGAGTGTTTCATCCATGAGCATCGCCTTTCAAAAAGCAGGTCACAAATGACATTTTTCCTTTGTCACAGCTGCTGCAAGTTGTAATTCCCTCAGCAAGACGTCTTGTTTATCCCAATCAGCTGTGTCCACCTGTGTGCTGATTGGCTGCTCCTGTACTCAGTGGCTGCTTCCATAGAACCCACTCACTGTTTGGTTGCTGCTATACTGTGCCTATGAAACCCATGCACTGACTGGCTGTTGCACTTCCTTTGGTAAAATAATTGCACTGTAAACTGCTCTTGAGTTCACTATTCAGAGTTCGTGAGTCCTAGTTTATTGTGCCCAATTACAATAATCCTCACGCACAAGGGCACTTGCTTTATTTCTTCGTTGATGGTCCTCGGTTTCGATGTACTGTGTTGCTACACTGGCTGAAAAATGGGAAGAGGGGGGGGAGGGTGATAGTTCAACACTGACTGCTTTAAATGACGTAGCCGACAGGTGCACATTTGCGTTTGACAGTTCTTTACTTTCACCGTTCACAACCCCCAATAATACACAGTTATTTGCAGTGCACTATTGTTTAACTTCCGGTAAGTCTCAGTAATAGGTTGCAAGCAAAAATCCACGTACTGCTACAATAGCTTACTGTTGGACATCTATGAGCTGTAAAACCTAACCACAAAGTTCTTGCCACGTAATACAGTATGTATTGAACAGACACTGTCATTTTTTAGCACATGGCTTATTGCATTTATTTCACAGTTCAGTGGATGCATTGTTGTTGATCTAACCAATACAGGTTTCTTGTCTGAGACTTGGCCGTGGACTGACTGTCTCGGGACCAAAAATCGGGCCCTTATACATCAGCACAATAATAGGCAGTGAATCTACACTTTGTTTGATGTTTAGTTTACAGAAATTACAAGTAAAACTTAATTCCTTCAATTAACTCCATACATTGAAAACCTGCATCTTTTTAACAGTTCCTTATACTACAAGGATTAAGCTGTATTATTGGTTTAAATCATGAAATGAACAGATATCGTTACGCAAACAATACTTTTGGCAAAACTGTTAATAACTTTGGAATTAATTAAGGGCTGGCTTTGCTAACATGTTTTCGAATTGAGCCAAATGGGTCCTTTAAGAATACTATTAGTTGTTCCTCCCAAGTTTATAATTAGTACAGAATTTATATTTGTTTATGAATCAAGAACAGAATTTAAGTTGCAAAGCCATTACTAATTTCTCCCTATAACAAATGATACTAACTAGGCATAGTCTAAATAAAATAGAAAATCAATTACGTACATAAAACTAAGCACATAATTAGATCTGGTGTTATTTTCTTTAAAACTGAGGGCCAACCTTTCTGTTTTATGAAAATGCAGATTATACTCACGTATGATAATGGGGATTGGTCATACATGAAAAAATGAATTTTAAGGAAGCAGATGCCAAAACAAGAAGGGAAGCAAAAATATACAAGCTTGCTTCGTCACAATTACGAAATGTGGATTATTAAATGATATAAACTTTGCTGAAGAATACGTTTCACATTTGATTTTAATTTGAAGTGAACAAAGGCGCTTACAAGCCTGGGGTACGGTTTCTTACAATTAGTCCTCGTGGGCCATATATTTTCTTCTGTCCTTCCTATGGCACTCGTTGTGCCTTTTGCGGTCGATAGTCGAATCCATGTTCCTCGCTGTTTACATCTGTGGTTACAGTTTTGGAGCTCTCTTCATGATGAAGTTCATTAAAAATGTATAGATACATATTAAGTCATTTGCAAGTGTATATCGTGTTTAAAATGGAATGATTAAGGCCTCATAAACCTGAGTCGACTCTGGATAAATTTCTCTTTGCGATAATGCCGTCCACAACGAATAATTTTATTTTAAAAACGTGTCTCAAGGATCCATTACTATATACCGTTCTCATTTCGGTGTTTGGTTCACATCTGGCGTACAAATCGAAAAGTACTAACATAGAAAAAATGATATTCTAATACACTATATATTGGAGTGTGACGTTAGTAGATATACGAATAATAGTGGTAAGAAAATAAAATACGGTGAATTATTCACACCTTGTGCTGCTAAGAGTACTTCGTCAAAAAGTTGCAGTAATAAACTACGGAAATTACGTTTTGTTTTATCAGTACCACTGATTCGACCTGTTGTGTTGCCATTCATGAACAACATTCCGGGGGACCACTGTTGTAACCCAACATGCTGTAAAGAGTTTCGACATGTTGCCTTGGCCTGTTCTATCACCACAACTGTCCCTAATCGAGTACATATGAGACATCATTGGGCGACAACTCCAAAGTCATCCGCAAACAGCATTATCCGTCCCCGTATTAACCGAACAAGTGCAACATACCTGGAACTCCATACGACAAAGTGACATCCGACTCCTGTGCAACACAATGCAAGCACGTTTGCGCGCATGCATCCAACATTTTGCCTTCTACACCGATTTGTAATGTATCAGTATTTCAGATTTTCAAACTCGCGCTTACTTTGACCTGTGGTCTTGCGGTGTTAATCACTTAAATATGTTACCTAGACAAATTTATTCTTGACATTTCCTTACTCTATATTAATTATTTTTTGATGTTGTGGTTTCTTTCCTTCAGTGTATAACCCCCTTTCCAGATATTATCCATCCGGTTCAACTGCTCTTTCGTGTCGTTCGCCATCTCTGACATAATTACAATGTAATTGACAAAACTCTTTATTTCTTTTCCCTTAAGCTTAATTCCCTTTTCCAGTTTCTTCTTGATTGCTTCTTCAATGTACAGAAGCTAAACACTTCCCCACTGCTACTTATCGTTACAATAACAAGCGCTGTATTTCACAGAATATTAAGAAATACTTCTTAAACTTAACTGCAGTTTAGGCATATAAAATATTATTCTGTGAAGAAAAAGCATATTGTGAACATGTATAAATACAGAAACAGCAAAAAATATTATTTGAGTTCTATTGTTACCTCTACAGGGTTAATTTAGGACATTCGTAACACCGCTCTACCAGATTATGAGAAATGAGATATCGTAGAAGCATCGCTGACTGTATGGTGCTGGTTAGGAAGAGCTGAAGGCAACTAAAGGAAATCACTGTTATCTGACCTTAACCTAGAAATGAAACGCAGTAACGGAAAAGGTAGGAATTTTCAAAAGAGAATTTCCAAAACTATAGACTTAAATGTTGAAGAATGGAAGTTGAACGACGCAAAACATATGAGTGACCAAATACATCACGAACAGAGCAAACTAGGAATGGTCTGACCCTTGATCATCTTTTTCCCAATTATTCTTCATTTTACTACACCTCCCCACAAAAAATTCTGTAACCTCCCAACTGTAAAATATATATATAATTATTTATTTCATTCACATTCAGCATAACCTACCAACAGTTTATTATTCCGTAACCTAGTAATAATACAAGTGACTAATCTCTCATTAAAATCGTGGTTCACTTATAACCTTTCAATAATTAACTGTGAATTTAAACTGGTAAATTTTGGACGTCAGCAGCGCTGCGTCATAGCCCTGAAAGATCATTCTGAATAGAAATGAAAATTCTTATCTCAATAAGGTCGCCAGATAACGCTTATATATCTGCTGCTATAAGAAATTTTTCTGGCACAGCTCAGTGCAATGCTGGCCGATAGATTTTCCATGTATAAAAAGAACAACTGATTTTTGTTAGCAATAATTGGGATGACCATGGATTGGAGAAATTAGTAAATTCTTTAAATTGAGAAGAATAATTGTCGAAAGTTAATTTTTTATAAGAAAGATTATTATTAAGAGATTTTTTAAACATTTACATGTGACGTGATATAACAATACTACATATGCGCGAGGCTGCTTTTACCTTATACTACAACGCTCAGGCACCGCCATCGCTCCCCCACTACCGGCCCAGCCAACTCGATACACCAGACTGATAGCAACAACTACTTACTCCAACTGCTACACAGTTCCTACTGCAGTCAACACTGCTCTTTGGTCTGATATTCTCTTATAGCTTATATATCGCAGGCAGCGCGTGAGCAGTCCATCGAAATTACATCTGTCGAGTGCACTAGCAACAAATTCCTTAATCATGGACCTCTTACAATACATGTATCATCTATCTTACCTACCATCCAGCTGTGCTGCAATTTTAAACTTGTAAATATTCAAACAAAACTACGTTTATTGGCCCCTTCTCGATGCACAGCACTAGAGAGCTAACGATAAATGTTGTTTGCAGAAAGGGAAGGCTTCATGCATTTTATTTATCAAACTCAGGATCGGTCAGACTCTGTACTGTAAAATGCAGAAAAGCAAGTGAATAACAATAAAAACGAATAAATGCAACACAGATAATAATATAGTAGAGCATATTGACATCAAATGAGTCAACTGCCATGTGACTAAAGAATTGAACCACAGCCAGTGAGAAAGGTGAATGACGGGAAACCTAAATTTTAATTATAATGACGAAGTTGAAGAAATTTTTTTCGGATTTCTGACCCAACGTTGAGGTTTCTAAGATATTTAAATGTGCATAAAAGAAGTTAATAACGGTGCAAACAATTTAGAGTTCGATGCGAAAAACTTTATTTTCCATTAGCTGTTGTTTTATTGGCCATAATTTCAATAGCTGATTGAGTGGCTAACTAAATGCATACAGAAGCAACAATGACGTACATGTGGATTCGTATGCTGCCACGCTGATACGTTCAAGCTGCCGTGTATCTATATGCAGTGAGGCAGAAATCTATAGCCATGTGACTTTTAAACCTTGCCTTTAATTGAAAGCGTTCTGAAAGATAATGCGGAAGTAGGAAACAATGGTCTATTGCAGAACGTACGGCTGTTCCGTGGGGCTTCTAGAGTAACTGTCAGTTGTGAATTATATCACCGGAGGGACCTCAGGAAATTCAAGCCTAGCGATCCGTACAAATCCGGAGCATCTGAATAGGAATTTTTGGCAGTGCGAAACCAGAGAGCGGACGACTATAGAAGGCTTTGATGGCAGAACGCGTTCTGTGGGAAGGGTAGAAGCATGGAGTACTTTGTTCTGAGAATGAAATATCGACTCAGCGGAGTCTAGGAGAGCGAAACCGGCTTCCTCTGTCCTGGCAGGGGACAGCTGCTGTCGCCAATGGATGAATGCGATTCGTAGGTCCCACACGGCGATTCCTGCCACGTAACTGTTCTGATGGCGTTTCAAACTCCAGGGGAATGTAGTTGTTTAGCTGTCGTTTTCAATTAGCCGACCTTAGACCAGAGCGAATGTAAGCGAACACAGGCGAATGCACACTCGCTGACAATTCGCCAGCATTCGCTAGCATGCGCTTGTGTCTTTGAATAGACTTTTACGCGAGAGGGAACGGAAGATAACGTGGGATGACGAACATAGCCTACGAACGGTGTGTTATTATTTTCTGGCACCAATAATCGTTACACAGCACACCGCACTCTATAGATGTATACATGATCAGGACCGTACCCATTCTGGTATGCTCTCTATAAGAGTCTTGCACTTTGAAAGTAATTGACTATCGAAATCGTATTTCCACAGTTGTGTAGATATGACTTACTAACTTAATTCCAGGACAATTATAATCGATTCCGCTAACATAAATGCTCCAAGTCCTAAGCCTCTGTTAAGGCCTGTCAAATCCTGTGTTGATGTGGTACCTCACTGTACTGATACTGAGATCACAGTCCGGCGTTAGGATGGCAGTATTGATGTTGAAAGATGTCCGACGTGTTTGCAACGTTCACTAATGAACTTATTTCACTTGTTATTAATTTGTACGTTCACTGAAATGGTAGAGTCTTTACTAAGCGGTCGATTTCAGAAAGCATATCGTTAGCACAGCCTGTCAGGTAGTCGGATTGGCTCTCTGTGTTTCTGTCCCGTGAGCCAATGAGGTTCTTTCACGTGTCGTGAAGGTCCATGGAGCAGAAATACTAGCTGCTACTGTTACCATCTCCTCCCGTACAGCAAAGCTCAAAATGTCAACTTGTTTCACACGTATCTGTGCATCTACCCTATTCGTCATTAACCCTACACTTACACCGTTTCATCTGCATTCCACATTCTGGAAGGGGGAAGAGGATGACAAGAATAAACATCTCTAAATTTTGGAGCAACTCCCCAACATTTTTTCAATTAAATGCCGTCATTTTTCACATACTTATGTTTTCAGATTGTGTGATGGAAAAATTGCTTCCGTCCAAAAATCCCGAAAGCCAATAAGCATCAGCTGCTTCCTTTTGTACGGATGATGATGGTATTTTCAAGTTAAAGTATTTTGCCGAAATATACTCCAAAACGTAGTTTTTCCCTGGTCGATAATTTTTCTGGATGTCACGATATAATCCCTGAGTGTTATTTTCTGTCTGAAAACAGTGTCATGTTTTTAGAGCAGCCACAGGTAACTTTCCGTTCCGCTTCCTTTTTCGTTTTGGTGAGCCTACAGAGGGAACAGTAAGAAATATTAAATTCTTTTGTAATTTTCTTAACATGATAATCACCCTGTCCTCCATTTTACAGAATCGAAGTGGCTGATCCCTAGAAACATCTAAAGGTGTCCAGCCTTTTTATATTTTTCGTTTGTAATGATGCATTTTGTTTATCTGCAAGTAAAAATTTAGACTGAGCAACCGTACAATAGAAGAAGAAAGAAAATAAAAGCATTACATTATCCAACAGCGTAAAAAGCCTAACGCACCACGAGCAGTAACTTTGCAACACTGTGTTGCAACATGGCCCAATCCTCACCACCCTATAAAACTCAAGTCAAGTTCACAACAATCACTTTAAAATAAAATGATTTTTTTCTTAGATAAACTACAAAATGGAACTATTTATCACTTGAGAAATTTAATTTATTTCAGCGAATGTGTTAATATAAAACTATAAAACTTAATATAAAACTATAAATCGTAACTCACTAATGATAATTTCGATGAAGGAAAGACAACACGAAGAAAAACATCTCCTACAGCCAACTCCGACTATCACAGTGAAGATTACACGCTGCTGAAGGTGCTTCTAGACAATGGCAGCACTTGACAGGATATTTCACGCAAAAATGATGTGATGATGATGATGATGTTTGGCTTGTGGGGCGCTCAACTGCGTGGTTATCAGCGCCCGTACAATTATCCAATCTTTGCTCAGTCCAATTTCGCCACTTTCCTGGATGATGATGAAATGATGAGGACAACACAAACACCCAGTCATCTCGAGGCAGGTGAAAATCCCTGACCCCGTGCTCGGGAAGCGAGAACGCTACCGCAAAAATGCAGCTGTTGCAATGTACCCCTGTTGCCACGGATCGTCTCTGCCCTACGTAAACGTGAAATGCTTGGAGATGGTACTGCGTCTCTTCTAGAAGACAGCAACCTGCAAACCTGCAACACGGCATGCTTCAGGCATTCTCTGCCGCAGTGGGCCCAACGGCTGCAAGCCAAATACCGATTCCCAGTCCTCTTGCATTTTGGCAAATGTTCTGAAGAACATCAACAGCCGATTTGTTGTCGCCGGATACTCTTGTGGCCGCTGCAGGAGGTGCCAAGTCCCGCTGTCAGTGGACAGCGCTTCCACGACCACGGCACTTCGATAGCGGGCACTATTTTCCTGCGCCGTGTCATGTGCCCGCCATCTTCATGCGCTGTATCCGGACTCCACGACAGTATTTCGGGTGGCGCCCCATCACATGTGAAGAAATAGAAAAATAAATTGCACTTGTACAACGTAAGACTGATAAGGGTAACACAAGCCCTCAAGCAGCCAGCCCTCCCCCTCACGGAAGGGAGTGAAAAGCGAAAAAAAAGAAATACTGTATATATACGGATGGACAGTCACGAGTTATTTCGTCAGCAGTCATCACTCTCGTCACACCTTTCCAAGTTGTGATGCGCATCAGGACCGGCGCGTTGAAGAAGTGAAGGGCGTGGCGAAGCTCCATCCCGCAGTGCTCGTCTCGTCCATTCCCCCCCCCCCCCCCTCCTCCCAACCAACACCGGCGCCACTTATGACGAATCGAGCTATGACTACGGCCATGATGGAGATTGCTCAGGACGCGTTGCTTCCGAACTCAGAAGACGAGGAGTCCACAACACCATCTTCTGGAGGACAGCCTAGAGAAAACAAAACAAGCTCTCTGGCATTACCGCCTGGTGGCAGATGTTTACAGCGAGAGAAGGAGGCCAAGCATCGACCTCTCCTGACGCTTGCGGTTTCTTCAAGCCACGAAGATCTGCACGCATAATGCAGTTATTTAAGCCGGTGACAGCTGAGGTCTCCAATGGCTTCGCCGCACTAAAAACGCACCTGAATACAATAATCAATGATCGTGTAACACTGTTGGCCGGGAGGCCCCATACGGCGAAGTTCTGCCGCCGGATGCAGGTCTTATTTCAGGTGATGCCACATTGGGCGACTTGCGGGTCGGTGATGATAATGAAAGGATGATAAGGGCAACACAGAAGCTAGTCCACGAGCAGAGAAAATCTCCAGTCGGCCGGGAATCGAACCCGGGTCCGCTTCATGGTAGGCAAACACGTTACCATTCAGCTGAGCAGGCGGACCACGCCTGACGAATTAGCGTGCAATGCCTCCGCGCCCACGATGAATCCTCTTCTTTACACCGATTGTAACGCATTTGAAGGAACGTTACCGCCAACTCCACCAAGTTCTCAGAAGTTCGACGCCGTCCGTTTACAATTACCGACAAGGGTTCTAACGCCGAGTCACACAGGAGGCGTCTGACAGGTAGATCCCTTTTTTATACTCACGCCTCCAGGCCCGAGAGCGTCCTGCTTGACCTACCGTTCCACAAGGAGCTGAACACATCAGACAAGAGCTCGTTGCTGGAACGTGTGTGCAAGTCCGTTAAGCTGGAGAAAAAGAAAAACATGTTTGTCTACCGTTATGTGTGTTGGAGTTGTTTGCGTTCTGTATCCTTTACATTGCTCCTACATTACTATCACCTGCTTACACTGTTTTGTGGTAAAATAATCGCAACCTGACAAAATTTCCTTTTGGTGCCTTAATTTTGGGCACCAGTGTATATTCTTGTGTCTAGAATGGAAAAGAGCCCACAGTTGCACTGTGTGTGTGTATGTGTGTGTGTGTGTATGTAATACTATGTAAGTAAATAAATAAACGAGTGTATATTGAGAGTAAAAAGCTGTAAGAGGACGGGTGGAAGAAACGAGGTAAGTGATCAAATAATCAAAATCAGGGGAAGCGAATCTCATGAGGTGAAAGAATTCTGCTACCTGGAAGGCAACCAGAGTCGTGACTGACGTACGAAGAAGGACCAGTGCAGACAAGGAGCCCATTCTTGAATGACAAAAAAGTTCTAATAATCAGCATTGGCCTTAATTTGAAGACGATTGTCTGAAAATGTTCGTTTTGAGCACCCTGTATTAAGAATGGACTACAGTCTGAAGAAGATCTGTCAGAGAAAGTTTTGATCACAGCATTGTGTGGAAGTGAACCGTGGGCTGTGAAAAACAGAAGAACAGAATTGAAGCGTTCGAGATGTGGTTTTTCGAAGAATGCTGAAAATTAGGTGGATTGATATCATAATAAATGAGGTTCTTTGCGGAATCGGCGAGGAAATTAATACATGGAAAACATGGACAAATAATCATTGTACAAGATACCATCACAGTAACACTGAATAACAAGATTGATACCTGTGATTTATAACTGCGAGTATTTTCTACTATCACTTTCTAAATGTAGCAGAAAAAAAATTTATTAAACGGTTCCATTCAAGAGGCAAGAATATTAAAAATGTCATTCCATAAAGCTTTAAGCAGCAAGAAAATATCAATAATCTCCAATCTCGATCCCTTACTTGAATTTTTTAAACCGTCTTGTCTACCGAACAATGCTTTAAGGTAAAGAAGCCACGAAGGACGTACTAGTTATGCAAATTGGTCACAAACTGATATTCATACAGGTATCGACAGAAAATGCCAAACTGTAAACTCAGACGACCGATGGATGAATGGGTGACACTGCAGCGCAGTTTCACAGCGCTGCTGCCAAGGGTAGTAGACAGGGGACATTTCGATAGCAAGGCGTGAAGTCCTTGCGACTTTCCTTCCTTTTACTCAGCTGGACAGTAGCTATGCCTCACAGACAGGTATTTGAGCAATATACGCAGTTGTCAGGATTTGAGAGAGGACGTGTAGTTCGACCCAAAATATCCGGTGGAGCAACTAGCAAATCGCTCGACATTTGAATCGGAGCGAAACCACAGTTCGATGATGTTGGCAGAAATGGATGAACAATGGCCAAACACAGCGTCCAGGATGAAGCGGTCTACCTACAGAGACGACAGTACGTGAGGTCCTAGCAATCGTCAGAGAGGCACTCATAGCCCTGGGTTCATCATTAACGTCGATCAGACGTGTAACTGATGCATCATTGATCACAAGGACCATTAATAGGCGGCTCGCAGAAAGAGGGCTGAGCTCTCGGTGGCGCCGACTTCCTTTGACCTCTGTACACTACAAGCCTGTTCACAGTGGTGTCGGGCACATTCAGCCCAGACGCTCATTAAATGCAGAAGATTTGTCTTCAGCGATGAGTCCCGCTTCGAACTGACTCCCGATGACCAGTTTAGGCGTGTCTGGAGTGACCCCAGACGGCGGTAATATACCAACCTGACTATCGTCCACATTACGGCCCAACAACCAGGAGTGATGGCCTGGGATGTGGATTTCATTTGATAGTAGGTACCCTCTGGTTCACTCAGGAGGCCATACAGCAACTCTGTCAATTAATGCCAATAGGAATAACTGCTTGCACAAGTGCAAGAGTCGGACCAACGCATTATTGACTTATTCAATATGTGTAGCTCTTCCTCTTGAATAGATCATCCAATTCTACTGAAACTGTAGTAATTTTTTTGTCTGTACATGTGCACCATATCTACCGATTTCCTTTCCATTCGGATAATTCCCACGTGTACATCTTCTTTTGTTTCATTTTAGTTATTTATTTGTTTATTGTCTCCGAGTGTGCGTGTATGATGATAGGTTCAATCCAGATATACTGGAGGCTAGTGAAGCGAAAAGAAAAGATGAGTACAGCATAATATCAACAGCAGCAGAAGATGGTATTAGGAAGAAGGTTTCGTTATGTGTAGGAAGGTAGGTTGGTGAGTGAGCTAGTGTGAACTGTTCAGTGATAGGATTGTTCTCATCAGAATGGACAGCAAACCAAAACCAACAACGTTAATTCAGGGACACACGTCGCAAGCTGAGAATGAAGAGATAGGAGAAAGTATAAAAGGATATTGAATAGCTGACTCAGTACGTAAGGGGAGATGAAAATCTAATAGCCGTGGGGTATTGGAACGCAGTTCTAGGGCAAGGACTAGAAGAAAGAGATACAGGAGAATATGGGCTTGCTAGCAGGAATAAGAGAGGAGTAAGATTAATTGAGATCTCCAATCAATTTCAACTACATTCATGCTCATAAATTAAGGACAATTGCAGAATGTGGTGTCACACAACGTGGCACTACCCAAAACTGGAGCTAATAGCATAGGCACATAGGGAACGTACACGACACAGATCTGTAAGTCCACGGTATTGGTGATAAGTTGAGTAAACCGTCCCGAAAGACATTTGTTACAAAACACTGTTTTCTGCGCATGTACCGCGACGTCAATATGGGATATGATCACCATGCACACGTACACAGACCGCACAGCGGGTTGGCATACTCTGGATCAGGTGGCCGGGCAGCTGCTGGGGTGTAGCCTCTCATATTTGCAGCTGTGCTTGTCGGGGCTCCTGAAGTGTCGTAGGGGTTTGAAGACGTGCAACGAAACGTCGACCGAGAGCATCCCAGACGTGCTCGATGAGGTTTAGGTCTGGAGAACAGGTAGACCTCTCTATTGGCCTGATATCTTCTGTTTCAAGGTACTCCTCCACGATGGCAGGTCAGTGGCGCCGTGCGTTATCACCCACCAGGAGGAAGGTTCGATCCGTTGCACCCCTGAAAAGGTGGACATACTGGTGCAAAATGACGTCCCGATACACCTGACCTGTTACAGTTCCTCTGACAAAGACTTACAGGGGTTTACGTGCACCAATCATAATCCCACCCCACACCATCAAACCACAACCTCCATACAGGTCCCTTTCAAGGACCATAAGGGATTAGTATCTGGTTCCTGGTTCACGCCAGATGAAAAGCCGGCGAGAATCACTGTTCAGACTATACCTGGACTCGTCCGTGAACATAACCTGGGACCACTGTTTCAATGACCACGTACTGTGTTCTTCATACCAGGCTTTACGGGCTCTCTTGTGACCAGGGGTCAGTGGAATGCACCTTGAAGGTCTCTGGGCGAATAAACCATGTCTGATCAGTCGCCTGTAGACTGTGTGTCTAGAGACAACTGTTCCAGGGGCTGCGGTAAGCTCCCGAGCAAGACTACCTGCATTACTCCGTGGCTGTCTGCGGGCACTGATGGTGAGATATTGATCTTCTTGTGGTGTTGTACACTGTGGACGTCCAGTACAGTAGCGCCTGGACATGTTTCCTGTCTGCTGGAATCGTTGCCATAATCTTGAGATCACACTTTGTGGCACATGGATGGCTCGTGCTACGACCTGCTGTGTTTGACGAGCCTCCAGTCGCCTTAGTATTCTACCCCTCATAACGTCATCAATATATTTTCTTTGGGCCATTTTCAACACACAGTCACCATCAGCACGTCTGAAAACGTCTGCACACTTAGTCGCTGCACCATATTCTGACGTGATGCACCAACACACCCTTGCGTATGTGGACTGCAGCCAGCGCCGCCGTGAGACGACCGCAGGTCAAATGCACCGCATGGTCATGCCCCGAGGTGATTTATACCCGCAAAACGCCCACCCAGAGCGTTGTTTCACAAGTATCAGCATTATCCTTAATTATTGGGCATGAGTGTAGTATTGGCGAATACTCTATTCAAGCATCACAAGAGGAGGAGGTGTACTCGGAAAATGTCGGGTGATGATGTGATGATGGTGTTTCATTTGTAGGGCTCGCCACTGGGCTGTCATCAACGCCCGCGCAAAGTCCCACTTATTCCACAGTCCAATTTTTACACAGTCTGATCTAGCCACTGTGATGAATGATATTGATGATAATGATGAAATGATGACGACAAGACGAACACCCAGTCCCCGGGCAGAGAAAACCTCCAACCCGACCGGGAATCGAACGTGGGACTCCATGACCCAGAGGCAGCAACGCTAGCTGCAGACACGTCGGATGATGCGAGAATATTTCAGTTCGATTACATCATGGTCAGACATTGGTTCCGAATTCAGATAGTGGATTGTAAGGCGTACCTAAGACCAGATATAGACTCAGACACCATTTAATTACGATGAAGAGTACGTTGACGTTTAAGAGACTAGTCAGCAAGAACCAGTACGGAAAGAAGTGGGATACGGATGTAGTAAGAAATGGGGAGATACGCTTGAAGTTCTCTAAGGCCATAGATAATTTAATAATGAATAGCTTAGTAGACAGTTCAGTTGAAGAGGAATTGATTTCTCTAAAAAAAGTAATCACAGAAGTTATAAAGTAAAACATAGCAACAAAAAAGGTAACTGTGAAGAAGCTGTACGTAACAGAAGAAACACTCCAGACGATCGATGAAAGAGGAAGAAGGAAAATGTTCAGGTAAATTCAGGAATACAGAAATACAAGTTGTTTAGGTATGAACTAAATAGTAAGTGAAAGGAAGGTAAGGCAAAATGGTTGCACGAAAAATGTGAAGATGTTGAAAAAGAGGTGATTGTTGGAAGGACTGACTCAGCCAACAGAAAAGTCAAAACAGCCCCCGGTGAAATTAAAAGCAAGCGTAGTAACATTAAGAGTGCGACGGGAATTCCATTGTTAAATACAGAGGAGGGAGCAGATAGGTTGCAAGAGTATATTGAAGGCCTCTATGAGGAGGAAGATTTTGCTGATGTGAGAGAAGAAAAAACAGGATTCAATATAGAAGAGAGAGGGGATGCAGTATTGGAATCAGAATTTAAAAGAATTTTGGAAGACTTAATATCAAATAAAGTGGAAGAGATAGATAACATTCCATCAGGATATGTAAAATCATTATAGTGATTTGCAAAAAAAAAAAAAAAAAAGAAAAAAGAAACCATCTGACTTTTGGAAAAATATCTTCCACAAAATTCCGAGGACTGCAAGAGTCGACAAGTGCAAAAATTATGACAGAACGAGATTAACAGCTCTTGCATCCAATTTGCTGATAAGGATAATGAATAGAACAATGGAAAACAAAAATGAGGATGTGTTAGGTGACGATCAGTTTACCTTTAGGAAAGGTAAAGGAATCAAAAAAATGGTTCAAATGGCTCTGAGCACTATGGGACTCAACTGCTGTGGTCATAAGTCCCCTAGAACTTAGAACTACATAAACCTAACTAACCTAAGGACATCACACACATCCATGCCCGAGGCAGGATTCGAACCTGCGACCGTAGCGGTCGTGCGGTTCCAGACTGTAGCGCCTTTAACCGCGCGGCCACTCTGGCCGGCGTAACGGAATCAGAGAGGCAGTTCTGACGTTGCGGTTGATCATGGAAGGAAAACTGAAGAAAAATTAAGACAATTTCATAGGATTTGTCGACCTGGAATAAGCGTTCGACAATGTCAAGTTGTGAAAGATGTTCCAAATTCTAGGAGAAAAGTGGTAAGCTAGAAAAAAATGTAGGCTGTAGGGAGAGACAGGGTAATATGCAACATGTACGAGAGCCGAGACGGAATAATAAGAGTGAAAGACTAAGAACGAAGTGCTCGAATAAGAAGTGTGTAACACAGTAATCTAGTCTTTCGGCTCCACTGCTTAATTTATACACCGAAATCGAAGAAGCAATGACGGACATAGAAGAAAAATACAAGGGTGGGATTGAAATTGATGGTAAAAGGCTAACAGTGTTAAGATTATCTGATTACACTCAGTGAGAATGAAGAAGATCTGCTAAATGGAATGAACGGTCAAATGAGAACAGAATATGAGTTGAGGATAAATCAAAGAAACGCGAACGGAATGAGAAGTAGCACGAATGAGAATAAGTAGAAATTTAATATAATTTGTGATCACGAAGTACATACACTATGTGATCAAAAGTATCTGGACACCCACAAAAATATACGTCTTTCATATCAGGTGCATTGTCCAGCCACTACTGCCAGGCACTCCATAGTTGTCATTAGACATTGTGAGAGAAGAGAATGGGTTGCTCAGCGGAACTTACAGACATCGAATGTGGTCAGGTTATTGGACGTCACTTGTGTCATACGTCTGTACACGAGATTTCCACACTCCTTAACATCCCTTGGTCCACTGTTTCCGATGTGATAGTGACGTTAAAACGGGAAGGGACACGCACAGCATAAAAGCCTGTTGACTGACAGAGACTGCCTACAGTTGAAGAGGATCATAATGTTTAATAGTTCAGACATCTATCCAGACCACCACACGGTAATTCCAAACTGCATCAGCATCCACTGCAAGTACTAGGACAGTTAGGCGGGAGGTGAGTAAACTTGGATCTCATGATCGAGCGGCCGCTCATAAGCAACACAACGACGCCTCGCTTGGTGTAAGGAGCGATTGAACAGTGGAAAAAACGCAGTATGGAGTGACGAATCACGGTACACAATAAGCGATCCGATGGCAGGATGTGGGTGTGGCAAATGCCCGGTGAACGTCATCTGCCAGCGTGTGTAGAGCGTACAGTAAAATTTGGAGGCGGTGGTGTTATGGTGTGGTCGTGTTTTTCATGGAGGGGGCTTGCACCACTTGCTGTTTTGCGTGGTACTATCACAGTACTGGCCTACTCTGATGTTTTAAGCACCTTTTTGCTTCCCACCGTTGAAGAGCAATTCGGGGATGGCGATGGCATCTTCCAACGCGATCGAGCACCTGTTCAATTGCACGGCCTATGGCGGAGTGGTTACACTACAGTAATATCCCTGTAATGAACTGGTTTGCATAGAGTCCTCACCTGAATCCTGTAGAACACCTTTGGGATGTTTTGGAACAACGACTTCGTTTCAGGCCTCACCGACCGGTTCAAATGGCTCTAAGCACTACGGGACTTAAAGTCTGGAGACATCAGTCCCCTAGACTTAGAACTAAGTAAACCTAACTAACCTAAGGACATCACACACATCTTTGCCCAAGGCAGGATTCGAACCTGCGACCGCAAGTGACGCGTTGTTCCGAATTGAAGCTTCTAGAACCGCTCGGCGACAGCGGCCTCACAGACCGGTATCGATGCCTCTCCTCAATGCAGAACTCCAAAAAGAATTGGCGGCCATTCCCCAAGAAACCTTCCAGCACCTGATCGTATGCCTGCGAAAGTGGAAGCTGTAATCAGTGCTAAGTGTGGGCCAACACCACACTGATTTCTAGTATTGCCAATGGAGGGGGCCACGAACTTGTCAGTCATTTTCAGTCAGGTATCCGGATACTTTTGATCACATAGTGTAACATTAAGGTGTTCTGCTACCTGGGCAGCAAAATAGCCAGTGGCGGACCGAGCAAGGTAGACTAGTACTGACAAAAAGGGCATGGCTGGCCAAGAGAAGCCTGCTGGTATCAAACGTAGACTTTAATTTGAGGAAGAAATTTCTGGTAATGTATCTTTGTAGCACAGCCTTGTATAGTAGTGAAATATGAACTGCGGGGAAACTGGATCAGAAGAGAATCGAGTCATTATAGGTGTGCTGCCACAGACGAAGAATGGACAGGATGATAGGACATCTGTTATGACATCAGGGAATGACTTCCCTTTTACTAAAGTGTACTGTAAAGAGCAAAAACTGCAGAGGAAGACAGAGGCCGGAAAACATCCAGAAAATAATTCAGGACGTAGGTTGCAAGTACTCAAAGTATCACTCAGAAGAAGAGGTTGGCACAGGAGAGGAACTCCTGGTGGGCCTCATTAACCTAGTCAGAAGGCTAATGACTCCAAAAAATAAAAAAAATTACAAAAAAATAAAAACATGCCGTACAATGGCGTAGTTTTACAGACACATATGGATGCCGTTTGCAAAACGTGTTGCGAATAAAGTTGGTAGTTTAGAAGTCGCCTGATGCTGGAGTACTACTGGATGAACAGCGAAAATTTAATAAGCCATATATTTTTTCTTTTCATCATGACGTGGGGGCGTATCGTAGAGAAAAATTCACGAAAACGGTTGAAATAATATGTAAAGTTTGTTGGAAGTTGCTAAGTGCTCTCATGAATACTGGATGAAGGTAGTCTCGGTACTTTGCGTCTCGTGAGTTGCACTGCCCCAAGTTTCTAACTATAGTACTTGACTTACTAAAAGCTATAATCTTATGATGAACGAGTAACACAATAATGAGTGTTACAGCATTTAAATTTGGAAATTCGGTCAGTAACTGTATGAAACACGCAACATCAAATTTTTTTTCCGCTATAAGCCCTTAGGCGACCTGCAATTATGATCTAGACTCAGTTTAGTCGTTTAGTAATGTAGATGACACGGTGGAATTTCTTTATAAGAAAGGTGACAAGACAGGTGTAAATAACTATCATTCAATTTCCTTAAGAATTTGTTTTTATAATATATTAATGTAGATAAGAGTAGTCAAACATTTATGTAAAAAGAAATTACTTAGGAGACTGCTATTTATACATTCAGTAAACAAAAATATTACAATCTTTAAATAACAAAATATCGATAGTTGCTGTTTTTGTGGTCGGTCCGATGCCTTTAATTGTGTGGATCATGCTGCACTCTCCGAAAAACTTACATTTCATGCACTTGATGACTTTACAAAGGGCAAGTCTGGATCACATCAAACAAAGAGAATGCATAAATATGTGCTCAATAATTCAAATAACGATGGATGGAGGCCATATTTTAGTGACTGTGAGGAACCACGGACTGAGTCTTAGAAGTTCCAGTTTTGGGCCTTCTCCTCTTCCTTATATGTTTGAATGACCTTCCACTTTATGTTCGTCAGATAGAGTTGGTGGCTTTTGCTGACGACATACTAACTTCCCGTTAGAGAAAAAGAAACAGACGTAAGCGTAATGATGGTTTTCAAGCAATTATTATTAGGTTACATTCGTTTTGTAAACCTGCGTTGTCTCTGATCAAGTCACATGCTCGAAGTTGGACTACAGCTGCATTTATGAAAGATACGCTCATTTTTACCTTACGAATTTTTTCGTCATGATTTACACATTCTTTGTACCAATTACTGTGGAGAACTGTTATTCTCCTCCCAGTATTAGTTGTAGAAAGTGATTTAAAGTTTTAACTATGTGTTTTCACTTGATGTCTCTTCCTATTTATTTTGTTCACTTACATGTTGTCAGCTTTAACGAAGTATATCCTGAAATCTGACAGCTGTTCATGTCAGTTCTCTTTCTATCTGTGTGTGTGTATGTATGTGTCTGTATGTGCGTGTGGTTAGTCAAGGCGAGTTGTAGAAAGTTGATTGTGAATGTAATAGCTATATTTACAAAGCCAATATACCTGTACGTGCTGCGGATGATGGCCACGCAAACAAACTTATCATTACGAGGTTCTCTGAAAATGGGCTATCCCTTAGTGGCTATCCCTTAGTTTTAAGAGAAGAAACTATATTCATTTCTGCACAACAAGCAGAGTCATATCACAAATAAATCTAGCACATCACCAAGCGTCTTTAAACGGGGTAGAATTATTCCTCTAAACAGGTATATACATTGACAAAAACTTTAATAACAGATGCATGTTACTGAGCTCTGCAATTAATTTCAGCTACTTCTGTGCTTTGTGTTACTGCTAGTCTTGGAAACAAAGACCTTTAGCGCTTATTATTTAGGCTATCAGTGGCTCAGAAAGAGGTTTAGCATGCATCAACATAAATATTTGATTATTTAACCAATAGGATAAAATGTGTGACCGGTAGTAAAACAAATTTTAAACATTACGTAAAATCATTTCCTCTGACCAAATCATACTATTCCATACGCGATGTTTTACTTAAAAACCTGTAACCTGTCAGAAAAAAATGCAGTTTTTATGTGTAGCTACATGAGTAAAACTGAAGAATAATATGCTCATTAATGTTAAGTTCAGGTCGTGGAGATTTTCAGAAACCTTGTAAATCATCAGCATATTGCTATCCTCTTATGTTAATCGGTCTGCTTATCCTCCACACTGACTCGTTGCACGTCAGTATTCCGATAGAAAAAAGTCGTTCGAATGATATGTGTAACGAGTAACTAACTTACTAGCTTGAGATGAAGGTGCTACCACAGGAGAAGAAGTCATGGCGGTCTACATGAAACCAGTAAAAAGACTGATAAACCTCCGAAAGAAAAAAAAATGAGAGTAGGCCAATGGGTTTCGCCTAAGACATTTCATTCTACACTCAGTGAAAGCGAATTGTTACCTGGATTCGATTGCTCATCTCAATCCATAGGCAAGTGTTGATGCCAGTTAAAATTCTACAGAACATTATGTTACCGTAAAATATTGTCCTCTGAAGTTTTAGTAGCGAAGCCAGTAACGTTGAGGCAAGTTAAAGTTGTCGTTGCCGATCACGTGCGCAGTGAGGTGATCCACATATTCACATGAGACTTCTTTTCAGACGCTCTGAATGCTGTTGGTTTCCGTATCCACTGACCACCTACAATTAAGTATGTGTCTAAACTCGCATAGCTTACTTTTGGTGTCGCATTTTCCTAATTCACTCTTCATTCTTCTTCCACACCCAGAGAATTATTTTTTACCTCTTCTTTCAAGACAAATTGCTGAATTTATGTTTAATGTACAGGGATCTTTTCATAAAAGGTGCTAATAGTGTGCGGTAATAATAAGGCTGTAGGTTATCAGAATATTATTGCCGGTCAGGCCGGATCCTGGGAGGGGGATGCAAACCAGGACATCTTCCCCTTTTCCCCTTGCGGCAATTGAAGGGGCTGCCAAATTCATATTCTTGAAGGAAAAAACCTTGTTTCACAAGGTGCCTAGCATCAGGAGGACGCTGGTCTATCGATTATTCATATGATTCTGAAACGCATCCCTGTTTTTACGAACATTTTTGAAGACATTATGAACGAATCATAAGCTGATTTTCAAATGCGTGCATTCTGTACGTCATGTCCCTGCCAGGGGAATCCCAGTAGCATGTAGAATAAAAAAAAAACTTAACCGCCGACAGAAGGTGACGGGGCTATAAGAGCTGAGCCGAATAAACCCGAATAGGTCAATGCTAATCGCTGTTTGTTTATGTGGTTGATTGGGTGTGCGAATGATAAACGTTGTTATAACTATGAGCGAAATCCATAGATTCAAGCTACCAGAATGGAACTAAATGACTAACAGGAATAACAGGTAAGGAAGATTACATATCAATGTTCTCGGTGTGTCCAAGAAAATAAAATTTTTACAGAATTTTTTTGCCATATCGCTACACTACCAAGGGCCAGTTGTACTGTCTACAGTTAGCAAGTTATTTTCTCGGAACACGTGTTGTACGAACACGTAATAACGCCTAGCCAAGAATAAACGCGAGCTAACTGAACCAGGTGATTCTGGCAGAATAAGCGAAGTTAACTGGAGAATAAGTTTTGACAGTGGCAGGAATAGTTACGGAATTAGTGGAGACAAGATTGTTTGGAGAACGAGGAAGGGGGACAAACGGGGATATCACACAAATTATATGGAAGAAGATGACGATTCCAAATTTGTATAAAAATTCAGTGCTACAAGTTTTCGTTCTCATGATTGAGAAACTGGAGCGTATGAATGAAATGTGAAACTACTTCCTTGCATTAAAGTTTTTTCTGGTATAAAGTCTAACAGGCATTTTTGACTGTCGTACTCTGTGAATCATATTCCGTCATGTTGTTTATGTGAAGAGGTATATTGAAATTACCATTTGTCCCAAAACACTCTCGCTGATTTGGCGTGCGTTACAATTGCTGCCGTATTATAAAGGCCTATTTCGTTTTATCTAGCAAATTTTGACAAAAAAGACATAATCAAATCGAGAAACCGCACCAGCCTTGCATGCTCATAGTACTAAGAGCTTTTTCAGTATTAGACAACCAGAGTTGGAATTTTTATGTAGCAAAACGTTTGACGATCTGTGACGAGGTAACAGATTCTTTCGCAGAAAGGAAAGAACGACGTAAAGCTGTAGCAAGATGGAGAGCAAAATATGCTGGGTCTGAGGAATGAAGGAATGTGAACTGTCTTCCTTATCTCTTGTCTTTACTGGTTTCTTATTTCCTATATTTAATTTTATATCACACAAAAGAAAAAGTTATTAGTTAATAGGCATTAAAAAGTGCAAATTTTCTGAAGAGTACTTACTCTCCGTGTTACAAATAATCCCATCCTTTAATAGCGAGCTGGCTATTCTTTTACCCACCCATATATTTCGAGCTTGCTGTTTCTTTTATTTATTTATTTACAATAGGGTGTGAATGTCAAACTGGCTGACTGCGAGCAGGAGAGGCTCCACAGGACATTTTAATTTTAAGTGTCCTGAATATAGGTTATAGGTTTGACGGTGTCCGTTACAAATCATACACGTTTGAATTCCACAGAGCAAAATACAGTGACGTCTGATTGAAGAATGCAGTGTGAAACTGCATGCCACTACACTCTGGCACACTTATAAAAAATAACATGTGTTACTTTTCCTAGAACCTATAACTTTTATACATCAGACTCCTCAGAAAGATGTGTGCTACAAAATGAATGTACTTTGAAAATATTTTTAAGTGTCTGACGTCCTTCCTCATACGATCGAGAGGGTGGGCGTGGCTATCAAATTTTTGCCCTGGTTCAGAAATCTCTTAGGTCCAGCATTGTTCCCGGTACATTAGATTTTGCAGAAGCAAAATGTGTAGGTACTTGTCAAGAATGAGTAAATAAAGACACACGCATCAACGGAATAATAATTATAAAACGTGTGTATCGATCGAATGCACTGGGGAAAGTCTCTTTACTCCAGTTTTATCAACCGAATATTAACACAAAAACTAAAAAAATAAATAAAGACAGCGTAGAACAGTGGAGGAAATTTATTGTAAAAATTACAGGCGAGATCAATGCATATCGAACTCATCATCCACTTCCTTGTATTTGTAGTAAAACAGACGATGTTCTTCAATGTCTTCTGTTTACAGGTATCGGATGAAAGAGGATCGCGAACGATTGAAGAAGAAATGAATTGAATATCGCTGCAGGATTACTTTTTAATTAATTTGTTCGCTGGGCGGCTATTCATTTTCGAAAGCCTCGCTGAGCTTTACCGCTCCCATTAGACGGCGGCCACTAATGGCCCCCTTGAGAAAATTCCTGAAAAGGAGAAAAAGGGAGAATAAAAAGCATCCAGTGCAGAAGGGTTTGGCGCTGGAGGCATCGGGGTAACAGAAAACAGCCCAGGGGTGCCCAGGAGGCTTACTGAGGTGAAACTTCGCGGTAGACCACGAGGCTGCTTCTTAATTTTTTTCTCTCATACAGAGCCCCAGGGAATTCTAGTGGCTTTCTTCTCCTTTCCAAGATGGCTAACAGGAGAAAGTAGGAAGACCCTAGTAATGCAGGGTTAACAGTAGCAGTTACTTTTTAAGTGGTGGCAAACGCGGGTGACTATAGTAAAAACGTGAAATGATGCATTTGTACATTTACTCTCCAGATTTACAGGCTGAACTAATTATCGATTAATTAAACAAAGCATTTTTCTGTGATCACTACACAAAACATTTTTCGGTTGTGTCGTCCTGTGAGGCAATTAGTTAGAACTGAAGATCATTATGTGTTGCAATATTAACTGTAGTTGGTGTAGTCGAATGAGTGATCTGTTGCAACTTTCCACGCTATTCTATCCCGTGTCAGCCCCGTCCTCTATGCATAACTACTACGACCTACGTGGCTCCGAACCGTCTGCCGGTAATCACTCTTTGGTTTCCCTCCACAAGTTTTACCATCCTCTCTCATTTTCCTCTGTCAGCAGATCAGTGGTTCCTCAAGTCTCACAATGTGTCCTATCGAAGCACCTTTATTTAGCTGAATTGTGCCCTCAAGTGCCATACAGTTCTCTTCCATGCAACCGAGCAGCTCTTCAATTTTTATCCACTATACCCACTTAATCCTCAGCAAACTTTTGCAACAACACCACATTCCAACATTTTCTGTTCCCTTCTTGTCTTTACAGTTAGTCGTGGACGTTTCATCTCCTTATAAGGTTGAACACAATTAAATAGTTTCAGAAAATCCTTTTTTACCTTTGAACTCATGTTTGAAGCCACCGTACTCCCTTTTATGACAAAAACTTTTTGCTAACGTTAATTTACCTCCAGTTTACCATCTATCTTGCCCTCGTCAGTTATTTCACTATCGAAACTTAGCTGCTGCTTTTGTCATATCATTACCTAATTTAATTCCGCTATTAGGCCAAATTCACTATGATGTTGATGTTATTACGAATATTATCGCTTAACAGAATGATCAACCTGCATAGTGCTTTACATTGTAAGTCAGTTACCCCAAAATGAATTTGAGTGAAAAAGCATTTGATCGATTTAACAGGACGGTTTCAGTTTACGATTACGCGCAGTAAATTACAGCAAGTTATTGTTATATATGACATCGTATTATGATCGTTTATCAGACAAACGACTTTAGAAGTTAGCTGCGAGGATGTGCCGAAAAATTTTACATTTTGATCAAACGTGTAACTTGAAAATTGTTAAGCGGTGTGAGAAACTACGAATCTTTTACATTGAAGTCGAGGAAGCACTGCATAAATAAAGAAAACCCTTCATAAGATACTAAAACTGTTTTAGAAATACAGAGGTAATACCACACGTTGTACATTATAACACTTCATTTCAAGAAACGCTCCAACAAATAGTCCTTAACCAAACAAAAGTCCCGAATTCATACTGACCAGTCGACTAGTTCATACAAATTTTTTAAACTCCCGATCTGGTTTCGAAAGCGGATTATCTAAAAACGTAAGTCCGAAATCTGCCCTGAACTCAAATTACCTCTCATATTCAAACTTCAGACCCACGAATGTATAGTTACGCGATCTGAGTACAACGTTTAGAAAATATGTCCTAGACAAGAAAGACTTGCTTATATAATCAATGAATAGGGTAAACAGTAAACTAACTTTCGTGAACATGGTTATCTACAGTACACACCTGAATTTAACGACAAATGTGTAAAGAATGGTGCTTATAGCACCATTGAATGCAATGGACAACCAAACATCATAGCTCACAAATGTAGAACAGAACATTACTACATCCAAAATGTAATTTGTTGCTGTAAGAAGTTACAACACATGAACGCTAGAATCAAAGGAAAGTCCATGTATACTGATTAAAGCCCATTCACTGGCAATGCGTCGAATTTTAAGTTCACTACTTTTCGAATATATTAATAGCAAACTGATCCTGTACCACGGAATGATGACATATAAGACAGAAATTAAAGTCATGACACAATCTATGAAATTCTCCAGTTCCAGTCTTGCAGACCGAACCGGGAAAATCGGACTGCACTCATATCAGTACGTGACTAATAGAATCGGATTACAAATGTGATCACATTTCGCTCAGCCATCTAACATTTTACCAAAACAGTAGTGCGGAATTCACCGACTGAAGAAGCAGATGAGGTAGACACCCTGTTGCGTTTCAAATGCGCCGTTTCACAATAGGCCAAGAGGCAGGCTGGAGGCTGATCCACTCAGTTCCAAAGATAAGAAAACCAGATACATGCGAAGACTATCGCACAATCTGCTTAACAGCTCGCGTATCTGAGTTGCTGAGAAGAATGTTTTATAAACGAACGTAAAAGAAAATGGAGGTACTTATGGATGCTGACCTGTTTGGCTTTAGGAAAAGCAAAGGCACCAGCAAGGCAGTGCTAACGTCATGCTTGGTTACGAAGACTGAAGAGAAATGAATGCGCGTTCGTAGGATTCGTCGACCTGGAAAATGCGTTAGATAATGTCAAGTGTTGCATGAATTTCGAAATTCTGAGAAAAATAGGCGTAATCTATAGGAAAGACAAGTAAATTAGTGTATGTACAATAACCAGGAGGGACCAATTAGAGTGGAAACCAGGGACGAAGTACCCAGATTAAAAAGGGGGTAAGACAGGGATGCAGTATTTGGCTCATATTTTTTCAGTTTATACATCGAGGAAGCAATGACGGAAATAAAAGAACGGTTCAAGTAAAGTGTCAAAATTAAGCGTGAAAGAACATCAATCATAAGAATTGACATTTCTGTCCTCTGTGAAGGTGAAGAAGGATTATAAGGTGTTTAATGAGTACAGAACATGGATTGAGAGTAAATTGAAGAAAGACGGAAATAATTAGAAGTACTGGGTGATTATGATTAAATTTATGGCGTTATGAGTGCTGCGGTGTGAGCGGTACAAATCGCAATACGCTGAAATATCGTATATACTTTAATTAATCTGCGCGCTCGCTGAGTATGCTGGAAAAAAAAGTGGTTCGAATTTCGATCCACCATGTAACACTATGGCGCTGTAAGGAGTCAGAATGTGGTGTGGGTGCAGGGTGATGAAACACATTTTGGCGGTGATTCTGGCACGTTTGTTAGGGTATGGTCACGAGCTACAACATATGTTCAGTATGGTCTTTCGACTCAGCAATATCCTGCATCTGTAACACGATATGGTCCACAGCTGCTTATAGCATATCCAGAGTAATCAGAGCGATATATCGTTATATGCTGCCCTTCAGATCAGAAATAGTCTGGATACATACGTCACCGACACGATCTTTCAGATATCTCCACACCCAGGCGTCACATGGATGTAGGTCGGGGATTCAGGATGGCCAGACAGCATGACATTGCCTACATATGTTGCGATTGTTACCGAAGGTTCTCGAAGCATATCTTTCAACTGGCAAGTGACGCGTGGTGTGACCCACTCTGCATGAAAATAGTGGTGTGGACACATTTAAGCTCTTGAAAAGCTGCATTCACGTGTTGCACATGGAGATCCTTATATCGTACAGGTGTCCCGTTTCGCCTAAGGCCGCGAGATGTCATCTCTTGGAAGAAAAAAGGACCGTGCTTTGATAAGCACGCCACACAGTCACGTAAGGTGACTGCAGTATATGTTTGTGAATGTGCCTCGTCCGCCCCACAAATATTCCCCCGCCACATGTCATCCATTTCTGAGCTTGTCAACAAACTAAGTTCAAAGTCAGTGTTATGTATCCTATCTGGAGGCTTCATTTGCCGAACATCTGAATCTTGTAGGGATACCGCAGAATCTTTTAAACTGCTGACCAGTGGAGAGACAAAAATGAAATTAAATGGTCGTGTGCCATTGTTGGCGAGGAGGCCCCGCCCGGGGAAGTTCGGCCGCCGGGTAGCAAGTCCTATTTCAAGTGATGTCGCATTTTGGGACTTCTACGTTGGCGATGATGATGATGATGAGGCCAGTGCAATGGCCTGTCCAAGTGCGGAGACAGTCTTCACCTCTGCTGGCAATCGGAACCGGGGCTGCTGTATGCTAGGCAAACACGTTACCACCCAACTTAGGCAGCGGACAGGAAACAAACAATTCCCATGGCACAGTTCGAGCATTCGCTGAAGAACTTGCTGCACGATCGGCTACAGCTACAGCAACTTCAAAAACTGCCACCCGCCATGGGTATGGGCCGCTCCCTCTCCTTGTTGCACCACATAAACCATCTTTTTCTTCAGGCTTTTTGGTCATATTGCTTAGCCAGTTTATTACCGTGGAGCCTTTTGGCAGCAGTTTCTGTCAGCGACATTCCCCCAAAGCAGTACTGCTTTTGCTGCCATTCTAATAAAACAGCAGTGTATACTGTTTCTTCTCAATAGCGACTCCGTTTCACTCATTTCACAAAAGAGATAAACACACATCGCTAGCAAAAAACAGCATACTGACATCATAATAAGAAATAGTTCACATCCCCATTGCCTACAGCGCCAAATTTTCACGTGGTGACAAAATTGGAACTACTAATTTTTTTAAGCGTACTCGGCGAGCGCAAAAACATCATACTGACATCAAAATAGGAAATACTTCACATTCACATTGCTGACAGCGCCAAATTTTCACGAGATGACAAATTGGAACTTCTAATTTTTTTAGCATACTCGGCGAGCGCATCGATTAATTAACATACTTCCCAAGTTTCAGCATTCTGTGATGTGTACCACACACACAGTAACACTCGGAACACCCTATTATCTATAACTACACAGTATCAGGAATGAGAATAGTGAAGAACATCAAAACCGGTAATGATGAAGAAGGCGAAGTTATGTAATTGTGCTACCGTGGAAGAAAAAGGACATATGATGGACGAAGGAAGGAAGACATAAAAGGCACACTAACATAGATAAAGACGGCAGTACTAACCAAAGGTGTCGACTAGTATCTTCACTGAATTTGACGAAGCAGTTGCGGAATGTAAATTTGGAGTACAGCACAACATGTTGGACTATAGTATGAGCAGAACAGAATGAATAGAAGCGTTTGAAATGTCTTGCTACAGACGATATTCGAAATTTGGTGGACTGAGGAGGTTTAGTATAGCATCGACGGACACATGGAAATCACTGACAAGAAGAAGAGACAGCCTGATAGGACGTTTAACTTCCAAGATTCTAGAGGTAGCTGTAGAGGATAAAAACTTTAGCGGATGACGGACACTGGAATACATCCAGTAAATAACTGCTGACTCTGACATGTAAAGGTTAGCACGAAAAATGTGTCGAGAAAGGAAAAGGAAAGAAAGAAAGAAATTTGACACGACTTACAAAGCTTACACGGGCCACCTATCTGAAAAAGAACGTCATGAAAATTACATGAAAGCCACAGCCTTCTCCTCACTGACTATGTCAGGCATTACGAATAAAGTGGAGACGCCGCCCAGGGTTAATGAAACGGCCTTATGGAATCGGGTCGGACCAGGGATAGCCAGGAGTGACCTTCTGACAGAGAAAATACTGTCAGCACAACGTCGAACAGTTACCACACTGATGCAGCAGAAAGACAGAGCTGCCATAGCGTGGGTAACCTGATTGCTTAAGTGATGTAAATCACCAGCTTGGCGAGGAAACGGAAAATGCTACTCTTGCCACTGCGGTTCGAGATCCTCGTTTTAGTTCGCGTCAAATCGCAAGGATATCTGCATGAGCCAGAGTACTGTTAAGTGTTCTGCATCGCCATCAATATAGCATCCTTACCTTATCTGGCTCCACCAAGAATTAACTGGCACGGATTGTATGCGTCACATGGAATTCTGTCGATGGGCTCAACTTCAAATTCAGAGGAATGACACATTTATTAATTTGATTTTATTTACTGACGAGTCTACATTCACGATCCATGAAATGTCAATATGAATAACATGCATTATTGGGGAACTGAAAATCCATGTTGGCTGCGGCAAGTTGCACACCAAACACCTTGGTCAGTGAATGTATGGTGTGGTATTCTGGAGGATAGAATTATAGGTCCCTATTTCATCGAAGGAAATCTTAATGGTAGGAAGTATACCACATTCCGGTGAGAAAAATTAGGTCTGTTATTAAAGAAATACCTTTGGGAACAAGGAACCGAATGTGGTATCAACACGATGGATTTTTCACTAATCGTTTGAAATGAGTTGCAGAAAAAATTACCAAGTCGTTGGATTGGACGCGGAAGAGATGTGTCGTGGCCAGCTCGTTCGCCAGACAAGACGCCTCTGGATTTTTTCTTGTGGGGATTCGTAAGAGACATTGTCTATGAAGACGTTCCAGTTACACCTGAAGATATGCGAGAGAGAACTGCCAGAGCAAGTGCTTCGATAAGTGCCGATGTGGTAAGGAATACCACTCAATCCACGATAAGAAGATTGCAGCACTTCATTGATACCAATGGTCTTCACTTCGAACACCTTCTGTAAATGGACGTTTATGCCACCTTTGTGATCTCCTTTGACCCTCAAAGACGTTACTGTTAGACATCATTAATTCATCTCGATAGCCGCTATCAGAAAATAAGTGCCTACGTATAATTTCCCATTTAAAAAGTTGACCTTCGTATCTCTGAAGCGACCCTACCTAGCAACAAAAAACGAACGTCATATTATATTATTCTTGGTGGCAGTAGTTAGTGACTCACCCTGCATAGCTGCGAGTCGATCCCCATATTTTATAGACACGGTCAACAAGTACCACGCAAGTTATTTCCTGAGTCGTTAACACACATCATATCAATCTCTTCCCTCCTCTCGGCAGTATTTTCCATATATTTCTGTCCTCGTCGATTCTGCACAGAATCGCTTCATTCTTATCAGTCCACTTAATTTTCAACATTCTTCTATACCACCACGTCTCAAATGCTGCGATTATCTTCTGCTCCGCTTTTACCATACAGTGCCGTGCTCGAAACGTACGTTCTTAGAAATTTCTTCCTCAAATTAAGGCCCATACATAATATTAGTAGGCTTGTCTTCGTCAAGAATGTCCTCTTTTGTCAGTGCCGGGCTATTCCTTACTCCGCCCATCACGGGTTAATATGCTGCCTAGGAAGCAAAATCCTTCAACTTCGTTAACCTCGCTATCCCCAATTCTGAGGACGCGTGGGGTAGCCTTGCTACGGTTCGCGCGGCTGCCCCTGTCGGAGGTTCGAGTCCTCCCTCGGGCATGGGTGTGTGTGTGTGTGTGTTGTCCTTAGCGCAAGTTACTTGCAGTTACATTAAGTAGTTTGTAAGCCTAGGGGCCGATGGCATCAGCCGTTTGGTCCCATAGGAATTTACCACAAATTTCTCCCCAATTCTGGCGTTAAATATCTCGCTGTTCTCATTTCTCCTACTTCTCATTTCTTTCGCCTTTCTTCGATTTACTGTCCGTGCATATTCTATACCCAATACATTGTTCATTCCATTCAACACAACCTGTAATTCTTCATTTTCACTGAGGACAGCAATCTCAACAACATATCTTATCACTGATATCCCATTTTTGATCCTTTCCTTAATACCCGTCACTACTTTTTCGATGTATACATTGAACAGTACGGACGAAATACTACATCTCTGTCTTACACCGTTTGTAATCCAAGCAGTTCGTTATGACCTTCCACTCTATTTTTCCCCTTCGGTATTTGTATATATTGATTATTAGCCGTCTCTCCCTATAGCATTACCCCTATTTTTCTCAGAGTTACTAACATCTTGCAGCATGTTCCACTGTTGAAGGCTTTTCCCAAGTTGACAAATCCTATGAACGTGTCCTGATGTTTCTTAGTCCTCTTTGCTTTCCCTAAAAGCAAACAGGTCGTTATCTTACATAACTTCAAATTTCTTTTCCATCTTAGGCTCTTGTCATCTTTTGAATTGTGTGAATGACGTTTTTCCAATAGTCAGATGGTATACTGCCAGTCTCATACATTCCATACACCATCCTCGGTAGTCGTTTTATTGCAAATACCCAAATGATCTCAGAAACTCCGATGGAATGTTATCTGTCCCTTCTGCCATATTTGCTCGTGAGTCGTCCAATGCACTTTTCAGTTCTGGTTCTTTTAATTGACCTCCTATCTCTTCCCTGACGCCGGTCGCTGTGGCCGAGCAGTTCTAAACGCTTCAGTCCGGAGCCGCGCTGCTGCTGCTGTCGTAGGTTCGAATCCTGCCTCGGGCATGGATGTGTGTGGTATCCTTAGGTTAGTTAGGTTTAAGTAGTTCTAAGTCTAGGGGACTGATGACCTCAGATATTAAGTCCCATAGTTCTCAGAGCCATTCGATTTTTTTCTTCCCTGTCGACTCTAGTTTCTTTTACTGTCATCATACAAATCCTCACAGCTCTTACCGCCTATGCGCTCTCTGCTCTGCATTTAGGAGTGTAATTACCATTGCACTCTTAATGTTACCGCCCTTGCTTTTAATTTTACCAAAGATTGCTTTGACTTCCCTACACGATGAGGAAGCCCTTCTGACAGTCTTTTCTTTTTCGATGTCTTCACGTTTGATATGCATCTATTTAGCCTTAGTTTTCTTCCACTTCCAGTTTATTCCGTTTCTAAGCAACTTGTATTTCTGCATTCCGGAATTTCCCTGAACATTTTTATAATTTTTTCTTTCATCGGTCAGCTGAAATATTTCTACTATTACCCATGGTTTCTTCCTAGTTACCTTTCCTGTACCTATGTTTGTCTTATCACCTTCTGTGATTGCCATATTTAGAGTCGTCCATTCCTGTTCCACTAAAGTTCCTTCTGAGTAATTCATTATTACAGTATCTATAGTCTCAGAAAATTTTAAGTGCCCGTTCAATCCTTAGTACGTCAGTATCCTATTTCTATGAGCATTGAGTCTTCTTGGCTGGTCTCTTTAACTTCGACGTACTCTTCGTCATTACTAAATTGTGATCTGAGTCTATGTGTATTATCCTGGGTACGCCTTACAATGCTGTACCTCATTTTGGAATCTCCGTCAGGCCACGGTGTAATCTAACTGCAGACTTCCCATATCTCTCGGCTTTTTCCAAGTATGCCTCTTCAACTTGCAATTCTTGATCAGAGTATTCGTTGTTAGTAGCTGAAATATGTTACAAAAAGGCAGTGTTTCCCCTCTGTCAATCCTACTACGAACCCTTTCTTCTACTCCTTCCCCTAAAAACCACAATCCAGTAACTGTTATATTTTCAAGTCCATTTACGTACTGGATTACTCGTTTGTTTCCTCATATACTTCCTCTGTCTCTTCATCTTCTGCTTGTGATGTCGGCATGTTTACCTGAACTAGTGTTGTCTGCAATGGTTTGCTATCGATTTTGATGAAAAGAGGCTTATCACTGAACTGTTCACAGCATCTCACTCTCTACCCTACCTTCCTATTCATAATGAATCCTACTCCAGTTATACCATTTTCTGCTGCTGTTGACATTGCCCTACACTCATCGGACCCGAAATCCTTGCCTTCTTTCTATTTCATTTCACTGGCCCTCACTCTGTCTATATTGAGCCTTGATGTTTCCATTATCAGATTTTAAGCTTCCCTGGCATGTTACACCTTCTGACATTCCATCCCCCGATTCGTAGAACGTTACCATTTCATCGGTTATTCAGTCCTTATCTCACAGTCACCTCCCCATTGTTAACCCCCGTCCGCCTCCGTAGCGTAGCTGTAGCGTTACCGCCTCCCATGCAGGGGGCCTGCGTTCGATACACACCAGGGGAGTTGGTGTTGCGCGTCCTTCAACATCATTTTCATCATCATTGTTAGCCGATGTGGCGTCACCTAAGAAGGACTTGCAATACGACGGCCGAACTTCCCTGAATCGGGCCTCCCGGTCAACAATGCCATACGATCATTTCCATTTTTTTGTCAGTCCCGTCCCGGAGATCCAAGTGCCGAACTATTCCGGAACTATGACACTCGCCAGTTACAGGTTACAAGTCCTATGATACACATCACGCGTCTTTCATGCACTGGTTTCCATTACCTTCCGCATCCTCATGCTGTTGATCATCGCTGAGTCTTGGGCCTTTTTGGGACAGTTTCGCACCCTCATTGCCAGAGAATGCCACGAAACTCTGTCCGCCCCTGGGCCCCATTTGAGACGGCGATCGACAGGACGAGCGTGACTTCTTGTGCCGGAAGTCTTCGGCCACCACTGCTGATGCTGTTTGTTCCAAACTTTAGTAGTGTCGAGGTTCGAACCACTAATCAAAGACGCTACAACTTTGTTTCCTACATTTTCTTAGTCATTGTTCTGGTCATTTAATTTCTTCGGACGTCGCATGGCAGCCACTGGAGTTCAGAAGTTCATCGTTGAATATTTCACTCAGTTCTCTCTCTCTCTCTCTCTCTCTCCCTCTCTCTCTCTCTCCCTTTTTATTTACTTATTATAGAGGGCAGGGAGGCGTTTGACAGAATATACTGAGCTACCGTACCAGCGGCTTAGACCACGAGTCGGCAAGAAATCCTGCATCTTCTTTCAATATTTGGTCGTGGAAACGTCCAAACACTAGAGCTCATTTCTGCCACTGTGTTGCGTCTCCATGTGGACCTAACGTAGTCTACCGGTTCTATACAACCGTCTGGAACACACACCACACATCACTGCTGTGGCTTACGTCAGCACCGGAGGTTTATTTGACCGCCTCGTACCTGATCTACACCATGTACAGCGATCTAAAACTGCCCGTGAATTCTACTCAGAGGGTGACTAATATTTTCTCCTGCGATCTTCTGTACCGTAGTCTGTACCGTAGTCTACAAAGTTTGAGAAATTTGGTTATTATGTAGGTTTCATTATTTCATATTCTCTAATTTCCATAAAGTGACTTTCTGTTGTCAGTAAAGCAGTAAGTGGAAAAAATGTTTTAGCTTATAGAGGGAAAGGCAACTGAATTTTGCACCAATTTGCTTCTGTCGTCAGCTGACGTCTCGTATCTAATGCGTCGCAGTCTTACATTAGTTCAAAAAATCAATGAATGAAAGTAAAAAGAAATTAGTTTATCTATTAAATACGAACAGTTCATTTACATCTTATAACTTTGCAAATTATTTTTCCAAGTATTAATTTCCCTGATGTTGCGTTTCGTGAACTTTTGCCTATGTGTTACATTTTTGGTATTATTCTGACCTGGCCATGTAAAAATCTCCCACACTCAATATAATTTCATGTGTGTGGTATAGGAAAATAACCAATAACTTTTTTTGGAGCAGTGCTAGCTCAGTTTGCATTTCTCACCACATTTAATTTATATTCATGTTTAAACATATCGTTTAGAACTGAACGATCAAAATCAGCAGTAGAGTCGTCTCGACAGATATCCTCGAGAAATTTAACAACCATTACAGAGCGCTGTCCTAACATACCCGAAATTAAAGATAATATGAATGAAGTTGTACAGAAAATACTTTCGGCAGAGGCATCAGAAATAAATTTTTGGGATTGTACGACGAACTAAGAGAGACAATATAAAAAAGATATCATATTGATTACTGAAGCTCTGGGAAAAGCTGAGCTGTTTTTTCTTTCTATACAGCAAATTTACGGAAATGTTTGCAAACTCATAGAAGTGTTTAAAATTTACGGAAAGAGGAGGAATGAAATATTTTTTTAAAAAATTCTTACTCATATTTTAGATATTACAAAACCAAGTGGAAATGGCTTTGCAGTGAAAACAAAGAACTTTACAGGATATCAAGTGCGATACACTACTGAGAAAGTGTTTACTCCGACGACGATTCATCCTTAGAATCGTTGAAGAAACTCATCAGATCAATCAATAAGCAAAGTGCAAGAATAGTTACAGAAGCAATAGTAAATCCCGAAGGAGGCAAGGATAAGCGCAGCGGAACTGATAGCGACATTGCCGAAAACTGTCATATCGTGACACTAAAGCATCAACCTACGAAGTCTGCAGCCAGGTTGGTGTCAAACGTGTCACTCTCAACAAGGAAACCATCAGGAGTTCTTTAAAGCTTACCTGAAGACGGAACAGATGTACATATGTTACAGTCAAAACCCTTTATTAGTTAGAACTCGTTCTTACTAGTTAAAACTAGTTTAAACTGAGCCACTCCATCAAAACGCGTTTTGCCAGTTAAAACTAGTTTTAACAGACTTTCGCTTTTGACCAGCAGTAAATTCTAGTTGTAACTAATGCTATCAGTATCAACTACTTTTAACTTTTAAGAACGCTTTCTAACTAAACTAGACAGAACTAGTTTTCACTAAATTTATTTATGGGCAAATATTAAAATTAAGAGCAACTTCATGTTGACTGAATCAAAAAACAGCATTTTTGTATTGTGCAATGCAATATTTATAGAGAATATTGATCAATCATCTACTTCATTAATATTAACTAGAGAAATACAAAAATAACCATAGACTGAAGAAACATTTTAAGGAACATTACAGATCCATATTAACAGTATTAGTTACGAAAGTGGAAACAAAATAATCAAACAGTAAAATTATATTAATTACTCATACATTTGACAAAAGTTACTACAGTCTTAATAAAAGAGAAACGTACCAAAAAATTAATAATTACATTTTGATTACTTATTATTGCAAGGCAAACTGTCGTGTCATTTTGAGTTACAAAGGTTTCTTTCTTTCTACAACAGCGAACAAATCCTTGTCCTGATCCTAAGGCTGCCATTTTGTCAGCAGTTCTTAATGATACCTTTGTCTCTGGCACGTCTTCCAGCAGCAAAAATTTCCCTTTGGACACGTCGAATTCGGATATGGAGGAGAAGTTTTAATTAGCTTGTTTGAAAGGCGATAAGGTACTTAAAACATATTATAAAATATATTACAATGTAAGTATTAAAACTTAAAATATTAATTACTTACTTGAATAATTAGTAACATTTTCAGACCATTAAATAAATGAAGTAACGAATATGTCTGATATTTGTCCTTAATTATTGATATCAGTTCAGATATACTTACCTGCAAATACAAGTTGTCGGGTAACCCATATTTCGTTGCAATTTTGTGCAAGCCCTGTTCATCTTTCTGAAGAACAACTCCGATAATATTGGGGAGATCTGCTTTTGATCTGTCGATAACAGGAATCGGTATAATTATATTGTCACTGATTTCTACAGTGGCGTGTATTAAATCTGAATCCATCTTCATTGTTTTTGCCTTTGGCCTGTTTCGCCAGGTTTTCATGAGCGTTTTCTCTAGCTGTTCGTATTTGATATTGTCGTTTAGTAATAGCTTCAGCTTCTGGATCTTCGTGACAAGCTGGAATTATTTGAGGCTCTGCACGCGTACTAGCTACGACTTCTGGATCCTCTTGATTGGATGCTGCTGTTGTTGGAGACTGTGTACTTGCACTGGGCAAAGCTTCTGCATCTTCTTGTCCGGCTGCAGCTGTAATCTGTCCATTGCTATTAGTCATAACCGTTATCTCCTCTGAGTCGTGTGATAGTTCCAGTTCATCAGGTGTCTCATTTACTGCGTCTACTACATTAATTTTATCTAAAGCCTCTTTAAGATCATCTTCATCTTGTATCTCCATAATAACATATGGAGGCAAACTCGAAGTCATAATCTCTACTCGTGGTTCTGTGCCAAACATAGCTTTGTATGTTTTCTTGATACCGGAGTGATATGCCCGATTTTTCATAAGCTATACAAAGCGAAGACCGTTTGACCAGTTGGTGGTAATGTTGTCTTGCATCCATGAAGCCAATATTTTTTCAACGTCTTGGTTGGCGCTTTCAACACAACCTTGACTTTGGCTGTGCCTCGGTTTTCCGTGAACCAGTTTACACTCAGGCCAAAATACAGCCAGCTCGTTTATGACAGAATTAACAAATTCTCTGCCGTTGTCAGAGTGTAAAATTCAAGGAGCACCAAATGTCAAAAATATATCTGCTAAATGATATGCCACTTCCTCTGCCCTCTTGCATTGCAGTGCACGCAACAAAACAAATTTTGTAAAGTGGTCCTGATACACCATTATATACTTAAATCCACTATCTTCTTGAGTTTGCATGTCGATCAGATCAACTTGACAACGACTGTTCATTTCTGAACGAAGTATAGGTTTCGAAACATGTCCCCTTTTTTTAATGGTCCTTTTGCGCTGACAAGTTTCACACATAGACAGATAAATGTTTATCATCTCCACTGTTTGCTTCTTTTCTAGAAGTTTCAACCTTTAATGTGTCTCGACCTCTATGACCAACGACCTGGTGAGCTGCTTCAATAATGTGGAAAATTTCTTCGACACATAAGTAGTACTTCACAGGCTCTTTTCTTGTCACTAACTTCCTGGTCCCAGAAATATTCCTTGAATCGATTTAATCTTCTGTACTGCTTCTGTGTCTTTCGCTCAGCTGATCGTGCTTCTTCAATTTCGTTCACTAATTTATCTTAAGATTCTTTTGTCATAACATTGTAGTGGTTTTCTCTTTCGTCATGTTCTTCAATCTGTAACATCCTTCTCACAAATTCTTCTTTCCATCGCCTTTCTTGATTTAGACCTGCCATGATAAATACGTACAAGCTGATCTGCACGTGCTTAACCCCTCGACCGTGTTGTCGGATGTGGCGAAAAGTGCCCAGTGGCGGGCTATTGTCGGCCGCTGCAGCGCTGCTCAGGCGGGGAGCTCCTGCGCGTGTAATTCTTTCCGCGCCTGTAGCGCTTATTGTAGCGGCGCATATTTGACACGCTAATGTGCGATTGTTGTTGGGACAAGTGATTATCTAACAACTGAGTACCTAAAAATTCGGTTTTCACAATAGTAAGGCTTTTGCACTCCGTCTCCAGGCCACGAGTGGCCTACCGGGACCATCCGACCGCCGTGTCATCCTCAGTAGAGGATACGGATAGGAGGGGCGTGGGGTCGGCACACCGCTCTCCCGGTCGTTATGATGGCATTCTTGACCGAAGCCGCTACTATTCGGTCGAGTAGCTCCTCAATTGGCATCACGAGGTTGAGTGCACCCCGAAAAATTGGAACAGCGCATGGCAGCCCGGATGGTCACCCATGCAAGTGCCGACCACGCCCGACAGCGCTTAACTTCGGTGATCTCACGGGAACTAGTGTATCCACTTCGGCACGGCCGCTGCCAAAGCTGCTGCAGAATTAAAAATTATTTATTGTTAATTTCTATACAATGAGGAAGGGTTTTAGTGGTAGATATAAAGGAAACACAGTTTCTTGAAGAATATTTATCAGAAATGACTGTTTGTATGGTATAGCTCAAAGCATGGTATTGCACACAGTCCAACATCGCATTCTTCACAATACACACGCGTTTCTCTTATTATGTTTTTCCAATTGTCATCCAGTTTGTAGCAACACTCCCCATTTTCGTGTTGGCGCCTTCTTGTTTTCACTATCTGGAATGTGTTTGGATGTATGATCAATATTCCAATAAATATTGCATTGCACAATGCTGTTTTTTTATTTCAATCAACACGTAGTTGCTCTTAATTTTAATATTTGCACTTAAATAAATTTAGTGAAAACTAGTTCTGTCTTGAAACTAGTTGATACTGACAGCCTTAGCTACAACTAGAATTTACTGCTAGTCAAAAGAGAAAATCAGTTAAAACTAGTTTTAACTAGGCAAAACACATTTTGACGAAGTGGCTCAGTAAAAACTAGTTTTAAGTAGTAAGAACGCGTTCTAACTAAAAACGGGTTTTGACTGTAACATATACACCATGGCAAGCAAGGATTTGGCGTCAATTGATCCAGAATGAAGAAAACGTCAAGGACAGGCTCAAAGAACCTATTGGTAAAGAGGAATTCAGCTTGCATCCTCCTGTGAAGATGATAGAGAATGTCAGGTAGTCTGCAAGAACTCTGCGTCTCGAAATTTTGGCTTGTGAAAGCGGATTAGCTGAGGACACCGTTAGAATGATGCAAGCACTCTTGAATGAATACAATTCATGCAGTGTCAAAATGTTTATTTCAAACACCACAGTAGTCAATACGGGGCATAAAAGTGGTGCAGTTGCTAAACTCCAGAGAGAGTTCAGACAAAAATGCCTAGAAGAGCCTCAGTTTATATGGTGCCGACATCAGATTGCCTATCAGTTTCTACGACTCTTGATGGATTAGCTATACCCGACAAAACAACGGCTACCCAGGATGAACTACCAGTTCATTGAAGACATTCTATCAGGATGTGAGCACTTACAAGAAAGCTTTTCTGTCCCAAAGAAGACACCGACACATGAAAACCGAGAATGGAGATGTGACTTCAGGTTTCTTTTTTCAACACTGTGAAGGGTATAATTTCCATTAGGAGGAGAAAAAATGACCTGCAATCAAATAGAAGAAGTTACCTTCTTTTTATAGTGTCAGGAGGACATCATGGTCAAGTTTTGTATATTTTCTCCTTTTGAAATGGAGAGATCGTCTCAGAGCTACTTGTGATTTTATCGCAGCTGCATCGGCAAAGGCATGGTTCTCAAATCAGCAGCTTTGAAATCAGCACTATTTAGACACACACAATGAGCTGCACGCTGCTGTATCCAAACAGAAGTGCCCTAAGGCTGAATGAACGGTCCGTGCTTGACGTGCCTCGCTCCAATATGGCGGCCGATCGAGCTGTAAAGCTGATGAAAGAGCTTCACGGCAATGGTAAAAATGAGAAATGTCTTAATAGTAGTTCATTAACAGAAATCCATAAATTTAAAACCTTCATGTAATTTACTGTATGCTATGTTTCATTTGCAAATGAAAGCTATGTAAATTTGTATTAGATACTCTCGTTTAACACAACATATCATTAGGTGCGAGAGTTTTTCACAGTGTAATAAGATTAACGATATTTTTGAGAGTTTTAGGGAAAAGTTCATTGTTTGCCACCATAGGCTTTTAAATTTGGAAAAAGTTCTATCCTAGTGTACAAACTGAAATGAAAATATTTTGCACTTTCATTATGGTTTGAAGTGATCACAAAATGAGTGGGTGTAGTGTGCTTTCAGTTTCAGCTGCATGTTAAAGAATAAATAAACTCTTGGTTAAGTTCACTCATGAGCAGGAGAGACTTGGTTCCTCATGGGTGAAATACGGTCATCTCAAATTCACTTGACAATACTTTGCACAGAAATTATGTGTTTTATTGATCGTGACAGGGAGTGCAAGTCCCATTTCAGAATGCAATCTCATAAAGTTAGAAGGGAAATGCGGTGAAATGAATGCCTACGTGAGATTAAGATTGTTTCACCTTCATCCTTACGTGCTGAGATTATCATTTTAGCTAAACTGACCATCACTTCCTTTGCACACTGAATTTTACTACGGAAATCTTTGGCATGCGCAGATTTCGTAGTAAAATTTGTAGAAATCACAGTTCAAGTGTAAGACCATGTAGTGAACTGGCCTGGTATAAGGAGAGTTTTGGGACATTGTAAGACCTCCCAAGCAGTTCTGTGGAATGTATAGAGTCATATTCAGTGACTACGCCTTGTAGCTAACTCGACTCGTATAAAGCTTGAAGTAGTACTGGAACGACTACGATCGGTATTAGAAACAATCGGTGGACGATTACCTATATGGAAATTTTTGGTCCTTAGAGGGAATGTTTTATAGAGATATATTCGCTTCGAGTATTAATGAAACAGATGAGCGGTAAATTAATTTCGACAGTTATCTAAAAAACATTCTGTCAGATACCGACTGAAGAAACTCTGCAGTTCTCTTCATATCTTACTTGCTAATGCTATGAAATGTTTTCTGTGCCTCTGTAAGCTTTCTTACATAAATATAATCCGCAGCAGAACGCGTAAGAGTGTCATAGTCCAGTTTCTTACGTACCTTCAGGGATGAGAAACGAGCCAGTGTTGATGAAGCACTTGAGTATTCTCACAGAGAGAAGTAAGATCGAGGTAATCTCATTTCGAACGCTAGGGCGGCGAAAAATTCCCTGAGCAGTAATCCTGAGGGAGACGATAACCTGATAAGAGTCTGAGGGAGGGCATTTGTCCCACTTACCGGTCCCAGTCTCAGCTGTGGACTTCCATCACGTCTATCGTTCAGTGTACTGTCCGACGGTCGCAAAAGAAAGAAGGATGGAGGACCAGAGTTTAACGTCCCGTCAACAATAAGGTTATCAGAGACGGAGCACAAGGCTCAGACTGTGTCGAGGAAGGTGGAGAAAAACGGCCATTCTCATTCAAACCAACGATTCTGGCATTTGCGTTAAACGATTTAGGGGAAACACGGAAGATCCAAATCCGGCAGGCTAGACGAGGATTTGAAACGTCGTTCTACCGAAAGCGAGTGCAGTGTGCTGGCCTCTGCGCCAGCTTTCTAGGTCATCGGTTGCCTGCCACAAGTCCGATCAAAGGAACTATATAGTCTAGTTGCTAGATGGAGTAGCTACCGAATCTGTAAAATGGGAATTTGGTACTTCGTTGGGTTTCAACAATTCTACATAGTGCTTATCAACTACATGATATTAAATCTCACAACCGTTCCAGCGTTCCGTGATGTATTTATGAAACCTCTCATCCAACGTCTATCGTGCCCTTTGTCACCCCTCTGCAGTAGTTCATTCCGTCTGTAATCGTAAACATTCATTCATTTAAATATAAATAGTAGTCATGAAAATATGCTGCTGGAAAAAAAAGTAAAGCAATCGAAAGGGGAACGGAAAGAGTTCAGAGCGTACATGATATTATATTAGTCACTGCCAAATCGAGTTTCATGTACACTGCCGGAAAATAAATAATTAGTAAACCTGGGAAGACGACGTCGATTTTGATTCGATAACGGCATATGCCACATCGGGATAGTAGATGCGGTAGTGATGCTTTCAGCCTCGTCCGCCAACAGATAGCGCAGTAGCATAGCTACTAGAGCACCATATGCGTCTACCCTGTAATAAGGAATGCTGACAGCCAGAAGACTCAGTGTGGTGCAAACGTGTGAATCAAGCAGACAAACGAGCCACGGAGATGCAGACAACTGAAAAAGTTTTGAAATGGGTCTAATTGTGGCCTAGCAAGTGTCCGGATGGCCCTTCCGGAGAATATCCACACAGTTGCAAGTGCTACGCCAGCTAAGCTACGATGCTGTTATCAGTGGTCACGTGAACATTCTCACATCCATAGGTGAGGTTCTGGATATCCACGCAGCACAGACGACTGCCAAAATCGTCATACTCTAAAGGCAGAACTAGCAGATCGTACAGCTACCACAGCACATACAAGAGACCCAGCTAGACCAGACGAGTCAACACAAACCTTTGCAAACCAGCTATTTGCCGTAAGACTATGGACACGCACACCTGTAACCAGTCTTCCACTCACACCACAGCATCGACGTCCGCGGATCGACTAGTGCCCCATAGGATCAATATAAGATGTAATGGCACGCCGTGATCTTCAACGATGAAAGCAAATTCTGCCTGCACGCATGTTTGCGCTTATGGCGTAGACCTGCTGATCGCTGTCTCGTAGACAGAATTCGCACTAGACACTGGCTCCACCCCACCAGGCCTTATGGTCTGAGGTGCGTTAAGCTACAACTCTCTGCCACTTCTGGTGCTTTTAGAGGGGACGCTGATCAGGGCCTGGTATGCGGAGAAAGTTGTTACACCCGTTCTTTTGTCGTTGTTGCAACAGGAAGGTGACGTGTTTTTCCAACAGGATAACGGTCGCCCACACACTGCCCGCGAAACTCAATGTGCTCTGAGAGTCGTGCAGCACCTCCCCTGGCCTACACAATGTCTGGACTCGTCATCAATCGCGCACGTGTATATGATAGGGCGAGAACTGACTCATGCGACTCATCAACCACCAACTCTTACAGAACTATGTGAACAGGTGTAGCAGGCATAGAATAATGTATCCTAGGACATTATTCGCCATCCGCACGATGTCCTGGATGTCAGAGTCAGTGCCTGCATTGCCTACTAATATGGGTGTTTCATTCGTCGATACCTGGTACCTCAGAATCGCTTGTACTATTCAGCTGTAATCATTTCAAGTACTCCGGATGTACCGTCGTAACAATAAATCTTCAGTGGATTGGGAACGTGAGAAGGGGCGTAAAATTTTCTTTCTAGTATATGTATAATGAAATTAGTATTAGCTGTCTTATTGGTATGTTACACCTCCTCTGTGCTGGATGCATGAACTATTTCGATCATGAATGATGTCATAAAGTCATTATACCCTATCCTGAGACAAATTACCCTACATCTGTTGTAAATGATCTTTAATATCTTGGCTGTTTACACTGGGGTGGAGCTGACACGGGATCCGCTACCACGCAGCTTCTACCGGTGACGTCGCTGGCCAGGTGAGTATCTCAACAACACGCACGCAGTCCACACAGACTTATAGCGTGAATATATATATATATATATATATATATATATATATATATATATATATGTGGGGGGGGGGCGTGGGTGTGGGTGTGGGTGCACAATGACAATTTTTTTGTATGGAAGGGGCCTGTTGTGCACCTTCTCTTTTAAGTTTACACATTTAATACAAAATTAATCGTTCACGGATTTCAGTGAACTGATGTCTTGGTGAAAACGTTTATAATTAAGTAAAGTGGCTGGATAAATCTCATGGGATTAATGATTTTTAGGAAACCACAAAGCTATATTTTAAGCGAAATAAAAGTTTAGTAAATAATTTTCATATATATCTGAGTGGTGACCTCATATCAATAAATGATTCAACTGAAAAACTATCTAACAATAATTAATATACGTAGCGCGAGCAGAACATCAGATACAGAAAAACACTTACAACCGAATTCAAAATGGTTCAAATGGCTCTGAGCACTATGGGACTCAACTGCTGTGGTCATAAGTCCCCTAGAATTTAGAACTACTTAAACCTAAGTAACCTAAGGACAGCACACAACACCCAGCCATCACGAGGCAGAGAAAATCCCTGACCCCGCCGCGAATCGAACCCGGGAACCCGGGCGTGGGAAGCGAGAACGCTACCGCACGACCACGAGATGCGGGCTACAACCGAATTTCTTTCAGCTCCACAATAACTCACGAAAATTAACAGCAAATATTCATGTTCTAAATTTTCGAAGTTCGTAAACACCGTCTCCCGCTATCGATCGCTAAATAATCTATTGTTCAACATTCTGAATAACCACTGTAAAAGAACATGCAACCATTTCATTATATACACATGAATGCAACTATCAACTGCGGCAAATAATTACATTTCAGAGCTGCCTCTAATCCCATAAACTAAATTAAAGTTCATACAGTCGCTCAAAATCAGTCACCAAAAACACAGTCAAATGGTACAAGAACAACAAATTTCGGCAACGCAGGCTCGCAGTATTATACTAAATCCGGAGGAAACTTGTATGTAACTCGCACACACACACACACACACACACACACACATATATATATATATATATATATATATATATATATATATATATGTGTGTGTGTGTGTGTGTGTGTGTGTGTGTGTGTGTGTGTGTGTGTGTGTCAGTGTGTGTGTGTGTGTTGTTGTACAGGTACTATGTTGTATATATATATATATATATATATATATATATATATATATATATATGCAAATATGCCTCTTGAGTGATGTGAACGAACAGGATGGAGAAATTAATACATGATGGTACTAAAAAGTAAGTGGATTACGTAGAACATGCATTCACCTCACTCAAGAGAAACAATTGTGTATTAAGACAAATTAAACCTGATAACTGACCCACAGGGCCCAAAATGTATTGTGTATTTAATAAAACACGAATAGTTGTGCCTGATTGTGACTGATCACTCTTTTGTCGATCACGTGAACGGTGTCCATCCCAACATTAAATTTACCATCGAAATGGAGGAGAATGGCAAGCTACCGTACTTCGATGTTTTAGTTGATCGGAAGGCAGTAGGCCGGATTTGTCATTCAGTGTACAGGCAACCGACGCACACTCGTCGATGGTCGATACTTGAACGCTGAGTCAGAGGAAACGCTTTCCTAATCTGAGCTTAAAGTGGTGGGAAGATGTAGCAACAGTTATGTACCTTGTTGTTCCAGTTGCTTACAGGTGTCGTGGTACTTGAAAACGGTGCTTTTATGTGGTAAAAATGCAAAAGAAGCAGTAGACAACATGCAATATCTCATAAAATTACTGATCATCAAAATTAAGTGAGAGAGCGTAGAGCATCAGAATAAAATTACGTAATTTAAAGTTTACAACCCAGTACAGTATACCGGCAGAGAAACCCATTATCACAAGGTGCAGTGTCTAATCAGACGTATCCAGACAGCGAAATATACAATATCCACTACTTGCCACGAGAGGCGGACCTGCCATCATAAAGTAGGCGG